>NC_141475.1:28644244-29844244 GCF_009769465.1 Tauraco erythrolophus
AGCATCGCTGCTCTTGCAGCATCCCGCGGAAGCGCCGGCGGCACAGAGCGCGGTGCCGTACTGGCCGCACAGCTCCCGCAAGTCGCCACGTGTATCGCCTGGCACGGCTGTGTCAAGCGAGCCACAGCCCTCCAGGAACAGCTTGCATGCCAGTATGCTGGAATTAAAGCCATTTTAGTACGGAATAAGACTGGAATAGCTAAACTGGATGGGCGTAGTTAACCGCACGATGGTTCGTCCCCCTCCTTCTGACACAATCCCAACGGGCAGGTAACTAATTCCCGCAGAAGCTCAGGTTCTCCGGTGGCTTTCGGGGTTAACCACAGGTACAAACAACGGCAACACTTTCACCCAAAAGGAATATAAAAATGAAAGTGTCTGCAACTAACAAGAAAGATTAAATCTCTTGGTCTACCAGAGATGAAAAAAAAAAAAGAAGGCATATTTGGTTTCTAATAAAAATTTGCAGTTCGGGAGGAACGGTTTGTCAACCTTGCAAGAACGAGAAGATAGTATGTTGTAATCAGTTTATGCCAACAGCACAAGGTAACAGGAGAGACCCAGGATAGCAACGAGGAGATAAGGAATATTTAGACAGGCTACTTAACAAGGCACAATAGTTGATTTATGGCCTGAATGAAAGCCTACTGAAAGTATTCCATTTGATTTCAGCAGGTTTTAAATCAAGTTGAGCCTTAGGGGAAAAAAAACTGCAGAGAGAAAATTTTTATGAACTGTTCCAGCTCTGCTACAAAAAGTCAGCTCAACGAAAATGTTAAGTTTACCTCTGGCAAACGATGCTCGACAAGAAGAATGTGCTGTCACTGCACTGGGTAACGCACCGAATGCTGCCACCACAACTGCCACCCAGAGCTGTCAAAGGAACAAGGAGCAAATGCACTCTCCAAAAAACATGACGTTAAACCAAGGACCACGTTGCATATTAGTGGTGGGAGTGTTCAGGTCAAATGAAAAAAATATTGCAAGAAACAATGAGTGGAGTGATCTATAATATGTAGATATAGTAGAGATATCTATAAGATATTTGCTCAACTTTGTGTGAACTTGTGTGTTTTAAAATGAATCTTTTGCTAGTAATGTTACCAAACACAAGCCTAAGTAAATCCATTGATAGTAACGTGAAATTCTTAAAAAAAAAAATAAAAAGGAAATGGATTTGAGTGCTTTGCCTATAGACAAGCTGTAGTTGTGTCCTCAAAACACTCTGTGTTATCAGTTCTAGATCACTTGCTATTAGGTATCAGTCAGTCGTGCAAGAAACATTCCTATGGTGGGTCTTCAAAATCAAAATGATTGAGTGGATAATTCAAATCATAATCTTGTCCTTACAAAAAGCTTCTGACAAACAGCTTGATTCTGATGAGCAAGAAATTACCAAGAAGTTCCTGATGCCCTTGTTTATATGACCTTATTCTATCAATAGTCAACTTTAGCAACTGCATTTTATAGAGTATATTTTATCTATTAACACTGGTATTTATAATCCTACTATAAACAATCAGTGAAACATAATAGATTCCAAGATACAAGGATAGAAAAGTAGGATACAGAAAACCAGCACACAGCATCTGTGTTAAATGTGACTAGGAAGAGTAGAAGACAAGAGTTTAAAAAGGAAGGAAAGTTCTTCAGAGCTTCAGGTCTGGGAGAGGCCAAACCACTTGTATTTCTTTCACAGAACAGCGTGGAAAAGATCCAATTTGTTATATTGTCGTGGTGTTGTAAACCAGCATAAAAGCACAGAAGGTTTATTAGGAACCACAAATACCAGTCTAGAAGTCCCACAGCAAAAAATTAGACTGAAGAAACCACCCGTAATGCCAACTGTGTCCCAAAACGTTCGCATGGACTACAACAACTTCACTCTCAGTCCAAGTTTATTATACAACATACACAAGCACTGAGGACGGGCAAATCAAAGCTAACAAACTAATTTGAAGTCCACGGTCGAGAACCTGATGGCACTCTAATTACGGTGGCACAAAACCCAACTCAGGTGGACACCAGGTCCTGCAGCCCCTGCCGACATCCGACCGCCTCCAACAACGCATCAGCCACGGATTTTACAGCTGGTTTGGGTATAGGCACCTTTGCACCCTTTACTGCAAACCCAAAGAACAGGAAAAATATTAGAAATTATGAAGGACAGAGGGGAAAAAAGCCTCTGAAGCTCTCCTTTTATGCTTTGTTTTCTCCTGTCTACCCCAAAAAGAACTTTTCTATCTGGTGTAGCGATCTGAAGGTTTAGAAATCAAAGCTGTGCTGTCTGCTCATGAAACGGACAAATATTTTCCAAGTATGACTTCCTGTTCCAAGTTTGAAGTTATCGTGATGTGGTAAAGGAGCAGAACACAACAAAATCCCAAACAGTACGAGCTGAAAGAGAAAACACCGAAAGGTTCCAATCATTGTGCCCTAAAAATATAAACGTGCTCTGAGGACTATTGGTGAGTGCTGGAGTTCTTAAGAGCACAAAACTCCCCCTTTTAACTGGGAGCTTCCCACAGCTGCCAGTGAGCATTTGCAAACTCCGGGTTCTGGGCAGCAACGGCACAAGCAGGACCCGCGATTTTCATCACTGCTTTATCTGAAAGTGATGAATTCTGCATCCTCCCTTCAGAGAGCGAGCTCGGAGCTCAGGGCCAGAACACTGCTGACTCTTTACCACGTTACTATGACACAATAAGTAAAAATTTCAGAACTGTGAAACTCCCAATACTGTGGAATTTAATTTACAATATTGCAAATATTTTTATTACAGAATGGTAAGATGAAACATTTGATCATTTCCCTTTGGGAGTGCATGTAGGGGAAATATCTCCAAAATGCCTTCTGGCCTTTCTTTCCCTTTAAATATATTGAAGGAATTCAAAACTTGCTTCTAGAGAATACTATGAAATATGATTTAAATTAAGTAACACAGTATACATGTCACATCTGATAAACGACAGGCAAATTGTATTTGTCTTTGAAACTTCTTTGGAATGAAATTACCTAATGCACATGCACGAGAACAACATCAGACTAGATGACATGCTCTGACCTTTCTGTTTTTGATTCACTCTCAGCTCGATAGTGTTCAAGGTCTTGGTAAAGAGACTGCAGTTCTGCTTGAAGTCCTTTTTCCCGTTCTATACTTCCTTCATAAAATTTAATCTCCTCTTCCATTGTTTTGACTTTTTCTTCCATCACTTGAAATTCATGAAGTATCAAATAGCTGACTCCACAGTATTTACACACTGTCTCATCCCGGGACATCTAGAAAAGGATAAAATTGTCAAGATTGTTTGTAAGAAACAAGTTGAACAACAACAACAAAAAAAAACAGAATTACACTAAATAATAAGAATAAATCTGAATAGTTTAAACTGCTCTGGAGCATTTATGATCAGATGATGTGATTGCTTTAACAAATAATAAAGACAAAATTCTACATTAGCAAAATGAAATCAAGCTATAGCAGCACCTCCGCTGCCTGGAAACTTCACAAGATATATCGACCATGCAATTTCCTGCATGGGAACACCCACTGGAGCTGTAAACTGAAGTACTTCTGAATTATATTTGATGTATTAGTTTAAAATAAAATGCTGTGGTTTACAAAGTGATCTCCTTAATGAATTTGTGATCGCCTGAGCCAAAAAAAAATGTTATTTACTGTGTGTTTTTGACAACTCACATCCAATTAAGTAGCCAAGATGAAAAGTGGAAAGTGAATAGAGTGATGTAAACCAGCAATCTTTACAAAAATAATTCAGACGAGCAAGGGACCAATTATGATGATGTAGCATCCATGGCACTTGGGTGTTGTGGAAAACGTAACCCATTTGCTGGGGATGAAGTAGTCATCACTGATTAAAAAAATACAGAGTATGCAATACCCATTTAATTGAAAGGCCATTTCTTAAATTAAGAAACATACTTCTGTGAGTGATCAATTATTAAGCTTTGAAGCAAAGCTTCAGAAAAACGAACGGATGGATGTGCTCTGACTTTGGTATGTCCTCAGTGCTCAGTACAGCAGTAATTCCTGTGTATTTGAACCATTTTCACTTCCAGAAAAACTTGCTCAGTTTACAAGCGATGCAGAACTGAACCTGCACAAGAAATGGGTATTGAGTGAATGAATCAACCAGACCTGAGAAGGTCTGACACTTCCACAGGGGACCTGTCCTGTTCTTGGGTCACAGCATAAATGCACTTGGGAGCAGGTGGTTGGAATTAAGACTAGATCAGAGGATGCTCATAATACAGCTGAAGAGACAACCTCAGAGCAACAAATATTAAAAGGCATTGGTAAGCTTGGAGACATGAAAGATGGAAAACGGGTGGCAGCTGGAAGAGTAGTTGTGTGTCTACGTACCAAGAGCTCAAAACACGTTGGGACCTTTCCTGCAATTATCAACTGTTACAAGGATTTTAACACAATGACTTAGGAAAATCAGAAAGCTGGAAAACTGGGAGTGGTTTAAGTCAAAGAATGTAAGAATCCTTTGTGTTACAGAAAAATTTAAAAAAAAAAAAAAAGACAAGACATTTTGAGACACTGGGATAAATTCAAAGAAATCATACATAGATGAAAGAAAACAGCTTTCAAAATTATAAACTAAAGACTCATTATCCCATGATTCAATCACCATTAGCACTTTAAATATCGCTTGATAAAATGATATTTCAGGATGCCCTGGAAGTACCAGGCCAAGCTTTATTTTCCCATTTCTTAGTTTTGCCCCAGTTTAAAATACCCCTAGTTACAGTTGCTCTGAATGAGCTGAAAATGCAAGTTTATTTTTCCTGGCAGCTGCAGACTGTGCTTGGAAATATGAAACTGTTATTCAGGATAACTACCATAAAGTTCCAAAGCACTGAAATTACTATATTGAAAAAGGACAAAATGAGCTGTTTTAAGGAGCACAGGAGGGGATCTTATCCCAAAAGAACATTGTGCTCTTGCAGCACCGTCACTGCTGGCTTTCAAATAAACAGTTACAGAAATTTCACTGGGTACTAGGATTAAAAACAAAATAAAACAATTTGGGACCTGAACTGAAAATGTTTTATGCAAGTACTAAAACACTTCAGTTTTCAAATTCGATTTTGTTACTGAACTTAAAAATAAATGAAGTCATAGAACAATAAATATTATCCATCTGGACTTTGCAGGAAATGGGTCCCGTTGTTCTTCATGTCCATTCCTCAGGTTAAGTAAAAACTTGAAAGGACTTCAGATCAGGCTGGATTCACCACATAGTCAAAAATCACGGGAAAGCCCAATGGGAAAAGCCCAAACTAAATTTCATGCTGCAGTAGATTAATTAACACCAAGAAGCAAGCTAACTAATTTAAATCCAGCACATGTACGCCTGACATGCCTAGAAAATTAGTAGCACCCAGTTGAAAGTGCATAGCTCCAGAGGGTAAGGCCTGAACTGGGCAGAACAAGGGGTGTACAAGCTGAATTCTCATCCTAAATCCCAGATCCTCTCTCATGCCCATAGTGGTCAAATCACAAGCAGGACTTGATGGTTTTTTTTCTTTCCTTTTTTTTTTTTTTTTTTTCTTTTCCCCTCTCTCTTGCATTGTCAACATCACAACCTCAGTTCTCTTCACTGATACCTACAACATCTCCTGAAATCTCTGAGCTAGTTGGACATTTTTCCGAAGCTACTGAAGCATCACACAGACAGGTATTTCATTCAGCCAAAATAATGACAAAGGTACCTCCAGGCTACACCAATTTAAAGGTCAGAGCCAGAAAGCATTTTATAGCTTTGAAGAACTACTTACAAACAAAATGCTTTGGGGTTTTGCACAATTTCCAAGAGAAATAACATTACTTTGTCTATGTGTGTATTTCTCCGTTGTCACCCTTGAGTAAGTGGTGAACCAGAATGTTTGGTCATTTATAACCAGTTCTGACACTGGGGGCAGAAATGTTGAAGTGTCTAAAAGTTTTAGACAACCAGGTAGGCAATAAAGACTTAATTTCCCTGCTGAAGAAGACTCTGGAGCATGAGCACAGTCCTTATCCGGTATCAGATAATCCATGGAGGAGAGAGCCTTATAAATGGTCTGTCCAGGAGAGAAGATTCCATTAGACCTTGTATCTTAGTCACCAAAGTTGATCAACTATTCCACAAAAGTCTGTAGGAAACAAATTTTCATTAGTTCTTACACTGTAAAAGCTACCTTTTCTGGAACTGTATTATTGCTGAGCAACCACCAGAAAGGTGTATTACAGACGCAACGATTTCTGTTTTAAGATTCCAAGTTTCACTCTTTACATTTGACCAAAAGACTGTCGTCATCTTCTCAAATGCAAAGCAGGAAAAAAAAAAAAAAATCAGGGGAAAAGCAGAGTTGGGAAGAAATAGAAAGGGAAACTAAGAGAGCTCTAACGAGAAAGGGGACTGTGTGTGTCCTTAGCAGAGAGAATAAGCAGTGAATAGAAAGCAATCAATTAGGAATATGAAAAAAAAAAAAAAAAAGAGAAGGCAGTTTTGGTATTGTGGTTTGGGTCAGCCTGGACAAGGAAACTCAGGGCAAACAGGACTTGAAAAAGATAACAGAGGGATACTAAAAATACCTGCTATTAGCACGACAGTTCTACATACACCGTAACAACATAAAAAGAGAAACAAACTCAGTGAGGACAAGATGTAGGAAGATATTTGATCCGTAAGATTTTGAGCTACAGCTCTGACACGTTACACCAGATGCTATGAAGAAAGGACAGGAGCTATGTCCAGAACAAACCGTATCGCAAGGCAGCACTTCTGGCTGTGATATTCCAGCAGCTGCTCCACTACAACATCTGTGGGAGTTGTTTCAACTCAGAGCTGTACTGGGTTTTGGAAGAATTAACAGTATTCCATGGTTACATAGATCTCTCTAGCTACCATGGGTAAGTGGAGAGCTGAGCCAAAATGGATAGTCACTCCAATGACATCTGACTCAGTACCATAGCATCTGTAGAGCATAAATTAAAAGGAAAAAAAGAATAAAGAAAAAATTTACTTTGATAGTCTGGACCATTTTTAGCCTTTTGAATGACAAGACAGGAATTCATATCATTTCAACTCGGCCAAATAACTACAGGGAGCATCAGCCTGTGCACTGCTATTCTCTTCTGATAGTTCAGATTACACCTGCAAAAATTACCACAATAAAGAGCTAAATTCTTGTTAAAAGAAAAACAGTCCACTGTCTCACTTAGCAGTGCCTTGGTATTACAACATCCAGCATATGGACCACTTATGCTGGAAACAGCCCATTACAAGCAGCTAATAAATAGCCATGACTCTCAAAAGCCAGAACCTAAGTCTTCAGTTAATGAGATGCTTTTAAAAAGTTTGAATATGTTTCTGTGCATTGCTGAAACAAAAACACAGAGCCACGAGCACAGATGTACTCCTTGTACATTAATCACACAGTGCAGGGGAGGGAGACCCTAAGGAACAGCAGCTGTACCCGTCCTCCTGGCATCACCCAGTGCTCCTCAGGCACATAACGCAGAACAATAGATAAAACTCGCGAAAAAAATTAAAAAAAGACATCATTATGGTGCAGCTAGGTGCTCTTAAATTATTTCTGTATATTGATTGGTTTATTCCACCCTATCTACTTTCGTTTTACTACTCCTCTGCCACACTACTTTCATTTCTCTCATGGTGTTTGTCCCTCTCCTGCCAAACTAGCTAATCCCTGTCGCACAAAAAGAAATCATTACTCAAACCACACAGCTGATATTCTAGGAAGAAAGTGGAGTCTTCTGCTGTGCATGCAAAACTGAAGAGTTATTTGATTGAAATTGATCTTTTTCCTATTCAGAGAAAGATTTTTAAGAGCCTCAGTAGAAACTTTACTTCTTTAAAAAAGAAGTAAAAACAAGTTTTCAGAGTCTACTCAGAAAGTAACGCACGGATTGCAACGCTAAGCCGTCCTGCACACGTAATTATTTGCTCCACTTCCATAAAACAGCAGTTGCAAAATAAAAATCACAGTACTTGCTTTGAATACACATGAACAGTGCAGAAATAGCCTTGTAGTAAAACCAGAATGTCCTGCTCTCCAAAGTTTCATTCAAAACATGCCCTGAAAGAATCAGTTTGTCACGACAGGAAATACTTCTCGGATTTCAGGTAGCTTTAATTTTTTCCTGCCTGTGAGTAAAGCAGGCTAATGAATCATAAAAGACTGTGGGGCACTGCTAGTAACTACACACACTCACACGAGCCCTGCAAGTCTCCCACGTGTCCCACAGGCCACACAGACCCCACCGGTGCTCGGAGCTCTTTGGGGATGCGTTATGGCACGCTCGGCTCGCCGCGGAGCACGGAGTTCATAGAATCATAGAATGGTTAGGGCTGGAAGGGACCTTCAAAGGCCATCTAGTCCAACCCCCCTGCAAGGAACAGGGATATCTCCAACTAGATCAGGTTGCTCAGGGCCTTGTCCAACCTGGCCTTGAACGTCTCCAGGGATGGAGCATCCACCACCTCTCTGGGCAACCTGTTCCAGTGTTCTACAACTCTCACGGTAAAAAATTTTTTCCTAATATCCAATCTGAATCTACCTCCCTCTATTTTAAAACCATTACCCCTTGTCCTATCACAACAGACCCTCCTGAACAGCCTCTCCCCATCTTTCTTGTAGGCCCCCTTGAGGTACTGGAAGACCGCTATAAGGTCACCCCAGAGCCTCCTCTTCTCCAGGCTGAACAGCCCCAACTCTTCTTACAAACCGCGCCGCGGTACGCTGCAACGCAGCGCGATGCCCATGCAGGCAAGAGAGAATTTAGCTCGTTGTTCACCACGTCGTTGCCTGACAATTGCTGACGTTTTCCATCTGCAACTGTTGGGAATTCCCTCCAAGCCACAGCCCAAGTGCTTGTGATGGAGACACCACAATGCCTCAAACTCCGAGCCACGTGCTTGGATGCTGGGTGCAGAAAAGCTGGAATATAGCACATACAGCCCTAGCCTTGTGAGTATGGCAAGAGATAAAACTGCTTTGCTGCCCTGGTGACCACCAGTGACTCCAGAACTCTCACATTAAGGGCAGAGGATCGTTATTTGAGTTCAGAAGATCCGCTTTCACAAACCCTCTGATAGCACAACAGACAGTGGTAACAGCAGGGTGCCTTTACTATCTGCAAGTTGGCTTTCCCAAATCAATGATGGGTCCACGGCTCACCAGTTCACTGCTGAGAGCTTTTCACCTCTTCAGGCTGTAACCTGTGGGCTTATACCAAAAATAAGCAGATATTTTCTAACACCTCCAAAGCACATTACAGCCACTTGGAACATTCACGTAACTGGAGCTTGTCAACCCAATGAAATCCAAAAGTTCAGAATTCTATAGCCAAACACTGAAAATCTCAGTAGTCATGGGGCAACTCGTGATCATCATCTTGAGAAGCATTCCTAAGGTATGTGCCAACAGGACTGAGACCTCCTGCCATTCTGCATGTAAATGTGACCGTGTTCACCTGGAGGGCATGAGCAGAAACACTGCTGCTTCTTAATCCATGCTGATATCAGTATTATAAGTACTAAATACAAAGCTATGTTGTGCACTTCTACAAAGCTAGGCTTGGTGGACGAGACAGATTCTTTAGCTAATTAACACAATCTGAACTACGTAAGAACCCATTAAAAATAAAAAAAAAAAACAGGTTCAAAGACAGCAAGAAAAATTCAAGATAGCATAATGTGCTCATAAAGATACCATAATATACTCAATCTAAAGCACACGTGGCAAATCTAACAAGTAACCATTTGCTACCGGCAACGTACGTGATGTTTTGTGGATAGTCAGATACCACAGGAACGTTCTGTACTGGTGCATAACACGGCTTCAAAGTTCCTGCTCTGCTTGCCTTCTGAAGCTCCTAGGGTGAGAAAACTACTCATCTGTAAGGGTATCTTACACTCCATCAATTTTATGATTTATGTTAAGGAAAGGTTATTTATTTGCCAAATAAAGTATAAAATTAAATATAACTTTTTGTTTGGCACTTTGAGGACTCGGGGTCTTTTTACTGCTGCTTTGTTTCCCACTTCAGTAACATCTTCAGGACAAAACTGCATCTTCCCATCTACTCACATCGAGCAGACAACTGCTGAAACAAACACAACTTGAATAAGTTCACAAGCATACGAAAGATTTGTTTACCACTAGTAACAGATAACTAACAAAGTGCAATATGATAGCTGTCTTTTCTCTTGAGGAAAAACAAACCAAAACCAAACAACCCCAAAAGACCCCAAAGAACAAAAAGAGAACTCCCCAACATCACACTTCCATAACACTGGGGCTTTTTTTTTCTCATTGAGACAACCACATTGCAACGCATGTTGTGTGGACAGCAGGATGAGGACAGAGAAAGGAATGAGAGAGAGAAAAAGCAACAGGGCCATGTAAATTCTTACAGGACTTTTCTAAATTGATCAGAACCTGAAGACAACAAGTCCCTTCATAGCTATCATTTCATTAACAACATACCAAGAAATGTCTTCCCATCTAATTAAGTTTTAAAGGAAGTTTTAATAACATAGTGGGCAACACCTACTGGACCCGTCTGCAAATGGTCAATTTATATCACCTGCTGCCATGACATCCATGGCTTCCCTCCCTCTGGCACACTTTTGGCAGTGGAACAGGCTGCCAGAATAGGCTGTTCCAGGTCCATACAGGATGCTCCCTTCCCTTTCCGCACCATCCTCTAGAAAAGTGCAATTTTGGAGGCAGTGATGTCACTGCTCACGTATTGATAAAGATCTGTGAAGGTCCATCTGTGAGGAGCACGGAGGAGAGGACGAGGAGCGCTCCGGTCCCCATCCTTTCTTTGAGACAGCTCCTTCATCCACTGTCAGCACTACCACTCAACCTCCAGCAAGCCAACTCCAAACAGCACCTAGCAGTGAATATTCTTCATTCTGCAGCCGAAATCACAATGCTTAACATTCTCCCTCCAGACACACGTGTTCCTTGGGCCAGCAAGCGGCATGTTGGGAGCATGTGCTCGGTTTGGCAGAGCAGTCTACAGCTGGCACAAGTTCTGCATATGTTAGGAGCAATCTAAAAGACAGACTCCAAAAGAGGTGCTATAAAACCCAAGAGGCAGGGAATGCGAAGGGAATAGGAACATGTGTGCATGAAAGGGTAGAAAATACAAGGACAGGAAATTGTGAGAATGACTTGTAATCGAGCTCTGTCTCTGTAACGACACTGCAACTACAATGCAAGTCAGCTGAGCGAAGAGACGAGCAGCAGTAACTGGTATGTAAACCCTGACACTTAACTGATCCCAAAATCTGGGGCTGTCGTTGCCTTAGAGCTCACAGACCTCACACCGAGGTGACAGGGTAGGACGGGACAGGAACAGAAGCCTGTTCATGTACACGTCTAGAAATACTGTGCCTTCTGCACACAGATCTTTCTGTTAAATGTGTACCAAAGAACTGAAAGAGATCTGAAGAGGTTGTCTGCCCAATCCTCTACTCCAAAGCCAAAGTTTGCCTTACTTGTCCCCACAGTACCACAGAGGCATTCCATGACTCTCCTGGGTGAGCTGCTCCAGTGCTCAGCTATCCCTACACCTAGAGTTTCCTAACATTTGACCAAAGCAAGCCCAGAAAGGTGAGGATAAGACTTGTTTGCAGCTGAAGGACAACCACCATCTTCCTACACATGCACATACTGTTACTGTGCCCTCAGGTATTTTCTAGACTAAGTAAACCCAGTTCTATTACCCTTTCCCAGCACAACAGGACTTTTAAGCTCTTTACTATTTTTGCATTTTCCTAGATTTCCATCAGTCACGTTATTTTCTTAAAGCCTGCAGCTCAGAACTGATACACCAACAGCCCTGAACCGAGGAATCACGAAGGCCCAAGTTTCACATGCAATTCCTATACTAAGACATTTAATATTTGCTTTCTTTGTAACATCACTTTGTTAACATTATTCTGATTATAGATCTCGGTGTTAGGTCTGACAAGTTAAGGAAGCTTAACCAGTTACTATGTATTTTCTGTTGACACATTGGAATTAATCTTTTTAAATATGCCTTATTCTTACTACGAACATAAAGTTTAATGCTCTTCCCAAAGTGCTCACAACGGGCATCAGCGTATTCCTTATTGTAATCTAAGATCCCAGCTCAACGAAAACCTGCAAATGCTGACACTGCTACTGCAAGAAATGATGTCACCCTCCCCTTTCTGTTCCTAGTTCGTGCCCGCACTCACACCTGCTTCCTCCTCGTGCTGGTGTACGTGTAGCACGCACATCAGGAACTGGTCCAAACGACAGACAGACGGCTGAAGTGGCACCGAACTACAGCCTCCAGTCATTAATGGCAACACTGAGCAGTACTAGATCCAGAACAATTCCCTGATGTACTTCATCCAGCAATTTGGCAGAAGTGTTTTTCTGAGAAACTTGCACTGATTTTTGCTAACCGCCTTATCCTGTTCATGCTTGCAAACTAATTTCTAAACAAACAAACACATCTGGCATCTTTCCTGCCACCAAAACAGCCACTAACGAGTCTGTAATTTTCCCAGGTTCTTCCCCTCCCCTTCTTAAGGGCGAGTATTCCTTTTCCCTTCCTTTGGCTATCTTTCCCATCCTTGAACTCTCAGAAATCATCATTGGTGGCTCAGAAATTGTGTCAACAGGTTCCTGGATATTCTGGGGAAAATTTCTCCAGGTCGTGCTAGCCTGAGCACATAAAATTTTTAAATTACTTGTTGATTATTAGACATAACAAAAAAAAAAAATGAGGGCAGCAGAGTGTTTTATTGCCAAAGTAAAAACTTCAGTGTGACAAAGAGTGACTCATGTTCCACTTGTGTGCATCATCACATATGTAGAGCCTCCCCAAAAGTTAACCCATACACACAGCACCATTGTTATAATCTGCTTCCCAAACACAAGAACACATCCCATTCAAACCAGGACCAAAACCTACCAGAAGATAACACACCAGTGCAACACCCCTAAAATTACTGTGGCACCTGGTCTCCAACTGCTGAGGTTTTTGGTTTTTTTTTATACTTCCACCATTTCATACCTTGCGAATATCCTCGGGCAGCGCGTAGACGGGACGGTGCCGCTCCATAACCTCTGGAAAACTCCGCGGTGGGGTCCGGGAAGCTGCCGGGGGGGGGGACAGGGAGCGTCAGAACCCGCTGCCCGCAGCGGGGCCGCAACGTTTCCTCCGGGCAAAACGCAAGCGCACAAATGCCAGCCGCCGCCCTGGCAGCCCCGAGCGGCCTCCCCGCGCCCGCACCGACGGTGCGGGCGCGGGGAGGCCGCTCGGGCTGCCAGGGCGGCGGCTGGCACCGAGGAGCAACGGAAGGGACGACCCCCCCCCCGGGCCACGGCAGCGCGGAGCCCCCGGGCCGAGACCACCTTCTATGAGAAGCACCGGAGCCCGGGACAGCCGGAGGGAAGCGGGATAAAGGAAAGCATCCGGGGCGGCCATTTTCTTACCGCGGCTTCCTCCGTAACCACGGCAACGCCGCGCAGCCCCCGCGCCTGCGCGTCGCGTGGCCGCGGCTGCGCTCCCCGCGCAAAAACCCGCGGAGTTTTGGGGGATGAGGGTCCGCGGTGCCCCAGCTACACCCCCCCTCGCCCCCCCGAGTGCTGCAGAGCGAACCGGCCCGACTGGGAATGGAGGAGCTGCGTTGCCAGGGCTGGAGCTGGCGCTGTAGGAGGAGGAAAATGGCGTAAATGGTGTAAATGGTGTAAATGGCGGCCCGGTTTTGGCTGCAAAGCCCCCGTTCCGTTTGAGCTGTGGCCCCAAAAGCGGTCAGTCCGAAACCGGGGCATGTGCTCAGCCTCCCTTTGCGCCGCCAGCTCCCGATGAAATCCGCTGGCGTCGGCAGCCAAGCAGTAAAAAGAAATAAATCAGGAAAAGATGTGAGAACGGGGAGTTTTCAGTATTTTGATGGAATGAATTTCACGCTCTGCTCCCCCCCCCCCCCCCCCCCCCCCCCATCCTTTTCATCGCTGGTTGTTTTACGTGCAGCCCCTTCGAGGCGGGCCGGAAAACCGAGTTGCCGTGAGAAACTCGTGTTTTTAGCGCATCCCGTCAGCCATGTCGTGACAGCCATCTGCTTCGTCCCCACGGTCCCCACCCGAACCTGGGGCAGGCATGTGATGCTGCGGATGAGGGGCCGTGGGCTCAGCAGGGCTGCTCACCTCCCAGAGCCCGTTTCCAGCCTGCCCAAGGCAATTCCTACACGCCCAACGCATTTCCTATATGCCCAAAGCAATTCCTATATCCTCGAAGTAATTCCTATATCCTTGAAGTAATTCCTATATGCCTGAAGTAATTCCTATATTCCCAAAGTAATTCCTATATGCCCAAAGTAATTCCTATACTCCCAAAGTAATTCCTATATGCCCAAAGCAATTCCTATATCCCCAAAGTAATTCCTATATCCCCAAAGTAATTCCTATATTCCCAAAGTAATTCCTATATCCCCCCAAGTAATTCCTATATGCCCAAAGCAATTCCTATATGCCCAAAACAATTCCTGCATGCCCCAAAGCAATTCCTATATCCCCAAAGTAATTCCTATATGCCCAAAACAATTCCTATATCCCCAAAGCAATTCCTATATGCCCCAAACAATTCCTACATGCCCAAAGCAATTCCTATATGCCCAAAACAATTCCTACATGCCCAAAGCAACTCCTATATGCCCAAAACAATTCCTAAATGCCCAAAGCAACTCCTGTATCCCCAAAGTAATTCCTACATGCCCAAAGCAATTCCTATATCCCCAGAGTAATTCCTATATGGCCAAAGCAATTCCTATATCCCCCCAAGTAATTCCTATATGCCCAAAGCAATTCCTACATGCCCAAAACAATTCCTATATGCCCAAAACAATTCCTAAATGCCCAAAGTAATTCCTATATGCCCAAAGCAATTCCTACATGCCCAAAACAATTCCTATATGCCCAAAGTAATTCCTATATGCCCAAAGCAATTCCTACATGCCCAAAGCATTTCCTGTATTCCCCAAGTAACTCCTATATGCCCAAAGCAATGCCTGTATGCACAAAGCACTCCCTACATGCTCAAAGCACTCCCTACAAACCTTATACTAAAAGATACATCTCAAAAAAAAAAAAAAAAAAAAAAAAAAGAAAATCAATTTAGGGACAAAACTGGAAAGAGGCCACCGTGAAAAACGAGGCGACCTTCCACCGGCCTTGTTAACGTGATTTAATTTATGCATGACTCGCTCTTCACTGCAAAGGTTCAGTCTCTGGGGCAGCTCCGTGGAGGGCAAAGCATCAGTAATGTTTTTTATTCGGCCGAGCAGCTGAAGAGGGAATAGGTTTGGGGTTTGGTTTTTTTTTTGGTGGAGGAAGCTGCGTGCAGGCAAGGGGGTGGGCGTGCTGTTGAAGATGGTGAATTTTCTAGGGAAAAAAATAAATTTGCATGGGAAGAAGCTGTTGCAAGGATGCAAAGCCGGGGTGGGCGAGGGAGGGCATCGGGCGCCCGGGCGCCCGATGCCCTCCCTCGCCCACCCCAGCTTTGCAGCAGGGTCCCATGGGTGCTGCTCCCCCCCCCCCAACGCAGCCCTCGCGTGTGTTGCCGGCGTGACCCGCTCCGCGTTGCGTGCCGACCTCCGCGCCGCACTGCATCGTTAATCCCCGGTTTGGCAGCCACCGGAGCCGCATGCCCCGGCTTCCCCCTTCCCCGCCCCAACCTCCTTTAACCTCTTCCTGCTCGGGGGATAAAGGGAAGGGATGGGGGGGAAGGGGGGGGGGGGTGCCTCGCGGGGGTGGCGTGGGAATGTCACGCAAGCCATCGCCCCCGCAAACATTAACGCGCCCATCACACGCTCAAAGGGCAGAATGAAGAGGTGGGGGGGGATGTTAAAAATTAAAAAAAATAAAAAAATATATATATAAATAAAGTGGAGGGGTTCCCAGCGCGCTGCACCCACCCCCACGCTGTGCGTGCGGGCTGGCAGCGGGGCTCACCAGGGAGGGGGGGGGTTGCGTGTGAAGGGCCGCCCGCCTCCCGCGGAGGTGTTTAATTAGGAGCCGCATTAACAGCGAGACGGGGGACGGCGGCGCCTTTGATCGGCGCGGAAAGCAAGGCGGGGGGGGGCGCGCCGCGGCCGCGCCTTGCCGGCATATGTTCCCCCTGCGTGATGGGGGCGGCGGCGGGGAGGGGGGGGTGCGACGGGCCGGGCGCCCGACGGTTCTCACGCGATGGCCGCCTGTCGTGCCGGGGAAGGGTGTCGTGCGGCGCGGCGATGAGATCAGCGCGGATCACCACGGGGCGGGGGGGGGAGGATGGCGGGGGGGGATGGCGGGGGGGGGGGGGGATGGCGGCGGGGGGGGGGGGATGGCGGCGGGGGGGGGGGGATGGCGGCGGGGGGGGGGGGGATGGCGGGGGGGGGGGGGGATGGCGGGGGGAGAGCTGTCTGGGAGACGCAGCGGAATGGGAGCACATCAGAAGCGCGGGGGTTGGCAGGAGGTGGCACGGCGGCGTGCGTGGCACGGCGGCAGGAGGTGTGCGTGCCAGCCCGAGGGAGCGGGGCCGCTGGAGGTGAGGGTGCAGGCGGCGCGGGCAGCTGCCAAGGACAAACGGACGGGCAAGAACCGAGTGCGTGACACGCAGCAGTCATGAGCCAGCTATTTCCATTGTTTTCCGGCAGGCTTTGTACCTTCTGAAGCACACGTGGAAAGCCTCCCGCTGCTTCGAAATCCCAACCCGGAGGAGCAAAGTCCGTGCCAGTGGGCAGCTGGGGAAAAGGCTCGTAAACACGAACTCGCTCTGCGCCGGGGGGTGTGCGTGAGGGTGAATAGGTGTACCTGCAACAGTGCCTGGGTGAAATAAAAGTCGTACTTTGATACCAGCCCTCTTGTTTCAGGCTGTTCTTTCATTTATTCGCTACAAAGAGCAGCGCAGGGAAGTGCTTTTGCAGTGTTGGAAAAAACAGCTCCTCCGGGAAGCTGCTGGCGGTTCCAGTTGTTTTGCCAGGGCACAGCAGAGCTCGAGCACTTATCATAGAATCACAGAATGGTTTGGGTTGGAAGGGACCTCAAAGATCATCCAGTTCCAACCCCCCTGCCATGGGCAGGGACACCCTCCACTACACCAGGTTGCCCAAAGCCCCATCCAACCTGGCCTTGAACACTTGCAGGGATGGGGCAGCCACAGCTTCTCTGGGCAACCTGTTCCACTGCCTCACCACCCTCAGAGGGAAAAATTTCTTCCTTATCTCTAATCTAAATCTGCCCTCTGTTTTATCACTCAGCCCTGCGGTGCGGTACGTGCGTGGAGGCTTTGCAGAGGAGCAGGACGGGTCCTGGTGCTGCGGCCCGCAGCCGCGGAGGCTGACACGAGGAGGAGAGATGGCAGGAGACGTGCAGAGGGAGGGGTCAAGGGAAGGACAGGGCTTGCACGGCGTATGGCAGCGAGGTTATTTCTGGTGCTGCATGCACATCGTGTTAGTTCCTGTTTTCAGGCTAGGTTTGTTTGGTTTGCTCTGCCCCCCCCCCACTTTGCAAATGTCACAAGGACGGGACCGCGGTGGGAGAGCAGTCTCTGTGGAAGGATGTTTGGAGGAGGGATCTGAGCATGTGGGCTACATGGGAGTCAAGGTCAGGCGGCTCGTTCTGTGCAAAGGGACAGCAGCAGGATGGAAGCAGCATGAAAACGATAAAATCAGGAGAAGCGTAAAGGAGCAGGGTACGGGTGGTGTGTGCAGAAAGGCAGAGGTGAGGTGATGGTGCTGGACACTGAAGGCAGCGTGATGCCAGCCCAAATAGCAGAGTGAAACAGGAGGGTGCCAGTGCCAGTGGGGCATGCGAGGCAGGAATCGGATCATGGGGCAGGAGATCCCAGTACTCCTGTTGTGACATTGCCAAAGCAAAGTCAAGCTTTTGGCCGCGGGAGCACATGAGGTGAATCAGAGAAGGGATGAGTGCCATCACAGCAGCTGAGTGCCAGAAGTGGCGAGCTGTCAAGAGCAGTATCAAGAACGTGTGTGTAGAGGACAGTGGGTTTATTTGCCACGATAGAAAAGGATTTGAAAGGGAATACAAGAAGCTCGTACCGAGTCTGAGTTGGCACCAAGAGAACTTGGGAAGGGCGCCAGGAAGAGCGTCACAGATACGAGGCTGAAGTGAGGACGGAATGCAGAGCGCAGGGGCAGCTTCAGCGGTCGAGCCGTTAGGAACGGGCATGAAGCACAAGAGGGCACGGCCAGCCAGCCAGCAGGACGTGGTCTGGGGAGGAAGCGGCCGAGCAAAAGCCCAAACCCTTGGGAGGTCAGTGCAGGAGGGTTCAAGGCTTTGTTCTTTATCCTTAAGGCATTCAGGGGCCTGGGCTCAGCATATCTAAAAGATCACCTGATGCTCCAGGACAACTGATGGTGGCACTTCTGATGGCTCCTCGGGCAAAAGAGGACTTTTACTGTCAGGGTGAGGTTCATCTGTGCTGGTCTCAGCAGTTTCCCAGGGACCTGCTAGGAAACTCCCATGGGAACTCAGAAACCCCATAAATCTTTCCCCTTCCTCCCATCCACGAGCAGAGTGATCTGCTTTTTCCTAATTTAAACACACAATCTGTAGGGAGGAAAACGTTCGTACTGTTGGCTTTAAAAAAACCAACCCTGAAACTCCTGCCAAAACAGAAACTGCACACGAAGCCCTCCCCATTGAAAGAGGGTGAGGATGGATGAAAGAAGACAGATGTTACTTACAGTCTTAGTGAGCTACTGGAAGAAATATCAGGCAACGACGAAGGAACTGTGGAGTCATTGTGAAACAGGAAAAGATAACGAGAAAAAAAACAAATGAAGGAAGCCTGGATGTTTAGAGGATGGAGTACACCAAGGAGGATGGTGAGGCTGACTTGAATCTAGGAGGCAAGATCAGTACATATACATCATTCTGAGATCCAGCATGCAAAACGATGCGTCGATCTCCCAGCCTACAGTGAGGGGAATGAGATTATCCGTATGAATAAGGAATATTGAGGAGAGTCTGGGTTTGCAAGTCCTGAAACTGTGTTATGATATCTACTGTTGACACAGCTCTGGAGCTTTTCTTGGGCTCCGCTCCATCTCCTCGTGTTATGAGCACCCTTTTAAAATGCTAAATAACACCATATAGTACTTGGCAGTAGATTAGGCTACTCCTTCCTCCACGTTATTACCTCATGATTTGTGATTACAGTGTAATGTCCTGGCACATCCTGATAGGAAAATGCCAATATTGCATTTCCATGGCATGGCCTGACAATTTAAATTTATCTCCCACAAAGAGATAACACCATGTGGATGTTGATTGCGTGCCGTTGCTACAGCCTTGTTAAAATACAGCCATGCCCTTATATCTTGGTGTGAAACTCGGATGAAAATAAGATAGAATAAGGTTTTTCTTGTTCTGCTTTAGAACCTGTTTCCTCTTACGCTCATCAGTTAAACCCATTGACTGCAGATGGGGCAGGATCAAGACCCTGTCCAAAATGAGCACCTGTATTTGTAACATAGGTAACATTTGCTGATGTGCAAAAAATGGTTCTTTCTGGGATCTAAAGATAGATACTGGGGTAGATGATGGCCAAGTGAGTTTGACTTGATCCTGCTCCCCTGCCCCCGTGCACTCTTATGACCAACGGCACTGCCGTCAGCAACGCACGAAGCAAAAGAGAGCTCCGCCGTCATGGCCTGTGGCCACCAACGGCAACTGGCATCGCGTCGCGGCTCCGATGCCGGCTAAGCTGGCAGCTCGTGAGAGCTCGTCTGGTTAAATGGATCATGGCAGGCATCACCATCATCGTGCAAGCTGATTTATGAGAGGCCTGGAGTAGAAATCAGCAGAAGTTACAAGGTGGCTGCTTCAGGGCTCCGGTAGCGCATAAGGAGAGCGTGATGACCTGCTCGGGCACCGCAATTCCGTGCATTGATTCAGCTCTCATTCCTGTGAATTATCTGTCAGCAAGTCATGGCTTATGTAATCTGTTTGCTGCTTGTAATTACCCTAAACGGTGTAAGAAAGGAAATTTTAGACAAAATACTTGCTTTAAAAGCTCTAGGTTTCTTTGCTATTTGTCCTGAAAAAAGCTATTGGAGAATTTGGCACGGTTGTCAGCAGAAGGCCCTGGCCATCGAGGTGTTTGGGAGCATGAGCGGAGACTACGGCACGTTATCGGAGGTGCACACCAAGAGGTGTTCATGGCTCCTGCTAAGAGCGCACCCAGTGCCAGCCAGGCTCAGGCTGCAGCCTTCCCCCGGCAGCGTGCCCTTTGGTAGGCTCCAAGAGAGGTTCAGCACGTGGAGTGACCTTAGTTCTGCTGTCTGATAGCTCCACCGCTTCACCCCTGGGGAAGGTTCGTGACGGGTTAACGTCCAACTGTTGACTGGAGCTTGGTGCCTCCGGTGCACATTTCAGCTGCCCAGCAGCTCGTCTCTCGGGAGGAGCAGGAGGTCGGCAGTCCAGAGGCAGAGACATGTCATGATGTGCAGAGCAAAGTGCTGCTGCAGGATGAATCCAGCTCGTCTTACTGACCTGGCAGCAGTAAGCCTGGTCAGGAGAGCCGGCAAATAGTACGTGACCCGTAAGAGGAAAGAGGTGGTTGTGAAATTGGACAGCATTTCCCTGTCACTGTGGAGTCACTAAGGGAACAGGCATATTTTCTTATTGTTTACCCAACATTTCACCCATCTCTGGTGAACTGCAGCCACGATTTTCAAGCCACGTTGACCTGCCGCGGCGATAAAACTTGCCAGAGCTTTTTTACGGTCTGAGGGAAGGAGGCTCCCGGCAGGCACGGGGCTGGATGCACTGAGCCGGCGCTCGCCGCGGGATGCTGAGAGGTGGGCTGGGAGAAGACGTGGCCGTCACCTCCTCTTTCCTGAAAGCCTGCTGAGGCTGCAGCCGCTGAGGTCCAAGTGAGGGCAGACTGGAAGGTTGCCCAGATATGTCACGGGGGTGAAATTGCTCACCAGGGAATCCAGAACAGCAAGGTGCAACCTCCAATTCACTGGTACAGGTGTGAGACTGAACCTCCCTTGAACTGGGTTGCACCGCAGTGACTAAGAGGGGTGCTGCCACACTTTCTGGGTCCATCTTAAAGCATGGCAGCCCATGGCTTGGCACCAGAGGTATTCACATTTCATTCAGGGCTAGACACACCCACATCATCCCACATTCGCAATACATAATTCACAATTTATTCACAATACTGTGAATAAAGTGAAAGCGAATTGATTCCCGGCAGTTGTGGCGAGTGCTTTAGTGATCCTCCGTTTCATTGCAGAAACAATTCCATTGCAAAAGAGTTTTCGTTTCGTGTAGCGATGGTGAAAAGCGGCCGAGTCCCCAGCTGCACCAGTTGGAGCAGCAGGCTCCAAGCGTGGGGCTGTCACAGGGCATTAGTCACGTCCTTAACCAACAGGAAAGCCGCGGAGAAGAACAAATCTCACATCCTACAGCTTACAGGCTCCTTTCACACTCAGTGTTTTCCTTCCCTACAGAACGAAAAATTGCTCAAAACCATAAGCTTCCTGACCTCTACGTGATGGCCTTTCTTTCCAAACGTGAGAGAGAAGGCTGTGGTTTTGTTCCGCGAGGTGTGCAGAAAGCCACCTCTAGCCAAACCAACCAGCTGTCGGTGGATGGGTGAAGGCCACTTCCACTTCCCTTGGCAGGGTTTGAGGTGCCTGGCAGCCCAGCGGGCTGGGGTCAGCTCACCAGGACAGAACGTGTCCCACCATCCTTACACTCTTCCTTCTTACCATTCCTCTGCAGGAGGGCACCACGCTGAACAGCAGAACCCCCCTATCTAGCATCCAACTCAGCCGTGACTCGAAGACCCTGTGATTTTCATAGAATCATAGACTGGTTTGGGTGGAAAGGGACCTCGAAGACCATCTAGCTCCGAGCCCCCTGCCATGGGCAGGGACACCCTCCACTACACCAGGTTGCTCAAAGCCTCATCGTTGGGAGTTGTGCGGTGTTTTGCTTGCTGAGCTGGGCTTGGTGCCTGCAGAATAAAAACGCTGCCATGCTGCTGTTTGCTCTTTGTGCAATATCCCTTTGAGCACACTTTACTGTATCTCAGCTGATACTGTAGGAGATACTCAGCGTAGTATCTTTAAGTACAACAGCGACAGTCACACAAGGGAGGATCAGCACTTCCTACTGGGGATACAACTCGCGCTCCCCACCCCGAGATTAAAGGCACATTAAATATTTGTGTAGCTGTCACGCCCTGAGGCCCCATCAGGATTAAGGTCCACAGTACCCGGTGCTGTGAAAACCGCCGATAAGAGCTGGTCTCTGACCCAAAAGAACGCAGCCCCAGCTGGGCTGTACCCACTGCCCCGGGGTGGTTGGTCGCCTGGGCTGTCCTGCCGTGCCTGTTTCATCAACCTTCTGCTCGTGGAACAACCCGTTGAGTTACCAGTGGGGCCGAAGGGTGGAGGCTTTGTTTTAACGCCGCGTGCTGGCTCCTGTTTGGTTTACAGGTGAGGACCCTCTGCTGAAAATGCCCAACTTCTGCAAGATGCACTGTTCCTGAAGTGGGCAGGATGGGAGCTGGGAAAAATCCAAACCATGCGGCACAGGGGATGCTTTCTGCCTTGAGAAGTACCTCTTCTCATGGAACAAGCTTTTCCCCATTACAAGAAGAGGATTTCTGGTAGGTAGAAGCCCAGTCCTTGACCGTGGGAGGTCCACATTCAATTTCTGTTCCTCAGACATCCTGGGCAAGCGACTCTGCTTCTTTCTTGTGCAACTCCTTAGCTGTCAAACACTGCTGCTTCGCCCGGGTGTGTTGCAGGCATTGGCATGATCAGGGAGCCCAGCCTGCCCCGGGCTGCACGTGGTGGTGGGATGGATGAGCTGGCTCACTGCTGGGCGTCATGTTAGCCACTGGTTTCACAACTGGAAGAGGCCTCGGCAGCACCAGGGCAGGAAGCAGAACCAGTGACTGGAAGTGACTAACCCCAGGACTGGGGATGGGGTGAGAGGAGCACTTTCTGGTCAGGGCAGCCTGGCATTCCCTGCAGAGGAAAATCCTGGGATCAGGTGAGGCTGAAGGGAAGTGCAGGGGTGGGATTTGGACCTCTTGCTGGCAGGGACAGCAGTGGTGTCAGTGGGACTTGTCTCCTAATACAATGCTGCCTGTGGCAATACAGCCTTGCGAGTAAGTCAGGTCGAGCATTCAGTAATCCAAGAACATACGTAACGTGTCCCTCACCATCACCATCATCTGTATCCACATCTGGGAGATGATTGAATGTCTTCCTCTAGCAACTCAAAGCACTCGCTCCCCGCGGTGCTGGCTGTGTCCGAAGTGGGCAGCTGTAGCACAGCACCGCGCGCGAGGCAGAGCCCACCTCGACCTCCAGCGTGGCTTGTGGCTCGCAGCACGCCCGGGTCCCTGTGCCAGGCACTGGGCACAGCTCGGAGGTACGGAGCCAGAGGCAGCACAGCGCTGCGGGCCAAACAGAGGAGGAGATCGAGTATAATCCCTGCTGCTGCTCATCTGTGCCTGCCTTTCCGCTGCCGCTTCCCGGGACCCGCTTAGGCACTTGCACATCCCTGTGCGTTACCGTGCTGCGGCACAACGAGGAGAGCGCGGGCGATTGTGCCAGTGTGCTCCCTGGGACCTTGTTAGCCTCCAGGGATCTGCTCATGAGATGAACTGAGGTCTCTAATAACGGGCCCGTAGGCTGCTGCCTGGCACTCCGTGCGCGTTGCCAGCGGTACGCAGCCCGGCGTGGCCTGCCGGTGTGTTTTGAGGGGCTACCCCAGAGCTCCCAGCGTGGCACTGGCTGGGTGGCTGGTGAGCTCTGCCCCCAAGCAGAGGGCTGCTCCCAACGGCTCTGCTAAACTTTGTTCCCCGGAGAAAGGAGTTCATCCCGGTGAGATAAACCGCAGCCCTTTTGGCCCCTGTTCCAGGAACGGGCTGTCCCAGTCCTTGCCGGGCCACGTCTGCACGAGCCGTGGTTTTGCGAGATGGCCTGAGGGAGCTGTGCCAGAGAGCTGGTACGGCGCACTGGGAACCCTTCCCCGGCTGAATGCGAGCCATGCAGGGCCACACAGTGCCATGCCATGCCATGCCATGCCATGCCATGCCACGCCACGCCATGCCATGCCACGCCATGCCACGCCACACCATGCCACGCCACACCGTGCCACGCCACACCGTGCCATGCCATGCCATGCCACGCCATGCCATGCCACGCCACACCATGCCATGCCATGTCATGCCATGCCACGCCATGCCATGCCATGCCATGCCACGCCATGCCATGCCATACCATGCCATGCCATGCCACGCACACTGCTGCTCTGAGATCCCCGTGCTGTGCGTGTTCCCTGTAACCACGCACATCCCAGTGCCTGGAGCTGCCGTTTTGGTTATTTTAAGGATGGCAATGACTAATGTTTAGGTATCACCTTTCAGAACTCTTTAAAAATAGAAGTGAAGAAATGGCTTCACGTAATCCTTACCACGTACCGCCTTCCTGGCGGAGAGGAAGAGACCAGCCACGGTAGCAACAGGACATGAGTGTTTTGGAAATTAACTCTGATCCAGAGAGAGGCATCATACGAGTTATTTATACTGAGCCTTTTTCCTTCACAGGCTGCACAAAAAGTGGATCAGCGGAATGATTCCCATTTCCCAGGGAAGCAGAGGCGGGTTGCTCAGTGTCAGAGCTGGAGGAGGATCCGGATCTCTGGATCCTTCAGTTGATTTCAGCCTACTTGGTTGCAGCATCCTTGCCTTGCAATAAACGTATGGTCAGTCAAAGATAATTCTGGGAAGGAATTCCTGGACATACAGGATCCAGCATTTACGTTTTAAAGCCCTGCCAGTTCTTCTTGATAGGGATCAGCAAATGGTCCCTTCCCTGATTTCTTGCACACCGGCGTTTCCCAGCTGTGTGTGTCATCAGTGAATCAAATAAAGACAAATCTGGTCTCTCATTTCCAGTTAAGCCTGACATGTCGTACGGCACTGCAAAACATGTCAGGGACCCAACGCAGCTGATCTGGCGTGTCGTTGCCGCAAAAGGAAATTAAAACAAGTAGAGGTTTATGAAAGAAGACCCATTTTTGGCACCAGGCATGGATTTCCTGGCCGACTGCTAACACCAAAGTGCAGATCGTCTGCTTTATGTGAGCAGAGGGAAATCCCAGCGATTCATGCCACAGCATTAAAACGCAGGATTCTAAAAATAGCATTAAAGAGCTGGACTGGAAACAACAATAAAAACGAAAAAGAAAACCTTGTCTTTTTGTTCGCTTGCTTTTTTGAAAGTTGAATGCTAAATTCAACCCCCAGAGCTAATTTCAAAATGACGGGGCCTGGAAGGTGAGATGAGAATATCAAACTATCCGGGTGGCTTGTGCAGGCCGGCTGCAGGAGCCTCTTCTCCCTGCTTGGCATGGCTTGGCATGGCTTGGCATGGCTTTGGCTCCAGTCCTGGCCCTGGTATGTGGGGAGGTAGATGAGTCCGCTCTCCACTGACTTTGGAAGTGAGGACAAGCAGGGAGAGGACTGATGGGCCATAGACAGGCTGAGGATAAAGAATCACAGAATCATGGAATGGTTTGGGTGGGAAGAAACATCAAAGACCATCTAATTCCAACCCCTCTGCCATGGGCAGGGACACCCTCAAAGCCCCATCCAAGCTGGCCTGGAACACTTCCAGGGATGGGGCAGCCACAACTTCTCTAGGCAACCTGTTCCAGTGCCTCACCACCCTCAATGTAAAAAATTTCTTCCTTAGATCTCATCAAAATCTCCCCTCTTTCAGTTTAAAGCCATTGCCCCTTGTCCTGTCACTACACACCCTTGTCCAAAGCCCCTCTCCAGCTTTTCTGTAGCCCCTTTAGGTACTGGAAGGTGCTGGAAGGTCTGCCTGGAGCCTTCTCTTCTCCAGGCTGAACAGCCCCAACTCTCTCAACCTGTCTCCATAGCAGAGGCGCTCCAGCCCTCGCATCATTTTTGTAAAGAAGACACCTCCAGGTCTCTTCACTGAGTTTTCTCACGGATCTCCCTGAGCTCCCACTCGGAGTTTCTCCTGAAGGCCTAACTCTCCCCTTCCCCTTCCTCCAATGTGTTTGAAGGCTTCACTGTCTCCCACTGTTTTAGGCATCCCTCCACTCAGCCCTTACATTTCCTCTGCACCAGCTGACACACTAATTAGAGCTTTTGTGGAGCCAAATCACCGTACTACGGCTGCAAACCCAAGTAAGCCCCAACCAGGGCGTGACGCCGTTTAGGTGACGGGGTTCCAAAAGCAAAGGAGTGAAATCAGTGTGGTTGCCCCAGAGCCAGGGTTTATCCTGCACGTTGCTTGGAGGAAGCACAATGAATTGGGTCTCATCCTGCGAGACCTGTCCGGTGCAGGGCAGAGCTGCAGGTGGAGATAAGTGGAGGTTCAGGGTGAGCAGTTGGGAGAAAACCACGGCAATCTGGAGCTACGCCATCCAGGCTGCGTGGCCTTCAGAATTCAGCTTTTTATTTGTCTGTCGCGTTGGAGGA
Organism: Tauraco erythrolophus; assembly: GCF_009769465.1. NCBI lineage: Eukaryota > Metazoa > Chordata > Aves > Musophagiformes > Musophagidae > Tauraco > Tauraco erythrolophus. The sequence continues at coordinate 28,670,823 of NC_141475.1, forward strand.
CATATAAATCCTCACACGGAAACATCAAAAAGGACAAGTCATCAGTTTAAGACTGAAAAAATACTCCATGGAGGAGCAGAGAAGAACAGAAATACTTTTGGAGACAACTGCAGGGAAGGAAAGAGGGTACCTGGATAGTCCTGAGACTTTCCAGGCCTTTGAGAACTCCCCACAAATGCAGCTTTCTTTCATTTTAAAAAAGTAACGAGTCGAATTTAGCGGGGTTGGGTACTGCCTCGGGTACCCCAGCAATCCCCGTCTGTAAACGGGTGTTCTGCGAGGGGGCAGCAGGAAGGCACCGCGTAGCAGAAGACAACACGTTGCGTGCTGGTGAGCAGCAACGGGAGGCAGAGCTTGTGGTGGGATTCCAGCTGGATGAAACGATTGCTACTGCACAGGGACCTTCTTCTCTTTAAATCTGACATTTGTTTCAGATTTTTCAAAACTCACTTCTTTCAAAAGGAGGGTGATTTCCCAACTTTCACGTCCTCTGTAATGGTATCGTCATTCCTTTTCAACTGTCTTCATTTTTCCCATGATCTTCATAATTAATCCACATTGATACATGTCAAATTCATGTGCTTTGCTGTTTGACCAGCAAATACGTAGCGTTTGTTCCGATAGAGCCCAGGCCCGTCGCTCCAGGGTGTGCATGGTGAGACAGGATGGGGAACAGCTTCCCTGCTGAACCTGCCTTCCTCTTGCAATTACATTCCCTCCAACCCACGGGGAGAAGAAGAAGCAGGGAAGAATCCTTGTTGAGGACCCTTCAGATTGCATTGGGAGACCACACATGAAAACACAACGAATGTTATCCCACCGTAACGTGGGAAAAATCAAGCATCCCTAGGCCAGAGCAATGATGTCAGGGGCTGCAGGTTTCTGATAGTTGTCTTAAATACACAGTGTCCCTAAAAATACTGGCTCAGTTTGCTCAGGGACGGAGGATGGTTGTCCCAGGAGATGAACAATCCTTGCAGCGTTATTGACCCAAGGAGATCCTTTGGGCGTTCTCCTACGTGTGACTCCCTTTGCAAACGCCTCTTCTTTGGCAGGTTGGGAAAGCAAAGTTTATGAGAATTTCTAGTGTTTTTCCATTGGAAACGGAGTTTCTCAGGGAATTGCGCTGTCTGAGCGGAAGAGGTCAGGACCATGCAGTGGGATATTTGTACAGCTGGCTGATCAGATTGTCTTTGTATAGTTTTTCCAGAGGTCTAGTTATACGTGGACCTACTGATTCATTCCCAAACCTGACTCGTTAAAATTCATTAAGTAAGCACTTTGGTATGGCAATATCCAGGATTGCTCTTCCATATTTTTTTAGTGTTCTTGCTAATCTGTCAAATTTAGCAACTCAGGATGAAAGCCACAGTAAGAAAGAGCTAACGAGGTCCTCTTGCAAGGGTCTGTTCACACAACTCCCGTTAATGTTAATCGGCCTCACAGAGGCACAGCAGAAGGAAAATGTGCCCTAGAAGACAGAAAAATCTACTTATTTGTCCAGAGAGGTGATGATCAGCTGTTCCACAGCTGGAGTTGGTGAGAGCCTTATTTAGTACACCAGCTATAGCTGGTTTTGCTTTACTTCCCCACAAAAGCCACGAGACACGTTGCAGACCAAAAGATTGCCGAATAAATTCGGTCACGTTATTTATGCTATAACGGCCCACGACTGCACGCAAAAAGAAAAATAAAACCCCAAACCCACTACGGGCACCTTGTGTCAGCGGAGTGCTTCGCATCTGCTTGACTTCCAGCATGGATTTGAACTGTAAATAAGATTTCAGTGCGTTTCTGCCTCGCACCTCCAGTGAAAACGGCGAAAAATCGCAGCCGATGATGCGAGATGCGGGGCGGCGGTGGGAGCCCTGTACCCCTGGGCTCGCGTGCGGGCTGGGGTGGCCAGCTACAGCCGGGCTGCTCCGGGGCGAGAGAGGACAGCGAGCTGTGTCAAGAGCTATCAGGAAGGCTCGTCGCGGATGTGGCACGTCCCCCCCGTAGCCGTGTGCCGCCGGTGTGGCTGATCTGTGCAATCTGTTACTGGCTTGTCCTCCCCCCGCGCCCGCCCGTCCACCCGGCGCTCCCCTCTGTGCCCGCTGCCCTCGGCCGGACCCCGAGCCTGCTCGGGCAAAGATCACCGTGCCGCTCCGCACGCTGCCGCGGGCTCGCTGTGCTCGGGCTGTTCCCGTGACACAACTCTTTTCTCTTGCTATCCCTTCCCAAGCCAACCTTCATCATCTTTCCCGTCCTTCCTCCCCGAGAGCTGCTGCTGCGGTGCTGCTATAGTGGTGGCAGCCGTGACCGTGTGCGTGTGGCTGTAGGGCTGAACAGCAGCCGAGACCTTACCGTTGGTCAACGTGGAACCTTCACAAGACCTTGCAGCCTCCCTTCCCCTCTACTCGAAAGGGCTGGATCCCAGAAAGCTGTTGATTTTCATCTTTTCCTTCAGCGCTGGAAGAGATCTGACCAGTGCGAGGAGGTGACCGGAGCTGAACTGAACCGTAGGCTGAAATTTGCTCCCATAACTTCTCAAATAAAGTATTTCCAGAACCAGAACCAATAACTGCAAACAGTTTGTGGAGTGACAAAGAAGGTCTTTCTTCACTAAGTTCCATGAGAAGGAAAGCGAGAACGTGGACTGAGAAGTTTTGTTTCAGGTCAGATGAAGAAGCCAGCTTCCATTAGCTGATGTTTGCCTGCACAGGAAGGAGCGGGAGAGACACAGTTCTGCTCCACGCTGTCAGCGGGGCATGAGAAACTCCATGAGATCCAACACTGCTTGGATCTGCAAGGGCCAAGACAACGCAGCATTCCATGGGCAAGCAGCGTCGTTTAGCAGAACCAGATCCAGATGTTACCTATGGAAAGGGTCCATGGAGGGGCTGTAATCCAGCACCACCGCACAGGTGGACTCGGCACGTGCTGCGGACTCTCCTGGTTTGCAGAGCACTGAGATGGGTCTTCTCCAGCGGCGTGGGAGGCAGCAGGTCTGTGCTCACTGCCCAGCCACATCCCCCCGCGCCACGGCTGCCTGCCAGGGCAGCCCGTGCTCCAGCAAACCTGTGCTCCTGACACGTGCAAAACTTGAGCCGTTAAAAGCCATTTCCATGAAATCCACAATAAAATTTCATTCTCAGGTAAGGCATGATGGTTGGACTGGATGATCTCTAAGGTCTTTTCCAACCTAGAAATCTATGAATCTATGTTTAAAATCAATCAGGTTCTGGTTCATGGGTTGGTTTTTTTTTTGTTATTATTGAAACTACTCAGCAACAATCGACAATTCCCTACGACTGATGTTCCTCCGCCCTCTAATCCCACCAGCTCCTACCGAAGGATGTCGGCAGCGGCCACGGCGCTGAATTACCGCGTGTCAGCCTCGTAAAGGAAATCGTTAAAATTCATTATCGTTAAAAAGGTCAAGTAGCACGGAGGCGTCCCGAGGAGCCGAGCGAGGCTTCGCGGGCGGTGGTGGGAGCCCGGAGCTCTCGTGCAGCCGGCTCTCCGCGCGCACGTCCTGCTGACCCGGTCGATTGCATCACTCCATCTCCTGAGGCACAATCTGCATTTTTCCACATGGGCCCATATGGTACGTTAAATTGAATAATGAATTCGTATTTCCGGAGGAGACGAGCTCTCCAGCAAAGTGATGATTCTGGGAATTTTGAAAGGGGACAGCGGCTGGGGCTAGGGAAGGAGGTCTGGGACAAGCAGAGGGAAAGACCAATGGTTTCCCTTCTCAGCCCTGCCAGGACGGTGCTGGGCTCACATGTATACATCTCGGGTGTTTCCCAGCTGCTTTTTGGAGAATGCTAGGCAGGAAATTGATGCCACAGGGCAAACATTCATCCTTCCTGACGTCCCCCTCGAAGCGAGCGCTGGCTGGACCCACTGCCTGTGGAGTGCTGGTGCTGCCTGGCATCGTCCACAGCACAATCGGAGCGCGGCAGAAACCACTAAAACGTGTGCAAGGGTGGAAAAACAACCTAACCAAAGCCTGCCAGGTGTTTGCAACACCAACCTAAGGAACGCAGAGCTCACAGGAAAGCTGCTGCTCGTGTTGGACTTCCGAGCTGGGCTGGAGAAGCTGTCAGGCTGGCAGCAGGAGCGGGCGGTTTGGTGCCACGTCCCTTAGAGTCAGGTAGTCGTACCGCTGCCTTTTCCGTATTCGCATCCTGGAGTTGCCCATTGCAGGGAGAGATTGGAGGTGATGAGAATTCTCGTCGCCAGAGCCACCGAGGTGTGCTGCAGATGCCACCATGCCCATCTGCGCCTGCCCCCGCTCCCCCCTTGGCTGAGATCATAGAATCATAGAATGGTTAGGGCTGGAAGGGACCTTCAAAGGTCATCTAGTCCAACACCCCTGCAAGGAACAGGGATATCTCCAACTAGATCAGGTTGCTCAGGGCCTCGTCCAACCTGGCCTTGAACGTCTCCAGGGATGGAGCATCCACCACCTCTCTGGGCAACCTGTTCCAGAGATGCCAGAGCGAGCTCACCAGAGCTCTCTGCTCCAGGCTGGGGAACGGACTGGCTCCGCAGGGATGCCCAGCAGGGCTGGCTGCTGCCTGCACCCCATCGGTTTCCACGCTGGTGGTAACCCTGCCCGGCACGTGCTCAGGGCCCTGGCAACACTCCCTGGGAAGAGGAGTTAACAGGTGGAGACAACCCATAGCGGCATCGGCGCATTCGGTCGTGCCAACTTCAGCTGCTGGAGGGTCATGGGTGGAAAATCGTGCGTTGGGAGCTCTCACAGCTTTGGAGGCAGCTCCTTGCGAGGAGCTCCCGGCAAAGCACGCAGGTTGTAGGGGAGAGGGAGAGCGCGGTGAGCGGGGCACAGAGAGGGAAAGAAAGGGAGAAGGAGCCAGGTACCACCCTGGGGAGAGCAGGCAGCCTAACGACAGCGCTTCCTCTTAACGCTCAGCCCAGGAGATGAAGATCAAGGCAGCAGATTCTGCCGACTCAGCACGATCCCGGCGGGAGCACGGCGGAGCGGCGCGTTGAGCAACAGGCAGCGCTGGCAAGACTCGGCGTATCGGGAGGAACAATCTGAACAACTCACACGCCGGGTTCTCGTGTTGTAACAACCTCAGAGGCACCTGGGGAGGGTAGATGGACTCAGCGTGGCGCGAGCCTGCGGCCAGAGCCGTGGCTCTGGCTCCTCCAGCCCCTCGGTGCCGCCAGCTATCAGGTTTATTTGCATTCTGGCCCCAGCAGCGAGGTGGCCTGAGGACACGTTCTTCCTCGAGGTAGCTCTGTCCGATGCACGCATGAGCTGGACCCGCTGGATATTAAGACAGAATTAGCAGTGGGTCTGTAGCAGCGCTGGGATTACAGCAAACCCTTGCCTGGCTGCTGCTGGCAACAGCTTTAGTCTTCAAGACAGATTTTTAGCACCAGCTAAAGAGAAAGGGAGGCAAACAGGAGGATGGGAGCATCATAGAGCCTTTGGGTGCTTCTGTTTGTGGCTAAAGCCGTTGCTACAGCCACCGCCACCCACGTCCTGTGCCTCGTCAGCAGCAGCCTGGGCAGGGGCACTGGCCCATGTGCCCTCTTGGAGAGTGTACAGGTCATAGATTTCTAGGTTGGAAAAGACCTTAGAGATCGAGTCCAACCGTCCCTAATCCCCATTAAACCATATCCCTAAGTAGATCATCCACCCTATTCTTAAACACATCCAGGGATGGGGACTCGACCACCTCCCTGGGCAGGAGGTCGATCCGTCCTCTTCTCCGACGGCAGGTGAAACCAAAAGATGTTTGAAGAAAGGCAGTGAGAGCAGTTGGGGGGTTGAGAGCCTGTATCTGCAAAGGGATCCTCTCCTTTGCACGCCCATCGAGGTGTGCAGGGCTCAGGTCGCCCAACGCAGCCCTGGCAGCTGGAAAACAGCTGTGCTGAGCCAGAACAGTTTTTTATTGACATAAAGCCACTGCAATGGCTGAGACGAGTTCCCACCACCTGGGTTCCAGCCCTACGTACATCCCCAACAAAAGGCACAGAAGTCACCAGCGAACCCCGTTCCACAACCCCTGCTCAGCCTGGCCAAGCGCCAGCAGGGCAGCGGCCGCTGGCAAAGCCGGAGCACGGACGGGGACCGGACCACGTGCCCCCGGGCAGGAGCTGCTGTCCCCCTGTGCTTGCCTGCACCGTGCCCAGGCGGGAGATAACGGGGGAACAACTGGTTCCCAGAAGCACAACCGGTTACCCACCACTTATGAAAGAGCAGCACCCATCGCCTGTCTTCAGACGTCGTTTCCTCTCCCTCAGCTATTTGGGTGCTGATAGAGGAGCTGATAGCATTGCTAATTAACCCGCCCCGCGCGGCCCTTGGTGTCCCAGCACGTACCTCCTGCACGCTCCAGGAGCTTTATCAAGCTGCGTGACTTATCACTTGGCGACAGAACAGGAAGCCTCCAGTGCTTGTCAAGAAAGATTTCACAACTCGGGCAGCAATGAAGCCTGCTCCCCCCAACGGCTCATCCACCAGGAGGTCTCATACGAGAACAGGGTGACAGGAAGGATTCGCCTTCTGCCGCTGGAGCACGTCCCATGCAGAGGTCAGACGTGGGGGTGGGTGACCAGGGAACATTCAGTGGTGCTCACGCCGTGCGTGTGGCTGCCTCAGCATTTTAGGGCTTATGCCAAAAATCCAAGGTGATGAAAACCAAGCAGCAACGCTGGGTGGGGGCAGCTGGTCAAGGGATGCCAGGAACCAGCCAGCGAGCCGGGGCACATGGCGTGCTCTCAATGCAAACCAATATTCATCATTTAACTGGTACGCTGCTTGCAATAATTATTCTTTTCTGTATTATAATGGCATCCAGAACGTGGTGAAAAGTGTAGGCTCCTGTAAACACTTCTGCAGTTTTATCACCCGTTTCTAAAATCTGCTTCGCACGTTTAATGCTCTGGGTATGGAACACGTACAGGAGCAAAAGCACCTGGAATGTCCGTGGAAGCAGGAGCCTGCTGACTTCAGCAGATCCCAGTTATCTGGAAAAGGCCTCGTCGTTAACATCTGTGTGAAAATTAGAGCCACTTGGTGTGATTATGCAAATACCGAGTTCATGGGAAATAAATGGGAATTTGACTCCATAGTGGTATTTACTGCAAAATTTCCTTACCCTGTCCTTCGTGCAACCTGGCACGACAGGCATCCTGTAACACTATTTCCCATAAAAACCCGTCCTGGCAGGCAGCAGTAGGAACTTTTGCATAAACCTGAGTTTAGAATTTTTCTGCAGGAGGTCCTGGTCCTTACACATCTGTACACGGTTTGTCTTGGCATGTGAAACAAAAGAAATCCTGTAAATCTGTAGTATTGTTAAATACCAGCTGTGTCCCGGGTGGGAGATGCAGGCTGCAGGTCCCCTCCTCGCATCCCAAACTGACCACTCAAGTGGGGAGCACGCGGGCAAGTGGCCCTTTCCTGGGTGCCAGGCCGAAGCAGAGAGCGATGGATGGGGCACGAAGGCTGCCCAGGGCGCAGGGATGCGGAGCGGAGTGGGGCAGGGGCTGGGATGTGCCCTCCTTCCTTGCCCTGGGCCACAGCGAGGGGTCAGCAGCAGAAAGGCGAAGCCAGAAGGTCTTTAGCAGAGCCTGTAGGGGCCAAACGAGTGATTTTCATGTGCTCTCCAAGATTAAAAAAACAAACCAACAACAAACCCTCTCAACCCAAGCAGCTCCAGTTTATTGAAGTGGAGGTGTCACTCCTCCTCAGCTGCTCATCTCCAATAAAGCTGCTTTTAATAACCTGTTGATATGTAATTAATGAGGACACTCATTAAATTTAAATTCAATGTGCACTTGAAGGAGGGCTCTGGATGAGCACACACCCTCCCGAAGCGCGGTGGCCCGCATGCCTTGGCCCACCTCGGTCCTGGGCACCAGCAGCTCTGGCACATCGGGTGCCAGGGGAGCGTGCCACTGACTGGGAAAGCAGTTCCCGTGCAATCGAGTTGCTAGCGGCAGCTCTTGCAAAAATAAAAACAAAACCCCAAAAAAAACCCCAAACAACCCCAAAAACATCAACGTGGTTCTGCTGAGGGGTGTGTGCCATAACCGCTGTCGCTCTTGGCCCCGCGGGACCAATTCAGAAGAAGAATCCTGCCTCGGGACAGGCGCAGGGCTTTTGCAGGACACGGAGATGCTCTTGCTTCCGACCGGGAGGAGCTGCGACCCAGAGCGCGCTGCCAAGTGAGCCGGGGGGAAGGCTCGGTACCAGCCTGCAGCCATCTGCCAGGTAAGGAAGGAGGGAGAAAAACCATAATTTAATGGGACTGCCCAAGGCTGCGGGTAGCAGCCAGGCAGTGCTCCCCGGCCTCTACGGCAGCATCGGCACCGACTCCAGTGCTCCCACCAGCGCTCCCGGCACAGCCGTGCCCATCCCTGGTTACCCCCAGGCGGCTGCTAAGCAAGAGGCACCTCCAGTGACACCAGCCAAACTGCATTTTTCCGACGTCACTGGGACGCTGGCAGCTTTCTATGGCCATGCAGGAAGGGGAAACGTCAGCTCATCCTTAGCCGTGTCCTTGTGTTCGCTCCGCGGCGAGGCTGCTGCTGCGGGGCACCGTGAACAAAACCACTCGGACAAATCGCCCTGTGTTTTTCTAAAATGTCATTTCCAGTTTCGCTCTATGGAAAAAAAAAAAAAAAAATATTAGCAGGAACCACTCCAGGCAGCGGCTTCACGATTTCCATTTCCTCTTACAGGAGGCCCAGCCTTCCGAAAAGAGCAGGAGCGGAGATATCCACGCATCCCACGCGTGGGATGCCCAGCCCCACGGCTCACATCGCGCCCAGCGGGTGTTTCGGAAGCAGCAGAGGATGCTCAGGGGAGGTTAGTGGCTGCTCTTGGAAAAGTTGCCACCTTGATTCCTACACTTCTGTGTTATTCTATAGGATCAGCAAGGGGTGAGAGATAAACGAAGCGCTGATACAGGTACAAACCCACAGGACACGGGGCAATGGCTTTAAACAGAAAAAGGAGAGATTTCAATTAGATCTAAGGAAGAAATTCTTTACATTGAGGGTGGTGAGGCACTGGACCAGGTTGCCCAGAGAAGTTGTGGCTGCCCCATCCCTGGCAGTGTTCCAGGCCAGGCTGGATGAGGCTTTGGGCAACCTGGTGTAGTGGAAGGTGTCCCTGCCCATGGCAGGGAGGTTGGAACGAGATGGTCTTTGATGTCCCTTCCCACCCAAACCATTCCATGATTCTATGTCCTGCCACGAGCCCATCCCAGCAGCTGCAGGTCCAGGCACCTGCAACAGTGGGTTTTATGATTGATCCCTCTGCGAAAGACTTCTGGGAGAGGGACTGCAGACCTGTCCTTGGAGAAGTTTGGTGTTTTGTGCCGGTCAGCTGCGGAGGTATGAGCATTGCACAAGGTCTGACAGATGAAACAAATCGGAGCGTGTATCAACATGGGAGAACGTGCTCCTTGTGGAAGGGGGAGGGGAGGAAGGCAGAAGATGATTTATAATAGACTAATTATGCTTGAAACATCTTGTACCCTGCTAGCTGGAGAAAAGGGAGCCTGAAGGAAATTGAGGAAAGAACAATCCTTAGGTCAACCTGACATTTGTTGTCCAGCCTATGGGAAAATATTCTCATAAAAACAGACTTTGTAGCCATAAGAGAAGGAAAAAAAAAAGTTAATGGAGAGGATGTTTTCAGTTGCCGCAGTGATGGCGTGGTGATGATGGCGTGGACTGCCAGCGATGGAGAAACCCCAGCGGCAGCCAGAGACGCTCCCTACTTCTGTAACCCACTTCCCAGTTCTCAGCACTGTGTGAGAACCTCGAATTTCCCCATGAAACATAAAAATCAAAAAAAAATCTCAACCCCCAAGTTGTGTGTGATTCCAGGGGCTTTGGTACCGGGAAGCAAAAAGACTGATCGTGCGTTGGGCTTCGCCAAAGCCTCATGACTCAAAGTCTGGTTTTCATCCACCCGTCGCGTGAGGTCTCAGGCCTCGGAGCTGGCGGTGCCGAATTCCCCTCCAGCAGAAGGGAGCCCTGGGCCAGATCGTGACACCGGCGGCGAAATATCCTCCTGGCCTTGTCCCGCTCTGCTTTTCCCAGCAGTCGAGAGGAAAGAGGGTTTTTTTTCCAGGCTGAGAAAAGAAAGGCTTAAGCAAGCTATCGGAGAGCTGCCCGAGTCCTCTGGAAGTCCCCGGGAAAGCCACCCAGCATGAGCTCCTGCAGCCGAGAAGCATCTCGCTGCATCAATTTATGGTCTCGCTCATCACCACTACCGCTTCCAAACCCCCCTGCACCGACCTTGGAAATCATCCAAACCCGTCGCAACGTATGGACGCCAGCAGCCGGGGTGTGCAGTCATGGGGCGGTGCAATCCTGGATTCAAGGGGATATTTTCACCCCACAAGGAGGATGTCACGGGTGGTGGGGCAGGCTGCCCAGGAAGCAGCCTCCAGCCTTGCAGGTTTTTGGGAGGAAGCCCTGAACTACCTGGTCTGACCCTGCTTTGAGCAAAAGGTAGGTCTGGGCACCTCCTGAGGTCCCTTCCCACTCAAAGGACACCTCCTGAGGTCCCTTCCCACAACCATCACCCGCATCTACTGTGTTTCTTCAAACCACTTCCCCAAACGCCTCCTGCAGAGCTGTCCCAACAGCTGCTGCACTGAGATGTGAGGTCTACGCAACAGTAAGGGGGGACAGGGAGCAGCTCCCACTCCAAGGTTGTTCTTTGAAGACATCTAGAGGCTCAACAGCCCCGACCATCACTGCTACCAGACACAGGCCAAAGCAGAAGCCCACCTGGGGTCCATGCCAGCTGCTTTACAGCCCAGCCCGGCTCAAGCCTCCGATGGAGAGCAGTGGGTCTCGGCGAGCAGCACACCTGCAGGGAGAGTGGCCGGGAAGGACCATGGTCTGGCTGTTCTCCCGCAGCCTCCTGGCCAGCTGGCACTTCCACATCTCCTGGAGGAGCAGCCTCCTGACCTTCTGCCCAGCTCCCAAGTCAGCAGACGCTCAAGCTGTTCCTTCCTCCCGGTGCCGAGACGCCCTTATCCTGCTGTCCGGAACAGTCTGTTTCAGGACGAAGCCATCCGTCATCGCCCGCCGTGCCCAGACACCACCAGTGACCGAAGCACGTGTGACCCCATCTTCCACTGCTCAAACCGCTGCCTCCAGAGTGGGGACTGTGATCCCGGCCGGGTCCCCACGTACACGTGTGAGGCAGCGCAGTCCCCAGTATGCCCAGGGCACCCACCGCACCTACAGCCCCAGCTCCTTTCCCAGGGGTCTGGAAGCACCAAGCGCAGCCCTGAAGGTCCCTGTTGGCACGTGCGACCATCACTGCCACCCCTGTGCCAGCCACGGGTTATGCCCATTGGCTTTCCATAATGCCATGGCTTTGCCCTAAGCACGTGTCACCACCTACGACTTCAACAGTGGCACAGCGAGATCTTTATCACAAAGATCCGATTTTCACCTGGTTTCCTCCTCCAATTCTTGACAAGTGACACCACCAAAAACAGGGCAAGAAAATACTGCTGTTTACTCGTACCATGGCAAACCCCCAGACCCCACGGGGCAGCTACGGACGGACACCGGTGGGTTATGGGCAGCACATGGAGACGTGGCACACCTCTGCCCGTCACCCCTGCCGGATTTTGGCCAGCACATCCCCGCGACCGGCCGGGCTCCCGACAGTGGCAGCGACACGCGCTACGGGGCTGGACTCACGTGGGCACAAAAGGGGAAAGGGGGCCCGTGCCCTCTGCACGGTACCATGCGCCACTGGTGGGATGAGCCTCCGCGTGGCCGGAGCGGGTCATCGCCGACCCCCACAGCCATTTCGACGTGCCCAGGAAGAAAGTCTAAAAAGGGGGAGGTTCAGGAAAACCACCCTGGGAGCAGCAGTGGGGTAGCAGAAGCGTCCCAGTGCCTGGAGCAAACCAGCAGTGAGGAGGAGAAGGTCCCAGAAGACCAAAACCTCATTACAAGAGCCAGGGGAAAAAAACACAACCGATTTCCCCAGCGATGGCCCGGGGGGAACCCCCACCCCCAGCCCAGGGCTTTGCAGCCCCATCACGCCCTCCCCAACGCATGTGTTCCCCATCTCCCACATGGATCCTGCTTATCCAAGTCTCCTGCTGGCCAGAAGCCTCCAATGGTGGGATCTACTGATCACAAAGCCCCAAGAACATCAACCCTCATTTGAAATTCCTGTCTCTTAAGTGACTCTTCTGTCTCAGTCCTGAAGTGTCCCCCGTGTAAACACATCTCTGGATACAGCTGTAGACATCACATAACATCTTGGACAACCCACTCGTGCTGCTGGGGCAGCCCTGGTCACCCCCCAGGATGCTGCCCCCCACTCCCAGGGGCAGGGACGGGCATGGAGGGCACCCTCATCACTACCAGCAAGGAGGGAAGGCAAAGCAGAAGACAGCCTCGGCTTTACTTCATCACCAGCCATAACCCCTTCCTGCACAAACCCCTCACCTTTCCAAAGTCCTCTCTCGGGCAGCCAAGTGACAGCCAGGAGCTCCTCTGTGTTGCACATCCCAGCTAGCAGCTCCCATTCCACCACACCAGCATCTCCTCCAAGACAACCCCCCTCAAATTTAAGCTCTCCCCTGCGCTGCAAGAGCCTCAGCAGAGATTAGGAGTTAACTGGAACCAGCTGCTGGGATTTCCCCCCTCTCCTCACCTACCAGGTGCTGTGATCTACTACTGGTTATGAGGAGCGGGTCAGGAACAAGCAGGAGCACTGGTGGGAGTAGCCCCCGGGCACGGGGCGAGCGCTCCCGGGCAACATCTGTGCTGGTAAAGTGGGGGCAACTTTTATAAAGAGGTAACGCTTGGTACGGACCCTCCCGAGGACAGGGCACCCCAGGAATGCCCAGCTCGGGCTGGTGAGGTGAACGCTGATAAAGCACTGGAGTTAATCTCGCTGAGCTGCAAACGGTGTCGCGTGGCACGTAACCGGGATGCCCTCGCGCCAGCCAGGCTCTCGCAGCCATGGCAGGGCAGCAGAGCTGAGTGTGCCCGTCATGAGCTTCTGATGACTTTGGTGGAGCGAGCCCAGGTGACAGCCAGCAGCTGAGCTGGCTCCCAGGGCAGCCTGGCAGCTGGTGAGTGTATGCCATGGGCCCTGTGTGCCATGGGCCCTGCGTGCCATGGGCTCTGCCGTGCCATGGGCCATGTGTGCCATGGGCTCTGCCATGCCACGGGCTGTGTGCCATGGGCTCTGCCGTGCCACAAGCCCTGCGTGCCACGGGCTCTGCCGTGCCACGGGCCATGTGTGCCATGGGCCATGTGTACCATGGGCTCTGCCATGCCACGGGCTGTGTGCCATGGGCTCTGCCGTGCCACGGGCTGTGTGCCACGGGCCATGTGTGCCACAGGCTCTGCTGTGCCACGGGCTGTGTGCCATGGGCCATGTGTGCCACGGGCCCTGCCGTGCCACGGGCCCTGCGTGCCATGGGCTCTGCCGTGCCACGGGCCCTGCGTGCCATGGGCTCTGCTGTGCCACGGGCCATGTGTGCCACAGGCTCTGCCGTGCCATGGTGCTTCAGAGGTGACTCAGAGAAAACCAGACTGAGCTGAGAACACAAACCACGCCAAGGCTCGGAACGGAGGTTATTATTATTTACTTAACTTTTCCTGAATTTTAAATCGCAGTTCCAAAATGATTCTGATCCCCCTTTAGAGACTCTTTTTTGGCACAAAGCAGAGCGAGAGGAGAAGCCCCAGTGCAGTGGCTGCCACTGTTCCCTGCAGCGTGCGGTGCCACGGCCAGGGGCCACCGACCCCTCCGCACGCACCGGCTCCGGCGAGCTGTGCCGTGAGCCCGCCGCGCTGCTGCCGGGCTCGCTCCTGCCGACTGCCAGGTCCTCCCCGAACGAGTCCGTGCTCCGTAATTCCGTCCCTTTTCCCCCTCCCAGATACAAACCGTGTTGCAGCACATGTTGTTCGGAAGAGCTGGTCCTTCCCAGCGGCGCGGAGCTGGGAGTGACGGTCCCCCGGCTCCACCGCGGCTCCGGATGCTTTGGGTCAGCTGCCAACATCAGCCACCACTTTCTGTTTCTTTTTCCGTGCGACTGCTGAAGGTACTGAGGAGCACCGAGCCAAGCAGGGCCGCCAGGAAAACAAACCCCACCCTGATTAAATGAGGATTATGTGCTGGCAATTATTTTATGTATCAATCATTCCGAAATTAATTCAGTAACGGCCTCAGGACGTGACGTTAACACAAATCTTCATCCTTGAACAAATTTAAAACCTCATCTAAGAGACTTTGAGGTTCCTTTTCCAAGAAATTCGTTCCCCAGAGCTGCCCCCCTTTACCTGGGGACATCCGACAGTGACGGGGACTGGTGGCACGTGCCCAGCTGTGCCCGAGTCGGATGGCACAGACCTGCTGGCTTTTGGCAGCTGCCCAGGTGACCTTCCCATCCCCGCCACAGTGGCAAAATGGGATAAACTGGGTGTCCCATAAGCTGCCGGGAAGCGATCCGGCTTTAAACCCGCACGGACTGCGTGCTGCACCAACCTCTTCCTAATTCTGCTTAGGGCTGATTTTAGGAAATGATGTATTTGTTTGTGTTGTCCTGTTTAATAATCCAAAGTATGTGCAGGATGCGAGTTTTGTAACTTCCCCCAAGCTTTCTGAAACACAGTAATAAAAAATAGTGGTTGGGAGAATCTCTTATTTAATATACTTGGGATGAAAATTATCTGTTTCTGATTATCCAGAAACAGCCATCCATAAGACTTCAAGATCAGGGCACAGAATTTTCCAGCCGCTCTAACGTGCACAGAACGCAACTGAAATTCTACACGGACCCACGTTTTTAAACATGAATATTTACTAACATAAATAAACAGTGTTTTATAACAAAAGGCACAGATTTTCAACTATAAACAATGGAAAAATATTTACAATTTGCACATACATAATCAAACAGCAAGTGCACGATTGGTCACTTCAGATCTTCTTTTCTATACTTTGAGATTTAGTTCCTTCCAAGCAAGTAATTTAATCAGTTCTGCAATGTCCAATTCTTTTTTTTTTTTTTCCCCCCACAAAAACTGCTACCAATGCCAGATATGAGAGTTTATTAAAATGAACGACCTAGCAGCAGAAGTTTTCAAATGGAGACAGTGTTGCTAACTTCTTCGTATTGGATAATAAAATAAGGGTAGCTCTGATCATCATTAAAAATGACAAAAATCTGAGGCTCAAAGTAATTGTCCACACAGGAGTCGTAGAGGTCGCTGGTAATGCTGCCAGGGTTCACTGGTGGAGGTCTCCTCATGGTGTGGTTACCCACCGTGTACCTGCCCGTCAGTACTTTCGCCAGGAACATGTAATGAACTCCTTTGGGTGACCTTTTGGAAAAGTTATGGGAATAGCTTGCCTTTCTGGCAAAGTAACTGCCCTGTCCAAACATGGTGGCATGCTTCCCACAGACGCGCGGGTCAAAGTTGTGCTTGCAGATTCCATCCACCACGTCCTGGGAGGTGCCATGGAACAAATGCCTTTCGTTCATTATCCTGTCAAGCCCGCTCATTTTTTTTGACATATATTCCTTTTTCCTGGAATAGAAAACGGAAAGTGAGGATGAGTATTCCCTGCAGATCTGCAAGGGGAAAGCAGTTTCACTATGGCTTTTGAAAGTAGCAGTGTTATCCTCCAGAACAGCAGAGCTTAAGAGGAGATATGAAAACACAAGGGAGTATAGTGACAGGACATGGGGCAATGGATTTAAACTGAAAGAGGGGAGATTTTGATTGGAAATAAGGAAGAAATTCTTCCCTCTGAGGGTGGTGAGGCACTGGAACAGGCTGCCCAGAGAAGCTGTGGCTGCCCCATCCCTGGAAGTGTTCAAGGCCAGGTTGGATGGGGCTTTGGGCAACCTGGTGTAGTGGAGGGTGTCCCTGCCCATGGCAGGGGGGTTGGAACTAGATGATCTTTGAGGTCCCTTCCAACCCAAACCAGTCTGTGATTCTGTGATTTCTGTACGGGTAGCAGAGTCGATCTTCCACTTGGAAATAAAGCTTTTGTGTGAAATAAGTATGTTTTAAAGGACCTAAGCTGATACTGCTGGAGGCAGAGCTCTCTCACCTGCCCAGCAGCAAAGGCAAAGCAGCTTGAGAAGTGCCCGCTTATCTTTGCCCGTATTTCACCTTGGACGCAGAAGGAAATCTTTCTCAGAGTGAAAACAAGGGCTGTGCAAAAATTAAATCCTGCTCTAGCTTCAGAAGGGGCCACGGTGAGGAATTACTGAGACAGGGTGGGAGAAGATGCTCTAGACCAGCATGAGTCAGTCTCTGCTCACACAGTCCATCTCTCAACTTCTCCTGAGATTCTGCATTTCGTGAGAAGGGTGAGAGAATCCCCAAATCTAATTTCGAGTCAATCACAAAGTGGTCAATGGGTGGTAACTGGCAGACCCAGCACCTTCGGTTTGAATGGGACTGACTGACAGGATTTCGACTTTGCGAGACCGTTGCAAGACCCCGGGTCGTCACGTTCTGGGGCATCGAGGCACTAATGGCTATCCTCAAAATAGAGCTTATTTGATGAAAACAACTCCTCCCAGCTCAGCTTGAAAGGGAACCAGAAGATTTTTCAGCTAGGTATCCTAGATTTAAGTTTCTGTGAAGATACATGTCACAAAAGTTATCAGTAGATAGTAGACTAAACCTCTCACGCAGGAAATTTCAGGGTAAGATATTTTTCAGATAAAGTGGTTCAACTGAAGATGCTCCTTTTCTTGAGAAAATCCAGAGTTTATATATTCTACTTAACGACCAATTTATATTTCACCGCCCAAATCACATATTTTAAGGTATTTTTTCCATTATTGTAAAAGAATGGCATTTGCATCATCTTACCTTTTATATTTCTCCCAAAGAAACTGATTCTGTACTCTCAGAATTTTCAAAATTTTATATTTGGTCTCTGGCACAGTCTTGTGAAACAGGTTATAAATGGTTCTGTAGCTTTTATCTTCCTTCAGAACAGGCACTTGGATGAAGTCCTGAGATGGATCCATACTAATCCAGGTTTCAGGATAGAAGTTCGGAGAGGTAACGGCAGTCGGAGACAAGACATGCGAGGAGGCTGGTTCAGCTGATGGAGAGGGTAGTGGAGAATTGCCACCTAAGGTCCTAGTTGGGGATGGAGAAAAAGGTTGTCCTTAAACTTCCACAAGCAGAGGAGCTTCCCATCACACTAATTTCATCACCAACATAACTTAAACAATTGCTGCTCTTCAGTTCTGTAACAACTTACCCATTGCAAGGCTTGTTTAAAACAAACATGCCAGCTATTTCTGCTGTTTTAATAACTCCTCCATCCACACAGACTCACAACAAAATCTTGACTTTCAGGGATGCTGTTCCCCGTAGGGAAATGTTACTGCCTGGTGGTGCTTAAAAGCCTACTATTGTCATTATTCACCTTCTGGGGTGGGGTTATCAACTACAGCCAGGCAGAACGCTACCAAATACAATGATTTTGTATGTTAGCTATGAGCTAGGAGTGATTTCAACAGCCAGAATAAGAAAAGATGAATAATGTGGCAACATTTGACCTAGTTTCCTTAGAATACAAGTAGAAACATACACTTTCTTGTACAGTACGAATAACCCCAACTAAAAACAATTTATAGGCAAAATTGCAGCTGTTCCACCGCATTATGTAGAAGAGGAGACGCTCCGTTTTCAGAACTAGCCAGTGTCGTGCCGAGGAAGGCTCTCCTATTTTCACTGGCCCAGGCCAGATGTAGATTTGCATTTGCAGTTGCTTATTTTCATGCAACAGACCAGCCCCTCCTCTTGGGAATGCTGCCAGGTGAGGAGTCAGGCAGGGGTGAAGGAGGGGAGCTGCTGCCCGCGGCTGGAAAGCAGCACGGATGCCAGAGAAAGAGCAGACACCAGTAAAACCCAGTTAAGGACACCAGCCGTGGTGTTGCAAGGCTTTGTTCTTAATAAATACCTGCACCTCTGTGGAATTTTTCACACTCTTGAAGCTACTAAATTTAGATAACGAGTGTGGCATTTGTGGCTTACGTTCACCTGATGATGATCTGCACAAGCAAGCCTTCCTCAGCTGAGTAATGGTTACTGGTTGGAGTTCTCTCACTTACGTCAATGAAAACACTTTGAACCTGTAAAACCTGCACGTTCAGGCTCTGGTTTTCACACTTCAAGCACACAGCTCTTCAGCTCCTGCAAGCTGATGAGGTTCCCTTTCAGGTGCAAGAATATACGGCACTATCTTAAAATTTCACCAGATGAGTATTTTACCAAAGTATGTTTATAGGAAAAGCTGCTACTGCCTCCAGGACCAACCCACACTGAACACAAAGGGGTAGTAGGCAGCTCTTGTTAGGAAAGACTACAAAGTCAGTCTGCTGACTGGCTGGCAAGACCCAAGGTGAACCTCAGAGACAACCTTAATTTAAAGTGTAATGAACACCAAAGTTCATGAAATTTTTCAGGTCACGCGTGTTCTGGTAACGTATCACTGCCAAAGCATAAGGAGAACACCAGTTCTGACCAGGAGGAAATGGGGAAAGAGAATCCTTTGTGTGTTCACCTTGGGCAAGCTGAGGTTTGACAACATCCAAGGCCAAATCCTGCACATACGCGACTGGATTTTGCACACAGGAGCCACAGGCAAACTGGATTCTCTACACCGTCTTTGTCAACAGCAAGTTTCCAGGAGAACAAGCAGACTCTCGAAGCTTTGCTAAAGGCAAAGCCATTTTTTCCAGAGCGACCCTTCAGGAAACAATTCTCTCATTCAGGCATGATGCTGCCTGAAAAGCCGCGTCACCGCGACTTCTGCACCCAGGATGCAAGGTGCACCGAGACACACAGCTGCTGCTGGTGGTCCCCACTCCTCGGCCTGCTTTTGGCTGCAGAGCCAACATAATTATCCAGATAAATGAGAATCCTACTGCTGTTCACACCTTACCTACACACACGTCAATTAAGGCTGCCTTTCAGAATATTTAATGCTACTGAACACGAACCTGAAAGAACCATGTGTGATTTTTTTGGGTGACCCAGAAATAATTTAGTGTGATTTTCTGATTGAGGTTGAGCTTTTCAGGTCTAGAAAAAAAAAGTTAGGGGGGAAAAAAAAGTCTATTTTTAAATTGACACATTTGTTTTGGATCAGAGAGACAGCAAACTGCAGCAGCACACCCACTTTTCAGAGCAGACTTACTCTTTAACACGTGGCTTTCACCTGCTGGTCAAAGCTAAAAAGAGATCTCACTTTATTTGCATGGATTTGACTCAACTCAAAATTCTTCTCACTGTTTATTAATAGCTTAACAGAAACCCAGAAGACGGATTTTTTCTAAGAATGATTATTAAAATAGCAGTCTACAACACTACAGTGTGCATTTAATAATTTTTTTTTTTTTTCTCCTAAAGCCTATGGGCAATAAAATATCACTGTAGAACCTCATACACTCACACTTGGCCTGGAAGACCAAGCATGGATTAACAATAAGTTATGGATTAATGAGTAAAACATCAAACACAACAAAAATACTGCAATCCTTTGGTGTACTTTCTTCATTTCTTCTGACTAGTGTGAATTATTTGTAAGCATTTATTATACAAGGGAAGCCATTACAAAAAGTCAACAGTTTTCAACCACTATCACCCACTTCTCACAGTTTCAATTCAAGAATTCCTTCCCAATTTTATAACAGATTTAAGTAGGTGGGAGAGGAGGGAAATAAATAAAAAAAAAATCTCAGGTAGCATTGTGTGCTAAGTGGAGACAAATACTGACTTCTTAAGGATAGGTCCCACAAATATTTCAAATACTCTTTTGTTCCTTGCTAAGCATCGGTAGATTTTTAAGCATTACAAGGTCTTTAGATAAGGAAAATAAGAATGAGGTTTAGTGCAGAACAACAGAAACATTAGAGCTTAAGTTTATAGATTTGGCAGCTGGCATGTATAGTTATGGTCAAGCCCTCATGAACGTAGAACCCTCAAGGCTCCACTAAAATTAGTGAAATTGCATCATTTTAACACATCTCAAAATTATAGACTGACACTGTAGCAAAAGCCACTGGTAGCAAAACATCAGGAGAATACCTGAAATCCTTGTTTTCCATTAAGATGATACTCAAAATTGTTATAACCAAAAAGCCCACACTTGGTCTTTTTACCTACATCCTCCCAGTACCTCTTCAGTAATTTGGGGTTTCCTTCCTGTAAAACCGTATCTAAACACGTTTCTACCAACCACGTGTTCTGAGGCCCTGACCAAATCCACGTTCACCTCGCAAACAGATGGGGTAACAACTCTGCAAGCTAACGAGCGTTCTCACCCTCCTGCAGCAGCTACAGCTCCTTTGCCTGGCCCAGCACACCAAGCTGCTGGTCAGGCTAATGACTTCCACCCCTTGACTAGCAGGACAATTCGTTCCAAACTACTGAACTCCGACAATAACGTTTCCAGCTGTGCTGGTGAGATCACAAAACCCAGTGTTTTTATGAGTTGTAATCAAAAATGACTACAAGTGCAACACTTTCCTCACTCTGCCTTTGATGGGCGAGCGGGTTCACCCCCGGTTGAGACAGCAATAAAAACAAGGCATGCTCTAATTGTGCTTGAAAACTATGAAAATGTTTTTGAACACTCATTTTATGGGACCGAGAACTGATAGCCTGGCAATCGCTGCGGCCAGCGAGATGCTGAAAGCTGGACACCACTTTGGCAAACTTGAAGTACATCTGTGCTTCTGATGTTCTGAGATCCACAAGGTACGTTATAACCTTTAAATAACGGAGCCGAGCAGTGAGGAGTTCCTCAGGTAACACCTAGCTTGAAAAATGACAAGCAAGAGCTGCCCATATGACCGAGATTTTTTATGATTTCTTCTGATGTTTCTACCCAAGGACGCCTATTTCCTTGCCACATCTCAAGGAACACAATTCCCATGGACAGACCAGCATGAAGAACAAGCGCCAAGTTTCCATTTTGCTGGAATACCTACTGTAAAAAAGGCATCAGCACAATGCACGAGCGAAGAAGGGGTCTCCTCTTGATTTCTCTTCTGAAACACGCGTTTTGCTGGAATCCATCTTTGATGTTTAAGATATACTGGTTATGCCAGGTAACGAACCGAACCTCTTTCAGGCCCCGGCAGCTGGCTTCTTCTATCAGTCTTACAACAGGCTGTTTCAAGAAAACAAAGAAAACAAAACCATACCCATGGTAAATTACATGTTCAAAAGTCAGTATTTTTGCCAGAGACCTCAAAGAATCCCTCTCTCTACTCCCTTCCCCTGCTCTGAGGCACAAGCACGTTCAGACCGCTGAAAAACCTTCCGTTACCTGGTTGTGAGATCCGCCAGCAAGGGAGGTTTCACAACTCCTACGCGCTTGCTGCTGGTGCTATCGTATTTTACATGTCAAATGCTATTCTCAATATCTAACCTAAAACTCCTAAATTACTCCTAAAGTAATTAGTTACTTTATTGTCTTTACCCACTGAATGTGAAAAGTAGAACTCTGCTGTAGAACAATTTTTATCTATTCATATATTCTCTTCTTTTTTTTTTTTATTTTCTGTGCTAGAGAAACACGGTTCTTTACCTTCTCCTTGCAGGTCAAACATCTTAAACTTCTTGTTATTTGTGGTGCTTTCTTCCAGACTCACTCCAATTTTTGCATTTTATTTATTTTTTTTTTTTCATTTGCAAAGCACCAAACTGTATACAGTGCTCTGCCTTAAGCCTCCTACCATGTTTATAAAGTCAGGATGACACATGAAAAAGAGGAACTTGATCTAGTTTACACTAGCGGAGGTATTTCTGGTACTGCCAAAATTCTAAGACGCTGATGAGGTTTTATTCAAAACATTCTGTACAGCTCTGGCCAGCCAAAGACAAGCTCTTAGCTACTGTAGGTATTATTGGAGAGCTTAGTTGAATGAATAGAACTTCCTTGGTACTGACATGGGCCAGTTTGCTCTCAAATTTGACAATTTGGTCAGCCTCTGTGTCTCCAAGGTTTTCAGGGATAATTCAAGGTGCAGCCCAGCAGAGCAGAGCTCTCCTTTTATTGCTTTTTCAGTTCAACACTGACCTTCTTGATTATCTTTCTCAACGATAACTCTAAGTAACTTTCCTGAATGTCCAAAGAAGAAACAGACTAAAAACGTACATATACTTTACAGCATACGCTGTACACAGAGTTTTGGGTTACAACCAACCCCAAAGCAGAATTCTGGAACGTGTTAAATACCTCGGAGTATTCTCTCCAGCCAAAGTGGTCCCTGCAGAAGTATTTCCAGACCGTGTAGTAGTTGGAGCTGGAGCTGGGGCAGGAAGGTGTGGACAGCCGTCGCATTTGGTCAAACTCAACAGTTTCATATAATTTCATAACATTCAAATCCACCCAAAACTCATGTCCCCTGGAAAGAACAAGAAAAACAAAGAATTCTCACTTTTCATAATCCATTTTAAAAAGATGGTTCCGAGATAAACAAAACAGTCAGGACTACAGTTGGCACAGTCCTCCTCAGAGATACCCTCGGTCTGGCTGTGCTCATGCCACCCCATCCCGTGGGGACATCCCATGGGCTCGACGTGGGCACAACCCTGGAGCAAGTGCATAGAGCAGGACACTGAAGAGCTGCGAGGGTGATGGAACTCTTCAAGAGTTTCCGTGGACAATGGTGGAAAAAACACAGTGTTCAGCACAGAAAGACAAAAAACCAAACCCAGCAGTCCCCCTAGCCCGGTGGTATTTATCCAGTATGCATGAACTGTACAAAAATCAATATACATATCCTTGACATTTTGAGCGTACTAAGTAAATACATCACACAGTCATATCTGACGAAGCAGCCCCACACTATTCCAAAGGTTATTCTTGGGGAAGTTAGTGCTTCAGGGAAAAAAGGAAAACGTAAATGGCTCCAGATGAGGAGCATCTGCTGCCAGTCCACCAGAGAGTTCGTGGATCTTTCATCATGTGCAGCAGAAGAGAACCAGCATAATATGAAAAGAAAACATGATTTCACAATTTTACAGCCTACCCTGAGGAATGCTGGCTTTTTTTTTTTTTCTTTTTCCCTCCTCTGAGTAGCTACATCGCTGCTAACAAAAAATCAACATTAATATGCAACTGCACGTAAAATGACTGGCCCTTTCAACAACAGGAGCCTACGGATTAAGAAGCAGAGGATACGCTTTATCTGAAGGAGAAAATTTATCTAAAGGAAAAAACTGTCCATGGAATGGCTCAGCAAACAGTTTCTAACGCTGTTTCATTAGCCAGTGTTAAGAGGCAGACATCAAATTAAAGAACATTCTCAAGTAAAGCATGGAGTTCTAAAGCTCTGCTGATATTAGACAATCACTGGTTTATCAGCAATCAAGAACTTAAGAAATTCACAGAAATTGAAAGAAATCACAGTAATATTCATTCCCTACAAAAGTAACTTTTTTGGAACCGAGATTATCGTATTTCCAAAATAATGCTCTTTACATAATTAGTTTTCTACTTTTATAATCTCTTTACGAGTTGTCAGCTTACTGCTATTCATTGACAGTTACTAATCTCTGGCAACTGGAAACGCAGCTTTTGAGACTATATGAAATATTTTCTCTGAATTCTTAACAGTAAACATAAATCAAGCCGACACTTGAAATCTACAGTTTATTTTCAAAACTTTGGCACATTAATACCATAGACATCAAAGTACTGGGTATGCAGTTTGCCACATCAAGTGACAGCTCTTCTAAACACCAGGAGGATTTTATGAATACAGATTTGCTTGAGAATGGCTGCAATTTTGCAGCTATTTCACACTGACTGGTACACTTGCTACTTCCACAGAGTTCCACTTTACAAAAATGATGATCAGCTGGAATGATCCTTCATTTCTCAACAGGAGGCACAGGTGCGTGGCTGTTCTCAGTGTTTATCATCACCAATTAATTGCGTTTGGGTCTTGATTGCTAAGCACGGTTGGAGTATTCAGTGCTTTCCTGACATGGATGAAAAGATGAGGTGTCTGTTCCTACAGGCTCACCGTCAGGGGATCTGATCCACTGCTGTTGGGGTAAATTTAAATTGCTCTCTTTGTTTTCAATAAGCTTTCCTATGGACTTTAAGAAAAGATATAGAATAGTCCCCCAAAGTCAAATCAAACATCTTAAAAATGCAACGCCACGAGCTCTTTTTAAAATTCTTTGCACACAAAAATAATTCTTTTTTGCAGCTCCCCAGCACCCCGAGACCAAGCCCCAGCCAGCCCGGGTTTTGTCCGGCTCATTCCAGGGACATCCGTTGCTGCCCCGGCAGGAAGGGCTCAGCCTTGGCTCCCCTTCACGCTGAGAACTTACTACCTAAAAGGAACATCTTTGCCAGTTGCCCACATGTGGTTCTCTAAAAACTGCCACAGAACCGCACTAATTAAGATGAAAATTTTGTCAAGACGACGCTTTATCACACAAAAACCACGGAAGCTTTAACAGCGTGTTCCCTACTTGCGTCAGCGGCACCCAGAATCATCCCAGTTAGAACACGGGAACGGGAGGAAACCGGCTCTCCTGCGTAGGAGGCGTATCCTAATAACCCGTGTCTTCCCACCCGAGCGGCATCCCACCGCGGGAAGTTCGATAAACTAATTAAAGCTGACATTCCCCAGCCCACTGCATCGAGGGGTAGTCATTCCAGACAGACCTACTCAGAAGGAAAACTGGCCCTAACCAAAATAAATGACCAGTACGAAGGAACTAAACCTTAAAAAAAAAAAAAAATGCACACGCTTTCTGGAGTGAAAAAGCTAATAACAGATCGCCCCACCTTCCTGGTATGTAGTCATTTTGTTCCATAACAACAAGCTGCAATCTACTTTTTTTGAAAACAATGTGTGAAAGCATGAGGAAACCATCTCTCTGAAACACCAAGCTGTGGTACTGTTTGTCATATTTGCAGGCAGCACCATAAGCGTGACTTTTTTTGAGTGAATTTCTTCATTAATATATTTTTAATGCTGCTTTAGGGACACTGGCTTTTTCTTATCAAAACGTAGCCTTACAATTCTGAATTTCAGTGCCCAACAAAGCTGTCACTTCGGAGAAAAGTGAGTTTAGTGATCGATATTGTCTGTATTACCCTTCTGGAGCGAGGAGTAGGACTCACTGTTCTGGGGTTATGTTGCACCTACAAATCCCACTTCTGATTCAAGATCCCCAGGTACTGTGCTGCATATTGCATGAAGCAAATACACAAAAAGGTACAAAACCTCACAATTTGAGCATTCATTCTCACGTCAATCTCTTTTCAAGTCAAATATCGCTAACACGGTTCTCCCTACTCCAAAGATCTGTGACCTTCAAGAAAGCACAAAGAAATGGATAACCTTTTCTTTGTAAGTAAATTAGTTTCTTTTAAAAGGTGGTAAAACCCAGAAAGCTGATAATGAAAAAACGTTTGCAGTACTTCTATGCTAACGCAGTGCAAAGCAAAGAGAATCTGAAAATCAACATCCAGTCTAAACACGATAAACATTATCCCCTAGCACGCTGAACTCTTTTAAAAGTAATCACGGACTGGTTAATAGCCTAAAAAGTTAAAGGTCTGTAGAATTTTGAAGACTGGAAACCAAATTCCACAGGCACTTGAAGCACGGCTGGCTTCTGATACATGACATGGGTAGTTCTAATGGGGGCTTAACGTGCTAAAACGCAGTTTCCATCAGGCACACAGCTCTGTAGCAAAGCAAGGAGAATCAAAGTGATGCAAGGGGAGCGACCCTGTGGAAGGAAAAACACTTTCTGAGATGAATGCAGTGTGAGACGGCTGCTCCTCATGATTTTCACACAGAGCAAGGAATCTGCAGGAACTCCTAAAACTCCAGGGTGATGGTGCACATGCAAAAGAGAGTATTTGGGTGCAGACGCGTTCCAACAGCACAGCAGGTGGGGAACTGTAGGGTTTTTACACGGCTTTCTTCTAGCAGTGCTATAAGAACATCTATACTTCTCACATAACTCCAACAAAACAAACTGTGGTAAGTTTTTTTCCTACAGCAAACAAAATCCGTGCACAGCTAAGTGTGCACCTCTCGTAAGACTGTTTAAGATTAATAAGGCTGACAGCTAACGACAGCTTACAGAGAAAATAGCTTCTCTGAAAGCTGAACATTTTTCCGTGAAATTTGTCTAAAGTGTGCCAAATTATTTCTCAGTACTGAAAAATGTAATGATTGCCTGCTGTTTGGAATTTTTGACATTTTTGTAGCTCACTGTTTCTGCCTCTTCTTTATCAGATTCCCCTCCCCTGTGAGCAAAGCGAGGAGGACAGGATGGCCATCGCTCACGGACTGACGCCGACAGTTCGCTGTAAGGAGAACCCAGGCACCAAAATCAGCTGACCACCACCCCCTTCAAACATCCTTCTTCAAAGCCTATGGATGAGGCAGCACATTAAGTGTTCTCATTTTCCCATTCCTAAACGGAACGGCTCAGCCTGTCTGACCGTAAAGGTCACAGCGTTTCTGGGTGACCCACCTTTTGGTGCGTGCCCCCGACACCGAAACCTTTCAGCTATTTTCATACAAACCCACCACTCTTCAGCTAAAGATGGGGACACTGGCTCTGTGCAACTACTGCCTGGGTTTACTTATGGTTTCTCTCAGACTAAGAGCTGTAGCTCAGAACCCCAAAAAGCGCTCTCTAATTATTTATTGAAGAAAAAAAAACCATGGTCGAGATGTTTCTCGGTAAAGTATCCTCCATCCATTCCCCTTAGCTGTGAATAGGGAAAGGTTCAGCAGTTTCAAGATGTAACACAGCAGAATTTTCCTGAAACTCAAACTTCTGTTAAACTAGGGATGCTTTAAACAATGGTATTTTTATTTTGAAAGCGGGTAAAGTGTTTAGAATGCTGCTCCATCAATTTTAATAGAAAATTAAGTGACAAAAATATGTAAACATCCTGAAATCTACACAATAGTGTTTCGTTCCCCCCCCCCCGAATACTTTAACTATAAACTTTTAAACTCCACACGTTTTCTACCAAACAATAAAGTATTTGGAATAACTGCATTATTTTATAGAGCTGAAAATTTTAGACAAATGCTTTTATTTAAGTGACTGCATCTGAAAAACACACTATGTGCTCAAAAGCCTGCCTGTTCTGTTTTGGCTTTTTTCCTACTTATAACACTAGGAATAAGGAAAGATACTATTTCATAAAAAAACCTTGACTCACATAAAATATATATTACTCCAACGTTTATTTATAGTCTTTAACTGAGTATTTCTCTATTCAGAAATTTTAACTTTTTCAAATCATAACATTTACTGGCATTTAAGCTTTGAAATCCTAAAATATATTTCGCAAAACTATTTAATAATAGCTCTCCAGTCAAAGCACTTCCTCTGTATATTAAAAAGCCTATTACCAGCTTATATAAAGCAAAGCCCTGAAACAAAATGAACTGTGATCACAGCAAGTGGTTGCGTGATTCCATTCCTGGCTTCAGCTTTAAGACACCATTGATGAAAGCAAATGCGACAACTGTACCTCTCAACTGCCTGAGGCCTCAATCCAGGCGAAAGACCCCAAATTTAGGGTTCAAGGACAGTAAGAATGCGAGATGCTCAAGGTTATGTCTGCTATGTTCTTTGGCATAACATCACTTTATCTTCGCGCAGTAGAATGATTTAGTAATTCAAGGTACAGCATACACTATCTAAAGCAAAGGGTATCCTCCGTAACGTATAGATTATGGATAACTATAGATTAGCAGAGAGAAAAAACAACAATAAAGCAGCAAGGCACACATCACCTTGTTTTGTGCCCTGGAGGGAGCACAAGAGAACACGTAACACATCACGGGCACGTGACTGCACAGCCAACTGCACCTCCGGGAGATGCTCGCATTCAACAGCGATGAAACACTCGGTGCTATGATGATGATGGAGGCAGAATAAATACACACAAAAGCAGCAATTAAAATCCTGTTCCCAGGTGAAACAGACCCATCCCAAAACTTCTTCTGCACCATCTCCAAAAGAAGGGCTCCATGAAGGAGATCCATCGCTCTTTATACTTTTCTTGGGCAGTTTGCGTTAAGGAGAGTTTTGTAGCTAACGTGATTAAAAAAAAATAAATTTAGTGTTATTACTCGTGGACTTTGAAGTCTCTATCTGGAAACATCAGTCTGGAGAAGAGTGGGAAGGAGCTGATGAAGGCTACAGCTTGCCAGGCGTTTGGGAAAGCAGGAAATGTATTCAAATACCTTGGTGGGGCACAGTGCTACTCCCACTGCCTCTGCATCACGCAGCAGGAACTGCCTTCAGTACAGCTTGAAACCAGTAATAAAAACACGGTCTTTTTCTACAGAAAAATTAACAAACCTCTCTGCAAACACCGCAAAACTTGGCCTCATCTTGCTTCCGAGGTAGAGAATTACTATCCCTGTTTTTTCAGAGGAAAGACAGATGCAGAGAAAGACTAAAATATCTTCATCAAAGACCCACAGAGAACCTGCGACAGAGGTGGGAACAGAAATTTCTTAAGAACTTCTCTTCACCGACTAACCAAATAGAGGTCTCTATTTATAAAATAAAGCAATTCAATAGAATTATTTGCACTGAAAGAATAAGCATATTGAACTCTCTTGAGAATACGGCACACAACCCCAAATTTGGTGCTGTGCAACAGCGCGGTTCAAAATAAAATTCCACAAATGCTCTCAATAGCAGAACCTGGTTCCCTGTGGAAGTTATATTTTCTCCATATCCTAACCATAAAAAAAAATAACAGAAAGACACAATCTCTGAGGACACCCAACTCAGGAGGTCCCTTGACTAGGGAGAAGTCTTTTCAGATGAACGTTGCCTGCTAAAGTCAGGATATTTGGGCTCACTCCTTGCATTCTTCTGAAGAACTTCGCTTTAACGTGTGAATCTTCTGTGCTCTCTCCATTCAGTAAGACAAACGTTGGCTAGATGTTATGTACAAATAGATTACTAGGAGAAATATTTTGTAAGTGCTACGAAAACGCACGTGGTTTCGAACTCTTCTCCTAGGTTCAGTTACATGTCATGAGCCTCACCGCAAACAGGGTTCAGAAAAAAAAAAAAGAAACCCAGCGATCAACAAAGGTCTGTACAGGAAATGAAACTCGGTTCCCATCAGAACAGCTGTGATACGAAGCAGGACTGAGAGTTAAACACCACTTAGATGATGAAACTGTTGATTTTCTCTCTATGACTAAACCAGTTCCTCTCCGCAATAGCGACAACCTGAAAGCCACTCAGGGGAACAAACGAGCTTAAAAGATCTCAACAGGTATGAAAACCTTTTGTACCCAAGGTTGAAAGATTAGTCAGATCCAACTTGGCAACTGTAGGAGATGTAAAGCAGGCATTTACACTTTCTGTGACCCCAAACTGGCAATATTTCATCTTATTTGTAGCGAACAGCTGCTTGAAGGCTGTAGTCCAGCTTTGGGTGAGGGACCAAATGTTTAAACTCCACCATACAAAACTGAACTTCACTTCAAGTACATCCTCTCAGTAAGACATTTCCTTTTAAGCAGAGGTACCGACAGTTCGAAACAGGAACATCAACTCTGAGACAACAGCAGCCAAAATTTGCTGCCATCGAAACCAACACCGCTTCCACAGGAGGTAACAGGAGGCAAGGGTGCAGGTGATGCTCGCCAAGGGCCGTTCTCCAAACAGCTCCCCACAACACAGCGACGAAACCGCAGCCAAATCCCAGTTACTGCTCTAACGAGCGTGAAAGGAAAACAGGAACCTTCCCTCGCAGAAGCAATACTTTGCACCAGGGCAAGGACGAAAACAAGCTGGTAAACACGATCCCACAGCCTTGATCTTATCACCATCTCATCATTCTTGAACTGAAGAAAGGGGCGGCAAGTGACAGGGCAGGAAATTAGTTTCATGTTTTACTTAATTTGCTGCTTCTCTCTGCTGCGACTGTCAGCCGTGCGGGAGGTGAGCGGTGAGAACGACTCAGAAAGGACGACGGTGCTACAGAAAGATTCACCTCTGCACTTAAAAGGCTCCATCATCAGGGAATTGTACGTTTGTAAATCTGAAACATCTGCTGGGACACCGGTCCAGACGCATATAGAGCTCTGATGAAAGGCTGGACCCAGACCTTTTTTTGGCAGGGGGTGGGAAATAACCTATCAATTGTTCTCACTCACACAGATACCATCTCTGGATCAGGAAGTCATTGAGACATGACTGCTGGAAGGTGAGAGACTGTACTGAGAAGTATGTTTGTTCTGTTCTGCTCTTCCCAAGAAAGCCACCGTTGGCCACTTTTGCACACGAGGTACGGCGTTAAATGGTCTTTTGGTGTGAACTACTGTTACGTTCTCAAAATCTGTAGCAATGAGGATGCCAAACACATTCAGATCTTCCAAGAATTATGGAATGCACGATATCTCATCATTCAAATCCAAGTTGCATCTTCTATTTGCAGTAGAGGATAAACAGGGATGTCCCTGTCTGAGGTAGACTGTTGTTTCAGAGGTCTCCTACCACACCAGATGAGGACATGTTTTGCAGTTTTGTTTGTCAGTTTTCATTTTTATACCAGTAGACGTTCTAGAGACAGCACAAGCACAGCTCTGGGTGGCAAGCGGGCTGATATTGGACAGGGTTTTCGTGTCACGAGAGAGATGTTTGCTTTTGCAAAGCTGCAATACCAACACTTCTAAAGCACTCAGATGGAGCCTAAAGTCCCATTTCTAAAAAATGTTCTGCACAGACAAAAAAATCACAGAATGTCAGGGATTGGAAGGGACCTCAAAGGATCATCTAGTCCAATCCCCCTGCCTGAGCAGGACCACCTAGATCAGATCACATGCCTGCCTTTTTTTTTTTTTTTTTTAAGAATCTTATCAAATCTCAGGACTTAAAATACCTCTGAGATTTATGATAAATAATGAAACTGCACCCATTTCACCAATGGTTTACATAAGATGGTCACACACAAGGCTAGCACTCACTAGTGACCACCAGTTCCAGACGTTTCTGAACGTTCCACCTGATGTTTCATGTCACACCCTCTGCATCAGCCTCCCAAGAAAGGACTCCTTTATACATTTGACTACGAGTCTCAAATTCCGCGATTATTACTCAGCTCCAACCCCTCCTGATTTCAACAAGCACGTGTCCCAGCTAGGAAGGAACTTGACAATCGCTGCACTTGCTACGCAAATAATTGTAACAGACTCTCTCTGTTCCTCATCCTTTCCGAAACGGGCCGGCAGAGCGACAAGGCTGTGCCTGCTGGATTACCTGTCAGCAACTCTTCCCAGCAATCTGTTTCACCAGTTAGAAATCCTGGTTTCAGAAAGGACCGTTTTGTTACCCTAAGTACACAGGGAACAGACTGACCTCAACCTGAAGCCAGGTGACAGCTGTTTCCAAAACTGAAATCTGTTTATTGATGTGAAACAAGAAAAGGGATGGATGAGTGATTGCTGATTCCTAGGGCAGCTCAACACAACACTCCTAACTTCCCTAGATTTGTACAGCTAGAAGCCAATTAGTTTTATTTCATATGTAAATGACACTATAAAGTGGAGCAAATAGAAACTCATTGAAGCGTACTATTATAAAGCACAAGGGAAACACTTGCAAAAATCACTTCACATGCTTTTTATTTAGTCTCTGTCTCGCATTCCTTCAACAAGGAATTAAAAGAAGTTCAAAACCATTCAGCTGTATATATTCAAGAAACACTACACACAAAAATCACCAGGCACAGTGAATTTCAGCTGTTTTCTCATCTCCGGTGTTATCAACAACACATGAGTTATCTCCCACGCTGTGGCAGCTGTGCAGATCAGAAAGAAAACTTCCTAAATTTAACTCTTCAGTTGGTCAGAGGACCTGCAGGACTCCCTGAAACACTTCCAATGTGCTCTACAGGATTTTAAAATCATGTAAGCATATTCTAACAGCATCAGAGAAACAAGTTCTCACGAACACATGAACAAAGGAAAACTAGCTTCCTGGACACTTATTTTTGTCCTTACCCTTCCCTCCAGGTCCCTCCATATGCCCACCGATAACTCCACTGGGAAACACACAATATTTACTCTGACTTCACCCAAGAACCATGCATGAAGACCGAGTAATTAGTCAACTGCTCCCAGGCAGAACGTGCACCATTGGAGGTGCACCTGCTTTTCCCTGACTAAAGCCATTTCATTTTGGCCTTTCTCTTCTAGCTAGAAGAAGCCATTTCAGAAAATTTACAGAAATTACAAAAAAGAAAAAAACCCACCAAACACACACACACATCCCCCAAATCAAAGCAACTACAAGAAGCTGTTTCATGTGAGTTGGGATACGCCGGACTACACGCTGCAGTTCCCCTGGCACACAAGGATGTCTCTTTGCCAAGAGAAGGGGTGGAATTTTCAGCCAAAGAGGGGGAAACTGATGGGTCAGGAACTGTGGAGTTGTTTTAAACAAATCCTCGTGTAATCAGTAATGGTCCTGTTGATTTTGAAAAGTAACAACTGCATGATTGGACAGGTGTGTGTGTGGGGGAAAACCTGCTCCATTTTGCAGCCAAGTATCTCTCCTTACTAAAGAACACCTTAAATATCCAGTTTGGGTACTCTCATGCTGGCAAGCAGTACTTGGCCTTGTTCTCTCCAATACTTAGCTGCAAGTTGGAACTTCTCCAGGGCCTCTCCTCACATGTACGAAGAAAACCGAGTGCTTCTAAGTATTTTAACCTGCTGAAGTTCATACTTACATATTTGTTTAGACAGCTTGGTATTTGGCTCTAAATACTTGATAGACTTAAGAAAGCAAAAATAAAAACAATTTATGATAAAGTTTTATATTTGGTTCGAGGCCAGACTGCAACAAGTATCTGAGGCAGTTGTATTACAAAGAAGTAACTAAACAAGGTTTACCACTTCTCCTAATTTAAGATCACGTTCCCTTAGGTGAAAGGCAACAACTTAACGTATATTTCACATTACTCATCTCGATAACATTAAGATGAAGAAAGATTTACATAAATAGCTACCTGAAGAACATCATGTTTGAATTTAGAACTTATTCTCTAACTAAGCCAATAGCCCAACACTTTCCTGAGCAGGCCAACCTTCTTGGAGCAGTGCACAACAGCAATATTATGCATGCAGACTGCAACCATTCCTTACCATGCCACGCAAACTGCGCTTAAAACAAAGGAGAATAAACAACTACCACCCACTGGTTGTCAGGCTGGCTTCTGCACGGCCTTTCTTGGACATGCAAACTGCTGAACAGACATTTCCTTGTTGTATGCAATCTGTATAGATAGGCCTGTAAAGCTAGTCTGACCACAAGAGATTAATAGCTTTAGCCAAATAATGCGGTAACCATGTGAACGACGAGCTGTTCTAGCATGTTTGCGAGCCTCTCAGCAAGGTTCAACATGCTGCTATCTGCATCTTGTTGCCAGGAGACACAACATCGCCCAGGAACAGAAGGGAAGCCAGGTTGCAGTGACCACCAGTGAACTCCAGCAAGAGTCACAGCGAGTCCAAACAGCCCACGTCTAAAGGTTTAGCAGGCTCTTCTGATACAAGATGATGTTGCGTAAGAAGAAGCTGGTGACGATACGTGGTAAAACATTTACCCCCCACTTCAAAATCTAGCCTAAAACCCTGTTAAGTCCAAGTTTTAAGGCATATCAGATTCAATGTTTGGAATCAGAAGCTCTAGTCTTAAAAAAAGTTCCACTCCTAGGTTCTCACTGATACTTATCCACAAACACGAAGCTCTTCCAAGGGATGAAATACTACAAGAGTTACAGAAACTGCCAATTTGTCATTCCATGGTAAGCTGATATTATAAATCTACAACTGTCATTCAACCTTCCATCGGGGCATGACTTTATAGCACTGACTGAAGCAATGGGCTCCGTATCTTTTAAGAGAAGGAAGGAGAGCACAGGCTACAGAATTAGCAGCCGAAAACAGAATTTAGTTAGAAAATACTAACGTTTAAAATAATTTTTGTCTCAGTAGACTAAATCTGTAGGTCAAGGGGCAACGGATTTAAACTGAAAGAGGGCAGATTTAGGTTAGATACAAGAAAGAAATTCTTTACATTGAGGGTGGTGAGGCACTGGAACAGGTTGCCCAGAGAAGTTGTGGATGCCCCATCCCTGGAAGTGTTCAAGGCCAGGCTGGATGAGGCTTTGGGCAACCTGGTGTAGTGGAGGGTGTCCCTGCCCATGGCAGGGGGGTTGGAACTGGATGATCTTTGAGGTCCCTTCCAACCCTAACCATTCCATGATTCTATGACTACTTTTACCTGAAGAAAACAGGCAGACACTCACTGGTAGCCAGTTCGACTCAACCAGATGAAGCCTAGGTTGTATTCAAAGAACATGCCTCTGCCTCGACAGCGGATTTCAGCAGGACCAGCAGAGCTCTGACCCAGCACACCTGGGCTTTCCCAGATCACGCTGCTCCTCTGCCTCCGCTCACGGTCACCGAACGGCGTGTGGCTGCCAACACACCCCCTAAGTTTCTTCCCAAGAGGTTCAGACAGACAGAAACTGTCTACCAAGAGACCAAAATACCCACCAGACTGGAAACCTGCACACTAAGTGTAACGGCAGACAACGCTATTCAGCCGATTTTACAGGCTGGAGATGACTAAGCAATTATGAAGCATTGTTTCCTTTAAAATTAATCATTCTTAACTCCATCATTTAGAGCACGTAGATCATGTGTGCAGCGATGGATTCTGTGATACAGGCTTCAAAAAGAAAACTTTTTGCTCGCTTGCACAGAGCTCAAGTTTAAATTACTTGCATGGGCTTGTCTTACTTCCGCATTTGCTGTTTTGTTTTCAGAAATCATTTACAATACTTGGAAAAAAAATGGAAGTTTCTCTGTTGTTAAAGTACAGCAAATTTTATCAGCTGTGCAGTTGCAAGATTTTTTTTTACCTTTTTTTTTTTAAACAGACTGGCACATTTTTTCAAGACAATTCTATAAAATATGATTATTCCCTATTACATCTAATTCTCATTACCTACTTCACTTTCATTTTCAGTATGAGGTGTCTATATTCTGGTATTGCCTGCAGTAAAAAGGATGAATCTACAAGCTGATGGAGCCTGAGTTTTAGTACCTAATCCAACATCCAGTTAGGTGAAAGTAAAGACTCACTTTGACTTAAAGCTTTAGGTGGGGTCTTTGAGGCCTAATGAGAGCTCTCAGCGTAGTAAATGAATATTAAAATACTAAGGAAGAAGGGGATATACTTCTTCAGGAAGTGGAAGGAAGAAGAGGCAGTGAGAACAAATCCACAAGGGCTCAGATGACAAAGGCAATTCGAAGTTTTTACTACGCAACTACAGAAGCGTCGCTTTGAACTGACTGTAACTGGAGTGAGTTGCCCTGAGCTCACAGATTATGGTGGGGCAGATAAGATATGAGAAATTTGCACTGCATGTTTCCTCCAGAAAAGGGGGAAAAAAAAAAAAAAAAAAGCAGTCTACACCCTGCGCTCTTGCAAACATGGACTATATAGATCTGATGAACTTGTAAACATCAGCACTCCCCACTACTACTCAAAATGGAACCTGCATTACAAAAGTTGAAGAAGTTTTGGGTTAGATCTCAGGGTGCAGGATCAAGCCAAAATTGATAACATAACCAGGGAAGCTTAAAAGCTGTTTCCTAATTCCATAAAATGAACAGACAAACACCAGCACATATAGAGGAAACAGTAACTTCTAATAAATGGTGTAACATTTTTAGATAACCAGCATTTCTGAAGGTATTGCTCAGGTTGTTCATAGTGAATTATCTGAAACATCACCATATACCAGCAACTGTATGAAATCTCCAGCCAAAGGACTTAACGGAGCACCGACTGGATTTAGTTGCTTAGAAGGTAATTATGAAAACTGTGCTTGGAGTGCATAAAATCCATCTGGATTCACAGCGACAGAAAGCAACTGCTGTCTCATTCCTGTTTCAATCGCGTCAAAGGCTCATTCCTGCTGCCACTTTTTCTACTACAGAGAAAAGACTAATGAGGAACGTCAAGAATAAGCACAACGTTACACAACAGTCTGTCAACTCCCTCAATTTCTACAGAACTGAAGTATTCTCATTTCACACACTTCAGGTCCTTCAGCTTCCAAAAATACTTTCCAGACGACAAACAGCAGTTTTAGTAGGTGCACAAGAGTTCTCTGTGTGGCAAACTTGTCAGATATTATTCAGGTAACACCATCACAGGGTTTCTAGAACACTTGTACACAAAACATCAGGAAAAGAGAGTGCACATTCTGTTATATTTCCGCGCCGCTGCTCAGTTAAGCAGCCTTGGCTTTGCTAGGGAGAGAGTAAACCCATCACCTACCGATATTTCACTTTGATCTTGTCATTGTCAGGGTTGCAGTAGAGTCTTTCCAGATGCTCCTGGGAATCATTGGTCACACTTTGCCAACTCTGGGTTGCTGTCCTTCTCACTTGCCAATGATAAGGCAAGACCGTGTGATGTTTGGGACAATCACTGCCATAAACACAAGTGCCCTGGAGAAAATCCACACAGATTTCTATTCCGTCTTCCTGATGGGTGTGATATTGCAGCTGGTTCAAGAGCTCAAACACCAGATCAAGAGAAGCTTCTTCACTTTTATCCTGGAATATCCCAGCACTGAACTTATTGCTTGGGTTCAAACTGTATTGCATTGGACAGCTATTCTCTTGGAATAAACCAGATGTGTAGCTTTCCAGAATCTTGTCTGGGAACAAAGGACAGGCTGCACCATCACTAGCAGCTGGCTGCAGAGGATGATCCTGGAATGATTCGTTACTATTATCAGCAGCAGTTCCAGGAGCAGTTTCTGGTGAGAAGCCTTGCTCTCCTGTTTGGACATCCTGCTCAGGATGCCCAGAAGAAGCACGAGCTACTGGCAACTGACTCTGCACATCTGGAGCTGTTGGCATCAGCACAGTCACGTTACTTTCTGGCTGGGGGCAAGAAGTGCCGAGGTCCAGAGTCTTTTTCACAGCAGATTCACATAAATCACTATGACTGCCACCTTGGCCTCGGCGCACAAAGACCCTATCCAAGGTCCCAGCTCCCAGCAAACTGGTGAAGATTGGCCGCAAAGCCCGCAGAGTTTGTGTGTCCAGTCTCTTCTGCACTTGCTGCTTTTTCTTGAAGCAAGGCTTCACTGGTGGTATCTTTTCAGACAGTCTTATCTGAGGAGGAAAGTCCTCTGAAGGAGGGCACTTCATTCCTGGGCAGTGAGCCTGCTGCACAACACACGCTGGCTTTGGTTCGGTGTCCATCAGACACAGATTCTGCTCTCTCCAAATCACTTTCAAATGTCCCAGAGCCTCGCAAGAATCAATCTAGGACAGAAAGGAAAACAAGACAGTTAATCTCTCTAATTGCTCATGGTTGACACGAACAAGATCACCCCTGGAGAGGATTTTGAGCCAGCAACAGCAAACTCCTCCCCTCTCTGTGACTGCGGGTAGCCCCTAGGCACGTAAAGCATGAAACCAGCTAAACTCAGGCTAATTAATCCCAAACACACACTCATCGTCTTCTCACACATGAAATCTCAGAGACACTCAGGCACGCACACACAGTCCCCAGAGGGGGGGCAGGAAAGGGGGGTGGTCTGATGCCCTCCTCCTGTGATAATGTTTATTATTAAACAGCACTTTAGTTCATTATATTCCACCAAAGTTAACATTGCATTGTTCATTTCCATGCCCCCCTCACACACAGCCCCGAGAACAGAAGCCTTCACAGACACACAGCCCTGAAGGTCCCCACCACACGTGAAACCCGTTTCTTCTCCCACCAGAGAAACGGGCAGACGTAGG
The DNA here is from genome assembly GCF_009769465.1 of Tauraco erythrolophus. Classification (NCBI taxonomy): domain Eukaryota; kingdom Metazoa; phylum Chordata; class Aves; order Musophagiformes; family Musophagidae; genus Tauraco; species Tauraco erythrolophus. The sequence goes on from NC_141475.1 coordinate 28,708,730, forward strand.
CATCCCCATCCCATTCACACCCACCTGCCCTCGCACAATCTCACCCATCCAGCCCGCCGCACGGCCGGAGAACTGCTGGCTTCACTTGTCACACCGACTTCAGCAGGGGCCGGGATTTAATCCTGGGGTTTTTAGGCGCAGGAACTCGAGTGCTTACAGCCTGTTCCTCCTGCTACGCGTCTGACGCCGACGGTCCCGTACATGCCCAGGCACTCCCACTGGCACAGCCATTCTCACATGCCCACACGCTCTCGCACTGACTCAGAAGCACAGTCTGCACTCCCTCACCCCGCTGTGACACACCGAGCTCGGCACCAGGAATTAAAACCAGGCAGGGAAGAAAACAAAGGGGTGCTAGTTACTCAGGAACAGAACGGGGTGGGGGGGAATAAATCAATTATTTGCAAGATGAAAAATATTTTTTTTTCTAAAGTACAAATAAATAGTATGTCTGGTACGTCACCGTCACCAGAAAGCAAGCTCTGTACCTTTTAATCAGGAATCCTGTAATATTTGATTACATTTAATTAAGCCCTCTTCATCTCCTTGCACACAGCCTCAAAGCTTAAGAGTGCAGCACATTAAGGATTACTTCCTGGATAAATGCATTCCAAGCAAAGTAACTTCTCATGACAAAACAAAATCCCAGGAAACAGATAACATTTGGCAATCAATTCTTATTACTGAGGATTTACTCTGGAAAATTTCTGAGTCTTCCTTATTTTGGAACATTCATTTATAAGGCTTTTGCATTACCCTGGGAAACAGCACGTCAGGATTGCCAGGAAAAAGAAAAGAAGCTGTACCTCTCCAGTTTCCCCCTTTTTAGATTAAATTTAAAGCAACCTGTGTATTTTGTCCGCCAGTTAAAAACACTCCAAAATTACTAGCATCTCTGTCATTCTTCCACAGACATACCAGGTAATTCTCTTTCTAAACCATCAAGGGCACCTGAAACCTTCAAGTAACTTCAAAGGTTACAAACCCTCAACTGTGAAAGGAATCAGCTGCTTCACTTCCTCGCGGCCAGCTTTAACAGCCCCTGCCACATGCAAGAGGATCTCCCAGGGTTCGAGGGCTCCTGCTGTGCCGAGGAGCCAAAACAAGTGACTTCTGGCCATTTTCAGCCGTATCTTTAAAGCTATTTCAATACTGTCAGTGCTCACTCGATCGCCGTTTAAAGAATTGTGTTATTGCATGGAGCTGAATCCCCCAGCAACTCCAAACACTGAAAGCAGTGGGAATTAAGAATATCAGTTGGCAGTTCTATTTCAGCGTTTTAACATCCTAAATTAGTCGCTGCTGTTTCGAAACATTCCCAATCTCCGAGAGCAATGCTGTATTTGCACAATGTGTTTCAACAGAGGAAGATCTCAGTCCCCAAGCACCAGCCTTCGCACGCGAACCCCACCTCCTGCTCCTTTGCTGAAGAAAGCAAGTCTAGTGTCCTAAAATAGATTTTTTATTACAAAAGAAGAAAGAAAAACAAGAGCCCAAACACAAACGCTAACAACAGACCGGCCCGCAACTCTCCGCAGGTCCCCCCCGCAGCGACCTACCGGCTTTTGCTCTCCTCGAGTGAGATCCCTGCGTTTTGTCCCAGTTTAAGGATACCTCCAAAACAAGATAAGCCTTCTGGTGGGGAAAAAAAAAAAAAAAAACAACAAAAAAAAAAACCACCAAAAACTTGACTGCTGCCGCCGGGCGCTCGCACGCCAGTATTTCCACCTTAAAAATGCAGAAGCGCCTGCGTCTCCGGTCGCACGTCCTGGGCTGTTTCTCAAGTTGCCTTCGGGGTTACCAAGAGACGGCGGGGAGGGGGGAGGGAGCGCGGCCGGAGCCGAGCCCCGACGCGGCGGGGAGCGGCAGCCCGGGCTCACGGCCCCGCTGCCCGCCCAGCGGTAGGTGCCACACCGCCCATCCCGCCCCGCAGCTCCCTCTGCTCCTCACATCTTCCCCCCGCCGTTTTAAATACCGCTTCCCGACAGCGCCCGGCCGGCAGCTGCGCGGCCCGGGGAGGAGCTCCGAGGCGGCGGCGCAGCTGCTGCCCGGTGCCGGGAAGCCGGCCCGCCCCCTCCGCTCCGCTCCGCCCCGCTCCGGCCGCCGAAGGGAGGGACAAAGCCGCAGCGAGCCCCGCTCCCACCCTCGGGCGGCGAGTCGCGCACCTCGCGGCGGGCATCGCGGGTGGGGGCGGGAGGGACCGAAAGCGCCGTGACTCGCTCGTTCCCGGCAGCGAAGGGACAAGAAATCGCGTTCGGCGTCACTTGGGTAGAGCTGGCGAGCCCCAGCGCCTGCCCCGCGCGGGAGGCACGAAATAACCGGGAAGAAGGGCGGACGGCAGCGCCCCGGTGCCTGCGCGCCGGGCGGGAGCCGCTCCCCGCAGCGCGCCCCAGGGACGCGGGAACGCGGAGCGCTCGCTGCAGCTCCCGACCTGCCAACGGCACCGAACTGCACGGTGCCATCAATCGGAGAACGCTAATTAATGACTAAGCAGCGAACCAGAAGCCCCATCCCGGAACAAAGTCACCGTGACTCATTTTCGGGACCGGCACGGCGTGAGCGCAGCCCCCCTCCTCGCACGGGGCTGCCAGAACGCGGGCCTGTGCTCGTGACTCTGAAAAAAACAAGCAAAGTTCACTCGGAAAAGCAGCAAACGTCATCACAGCCAGGTATTATTTACCTACAGGTGGAATTCGTTAGGAGCAGAGCGAACTTTCTTTTGGCCAAAGCCATCATTGTGCTGTCATCTCTGGGCGGCGCGCTGTGCGTGTGTGCCAGCGCGGTGGGATGGTGCAGCTGCTGGTGTGCCCGCCTGGGACACGTCCCTGGTGAACCACACACGCTTGTGTTCCCGGAGTCAATTCCCACGGGACGCGTCCATCGATTCACACGGACTCGACACCACCAGAATGAAGTGCGTCCGCGTCGCTAACCTGGCCAGATAAAATAACTTCGGAAGAGGTAAATAACTTCAGAAGGTGAAATTTTTGTTGACGGAACACCTATTTGTGTTACTGTTTTCTTTTTAAATAAAGCCAGTCTTTCATTGCTTATGCTTGGTGGTTTTGTGAAGTTACACACACAGAAAACACAGGCATCTGGAGAGAAACCCTCGTTTTATGATGGCATAAGCTGTACAGAGCATTTTGAAAAGGCTGCACAGCTGTGTTTCCAATGCAGGGAGAATATGCCACTTCTACAAACAAATTACAAAAATGGAGCTTCGTGCAGTTGGAGCTGACTTCTTACAGATGACACAGTAGAGGCTGAGTAAAGAAGGCATCCCTATCTACAGGAGCGGAAAACAAATTAGCATCTGTAAATTAATTGAACTCTGGAGCGTCTGAAACATCAGACAGGCACGGCCTTGCACCCTGCCTGGACTCTACAAAACACGAGCGTTACCAAGCACGGTGACTGGCCACGTCTCATGTCCTCATTTAAGAGAATGAACTGTATGCACACTTGCATTTATCTTCTGTTACCAGAACAGAAACTGTTTGGAATAGCTTATTTCATGCATGAGATATAAATAAGTAGCACATATGGCTGAACTACACACTGAGGTACGCACAACTCCCACTGCAGTGGGATTGTAAGGATGTAACTGCGGAAAGACGGAGGCCTGGAATAACCATCTTTCTCAAAACAAGTGTCTAATTATAAAGGAAATACATCACAGCACACTAGCAGATCATACACCCACTTCTGAGACTACCCCACACAAATATATAAAGAAACTATGATCACCATGAAAGTATGATCTCATTTTTAAATACACGTTTAAATCTTAAGCAAGAGAAAGAAAGCTTTAATTATTTCTTTCAGATGGTAAACTGCATCAGAGCAAATGCAGTAATTTACAATTCTGACTTGCAAATAATGGAATAATCAGTATGCACACTTCACTTATTTCCTGATGAAAGAAGGGAAATGTCTTTGACTAAACCTTCACGCTAAAAAAAAAAAAGTTCTCAGGCTCCAACACATTTTTTTCTGGTGACAGAAACAAGACCTCCTTTTCTACCTCAATACTTGCACAATGAACATTCTTCTTAGAACAGATCACATTACAGGAAGGTTAACTGTCCTTTTCTGATACGAGGTGAGGTCAAAAGACTTTGGCAGGAACTGGAAGGATGCTGTGGAACGAGGCAGCACAGAAAAGCTGTGAGGCATCTTCTCAGTTCCCCTGAAGCCATCACATCCCAAGTCTACCTTGCACAGACTCCTGCTCTCCATGTTTTCAGCAAGGAGAAGGGAGAGGAACAGTCACTGCCACAAGCTCTTATTTAGCTCAATGTATTTCTGCCAGACAATCCAGCAGGAAAGCAGCTGTTAGACTCCATAGCCTCTGTCATCCACAACTTCTCCGCTCCCAAGCTGAAGAGTGGTAGATACCACCATTTTAAATTCAGGCAATGTTAAGAAAGTTCCAATATAACCCAATTAATACAGAGACCCAGAAATCAAAGTCATTTCCTCAGTCTCAAATTCCCCTTCTTTTAGTGTCTTGTACTAGTAGTTAAAAGTTTTTAAAACATATTATTCTGTTTCTCTTGTTTAATAAAACCTGAATGTTTGGTGAAAACAGCATTTCTCAGAAAAAAAAAAAATCATGTCTTACACATATGAGTATCACCATGCTTCTAGTTATTCTGCTGACTATCAGATAATCTTATCTCTAAGAGATTTATGATTCATGTATTTGCACAGGGAATGTGTGATTCAAAAGCAGGCCCTTTTCCTGGAAAATCTGCTAGAGCTAATAACTTCTGCAGAGATATCTTACTGTCCTACGATGGCAGTCTTAAAGGGATGGACCTAGAACTTTGGCCTGCACACAAAGCAGGACACTTCAATGCTTTTAGCATATCAGTACAGTAACACTACATGATTTAAGCCGAAGCGTTGCTAAGAGTTCCTTTCTATTTTATGAAATAAGAAATAATTTTATCACAAATGGAAACAGAAAAAATTTGTATGTCATACTCAGTCAGCAGTCTCTCAAAAAAAAAAAATCCCAAAGCCTTATTGTTAAAGTGCATGTAGTGAGCATTTGCAGGGTGTCAGGCATGAATTAGGAGCAGGGAGCATGTTTCAGTACACTAAAAAACCCAAACACCTAAATAGCGTTTTGTGACTGGAGTCTGACAGCCTTCCACCAGTGTGAACAGGACTTCTGGAAACGGTGCTTCTTGTTGAAAATTAACCTTCCTGGCATCACGTACCCATTCATGTATCTCTACAGACCAGAGAGACGCTCTGGGACATTAGACTGGTTAAAGCATCCATCCAACTTTGAAGTTGATTTAGATATGTGAGTTAATACATAAAGAGATGGAAAACATGCCCAGAACTGGGACGTGCTCACTCGGGATTTTGTTGAACTGGTGCACCCTCTTGTGGAAGTCTCTTGGATCGGTGTAAACCATCCAGATGTAGTTAAGGCCACGGCAACACATACCACGCATCCTTAACGAATACCAGCAATGCAAACTGATTCACATGGTACCAGGTAACTTTGGAGATTTTTTCAAAGGTTAATTCTAAAACGCTGATGATTCTGGAAGGCATGGATCCTGCCACAAAGTACCAATGTGTGCACGGCCCTGCTTTGTTCCTTCTCCTTTAGGCTGAGTCCTATTTAAACTAAACAAAATGGGAATGTTCGTTTACAAGGCAGTGTTGGACAACTAAAATTTAGTCAGTTCTAAAATTAACAGCTAGTTCTATCTGACACACACAGAGGTAATTTACTACCTACATGCAAATAATGTCCACTCTTCGACCAAAAATTCCAACAAATTATAAAGGGACACCTGAAAAGCAACAGTACTGTAGTATTTTACATCTGAAAAAACAGCCAAGGGCTGCTCACCATAGCACACCTTCGTTAGAGCTGTAGTCACCCAGTAAAACACTGATTCTACAAAGATCTGCAACACCCTTGACAAACCGAAGGTGTGAACGAAGATCTCTGTAGACATCCCTTGAAAAGGTCAAGCCCTACGATATAAAAGGGAAAAGTATTATAAATTTGACTGCTCTTTCTCCCAAACTCTGTAAGATTCAAACAATAGGAGGAAAATAGCAGCATTCACATCTTAAACTAAAACAAAAAAAGGAAGAAATTAACACTAAATTCAACAAACCACTTTTCTTCTAAGATGCAGGAGGTGAAGAACAAAAATCTGAAGCTCAGGAAACACTGTTAATGTTCAAATCCTCAAACTTAATTGTGCCTCCGGAAAGCGGTAGTAACAATGGGAAGTGTTCACAAACATGTCACATGCATCCGATGGGGTAGGCACAGATCCAGATCAGCTGCAGCACCACAGTAAAGTTCTAACTCTGAGCAAGGATACAAAACCATCTGGAAGAAAACGGGGCGAGCCCTTAATTTTGCCTAACACATATGTAAGCATTGCTGTAGAAATCCTGCATGTCCTCCTCCACTACTGCATGGCACACGGTTTGTCTCAGTGCTGACTCCCAAAGCCTCCCTGCTATGGATACTGTGAGCAGCTGGATGGACAGTCTGCAGAAGACATAAAAAAACCCACAGTGTTAGATAATACCATGCAGAAACCAGCAAAATGATTGGTATATTCAGCTGACGTTCTTTGTCTGAAATAGCCTTAGTGACTATGAGTAGGAGACATGGTCTGCTCTACGTTTTAGAATAAGAATATACTTTTGAAAGATTATTTCTTCACTGAGGAATTATTGTGTGGGAGGACTCTATAAATGCTTTATTTCTAGAATTCAGCAATCGGTGTGTTGCTGAATTCAGCAATCCAGAAGGGCAGAGGATACTACCTTGCGATACTAATTCTGTTCATGGAGACTTTTCCTTTTAAATTTCCTAAAGTTTTTTAAATTAGGAAAAAAAGCATAACTTGGACCTCTAACATACAGGTCCAGGTTGAGCCTAGCCATGATTGGCTAACTGGAAAATACAAAGCTAATTCTGTTTTCTGTGGATGGATTAATCTCCAATCTATACCAATATGGCATGAAATAAATGAACCTGGATCAATTCTATCCAGAGCTATTGCAAATCTGCACCATGCTCAGGCTCACCACAGGCATGTAGCTACACTGCTGCTAAGAGCAGCTCCGTACAGCTGTGTTGCAGAAGTTTTGAATTGCTTTCCCATGACACAGGCTTTACATCAAGCTCAGTAGATCCAACCTGGAGAACTAGACCACTGCAGACACCTGACTGGCTGGCTGTAGTTAACCTGGCTCCTGTCCTACTCATTAGGTCTAGCTCCACACCAGACTCCCTGGATCCAACGCTGCTGGTGCAGAGCACACCTGCACATAACCTGGACCTTGTGTCCCTGTGACAGATCTCCTGCTGGGTAAGCTCTCTGTGCCAGCCAGAAAGCAATGCCCTTCTCGGTGCCAGCACTGCTACACCCAGCCTGACTCTTACAGAATCCTCAGTATTAGTGTTAATTTCCTCTTATCTCTAGACTTTCTATTAACTATACTTGAGCTCAACCATTACCTGAAGTTCTAAAGCTGGCTGGATATGATTTCTATGTACTGCATTCTGTGCAGACTATTACAGTGAAACAGGTCTTACCACGATGAGTTCCAATGTTTGCAACGTGCAAGGCTAGTCTGCATTACATACGATTACAAATAACCATTCAAAAGATGAAGCAGTCAGAAATATCCCCTTTTGTTCACTCACCCAAACACCCTTCACGTGATACTTCAATTTCTAGTTCATTCTTCTTACTTTGGATATTAGCATTTTAGGAGCCATCGGCACATGAATGGCCAACTCTTCTGACTACACGTTATAGGCTGAAATTTTCCTTCAGCCAAGACCCAGAAGGCTTTTGCTGAACTCAAGGCTGTGGGAATGGGAAACCCCAGAGATAACTCACAGGTGGAACCTGACACCAACCACCATGAGATCCTCCTACACCGCTAAAGGCCGGAGCAGCAGTGGGTGGGTGTGTGCCAGGATGACACATTTCAGACTCAGAAATCCCATCTGGCTGACTTCCTCCCACTAACAGGGATTCGGATTGCTGAACTGGACCAGCATAATCCCACTGCGGATCACCTGATATATCCCTAGTGTGGGGACTATACGTGAACTGCTTATAATCTGCGTGCTGTTGGAGACACAAGCTGACTATCCCACATTTAAACTACTGTTTCTGACTGCTGGCCATCCTTTGTGCCTAAATATATAATCACAGGCAGCAACTAAATAGATGGTCCCAGACTTTTGCTATGTAGCCAGCAACAAACCCAGGCCCTACACCAGTGCTTCACCCCCTTAGCTGATTTTGACATCCTACTGCCTACCAGTTGTCTTACACAGAAAATGCAACGTGGTAGGTCTGCTTACATTCATTCAACTTCTTCAGCCTTCCCCAGCGCAGCCCTCTTGCTGAAGCATTCACGACACAGCTCCCACGCTTACTTTCACCCTGTATTTCTCCACCACTTCATAAAAGGCCAGTGTGACCTGTAAGAAAACCGACAGTGCCTCCGTGTTAGGTGGCACATCCAGAGCTGCAGGTCTGGCAGAGTCCTCCTGGGCAGAGGAAAGTTACAGTTCCCCAGTGGCCTCCACACCACAAACGGCGTGACTGCCGTCCTCGGATGGCATCTGGCTGAACAGCAAACACGTGTGGAGTCAGTCTGCACAAACCTTCACAGGACCCAAACCAGGGCATTTTGTGGTCGACCAGAATAAAAAGTGAAAAATATGCAAAAAGATGAAATAGAACACTGTAATTTTCTATTTCCTGCTGCCAGAAGCTTTTATTTGGATTATCTGCAGGATATGCCTGCAGATCTCAAAGCAACGTGAGAAACAGACCTTGATGTTTGAGAAGGAGATGCCCCAAATCTTGAACATTAGGTTCACTCTTAGCTGTAGAGTTTAGTTATTTTCCAAATACAGCATTTGATATTGCTTTTCAAGTGCGGTCAGCTCCATGCTCTATCTGGGATAAATGCTGAGCAAGCCAACCCCCTGAGAATCTATTTACAGACATCATCTCATTCATTTGGTCTACATGCAGAGGAACCTATCAAACAAAACTTTAAAAATGCTAAAGGAGGAAACTGGAGCAGATGAGACCATTTCAAGACATCAAAAATGGGTCACACCTGCTACACTGAGCTCCCTTAAGATATAGCAAGTGTCACAGAAATCCAAGTTTCAGCTTTTAGAAATGGAAAGCGAGCACAGCGATCCATTATTTCAATGCAGTGCTCTCAGAAGGCAGAAGAGAGCAGTTCATGAGGGAACAGCACTGGACAGTGTACTCCATGATTATTACAACTATCTTTCCATTTCCTAACACAGAGAAGGGTAACTCAGACATTCTCCCACCCTTACAGAGTCACCGATTCTTCTCAAATTCATATCCAGATAAGAAAGCTATCCACTCAAAACTATCTGCAAACAACACTGGTTCAAGACAGTGCCATCCCTTACCAGCCCCCAGACTGCCCCTCCAGCTGTGACAGCTGTGCTCTGTTTGGGGCAACATTCTAAACCACATCGAGGAACTGATTTGGCTGAAAAATAATACAGCCAGATTATGTCTCCAGTTTTAAACCTCAGACACCACAGAATGCTTCAAAAAAAAGCACAGCACACAGTGAAGAACTGGAAAGCTTCTTATCCACCTAGTTCACACAAAGACAGCAGAAGCCACTCAAGTTTATGAGCATCATGCATGTTTATTCAAAGAAGGTTTTTCTTTTGTATTTCAACAATCCCCAGTCAGCTGATGCAAACCTCAGAACGCTAATCCCTTACTGCATGATAAATTTCAATCCATCCAAGTAAACATGGGGATTTCAGAATATTAGAAGAGTGCATTTTTGAACAAAGAGAGGTTTTTTAATCTTAACTACAGCGAAGCTTTTGCTCTGCTCTAATTTAGTTATTGGACATAGTTTAGTCCACTGACTCTGGAACAAATGCCACTGAGAAAGTAAGTTTGAATTTAGGTTTAGATGCGAACATGAAAATCTAGCAGTTTTCAAAACCATGGAATTTATTTCCCAACTAACAAGTGTTGGGGAGGAAGGGAAGGATGTAAGAGGAAATGTGGGAAGAAATCTGTCCAGATTTTTTCCAGCCAGAACGAGAAGAATATACAATTTCCCCTGAGAACTGCAACAGACAGCTGCAAGATTAAGTCTTAGTCATGAACTTTTCAGGCTGTATCTACACTGCTAGGAAATGTTCTCAATTTCAGTGAGTTATTTAAGTTAAAACAACAGAGTAGAGAGAGGTCTTCCAGGTATGTGAAGTGAAATGGTTCAGCTAGAACAATTAAACACGTGCAAAAGGAAGCGATCGCCCCCGGAGGACTTGATAGTGAAACGGCTACTGAAAGCAAAGAATAGATATTGTTTCTGTGCATAACAAAACCCCTTTTGGAGAAGCAAACAGAACCAGAATGACTCATAAGTAGGCAGCAAAATTAATGCCTGCAAGGTCAGCCAAGTTCATGCTTTAGCTTTGGATGAAGGTTCACAATGTAGTTGTATGTGGAAAATAAAAAGGTATTTTCATACGAGTGGGATCATTCCTTTGGCTGTGGCATGATTTGCACTAAAATCCACACAGTACTAGCACATTGATAATGAACTGAAAAAGATGCAAGAGACTGCACAGATGCTTCAACTCCACAGTGAAACACCAAATCCAGGGTAAACAGTGACACAAGGCCAAAGGCACAATATCCTTCTTAGACTAACTTAAAAAGAGGAAAACACACACACCCCCAAGTATAACAGAATATACGCCACTGGTACTATTGAAAAAAAACACGTGCAAGCCTCTGGAGACAACATCAAAGAAATGAGACTCTCCTTTTCTGAAAGACAGCTGGAGTCATTGCTGTCTCACATTCTGTAAGCGGCTGAAATAAACAATATTAAAATATCAGGCATCTCTTCGATGTATCTCTAAAGATTTACTCTGACAAACTGATGTTATAAAAGCAAAGAACAGAGAGGGTGTATCAAAGCCCACGTTGAGAACATTTGTTTTATTACAGAGATATTAAGGGTGTGCACTGTAATTCCGCACAGCACCCAATGTTCTACGTTACTTTTATGAACAGGAATTGTACACCACCACCAGAGATCAGCTACGACCACCACCGGGGCGACACGTATTTAAATCACACATATTATTTTCTGTGGAGCTCAGAGAGGATTCTTGCCAGTCAGCCTGTCTTTTTGATACAACTGTCAGTGTTGGAATGTGACAGCGATCACTATCCTGAAAAAGCCACATTCCCGTCTGAAGGTTTTTAAGAATTCTTCTGTTAAACAAGACGTCAGCTACCATGGTAACTACCAACAGAGAAATTCACTTGGCCAGAAGAAACACTGAGATGCCCTTACATTAACACTAGATGACAGCAAAAACAGCCCTATTTTGTCTGTTCATACATAACGTATCAATCTCAGAGGAGTTATTTCCACAGGTTTTGCAAGCTAAAAAACAGTTATCGAGAGCCTTCGAATTACCTGAGGACTGTATAAACCATGAAGCTGTAAGAGCTTGTAATCTTTTCAGCAGAGCTATGCCAAGAAAGAACTGTAGCTCAAAGCAATACGGAATTTTCAATACAGTTGAGAAGCCTTACTCACAGAAACAATCTCTGCGTGTTCCCAAGGGTTTAGGTAGGCACAGCTGGGCAAGGAGAATCATAACCTGGCAGAAAGGTCACTGTACACAACGTGAAACACTGCAAATGTAGTTTGAAAGAAATGCTACACAAGATTCTCTAATATATTCATTCAATCTGGCACCCACCTTAAAAATGTCCTACTGCTCCCACCCCACACACAGTCCAGGCATCAGTTATATCCCAGGTATTCCTGCACTGACCTGTGGGAGACATGTGGGTGAAAAGGAATCATTATCTGGTCAGAACGACTCCATGTCACTGTCTGCTCTTTGCTCCTGGAGCTACAAAAACTCATGGCTCTTCAGCCCCAGGGCACCTGTTCCTGGTGCTCTTATGGTGATGGAAAGGGCCACCATATCTGCTCTTGGTCCACCTGAGGTCGTTCTCTGTCTGTGCTACCTTACAGGAATTTCCTCTTCTGCACATTAGAGAATCTTTTAGGATTTTGATACCTAAAGTAAGAGACGGCACAAAAATCCCTAACAATAAGTTACGGACTCATTAGGGCTATTTCAAGGGTCTTTTTGGGTGGGTCTTTTTTGTTTTGTTTTGTTTGTTCAGGGTTTTTTGGCTGTTTTTTTTCTAAGAGACATATTAATGCAATTAATACAAACCATTCTTAGACCTTGGGACATTAAGATTTGTATTAGCACAGAAGACAACAAATAAAACTTTGCTAATGAGCAGACTTATTTACTGCTAATTAGCTGCCTTGGAGATTCTACCTTCCAATCCAACACAAATGTACTTTGGAGTCTATGCTTCACCCAGATAAGCAACAAGAATAAAACAGACAAAATAAATCCTGTTGGGAAGTGTCACTGCCCTCATTTAAAATTTTCAGCTTGGTCCAGCTTAGAGATTTAGAGAAAAAGCGAGAGCAGTAAAGATAATCCATGTATTTTCTTAATATTTATTACTGCTTCTGTGTGTTAGAAAGAAACTTGTTAAGAAACATACTTCATAAGTTACAAAGATAACAGCATTAATATTTCTATTATCAGAACTTCTGCTTTTGGGTCATTGTTCCTCTGATTATGATGCCTTACGTTCCCAACGGCTTCTGAAAGAGGATTCAGACAAGATGCAGTCAGCACAACGCAGATTTAGGCACTTTAACAAAAACTTGAATTGTTTTGACAGAAATCAGCAGTCCAATTTACTTTTGGGGAAGCAGCTATGACATACTTCAAGTGAGTACGAAGCTTCGGTGACGGTTTCCTTGTATGCAATGTTCTGCTTAAAGCTACAGTTTGCCAGTGCCAGGATTTTTAAAAAAGCAAAGTGCTCATTTGTTTTTTCAAGAAAATCTTTCATCATTTCACTGCTTAAAACAATGTCATGCTTCGTTTTAATGGAGAGACAGATGGCCACCAGGCAGATTTTGTTCCAAAACGACAGCATCTTCCCATGTAAACCCAAACCAAGAACAAAAAGTTAAGACTTAATTATACTCCACCGCAACGCAAAGCAAGTTTATCCAGATGAGTGGAAGGAAGAAATTTGTGAGTCAATGATTACATCTGAATCTTGAAACCATCTTAATCTTTGCCATGGTTTCCAACCACTTTATACAACTCTAGCAACGTTCTTTAATAAAAAAATCCTTAAGATTGGTAACATTGATCAAACATTGATCAAACAGTGATGTTACCGACTGCGCATTTAATTTTAATGTGTTATACAAAGAAACCAAGACTGATCACTCCTGCTGGAGTACCACCCTCAGTACGGATTTCAGAATGCCATCTAACAGGCGAACAGCATTTCCTGCCAGTGGAAGCCAAAAAGTGCTGAAGCCACTTCAGAACAGGTTAATATAACCCAGAGACACAGGGCATATGGAACAGAGACGTTAGAAGGAAGAGATATCCACCTGCTTCATGTAACAGATACTCATCAAAAAGAAATAAATCAGTGAAGGTCAGGCACGTTCGTAAGTCCAGTGGAACACACACATGCATCTTGAGGTGTGTAAAGACTTAGAAGTAACAATCCACTAAAACATTGCTGATGACTTCAATCGTTTCTGCAGAGAAAATTATTTTTCATTAAAAAGTCCGAATTTCTTACTAAAAAAAAAATGCTAAAAATTTCAATTTTAAGACAGCCACAGAAATATTTAGAAATGGAGACTATACAGCTCAACAATATTATAATCCAATTAGGCGTGGGAGCCATCACCCACTGCTCAACAGCACTAAAAGCATCTATGAAGGACAATGTCCAAGGCTAGTACCCGGGCACAGGAAAGCCATATATGCCAGTTAACTGCAGCTCCAGGGAGACACGCACCGCCTGCTGATTGCAAATCCCATGGGACACAGGTTTCCCAGCAACGAAAACACCCATGGCTGGTACGTGACCCATGGCATTACTCCTGAGCACAGGCAGGTACCACCACCTGCACGACCAGGAGCAGGGGTGGACGGGGGGAAGGTTGGACGTGCAGGTGCACGGCTGCCACCGGTACTCACGGGTGTTTCTGATGGCACTCAGAGCTCCGGCACCTCATCTGGTTGGTGGATGTGCCGGCTAACCCAGCCTGGCAATCCCTGCTGTAGGTGTAGCTCCAAGCCAAGGAGGAAGGTCTCACCAGGAGCACAACTCCCACAGCTGCCTGTAGGTAACACAGAATCACAGAATGGTTTGGGTTGGAAGGGACCTCAAAGATCATCCAGTTCCAGCGCGACATTAGCGATATCATTCCGCTGCCACGCTCTCTTCAACACTCTTTGAATCACGAAAATCCGCTCTCAGTTTGGCCTTGGAAATGCATTAACGAGGTCGAACAGCAGAGTCCAGCTGCACTTAAACGTTTTCTAAACCTCTATCGGAACGAATTACGATTTTTGATCGTTTCACTTCATTTCCAGCTAGCGTTTCCTCATTGTGTGTGCACCTCTCGTAAGCAAGTTGGGGGGAAATCATAGAATCATGGAACGGTTTGGGTTGGAAGGGACCTCAAAGATCATCCAGTTCCAACCCCCCTGCCATGGGCAGGGACACCCTCCACTACACCAGGTTGCCCAAAGCCCCATCCAACCTGGCCTTGAACACTTCCAGGGATGGGGCAGCCACAGCTTCTCTGGGCAATCTGTTCCAGTGCCTCACCACCCTCAGAGGGAAGAATTTCCTCCTTATTTCCAATCTAAACCTCCCCTCCAAGTGGGAAGAAGAGAGAGACACACTTGAAATCAAGTTTCCTCAAACACATCACAAATCCTAAGGAAAAGGCGCCGTCCCAGCAGACAAGGAGCTCTGCAGCCACCCCCGGGGCAGCGTCCCCAAAGCCGCCCCACACCGTGAGCCCCGTACGGTTAACCCCATCGCTCCTGGGCGCTCCCACGCGCCGTTCCCCCAAACCAGCGCTGTGCGCATCACTCCCGGGGGGCTTCCCGGGCCGGTGAGCGCGGGGGCGAAGAGCAGCGCACGCTCCCGGGAGTCAAACCGGTACAGCAACGCTTTTTGGAAGCGTACCTTAACGGGTACTCACTTGCCTCAGCCACCGGGCCCCGCGCTCCCGCGGGCCGCCGGCCTCCCTCGCGCTGCGCCGCGGTACCGACCGGCCCCCCCGCCCCGGCGCGGGGAGCGGGGCCGTTCGGCGGCGCCGCATCGGGGCGGGGGCGGCGGGCCCGGGACGCGCCGCGCCTCAGCGGGCGGGACGAGCACCGCCCGCCGCCGCGGCCTCGCGCCCCGGAGGGGCGGCGCCTTCCCGCCGCGCGCTCCCGCGCCCCGGAAGTGGCCGCCCCGACCCGGACGCGGTGGCGGCCACGCTGACGGTGCCCGGGTCCGCGTCCCGCCATGGCTCCCAAGGGCGGCCCCGGCGGGCGGCAGCAGTCGGAGGAGGACCTACTCCTGCAGGACTTCAGCCGCAACCTCTCCGCCAAGTCCTCCGCGCTCTTCTTCGGCAACGCCTTCATCGTCTCCGCCATCCCCATCTGTGAGCGGCGGGGAGCGCCGGGCTCTCCGCGGGCTGCCGTACCGGCGGAGTTACCGTGGCTGCCTCCGTGCCGCGCCACATCCCGCCGCGGAGCGCGGAGCGGCGGGCGGGGGGTGGTTCCGCGGGGCGTAACGACGGCGGAGCCGCCGCCGGTGGTTCCGCGGTGCGTAAGGATGGCGGAGCGCTGACGTGGCAGCCCCGGAGCCCGCGGGTGCCCGCGCTGCCGCTCCGGCCGTGGGTGCGTGGGGCCCCGCTCAGCCCAAAGCCGCGCAGCCTTCGCGGTCCGAAAGCGGTTTTTAAGGGGTTGGGAGGCCCTACGGGTGGTTTTGCAGGAGCTGGCTGCGGTCTGGCAGAGCTACAGAGCTGGAAAGCTGCACAGGACTCCCGTGGGGACGTTTTTCTTGGAGAAGGAAAGCACTCAAAACGTCTCATTTTTTTTCTTTTTAGGGCTGTACTGGAGGATATGGCATATGGATCTCGTTCAGTCTGCGGTCCTGTATAGTGTAATGACCCTCATCAGCACCTACCTGGTAGCTTTTGCCTATAAGAACGTCAAGTTTGTTCTCAAACACAAGTAAGTTGGGTGGCTGTTTGAAGTAGAACTTGTTATTCAATAATTTGGACTCCAGTTCTGGAGTCCCCAACATAAGAAGGACATGGACCAGTTGGAGAGGGTCCAGAGGAGGGCCACGAAGATGATAAGAGGGCTGGAGCACCTTTCCTATGAGGACAGGCTGAAAGAGTTGGGGCTCTTCAGCCTGGAGAAGAGGAGGCTCCGGGGTGACCTTATAGCGGTCTTCCGGTACCTCAAGGGGGCCTACAAGAAAGATGGGGAGAGGCTGTTCAGGAGGGCCAGTTGTGATAGGACAAGGGGTAATGGTTTTAAAATAGAGGGAGGTAGATTCAGGTTGGATATTAGGAAAAAATTTTTTACCATGAGAGTTGTAGAACACTGGAACAGGTTGCCCAGAGAGGTGGTGGATGCTCCATCTCTGGAGACGTTCAAGGCCTGGTTGGATGAGGCCCTGAGCAACCTGATCTAGTTGGAGATGTCCCTGTTCCTTGCAGGGGGGTTGGACTAGATGACCTTTGAAGGTCCCTTCCAGCCCTAACGATTCTATGATTCTATGATTCTATAATTTAACGAAAACGGCATTTACAACATTTTTTTTAATGAATAAAAATGTGTGAAGTGTTACTCCGAAAACTATTTTACCTAGAAATATCTCCTGATTGGTTTCTGTCATCTCTCTTGTAGTGATGGAATAGACCAGCCTTGTCAGCTAAGAGTGTGATGAAATAGCAAAATACCTTCATTCTCTGCGTTTCCACGATTTGACTAATAACTTTTAGGAATTCGATTATTACTTCTCATCCCTTCAACTCAGCAAAACTGCTCAGTGTCTCGGTGAAGTTTTATTCTTCACTATAAATACAGTTTCCTGTAATCCCAGGGTCGGTTTTGTTTTCATTTTTCAACTTTGACATAAATGGTGTTTCTTACAGAGTAGCACAGAAAAGAGAAGACGCTGTTTCCAAAGAAGTTACTCGCAAGCTGTCTGAGGCAGACAATAGGAAGATGTCTCGTAAGGAGAAGGATGAAAGGTAATCCTCTTTGTTCTCCTCCTTCTCTCCCTTGTTGTAATACTGCCTGGTATCTTTAAGGCTCTAGGTAGGATATTAGGGGCTGTTGCTTGGCTATTTTTTTTTTCCTGTGTTCTGGTAAGTAGAAGCTGAACTGCCAGTGCTTTGTTCATCTAGAAAGCCCTTTTGAGGCAAATCATCAATGAAAGGTCTCAAACATATAGGAACATAAGGTCCTTTACGGCAACCTCTCAGTCCTTCAGCTGCAAAGCAAAGCGACTTATTGTACAGGCCTTCTAATAATTCTCTGAAGGGTAAGAATCATAGCTGTCTTCAGAAATAAGAAGAGCTTTTCTGAAGGACAGGCTGGTGCAATGTATTTGGCATAGTGACATGCGAGTTCCCTCAGAATAGCATTTCCATATGCTACTGGACTGCACTGCTAATCGCTGGTTGTACTGGTTTACCCCTCACAGTTATAACTGGCACATCTCAGTATGCAGATTTCCAGTTGAATAGCTCGGACTAATATCCAGGCTATGCCTTGATGAGGGTATCAGGAAACAGTATTAAGAGCAGAGCCCGTTAGGACTGTACAAGATGTGAGGTCATGAGCTATCAGGTCTTTGGAGTGAAAAGCCTTACCTCCTAACTTCCTGGAACACTGGTAGACAGCTTAACAGATACAGGCTCACGAAAAGTGTTACTTATGAAGGGCTGGGTTTGATGTGCCTGGCAGGAAAACAAGTGTAAGTCATTTAAGTGTACAAGTGCATAGTAGATGCAGGGTTTTCTCTGTAGCTATTGAGTTTGACTGGTAGTTCTTGCTGTGCTCTGGGTTTTAGAAGCTGACTGTAACAAAAGCAGTAGTATGTGGTTTACTGCACCTCTGGGTGTTAATCACTTCATAATGGTGGGTGTGCCAGGATATGCATTCATTTAAGTATCTTTGAAATAATGTTCCTGCTTGTTCCTAGAATTCTGTGGAAGAAAAATGAAGTTGCAGACTATGAAGCAACAACTTTTTCCATCTTTTACAACAATACTCTCTTTCTGGTCCTGGTAATCATTGCTTCGTTTTTTGTGCTGAAGAACTTCAACCCCACCGTGTATCCTTTATTACCACACTTGAAACAAGCAGAGCCCTAGTCCTACTTGTTGTTGCTGGTTGATAAGTGTGGTTTACTGTAGTACCCCAGCTTAGAAACACTGGAACATAAAAACAGAGAATACAAAAAAAAAAAAATCTCCCAATCATGTAAAAGTTTAATGTCTGACACAAGATGTTTTAAGGATATCACTTGGACAATAGACAGAAATTCTTACGGCTTTGCCATTTCAGTTGTAATTGTGGAATGAGGAGGCAGTTCGTGTTCTTACAGAAACATTTTGTCAGTGATAGTTGCCAGGTGCTCTTATGTTACAGGATTGCTTAGTTTCAGTAACTTCACAAGTTCAGTTTTTTGTTATTTAAGTAAATAAGTACTGCCAGTCAGGGCCACGTACATTAATTAAGGCTCCGTGGTATTTAACATTATTTATAGTTACTGTTAAGAGAACAGGCTACACTTTCTGCGTGTCGTAATTTTGAAGTTAAGTACAATTCAGCGTCCTGCTAACACCTCCATTGTCAGCTGTATTTCAGGTATTGCAATTTGAAAACTCCTACAGAGGAAGACCATTTCAATCCCTTGTTTTTCATAAAACTCTTACTAAATATTCTGTACGAAAGAAATGGGTTTTTTGCAAGTATACGTCCTTAACCCTTTCCCTACAGAAACTACATTCTTTCTATAAGTGCTTCATCTGGACTGATTGCTCTGCTATCTACAGGATCCAAATAGACAAAAAACCCCACAGCAATTTATATCTGTGAGAGGGTTCAACTGCCATACAAAAGTTTAAGGGTGGAATAGGAATACTTTTGTTTTTTTAAATAGTGTGACTGCATGAGCATATAGGGGGGAGGGTTTGAGTCCAAAATGATTGAATTATATTTACTTTTGGTATCTTTACGTGCTATTATTCAATAACTGAATTAATCTTTTTTTTTTACTTAGCAATGAAAGGAAATGGTGTGTGAGCAGTTACCACACATAACCTTTCTGAAGCACCTCACAGGTGTGCTGGTGCTCCAGACTGTTAGACAAGTACACCGGGGTGAAGTGCCACACAGCAGCACAAACGGTTGTACTTAAGTTGTAAGAGAATTCCCCTGTAAATTGGGTAACTCATGTAAGAGCCAAACTCACTGATCCACCACTTATCATTGTAACTTGGAAAGTTTTAATAAAAACGTGGCTTTTGTCATTTAATTCCTTGTATTTCCATTCTTAATTAAAAAAAAAAAAGGGTATTTTCATGGGCAAGCGGTGTGTGCTTAGGTTTGTCAACTCTTTCTGCTTCCAGAAGAGAGGAGTATTCTACAGGTTGGTGTATGTACTCTTTTCATTGGAAATACTCCTCGTTTTTAAGTTAACTTAGAGTCAGGACAAAACCTAAACCTCCTAGAAGAATACTTTTGAAGTGATTGAAATGTACTTTTATTTTCCCATTCATCTCTAATGGCATAAATAATAATAAAAAAAAACCAAACAAATTGCTGGTTTTGCTGGCACAGCTTAAAAGCCAGCTAAAGCATTTTTGTTATAATGGGTTTATCAGACAATCTTTTTCCTTTTTTTTCATGCTATCAGTAAAGCAGCTGTTAAGTTAAATGCTAAACTCTACTACCATTAGTGGGATCTATTGTAGAAGTTACACGTGTTGCCATTACAGACTTGGGACCCTAATCCAGGAAGAAAGAAAAAGCTTATAATCAGATTTAATGTAACAATTACTTTGCTCATCTTTACTTCAATAATATTCATATTTATGTAAAATATAGCAAAATTAAGATTCTGGAGTGCAGGAGACAGCGTGCTCTAAGGCAAGTCAGATACCCTGAGTTTGTAATGTCTCCATTTCGGACAGATTGAGCCAGGAGAGTCTCACAAAACTTACCCCATTACCCAGTGCCTGCTCACTGTTGTAGCACATCTCCAGCATCCGTTGGATGGGGGTCTTCAATCTCAACCCTCTACTGCAGGATTTGCTTTTACTTTGCTTCCCAGTAGAGGTAATGCTATTCATGTGCTTACATCACGAAAATCCCACTGGTTTTGGTGCACTTCAGAGCTGCCATTGAAATTACTTTTCCAATTGGTCATTGAACACTCTTCCAATTAACTCGATTGTTTTCCCTCAAACATATAGGCATTTTTCTCTATCCCTTCTGCCTGATTATTTGCTACTGAAAGGAGACTTTGCATGTTGCTGGTGTCTCCCTTGCCTAATTTTCCTTTCCTTGGCCTGTCACCTATTATAAAGGATATAATTTGTATGTATTTTGGCTTAAGTATTTAGCACACGTAAAACAATTTTCTAACAAACTTCTGAAAAATGGTAAGAATCTAACAGGAGGCCAAGGTGGCAGCTCTGTAAGCAACAGGATTTGAATGTTGCTGTTTTGCTGGCCACTGGTGGTTTGCTCAGCTCCTACCAGAAGTACCCAGTACTTAAACTCAGACAAATAGACAACACTAATACTGGTTTTACTGTCAGCGTTGGCCGGGATAAGGCTGCCCTCGGGGTGTTTTACGTGTTTTCCAGGAAGTCTGCTGTCTAGAGAGAAGTGATTTGAAGCACTGCTTTCTCCTGCTATTACTGTCAGTCCACTGAATCTTTTATTAACAGCTTTTCATCTTACCTTAGATTTTTTTTGTATTGACAGTTGCTAAGGCCTGGAGCAAAATATGCGTTGAGAATTTTTCCGGAGAGAGCACTTCGTGGTGTTGACAACCTGAAACAAAAGCAGGTGGGTGGGGTAGTTGGGTGAGTTGTTTTCTACAGAAAGCCTAGTCTTATTCTATGGATTTCACAGAAGATTTTTGGTTTTTTGTTATTGTTGTTTGGATTTTTGTTTGCTTTTGAGGGTTGTTTTTAGGGAGAGGGGTGTTTGTTGCACCCGGCTTCTTCAGTCTAATGCTGAAGGTTAGCCTAAAGCCAGGCTACTGCTTGGCATCCCATTGCCCTCGGAGCATTAGGCAAGCTGACTTTTAAGCTTTTATTCTAAGTAAGGGACAATGCCATCTCCTTTTCAGTAAAAAAATAATTAAAAAAAATTGGGAATTAATATATTTTTAATACGTTGTTGGATTCCCACTTATCTGAGAAGGGAAAGAGAGAACATGACATCGTACCTCTAGATGTAAGAAGAGGAACTAGTCTGCTGCTGGGGAAAAGAATTACGCTGTTAAAATAATAGAGCTGTTAACTGTATAACTGTTGAAGCCTTTGAAGCAAATTCTAAAATACTTGAATAGTTAATTTTCACAGCTAATACTGCAACAGCAGGGTACACAGCTCTGGGCAGGGAAAGTAACAGGAGAGAAATGCTACAGTGACTGTCCTCACCTCGGCTAACTGGGACTGACTGGCACCACTCTGGAGAGGCTGGTAACCAAACTGCAGTGGGATTTCAGGGAACTGGCAGGAGAACGTTCACATTGTGTTCGTTTCAGGCCAAAATGCTGTACATGATTGATGTCTCTGCCTTAGGAGTCTAACTTCTAGCAGTACCTGCTCCCAGATGTGCAGCCAGACCAGACCAGACCTTCGCTCCCTGGTGGTACCCACTGCTCTGGCTGTCCCAGGGACGGGTGAAGGTCAGCGTTTCCCTGGGGAGCAATACATACCCATTTTCAACGTAAACCGTTGCTGTTTCAGAATCAGTCTCACTGTTAGTAACAGGTCTCTTAATATAAGATTAGATGCACAAAATGCTTTTATTGTGTCCAAGCAGAAGTCAAAGTCAGACTGCGTTTCTGGATATACAGCAGCTAAGTTCATTTACACACACCATAGCTCATTGGATTAAATACAGGAGAAGACAACTCGAGTACCGGCATCGGTTCACGTGGCCCACGCTGCACACGCTCTGCGGATATCCTGGAGTTGAGGGGTCTGGGATACGAGGGTCCGACAAACACTGTACAGAGTGGTACCCCCAGGAAGGATGTGCCCACGGTACCCCCAGGAAGGATGTGCCCATGGTACCCCCAGGAAGGATGTGCCCGATCCAATGCGAGTGAGAAACGGTCACTGAGATCAGAGGTGCGTTTTACAAAGCAAACTCATGAGAAAACATGATGCAGTTCTTGAGATGGGCAAATTAATACAGACGTGCTTGCTATCGACGCCTGTAGAGGGATGAAATGCTCCCAAAAAAACCTACCTGTTGAAAATGTGTCTTAAAAATCCTATGCGTTTACTTATGCCCGATTCCAGAACAAGTTAAAGCAAATGTGACCTTCCACCAAAGTACCTACCTGATTTTTTTTCTGGTATTTTTCAGCAGCTATCTATGATATATAAGTATCTATATCCTTAAAAGCTCATTAAAACTGGAATTTGCAATAGCTGTGTCTACAAGCAGGCAGAAGTAGAGGCAGGTTTATATAGATGCAAAACCCAATACTTTATGATGGATTTCTTGGCTTAAGGTTTATGTAGAATTAGAATTTTGCAAACAGCTGTTGTTTTTATTAACCTGACATGCGTGTTTAGATTTTCTAACTGTGCTCTTCTGGCTTGAACTCAGGAATACTTCCCAGGAGCACTCCACAGCTGAAATAATTGTATAGTTAGGAGTTGAGCTATCTAATTTCTAACTAATCCTCTGTCTTAAGTTCTTTAGTCGACTACAAACGAGATCTAAAGCGTACATTCAGCATAAAAAAAGGAAACGGAAAATTTGAGCTTGCCCCTTCTATCTGCTAACCTGAAGAAACTTTATAGTTGAGATTTCCCAAATGTGGTTTTATTAAAACCTTAAGTTGTATCTGGCTTTTCTTCATTGAAAAAATAGATCTGTACATCCTTCTTTAATTACCAAGTACCTGAAGGTTATAAATTATTTTTTGCTTTACAAGTGTTTTTCGCAGCACAAGCATGAGGTGCTAAGAGTAAAGTAAAAATTAACGAATTCAGTCGAAGGTAAGAAAATACAAGATCATTCTTGGTTAGAAGAGAGATCAACTGTGCTTTTCAATTTCACTGCAGATTAGTAGCAACAGCACACATCTCGAAGGATCCAGTGACAGTAGACACTGAGCAGCAAGCTGCTGAATGATTCTCATGACCGGATAGTAACTCGGGGCTGTACTTCTGTGCAGAGCACTTTTTAAACCATGCAGTCCAGGGAATTCATGCATTGCCTTATGATCTGTAGTCCTTCTTGCTGTAGGGCTTATTTCCCAGAATGTTATCTATCTCGTTTACGATATGGGATGTCATCTTTGGAAGGACCTAGGGGTAGAAGAACACTGACGTTTAATCAAGCTTCCATTAAAGGTTTTTCCAAATTTAAATCTAGATTTTTGTCAGATATTTCCTCTGGTTTGTGTGTGACAGATATTTAAACATTCATCTGATACCTTTCTCCCTTAAAGGAAAAACTACTGTAACATCTTTACTCTGGGGGAGAATCACAGAAATGCTCCTAAACTTTATACACACAATATTACTCAGCTGCAGTGGAAAGTGAGCTGGTAGCAAGAACATCAGGGGAAGCTCTTATTGTGAAAAGCAACAGAAAATAATAAAGGTGGGTGCAAGTGACATGTGCCCTGTGGAAAACTCGGTGCAGAATATATCACAACATGTCCTAGAACGAGGTCACTTGCTTTTTCAGGTACTCTAAACCTGCTGATGCCACCTTCTTGTTGCTGGTACAACTGTAACTACCACAAATGGTGGTAAGTCACGGTGACGCACCACGGTTTGCCTAATGAATGTGCGTAACTGGAAGAATATGAAGTATTAAGACTACATTAAGTTTTAAAACTATATTAACTGTATTAAGAGAACAAGGGTGGTAGTCTCAAGGTGTGGGGGTGTTCCCCCCAAAGGGAGCTGGACAGTAGCCTCACCCCCACCACTGTTGAGATGCCACCTCCGCCTGCACTTGCCTGTATGGCTCCGAGGTTCTCTATCAGCTGCTCTGGGTTGGAAGATCCTAGAAGGACGGAGCTCACCCCCTCGTTTCTCAGGCACCATGCTGGGAATAAAGTCACAAGACAGTCAGGAACACGGGCTTCACAACACGGCAGTACTCCAGATCCTAATGTTTGACAGAGCTTCTATCTCTACTCCAAAAATAATGACGTTATTTGTCTCAACCTTCGCTTTGCTCCTACGGTACTACCAGGAGGAAGATGCACGGATCAAATAAACCACACAGCAGATCTGCCTGCATCGCGTCTGACCCTGGTCCCTCGGCCAGCAGTGGTCACAACCATGGGCTTTGGGTTTTCCCTATCACAAGTCACAGGGATTCACCTCTCGGCTATTGGAACCAGGGATCGTTTTTCTACCAGACACGTGTGGTATTTCTCAGCCTTGGCTCTCAGTAGAACAAAGATAATTACTTTAAAAAAAAAAAAAACAACAACTCTCTTTTTAAAAAGTAGCAATCTCTTGTGTCCATCAGCCCAGCATGTGGAGCAACAGATGGCTTCCACCTGGGGAGGGACCGTTCAGGGAAACAGGCAGGTCGGGGCTGATCCCCTTGCAATGGCCCAAGACACACCAGCCCTCTTGTCAATCAAAGCCTGGTGATGATGCTGGAAGCAATCTTATTTTAAGTAATTTTTAACTTTACTGCTCAAAAAAACCTGCCCACATTATTTTTGTGTGAGGATATCGGAGCAGGGGTTACCTCAAAACCAACACCTGGCATTTTGATGTCCTACAGCGGGTTTTAGACTAGAGTAGAATAGAATATTTCAGTTGGAAGGAACCTACAACAATCATCTAGTCTGACTGCCTGACGCTGACCAAAAGTTAAAGCATATTTTGGTTGGTTTTGTTCTTTTACTGTGTTCCTTGAAACTCATTAGCCTTCTCCTAACGAGGTGTTGCATTGCCCATCTTCAGTCTGCCCTTCATTTCTCTCCGTAACTCCCGCTAGTAAATAATCATTTAAATGTTTTAAATGAAAAAAAGAGATCTAGAGATACAGGCAAAGACAAAGCCTAATTTGAAAAGCAAGACATCTTTGTCTGTGTTCCCATTTCCCAGACGGTCACTGGTCGTTAGTTAATTATGGAGCGGTCCCGCGCGTCACGTACCGACGGCCAGCTGCGGCAGCGTGCAGCCCAGGCGCTCGGCGATGGGCGACAGGTCTTTCAGCTTCCCCTGCTGCTTCCTGCCTTCCTCGCTTATGATTTTCTCTTTCAGCCACTGGTAGCACTGGAGGTGAAGCACATTGTGACAACTGTTAGCTCTCGTCTTCCAAAATGGAAAGTTTAAGGCAATTATAAACAGCTCTTGAAAAGCCACATCCAACCCTGGAGGTAATCGAGGCTCAAAACCACCGTGCTTTGCTACCCGAAGCAATTCAGGCAGGACCAGGATGTCTCCCCTGGGAGCCTGCCTTTGTGTCTCTCTGGCTTTATGCAACCCATGGACTCGGTCCAGAACCTGGAACCTCCTCAATTTTATTTTTGGATTGCTGGATGCCACCACAAAGCAGAAAAAAGTGCAATATTAGTCAACTTGAGATGGTTTTGACACACCATTCCCCCCTCCAAAAAAAAAAAAATTAGACCATCTGATCTTGTTCAAGCTTTACTATTGCTGTTCAAGATTAGAAAATTAATTGAATAAAGCTAAGATTTCAGTTCTCCCAGGTCCAGACTTGAAACTTGATTCTACTTCACTCTCATTGATTTTATTTGGATCCCACTCTGCAACACTACCTGCTGAGCCAGCTTTTCCCAAAGATTAATAATAGATTTTACTTTAAAAAAAAAATCACAAACGCAATGAAATACCACGTTTGAAAACACTGCCCTTTGTAAGCGAGCCAGCACAGGCTGCATCTTTCTTTAAAAAGCACCGAGTGGAGCCAAAACCAGCCCGGGGCCACACGTCAGTCTGCTGGCAGCTGTCGGGCACCATTGGCACCTGCCCATCAGCTGGTACAGAGGCTCAAATACCATTTTGGGTGTTTGTTTTTTCCCAAATCTGTAACATTTTAACGCTCCGCTGTTTTTCAAGCCGTTAAATAATATGCCTGCCCCAGGCACGGTACGGGAGGAGACCCCATAACTCCTGCTAAGAATAAAATCAGGATAATGATGGGAGAAACCAAGCGCTGTGGTGACACCGCAACCCTAAACCCATCAGAGCTGGCTGCGAGGGCTGCTGCCCTGCCCAGACAAGGGCAGGACCACCGGGGACCCACAGCCTTCCTGGGGGGCTGAGGGGCTGCCCTGCCTGCAGGGGTCCCTGGGGGGGACTGGGTCTCCCTCAAAACGTCTCGATAACCCAGATTCTCCCGCGCTCCTGAGGACGGTTGCCAGAGAAACCGAGCCGATCTCTCAATACAGCAGCAGGCATGCCAGCCTTTTCCCAAGGGATCAGTTTTCCCTTTGTTATCTTCCGAAAGCAGCACATCTCCTTTTCTCAAAAATCCCAAAAAAAAAAAAAAAAAAAAAAAAAGTACCTTTAGTGCAGCCCTTGAGCTTTCAGGGACCCCGTTGCCATATTTCCCTGAGATGATCCCACAGGCTAGCGGAGACCACGTCATTGCTCCCACCCCTGCGGAGACACCGGAGAAGGAGATTATTTTTTTTTTTAGGGAACTGGGACAAATCAGAGTCGTATCGCAAATAGAACTTTCAGTTAAAAAAAAATAAAAGCAAAACAATTGCTGCCTGTTCTGGCAGCAACGTGCAGTCGGTGTCTTCCTGGAAGAAGACCAGGAAGGTCGTCTTCTTCCTGGAAGACACCGACTGCTTTATTCACCCAAAATCATAGAATCATAGAATGGTTTGGGTTGGAAGGGACCTCAAAGATCATCCAGTTCCAACCCCCCTGCCATGGGCAGGGAAAACCTCCACTACACCAGGTTGCCCAAAGATTTTCTTGCAAAATCTTCTTTGCAAGAGCCTCCAGCCCCGTCCTGCATCCTACACCCATTCCACCTTGAGTCCCGAAGGGAAGAAGCAGCCGTGGCAATTAACACCTATTTCTATCAGCGGTGCGGTGAGCCCATTTTTGGTTTACGTCGTTAGATAAATACTTGTCTATCCCCTTCAGATCCGGGGAAGGAGAGAGCTCGTCCCATCTGGAACCCCAGCATCAGCCTGTTCTGTGTTTTCTCCTGGAAACGCGATAGCCCAAAGGCACAGCAGGCTCAGCCTTACCTATTTTATGGTATAATTCTGGCAGCTGAACCTCCACTTTCTCTCGTTGGAAAAGATGGTATTCGGCTTGTTCGCACACGGGGGGTATCATGTTAAATTGCCTGGCTACGGAGTAGGCTTCCTGGAGAGAAGAAATCAGGAGATAAAGATACTTCATTGAGTAAAAGGACCTGGCAGGACGTAACCTACCAGCCAAGGCTCCCTGAGCAGGAGGGTGCCAAGGAGCTCGAGTTTCCCTGTCCCTTAGCAAGGCCACGCACGTCCCCGCAGATGGTGCCGGTTGGTGCTGAGCTTTTTTTATCGTGTTTGGACCCTGCTGCAAGAAGCAGGGACCAGCAGGATGCTCCTGGCGTCTCTCGGAATCATGGAATGGTGGGGGTTGGAAGGGACCTTTAAAGGTCCTGCAATGAGCAGAGGCATCTTCAATGAGATCAGGTTGCTCAAAGCCCTGTCCAGCCTGACATTAATCAGGGATGGGGCATCTCCCACCTCTCTGGGCAGCAACAAATGCTTCTGACAAAGCGTTAAGGATGAGCTGACAGGACGCTGGTTCCCCCAGTCCAGGGATTTCCAGGTAAAGCCAATGCCAAGGTCCTCGTGGCCAAGCAGGGATATTTCCCATCTACACGTCTGGACACGACGTGTTCCGAGCAGTGCTAGGAGCCACATCTTAAACAGTGGGGTTCAAATCATGAATTTCTGACCCATCAGCAGCCACGGGCATGGACATCAAACAGGCACTTTACCAAAATCTTGAAGTCAACCAAAAAATGAAACAACTCCCAATTAAACGAGCCGAGACGCCCGGACCCACCAGGTCAGCCCATCTTCTCCCGCCTAACGCTGGGCTCATTCCGGAACAGGCTTTGAAATTATTTTAGGTGAAAAGATGCTGGATGGAGTAAACTGCATGCAGAGGGTGCAGCCGGGGAGCAGAATCACCAAGTGCCAACGCTTCCCTACGACCCGCTTTTACCATGATCTCCATGGCGCTCCAGCGCGACGTTCCCCAGTACATCGCCATGCCTTGATTGATCACGTGGGTCATCGCTCGGACAATTTCTAAAGGAGGGAAAGAAAAGCAGCATGAAAACTGCTCGGAGGCCAGTTTTTCCAGCACCAAATCCTCCCAAAGCCACTTCCAAATGCCAAGTACGGCGACACACCCCAGCGGCTTCGCTTTAAACGCTCCTCCTGCTGTGTTCTCTTGCTTGAGCGTGGATGAAGAAGCATTGCCAGCGTGAATGGGAAGGATTTTGTCCTGCAGTTGTTTAAAAACTGCTTTTACCAACCACATACTGCCTACCACCGCCTTACGCCCATATTTCTTTTAAAATTTAACACAAGAGGGCAGCACAGTCGGAAAATAAACTAAAAAAAAAATCAAATATACCTCTAAATTTGTTTACTACATTTTGTTTATGTATGTTAGGTCCTGCTTCTTTTCCCTAGGAATATTAGGGAAACTGGGAGCAGGTGGCACCTCTGCAAAACCCGACACGGCTCCTTAGTGCAGCAGTCCCATGGTCCTCGTTCTCCTTTGGGACGATGGAGAAGACGGAAGCCTGCAAGGCTACACATGCCAGGGCAGGATCTTTAATTTCCACCCACCGGACCGCTGCCGAGCAGCCCCTGCCTTCTGCAGGGTGGGGGAGAAAACCTGTCGTATGCTTTAGTTTGCAAGAAAAGGAGAAAAATTTGTCTGTTCCTTGTGGTTACCCTGGAGGTTACGGAGCCTGGTAGGATGCCAAACAGCTCCTGCCCACAGCATGTGGCTCAGTCTTTAGCCTGCTGTCTCCCCGGGAGCAGGAGCCGGGCACTGAGCGGGGTGCCTAGTGCTGAGCAGGGTGCCCAGCGCTGAGCAGGGTGCCCGGGCTGGGAGGCTCTGGGGAGCGGTGGGCTCCACAGCCTTGCG
Organism: Tauraco erythrolophus; assembly: GCF_009769465.1. NCBI lineage: Eukaryota > Metazoa > Chordata > Aves > Musophagiformes > Musophagidae > Tauraco > Tauraco erythrolophus. The sequence continues at coordinate 28,738,127 of NC_141475.1, forward strand.
GTCACAGTCTCAACGAGCAATCCCAAGGGGATAAACAACTGCCCCAGCTGCGTAAGAAACTAGAGGAACCAACAGTCTACATCTGTATAACGAATTCCTGAGCCCTGACACGACTCCAGTGGGACACGGAGTCGGAGAAGCCCTCAGTGTCTGTTACATCCCTTGGTGCCTCTGCTGTCACTCGGACAACGATCCAGCCATCGCTGTCTCAAGATCAAGGGCCTTTTATATCATAAGGCTTCTCATCCTATTTATGGAAAAAATAAGCCCACGGAGCTTGGCAGAGGGGAGATGACGCTGCCAATCTGGAGGCAGTTGTGAGATCTCCCCTGCAGGCAGTGACACGCAGCTAAAGCCCTCGCAGGCTCCGTTTCTGACCCCGGAAGGCTGCAGGAGGGATGCCGTGCCCCTTGTGCCAGGCTCTGCCTTCCCACCATGCCCCTTGTGCCAGGCATGTACTAGTTCAACAAAATGTCCTGTTATCAAGCAGCTACCCGGATAGCCGCAGGCGTGCGGGGCAATCCATCCCTCCCTCCCTCTCTCCTTCCCCGGCAGCACCGGCTTCTCGCTGGGTTTAATTTCCTATTTTTCCTGCAATACTGTTTGATAAGCATTTCATCATACACCTCTTACACATTTCGGTCCATGGTTGTTTTCATTTCTCCCACCTCTACTCTTTTCAAGAAAAACTGAAGTCAACTCAGAAAAAAAAAATTAAAATATCTCTCTATATATATCTATCTTCTTGTTTACCAGAGCCTGCTCCCATGGGTACGGTGATGGGATGGTTTGTGAGCAGCACATGCCTGGACCGCTCGGTCTGCCAGCTGGATGGCACAAACGGCATCACTTAAGAAAAGGAGATTTTTTTTAAAATACAAATTAATGTTTCGAAACCCAGAAAACAGCCTCCAGCAGCATAATAATAATAATTGTGACATAGCTTAAAGTTCCTTGATAGGAACCACGTCGCCTTCCCCACATGCTCGCCAGGGCTGTGGATCGGGGCTGGCTGTGCAGTGGGTGCCCCTTGGCACAGTGACAACGGGGTCTCACCAGGGCACCCCAGGACCCCTCCTTTCCATCTCGTTTGCTGGAAAAGCCCCTTGGGATGAAAAAAAGCATCTGCTAGCACAGCTGGGGGGTCGGATCTCCAGCCTGCAGATGCATCGCAGGCGGAGAACCTGGGGAGGCAGCGGAGAAACCTCAGCTGCCCACGGGCAGCAAGAGAAGGAAGGACATGAACGTTCCGAGACCATCCTCAGGTGCGTCCGGTTGTACCTCACAGCGTAAAACCACCCAGTTTGCTCCAGTGGGACTGAGCAGCAGAAGCAGGGAAGGTTTTATGGTTCCCCGCAAACCGCTCTCCGCCGGGAGCGGCTCTCGGCTCGTGGGGAAAGCAGAGGCACGCAGGGAGACGGCGCGGGGATGGCACGTCTCGTGGAGACAGCTCCGCGCTCGCCGTGCGTGCCAGGGAGCGCGGAACCGGCAGATGGTTCAACAGATGCTCCGGGGTAGAAGTGGCTTAGTAGGTGAACCATAAAAAAAAGCATGAAGCGCACAGAAAGAATCAACGCCGCACCATTCATAATAAAAACGTCCCTTTTTTCACCCTGCCCAGAAATCTCACCCGGCGCCACGGTTCATACCCGGCTGCCAAGCCCCGGCGCTGCTCGCAGCATCTGCAGCGCTCAAACGCCGTGAGAGCCTGGGATCAGCCGCGCGGAGCAGGCAGGGAAGCGCCCTGCACCCTGCCTGGCGAGGTGGGCAGGTGTCCCCCCTGGATACACACACATCGTGGTCCTCCACCCCATCGGCTACTGGGGCATCCGCATCACTCCCCAAACCCCCGGGCAGCCCCCGCAGCTGCCGGGCAGCGGCACTGCCGTCGCCCAAGGGTGAGCAAGGGAAGGAGCTCCGAATGCCAAGGCAGCCGCTCCGGAGGGGCCGTCACGCTCCGGGTTTGTTTGATTTACATGTACCCATCCGTGACAGCTCCCGCAGCCGGCAAATCTCCCTTCTTGCTATTTTTTGTTTAGCTGTGAAGCTGGTCTTCTGCCGCGGCGTGAACGGTCGTGTCGGCTCCGATGGGAAAAGAGCAGGAGTGGGAACCGGTGCCTGTTAAATGGGGCACTAACCCCAAAACACGGTGATGAAGGTTCCTGGATAACTGGGCTATACGGCCACGTACCAAACACGCATATATGCTTATCAGCACTTATGAAACACAACCAAAGCACGCAGATAGTCGCGGATCTTGCGAGTTCCTAAATTCCTTCCCTGAATTTAACAGTCTGAGTTTACCAGGGACCATTCCACACCAGGACCGAGGGGCTGGTGGCTGCGGCTGAGCCCAGCCCTGGGCAGAGCATCACTGCCCTGCATGCAGGGGGGACCCTGCTGTGCCCAGGGGATGGGGGACCCCACTGTGCCCAGGGGATGGGGGGGACTCTGCTGTGCCTGGGGTGGGGGGACCCCACTATGCCCCAAGGGGGTCACATCCTCACACGACCCCTCAGCCAAGCCCACCAGAGCCTCAGCTGGTGCTTGGGGCAGTGAACCCTAAGGCTCTCCAGTTGTTTCTTGTTCCTGATCACGCACTGGGTCACAGCCCCAGTTTTAGCACCAGGGGAGGCACGTGCTGTCCGGGCAGCTCAGGGGACGTGGACAAGGATGGGGAGAGCGGTGCTGGCACGCTCCCCTCTCCAGAGCTGACCATACCTGGGGTAGGGATAAACTGGTTTCGTTTGGCACAAAGACAACCTGCCGTAGATGTAAACACACATTCACTTTAGCTGAAGGAATCAAGAAAAGGAAATAAAAACCCAAACAAGGTTAAAGCCACCACTAGGACATAAAGGAAACTTCAATTTCCTTCCAAGGGATACAAACTCGTTTCACTGAAGTGTAAATACATAAGGCTCCAGGATACCACGAATGAGATTTCAAATCTAACTGCCCCACCGGAATACTTAATTAAGAATTGTTTTTCACTTCCTACCATCATCGGTCTAAGCCAGAATCAGCCACATTAAATCCTCGAATTCGAGCCTGCACTAACCTTCCATGGGGGTGTTATTGTCCGGCCGGTTGGCGAAGACAACGTCCACGTACTCCAGCTGCAGCCGCTGCAGAGAAGCCTTTAGCCCTGGGGAGAGCGAACGGGGACAAGAACCCGCCCGGTCAGCACCAGGCAGGAGCATGGCCGGAGCAGAAGGGCACCGTGGCAGGGCCCTAACAGAGCTCCTTGCATGTAGAGACATAGATATTTATAAAATAAGTATATACACACCATCTATACATACACACACACCCATATATATACACCATATAGCAAAGGGAAGGATGCTGCATAACATTGTCCCATACCTATGCAGCCATATTAAGGAGAAAACACCAGTTTGGCCACACGCAGAGTCCCCCCTTTCAACAAGGATCTGCTTTATCTTTTAATTACACTGAGGCACGGACTGGAACAGACGCTGGTTACCCGGCGTGGCTGTGGCCAGCCCGTCGGGCAGTGGCTACCAGGGACCTGCTCCTGGTAGCTAGTGGCTACCAGACTACTGCTGTTCGGAGTTAATTTCATCTCAGTTATATCCCAGAGCCTCTCCGTGCCAGCCCCGGGCACGTCGCCTTGGTCCTGTCCCACCCAACGGAGCCGTGCCCCAGGGAGCCCATCCAGAAATGCCAGCCCAGCCAGGAGGATGGTGGCACAGGGTTAGACACGTTAGGACGCGCAGATAAAGCATGATGGAGGGCTTCACCTGCCCCGTGGGGTCAGCAAGCGCTGCCCACCAACACCTTGTGTGGGGCACAAGAGTTTTGCCAAGCAAGACCAGGCAACGTTTCACAGCCACGATTCGGGGCTGCCCGGGCTTCAACAGCTTCTCTGGGGGGGTCTGGTGGGAAACGGCATCAAAAGCCTACAGAGAGATATATGTGTGTGTGCCAGAGAGAGAGAGAGGACTTCTAACACTTATTTTCTATGAGTCTTCCCAGGAACAAAATGTTTTTATGAATGTTTGTGAAGAATGAGCCAAAATAGAGCAGTCTGAAAAACGTTCACTGAATTTTGGGATTAAAAAAACGGCCATTTTTGCCAAATGTATTTATAGAGAATAGTCAACATTGACCTTAACACTATTTGCTGTGTGTTCTGTGAAGTTATTTCAACTGCTGCCAGTATTTCTCTATAATTTCATGAAGTAGCTCCACAAGAGATGGAAAATGGATGGGTTTGGACGTGGCTGCAACAGCTCCGAGCACCTCTGGGTCTCGTGTCCCCGCAGCAGGACACCACCTCCCGGCGGGGTATTCAAACAAAAATTCAATAAGATGCTGCTAAAAAACCTTCTCCAGCATTACTTTAACATGAAAGTCACTTCTTAACATAGCTGATTTCTGCAAATACTGAATAATTAAAGCTTCCCAGGACGATCCCAGACGTACAAGCTGGTTACTATGAGGCAAACCTGCCCGTGCCCAGTGCTGCTCCTTGTCCCTGAGGAACAGCTGCTTGGAGGTGGAATGTGACCAAACCTACACCCTGCACCTGCCTGGCTCACCCGCTCTGCTGATGACCACCTTCCTCCCACCGCACTGGGAATGCTTCCTTTGGTGCATTCCGGGCCCTTCACCCCCATGCCGGGGACCTGCCCGGGGTCCGGCTGGGTGCATCCCACCATCCCCGTGCAGCACGTACCTTCAATGATGTGCTTTCTCGAAAGCCCTCTTTCCGTCTCAGCTCTGCAAAGGGAAAACAGGTACACGGTGGTTAGAGATCATCGAATTATAGACTGGTTTGGGCTGGAAGGGACCTCAAAGATCATCCAGTTCCAACCCCCCTGCCATGGGCAGGGACACCCTCCACTACACCAGGTTGCCCAAAGCCTCATCCAACCTGGCCTGGAACACTTCCAGGGATGGGGCAGCCACAGCTTCTCTGGGCAACCTGTGCCAGTGCCTCACCACCCTCAGAGGGAAGAATTTCTTCCTTATATCCAATCTAAATCTCCCCTCTTCCAGTTTAAAGCCATTACCCCATGTCATGTCACTACACGTCCTTGTAAAAGGTCCCTCTCAAGGGAGCACTAGTTTTGTATTCTGGTGTAAACAGTCCAAAAATGAAGCTACAACTCATACAACAGAGAGATCCTGAACCTCATTTGGGTTCCCAAGTCTCAAAGCCAACAGCATCTGATGCCCCATCCCTGGAAGTGTTCAAGGCCAGGTTGGATGAGGCTTTGAGCAACCTGCTGTAGTGGAGGGTGTCCCTGCCCGTGGCAGGGGGGTTGGAACTGGATGATCTTTGAGGTCCTTTCCAACTCAAACCAGTCTATGGTTCTATGACTGGGACGAGCAACAGCACTGCTAATTTAGAACCATAGAATGATTCAGTGTTCGTTTAACATGTTAATGTTAATTCTGCTGTTAATTTAACACGGTAGCAGCCCCGCTGTGCATGTTGCCTGGCTGCGAAGCTGCTGCCTGATGTTTCTCAGGGGAGGGGTGTGGATGGCGGCGGGGGCTAGACAGAGGGGGGGATGAGGCTGTGCTCTCGCCAGCCCCCCAGCACTGAGGCTTCACCAACTTCATCCGCGATTTCGGAGCACGGCAGCCCTCACCCTTGCTGGTTACACCTCCTGAAGCCGCAGTCCTGCCCAGGGCGGGAGCACAGCTGGCACAGCACCCCAGCTGCTGCCTCTGCCAAGCTCCAGCTCCACAAAAGACTTGGCAAAATGAGGAGAAAGAGGATGATGGGGACAACCCAACCGTCCGAGGTGCCGTTAACCTCCAGCGGGTTGTACGGCTGTGAAAGGGAACAGCAGGCACCGCAAACACTGTTACGCGTAACCGTGAGACTTACTTTCCACCCCAGTACAGCTTCGTTGTTATGACCAGGCTGGACCTCCTGCAAACAGAATAGAAAAATTATTATTGTTAAAAAAAAATTATAACGCAAGTCTCTGGCTTCCCACAGTGGGGCCGTGCCCAGTTTCACAGCCCCGGGCACTGGGCGGGCACTGGCACATCACTATAACTCTCTTTACAAGGGGCCACTTCTCCCCGGCTCGGGTCTGCTGCTGGCAGGCAGTGACCGTGGGCAGGTGTCCGGGAACGGAAGCTAATTCAAGTGAAGTGACCAAAAAAAAAAAGATATGTTTTTAATTATGGAGTAAGTAAACTCCGGAGCCCTTTGCCAAGGGCTACGGCGCTATTCCCTCCTGGGAGCCAAGGCCAGGGCTTCTCATCACATGCAGTATTCCCAGAGTTATTAACACTCCAAGAGTGATACATTCACTGAATTAATCTATAAATTCCCACGTGATACTAAATGAAAGATTTATCACTCACAAACTGCCTTGCTGCATAGCAGTACGTGTACGACGTATTTTCTCCAGCTTTTGCTAGATCTCACTTTTTTTCTTCCGCAGTATCCAGAGTATTTCTTACCGAATAATCATCCCCTTAACAGAGGGGATACTGATTTTGGAGAAAGCACCGCTAGAACCCCTTCTTCTGTTGAAGGCTGAGTATGGCACACACGGGAGGCCTTTAAAGATTATGTAAATGCTTTTAAAACTATTCAGCATATGCTAATGTGCATCATTTAAATGAGGTATCATCTCCTACCAGGCTCCCCGAGATGAAGGCCAGTGGCAGCTTTGCATCCCCAACACACGCCGATAAGGATGCCGACGCACGAACCATCCATCCTGACCCATCACGCACGGCAGCGGTGGCAGGGATGCCCAGGAGCTGCGTGAACCGTGCCATGCGCGGCGACGGCGGCCCCGGGCAGCACGGCCGTGGACAATCGCAGCCCCGCGAAGCCCCAGCGCGCTCCAAAAAACCAGGAGAGCGCTTTTATTTGGCACTGGAAAGGTCTGGCTGCTGCCAGAGCCCCAGCTGGGCGCTCCACGTGGGACCATCGCACGCGCAAGCTCCTGGTCCAGCATCACCCAATGCACATATTTTTTAAAAATTGGACCGATTCTCACGTGCCCGGGTCCCCGCTCGCTCGCGGGCAGCCAGGAGCACTATCCGGTGGTACAGTACCTCCAGCCCTTCTTCTTCAGGATGTTCCCCAGGATGACCTCAGCCCTGCGCGAGAGAGAGAGCTGCACGTGAGGATGCTCAGCGCCAGGTCCACCAACACGGCTGCCATCCGCCCCCGGGCACTGCCACCCTGGCACCAGCACCAGGCAGGACAGGGTGGGCTGGCAGCCCAGTCGCAGGGGACAGTCCCCTCCATCGGTATAAGGCACCTCGTCCGCCCACTCCCATGGGGATGGACCTCCACCCCCGTGCCCTGTGGCTGCTCCGACCTGCTCTGGGCACGCAGAGCTGCTTTGTCCCCATGCCAGGGACGTGACGCCCCAGCCCACCTTGTACCCTCAATGCAGAGCCGTATAAATCAAAGTCAAATATTTCATGGGTGGATATTGTCCCCCAGTCCTGCGGTGACACTAAGTGCATCAGCTCTGCTGCAGCCAGAGCGGGTCCCCGTGCCAGGAGCTGGCACTGGCACACACCATCCATTCCTCACCGTTAAGACACACAACGACTTTCCATTTATTCAGGATATTTTTCTCCCTGTGCCAACAGCAAGTGGCACGAGTGATACATTTCAGTCTTCAGCAAGGTTCAAGAAGTTTTAGTTTAATTTTGGGGGGGAGTTGTCTGCTTATTTGTTCGTTTTGGGGATTTTTTTGGAAGAGTTCTCCAAATATGAAGGTTTTTCTGTTGCCCCTTGGGCAGCACCAGCACCCGAGCCCCATCCACCACTGAAGCTGTGGCACAGGGAGGAGCAGAGCCAGGTGGGGGGACCCCAGGGACGCGGAGCGGGACGCAGGGCACTCACTTGCCGGCGGCGTACACCTCGGCCGTGTCGAAGAGGTTGACGCCGCTCTCGTAGGCGATGGTCATCAGCTGCTCGGCCACCTTGGGGAAGCAGAGAGGGAAGGGTGAGGGCTGGCAGACAGCATCCTGCATGGGGAAAAGCCCCGGGATGTTCAGCAAAGAGGCTTCGGCGGGGGTGGGAGGGGTGTTCACATCCCCTGCCCGGGGGGCAAGACCCTTGCGCAAGGCACCCAGGGGTGCACGCGCTGGCCCAAGCAGCGCCAAAACACAGATTTACATCAACTTAACTCATCCAGGGAGGAATTAATCTCTTCTCATGTGAAATTCCTGGGCTTTCTAATAGGAAAGCAGCCAAAAATTTAACGGGGTTAGAGAAAATACTCTGCAAGTCTGTGGAGTTTAACACAGAAAGGATATTTCCGTCATAAGAGTTTAATTTCTTTTTTTTTTTGGCTACCTGACAGGCTGTCCTGCAGCTCTGCAGACCGCTTCGTGGGGTATTGAAATGGCTGAAGGTCATTTCATGTGATTCCCATTAGAGCCCCAGGAGTGCTGCTGCTCCCTGGGGGAATTCAGCACTCAGAGGGGGCTGGCAGCTTGGAGGGGGGGGCACCTGGCCAGGGCACCCACACATGGCCAACATCCTCAGGGTGGGCATCCCTCAAGGACAGGGCTGCATTTAAGTCCTCTTTTTCCATGCATGAACACTTTGCTTTGAGAGCCAGAGAGCAAATTTGTAATAGAAACGAGTCATAGGATCATGGAACAGTTTGGGTTGGAAGGGACCTTCAAGATCTTCTAGTTCCAACCCCCCTGCCATGGGCAGGGACACCCTCCACTACACCAGGTTGCTCAAAGCCTCATCCAACCTGGTCTTGAACACTTCCAGGGACAGGGACACTTCCAGGGACAGGGGGTCATCTTGCTTCAGCCTGCAAAGCCAAGAAACATTAACAAGCTCCATGATCTGCCATCAGCAGAAGAAATACCACCAAAGAGCAAGTGAATTAAAAAGGAAAAAATCATTTGAATTCAGACTCCTGGGCCATTTTCCTTCTGCAAAAGTTATTTTAGGGCAGGACGGCAGCCAAGAGGTCGCTCTCATTGCGCTGACAGCATCCCCAGCGCACCTGGGACGGAGGGAAACCCACGTGCTGCCCAGCACTCGGGAGGATTATTAGCTGAGATTAAGAGCCATCTGGTGTGGGTAAGAGTGTGGAGGAAACCGAGGCTCATTTTCATTTGTTTCATCTTATTATGTCAAAAATAAATCATCTGGCAGCTCCTTGTAAGCCGAGCCCCAGCCTGTGTTTGTGAGCGCCGCTGATTACATACGCCGTGCAAAAATAGTTTCCAGTTTCTGCTCCAGGAGCGGTGCCACTGGCAATGGTGAGGAGGAAACATCCAAACAGCACGCAAAAGAAGATGGCTTTAAGGGATAGCTGGGGGTTTTATTCAAGTGGATCTCTGGAAATGTCACATTCATTAAGGTTTTTTGTGGCAGCTCTGTATCGCTTTGCATAGTAACTCTCTGCCATTTCCTCGAACAAAAGCAGGCTCCTCTGATTTCGGTAGCCATGGTTTCATGTAAAAATATCTCATACTGGTTTTTACTTCATGCATTATACTTACACCAGGCGTTACTTACCTCGTCTGAGATTTGACCTCCAAAAGTGACCCATGTCCCTGGAAAGAACAAAGTGATCTGTTACTACAAGAGGTTTTTGCCCACAAAAAAATTCATTTTACCAAAATTCAGGCTCCTCGGGATTAAATGGGTTTAAAATGGGGTTAAGGGGCTCAGAGGCTGCTGCGTGCCGGAGCGAGCAGGACTGGGGCAGGTGCCCCTGGGGGGGGACAGCGGTCCTGGGGGAACACATGTGGACCCGGGATTGGCACATGAACCCGCTCAGTGAAGAGCCAGTAAAATCCTGTGCTGCCAAAACACACAGCTTTATTGAAGATTGTCAAAAAAAGGACTTAATTTTCCAAAGCTTCTCTTTGACAAATTGGAAAAAATTTATGATGCTGCTGAAACGTGTCATTTGGGGAACGAAACTCTTCCTAAATTTGCGCTTCAGCATTTAGCATCATACAAGCCAAAATGAAAAAAAAAAAAAAAAGAAAGAAGTATTTCCATTGACACAAAGTACTGAAAGTCCATCCAACGTGACTTTTCCCCAGGAGCTTTTCCATGAAGCCCAACATCCGACACCTGCACAGCCAACGAGCAGCGGCTCAGTCCCAGCAGCAGAATCCTGCCTGTTCTTCGGAAAAACTTGGGGCATCATTTCTTTGTGACCTCTGCTTCAAAAAAAACCAACCACCCCATCTTGTAGTGGAAACAGTGTGTGGATTTAACTGGATATTCCTAAGCTTTAGGAATATTACCTCCTATATAAGTATTTACATGAGGAATACATATTTGAGGTACTGGAAGAGAGGGATGGAAGCGAGCTGGGAAGTGCCCAGTCTCACACACGTGGGACACCGACCAGACATCACTCCTGCCCCACGGAATGCAACGCTGCCACGGGAGAGGAGCCTGCGACCATCCCTGTGCCTTTCACCCGCTCGTCGCGGCACCGTTTTGATCCACGGCACCACCTCCCCCCGCTTTTCAAGACCTACACACCAGCTCTCCATAAAATTACACGTGACCCATCTAATGGATGAGTCAAAGCTCACGTGGCGCACACAAAACCCTCCAGAACTTTCAGTTTTGCCTTATATCACCCCTCCATAAGGAGGGTGGAAGGCTTCAGGTCCCGAGCTGGAAAATTCGGCGCGGTTCGGGCAGGACGGAGCAGAGACGGCCGTGCCAAGGAGACGATGGGCTCTGCTGCTGCCAAGGGGGAACGGATTAAACACTCCCCACCTGCCTCTGCGCTGGCAAAGGGCCTGCTGCAAGAGGTACGTAAGCGCTCCCACGTCCTCATGAATAATGTATCGGTCGCCCGACGCTGGCATCGAGCGCGGAAGATGAACCCGGAGCAGGAGCGCGGAGCGAGGAGCGTGCCTGCTGCCAACGCTCGGGCTGCTTTGATCAGCCCCTGCTTAAAAACAGCACAAGAAGAGTCGGCTCTGCTGGGAGAATCTTGCTCTCTTTCCCTCAAAAAATGTCAATCTGAGTTGTGTTGTTTTTTTTTTTATCCATCAGGTTTCTTTGAGTACAAATAAAGCTATTTTTAAAGATGCGCCTTTGCTGCGTGTTTCAACTGAAACTCTCAATTTCCTGCAGAACAGCCTGAGCTGAAACACGTAACACAGCTAATGCTATGGAAATTTAAAAAATGAGCAAAGAGCACACATATTTCTAATTTTCCATCTACTTCTGCTCCCTATGAGGGCAATAACGGGGCGAGAGCAGCCCCACAACTGCCCCTGCTACACCCTCCTGGTCGCACGCCCCCGGAAAGGGGATCTCGCCTGTCGTTGGAGTAAAACACTCTGGTCCTGCAGAATAAAGGTGAAAAATGAAGATAGGTTTCAGTTTATCATTAAGCTTCTTTAGACAGGTGAAAAAAAATCCAAACAAAGCCCAATCTCCACGTTAGAGCTTCAGAAGTGTTATTTTTACAGGAATACACGAAAAGGCGCTCCTACCAAAAAATGTGTTGAGACTGTTTATCCCAAAGTGATTTTTTTTTTTTCCTCTCCCCAGAGCAGGTGAGAAGAAAAGGAATTGTTGATGTGCTTTGTGGGTGGCACAGCCTCTCTTGAATCTGGGTGACTACGACCAAGGTGAGCCGTGCCCCCACCCAGCAGCAAAGCGCAACGCAGAGGCGACACGCTCCAGTGTGCCCACGGCTCACGTAAGAATAACCAGCACTTTATCTCTTTAAATGTAAGTGGCAAATATATGCAATATTGGGTAAATTTGCCCTGGATCTGCCCATCTGTGCTCCCAGATCCCAGCTGGGGGGACGGAAGGGGCCTGGGATCCCTGAACAGGGAGCATCATCAGGACCACACCAGTGGGGGATCCTTGGGGTATTTTTTTTTTCCTTGATAATTGCAAAAAAACAGCCAAGGAGGTGAGCTTTTGCTCAGCAAGGTGATCTCTAAAGCGTCAGATGCAATGGGGAAAGTGAGGCATGCTGCCAGGGTCCCGGCCAGAGCCGGGAAGGCGGCACACGATCCCCCTCCCACAACCACCTCGGGCAGTCGGTGTGGGTGGTGGTGGGCATCTGCACCCAGAGCAGCCAGGGTGACTGCTGGGGATGGGGCACAACACAGCACCCACTGCTCAACACCAGTTTAAAAAAAAAAAATTAAAAAAATTTTTTTAAAAAATCACTCCAGAGAGCACAACGCGCACTCGGCATTTCAAACGACGACTGAGGCGGATTCACAGCCTCAGCCAGCAGGAGTATTTTGGAAGAAAAATGCACTAGAGAAAGATATATTTTTTGAAATCATTACTTTTTCCCCGTACCGATGATGGTCTGTCTCTTGTTTATCCCAATCAGCTGTTTCCCAAGCGTATCCCCCCCACGACTCAGCCTGGCACCAGGAACAGACCCCCTGCTCCTGCCCTTCCCTCGCACTGCAAAGCGATTTCCCAGCTGGGTGTCCTCACCTTCTGCAGAGGAATTTCTGTGTTGGAAACCAGATTTGGCTCCGTCTGCGCCGCATGCCAGAGCCTGGCAAGGAGCAATCGGTGCCGACGCAAAAGCCACCGCTCGGCAACGTCACCGCCAGCAGATGTGTCACCTCTGCAGGAAGGAGAGGGGTTCCTGGCTGAAAGCCCGAGCTTCACCTCCTGCCAGCGCCGTGTCACCCCCAGCTCGCTCCTGGCAAGGACGGTGCCACGTGGAGACCTGGCACATGGGTCTGGTATGGCACCGGAGCGAGGAGCAAACGCTCAGCCCCGCGTGCCACGAGCGGCCAGGATGAATCGGAGACCTTTGCCACCAGCCCGGGCCACCAGACCTTGGGGGCTGGGTGTCTCCTACGTGCTGGGTTTGCCAAAGCTTTTCTCTGGAGCGAAGCACCACGGAGTGATGGCAGCAGCCGACCCCTGTCTGCCCACAAAACCTCTGGGTTTGTGCCCGGTTGCGGGCGCAGGGCATCCCGGGTGCGGGAGCAGCGTTCTTCTGTGCTTTTTTACATGGAATTGGATGTTGGGGGGTGGGATGGGTGGTCTCACCCAGCCACTCGCATCCTCCTTGTTGGAGGCTGTCTCAACATTTCCTAAAAAAAAAAATTATCAACATGCAGCCTCCACAGGCAGGATTTGCTGCAAATTAAGAAAAACACGACCTTATTTTTCCCCCTGCATCTGTCCCACTTCACATTTTTCTCCGCTTACTTTCTCGTACTGCAGGACAAAGCACGCTCCCACCTTGCTGAGATTTTGGGAGGCTTTTCAGGAAGATTGCTGAGCCCTCAGAAACTTTAGCAAACCTTAAATGAGATTTGCATGCTGAGGAAAGTTTAGGGAAACACATTCATCTTTAAGGGAGCTGCAAAAGAGAAGCCATTTGGAAAAGTCCTGCGAGCTGCCCCTGGGAACAGACACTGGACGGATCTGCAGTGGGAGGGGAGGACGAGCTGTGCTGCAGAAGAATCACAGAACGGTTTGGGTTGGAAAGGACCTCAAAGATCATCTAGTTCCAACCCCCCTGCCATGGGCAGGGACACCCTCCACTACACCAGGTTGCCCAAAGCCTCATCCAACCTGGCCTTGAACACTTCCAGGGATGGGGCAGCCACAGGTTCTCTGGGCAACCTGTGCCAGTGCCTCACCACCCTCAGTGTAAAAAAGTTCTTCCTTAGATCTGATCTAAATCTCCCCTCTTTCAGTTTAAAGCCATTGCCCCTTGTCCTGTCACTCCACACCCGTGTCCAAAGCCCCTCTCCAGCTTTCTTGTAGCCCCTTTAGGCACTGGAAAGTGCTGGAAGGTCTCCCCAGAGCCTTCTCTTCTCCAGGCTGAACAGCCCCAACTCTCTCAACCTGTCTCCATAGCAGAGGTGCTCCAGCCCTCGGAGCATCTTCATGGCCTCCTCTGGACCTGCTCCAACAGCTCCATGTGCTTATCTTGGGAACTCCAGAGCTGAACGCAGCACTGCATGGGGGTCTCAGGAGAGCAGAGCAGAGGGGCAGAATCCCTTCCCTCACCCTGCTGGCCACGCTGCTCTGGATGCAGCCCAGGACACGGTTGGCTTTCTGGGCTGCCAGCGCACGGTGCCAGCTCATTGTGAGCTTCTTGTCAACGAGCACTTCCAAGTCCTTCTCCTCAGGGCTGCTCTCAGTCCATTCTCTGTCCAGCCTATGTTTGTCCTTGGAATTTCCCCAACCCATGTGCAGGACCTTGTTGAACTTCATGAGGTTCTCACAGGCCCACCTCTCCAGCCTGTCCACGCCCGTCTGGATGGCATCCCTTCCCTCCAGTGTGCCCACCACACCACACAGTTGGTGTCACCAGCAAACGTGCTGAGGGTGCCCTCGATCCCACTGTCCGTGTTGCTGACAAAGGTTATAAATAGCACCAGCCCCAATACCAAACACCTGAACGTTCAAGAGAAGGTGGCAACCGAATTTCAGACTTCCCAGTTCTCCTCTCCGTGTCCCTACACTCAGCCCAAGGGCTGTGGGACTCACAGCTCCTGGAGCAGGATGCCCAGCAGCTCCCCCCAGCCCTGCCCTTGCCCGGAGCAGCGTGGCAGCCGCTCGCTCCGTCCTCGGTCCCCGCTCATCCCGCACAGCTGCGCTCACAAAGGCTCAATATATTTAGATGCTGCTGCAGTTCCACATGCTCGAAATTAAAGAAAAGCTCTGCAGAATGTTTTTTTTTTTTTTTTCCTGCTGCTACTTCCTTCCTGTAGCTTTTCTCCACCACAACGTTAGCTCTTGGTGAAACTGTAGGGATGGCAAATACAATCTCTGCAGCAGATAAGAAGACAACTCCTTTCAAAGCCTGGATCTATTTTAACCAGAAGAGCTCTTCTTGGCGGAATAGGCCTTATTTAAATGACTTGTGATATAAGGTGACTTTCACATTTTGCTCTATTTTAAAACCAAATCTCAAAGCATGGTGGAAAAAATAACCTAACCCCTCGGGCACCCGCCCCGTGAGCACAACCGGTCTCAGCTGGGGAGGGATGGGGCACCCATGGTCACAGCACCAAACGCAGAGTCAGCTCCTTGCCCACTGCTGCCATCACCCCCTCTCCCCAAAGCAGCAGCTCAAAACACCCAACCCGCTTCCCTAAAGACGTGCAGGTGCCTCCATCCCCCCATGCCAGCACCTCTGGCCCTGGGGCAACAAGGACCCCCCTTTAACGTGGGGCTAGAGGGGCCCTGGCAGAGCTGAGCATCCATCCCTGGGAGGTCTCAGCGCATCCCCAGGGGGTTCGTGCTCCTGATGCCACAGCCTCACACCATGGGAAGGTGCTCACAACAAGAAAAATAGCCACCTCCTTTCTACAGCATTTAGGCTTTTATATATATATATATATGTATGTACTTTTAAACATTCTTCACGTGAGCAGTTCAGCTGCCAGCAAAGAAATTCCTTGGATGGGCAAAGCCCATCGCACACGCTCCTGCCCAGCAGCTGAAGGGCAGCAGCAGCGGCCGCAGCGCTGCAGGACCCGCGGCCGGCACAGAGCTGCAGTGCTTGGAGATGCCCTCGCTGATAAAACATTGATAAGATGTTCTTTAGTCTCTGAACCACCACGGAGCAGAAATAACGAAATACGCACTCGGGATGAAATACAACCAAAGTCTGCCCAGAGCCCGGGCAGATCGCTGTCCCCTGAGACTGGAGCTCTGAGGCTTAATGCCCTCAGGGCATTCACAGACATCTCAGACGGTCTCTGCGGGCTGGCCCTCGTGGGGATTGGGTCATATTAGAAGGATTTTACGCCATAAAGCCCCATACAGTTCCACCGGAGCGCGATGGGTGGAAAGCGTGGCCTCGTGCTGTGGGCAAGTGCCTCGGCGGATGCACGGAGCAGTTACTAACACACGTGAGGGCTTCTGCTGGGAGCCATCTCTGCAAGACCATGCATGAGTCAGGGTGCAGAGCATGCTGCTGGTGCCGGAGCACGAGAGCACCCACCACTTGCCTCCCTCCCACCGGTGGACATCCCGCCCAGGGCAGTAACGCAGCAGCCGCGGCGGTCACTCACCCAGCCCGAGGCACGAGACTCTCAGTCCGGACTTTCCAAGGTTTCTAGAAGGAAAAGGAGATAATTAGAAAATATTGTTGAGCACTCAAGGGACACACAACTCCAATGACCCGTATTGGAGATAAACCCAGACACAGCTGGAAGTCACACCTGACGTCACTTGGTGTCCCATGGATCAGGCACCTGCATTCCCTTCGCTTTTGCCATCAGTTAATATTCATTGATTAAAGTATTTGCCTTATTCAGCTTCACTTTTTTTGTCTTATTCACTCTCACACTTGCCAGATAGGAGACAAGATAATTAGCCCTGAGGCCATGACATGTGCCATACGTTAACCCCCTACCCTAACCTGAACCTATTGCTGTAGCACAAAATACCCTTTTAATTACAGCCTCCAGCTTTAACCTCTCCGTTACAGCCGGATCTGTGCAATTTTTTTGCTAGAACAAGGTATAATTTGGGGACCATCTATCGACCTACCACCGCAGAGCGCCGAGAACAACCACCGCCCTTTTTGCTATTCCTAATGAATCATTTAAAGCCAAATAATAATTAAAAAAAAGCCCTGCTCACCCGCAGTGAAAGGGGTCGGACAGAACACCCGAGGTGAGCACGGATCGTGCCCTGCTCTTTCAGCCTCCCATTTTACACGCTTGGTTTTGTGGCCAGTTCAGGTATTTGCTCTTATAGCACAATTTCCCACGTGGCAGAGCAACCGAAGGCATCCCCGGGGCAGCCGAGGGGGGGGCAGCCCCCCTAACACCACCACTGTACCCAAAGCGTAGCGAGAATTTAACATTTCGGGAGAGACAGGAGCTATTTGAAAGGCTGCAGCTGCATTTCCAGCACCACGAGCCCCCAGGCTCCCAGCACGGCTGGGGCAGGCACTGACCTGATTTCTTTTTTCCTTTTTTATTTTTTTTTTTTCCTCTTTTATTATTTCTTTGGGCAAAAGCACAGCTGGACCCCTGCGTAACGAAGCCCATCCACACACAGAACAGCACCACCACTGCCAAGCCCCCCCTGCTCATCAGCACCACGTTAAAAGGCCAATACCCAGCAGTGCTCCAGGCAGAGCCGCAACGCTTCTGCCAGGAAAGAGGAGCCCAGGCTGCCAGGATTGGGATTGCCATGTTCCTTCTGGAGACACCTCACCCGCTGCATGGTGCTCTTTGGAGAAGTCAAGAGCCGCTGTGCGTTTCTAAAGAGTTTACGCTTATTTTGAAGAAGAGGGTTGTTTTGGTTTTTTTTAAGTCCTGTTTCTCACCAAGCTGCTCTTGGCCTGTCAAAGTCTGGCACTGGCTCTGTGCGGGCACACGGCTGCCAGGGCACAGCGTGGCCATGGAGCTGCACCCCTCTGCATGGACATAAATATACACACACACACCCCCTTTATATACATATACACACACATCCTTTATATACATATATACACACACATATACCCTTTATACACACATATACACACACACACCCTTTATATACATGTATACATACACATATCCTTTATATACAAATATACACACATATGCCCTTTTTATGCCCATATCATAGAATGGTTTGGGTTGGAAGGGACCTCAAAGATCATCTAGTTCCAACCCCCCTGCCATGGGCAGGGAAACCATATACACACATATATACACACACACTCCCTTTATATATATATACACACACATATACCCTTTATATACATATATACACACGTGCACACTCATACTCTTTCTGCATATATAAAAGCATACATACATACACACATAGTGCAAGCGAACCCCTCTGATGTTTAATACATTTATGGGGTACACCTCTGCCCCCAGCAGCAGGGTCTGTCTCCAGGTCTCAGCCCAGGTACTGGCTGCTGTCCTGTCCTTCCCCACAGGTCCCCTGTCCCCCCGTGCCACAAAGCCACGTCAAGGCTTGTCCCCTGCACGCTCACACACGTGAAGCAGGCTTTGCTCCGGAGAGTCGTGACTCCTTGCAGAGGCTGCTCCACCACCCAATCTGGACAGAAATACCGTGTTTGAATTTCCAAAGGTGTCTCTGCCATTTACTCAGCGCACATGTGACCTGGGAACTCGGGAAATTTTATGTCTATAGTCAAGAGTCGACACTGAATATGCCAAGGCTTTGCAACACAAGATCCCTCTTCCAAAATAAGCTCAGAAGCTGCTCGGCAGGAGGCTGCCCGAGCCCATGGTCCAGCCTGGAGAGCATTACCAGGTCACAGCCCCCGGCTACTCCCATCATCTCCAGCCCTCCGCTCGCCCGTGAGCATTTCACTAAGCTGCATGCTCTAACTCACGGGTGGGCAGCGTGACAGCGAAGCGGCCACACCGACACACGGAGCTGCAAAACCTAAAACCTCGGCCCGCTCGGCACGGCTCGTCCCCCGGCACGGACCTCGTGCTGCTGAGAAACACGCGGCCACTGATGTGACTGCCGGTCCTGCGGCAGAGCTGGAATTTGTCTGAAAGAGCAGCAGCTCTTGAGAGCTGGTTCTCCTCTACTGCCCTAAAAAGACCCAAAACAAAACAAAAAAAACCCCACCAAGTAAAAAAAAAAAACAAAACCCACAATGTATACATTCACATCTATTTTGCAGCTTCAAGGTGTATGTATACATGCAGATATATTGCACACACACACATACACAGACATAAGTGCCTGGAAGCTGAAAAATTGCCAAGTCAAATCAACGGTTGGTTTCTAAGTAATTGGACAGTAAAAGCCCTTTGTGCTTCCGTCGCACCAATTCCCAAATCTGAGCCAATTAACCAGCCGCATCCCAGAGCCAAAGGAGCAGCAGCAAGGATGGGAACACCAGCCAGGGTGGCAATGGTGATGGTGGGGCAAGCAAACCCTGACTCTGAGGAAGCCCAACATGCCCAGTCAGCATCGGCAGCTCCAGCTGCACGTGGGCAAAGCTGCTGGAGTGTCTGTGCCCGCGGGTACTGGGGCAGAGCACCACTGAATGGCTGCATCCCTGCCATGGGGAACCTGCTGCGCATGGTGTGGGGGCTCCAGGGGGTCGGCGTGGGATGGTGGGGATCAGCCGGGTTTCTACCATGGCCCTCCTGAGTGGTCATGGGCAGCTCAGGTTCTTCTGGACAGTGCTGTGTGGAAGCCAGTGCCCTCAGGACCCAAGGTCCATGTCACCCAGTGAGGCTCTGCATGCACCCATGGGCTTCACCACACGGGACATGCTGGTGGGGCACAACCACGTCCCACTGGCAGTGCCCGGCTCTGGGAGGAGGATGGTGCTTTCATGCATCTTTTTGTTCGTAATTATCCATCAGCACATCCGCGTTATTGCCCCAGTTGCCCATCTTTATTCGGCACTCGCCAACGCCGGACAGGGAGGGGATGGGCTCCCGCACGAGCAGCCACGGGCAGTGGTACCCACCATCCTGCGTGCGTGGCAGCCAGCACCAGTGATGCTGTTTGCTCCCGGGGGTTCGTGCTGATGCTATTCAATCACTCTTTCAGCAGAAACAAAAAAAAAAAGCTATTTTCAGATTGGAAGTCAGTGCTGCTGAGGGATGAAGTTGCCATTCAAGAGGAGGTTGCAGGAACCTCAGGTCTCTCAGGACCGCTTTGCCTAACCTAGAAGCAGCTGATTAAAAATCAGCTCTCTTACACATGCTTTGTTGTTGGGTTGTTTTTTTTTTTCATTAGCACAGCTGCCCTGCTTCTCCTCTCGCCGATATTCAGCTTCCCTTGCACTTTGCAGAACTGGAGCAATCGCACCGCTCCCGATAAATCACCCCCCAGCCCTGCCACGCGTGGAGAAGCACCAAGAGCTTCATCTGCTGCAGTACCGACCTGACCCAGGACCCAGCCCCTCCACTGCAGCCTGCCCAGGCCCCTTCCACGCTGCTTCGAGTTGCCAAACCAAAACCAGCCTCGTTTTCTGTATCCCAAACTTGCACCACGAGAAAGATCTGGAGATATTTAACACTTTACCCTGAATTCTTTAAAGCCAAAGCCTGAAGATGAGCGTTCCTGCTGTGGCGTGCAGCCCCAACCCCAGCTATGGCCAAAGGCTGGCAAGCCTGGCTGCTGGAGCAAGTCTCTGGATGAGATGGGATGGAGAAAGGTGCATGGGAGCAGGGGCAGGAGGCAGGTTTTTGCAGGCAGCCGCATGGCAGGAGCTGTGCAAACCTCTCTGAAAGCACCCGGGTCACCAAAACCCTCAATAAAGGACATTTATAGCCACACTCAGCACACTGAGGACCACAGGGCACTAACTTATTCTGCGAAGGGAAGGGACGCACCATCCTGTTTCCACTCTTTGTAGCTCTAAGACATATTTTGAATTTAATTTTAAACCTTTCCAGTTTCCTTCTCCAGGAGCAGGACCGAGGCAGGCTAACACACCCCAGCAGCACCACCCTGGCCTTGAATGGGGCAGGGCACACCGAGCCCCAGGAGCCCAGCCACGCACGCTGGTTCAGCATCCTCCTTCTTTCCTGGCGTAAACCACAGGTGACATTTTCCCCGCCCGCGCAGCCGGGAGCTGGAGCTAACACAACCATCCCCGCAGCACCGGCGGCTCCGCCAGATTGCGCTGGGCTAACGAGCGCGGGAGCTGGCTGCCTGATTCATGGAAAACACAGCTTGCCACTCGGGGATGTTGTTAAAAATACGCCGAGGTACCAAAACAGCGTGCGGGGAGGGATGACATTTCCCTTGACTAGGCTTTTCCAAGCACGGCCACATCCATTCCCCAAGGAAACGCGGGTTCTCGGTGGCAGTTAACTGGCAGCGATGGGGGAAGAGCCACTCCAAGATGCCAGCAGTGGCATCCATGGCAGCACCCGCGTACCTGCCAGCCGACCTCATGCAAACAACCGGGCAGCGGTGCCAACAGCCCCGGCGGGACACACTGGGAAGGAAGCATTAGCCCAGTGCCCGCCAGCGCCGGGAGTCTGCGGGAATGGCACCTCCACCAAGAAAATCAAATTTTTGTTTTCTCTTGCTAGCGGAGAGAGTTGTACATACCCCACACCTGCTCCTTCATCATCCTCTTCTGCCATCCCGACGCTCGGAGCCACAGCCCCCAGTGCTGCAGGACTTTTGCCCAAGATGAGGGCGAGTTTTTGCCCGCCAGCCCAGCAGGCAGTGCCCAGCTCAGCAGGTCCACAGCTGAGGGGGTTCTTTCAGCCACGCAGAGACCTGGAAAATCTGTTTAACTGCTCGTGCCCCTTCCCAGCCCGCAGCAAAGAGCGGAGCCTCTGCCTGGGCAGCAACTATCAGGTCCCTGTGACTCACGGGCACGAAGCTCTCTCCGATCCACTTGGGTGACTAATTCCCAGTCCCATCTCCCTGGTTTCCAGCAGGCTTCATCGCTCCTTATCTGCAGCTCCAGCCCCAGCCAGAGACTGGGGACCAAGCGGGGCTCCCTGTGTCCCACCACAGCTGCTCCTTTATGAACGGAGAGAAAAAACACAACCCAAGCCCACCACTCAGCTCAAAACTGAGATGAACACTTGGCAATGAAAAGTGAGGGTAATTAGACTGTATGGCAATCCTAAACCCATTTAACTCCTTCCCAGGAAGGATATTTGATGGGAATAACATCCTAGAGCATTGCTGGCTACCTGCAAGTCCGAAATCATTCCTGTAATGATGGAGAAAGAAGACTTATGAGTCGGTTGGAAAGTTTTCCCCCTACTTGCCAGTTTTGCTTTTAAAAGCCCTCCTCAAGCTGACGGGCAACCTCCCTAATCGCCCCGCGCCAGCACCAGCACCCCAGGGCATGCATGGGCATCACTGGAAACAACAATTCAATTGTTGTCAACATAAATCTGCATATGACAGCATAATACAAGCGTTAACTGTGTGGAATATCTCTATCAACATCAGCTCGGACTCCTCCCCAGCGGGGGGCTGCGGAGGGTCTCGCTGAGCTCGTGGAGATGGGCACACGGTGGCTCAGGCTGAGCGTGGAAAGGGGCACAAAGGACAAAGCCACAACTGCCTAATGGCAGGTGTTTTCCTGTTTCCTGACACAGAACAGCAAGGCTCATCTGGCAAAACCCACGCTGGCAGAGGAGCGGGTGCAGCCCCGGGGCGCATGCTGCCATCGCCCTGCAGCAGGGACAGCCCTTCCTGGGCCGTGGCAGTGCTGGCAGCGATGGTCTGGCTTGCCAGAGCCACAACTCCTCCTTTCAGACACGTTCCATCCACTATCTTCGTATCAGGAAGTTTCTCCAGTAAATAACCAATTTTTATTTCCTCAATTCCACTCCATTGCACCGTTTCCACCGGAACAGCTCTTCACGAGCCTCTTCCACATCTCTGCTCAAGCCAGCTGTTTGAGAAAAGCTAAACCATTCCTCACTGAAAAAAACAGTCCTTCCCCATGCTGCTGTCCCAGTTAACTCACAGGGTACACTGGGGTGGCCAATTATAACCCCACGGGTGTTAAGGGCTGCCTCATCAAGCTGAGGAAAGCCTTTCCAAGCGAAATTAGACACAGCTAAGAAGCCCACGCTCCTCACCTTAAACCAGCAGTGCCCAGTCCAGCCCCTGCCCGAACCTCATGGAATGTGCTCCAGCAGCGGGATCGCTAAAGACCTGAAAAATTCCCCCATCCTGGTTTCACCTCTTGCACCCCCCCAACACCTCTTTAATGCCTGGTATGGAAACTGGTAGTTTAATTATTTCCTCAGAAGGGTAAGTGTGTGATGGGAAGCATCACAGCTCCAGCATTTGAAACCCACCATTGGCATCAGTACCAGGTACCTCCCACAGGTATTGGGGTACAGAGGTGCCCCAAAGCCATGTGCAGAGCCACCCACACCACTGGCAGGGCTCCCACCCCCAGCAAAGCATCTCCACGAGCCACAGCCAGGTCTGCCACCAGCATGGTGCAGCACATCGGCACCTGGTCAGGTCTGGGGCATAGTCAGAGCTGACAGTCTCTTTAATTAAAGAAAAACAGGGAGAAGGCAGGGAGAAAATATGTCTACAAAGTAGCCCACACCATATGGCAAGGGTGGCATTTGTCTCCTGTGGCACAGGGCAGAAAGTGATTGCAATTATTCACTTTTAATTAATTCTCATGTAATTAGAAAGAGACCTCCCCCACCAGCAGCAGGCACTGCAGTGCCGGAGGCAGCCGTAACACCAGGCTGCAGGGAGCCACAGGCAGCCACCGAGCTCCATCCCCGTGCCCGGGCAGCACTGAGCACCCTCCATCACACTGGCAGGTGCTTTCCCCACCCCTCCAGAGCCACATCCAGCAAGAGGCAGGGGGGCCCAGAACCACACAGACCCACCTCCCAGGTACCCCAACAGAAGAGAGCACCCACCAGCACCCAGCCCATTCCCCCCTGCACTTCAACAGTGAGGAAGAGTAAGTCCCTTCTTCAAAACAGCCACCACCATTAATCTTCCAGCCCCGTCACAGCATCACCCAGGTACCAGACGCTTCCCATCACACACAGCTGGAAAAGGAGCAGCTTGAGACCCATCACAAGCCCCCCCTGCATGGAGGAGAGTCCCCACCAACTGAGCCAGCACCCACCACCCTCCCACAGGGATTTATGCTCTGAGCCACCTGTGCTGCTTAATCAACTCATTAACCTACAAGTGGTTCCTCCTTTCGTTAAGGGACAAAGCAATTACATGAAAAGACATCCTGGTTATCCAGGTGGGAGATCTGCTTCATTGTTCGGAGAGGGGAGAGCGTGAGTTCGGTCTCTTCCATTAACACCCCCCCAAATCAGCCCAAACCTTCTTTGCTCGGTGCTGGGCAGGGCTGCAGGGTAACTTCTCCAGCTGTCTGACACCAGGCTGAGCCTACCCGCTGCATCGGGCTTTAGCAAAGCTAAACTGGCCCCAGGTGGGATCAGCTCTGGGTGCTGGCAGCCCCCCCACCCTGCAGCCACCCAGCCTGGAAATATCTCTCAAACAGCCTTGTGCTTGGCCACAGCTAAAACCAAAGAGTTTAAGATTTTAAAGCAGTAAGTGACAACCGGGCTGTTTGGAAGCCAAAGCTGCTGAGCAGCTTCGCTCCAGTCCAAGGTGTGCTGAGCAAATCCTGGTTTAAGCTTATCTACTCCCAGTATGCCCACCTGTACAATGGGATCAGGATAGCTATCCTATCTGCCTGTCTATCCATCCATCTATCTATCCATCCATCCATCCATCTGTCTGCCCATCCATCTATCCATCTATCTGCCTATCCATCCATCTATCCATCCATCCATCTATCTATCAGGAATGAAAAAAAGTGAGAGGCTTTTCTAAGGAAAAACACAAGTTTTAAATAAAATCTCTGCAATAACACATACAATGACTAAAACATTTTTCGACTCCACACCCACAGAAGAATCATCAGGCTTAGAAGAGCTCTACAGAAATCAGATAATGCTGTTTTGCGCTTGTTCCAACCCCCTTTTCATCGCTCTGTGTCGCTGTTTGTGCCCACAGAAGCCAACCTTTACCAGGAATACAGACCCGAGGGGACGGATCCTGTGTGGGTTGGTCCTACCAAAGCAGCCCCAGTGGCAGGTGACCCCCAGGACTCCATGTCACAAATGGCAGGGGCTGCCAGGGAGGGACGGTGGGTGGGGGTCCCGGCCCACAGGGGTATCACTCGCCCCCATGCAGGGCATCGCCGGCTGCCGCCACCCATGCCACAGTGCCCCTGCCACAGTGCCCACGGCCACGCCGGCAGCTTCAGCACGAGGGAGGCGAGTGGGGGAGGCGAAACCCGGTGCTCCCCAGGCGTTTCTCATCATTCCAGCGCGCAAAAAACATGCAGAGAGCAACAGATGGGGGGGGGGAGGTGGGAGGGGAGAGAGGGGCTTTGGACAGGGGGCAGAGGGATGGGGAAGGGCACAAAGGCAGCCCCTAGGAGAGGCACCAGCATCTGCAGAGACCTGCATATGTCTTCATGGCCATCCTCCACCTCCACCACCAGAAAGGAGGGTCAGGGCACCCCGGGCACGGAGCAGCCCCCCCTGCATGCCTGCACCCACTCTCAGGGTGTGGGCTGAGCCCCAGGGCCGTGATACAGCCCCCCCGTCATCTGATTAACCAAAACTGGGGAAAACGTGTCAAGGTTTTCCTGCATGTAAACTGTGGTGGGTTCGGTTTATTGCTACAAAAATGTTTAAAAAAAAGTCACTGTTCCTGAAGCTGGCGGTGGGAAAACAACGTTGCTTAGAAACATCCCCATTAGTGCTCCAGAACTGCTCCTTCCTGCCCAGAAAATGAACAAAATACCTAATTTGTTCCCCAAAAAAGAGGCTGTTTCAAGTAACAACAAAAACACACTGAAAGCAGAGCTCCCCCCCGACTTGCCCCCTCCCACGTCCTTTGCCCGCGACTGGCACGGTGGGGAGCAACCAAGGGTCATCCCAGCCTTCGGAGCTGCACGCAGCCTCAGTGCTCCTGCTCGCTTCGTGTGAGCAGACCCCCCCTTGCCACCCCCCGCCCTGATTCCTCCTCCAACGCCAGAGACAGCCGCCCCGCACCCCCAAGCCGGCGGCGACGGCAGACCCCCACCCTACCCCCTGCACTGAAACGGGCAGCGAGGGGCAGCCCATGACCGTACCCTGCATGGCAGGGTGGGACCCCCACCCCTGCTCCGTGGGAAGCGGATGTCCCTCATGCCAGGAGAGCACCTGTGCCCCGTGCCAGCCTGATGACGCCAAACTGGGGTGCAGCCAGGATACAGTACCACCCCGGCTGAGCGCAGCCACTCCGTGTTTCAGAGCGCTCTGGGAGAACGTACCATCCCGGCATCTCCACCCAAGTGTCCATGGTGACCTGTTGGCATCTGCCCGGGCTCCGGAGCTTCTCGTCACCCCCGGACACGGTGCCAACGCCGTTTGTCACCACTCGTTGGGCTGTGATGGCCCCAGCGCTGCTTAAGCTGGCTGTGAACCACGGGTGCGCCAACGTGGGGGTGCCAATCCTCTTCTTTCATGAACCCCAGGGGTTTCCTACAGCGACGCATCAGGCAGCAGCAGCCCTGTGGTCCCCACTGCAGCAAAACGAGGTTTGGGGAGTTGGTGGCTGTCCCACCACTGCAGCAGAGATGTTAAGTATTGGGTCAATGATACCAAATAGAACAAAAAAACATTATTAATGAAATAGCTGCAGGGGCAAAACAAGACAGTATTGATTAGCCGAAAAACACCAGCAGGGAAGGCAGGAGGTGGGTCCTACACAATGGAAACTCCGGCTCGGCGGCAGGAGGAGCACCCAGCCCAGGCGTGGGCAGATGAGGGGACAAGCGGGTGCCTAAAGGGCACCTGACTCCCGTGCCTGGGCTCCCTTCGCGCGTTCCGACTCATCTCCCGTACTCGTAGGGCCACCGGGTGCGTAGGTGGTCGCTTCAGCTGAAATTCCCCGGAATTATTTTCCTGGCTGCATCCTCAGAAAAGTCGCGGATGACGCACTGAAATGCAGACAAGGCGAACTAGATGGGCTGCAGCCAAGCGCGGCGCCGGCGCGCGCGCGGCTCCGGCAGACGTGCCGGCGCGCTCAGCCTCCCCGCGCGGGATCCGTGCCACCAACGAGGCTCCGGCACGTGATGCTCCTGCCCACTCCCTCTCTCCCAGCTGGAATCGCGGCGAGGCCGGCCGAGAGGTGTTCCTCTGGGACCGTGCCCCGGTCGATGCCACTTTACTCACCCAGGAAATTTGTAGGCAGATCACACCTATGCGCTGGGTGCTGGCTGTGCTATCACTCGCCGACACGTCCCGTAGACGTGTAAATAATTGTAAGGGTATGTATTATTATGTAAATAATACATACCCTTTTCTTTTGTTTCTTTACTACTTCAGACTGAAAGAGGCAAAATAAAAAATTTAAAACCCCGTCACCGGCTTTTCCTTCCCCATCCGCTGACCCACCTTGGAAAGGATTAGTCACTAAGCCGGAGTGAGCGAAGAAGGTGAAAGCGGGCTGAGGCAGGGAGCTCCCCGCGAAAAACAGCAGAATTTGGGTTTTAGTTACTATGTGGGACTTTTCCCCTTCCAGAGAGAAAGGACATTCTGGGCAGATTTTAAGTTCTTCCAAAACCGACTGCGGTGCGGTGTCGCAGCCGGTGCCACTGAAGCCGTGACCAGGAACTGCTTGGTTTTGCCAGCAAATGGAATTCCAGCAGGAAAATATAGGTATGTCACCAAATTTTTATAACTCCTTACCCGAAATTTTTGTAAAGCAGCTCATTTACACGGAGGGCACGTTTTCCAGGATGGCTTCGCCAGCAGCGTGCGAGCTGGGTGTCCACATGGGCCACCACTCATCTCAGAGATCTTGTTTTTCAACAAGCTTAATGCTTCTCCTGCTTCTCAAGCCCCGTGTCCCGTTCATTATTTGTGTCTGTTCTCCAAGCAGAGCTTCACCAGAAAATAGCTCCTGAAACTCTTCAGCATGGTGCCTGCGGAGTCCTGACCCAGCACCCGGCCATCCCCAGCAAGGCACCTTGGGCACCGGGCACTGCTCCCCACTCCTACTCCCCACACTATTTTGTAGTGCTACAAAAACAGCATCATGGACTGGTTTGGGTGGGAAGGGACCTCAAAGACCATCTCGTTCCAACCCCCCTGCCATGGGCAGGGACACCCTCCACTACACCAGATTGTCCAAAGCCCCATCCAACCTGGCCTTGAACACTGCCAGGGATGGGGCAGCCACAGCTTCTCTGGGCAACCTGTGCCAGTGCCTCACCACCCTCAGAGGGTAGAATTTCTTCCTTATATCTAATCTAAATCTCCCCTCTTTCAGTTTAAAGCCATTGCCCCGTGTCCTGTCACTACACGTCTTTGTCCCAAGTCCCTCTCCAGCTTTTCTGTAGCCCCTTTAGGTACTGGAAGGTGCTGCAAGGTCTCCCCAGAGCCTTCTCCAGGCTGAACAGCCCCAACTCTCCCAGCCTGTCTCCATAGCAGAGGTGCTCCAGCCCTTGGATCATCTTCGTGGCCTCCCCTGGACCCGCTCCAACAGCTCCATGTCCTTCTTATGTTGGGAGAGCTGAACACAGTAATATTAAAATAAAACCAGTCTGAGAAACATTTCCAATACATTTGGTTACCATGAGGAGCAAGCCGCAGTTTGCTGAAGGGCCGATGCTGTGTCTCCCATGGGGAACAGCGGGGACACGGCCATGGAACAGCGGTGCTGCATGTCCCACCAGCCACCCAGAGATCCCGGCACACGGCAGCGAGGGCACAGCGGCCCCAAAACGCTGCCACCTCTCCTACACGGCCAGGTCCCTGCGCTCTCGCAAGGGCTGCTGTGTTCCTGCAGCTCCCCCGCCTCCTCCGGAGTGGGATACAGCGAGCACCACAGCGGAGGATGCGGATGGACAGCAGCTTCTAATCAACTTCTAAAATGGATTTGTCCAGGAGCAAACGCCTTGAAGGCTCCCACCAAATGCTGCAGAGTGGTGGGGAGCATCGCCGGGACCACCCTGGAGAACACGGGTGGGATAAGGGACACGGTAGCCAAATCCCTCTGCGTCTGCAAGACCCATCCCAACCATCCACTGACTTCACAGCAGGTATCTACCCACCGCCGAGCGCCGTCAGACCTCCATTTGAAGGATCTTTTCCAAATACCGAAGCGCATGGAAGTTTTGCTGGAGCAGGAGCTGTAGAAGCAGCTCCCCGGAGCCGTCCCTCTCCCGCCGCGCTGCTCCGCACGCCCTGAAGCCCAGGCGAGGGGCAGATGGCCACCGATTGTAGAAGGGAAAACATCACCCCGGCTTCAACCTGCGGGCTCACAGCGAGGCACGTGCAGCGCGTTGTCTTTTCCTTACCCAGAGCTAATTCCTTACCAAACGTGTTCTGCAGTTGGCGTCTTACAACGTTAGTCTAAAATAAAAACAAGCGTGCTCGAAATTCCAAATGCATTTTGCCAAGGCAGCCACGCTAAAATAATACATTTTAAATCTCTTAAACAAACCGTGCGCTTCACAAGTAATGAAATTAGCAGTGTTTCTGCATTGCATCTTTTCTTCCATCCGCTGCTGCCGTGCCCTGGCACCACTGCCCCGTGCCCAGCATCGCCCTGCGGCCACTGGCGAGCTCATCAGCAGGACACGACCGCATTATTTAAAAGCTTCCTTAAAATACCAGTGGTTTGCTTCTGCGTAACGAGACCCGACACGAAACACGTGCTCTTTAAAACGCCGTTTGTCCTTGAAGTCAATCTCGTTCTCCTTAGCCCATTGCTCTTAAAGCAGGGGGGTGAGAATGGTGGGAATGGCAGCAGCACCGGTCGCGTGTTTCTCCCTGAGCTAAACCTCACTGGAGGGTGGATAACGAAGCTGATGGACAGATGTTAGAAACATTTTTATAAATAATATTAGAATACTTGGCAATAACACTAAAAATCCAGTTTTCAACAAATTAAAGTTGATGTAGGAGGTTCTTGGCCCAGTTGGGTCTCCAGGGCAGGGAGGGGAGAAGGGGGAGCCCCGAGCAGCAGCGACCCCTCGGCTGGGTCAGGGTTGTGGGGCACAGCCCGCGGGCACCGCCGTGCTGGCAGCTCCTCCGGCGGCAGAGCCGGGCCTGGAGAACCGGGAAGCAGCCTTGGCAGCTGCTGCTCAGCCAGGTGGGCACCAGCCTCGTAGTCTACTTTAAAAAAAGTACACGATTTTGCTCTATCTGAAATCTGGGAGAGAGAGATGTTTCCAGTGCCCGCGCTCAGCCCGGGCTCCCGCAAAGTCTCCGCGTGCCGACGGCGTGAAAGCCGGGCGGCGCGCGTACCTCCGGCAAACGCCGCGCACCACCACGTCTTTCACGTCTACACGGTGAGTAAAAGTGTGTTCAAACCTAAAGTCCACTTTGCCTGCACTGGTTTGAGCACTGCAAGGTTAAACGTGGCTTTGGCACCGGCGCGGCGAGAGGAGAGAAACGCAAACCGCACGGAACCCACCGCCTTACTCAGCAGCTACAAACTCCCGGAGAGCCGCGAGGAACCTGAGAGCAGCACAAATCAGCAGCGATTTTGTTTACTCAACTGATTCCTCTTTCTCCTTATCCGAGTTATTCCTCCCTTCTCCGTAGCCATTATGAGCTACAGTCCTGGGGGGAAACGCATTGTGAATTCAGCGTAAATCCGTTCTGTTCCCCGGATCGGTCTTAATTTACAGCAATAAAATGGAGATGAGACTGTGAGCCGTAAAAATCAACCTGATGTGGAGAGCTACTGAAATAATACGTAATTTTATATCAAAATAATTGTGCCATTTGCATGTGAGTGCTTAAAACTACTCGTAATTGCAGCAAGACTTCAATAAACCGTGGATTCTGAAACACGCGAGGTCGTTATTACGGTTATCGCTTGCAGTACGATGCAAGAAGAAGACACAAGTCCTGAAATACAGCAAAGAAATCTATCCCCCATTTCCAAACTCCTCTTGCAGCCCAAGCTGCCCCGTGTGTTTTTCCAAGCCAGGCAGGTTGGAAGTTTGCTCCTGACTCCCGAAAGCCCACGCTGGCGCGGGCCGTGCAGCCGGGCACGTTGCACGGCACCTGCACGCACAGCTTTGCAACGCGATCCCGGCGGTAATAATGGCACACTTCTAGGGGAGAAAGCAGCGCTTTGATCAAAAGGAGTGCAATTTTTGCTTCCAGCCCACGGGTCACCCGGGGTACGTTCAAAGGAGTGGAAGAAACCGCCGGCGATCGCGGAGGCGAAAGTCGTTTTCCCGACGGCAATCCCGGGTCTCGGAGGCGGCGGTGGGTCTGTGCAGGGCTCCATCCTCCGCAGCGGCTGTGTCGGGACCTCACCAGGGAGGGGGAATGGCTGCGGGATGTTTCCCAGGAGCAGGTTTGCATCCCTCCCTTCCTGCTGAGCCTGGGATGCTCCAGAGCATCGCTTCCCTCCGGGCTGGGACCCGCCGGCCCATGGGGACCAGTAAGGTTTGAGTTAACCACAGGATCGAGAGTTTCATGCTTGTTACACACTTGAATTATGTCTGCCAGCGGATATTTATTTAGGCAGAAAAGTGGGATGAGGGATTCTTTGTGCTGTAGTGTTTTTATTGTGCCTTTTAATGGCTGGAATTGGTGTGCACTGCTCTGCCCTCGGCTAAGTCAAGCCCACAGCCGCCTTTCCAGGAGGGTGAAAAGAAACATCCCACTGGATCCGCCGGAGAACCACCCCCACCGCTGCGCTGCAGTGCATTAGCAGCTCTTTATTAACGTGCTTGGACAATAACCCACAATTTCGGGCACACAGCGAAGAAAAACACTTTCAAACAGCTGGTGAATTTTGAGCCGGC
Source organism: Tauraco erythrolophus (assembly GCF_009769465.1). Lineage (NCBI taxonomy): Eukaryota > Metazoa > Chordata > Aves > Musophagiformes > Musophagidae > Tauraco > Tauraco erythrolophus. Next base: position 28,769,383 of record NC_141475.1, read on the forward strand.
AGGACGCAACGACCTCCGCTGGAACGTGGCCAGGCCACTGCCCCGCCGTCACCGGGGACGCGGGAAGGTCCCACAGCCTGCAGCCTGGCAAGTGGCAGCACCCGGGCAACGAGTCAGAAGAAAAATCCCAAGTAAGGAATGGCTTGACCAGGCCCCCCTGCACCGGGCTCGCCGGGAGCGTGGGCGCCCACAAGCCTAAGATGCACCCGCTGCCCTGGGAGAAGGCAGCAGATGGGCAGCAACGCCGTGTGTCCTGCCAGCTTGGTCTCCTCCAGACCTTTCATGCACACTGGGGTTCACACCGGTGCTTTATGCTCCAGAGCTGAGCAGGCAGCTGAGCTCATAGCTGAGCACTGCGGCACCTCCCGGGTGGCCGGGAAAGGTCTTTGGCTGCTAAAGCTGCTCCAGACCTCACAAAACGCCACACGTGATGCCAGTGCTCGGTCACTGCAAGGAGCACTGCTGTTTCCCCTGCGGCAGACCTGACCCAGCAGGGACGAGGTTCCCAGGCTGGGCTCCCCACTCAGGCTCCAATTTCTGTTGCCTCCTCACCAGCCATCACTACTGCCCATCCTGGGCACCTCCGCGGCACAGGCAGGAGCCCCAGCGTCGCAGTGGCATGGGCACGGTGGCCATGGGTGGCTCATGAGCCAGGGCTGAGGCAATGCACATGGGGTGGGAGGGATGGGTTGTCCCTCCAAGGGACAGTGCCTGGCCTCCCTGCACCTCATCCCAGGCTCCATGCTGGCCGCAGGGCAAGCACGGACTATTGACTCCAGCACCTTGCCTTGGCAGCTAAAAATTTTTTGTTTAGGCTGGCACTGGAGTTAATGGTCAAAGCTGCCACCATCAATTATTCATGAACACAAATGGAGAGGTGAGCTTTGTAGATTGGGTCCCTGGTGCCCGCATGCGGGCAGAGCTCTCAGAAAGGGCTATTTTGGAACTGCTGATGGCCCCAAATTGGCAGCGCAGTGGCTGGAGCTGAGCCCCGAGCCCGCCATGGCTCAGCTCCCTGCCACGGCCTGGGCACGGAGCAGGCTCACGGGGAGCCAGGATGCTCCAGGGCAAGACTTTGCCCTGCTGTGTGCCTGATGGCAAGGCTGCCCGTGTGAGCATGGGGAGGCTGGTACAAGTCTCGGAGAAGTTGTCCTCTGTAGTAGCCGTGGCACGTCCCAAATTGCCCCGCACACGAGGATCAGGGCTGGATCCACTTTACTGATGGCTTGAATTGGACTGACAATAAATTTTTTTAAAATATGGCAACTTAGGAGGGAGAAGAACCCAAGCTGTGACCTTCTGATGGCCCAAAGCAAGTGAAGACCCAGCCGGCCAGCCCTCCTGCCGTGCTGTGCGCGGGAGGGATGCGAAAGCACATCCTTTGTTTCCAGCAGCGGTGCAGCAGATTGCCATTCTCCGAGCCAGGCGTTGCAACTCCATCATTTTCCAGGAAAGACTTGAAGGGATCCCAAATATTCTCCCCGAGCATCCGGGCAAGCTCACCGGCAGGACTGAACTGGAGCATTAAAAAGGATAAAAGGGAAGAGTCGCTCTCGCCGCCCGCCTTCGGCACGCGGGAGGCAGCTGCGGCCGTGCCCGGCGGTGACGGCGGAGGTGCTGTCTGGGGAGGTCCCGTCCCTCTGGCTGATGCCACAACCCAACAGGGAGGCAGCAGAACAAGATTCGGCGAATGCAAAGAGGAGGTTTGCTCCCGCGAACGCCGCCGGAACGCACCTGAGTCCTGATATTTGCAGATGTTCCCCGAGGAACATATTTATTCCCGTAAACTTTGTCTTTTATGTTCCAACTGGGGCTCTGAGCTGGAACGGGCCCAGAAACACGTCGCTCGGTGAAAAGCCCCCGAGCTGGCTCCTCTCCCGCCCCCACCCCTGTCACAGCGTAGTCGCTGTCTCTCCCTTTTACATAATCCCACTGGCATCAGAAGCGCCTGGCAGCCGGGGGAGGCAGTGCCAGGGTCGGGGAGCATCCGGGGAGCGGAGCGGGAGCTGCGGGGCAGCCCTGCCAGGGGGGCGGCAGCATCGCTTGGGGTCTACGGTGGGAGCAGCTACGGGTATTTTTAGGGTGAAACCGGGGGCAGTTTGGCTAATGTGTCATTTGAAGCAGCGCACGCCGCATAGCTTAGCATCAGGGACATAATTCAAGCAGAAAATGAGCTGGGAAGGACTTCAGCATCAAATACAAGGGAGCTGAGGACTTTACAGGAGTATTGGTGCAGCTGTTGGGAAAAGCCTTTGGCTTCTCCGGGAGCTGGGTTTCCCTCCGACTGAGGAAGCAGCCCCAGAGATGAACACGAAATATCAGCTCCGTCGCCGTTGGTAGGCGTCTTCCCGAACGAAAGGTTATCGCAACTCAGCAGCATCGCAGCTGAGCCTGCAGGTTTAGTCAGCTCTGCCTCCAAATTCCCCTTCTCTCCTTCTCTCGGGGGAGAGATCGGCTCTAGATACAGAGAGATTTGGGAGCAGAAACAGGGATTAGTCATAAAGATAAAACATCAGCCTTGTCGCCAACGAGCTGCTACTCCTGCCGCAGTTCCCCGGGTCTCGGGCAGCCAAAGCCGGCGGAGCCGTCAGGGCTGTGCCCAACACCAGCAGCAAAGTCAGCCCTTGGCATCGACACCTGATCTCGAAATAAGCCGGGAAGGGTTTACCAAGGCCCGACTTCGGAGGCTGCAGGAGCGGATGTGTCACGTGGGCAGCAAGCAACTGCCATTGCCCAGGGTGTCGGTGCCCTGGCAGCACTGGGGGCATGCCGAAAACCAGCAGAGAGCTGCTGACAATGAGTGCACGGTGTCCATAAGCCTAATGAGCAAAAGCCATGACTTGGGAACAGAACATGTCTCTCAATGACAAGATCAAAGACGAGTCTCCCACATATGTGTTTATGGGGGAAACTGAGGCAGGGAGGTGCAATGGCTTGGACAGGGCTGGAGGGGTGTCACAGGGAGCTCCTGGCTGGCACTGCTCCACCGATCCTGCTCCACTGGGAGCCTCTGGGCATCTGATGAAAGGATGAATTATACCGATTTTGAGAATTGCCTCTCTTTAGGCAGAACCCGCCACCATCCTCCAAACTCTGCCCTCCCCACAGCCTGGCCAGCCTGCAGTGTCCGGAAGCCAGGGCTGCCAGCCCTCCAGGACCACCCTGGAGCACTGAGCCTGCCCCGCCATGCCACCCCCCAGCACCCCATCCGCCTGGGACCTGGCTCCAGGAGATCAGGCAGTATTTGTGCTCTCACCCCGGGCACGCTGCCTGGACCGCTTCTGCTGTCGACCCCGCGCCGGGAGCAAGTGGCAGGAGGGCCCAACGCTCCTGCTGAAAGTTGGTCACGGCCCAACCACAGGAACAAGGAGTCGGAAAGGCCGGGCTTCCACCGGGGCGAAGCCTCCGTGTTATCTGCCAGCTCTTCAAACCACCCACAGCAAACTACACCTGAGCATCCGATTCACTCTGCTTCCACAGCCCCGTCTCTGCGGTTCCTGGAGAGTTAAGACGGACATTTTCATAGCTACAGAACTGCCTAAACTGAGCTGCGGGCACGCGTGAATTCCGTGCCGCGGTGCTGAAGCCGCCTTGGCTTTGCCTCCCTCCCAACGGCCGTAAAACCAGTGTAACTGCAAAACCGCACCCTGGCCCCGCACCGCTCCCCCGGCGCGGGCACGGCTGGCTATGCAGGAGTGGCGGCCATCCTTCAACGGGCCAGGAAGGAGGGCAGGTAAAGTCGCCCAGAGCCCTGTGCCCCTTGCCACCCTCCCCACGCCCTGCCCTGGAGACCCTCCTCGTGCCGCCCACCCGCTGCCCTGCGCAGGGCTGCCATGGGCGAGGGGTGCGGAGCATCCCCAGGCTGCTCCCTTCTCCCGGTCCCAACAACGTCACCCAATAGCTGCCGAAAGGGACATCCCGGACAGGCAAAAGCCAGCCGCCAAAGTCATGGAAATCCTTCTCGTTTTCAGCTGAAGGCATGACAGAGAAGCTTGTCAGCTGCCCACACAGCACTTCGGGCTGAAGTCAGAGCCGTTCGTTAGGTCTCCTGCCTGGGTCAGGAGGACGAAAAACCTGTGAGCTGCAAGAGGCATTTGACAAGAATGCCTATGAGATTTTTTTCTGCATTTCACCCAAGCTGGTCTTTGATCTCATCTTCACTAAGTGAACGAGGTGAAGTCACCAAGCCATCACCACGACGAAATGGTGAAGCTTCTTTTTGCTCCATACAACACGCTGCGAATGAACTTTTCCCGGCCAGCCTCGAACACGCTGTGCTAATTGATTTTTCTGCTCATCACACCAATACAAGTTATGTCAAACACTTAACAGAAACCATCTTAACACGACTGTTGTAAATTCACAATGTTGCATATAACCTACCCAGGCAAGTGGATTTCTGTATGAAATCACAAATACGTATGCCTGCAAAAATATCAATACTCAAACGCTAATTCGGTTTTGTATAAGTTTAAAAAAAATCTATTAATAACCTTAGTAGAGCGCTCCTCTGCAAAATCAGATGCATCCAGGCAGGCAATTCTCTAGAGGCAAAGTAAAGAGCTATTACACTGCAACGTAACAAAGACCGACACCGTGACCATACCTATATTTCATGCCCGTTTGCTTTGCGGTGGATTCTTTTAAGGAAATGTGGTGCTGCGGGGTAAATGTCCCCAAACTGCGAGCAATGATAGCCACTGTCCGGAATTTCGCCCGGGCTGCATTCACCACGTTGGGGGTGGTGGTGTTCTGCTTGCTGATGAGTCTGTCTTCACCATTCCGACTCTTCAAGTTGTGCTCCGTGCAGGCGATGGACACTTGCATCGCGCCCGCCGTGCGCCCGCAGCCGCCGCCGCTCGCGGGCTGCCCAGCGCGGGGCTCGGTCCCGGCGCCGCCGCCGCGGAGTCCCGCCGGCCTTCGGCTCCCCCGACGAGCGGAGAGGGGGGGGGTGGTCTGCGGGAGAGCGGGAGGGGAGAAGCCCCGAACTCCACCGAGCGATGCCAAGCGCCGGTTTCCGCTCGCTCTCAGGTCTCCCCTTGCGGTACCGGCTGCCGCTCAGACAAAAGCATCCAGGCAGTCAGGTGCTCCCGGGCACATCGAGCTGCTCCTTCATCATGATGCGCCCGCCGCCGCCGCCGCTCCGGGCTTGCTGCAGCCTGGCTCCCGGTCGCCGGTTTTACCCCGCTGCGGGCTCGCTGCGAGCGCTGCCTCCGGTACCCGCCGCACCGCCGGCTGCGGAGCGGGCAGCCCGGCCGCCCCGGCCACCCTCCGCTCGCCAGCCCCTCTCTAAGGACCGCCGGTAGCCATCGGGCTTCCTTCGCCCCGCCGCAGCCGCCCGCTCCCTCCCTCCCTCCCGCCCAGCCCCTCCCAGCCCCCCGCCGCGGGGGGCGGCGCGGCCCCGGCTCTGCGGCGGCCCCGGGATCGCCCCGTAGGAGCCTGCGGGATGGGGGGGGCGGGGAGGCGGGGAGGGGGCTCCTTTGTGCGCAGGGGGCGGCAGGCCGGCGCTTCAGGCAGCTGCGTCCCGGAAAAATAGCATCGCTAAGCGAGGAGAGGAGCTCTTCTAGCGGGGGACAATGGGTGTTAAAATGGGCTAACTGGGGGGGAGGGGGGGGGGGGGGGGGGGGGGGGAGGGAAGGGAGGGGGAGAAAAACCGCTCCGCGGCAGCGTGCCGGGGAGTTAACACGTTACTGCCGTGTTTCTGGCAGCCGAGCCGCAGCCCGGCGCTGGCAGCGGTGCCCGGTTAATCCCGCTGCCCCCGGTCCCCTCCGGCCCTCGCCGCAGTCGGGGCTGCGGGCAGGGCAGCGAGTCCCGCTCCCGGCCAGCACCTCCCCCCCGGGCACCCCCGGGCGCTGGGAGGGTGAGGGCAGGGGCAGCCAGGGCACCCCCGGGCGCTGGGAGGGCGAGGGCAGGGCCAGGGGCCGTTTGAGGTCACCCCCCAGGAGCTCTGCCCGTGGGGTGCAGAGCCGCGGGGTGTGCATGGGTGGTGGCACAGAGCGGGTGGGTGGGCGAGGGCCGGGCTGCGGTCACCCGCTGTCCCTTCCCCAGCCCTGTGCAGGACGGTGGGAAATGGGCCACAGGGGTTCCCACACCCCGCTCCTAAATCTGCCCTCGGACTCCCAGGAGGGCTGGGTGAGGGGTGGGCATCTCTGGAGGTCCTCTCACCCATCCCCTGCTCATTGCCCTGGCTGCCCGGGACCCTGTCCCGTTGGGTGTGAGTAGCTCCGAGAGTGGAGACCCCCCGGCCTCTCCAGTGACCTGCCAGGGTCCCTCCTGCTCAAGGCACATGAAGGTGGAGCAGGAGCCGTGGCAAGAAGAGAGAAGCTGGAAGTGCTGGTGGGGCGATGACGATCCGTTTTGATGATGACAAACCTCTGCTTTCTTCCCCTGCAGTGGGGGCACAGCACAGTTTTCTCTCCCCTGCCCATCCTGCTGAGGAGGGGGAGTGCAAGAGCGGCTGGGTGGGCGGCTGGCAGCCAGCCAAGGCCACCCACCGCCCTGGGGGACAGGGTGAATAGCTTCTGACAATCTCTTTGCAGTTCGTTTATCTAATGGCTCATTAGTGCTTACACAGCACATTTCTCTGAGGATGGAAAGCGTTCTAGCAGAGTGAAGAAAGTTACCTTACGGTATTTTTCAAAAGATGATGAACAGTTAGTCACACAGCAGACCCACAAACCCCCAGCCGTGAGCAGCCCCCTTGGACCCACCCTCAGGTTGGGGGCAGAGGGACCCCTTGGCACGAGGGCAGGGCTGATCTGTGGGGTGGCCATCAGAAAGCCATGGAATAACGAGTTACTGAACTAACCGCTGCGAGGCTCCGGCTCAGACACAAAATCAGCTTTGAGAGAGTTTCCAGGCACCTAATCAGTGAGTGAGTATCACAGATCACAAATAAATGCAGTTAAATACCAGAAAAGAGTGTCACCTGGAGGCATGAGCCATGGGGTCGCCGACACCAGGGTGCCCCACGGCAGGGCCTCATCCAGGACATCCTCCACGGGACTGGGGGATGCACTGGGGTGTCGGTGGTGACACTCAAAAGGCTCTGCCTCGACAGCGCAGCCATCCCAATGCAGACTAAGCACTCACTCGGTTTTTGGAGCCCAGCTTTGCCTTTCAGAGACCAAAGCCAGATTGACAAAACCGGGATTATGTCTCTCTCTGATGGACACACACCATCCTCTTGCTTGGCATGAGTATTTCAATAAATGAGAGGTATTTTTACATCCTGCTCTATACACGTCTGAAGAGCTCCCGTTGCAGCCAGCGGCTGGCTCTGCTGGTGCTCCCGAGCAGTCTGACTCGGTCCTGGGGACATGCCCAGGCACCATCACCAGGGCCCTGGTCACCATCCCTGCTGCCACCGCTGCCCACGCCCTTGGGTGCCCACACCATGGAGGGACAGAAAGAGACAGTCACATTCTGCACTGGCACATCCCACAGTGCATATAAACTCAAGCCGCTTAGCTTCACAGGGGTTACAGACTGCCAAAGAAGTAGGTATTTAAATACAGGATTTATTTCATTTCCCTGAACAAGATAATCACTTCTAGACTAAAATGTTGGAATAATGTAATTTTGTATCCTGAAAATCCTGAGCTTATAAAACAAGAGGCACGTGACAGCCTCAGCGAAGGACAGTGCTGGGGTGCAGTGGCAGCTCAGGCTCAGCCACGGGCCTCTGGCCGGGCTCTCGGTGCCCCTTCAGTGCCAAGACGTACGCACACGTTTGCCCCCTGAGGAAGATGACAATCGCTCATTAAACAACTTGCTCAAAATGCTTCATCGAGCAAATCTGTTTTAACGCAGATGCTCCCAGCCACGCCGACTTTGCCTTCCCTGCGATCCCCGTTAGCCCCTGCCCCGGGAGCTGCTCTGTCCATCCCAGGGTCCAAAACACAGACAAGAGCCAAACACGGACCCAGGGCAAGCCAGATGCTCCGGGCAAGCGCAGCAGCCGCAAGATGCCGTGTGGCTCCTGCACAAATACACATTTCAGTGCCCCGAACAGTCCGTTCCTCTGCCCAGGACCTTGCAGGGGTGGGATGATGCACATCGCCGCGGCGAGCAGAACGGAAACCTCCAAAAAGGAGAAAATACTGTAATCAGACCCGTTTTGGTCCCTGCGGGGGCACCGAGGGGAGCTGGGGCCGTGCAGCCGAGCCCTTCCCTGGGGCTCCCATGGCCGAGCCGGGGGCACGGGGGTCTGTGGTCCCGTGGGGCCGGGCATCAGCACGACTTTTGCCGTAACAAGCAGAAAAAAGATGCTTCTGCAGCCTGAAACATAAAATAAAATTAAGTCCTTCGGTCTGGGTTGGATGAAGCATTTCGGGCTGACGCAGACCTGGCCTTCCGGCACGGCTCAAGCGGAGCGCCCTGCTTCCTTCCTTCTTTCTTTCTTTCTTTTAAATTTCACCTTATAGTGGAGAAACTTGGAAACATCGTGCCAAGTCTGGCTTGAGATTTTGCTTCTGGATGGCAGCGGTCACAGGCTATTTGCGCTAATTACTCTGCCGTGCCATTCTACCAAAGCAGAGCATTTCACTGGACAAATATCAATTAGCATCTCATTCGTTTCGTTAAATTGGAGCTGATCGCCGGCTAAACTAGTTTTTTCGGTAACATCAGTATGCTGCATAGAAATTCTGGAAGGATCTGTCAGTCTTTTGAGATGATGGGTCTTAATTACACCCCCTCCTTGTGCTCTGGCCGCAGCAGCAGGCTGTGCTTGCCATAGTCGCATATGGTAATTAAACAATATGCACCGCACGGGCAACGAGGCTACGTTGGCGTGGGGTAAAAGGTAGAGCTGTTCATGCTTTACCAAGTAAAACCTTTTTTCGCCACCAACTGCGAAGTTCATGTTTCTACCTGAAAAAGTAAACTGGAAAATGTCATTGATCTATATAAAAATCTCACCTTTTACATAAATAATCTAAATATTTCTCTATCTTAACCTTGATTTCTTATAAAATTGTCTTTTAAATTTTGAGTGCTGATAAAAGGAATCCAAAGAGCTGATAAAACAAATCCATCCTGGTTATGTCCGTGGGCCGAGGCGCTGCGGCTCCGTGGTGGCGCAGGTGGGTGTGTGGGAAGGGGTCCCGGACACCCCCTCTGTACCACCCCTCACCACCACAGGGGCCTCGGCAGCTGGCACCTCCTCTGTGATGCCAATAACCTGGTTTTGGTTCGTAAGGGTGGCAGGACTGGCATGTCCACAAGGACATGCTGGGGCCACGAGCCAGGCAGCGCCCCCGGGATGTTCCCAGTGAATCACAACACAATCAGGGTACGTTTTCACCTTCTTTCAGGTGGAGGTTTATGCACCGTGGAAGACACACTGAGGCGTTCAGTTGCAGGTTGCGACGCAGCGGAGAGCCGGGCACAGAGTACACACTGCCAGTTACATAAACACTCATCCCTGCATTGCTGACCAGCAATCCGCGTCACCAACCACGATGCCATCTCAGCCAGTTTAAGCTCTTCAACCAAAATTCATCAACATCGAGAGCTGACAGCAACTTCATACAGAGGCGAACGTAGCACCCACCAGCACCAACATCAGATGAGCCCCTCTGCAAAGTTCCCTTGCTAGAAGCCTTCCTTTTTAGCAATACATACACTTATTTTCAGTTTGGCTATCTTTTAGGTTATGCCACCATGTGTATCATACAAGGGCAGGGAATGGTTAACCATGCTTTCCAGTGCACTTGGGAGATGTGCCGAAAGCACTGGCCGCTTGTGCCAGGTGATGCTTGTGCAGCCGCGACTCTCTCATGGGGTTCATGGTGGGACTTTGGCAAGTCCCGTGGGGAGACCAGTGTCCCTGCCGGGCGTTGGGGAGCTCCTGTGAGCTTGGGACAGCAGGTGCTATCAGGCAAGGTGCCTGGGATGTGAATCTGGAGGAGCCTTGGGGTCCCGAGCACCCTCACGCCTGTCTGCCAGGAGATCAGGTGCCCATACCCCCAGGGTGAAGTGTGTTCTGACCCTGGGGCAGCATTCGGATGGCAGCTCCCAGCAGGCAAAGGGCACTAGGTTGCCCAGAGAAGTTGTGGCTGCCCCATCCCTGGCAGTGTTCAAGGCCAGGTTGGATGAGGCTTTGAGCAACCTGGTGTAGTGGAGGGTGTCCCTGCCCGTGGCAGGGGGCTTGGAACTAAATGGTCTTTGAGGTCCCTTCCAACCCAAACCATTCCATGATTCTATGATTCTCCCGCTGCCACAAAAGCAGCCTCTCCCGGTGGCAGCCACCCAGGCCAGGCTGACAGCAGCTCTCTGCGGAGGAGACCCCACCAGTGCCCTGCACACCAGCACAACCAGCTCCTCACCTGGCTCCTGGGTGCAAAATGCAGCACAGCCTGTAAGTACCATCGGCTGCCTGGCCCTGCGGCTGCCCCTGCCCCAGCAGCTTTCCCTCTGCTCCTGTGGGAAGGGACCTGCCTTCACCACCCACAGCCACACCGGGGACCTGTGAGATGCAGCAGGACAGAAAAAGTCACCGCTCTCAGGCTGGAGGCACATTAAAAACACGATTTCAGTGTGCGTGATAGAGTTTTAATCACACTGGACATTTTGACAGGTGCTCAGTGGGACTTTGCATGCAACGTAATTGGATGAGCCCAACTTGGACAGCTGCACGGAAGCACCAAAAATTCATCTGGCAGCACTGTGATGGCAGGACCCCGCTCCAGAAGCAAGGCTTGGGGAATGCTGAGTTCTGTCCATGGAGATTTTCCACCCCAAAAATGCCCTTCTTTATTTTATCTATTATGCCAGACCTTGCTACTGCAACTGGAGTCTGCCCACAGCTGCCTTTCCAAAATCCAGAGCGGATGTTCTAGGCAGTAGTCTCCAAGACTGGCCTTCCTGAGAATTATCTTGATATACTGTCACAAATCCTTGATTTTCAGACTTGCAGTTTAATTCCTCCGCAGCACAGCAGGACGCCCTCAGGGAAGTTCTGTGTTACGTCCCAATAAAAGTTTCATTGGGCCATAAAAGCTCTGACTATAAATCCAGCCAGGAGCAGCTCTCGGCCATCCCAGCAGCAGTCTCACTCCATCCCAGCAGCTGTTTGAGCACAGGTTTCCTGCTGGGCTAATTACTTACGATCGCAGCAGTTCCGTTACATCTCCCTAAATTGGGCTGACACGGGATGCTGGCGAGATAAGGAGTGTTTCCCCCCAGGAGAGCAGGTGGAAGAGCCCGGGAGCAGGCTGGCGTTGGGACGTGCTTCCCAAAAGGACTTCTGGAGTATTAATTGCAATGAACAGCCGAGGCCTCGCTGCAGCGGGATGCTCACCCGCTCGGCGGCGGCGTGGGCTCGCCTGGAGCGGCGGCGACGAACCCCGCGGCAATTCGTGCCTCTTTCGGGGTGTATCTCACCCATGAGGAACGTTTCTTTCCCATAACAACGCTGGAAGCTTGGCAAGGCAACGTGGTATTTCTGCTGCTTTCACATGAAAAGCTTAATTTGCATTTATAATTGCCCTGGGGGAAGACTGATCAAAACTCCCGTTCAGTGTTTTTCAGCGAACACACGTGCAGTGAGGTAGGGCCGGGGTACAATAAGGCAGCACCGTCCCAGCTCCGGTCTTTTTTTTTTCTCTCATATAGAGATCCGCTCATGAGGAATTCATGAGCAAACTCCCATCTAATTTTCAACCCCCTCGGGTGTCCAAGGCGCCCACTCTCCAGCCCCGCACTGGGTGCTGGGAGCACCCACCAAGAGCCAACAGCACCCTGGTAGAGCCCCCGGGCACCATGGAGCCACCTGCTACCGAAGAGCTTTGTGCCAGTTGCCCAGCTCCGCGCAGTATTAAATAATTGTTGCTCAATATAACGTGAAAGAATCACCACCGAAGCCAAGACTCAGAGCTTCCCATGTCTTGTAACCTACCGGGCGCCCAATTCAATTAATCAATCACTTATCCCTGCAGATGGAAAACACCCACCAGCGTGTTAGCTGCTCTGCTCCCCGCTCCAGACCAGGTAATTCAATTTTTCCGTGTTATCTATGTCATTCCGCAGATGACTGGAAGCCAGCGGCTCACCAGAAGGGCTCCAGACACGACCGTTAGATTAATGTATTGTAACATGTTGAGCATGATTAAACATGATTAAAACACTCGGAGCTGCTTGAAGCTCCTCAGCACAGTACAAGAGGTTTTCTTGGTTTTTTTTCCCCCGCCTGCCACGGGTATCCCCATTACTGAGCCATGCATCCGGGGCCAGGGGAGAGGAGCATCCCCAGCAGCGGGATCCCAGGGGGCCTGGCAACATCCTCAGGTGCTGGGGGTTGTGATGCCAGGCTCGGGGACACCAGATGGCACATGGCCACAGGTCACCCAACGTTTTGCTCGCTTCTGCTGTATTTCAGGGCTTTGGGAGGGAAGTGGCCCCAGGCCCCGTGCTCCGTCCCTGCACAGCACGGTGGGCAGAGCCTGGGCCGGGGGCACCGAAGGAAGCCACAACCCAGCGTCCCTGCAGGAGGGGTTAAACAATGACCAAACATTTGCAACTGCAACTGGTTTTTCTAGCAGTTAGACAACGACATGGAATGGTCAAAGGAAGGTGGAGAGCTAGAGAAACGCAGCGAGGTCGGTAGCGCGCCGCATGCAAGCGGGTTTCCATTTTGCCATATGTATATTCTAGACTGTGCATAGAGAAAACGCAGATTTTTCCCCAGGTGTTTTGCATGACTCAATCAATAAATATATTCCAAATAAAGCTCAACCCAAGCTGTCTTCTTCCAACTTGTCTGTGCTTATTGAATAGCAGATTTGAGGCAATTACGTAGATTACTCTGTTATCCACACACGTCAAATATCACCCAAGCATTGCTTGTAACCACTTAAAACTCTAAATTAACTTACATGAAGAAATATGTTGCTAAAGTCTCGGTCTTGGATGCTGAATAATACACAACTCCGTGCTGCCCTTTTCCGGGGCGCACTGTAGCAGATGGGTGACTAATTATCGCGCGATAACTTCTGATTCTTTGAGATGAGCTGGTGGAGGGTCAGAATAAAGACGAGCTACAGGAGACCGTGTCGTTTGCAAAATTTTCTTCCAACAGACACCCCCTTCAGCAGAGGTCCCACTCACCCAGGAACCCTCGGCTTCCACTTGAGCTGCCCTTGGCCCCAGCTGCCTCCATCTCTGGCGGCGCGGGGACCTGTGCTCCAAGCCAACCAAATGAAAGCTGAGGGGTTCCATCAGTGGTTATCTTATGTAAACCAACACCGAATAACGAGCACTGCTAAAACATCATCTTCCCAAATAGTATTTTTTCAAAGAGATTTTTAATTCTTCTGAGATTCTCTCTTTCAGCTGCAACGTTTCTAATTATTAAAGCGAGGGGCACAAAATCCCACCAGTGACATCCAGCAAAACTGGCGTCGGAGAGAAAACTCTTCCCGCTGACCAGCGCTCCCAAAATAACGAGAGGCTTCTGTTGGAATTAGTCATTGAGGAGAATTACCACATCACCCAGAACAATGTCGTTTGCTGAAATGCAGCAGATTACTAAGAAACCATCTTCAGTCCAATTAATTTTATCATCGCCTTTTCACGCTGCCTGGCTCCTCTTCGGGGAACGTGATACAGCAAAAACTGTTGCGTCAGCACTTCCTCCGCCACTTAGCTACCAGCCTACATAGCTAGTTAAAAAAAAATAATAAAAAGTCATCACTTCAGGACTCCTGGAATCTGCTTTTTACCTGAGCAGGGTGACTTCTCCCACCAGGTCTTGCCGGTGCCAGCTTTGGGACCTCCTGTGCTTGCCCAGGGGTGCGGGTAGAATGCTGCCAGGCAAAAGCCAGCGACTGTGGGAACTCTTTAGCTCCCTAATTTTCCCTCCACTGCCTTTGGACTAGGAGGAAAAATACTGCTCTTTTCACTCCCAGAACCCTCTGCAAAGACTTTTTAACCTTTATCTTTGCACCTGAGGCAGGAGCACGGCATATCTCAGAGCAGCATAATGTCATTTTAGTAAATTAAATGCAAGGCATTGTCAAGTCTTTGGGTGATCTCCAAGCTCTGCCAAGTCCTTTCAAGCCAAGGATCCTCTGTACTTCCCAGGGCCAGTGCTGGCCAGGCAAGTAGTCCCTGATCTCCGAGCGCATCCCCAATGGTATTGAACAACCACTTTCACACTGGAAGGGCGCCCATTTAATTAACAAAAGGATTTGCAAGGGGATCGTTGCTTATTGCCAAATGCATAACCACTCATTAGGTCCTCAGGGGAAAGGAATAATTACTCTTGCAATCAACGGGGTGTCTTTTTCTGCAGTGAAAAATGCACAGCTCATCACCCCAGCTGGGACAGGCAACCGAGGGCTGTCAGGGGGAGTTGCTCACTGCCCCCAACAGCCTCACCGTGCCTGTTTGGACGCACTGGGGACTCCCGTGCACTTCACAAACACCCCAGGAAAAAATAGCAACCAGACTGCTGGAATAACGGAAACACTGCGTTGCCTCCTGGAGTCTTTCTGGCACGGGGATGAAGCCAAGCAACTAGGAAAATGCACACTGAAAATAAATAAAAAATAAAAAAAGCTTATCAGGCAGAAGCAGGTCTGCAGCTGACAGTTCAGCCGTGGAAAAAGTGCCTTTCAAGTCAGCCTCCCCAGGCAGCAGCACCCAGCAAAGCCGGGGGGAGCCGGGCTGCCGCGCACCCAGGGGCGCCTCGGCCTGCCGGGGAGATGCAGAAACAGAAAGGTGGTCCCCTCAGCATGGGGAAAAACACAGAATCATAAAAATATACCTCAGCTGATCATTTTGGCTTGCTTAAACTGTAAAAGAAAGCAACTTCTGATTCAAAGATGAGTGCAAAGAAAAAGAAGAGGGGCCATCACCCCCTTCTCCAGGGCTGGCATCAACCCTCAACCTCAATCTCCCTCCGCTTCCCTGAGCTGGCAACGGTTTCCTGATGCTGGAGTCATTCTGAGGAAGAGGAGAACACCGTGATCCGATGATGCAGGGTCCCTGCACCAGACAGCTCTGTCTTAAATTAAGCTTGATTGGAGTCACACTGCAGCTTCATCTCCTCTCAGCCACTTGCTCTTTGATTCTGCTAAACTCTTCCTGACATCCCCAGGTCTCGGAAGGGCACTTTTTATCCTGAATGTTTTGCTTTCAGAATCTGCTAGGCTGGACAAAGTATCGCATTTCCAGAAAAATTTCTCCGTCACCCCAAGCTTACATGCCCTGCAAATTCTGCATGCAATGAAAACTCGCTATTAATAATCATTAGCGTACAAACTGGGATTAATAACCATGGGAATTCTCTAAGCACTGACTGGACCACAGACCTGCTGCCGGGGCTGAAAAGGAGCATTTTCTTCTCCCACTGGGAGACCTGCAGTGGGAGGGAGGGCAGGCATGGGGCATGGGTTGAGGGCTAACCTCTTCAACGCCTTTCCAGCACCCAGTTTTAGGATCTGTTCCTACAGGATGGAGCCTCGAAAGAAACCAGCATCCTGGCAGCTGCCAGAGGAGGTTCAGCCCCGCAGTGACCCACCATCCAGTGGTCTGTGTCAGCACACGGCGAGATCCCAATCTCAGCACATCCCAAAGTCACCCCAAAGACTCCCAGATAAAACCTGTTTTAACCAAGACCGCATGGGCTGCGTTTCATCCCATGGCACGCAGACTGCAGACTTCAAACCTGCATATAAATATACCCATAAATATCCCAAACTTCCCAGTCAGCCCCCCGGGGAGATGCCGGCTGTGCGCTGCGCCGCTGCGGGGAGGGGGCTCAGCAGGCAGCCCCCGGCCCACGGAGCTGGTGATTTATCCAGCATCTGGCAGCGCCAGCTTCCAAGCTGGAGTTTGACAGGAGCAGAAGGTGTGTGAAAAGCAGCAGCAAGCGTGCAAATTCCTGCGGGGCCCTGGCAGGAGCTGCTGCTCCGTGCGCAGCTGAGGGTCAGCCAGGATTTATTGCTGGGGTGGGGAACTGGGAGGACAAAACTCGCTTTTGTCTTGCACCTACGGCACGGGGAGCTTCCGACGGAAAGGTAGGAGCAATCCTGGAAGTGTTGGATACCCTGTCCACACCCTTACCCACATGCATCCCCTGTTTTTATCCCATCCTTCCCAATTCGTGCATGGTACGGGCAAGAACCCTACAAAAATAACACAAAAAGCAACGAGCAAGCGGAAATCAAAACCATTCGGAAAAAGGACAGGCATGGGAATATCTGCTGAGCTTTCACACGGCTTTGTAGAGAACTTTATGCTGCAAAAAGAAGGGTGTGCGTGCACGCGTGTGTACACGCACGCGTGTGCGTACGTTGCACGGGGGTGCAGGCACGCACACGTGCGTGTGTCGCTGCGATGGCAGCGAGCAGAAAGCAGCAGGAGCAGGGAGCCGGTTGGTAGGAGCAGCTAAAGAGCTCCTCCTGCCGAAACCCAGAGGGGCGGTGGGCTCACGCTGCACGCAGGCTGTAGGTACCATTCTTCCCACGGAGTAACATGGGATTCCTTACTTCCAGGAGGAAATACCACACTACAAACACTGTACACGCATGCGGATACCCTGGCCACATCCTTACCCACACGCATCCCCCTGTTTTCATCCCGCCCTTCCCCGATTTGTGCACGGTATGGGCAAGAACCTGACAAAAACAACACAAAGAGCAAGTGGAAATCGAAATCATTTGGAAAAAGGATAGGCATGGGAATATCTGCCATCACCATCGCACTAGAGCAGGCTGTATAGTGTGAAAAGAGTAAAAAAGAAAAAAAAACAAACACTTACGAAAAATTACTCTGGCTGTTAAAAAAAGGCCACAGCTGGACGCGGCTCTATAGATCAATCCGCACAGGAAATAGGGAAAACATTAACGCTGTAAGCTATATCCCAATAAATATAATGCAACCGTGCTCTGAACTGAGCAGATTAGGACGGGATTACCGTGCAGGATTATAGGACCCCATCAAGTGCTCTCATATATTTTGCCATCTAAAGATTAGATATTTTAAAGCTTGGATGCATGAAATGAGCCTGATGAAGGGAGCCTGGAAAAGCAGCTATGGCAAAGCCATCATTCCCAAACTCCCCTCTTCTGCAGTAGCCCTGTGGGGTATAAATATGATCCCAGAAGAGGGATAAGGGCTGGAGAGTGCGATCTGCCTGCTCACCCCCTGCACTTTGACTCGTCTCCCACGGCAGCGAGTTTCCCAATTTCACGACGAGATGCAGGAGAGCATTTCCTGTGGTTTCAACCCATTGTGCAGAAATTTCACTTGCATTCCCCAGGTTCCTGCATTATGGGAGACAGGGAGTTACTCGCTACAGGCTGTTGCTGATTTTAAACACATCTGCTGTAATCCCCGTCAATCATCTTTTTTCTAAGCTAAAAGCTTCTTTAATCACCCGGTGCAGGGACAATCCCATCACTCAGGGCCCCCTCCTTCCCATAGCCCAGCTTACTGTATCCTTTTGAAATGGGATGGCCAGCACTGACTGCGGGGTTTGAAATGTCAGCTCCAGACATGTATTTGGGGGGAGAAAAAACAAAAATAAATAAAGAGAAAAATCAGTATTTTACTGTTACGCATGTTACATTTTCTAACACGGTGTTTGCCTTTGTGCCTACCACGAGTTGACATAGCTCAAGGACAAGGTGGATGTTTCAGCCGTGGTTCTTCTGCAGGATCAGTTCATCTTTTCTCCCACGCTGGTCAGTGCTCACCACAAAATCCTGGTACTCACCAAAAGCCTTCTGATGTTCCAGGATCTGATCCTGTTACCCAAGTGCCGTAATTGTGTTGGTGAGGTTACCAAACTGGAGAGCCTCTCTAGTAAATTTAGCATGTTTAACCTCTAGTAATACTTAGAGAGTAAGTAACGACGTCGTTGAAAAACGGCATTTGTTCTGGCACTGCAGACTGCATACTTCACTCCCTTATTGCTTCTCCTGACACAGACTTGTCCCAACACAAGACACACACCAAATTAGACACACAAATCACAGCCCTTTTGCCACCAGTGTGTCCCTAGAGCTCTCTGGTATTCCCTCTCACTGTATTTAGCCACAGAAAGTACTTTCATTTTTCAGAATTAAGAGACATCAGCTATCTGGTCACGGCACTATTTTTATCACCAGCACAAGCCACCTCCTCCTCCTCCTCCTCCTCACACACCAAAGGAGACTGCAAGTGATCCGGGGTAAAGCGAGTGAGGGTGAGTTTTGCCACGAGTTTGTCCCTGGCGATTTGCAGGTGCCTTCTCCTCCCTGCCGTCGCCGTGCCCGACTCCTCGCTGCGGCGGCTGAGCGCCCGCTCTGTGCCCGTGGCGTTTTCTGTCGCAGCCAGGAAAGAAAAAGGAAAAATCCTGCGAAGGGCTATCTGCCGGGCAGTCTTCATGCAAGAGCTGCAGGGTGACAATCCTAAATTTCAAGTTTTTCATTAAAAAAAAAAATCATTTTTTCATTTCAACCAAGAGCAACATAAACTGGGCAGAGCATCCCAGTGCTCCCTCCGGATGCGGGAACTCTGGAGGGCCCCTGCAGGACACCCTAGGGGGGGGTCACTTCAAACGAGGCGAGTTTGCCGGGGGCTTGTGTGCTGTGGAAAGAACCCCCCCAGAGAACAAAACCTCAACCAAACATAAAACAGACAAAAACACGAATAGAAAACTACACCCCCAGCTCCGAAGCTGCCGCGCGGGTTAATCCGGCAGCGCCTCGGGAGCCCGTGACCTCCACAAATATTTTCCACATGCAACATTTGCCAACAGCGTGTTTTGCAAAAGTTGCCTGGGTGCTTTTGCAGACATATACACAGAACATTTCACCTCCAGGCCCTCCAACTGCAGCTGCCCGAGCGCAGAGATGCTGTTTTAACCATGCACCAGCAGAACATCGAGAAGTTTTACCGTCACAGCATCCCAGCTGTGAGGACAGACCCAGCCCACACCGTCTGGTCTTTAAGAGCTCAAACTCCAGCAAAGCGTGTAGGGAAGGCAGCCGTGCAACGGACACCCCGTTGGCTAATAAGAAGGCAAATTGGCTTTGCAAATGGCATTTCATCTGCGAGAAACACTGTTGTCATCAGAAACAAACTACGCTCACGCGCTGCTGCACTTTCGGTTATTCGGTAATAGGCTGAACTAAGCTGTATTTGCTAAAGCAATGAAAGGAAAAAGAACTAATCATCCTATAAATAAAGCAGCTTATGAGCATTTAGTAAGTGTTTCTTGTTAACGATTCATTACTTTCCACACGTAATTAAATAGCTCTTAATAAAAAAAGGAGGTTTTATTGTGCTGTCGTTAGACTAGACCTATGGATATCTGGAGAAATGTCTGGAAGGCAAAACAAGCCATGCTGGAAAACAAAATGTTCAAGCTCACAGTAAAACTAGAAGAGCCCCTGTACTTTTAAAGCTAGCAGAGCAAAAAAACTATAGAAAGCAGCAAGCGGTGACTGCTGGAACATCCCTCCCGCCCGCAGCAGAGCCTTCTGCACAGCCCCTCTCCGGCAGATGTCCGCTTTCTCCAGGGTACGATGTATGTGACACGCAGTATGTTATAGCTGTCTCTGTCAACTATGAAAAAATGCACGTACTTAAAATCAAGCATATGCTTGAATCCATCAGCTTCAACAGAAGTCGAAGCTTTATTTCACCATGACCGAAGGCTCTGATGAACGAAGACCACTCCATCTCCTGAGCCGAGAAACAGAGCGGTGCACAACGCAATTTGCACGGGGCCCGTGCTAGAGCTGAGCGTGCAACCACAGCCCTGGGTGCAAGGCTTCACACCAGCGACCCCAGGAGCACAAGACAGTGCCACAGTATCTCATTAATTACTTTTTTCTGTGACTTAAAAAAAAACTCAGTCTCCAGCAGGTTTGGGGGTTGAGTATCCATCCCTACAGAAGTCTTCTCCCCAACCTCTTTGCAGATCTTCTCCTCCAGGCTGGGCACGTTTTCTGCGCAGCAGCAAGAAGAGATGAACGTTGCTGTGGAGTTTGGATGGACGTGGGTTTGACTGGGTGGCAGCCAGGTTCGGTACTGGGGAGATGTCCGTGCACCGGGGCGGTTTGTGGGATAACCTCCCATGGAGGAAACAAGACTCCAGATGGGAACTGCTTCACGGGAACACCGTGTGACTGCGACGTTACTTGTGCTGTTCAGCGAGGGCACAGTGAGCATTAAACCATGTCTGGAGTGGACCAACACCATAGAAAGTGCAGAATCAGCAGAGAAATCAGATAAATGGGAATTTTCGCATGTGTGGTAACATCAACCATTTCAAACACAACTGCCACATTAGGGATTAGAATCATCCGAGGGGGAGCAAAAGAATTTCTTATTAGAAGCGAGGCAAGCTTCCAGATCCAAAAAACCCGGTTAATCAGAGCATCTCACCGGGGGACAGCATCGCTCCTGCTCGCCCGGAGTGACACCAGGGATTACTTCTCCCATAGCTCAGCTTGGAGCATGGCATCCCTGCGATGCTGTTCCAGTGCCTTTGGACATTTTCCGTTTTCGAACACTGTGGGCTCAGTTCTCTACTTACATTGGCTTCCAAGGCTGTGTAAGCCCAACCTGCTCCGAGGATTCCCGGCCGGAGCGGGCAGAGCAGAGGTACGAAGCCCTTTGCCGTTTCTTCTGATGCTGGCTCCAAAGCACTTCTTTTACCCACTCGGTCCTCCCTGGATAGTGTCTCCCAACAACAACAAATTTCCCCAGCCAGCAGCTAAAGCCGTGACACAACTGTGCTGTTTCCATAAAAACAGTAAATGTGGTGTCTTATTTCAGTTTTAAGCTCAGACTGGCCATGGGCATAAGTCAATCTCTTGGGAAAGCAAATGTTTTGAAGAAAATTTTCTCCTATTAGAAGCACAGAAAAACGTATCTACTTTCCATATGGGAGGTCATCCTTTAAAACTAATCTCTTTTAAAACTAAACAGAACGACAACCGATAGACTAAGCACACTGATGTCTTCTTCGCCCACCGTCCCCCCAGCCTACACCCTCTTTCCCCAGGCTGCCCCAGCTCCCTGCGTGGGTGAGGTCCTCTCCCTTGGATGCTCTTTCTAACACACAAACCACATATTTCACAGCCTGAGCTCAGCCAGACTCAGGTTCTCAGGCTTTCAGTCCGATTGCTCCAGTTTTATGGCAGAGCAGGGTCAGATGTTACATCAAAACACCAGCCACAGTCAGAACGGTTGTTCTCCGTGTTTTCTGTTCGCTCGTTATCCTTTTAACGCACATAAATAAACGAGTTTTCATTAAAGCATCAGAAAGAGTAAACACTTCTACCCAGCTTTGAAAGAGGCAGCTCAGTACTGGACACAACCAACTAACGGTAGAAGAGAAAGATCAAATTCAGAGTTTTGAGATGATAGGTCACACACATTTAGCTTCACCCAGAGTCACGCTAGTTCATACGGCGCTCAGCAAACTCAGAAAAGAAAAGCTACTAAAGCAGCCAACGCCTCCAGGTTTTGTGAGCCTGCTCCAAGGTGTGCAGGGACTGACGGTCACCGACCGACCGCGGCGTCGGATGGGTGCTCGGTCAAGTACCCCCTAGTTCTGGCTGTTGGCCACCAAACAGCCGCCCACGAGCACCCCGGCGGGGGACACGCAGAAGTACCTGTACCTCATCCCCGTCTCCGCTCGGACGGTCTCTTGCAGCGACAGCCCGTGCACATGCAGGAACTTCTCCAGCTGCTTCAGCTCGGTGGCTCGGCTCAGCTTCCCCGGCCAGCCCGCGGCGGCAGGGCCGGCGCCGGGAGCCACGCTGGGCTTCTTCGCTTTCAGGAGAGCCTCGCTCGGCTTCTGCAGGCTCGGCTTGGGGGGTGGGATATCTGCACAGGTGGCCTTGTACAAATGCATGGTCCACACGTGGAGCCACAGAGACCCTGGCTGCCCAGCGGATGCTGGAGCGTGGGGTCCTCAGGAGCTGCCACCCTACGGTCTGCAGAGAGGAGAGCCCGGTACCATCGTGCTCCCACCACTACAAGGTGGTATGAGCTGGGTTGTGTGGCCCAAGAGGACCACGGGACTACGGAGCAGCTTTTTTCTCCCAGTCATTCTTTATATTGGTGCAACTGGCTCATTTTAACTGATGCCCAGGATGGATTGTGGCCAAAATCAGCAATCTTGTTCGTCTGCTGAAACCTATAATGGTCAAGTACTCCAAGGGATAAGGGCTGCCAGTGGGAATAGAGCACCGACCCCGTTTCCCAAGTCTTATATTTAGATAATGAGAAATATTTGTTCAGGATCCAATCCAAGGCCAATAAACGTAAAACAAATATTCTCACAGGGTTTATTTCAGGCCCTGGCCTGGGCAGATGAATGCTGCAGCATCTCTTCTGCAAGTCATGACAACATTTTGTTTTCTCATAGTCCATTGTGAACTCTCACAGCTCAGGTTACCCGGTCTGTAAACTTCCCTGGGATCGGCAGCCTCCTGGGGCTTTGACAATTAATTAAAAAATCAAGGCTAGGGAGCAGCCAAACACCAAGAAAAACAATAACCTAAACAGACAAGGGAAATGCTTGAGAAATGAATGAACTCCGGGCATCAGAGCCAGGGCAGGGAAGAAGCGCCAGCTTTCAGGAGGCTGTGTGTCCCACAGGAGCCCAGGCGTGGATGGAGAGGGGAGCTGGCAAAGCCCCTGAGATGCCACCAGCCACTGCAAAACCAGAACAGGGTGCCTCTCGGCACGGGGCAGCTGGCGAGGACACAGGTACGTGTCTGAGCACTATGCCTACAACTAAATATACCAAACCAACAAACAGTTATTCCACCACTGCTAAAGAGCAAACAAAAAGTCTCCCGTTCTCAGGGTCTTCATCCCTGGGATGTCCTTCATCCCTAGGACAGGTTTCGGGGCATCACCAAAGCCAGTGCAGGAGGGCATCCAGCCCCCTCTGGTCAAGGTAAGATCCAGGAGGACCACGGTGACATTTTCTGGCCAACACCAGCTCACAGCAGACAAATGGTGACAATGTTTGATAGACACCATGGAGGCAGATTTCTGAGGCTCTTCTATTTTAAAAACTCAACTAATTTTCTGACTGTCATTTCATTCCCAAGTACATCAGAAAAATAAGTTAAATAATCAAGTGATAGATGTATCATGAACTCAACTAATCCTTAAATCTTCCAAAGCAGATAAACAAAGACTGATCCCAACCCCAGAACATATTTTAAAAGATTATAATTCAATGTCACAGGGGGGACTTTGGCACGGACATCTGGATTACCCGGTTATTCTTCCTCTGCAACTGGTGTGTCCCAAGGGCACTAACGGACCTCGATGCCCAGGTGTCTGAGCATGGGCTGGTGCGACCAGTGAGCACTGTGCCAGAGAAATTGCTCAGTCTTACTCTGCAGACCCACTGGTATTCCCTTCTTTGGGCTTTGTTAGGCATTCCTGCACTTAACTACTTGCTCCATCTCTCATAGTCTTACTTTGTTTTCTTTCCGCTGTCTTGTTTCTAATTTGTATTCTAGTTAGATTTTTATTGATTTCTAATCCCAGCATGTCTGCAAGACCTTGGTTTGTGCCAGGCACTCCGGGCATCCCCCTCGATCTGGGATTAGGGAAGATTTCACCCGAGCCCTCAGCTGAAGCCCCCCTGTCACTGATGCATTCACGCGTTGCCGGGCAAAATGCTGACCTCCCCCACCCCTCGGGCAGCAGCCCTGTCCCTCGGGTGAGCAACACCCTCGTCCTCCCCCCCCCAGTCCCCAAAATCGCCCCCAGTGAGCCCAGCTGCCCGTCCCCGCGATGCCGCTGCGCGGGGACGGCGGGACCGAGACAGCAACCCGGCAATTCCTGTTTAGGTTCCTGTTTCATTAAGGGTCTTATTCAGCACAGGAGATTAGAGAGTCACACATCTAACTGCCACTAATACTGAGATCCCCTTATATTTTTTAAAGGAGCAAGATGAGATTCTGGAGGCTGCAACATTTAAGATCGATGGGATTAGAAATTCAGCAGTTGCAGATTTTCCCTCCCGAGCAGCTGGTTCGCCGTGGTCCGGGTCCAGGGAGGGCAGGGGGAGGCAGGGACCAGGGACCCGGGGCCAGCAGCACCCAGTAAAGGCTCCCCTGCCATTTTCTCTGGTCACTCACACAGTCTGGGCACAACAGCAACAGCTTTTCAACTAAATCCAAACGAAACTACAGTCATTTGGACAAAACAGCTTGTGAGAAGCAATGCTGAACAACCCCAGGCAGTTTGTGCCGAAGAAGTTACGGGAGCCCAGAAACAAGTTTGCACAATTTTCAAGCTCCGTGATGCAAATCCACAGTACTGCAGGAAAAAAAACAAACCAAACCAACCAACACAACAAATAATCAGAAAAGTCAGATTTGTATAGCCAGAAAGCTTTTGACCATTATAACCATTATTAATTACCATTATAGAATCATAGAATGGTTAGAGTTGGAAGAGACCTCGAAGATCATCCAGTTCCAACCCCCCTGCCATGGGCAGGGACACCCTCCACTACACCAGGTTGCCCAAAGCCTCATCCAACCTGGCCTTGAACACTTCCAGGGATGGGGCATCTACAACTTCTCTGGGCAACCTGTGCCAGTGCCTCACCACCCTCTGAGGGAAAAATTTCTTCCTTAGATCCAATCTAAATCTCCCCTCTTTATGACCATTTTTACCATTATTTGGTAAAAACGGTCCTTTATGACCATTATTACCGTTATTAATTACCATTATGACCATTACTGGAGGGCAAATTGCTGCTGCCCGAGGCGGCGGTGGGGTACATACCTGTGGGGCATGCCAGTGGTGTAGGCGATGGTGTACTCATGGGAGAGCTCGCAGACCCGCAGGTACCAGTTCATCTCCAGCTCCCGCAGCAGAGCCAGCCGCCGGGCACGCTGCTGCAGCGGGCCAGCTCGCCCGCGGCCCTCCTTGCCACTGCTCTCCGAGGAGCTCTTCAGGGCTCTCTCCCTGCTCCCCAGGGACAGCACCGACTGCTTCCTCAGCTTCAGGGCTTCCTCGGCGTTTTTATTCCCCACGGTCCCCGTGCGTGCCGCCAGCATCTCGCGTCCCGCCTGGGCGCGAAGGCAGCGCCCCGGCCCCGAGCTGCTGCCCTCAAATCATCCGAACTGATTTTCAGCACGCGCCTTCCTCCCTCTATAACCTCCCGCTGCCCACAAAGCTGTAATTAGATACGAGCCTGCGGGGCTTAACCAGAAAGAAGAGCTGCGACCTTCTCATGGAAACATCTGCAGCAGCTCCCCGCCTGCCCGCGGGCTCCGGTTCGCGGCGAGTAAGGAGGGCGGCCACACGGAACCACGTGCGAAGCGGCGCACCTAACCCGGACTGGTGCAAAACGGGGTATTTAGAGGGATAGTCGCGGGGAGAAAAGCCCAGCTGGCTCAGGCTGGGAACGCCGGAGGGCTCCGGCAGCGCAGGTGGAGTCACACGTGTGCTCCCCTCGACGGCAAACGGCAGCCACGTGGGCTCGTCTCGGCAAATTGCAGCGCGGGTCCTGCGGACGCGGCCTCGGAGCATCCGTGTCTTCACCGACTCGGCTGCGTTAGAGCCGAGTGGCTGCTCCATCCCTCCTCCTCCTCCTCCTCCATGCAGTGCTCCAGCTCCTCAGTCGCCCCGTCCAGCAGGAACTTCCATTCTCCCAGGGATGCGGAGAAATTCAGACACTCGATCGCTCTTAAGACGAGAACAAAGTTCTGAGTTTTCCTGATCCGTTTGTTTGCTGAGCAAACGGTGTTTCGGGAGAACGCATGAAAGGAGCGGATGCTGGGATTGAATTCATTCCCCTCCCTGGTTTGAAATGTAAAAGCCGATATGGAGATTACAGCACTAATCACAGCAGCCACTTTAGGAGCACAAACACATCCGTGTTTGGAGAGAGAGGCCGGCAAAGAGGGAAAAAGCCCTTTAAAGACACGCAGGATTTTAAACCCTTGCATTGGGAAGAGGAGCAATCGCCCGCCCGTGCCCTGCGCGGACGACACGTCCCACGGGAAAAAGCAACCTGCGAGCAGTTGCAGAGGGATGGGGGCTGGATGAAGTTCCGTTCCCTTTGGGAAGAAGGCCTATAAAATATACCTTCTGCAGAAACTGGTGTTACCCAACCTGTTTAGCAGAGACGGCACTAAACTGTTCTCTGGAAATTCTGCATCACTCTAGAAAAATGACTCAGAATTGGAGCTGGTCACAAATTCTAGTTCTGTGCCTGTTCTAGAATGTTACCTCATTTGTTATTGAGCTTTCTGGCACTTCCCAAAAAGGCAAAGGTTTCCAGCAGCTCCAGAAGCCTTTGAATCAGCTGAAGTAATACATCCATATTTTACAGGTACATAAGTTTTTAGTCTTATAAGAATCTTCAAGTTATTTCACTTGGAAGTTCTTGAACAGCTGCATAAAAGGCACATTGTGCTGACTCAGCCATCCGTGTTTATCATTTCCTTAACTACAGAAACACCCTCTTGTTTCCAGAGACCTTAAAAGGTATCAGTCACGTCAAAAGTAAACGAAATTAAAAGCAGATGCTGACAATTTGTTGCTCTCTAAAGGAGCATTGTTGGTGGTACAGCAGCCTATTGTGCGGGTGGATGTTCCCGGAACGTCTCGTTTAGGCAGGTGATATTGTCTCCTGGATGATTATCTATTCTGGCAGGTAAGGAGACACTCCTCACCTTATGAAAAATGCAGGAATATTGCTTTCCTGAAAGCAAAGCCAACCAGCTGCCTTGAAATATTGATTCCGTGGCTGTATTGAAATACTGGCCCTGTCGCCGAGCACGCTGCACCAGAGCAGCACGGATCCCAGCCTGGCTCTGCAGGGGGACTGTGGGCACCCCCTCACCCAGCCCTCCGCAGCTCCAGAAACCCTCTCCCACTGGGGAACTAACAGACCAACATCTCACCGGTGACCGGTGCCAGACTGGGACCACTCAGCCCCGATATCCTTTCCCAGACGAGGCTGGTGGTTGATCACTACCCAGTTTTCCATGTGCTCCCTCTTCCTGCAGTGAAAGGGGGGAGAAGGGGGTGCCCAGGGGGACGTCTCACCCTGCACCCACCAGGGGGCAGGTGGTCAGGGGGCCGGGGGTGTGGGACTGGGGTACAGTGCTCCGGCCAGGGAAGCTTCAAACCAGTGCCTGCTCAGGGCTGGGGGCATCTCCTTCCTTTGATATTGCTTTTTCTAGGCAATCACTGGTGAAAGCAATAAGCTGTTCTGATTACAATTATGTATTTTAACTCATTTATACACCGTGGGAATTATAGAAACGTTTTTAGGAGTTCCGTGCTTGCAACTTATTGCAAGTTGTTATTAACACTCTTACTCCAGGCTTTGAAAAATTCTACAGCTTTTCTCAAAACGCTTTATCACATTTGGTTTTTACTCCAGTTGCTGTCCCTAGAGCTGGACACACGATACAGAAACCATCTCCCCACGGCCCCGCCGAGTCCCTCCGTGCCCCGGCAGCCCCCCAGCCCGGGCGGGTTAATCTCCCCGCTGCCGAGCGTAATGCCCTGCACTTATCTGTATTAAATGCACAATCCCGAGCTGGCTGCAACCAGGGGAGGTTACAGCAATAACAAGAAGTGCAGAGGTACGGAACAGCCGTTAAAAATCCTAAACAATACAGTTCCCATCGCCAGTTTTAAAGCAGAACGTTCCCGTAACACCCGGCCTCGCCACCTCCGGGGTCAGAACACGGGTTTAATACGTTTTCCTCTGGCTCAGACATTACTTGAGTCAAATTTCCTATTTTTCAGATGTAAACAAGAGAAGTGTTTCTAAAAACCTCCAGTAGATGTTTTCTGCTCGGAAAAGCATTGGGTTCCCGCGGTGAACCAGTACGCTTCCCACGGTTTGCGTTTGTAAAGTTTTTTTTTTTAAAATCTCTTAACTGAAACGCACATCCTGATAGAAAACTGCTTAATTCTGGGCCCTGGCCAGCGAGTGCCTCGCAACGTTGCACAAGGAAAGCCCCTCCTGATTTTCTCCACGATAAATTTATTTTGCCTCGTTCCAAACTGACGGAACGCAGGATGCGAATTCTGCAGCAATTCTACTAAAACTCATGTAAAATCCGTCCTCTTTCAAAATGATCTTAAAATCCACTCTAGCTTTTCAGATTCCACGCTAGCTTCTGAAAAAAAAAAAAAAAAAGTATTCCCCAAAATTTTTCAGCTAAGTATGTATTCACCTAAAATCTATTTGCACACACAGATTCAGCTCATCTCAAGCAGGACAAATTAGCAGCAGTTAATAGCCTGGCAGGTCCTATTCAGTGGGTTTTAAGCTGAAAAACGCCCGCCTTACGCAGGTACAGACCGAGCTGGAAAATATCTGTAAGTGATATCCAAGGAAACATATATATTTCATCCCATGGGAGCACAGTAATTTTCAAAAGCGATCCAATTAGCAAGAGCCTAACCGAGCCCTTCGGGCTGAGGACGCCCCTGCTCCACGCTGTCTGCTACTCACCGTAATCGAAATCCCATCAGGGAGAGATTCCTGAAGGTGTTTAACTGGTTTGAAGTGGTTCGCCCTGCCCTGACAGCGTTTAATTGTAGTGACTTACGAACAGCACGACCAGGGAGACAGACTGGGGGGCACCTCTGAGCTCCTCTCCTGATCCACCCTCCCGTTTCCGAACTTCTGGCAGTGCCAGCGTGGTCCTGGCGCTGTGGTCAGCACCAGCATCTCTGAACACGAGGGGAAAGATCCCAAATGAGTCATTTCAGCGTGTTTCCAAACATAGGCAAACTCTCCAAAAAATTCAGTGCGGCAGGTCGGGCATTCCTTGCTGTTTTCGTTTCTTGGAATATGCTGGAAAGGGATCTGGTGCCCCTCAGCCCTGGTGGGACAGAGGAGCAGCCTTCCCTCCATTTGTTCCTCTACTCGTGGCATGCAGGAGTGACCTGGGGAACAAAGGACAGGTTCAAAACGATGTTTAAAACCCGCTGTGTGTCTGCATCAGGTCTCACTTAGTTTTCAGAACTATTCCTTGGCTCCCCGTGGAGCTGCGGTTCGCCCCCTGTGCCAGCTCTGCAGGTCAGACCCCCCAGAGAGCCCCAAACAAGCAGCACAGGAGGCCAGATCCGACAAGGAGCATTGGAGGGGCACCGTGCCACCCTGCAGGGTGAGGAGCCCGGCATGGCGATAGGAACATGGGGGAGGAAATGGGTGAAAACAGCTGCATCTCAGACACTACTGGAAAACCAAGGGTTAGATACATCTATGTACTTGGAGTTTTAAAGAGAAATGTCAGCATCCAACACACCAGAATCTGGCATTGATATATTCCTACGTATCCAGCCCTCTCCTGGCAAGGACCACAAAAGCATTTCATCTCCCAGCTGCCAGGACAGCCCAAAATTTTGGGCCCTGCTCCCACCCCGGGAGCTGGCACCAGACCCTTACAGCTGCTTCTGTTAGGGAAGGAGCGTCTGGTTTCTCCGTGTTTCTCAGATCTGCTGGCAAATCTTTCCTGGCACACGGGGGAACAGGAGGTGAACTGCCTTCCCCTTGGTTTTATCACACA
The DNA here is from genome assembly GCF_009769465.1 of Tauraco erythrolophus. NCBI lineage: Eukaryota > Metazoa > Chordata > Aves > Musophagiformes > Musophagidae > Tauraco > Tauraco erythrolophus. Next base: position 28,798,914 of record NC_141475.1, read on the forward strand.
GGATAGAAACCCAGTGCCATCAGCAGAGCCGGGGACGGGCACCATTGCACGGTCTGAGCTCTGAGCAAGCCCAGCTCCTGCAATGAGCTACATGAGCACCGGGCACCGGCTGCCCACGGGCTCTCCGCTGGCAGAGCAGCTCCAGTCCCTGCAGATGAGCAGATCCCAGATTAGCCATCACACCCAAAACCAGCTGTGTTGCCTATTTTCCACCCGTTTGCTGACCAGCATGGCAGGGGGAGCGGGACTGCCCGCTCCGGCTGTCGCCGTGCCCGCTCTCACCCGGGGACGGTGCCAGTGAGGATGTCTCAGCCGCCCCGTGGGTAACCACAGCAATTTGCTGCTCTTGCAACGCTCCTGTTCCCTCCAGATTCGTTACATCTGGTTGAAACATCGCTGCAATTAAGAGGCAGAGGGTAAAAAACGCCGTATTTCTTCACGCAACGGAGGCGGAGCAGCCGCCCGTCGCAGCACGCTCCCAAAATCCCAAAGGCAGCCCCTTGGAAAGCTCCCAGCTGCCTCTTTGAAGGGCATAAGGGCTCCGGGCAGCTCGGAGAGCACAGCATCACGTTCTGCTTCCAGCAAGTCAATCTGCTGAAATTAAAATATTGAAGTGGAAGTCAGCCCTCTTCAGCTTTTTATCCTCTCAAACAATTTTTAGCTATAATTGCGGGAGCTAAATATAAGCAAATATTTGCTTTGCACCCAAGCAAGAAGAAAAAAAAATCCTGGATATGTTCATTAACACGTTTTTTTCTCCTTGCTGAGCCTTCAGTGAGACCACTGACGAGCAGCTTTTCTGGGTTTGCTCTGGGTTGCACCAAGAGCAACTAGTGATTGAGCAAACCATGATTAGAAAGGGGAAGATTTTCCAAGGTCAAAGGGAATCCAGAGGTTCAGAGCTTGCTGGGGGCAAGCAGCTGCCCGGGGCAGGCAGGCAAGGGACATCATGCTCAGCTCCGCTCCCAGACAACGCTCCATCACTTTTCAGCATAAATTTCAGAGAAAAAGGCTGAGCTGCTTTAGTTGACAAGGTTTTGAGCAGTTAATTCCCTGCTGAGCAGCTTCAGTGCTTCAAGGATGCATTTAGGATTCCTCCTGGACAGGTTTGTGTGCTTGGAGGATCATGTTTGGCTTCCAGAGGTGGAGACACCCCGTCGGGGGTGGCTGTGAGCCCCCGCTCCGACCCAAAGCCATGGGATGGACCAGACATGGGACGTTGAGCTGCCACCTCCCCTCCAAAAAGCGCAGCCAGGAGCCCCGTCCCCAGGAGCCCCATCCCCACACCCGCTCCTCGTGGCCGGGCGCTGCTGGAGCTGCACAACCAGCACATCCATAGCAGAAGCCATGCGATGCTGTTGCGTTGCCATGGCAATCAGTGCTACAGAAGTGACTAAAAATAAATACCAGCTCCGAAAAACACAAAAGATTGTCCTGAATCCAGACCCTGACTCAGCCACCTTCAAACCTGAGTGTGCACGGTGCCAGGTCCCCGCTCGGCAGCCACCCCCGCTTTGCACAGAGGGGATGTTCCCCCCGTACCCCCCCAAAATTCAGCGCGGAGCAGCGAGCATCCTGTCGCAGAGGTACTGTGTTTGCTTCAGTCCTGGGCCACCGCTGAGCCCGGCCACCGACACTGTTGGGAGCTCTGCAGGAGCAGGTGGGCATCTCCCCAGAGCCCTCGGTGGGGCTGTGGTCAGCAAGGAAACCTGTTTTTTTCCTCTAAAAACCCCAGAAATCCACTGCTTCCCACTGTCCTGAGCAGCATCCCACCTCTGCTCCAAGAAACCCAGACAGCTGGGCAAGCCCCCGGGCAGGTCAGACATAAAAAGCCAAGCTGGGCACTTACTTGTCCCATGTCACCTTGCCCAAATGACAACAAAAAAAACGACCCACGTGCATTAGCTGCACTGAGTCACCAGGGTGCAGGTTAAAGTGGACTCAAAGGGTAAGAGCTGCACAAGAGTGTAAGTCCTGGGCACAAAACCCAACATGGGAGCGCTGCAGGAGCAAGAGCCAAGCACCAGCTGGGGCAGAGCGGTGGGACCGGGAGGCCACGGCGCAGAAACACACCAAGTTTCCCCTTCCCAGTGGCACGGCAGGTTCCCACTGGGGAAATAACAGCGCAGGGGCTCTGGTGTCGGTGGCCAGGTCACGGCCCCCGCAAGCCCACGGTCGGCTGGCAGCCCACGTCAGGGTGTGCTGAATTATACATGGCAGCTTTGAATGATTTCTGCGTCGTTAAGGAACGTGTGCGCACAAATACCTCGGCAAATGCCCTTTTTCGCAGAGGGGGTGAGCCCGGACCCCCGGGGAGTGGTGGGGCCAGGGGCTCGGCCAGGGGCAGCCAGTGGGACACAAACTGGGAGGACAGACCCCGACCCTGCGCCCACCCAGGCACAGCCCCTCAGCTTTGTCACTCGCTGCCGGACCCTGTAAGGAGCAGAAACTGTTTCTCTTTAATTAACATTTCTCTTAATTAACACACGATTCAAACTCGGGCTGTCAGTGACGCTTACACTTACCCCAGAAAGTTCTTCAATGGTTTTTTCACCCTAAAAAAACATTAAAAAAAGGAAGAAATCCTGCAAGCAGCTTTGTCTTGGCCCTGGTACCCCGAACCACTCCGGGGAAGGATCACTGAGGAGAACACCCCGGAGAACACACGTTGCAATTGGCAAAACCCATAAAAAGTGAACCCGTGGAAGGGACGTGGAGCTGGTGAGCCCGGAGCAAGGGCGCCCACAGAGCCCCACGCAGCGCAGCGCTCGCCATGGGGCTGTGGGCAGCACCCAAAGCGTGGCCAACCCCCCCCCCCGTCAAACCCAGTGCTGGAAACTGGAGTGGATGTGCCGTTCCCGCTCCCTTGTGCCGAAAACCTACAACCCTTTCTCCGAAGCCAGCGGTGGGGCTGAAGACGTGGGAAGCACAGCCCTGGTAAGGATGTCCCGTTCCAGCCCCCTGGCACCCACCACCCCCGGGATTTGCTCCTCTAGGGATGGGATCAGGGCACGGGAAATATCGCACCCAGCTGCAGCCTCGACAGCTCTGCGAGGACAGGGCAGCGCGTCACTGCACCCCAACTGCCCAGCACATGCTGGGGGACAGTATCCAGGAGCCCTGTGGCACAGGGTGGGTCATAGCCAGGGTTTACCCCCCCCGCTAACGAAAGCTTCTCATGAGCTGGGAAATATTTCCTAGCAGAATTCCCACCGGACTCTTCATTCCTCTGTGACGCTTACAGGAGCAAAATCAACATTTCTGCATGCGGTTACGCACCCCGCTTTGGGGTGGGCTTGTCTGGGGTGGTTTTTTTTCACCTGCCTGACCTTTCTGAGTTGGGGATGCCACCTTTAAGGGCTGCCTTTGCCATCTTCAAAACCAGCGTGAGCAAAACCATAAAGGAAATCCACAGCGCCAAAGCCAGTCAGACTCGTTCAAACGCTAAAGCCATCCCATTTTATAATGAAGTGATTCAGTTACAGCACGGGTTCAGTTTTCTGCAGGTCATGTTCAGGCAATTAAAGAAAGAGAAATAATCCACTCCTCTTGGTGAGACACAACCCAGCTCCCGGCACTGCCCTTCCACGGAAGCGGTTATTAGAGTGCTGCGTCTCAAGCTCTTGTCTGTGATGAGATGCAGGAAATTAAAAGGGAAAGTAAATTTTAGCAGGAAGAGATGCAAAGGACTCTTCATCAGATCTTTAAGCAGAACCATGGAAACGGTCTGGCCGTGACACTGTGCTTCATGACCCCACCTCAATCCTTTACATAGGGCTTTCTTCACGTTTATATGTTGGCCAAGCAGCTTAACGGTCTGAACCGCATCAAAGTCAGTGGCAAACAGGTATTACATCATTGCACAACAGCATCTCTGCTGTCTGCTTCGAATTCAGCACGAAGGAGCAGCAAGAGCAGCCCCACGGCGAGCACTGGGACCCGCAGGAGCACACCGGCGCAGCCGGGACCCCCACCCCTGCCTGGGCGATGCCCGAGCTGCAGCTGGCACCGCGCAGCGACTGAGCCTCAAATTCCCAGTTATGAACCTCACTTTGGAGTCGTGTTCGCTGTGAAACACAGCAGGAATGTTTTAAGATGGATTTTTTTGTTCTATGAGAAAGATCGTTACTGGAGTAAGGTGAAGCAGGAGAGAGAGGAGAATAGGGCTCCTCTGGACAAAGCCAGCGCAGGGCAAGAAGAGCAGCCCCAGAAATGGGTGCCCTGCTATTTAAAGTAACTTAACCGACACAACATCCCAAGAAAACTACCATTAAGTATTTTTTAACAGAAGAAATGACACTGGGAAAACTCCAAGCCGACCGTGAGGGTACCGCGCTGCAGCGTGCAGGACTGCAGGAACAGCCCGTGCTGAAAAGGTACACAAACTTCTTCCAAATCTGCACAAAAAACATCCAGTAATCCAAATTCCTTTTGGTTTTGTGAAGTTTCTGAAAAAGCTTTTGTGGAAAACTACAGTTTTGTGAAAAAGCTTTCTGGCTTCACCTCTGCGACCGTTCTTTCCCCGGCTGCGTTCCCGCTGCAAGGGGTTGCTCCCACGACCTGCCCTGCTCCTGTAACGGACCCCGAGCACCTCCCGGCTCCCTGGGTGGCTGTGGGGTGCACCCAGAGCTGGTGGGATGTACTGGTGGCACCACTGGCCCTCCGCCGGGAACTGGGAGGACACCCGAGGAGCATCCCTGCTCCCGCCACCCAGCACCCCAACGCACCCGGCTGCGCAGCCATCATCTTGCTCAAAACCACCCCGCTGCATCCCCAGCCCCCAAAGCGTGCCAGGGTGATGCTCAGCTGAGACTTGGATGCCCTTCTTACCTCGGATCCTTCCTGCTGCTTCTCCATGAAGTCCCAGCTCTCCTGGATGCTGCACGGAGGGGTTTTGCCCCGGAGCCTCCATCGCTACTGAGCTATGGAAGAAAAACATGCAAAATGAGACATTTGTTCTGAAGACGCCAACAGGATGACAATCCCCCCAAAAAACCTGATCAAAGCCCCCCAGACCCTGCAAGGGACATGGGTCTCAAGCGTGGAGTGACCGCTGGAGCTCCAGCTGCTGAGGCTCGAGAAGAGACGGAGCAGAGGGCGCTGCCGGCAGCACCGCAGCCGCTCAGAAAACCCGCAGGGGATCCGGGGGGAACAGCTCCCTCTGGCACTCTTTGGGGATCAGGGAGCTTGGTCAAACTCGCTCCCACATTGCCCCTGGCACAGCCCAAGCACGGGCACTGCCCGTGGAGTCAGAACCGCCGCGGCGCTCGGCACTGAACCATTCATCGCCAAACCGCGGCTGTTGGGTTTGTTTATTGATGATGGAGCGGAGCTTCGGCAAGAAGTGACCGGATCCCACTCACGCTCTCCTGCAGGTGACAGCAGCTCCTCAAAACTGCACGAGAGGTTTTTGTTCGTACCTGTAACCTCAGCTGCCTTTTTCATTTTAGAGGAGGAATTCGCATTGTGAATTACTGACTTACTGCTAAACCCAAATAAACTGCGGAGCAGAGATCCGCCACAAAACCAACTGCAACCCCAACACAACGAGGTGCCAGGGGAGTTTCCCACTAGGACACTGCACAGCTCCAGCACCCCGAGGGCCAGGGCAGCCTGTCCTCATCCGTGCGGGCATCACCGCGGCGGGTTGATTAACAGGGCTGCTGGAACACGGCCCTATACATGTTTTTAGGCAGAAGTTACATTGGTCATAGCATATCACAGCACAAAAGCATGCAGGAGGCAAGCACCACGGAGCATCCTCGTTATCCTGCAGCGGGGTGTCCTGTCCTGGGACACAGTGAGGGACAGCCGTGCCCCAGCGGGGACGTCTCCTTACCCCGGGATGCTCTGCAACCAGAAAGCAAGACTGCCACAAAACAGCTTCTTCAACCCAAAACGTGCAGTCCATTTATAACGTGGTTTCTACAGGTAAGCCCTAAAAAATAAGTCACACCGATGTTCAAACATAATATTTTTATTTGTGGATAAAAATTAAGGCTCACAGTACTTTATCATTTCACAAGCAGAAAAATGTTAAAAATTGAGAATGATGGGGAACACCCCCGATACAAATTCCTCTAACTGCTGACATGTTTTACTGAAGACTCGAGGTGAACAATTGTACAGGGCAGCTACTGTTAATAGTTTGTAAACTAGGTGCTAAACATAATTTTTTTAAGAAACATGAACAGAGTATTATGTTTCTCTCCACTTCTGGCTGTCCGATACACATGGATTCCATAAAAACACTGAAGAACCGCTGGGATAACACCAACCTTCCTAAGAACAACCCACCACGTCTACAATGCATGGCACAGGTGTCAAACAGGGGGAAGAGCTGAAGACCACTGATTTCATTTCGATAAAACGTTTTGATTATAGTGCAATAGTTTACACTTAAACTTTTCAATATTCATCTTTCTGGCTTAAAAAAAAACAAGCCTGAAACCAAAGTTCCTGAAGAGCACAGGAATTGCTGTCAAGCTCCATTTCGTTATAGACATCAGAGCAACTGAGGTGATGAAAAGATGGTAAAAGTGTATACTATGGGTATCCTGAAGTTTGACACAGAGCTGTACATCCTGCCTATAGTTAAGACGCAACTCCAAGGAGGACTGCCAAGTGTGCAACATGCAGTGAAGATAAGATCTCTGTCCAGCTGTGCTGCGAGCTTGTGGCCCAGAGGTCCAATGGTCACCGTAACCCCCAACCCAACGGGCACTGCCACCACCACGCGAGGTTTCTTGCCAGTTACATCGTGACCATGGGACTATATACTGCAGATTTATTCACACAGAGACCAAGTGTCTCGGTTTTGACCAAGAAAGGTTTGGATTTAAGAGGTGCTCTATATCCTTCACGTTCCTTTTTAGTAATTCCTGTATTCTTTGCATTCCTTTTTAATAATTCCTTCTGGTTTGCCTCTTTGCTGTCAAGGCAACACAAGCTGGCAGCAGCAGCAGCGAGAGCAAGCCCACCTACAAGAAGCAACAACTGCCCCAGCGTTACAAGGCTGGAGGAGTTCTGCACCACCCCAAAAAGATGCGTTTCCTCTCATTGCACCCTTTCCGTCTGAGATGCCAACACAGTAATGAAAACAACTATCCTCAGCTTTTTCTGACAAACAAGTTAAAATGTACTCTAAGGCCATAATTTCATTAGGGAGCTTTCTTTTGAGATGAGCCACACACAAAAGAAAATTTGCTTTCAACAGAACCCACGCTACAACTGATTCTGCCACAGCAAACACTGATTTAGTGTCTTTGACCAACAGCTCTTACAGATCACAATCCAACAATAAAAGAACGTTCGCACTGATAATACTTCACTCCATCACAAAAAGCTCATCCAAAGGGCTCAAGGAGGTTATGATAGATGCAGGTGAGAATTACTACCCCCAATTTATAAAGGAGGCAGCTGAGATATTGATTAAGATTGATTTACCCAAGCTACAAACCTGCCAGGAGCAGGGCTGGGGGGGTGGGGGCAGCCATCCTCACTCCAAATTACACCGGCGGCTGCTCCGGGCTCTCCCACATGCCTGTGTCCCCCAACGGGTTTCGGAGAGCAGGAGGCTCCAACGCCATCTCCTCCCTCAAGGGATAAGCCACCACTCAAAGACACAGGCAAGAGAATAAATTTACACCAGTTAGCCATTTCCTGTAAGCAGAAATTAAACTAAATTTCCATGATGTGTAGGGAGTAAATGAAAGAACAACAGGAAAACGTGTGCCATGGAAAATATAGAACACTTGCAACTGTTATTCCAGTTCACAAATCTATGCAAGTAGCTACAGCCATGAAATACTCCATGTTACTGAACAGTTTAAGAGAAGTATTTTACCCCGTGATACTACAGTAATCTTGCAGTTGAATGAAATGCAACCGCTTAAATTAAAAAAAAAAACAAAACAAACCAGTAAGAGGGATGAGCCTGGATACACAGCCACAGTTCCATGGGCGGAGGCACCCGGCAGGCACCCAGCAAACTGCTCAGGTCAGAACTTCACCGCTCCTTTCGCAGACAGCGATCGCAGGGCATGCTCAAAATTCTCAGGAGGCCAGAAATAGATTTGCCTCAACACATCAGGAAAGCGCAGGTGTCCAAATTAACCACCTCTCCAATTATTGCTTAGCTACATAAAGAGCAGAGTATGAACCGCGGAAGGGATCCGTACGGATGGGGTAAGTCACCTCCGATACCATGATTCCACACTACCGACTACAACGACCTGAAAGATCAAGCTAAGTACAATACATACGGAAAAAAATTCCTGTAAAAAGCAAACGTGTAGAAAATCAACTGTCATCAAGTACAAGGAAAGCACACGGGCAGCAGGCTGCCAGGGGACCGCTGCGCGAGCCTCGGAGGACAGACACGGATTCGTGGATCCAGTAGCTCTGGTGCAACAGCTTTGCCAACTGCACTCCCATTTTTTACACTTCTATCCGAGTCCCCAGAAGCACACAGAGGTACTTCACTGGCTGGAACTGGACATATGTGTACATGCAAGTGCATGCTACAGATCGGGCAGCGCGCGACCAACACGCGCACCTACCGAGCGGTGCAGGAGGGAGGGAGTACAGAAAGCCAGACAGAGGTAATTCCATAATATTTTAGCATCACTCTTTTGGAGCTCCACGTTATTGCCATGGGCTAATACGTCAAACGATATAGAACAGGCTAAACAGTATACGACAGATACACGGTAATTCCACGACTCAACGGTACCCACTACTCCATTTGGCAAAATATTTATTTATAATAAATCCGTTCAAAAGCAGTTGGTCGCAAAGAATTCATTTGACATTTTTAGGCTGTAACAATGCTTTTGGTAGAAGTAAATAAACTGTCTCTTTTTACACAGTGTACAAAAGCAAAGAGACGTTGAAATGACAGTTAACAACAAAACACATGAGAACAGGAAGAATCGGTCAGACAAAGGCAAAAGCAACAGGAATCCGTCCGCGCGCTGGCAACGCTGCCGTGATTATTTACCCGTACAAATCCTCAGCCCCCACTTTGTTATCATCCCCAGCACAGCTCTGAACTGCAGGTTTATGCTCCAGGAGAGGAATCTGATGCGATGTAGCAGCTCCAGTCACTCTTTCACAGTACTGCATGTCAACACTGGGAATGGTTTCTGATATGATTTAGACTGCACACAGTACTTAATAGAAAAAAGTTAATTACTCCCACTCCGTAGTTCCTGGTGGCTTTGATGTCAAGTCATACATCACCCGAGAAATGCCAGGAATCTTCTTAATCTCCGACACCATTTTTAACACAACCTATTGTGGAAAAGAAAAAACATCAGGAAAAAAGCAGGTAGAACAGACCGGATGAAAACTATTCTATAAAAGCTTAAAAAGGAGAACTTTGTTCACACCAGTTCTGTCGTTATACACAGGAGAGAAAGAGCCTATAGCTATTAGCATATTATCACCAATTAAGAAACACAATCAACTTAAACAAAACCTTCAGCTTCATGGTATCTGCAGTTACACTTGGAGCTTGCTGATTTTTGGCACTGATAATAAGCAATACACTTCCCCCGAGACAGCAGCTCTTCAGCTTCAGAACTGTTTCTTGAAAATTCAGCAGGAACATACGCTGCTACGTGTTACGATCAATCATTTTCAGACTTCTCGCAGACCACCAAACACAAAGCAACAGCCTGAGTGAAACCCCTTTCAAAACAAAAAAGGGAGCTCTAAACATCAAAAAAAACCACCACAGAAAGAGGCATCCAAAGGAAGGAGTTTCCATTGAGAGTTATTCTCCAGAGTTCACAATCAATTCACGTTAGCAAAAGTATTCCTGATGAGATTTTGCTGATCCTTCAAAGTTCAGCTTCCTTAAAAATCCTACAGCTCACTACAATGCCACTTCCATGACATGCTGCTTTACAGCACAAGGATAAATTAAACAATGCATCGCTCTTCATGGAAAAAACACAGACCATTTTTCATCAAATACAATTATTTTCTCCATAAATACAGGTATTTTTTACAACTTCTACTACTTTGTTATTACATCATTACCTAGCCTTAAAGCGACCGCTTCACATCTTGAAGGATGGGGGGGGTTTTCCTTTGGTTGCAGTTTTTCTGGTGTTTGGTTGATTTGTTTGGTTTTTTTTAAACACAAATTTCAAAGTCAAACGAATCCTCATTTTAAATAATGGAATAGTTTACATGGTAACTTAACCTTGAATCATTTCTTTTTAAATGGATAGGCTGCCTTCAGGTAGATGGCTTCTGTTACATACAATGCCTAAATGCTCTTAAAGGATGTTTAAAAAAAAGTCAATTCTGTTCCTCATCTACACTGCATTCCCAGAGAGACAAAGCACTTCAAACTGGGCATGGATAAAGTTTCTCAGAAAAATATGCCTGAACTAGACTCCTAAATCCTTTCAGTGATCTAAATAGGAAATGGCACACTAAGATGTTAAACAGTAGGTTCCAGTAAAATCAGAAGTGGTGATCAAGGGCAATTCTCTAAGTCAAGACACTTCCAATTACTAATGCAAAAAAATAATCTCAAAATCCCAGGAATGGTTGGGATATTCTTTCTTTTCTAATTGATGCTATTTTGGCTCAGCTCTGCTGGAAAGCCTTTAAGTTTCTCATACCCATCTGCCAGCTTCCCATTTTGTTAGTTTTTCCCAAAACACCACCATATTCTTCCTAAAGAATACTGTGAGAGAGACAAAAAATGGCAATAAAAATTGAAGCCAGGGCAAGCAATCAAGAGGGAGGTAAGTCAAAATAAGTCATGTACAATACTCGCTCATGCTGAAAAGAAACTTGAAAACCTGAATTACCTCTTCTGGAACCTCATTACCAGGAGTTGCTGCAATACCAGTCATAAAATCACTTGTAATAAAAGTTCGAATAACCACAGATCTTTGACAGGAAGGTTGTTTCTGTAGGGGGTCCCGATCAAAATGCAACGGTGTCAGTATTATTGGCATCTGGCTAATTTTTCCGGCATAACCTTCAGAAAATAGTAGTACAAAGCGTGTTAATTTGGTTTAAAGACACAAGCATGATAGAAGTTTTACAGAATTTCCCACATGTAATTCAAACTTCATACCAGGAGCTACATTTACATCTTCTGGGATCTTTTTGCTACTGCTGCCACAGCCCAGAAGATCCCACTCAGTGGTGCATACACTGAAATTACCCAAATTGCCACTTGAAATGATCTTCAGCACTCGCAGGCACGTGGAACAAAACCAGATAACCTCCGTTATCCCTGCAGTTCACTGGGAATGCCATTTAAGATCTACTTTCCTTCCCACATAACATAACCACGAGGTTTTATCTAACCCCATATCAAGCCCAAGACAGAGCCATTCACATGTGTCTCTGTCTTTGACATATTTAAAGCTCTGAAGCATCTCTGTTGCTGCTGGTTGATAGGTAACCCCAAACAATCACCTCTCACTTTTGTTTTTTTTTTTTAAAATATCTCCTTCTGAAAGCCAATACACAGACCCCATAATTTCACTGGTTAAATGATCTAAAAGTTTGAGATTCAGGCACGTGGCAGGGTGCAGAGCCAGGATCTCACCCTCTGCTAGCACCGGCCTGAGCTGTTGGTACAAGGAGTCTTTCTCACTAAATGATAACTCCAAGTCTCATTTTTGGAAGTGATTCACTCACACAAAGCCAAGTGTCGCCAAAAGTTAGCGAGACACATCTACAGTTTTACAAACACAACCGACGGTGTTATCCTCAGCCTTTTGAGGCTATTTTTGCACAAATTATGGTAAGACAGCCTTGCAAACAGAGTATGTATTCTCAAGAAGAGGTATCATTTGTAACCTGATTTATACAAAGTACAGGCAAGTGTGATGAACTGCTTCCCACACATATCGCATCTTTAAATTAAGTAAAAAACAACCCTGAACCTCAGAACTACTATATTCCCAGACTGCCTGTGAACCATATCACAGGGTACTGAATGCTCCCTGGGCATTAAGGGTTTGAAGTATTGCTGCCCACTAGCCTGAAGCGGTCGGGTTTACAAATACAGCTTTTACTTTAAGTTAAGAAATATGAAACCACCACAGGTAGCGAGCATCACCATCAGAAACTTAATATTTGGCCTCTCTTCTTTCCACAAAAAAAAAACACGGTTTAGAAACCACATCAAGTTCCTCTACAGTTTATTTACTTTGGGTAAATACTGATGACTGAGATCACCAAAGAGAAGTGATCCGGTTGACCTCCAGCTGGCCAACAGTACTTTTTGCAGAAGTGTGCACTGCAGCAAAGCATCACGCCTCAGATCTTCATGGCAAGTCAGAGGCAAGCCTCAGTCCCCAGAAATCCCCTGAAATTAATTCTGCTAGCAGAAAGGCTAGCAATTCCTGTCCTTTAGCTATCAGCATTGACAACTTCCAGAAAAGGCTCTGCGTGCCATCCCACTAACATATCACTTCCTTGGAGACACTCAAGATGCTTGTAGATTTTGACAGTACCTCTATACCCAGTTAGGTTTGCAGGGATCTCGAGACGAGTCTAATCCTCAGGATAAGGCAAAGTACCTACCAGACTCCCTGAGAATATTGTGAGCCTCAAAATCAGCTTGACGTAAAGTGCTGAGGACTCCCGTTGTCAGGAAAGTGGGGGTGACATCTGTAGGAGGTTCCTTGACCGGTGGACCGAACACGTACACAACTCTGGAAAACAAAGGGGATGGTAGAAAAAAAACACATTCTGCACACATGGAATAAAATAGAGTGCCTAAAGACTGCGTCTTTGGTATGGCAGTGAGAAAATAAAACTAGAAAAAAAAAGCATAATATTTGATTTTGCTCCTCAGCTACCAATTAGAGCTTAATATAACGTCATGCACATATTCTATTACCATGGCATGCACGCCACCTTTGGAAGTCAAACGTACTCAGCTATTTTGGTTTGCCAGAGACTAGCAATAGCCCCAGTATTACTTACTCAAGAGAATAATCCCTTGTGAAAAACAGAAAGACTAACTCAGTGGTATCACAAAGGGTGTTTTTTCAATTTTACTTTGATGCCAGAAAAGTTAAGGTTATTCCAAGAAAGCTACTTAATAAGTGCTTACAATTTCCATCTTCTCTTCCAATAGGAAACCACCAAAAAACTATTAAATAGTAAACATTATTAATGAATAGCTGTGTTTTCAGCACAGGGCACGAATACTGCTATTTATAAATCTACATAACTACAGCTGTAACAAAATATCTTCTGAATTCCAACCAGTCACATCAGCCCTACATTTTTAATCTCACCCACCGTGTTTTATATGTTGCAGAACAAAAAGCAAAGTATAATACTGTCTGATGGGCCTCGTACAAGGATTGACTAGGAGATATTCACACAAGTTATTTGAGTTTGTAGATACAAACCAAGAATACTTGTCTAAAACCCAAAGCAGAAAGATATGTGAGCTTTACATTCTGTATTTTTGTTGGTAATATAAAGTCTGCAAGAATAGCTGGGCAGAAGACCAACTATTTCAGTGCACTCCTCGAACTGCCAGCTCCAGTGTCACTGTAAACATCAGTGAAAGATTCAGAAAACATACCCTGGTACAGCAGAGCTCCCAGAGATGTGCTATATTCAGGAGGGCAGTAGTAAATCCAAGAGAGCTTAAAGAAGACAGCAATGCTGTAAATCCAGCACACACTTGGAAATTGCACACGCAATCCGGATTTTATACCTTCTTTTGTTCCCTCTGCACTTAGTTTAAAGAAGTTTCTTGCAATTCAAGATCTCACCTCTAAGAATAATACCTCTTTCAGTAGGTGTCACTTATGTGACGAAATTAAGCTTTCCTACAAGCAATTATAAGCAGTTTTGTCAGAAAGCCTGCAGCCAGGCAAGGAGGATATGCCTTCTCCAGACCTGATGTAATACCTAAGCAACTTCAGCTGCTAGAAAAGTTATGGAATCAAGTAGCTAGAAAATGCATATTCACAGGAGACCTCAATTAAGGTTAAACTGCCCAGCTTTGGAGCTTTTCTACATGCCATCAGAACTGACAGCCCCAGGTACATTCCCTTTTTGACACAAAGGAAAAAAAAAAAAAACCCACTGCAAGACATCACAAGTCATCAACAGGCTTGGAATCTTTCAGAAAAGATTTTGCATAAGTTACATTGGATGTTGTCTAATCAAGTGATTTAAAAAAAAAAAGAAGATATAGCCTATTAATTTCTTTTTCAAGCTCGCAATTCCAGAAATAAACCTATGTTTTGATTCGTTGTGGATTTATAACCTCTGTGTGATACACCTGTCCAACATATGAAATGATTCTACCACAGATTAAATGGGAGAATGCTTGTGCATTAAATCATTAGAAATAAAGATAGCACAAAATATTTACCTGTTTATGTTGTGGCACATGCGTGGTATGAGCCTGGCAAGAAACATAAGAGACTCCCAGTGTGGAGCATCTTTACTAGAGATGCCACAAACATAGCTGTATGAACGACAGTCACCCTATAAATTGGAAAAAAAAAAAAAATTAAAAAACAATTCAACATGAAGTTTTCTGCCCAAATAGTTCACAATATTTTGCTGTTCATCCCGTAGGTTGACTTTGTGTCAACGTTTAGCAGACACTAAGCTGGCGAAATCGGTACGCTGAGATATACCAAGTGAATGAGAAACAGAGTAAGACAGACCTCTAGTGAGCTAACAAGAGTCTATAAGAGGAAAATTTTCAGAATTGAAGGATCCATAATAAGGTGGCCTGAGCATGGGGACTGATTGTGTGTTGTTATTTTGATGGCACCATCAGAGGAAGCCTGTGATGAAGCGCAGAAACCTGCTGATGATATTGCTATTTAAAACGGCGAGAAAAGCCAACTGCACGGAGTCACAGGACAGACACCCAAGATTAAGCAGCTGAAAAAACAAGAGATGGAATTCAATACTGACAAAGCCACGGAAGGTACTTTACAGCTGTGACTACTCAGCAAAGGAATCTTCCAAGTTACTGCACGTGATTCCATGAAAATGCCAGCTCAGCGTTTGGTGACAGAGACACAAACTAAATACAAAAGACAGCCCACAAAAATTCCAGTGGCATTAGCAAACGAGCGAAAGGAAAGAAAACACTATGTCACTGCACGGATTCAGGCGTTCCCATGTCCTGAATGGCCTGTACTGGTTCCATTCCTGGCAAATAAGGACAATTCAAAAAAGTACAGGAAAGGGCAACAAGCATGTTCAAATGTAGGAAGCAGGGGGGGTTGACCAACTTAGTCCAGGACTTCTTAGCCTTGAAGGGGGCAACGATTCCAGCAGAGGACTACAAGTTGATGAATGTCAACTGCCTGTAAGTGACCAGCATTATTATATCCTCAAATATTTGGATATTTGAGGCATTTATTCAAGTGTCTATTCCGACGTCTTGGCACCTTTGCACTACACCAGCACGGACAAACAACTGACACAGGTGTCACAGTCACTTGAAGTTTATGTTCTTGAGTCAAGCCTTTTATTTCCCATCTTAAAGCAGCAATTATTATGCTTCACTGCAGCGGGCCACACTGCTAGGAACCAGCTTGCAGAACATCCCCGGAATGAATCCATTTACCTGCACTCCCACAGTTTTGATTGGTAACAAGAAGGCATTCAGTGAATGTAGGCTCGTAATCTGCATCAGCTTCTCCTGGTCTTCTTCACTTGTACACGCTTTGACCCTTTGCAGCAAAGTATGTGGCTGTGGAGTGATGTAGAAAAATCATTTTTAATTAAATAAAGCCCCCAGGCATGCAAACAGAATTCATAAATAATAATTCTATTTGCATTTTAAGTAGCTGATTGCTTAAACGTAGTCCATATTTACCCCTTGGAACTACTGAAAAAATACCTTTCACTTAACAACTAAATTTTAGCAAATGCAGTTTTATTTGATTGGACTGGGCATGAGGTGACAGGACACGGGGCAATGGCTTTAAACTGAAAGAGGGGAGATTTCGATGGGATATAAGGAAGAAATCCTTCCCTCTGAGGGTGGTGAGGCACTGGCACAGGTTGCCCAGAGAAGCTGTGGCTGCCCCATCCCTGGAAGTGTTCAAGGCCAGGTTGGATGGGGCTTTGGGCAGCCTGGTGTAGTGGAGGGTGTCCCTGCCCATGGCAGGGGGGTTGGAACTGGATCATCTTGAAGGTCCCTTCCAGCCCAAACCATTCCATGATTCTATGACTGCATGCAGTTTAAGCTGAAGCTCTCCAAGGCCACAGGTGAAGCTCTTTTCCTTCGCTCATTCTCTTTCACAAAGCTATACTTTTCATTGTTCCTTGTTTCAGACACAGAACAAAGCAATATTCTGTTACACTACACTGCAATTCAACACATTTTCAAGGAACTATTCCCCTTCAGTGTTTTGGAAGTTGTTTTGAACTTAAGGCTTCAACCTAGAGCCGGGATCAGCCCCCTGCAGTTTAGTTCAAGTGAGCTTACAGTAATCATGAAGGTTATAACAGTTAAAGAGACTGAGAATTCAAACATTATCAACTAAAAACTTCAGGTTTCTGCTCAGGACATCTGGCAAGCACTAGCTCCTCGCTCCTGCACTTTTATTTAGGCATTCAGTGATTGTTAGGGCATGTAATCTAGAAAGTTTCAGTATTTCAGTGAGGGAAAAAACTCCAGAAATCCTCATCTGCACAAAGTTTAACTAAACCAAAATTTATTTACTATTCAAAAGGTACATAAACTTCCACTTTCCAGAAATTGTTTACACTTGGCATCAGTCACAGTACAAAAAAATTCTACTGTACCGTACTGAATGGCTTCAAGTGAGTTGCACTGGAATGCAATACTCCTTAAAGAGCACGAGTAAGTTGAACTTTTAGCACCTTAAGCCTTATTGCAAGTCACTACAGAATGATCACACTACTTTTGTGCATATTAAAGTTTAGCAATTTTATTACCTTCTTAACACTCGCAGAAAAATCTGCAACTATTTTCAAAATGTTGTTAGTTTCAGGAAAGTCTTTGCACACATAAGGCTCTTCAGCACATATGACTCTGATTGCTAGACCAGGACCTGCAATGCAAAGTCGAAAAAATATTATGCTAAGTAACAGGAAAGCTGACTTTCACCTAAAAAGGTGACAGCATCTGGAACATCAGTCAGTGACTGAGTACAGCATGCTTTGCCATTGTACCTATACCTCAACTGCTTTAACACCCTCCAAGACAAAAAACTCACAACCAGTTTATTCCAGAATTATACTTCTGTTCAGTAAATTTACGCGTTATTTACCTACACCTTAATTGGGCTGGCGGTGTAAAGCAGCAATTAGTGATAATGAAGTGTGGCAGATGGCAAACCAAAGCCAACAGGAACCTCCTCCTCCCCTTTGCGAGGCTACTGGGATCAAAGAATTGGTTAGAACATACACTTGAGCTCCACTGTTTTTCAAGACCCCTGAAGGCTACTCGACCTTTTAGCTACTTCATAAAAAAGCACAGGTAATTGCTGGAAATGTCTTGCATTTCGTGGGATGCTGGTGCATGAGCACAACCGGCCCCGCGCTCTGCCAGCGACTACGACACACCCTGCAGGACAATTTTAAAATGCACGGACAGAAAAACTGAATCCACTTAAAAGGCCGTGGGCTTTCCTGTATTACATACTTTGATGTTTTCTGGTGGAGAACTCTCCTTATTTTCCATCTAATCGTTTCCAAAACAGCAAGTGCCCCTTAGAAAGGCAGGCAGACACAGCCCGTTATTTCAAGTAAGATACATTTGACAGCTCAAGGCAGCATCCGGCTGCACTTCCCTGATAATTCTTGCTCTGGCTTATACAACTAAAAAGAAATAAATACAGCTGTCAGCAAAATCAATTGTAGAACTTTTCCATTCATTGCTATATCTAATAAAGCTGCTCTCAAACGCTCTTTTCCTGAAAAAAGATCCTGAAGAAAAAACTTTTAACAAATCCATCATTTTTTTTTTCCCCTCTGTTTAGAGGTAAGTTTTATGCTCCAATATAAGTTTATTCTACAGGTTAAGTGTACTCTAAACAACACTGATGTCATCCATGGCCTTTCACTAAGGAGCACAGGTTGACTCTCCTACCTGGGAAGGGATGCCTCGAAACCAGCTCCTCGGGAAGACCCAGTTCTCTTCCCAGCACTCGCACTTCATCTTTGTGAAAGTCTTTCAGTGGTTCTATGACTTTGCCCTTATAAAAAGAAAGAGTAATTTACACTCCAGCTTACATAGTCAAACAAAAAGCCTCAAATGTTTAGGTTATGACAGTCGAACTGGCCAGCTTTTCACAGCACAGGCGGCCAACAGCCGCATCACCACTGGAACGAAAAGTACATGTGAACGTGGGCTTTGTAAAACGGTCGCGGGACAGAGGATAAAACAAGGAAGTTTAAGTTTGTGCCAGAAATGTCAATGGCTCCATCAGCGCGGATCCAGCTGTAAGGTCAGGCTGGCTCTGTCTCCACAAATTCAGACCCTTCTTCTCCTCACTAGATGTTCAAACCAGTCTCAAAGCCTTGAAAATACTTTTTGCAGCGATGAATATTACAAGCACGGAGCATTAACAGTTAACTTTCTCTCCTGTGGTTGAGCACTTAGTAATAACCAAGCACCTTCCAACAAGGTTATTATGGGATGTCTCGTGTCGGTTCTTTCTTAGAGTATTTTACAATGCAGTTAGAGAACTTAACCATTCTAAAAGGTAAAATAGGGCAGTCTCCAAAGTTTGCTTCACGTGCTAATGCTTCAAAGCTCTGCACGAGAAAGGCATTCAAAAAAGCTTTTTGGGACTCTGGACTAAACAGATCGATTGGGAGTACAATCAAAGGGACAGGACTTGGGCTGCTTATCTTCAGCCAGTTCAACCTCCTGCGTTTGTATCGTCTTCAAGCTCCGGGTCGTCACCCACAGATGTCCACGTTGGGCCATTTCAGAAAGATTTGTGGGTTCTTAAACTAACAACTGGCAAACAGATTGTGTGCCAGTAGCGTACCGCTGGCAGACAGCCCACCAGGTTACTAGAATTGTAGATTCTAGAATATTTAGATTACTAGAATCTAAAGGGCCTCATCAGAATAGAGTTCAATCAACATGGGACAGTTATACCAGCAAAACATACAAGTTGTTCATTTTTGGTGCTCAGCTCCACATCTATGAGAACCAGAAGGACACACCAGTATCCTCATTTCAGTTTACCTCTTCTCTTAACTTTCGAATCAGCTCTGTGTCATTATGATGAGTTTTGATGACTTCTGCTTTGCCACTTGCAACAAGGGAAGCACTTTCAATGAGATCAGGTCTGAGAGTACCCTGAGCAAGAAAAACCTCTTCAGGTTTCAGATTCATTTCCCCAATAACTTCATTGGCAATCTGCAAGATGGAGAGAAAAAAAGAAAAGTGTTCTGATCGACTTTTCAGTTATCAAAGGTCTGCCTCACCAACACTGATAGCTGACGGGTGGAAAACAGCTCATCTCCAGCAAAGCAACAGAAGAACACCACGATTCACGTGATCCATCAATTTGGTGAAAAAAACATTACCTAGAAGTTTATGCAACAGAAATGAATGGTCAAGTGATACAGTATACCTAAACACAAAGGTGGATCTACAACTGCTTGTGAACCATGCTGTGACCTCTGAATGGCTGCCAAAAATTTCAGGCTTAGGGTAACGTACCAAAGGCTTCTTAGGTCACCCACAGCTTACAAGACCACGGTGCCACTGAGTGCACAGTGCTTTAGAATGAAACAGTCTGATCTAGAAGGTGTGTCTAGAAATCCTATCATTAAAAAAAAAAAAAGCAACCAACAAATAATTATAAATATTACCTTAACAAAAGTGTCACCAATAATTTTTCGTTTCTCTTCAGGACTTGTAGTCATATTTAAGGTCTTGCTAATTCTTTTACGTGGAGTTCTGTCTTCATCCGAGATGGGCAGAGTTGTTGTACCGTTATAGAATGAATGAGCTGCATTCACCACTGTATGAAATTACAGGAATTTGTTGGCAAAGCCAGTAATGATTTTTATGCAAGGTTGGAAAAAGTAAGTTTCACTTTATTGCTTTGAACAAGAAAATAAAAATCATTCCAGTCCTTTAACTACTAACTGCATTAGACAGGCCTGTTCAATATGTCAAGAATTAATTGTAACAAAAGCATTTTCCTTCTCTTATTAACCTGGAGGGCAATTTTTTTCATATTATAAGGCTAAGCAAGAGCATGAAAGTTCAGTTCTTGATTCCCCTCTTAGGTTATAATTTACTTGCTTTACTCAAATAGTTTACAGGATGGTATTTCCCCAAGGCCTTTCTGCAACCAAAATTAAATGATGCACTATTTACTCATGGTACATTATGCCTTTTAATTCAGAGAGGCTCTCAACACAGACATCAGCTAGGAGGCTCTTTGGCATCTTTTACCAGCACTGAACTCCATGACCTACAGAAGGAGCATCTGCAGCAAAGGGATTCCCTCAATTTGTTATCCTGGCAGCCTGCTGGAGCCCAGGTTTTATTGGTTTACAGAGTGCAAGAATAAGACGTAGATTTTCCACTAAAAAAAGTAAAAAATAAACCAAAAAAATAGATGTGCGTAGAACAACGCTTAGACTTGACTGCATGGGCACACTGCAGCACAGGCTGTAAGATGCTGCTGTGCAAACTCCCTGCACTGTTTCACACGGCCAGGCCAGTGGAAAGCATTGCTCAGCCAGTGCCACGCTTCCTGACCAAAACACAGGAGAATCACTTGACACCAGCACTTACACACAGCCCCAGGGACAGGCAGCTATTGCTCACGAAATCAATCAGCTGGGCAGCATAAGGCAGCTCTCACTGTTTGCACAACTCAAACGTACACGACCTGTCTTTTCTGAGCTCCTCGTACTTTAGGCACCAAAAAACTCTAAACCTTGCCATCAGCCACGACAAGGTACCCTCTGCTCTCTCACAATGTATTGCTTCTCAACAAGCTACTCCAAAACCAACTAAAATGCACCTATTTAGAAGCCAGGAGAGTGAAATAAAAATGCCTTGAAAGAGTCGTTTTGGCTGTAACAGCATTCAATCACCCAAATGAACTCACAGTTTAAAAAGAAAGGGATCCAGGACAAGAAACAAAGCCCCAGTGGAAGATTGCTAACCAAACCACTGAAGAAAACTGCAATTAAAGGAGTTTTACAGCAGCTGAAAAGGATTACTTACCCACCAGCAGCAACGTGACTGAGGCACCCATCTGCTGCTTTGCTGTGCCCCAACAGCAGATATCGGATCTCAGCAACGGAAGCGATGGGTCAGTTCATTGCATGCTCCCATGAAATATGTAAGGCTTAACATTTTAGGTCTGAAGCGTTGTGAACAGACCTAGGCTGTTCCAAATTAGCAACCATGCTTTGGTATATAAAGTCTGAGAACTGCAAAGGCCAATTTAACTCAGTGAAGCAAAACACTAAACGTACGTTTTTAGGAGACTGGCCTTGTCATTAGAGGCATCGGACATATTTAACAAAATGATGGTACCTTTAACTTGAATCCCAAGTTTTTTGAGTGCCTCCTCCACAGACTGACTCTCTCTCTTGCGCATAAATCCGTTATCTATGTGTACAGCTATGACCTGGTCTCGGTTCAGAGCTCGGTTCAGGAGAGCAGTACACACTGTGGAGTCCACACCGCCACTGAGTAAAACCTAAGGATGAGGAAAAAAAAGAAAAAATTTGGTCAGCTGTCTACAGGGAAAGCGTTAACAAATAATTCAGATACAACTATGAGGATCAGAACAGACTATTGACTTACAGTCAATGATTTGGAAGAAAACCAGAAGTCAAACAATTAACTCAGCTGCGCAAACTTTCTAAAACCTGTTTAATGTTATTACCCAAATCACAGCAATTCTGTGTTTTTCAAATTAACCTGAGTAACTGCATGTGTCAGTGCTTCTATCAGACTTTTGCAAATAATCTTTCAGCTTCAATTCAACCTACTTACCAGGACTTTTGATGAGCCTACTTTCTCTTTGATATCTTGAATGCACTGAAGTTCTCTGTTTTCAACCGTGAAGGTACCACTGCATCCCGCAATATCGTAAAGAAAATTCTTCAGGATCATCTTTCCGTTCACTGTGAGGCTAACTTCAGGGTGGAACTGTGCTCCATACAGTTTTTTAGATTCGTTTGCTATACCTTCATTGGTGCAAAGAGATGAGCGTGACAAAAAAAAAAGTTGGAAGTGAAATGCATACTCTAGAAAGTCAACCATACACTCCGAGTGATTTATTCTGCCACGTTTTGGCACCAATCACAACTAAAGATTATGGTTAAGGTTGGGAACAAGGGCACTGTTAGATATCTGACAAACACAATCCCTCAGAAACCACGGAAAACACTCAGACATCTTAGGAAAACCATTGTGAAAACAGGAAATCAATGTCCAGCACGACCCTTTTCACATGGATGCGGCTGTGTCGGTGTGACTTGGTTACAGGGTTGTGTGAGGTATCGTGTGGTGAGGGAAAAATTCAGCAAACTTAAGAGCTCTCCAGGTCTCCCATCTCCTAGGAAAGCGACTCAAAGAGGCTGTTTGGCACTCAATAATTCGAGTAGCTTTCAAAAACCAAATTCTAAGGTCCTGCATTCCCCTGGGACAATCCCTGTGTCACGTCTGAAACACGGCTTTCAGCACCAACATTATTTTTGCTCAGTTGAACATTCACACAATAATATTAAATACAATAACAAGTTAATCAAGCTTTGATAATTAAGCAGTGTTTGACTTGTACTATTACAGTGCAAAACCCAAACACCACTTGCTACACACTAGAGTACGTTTTCCTCTACCCTGCCTTAAGGGCACATAATATTTTATTTCAAATAGAAACAACACATGCCTACTTTAAAGTAACATAAGCCATAAAAATAAAGTTAAATTTTCCATAAACCATCAATTTAAAAACACGACCATTCTTTTTCATGTCTATTTCTTTCTTTATTATCAAGACAGCACAACATGCAAGCAAGCACATACCAGAAACTGTTAAAAACAATTCACTTATCTGGCAATTACATAAAGGAGATAGTTAGAATCAAACGGCAACAGACTGTCTGCCATATTCTTTCCTTTAACAAATACAACCAAAATAAATATAAATATAAAATAAATACCTGCTATAATGTTCCCAGACTGTGCAACCACTTTGAATCCATCAGCTACTTTATCCACGCTATCTCCGTGAGTGAGGAGCACAAGCTCTTCCTTCTGAAGGCCCCTAAACAAAGATCAAAAACTAGAATCGATTAAAGAATTGAACAAAGCCCTAACTACCTGCAATTCCAAGAGAAGCCCTTCGACATCCCAATAAAAGAACATCTCGCTTGACCAGGCTCATTTGAAACACAGGCAGGATTTCCTTCCCAAAACCAGTGATGTCCAGCTCCCAGATGCCTCCCTTGGAAGCTGCACAAGCTCGTTTGTACAATACACCCTTCCTGCAAGAGGTAATTTATCTTAATTCAGAAGGTAATTTATCTTAATTCATGGTTTTTTTTACAAACATGCCAATACTGAAGTATCCCCTCTGACATGTAGAGTCAATCAGGATACTTGCAGCCCTGCTTTTTATTTCAATGAAGTTAAGTCTTCTCGCTCAAAACTAGGTGTTTCCAGGACAATTTGGGCACGTCAGACTTCAGGCAAGGTACCAAGTTCTGCAGTAGCACTACAGGGGAAAGTTAATAAAACTGGAACACCGAGTGTGAGTAAACTGTTAGAATTATTACAAGGATCTCGAGAGGCACTGACGAACTACCAAGAAATCTCATTCTGGTTTTATAAAACAACACAAAGCCATTTTAAAGGAAGGTAAAAAATGAACGGTTTCAGATTTTCTATTACCTTTCAAAAACTGGGTGGGTGCTAATCAATAAGAGTAATGCACTGCACAGCTGAAGAAGAGCTTAACACAAAGATTCCCATGTTGTGGTACATTTTATAGAGTCTCAATGAAGACGTTCTACTTTGAAATAAGGGGTTTACACAATATTCCAAGCAAATATATCTGCATTTCTAGAGTCAGTTGAGAAGTTATGCCTAAGAATTTAAGTAACTTGCTTACTCCTGAACACAGTTGTAAAAGTTTTATTACAAATTATCAGATAAGCATGGGTGAAATTTCACTATTGTCTGTAAAACAAGCTTCCTGTCATCCAGACAGCAATTTCCAACCTGGTATTTCCAATATTGTTTTGATAACTTAGAATGCCTATGCACCTGAACAGTGAACAGGTGTTATCCAGAGTAATGTTGAACACTCCATCTTCTCTAACACTCTTCTTGTGCACCGTACCTCCAAATACTTTATTCATCATCTGTCAAAACAAAAATATTACATGAAAAAGCACCACACAACCTAGTACCACTTTATACCTCAGTCTGCCTACGCCTGACAACAGCTCTAGCCCTCCAACCTAGTTTTTCATTATTATACTCACTTAATACATCATCTTCCAAAATTATAAGGAATTATCTTCAAATTGATCATTGTTCTTGCACTTATAAACGGCTGCTCTGCAAATCAGCTGAGTATCTGAAGCCAGTTATCTCAAAAACAGTTAAGCTGCTGAACAAAACTCTAAATTATCTATCTTTTATTTAAGGGCCTGCAGATAGACTGAAACCCCTCAAAACCTGGCTCCTCAGCTCTGGAGAACCAGTCAAAAACTTCAGTCTAGTACCTCAGTGTTATTTTGGTGACTCTAATAACCCTTGCTATCCCAGAGTAGTACAATTCTCAACCAGGCTTTTTCTTTCAAAAAACCTCACCTTGTCATTTGGAGTTGGATATCTGCATTTTAGATTTCAAAAGTCTCAAATCAAAGGTGGGTTGTTTTTTGTTGTTTTTTTTTTTTCCCTTGCAAATATAACTGGCAACTTAAAAAAAAACAGTGTTTCACCTTCAGCCTACTTTTATTTCAAGAGATACAAGGCTTCATTTTAGACCCAGTTTGCTGTTACACTTACTGTGCTTGACTGATTTCAATCTTTTATAACGAAGTAATAGTGCATTAATATACACACTTGATTAATTTCTGTAAAGTCAGCCTTAAGGAACACCCCTGCTTGAGGCTAGCTAACACGGTTTTCAATTTGCCCGGCGTCTAAAGGCATATTTTAATGTAACACACATTTCCCTTTAGAAAAGGGAGTGCCAACATTGTTTCCGTAATTACCAGCCTTTCTAAAGGAGTTTTTCCAGCCATTATTCAGCACCTCTGAAGGCCCAGTAAATCACCAACCCCCGAAAAAATGAGATGCACAAGCAGAAGTCATGCATCTAATCCATCCCTTATCTCCTTGGAAGTTTGTTCCTTCACTGAGCTTGGATCCACTGGATCACTGCGGGATCACCACTCAGTCAAGGTAAGGAAGAGTTTGGTGGGAGGGGGGTGGTTAAGCACTCTTAAGAATTAGAAACATTCCAGGCTTGAAAACCAAAAGGAAAAACTGTTTCACTTGTTTCCATGAGGGGTGCATTTTCCAGTACCAACTAGACTGAATTAGTTCATGACTGCCAGGCTACATTTATTGTGACAAAAAAGGCAGTGTGGAACTGAATCTGCAGCACTTAAGCAAACAAAAACCATTTATTGATATGGCAGAGGCAAGAGAAGAACACACAGTATGCTCAGTTTACCAATTAGGACTTTAAAAGTATTTTTTGCACATGTGGCATACTGCCTATATTTGAAAAGCAGATCCTTTAGCAGTTCATCTTCAGTTAATATCAGAAACAAGGCCTGGAAGACAGCTGTAGGCAAACATATCTCCCAACAGCACCTGCATGCCATAGCAGATTCCGAGAACTGGTTTTCCTATTGTAAATATCGCTGGGTCGAACCATGGTGCATCTTCTGCATACACAGAGTTTGGTCCTCCGGATATAATGATAGCTCTGCAGGCAAAAGGTAAAGAAAACGTTAACTAAAATATATGGTTTACTTTAAAATCTCTTTCTTTGCTTTAAACATTGACACCGTCCAGCAACACTCTTAGAACTCTCTATATTCTAATATAAATTTTGACACAAATATCCTAACATACCGCTTAACTTTGCTATGTCCCAGCTGTCAAAACCAGCAGCTTACCAGAGAGGTATTTCATCAGTTCAAAGTCAAATAGAAACCATCTTTAAAAGCGACTGTATTTTAAATTCCTCATAGCCAAGTGCCAACTACGAGGGAAGTGCGATGGCTAGGATCAAACATGGAATATTAGCATTGATACACTTCACCATGCCTGTGCTATGTGGAGGAGAGCTGCATTCAAAAACCAGACTCCCAAATTCCCAGAGCTGCTGAGAAAACGTGCCTTAATCCACCCTGATTACGCAGCGAGATGGCATTGGCAACAGGTTGTGAATTCCAAGTCCAGTCTTTGCAAGGACGTATGGTTCGAAGTTAATATTTCATGCTATAACAGAAAATTAAATCTTTCCAAAGGGAAGAGAGGGCTTTTGCAAACCATGATTTGCAGGATCATGAACTGCAGAAGCCCAGGCCAGTTGGGCAATGCCTTTTGGCCTCGGCCCAGGGTCAAACACGGGCATTCCAGACCTCGGACTCCTGTACTGGTCGTCTCACGGAGAACACCGAATCGGTTATTCGGGGCAAGAAACGCACAACGGGACGAGGGAGGAGTCCTGTACACAGGATTAAAAGCATCTAATAAAGCTTTCTCCTAGCATTGCTCAGAGAGTTTGTCGTGCAAATACTGACCAAACAATCTCGACAACTAGTACCTGCTGCACCTGTACAGGCACTTCTGCTCGAGTCGATGAATATCCTCAACTCAGACACTGCAAGAAAGAGCCTGAAAACCCTTAATCCCTGATGGTGTTACTGCTCCTAATAACTCCATGTACAGAAGCGTTTGCTAAAGCACCAGACGTACAGAACACTAATACTAAAGGAAACATAGGGGCCAGTTGTGATAGGACAAGGGGTAATGGTTTTAAAATAGAGGGAGGTAGATTCAGGTTGGATATTAGGAAAAAGTTTTTTACCATGAGAGTTGTAGAACACTGGAACAGGTTGCCCAGAGAGGTGGTGGATGCTCCATCCCTGGAGACGTTCAGGGCCAGGTTGGACGAGGCCCTGAGCAACCTGATCTAGTTGGAGATATCCCTGTTCCTTGCAGGGGGGTTGGACTAGATGACCTTTGAAGGTCCCTTCCAGCCCTAACCATTCTATGATTCTATGATTCTATAGCCACACCTACAGACTGAACATCCTTAGGAGAAGTCAAAATAGTTGCACACTGTCCTATTCAAAAAATAGAGTCTCAAAAACCTGCGTTTTTCCATACCAATTAAAACCCAACAGAACACAGAAAGGTCATCCAATGTGCTCAAGTATTCAAGAAAAAAAATTATGAGCAGAGGGCAAGAGAGGAATTTGCATCTTCTCAACTGTCCAGGAAAAGTTAAAAGTAACATGGGATGTCGATTTTGAAAGCTTCACTGCACTGCAACACCATGTAATTTCTCACACGCCTTCTTGCCCTGGTATGAACACACCTCTCTCTGGTTTACCTTAAACCACTTCCCAAACAACCCGACCTAGCTTTGGAAAGCCTGTTTGCAAGGGATTGAAGGCACACCAGGAACCACGTGAAAACACCAGGAGTAAAACGTGTGCATTGACACCCCAACCTCGGGCCTCAGACGGTGCCAGAGCTCAGACTAACACCAGCAGAGCCCCCAGCCTTGGCATGGCCTCGGCCCAGGACCTTGTGGAAGCTGCTAACGTTTATGTCATGTTGAGATGAAACTCATCACCACAGATTGTTCTGAAACGATGAAAATTGAGGAGCTGACTTTTTAAACACAACACTTAAATACAATTTAACAAACCATTCGATCTTGCTGCCCGCCTCAAACCTTAGCACAGACCAAAGGACAGCTCCTCGGCCCATTCCATGTTTATCTGTGATGCCACGAGCTGCAACATGGGAACACGACTGCAGCCGTGACATGTGGAACATACATCAAAATCTTGCAGTAAAACCACGAGCCCATGTTTACGATGGTCACTGAATAAAGGCTGTCGTCAGCATTCGTTGAGCTTTCCTGGATGCAATGATTGACTGAGACTGTGGACACAAAGCTTATTGACCCATCTGGGTAACCGAGAACCCAAAACCACTATCTTAACCATGAGAATTGACCTTTTAATTAAGTGGTTTTGCCACATTTTAGAGAGCAATTATTTGGAATGACAAATCCAACAGGTCTAATCACGAGACTCTGAAGAACCTTCAGCTGTGAGAAGACAGGGGGAAAAGGTGTTCCCACTACAAACCTGCATCGGTACTGCAGAGGTCTGGGACAGAACAGCGTTAGTACTATGACCCACACCTCAAATTCGGCACACTGGAGATGCAGGAATTCTTTTTAAACCAGTAATTAGGTATGTCAATCTTTTAAAGACTTGATTGTTGGAGAATTATAAACAAGATCTGACCAGAGAAGCTATTTTTAAGAACTTTTCTGGAAGAGAAATTCTTCTCAACAGCTACCTGATAGATCCAGCAGTTCCTGGGTTTCGTGTTCTCCGTGTTTTCAGAAGAGATCAGTAAGTTCCTAGTTGACTTACTAAAATATACTGTTTACTGGTTCACTAATTGTCATTGATTAGAAAAATGCAATTCTCCAACAAAGCACTGTCGTATCTGCTGTCAGGTGCAACCAAGAAGCACACATGTACCATGTTTCTAGATTTGTACCAAACGGACAAAATTTGTACATTTCAGGGTATTTATTTTCCCCACACAGAAGAGGCGTACCCTGGCACGCCCAAGAAAATGAGAAAAAGAAACGTACAAAGTACTAAATAATTGCAAGACCTTTTCTTGCTGCAAACAATGAATGGCAGTTTCAGTTGTTTTTCTTAGTTGCTTCCCAGAAACAGCTTGGCATGATTTACCACAGTATCTTCAGTATCCGAGTTAGTTTAATGTACAAAATAAATAAATAAATAGAAGAACTAAGAAAATCATTTTTAGAAACTCACAAAACTTGTTTTCTTGATTAATAGCCACCCTAGCTTAACAGGTAAAACAGCGAGATCATTTAAATTTTTGCAGATACGTATTTACTCTATGATCAGAGGGCTGGAGCACCTTTCCTATGAGGACAGGCTGAAAGAGTTGGGGCTGTTCAGCCTGGAGAAGAGGAGGCTCCGGGGTGACCTTATAGCGGTCTTCCAGTACCTCAAGGGGGCCTACAAGAAAGATGGGGAGAGGCTGTTCAGGAGGGCCTGTTGTGATAGGACAAGGGGTAATGGTTTTAAAATAGAGGGAGGTAGATTCAGGTTGGATATTAGGAAAAAATTTTTTACCATGAGAGTTGTAGAACACTGGAACAGGTTGCCCAGAGAGGTGGTGGATGCTCCATCCCTGGAGACGTTCAAGGCCAGGTTGGATGAGGCCCTGAGCAACCTGATCTAGTTGGGAGATATCCCTGTTCCTTGCAGGGGGGTTGGACTAGATGACCTTTGAAGGTCCCTTCCAGCCCTAACCATTCTATGATTCTATGACCTACCGAAAGCCTTGTTCCCTGATGGCAAAGGCCGGCGTCTCCAACGGGAAGATCTCGGACTGGACGAACAGCTCGCGCACCCGGCGGTCTATGACCTTCCCGTACTGCGCTCCGGCATCGAGGATGACGACGGCTCCCTCGTAGTGGTGCTGCCCATCCTTGAGCTCTCCTCTGGTGTTCTCCGGCTGCGAACATCACCCAGGTCATCATCACTCAGAACATCACTCGCTGCTTTATGGCGACGCGCTGCGGACCGCGGGCTTTAAGCCAGGTCTCTTAGACTTGCTAGGGTTACCCAGATGTTAATTTATGATTAAAATGATAAACGCTAGCCAAGAAACTTCTAAATGAAAAAATCCTGAAGTTCATAAGGACCAGTAGGTGCACTGGCAAGATGAAAGGGCTATACATTAACACAGCACATCCCTCCCAGCAGCCGCGCAAACATGACATCGCCGTCCCCCAAATCAAAGCGGGTACAAATTAGGGAAGAAAAATGCCAGTAAGCTAATGAAGGCACAGCTTTCCATAAATAAGAAGTCATGTGCCCTGTTCACCACTACAGCCACTCCAGCTCTTTCCATTTAACAGTTCCATACAAAACCCAGCACACGCTGGGATAATTAAGAGCATGCGCCTCTTTCTCAAGCAAAACAGGACAGTGCAAAGACAGAAGAAAAACGTTTTCCTCCACCACACTGCCTCAACACACTGAACTTTCACTCGACATTACCTCCTGGAGAGAAAAAAAAGGAGAAATTGAGAACAAATGTCTCTGCTAAATGATCTTCTACAAAACCAACTTTTGAACGCAGAATTAAAGCAGGTGGCACGTGGGAACAAAGCAATGGCTCTCTTTGACACCGTCGCATTTGAAGTGGTTGACCAACCTCAGCTAAATCTGAAAGATGGCAAGGACAAGTTTTTTTTTAAAAAAAAGAAATTGTGGAAAAGGCAGCTATTCCATAGAAGTGTCCTTATTCGGAGGATCTTCAAGGAAGAATGTGAACACAACTGCATTGTGAGACACCAATAAATTCACGCAGAAAAAATTTTGCTGCTTAAAGAAACTGCTTACTTTGGGGGTGTTTTTCCCTTAACTTAAAGCTTACACTGTTTCCTTGCCAATGTAGTTTGATGAAGGAAAAACCAGGAAGGGTTTTACTTTGGCAAACGCTGCCTCAAATACATCTTGAAGCTCACGACTGTTTCAAGTTTTAATTATGGCATGTTGGAGTTGTTCTGCATGTTCGTGCCAGGCAACGCACCCTCCCAGCCAGGGCTCCCAGCAGGTCCCCACTGCTGCTGCCCAGGCTCCCAGAGAAGCTGGGCAGCCTCCAGCACACCACTGTATTTCCACATGGGTCAGAAAATCACCCCCACATCAACCACAGGTCATTCTGGAGGAGAGCATCATCCTGCTGGGACATACTCTCCCCAACAAATGCAAAGTAAAGGCTGCCTTTGAGCTTTCTTCCTCAGCTGCCAAGAGACACCTCAGATAAGTGTCTTCAAGGAAGGCAAGCACCCTGGAAACTTCCAAAGTTTACGCTAGCTGGAAAAGGTTTTATCTAAATTAACCTACATAAGCAGAAAAAGTAGTGCTAAATCCCTCAAAAGCCTAAATCCACGTTAGAGTCAGTTACTTAATTTCTTTCCTTCAGCTGGTAGCTGAGTGTGCTGATGAGAAGCTCTTAATGACTTTTTAGTCCTGGGTTACACAACAAGGAGGGCAGTGTTGGAGGAGAGCAGACTTCAGCAGCAAACGCCCCTTGGTCAGATGGAGAGAGGTCACAGAACTGTCTTCCCTTCCAGCAGAGGGGAAGGAATCACTTTTAGAACTATTCTGGGCATTTTCACCTAGCAATTTCTAAATTACTAGTTCTAGTGAGAAAGACAAACATCCTTACTCTTTCCTGATCCCATATTGTGGCAAACCTATCCCTTGCAGTGCTATTTCTTATTAAAAGTCTTTAACTGTTTCAGAGCACGTACCATGAAGGGACAGAGCTCTGCAGCCGTCTCAGCTGGGTGTCTAAGATTGCCCACTTCCACCTGCAGGAGACCAGGGTGGGATGTTGTGGCTGCCCCATCCCTGGAAGTGTTCCAGGCCAGGTTGGATGAGGCTTTGAGCAACGTGGTGTAGTGGAGGGTGTCCCTGCCCATGGCAGGGGGGTTGGAACTGGATAATCTTTAAGGTCCCTTCCAACCCAAACTGTTCTATGATTCGATGATGCAAACAGCCCCCTCCAGACCTCCGGGCACACCACTGGTGCAAAGCCAGCCCTTGTACGGATGGGTCCCACCTGCCAGCAGTGGCACCCACACATCGTACTCTAGCATTTCCCAACCTGCAGACCAGCCCTAAGAGCCTGCAGAAGGAGTAAGAAGAAAGTAGTACAACTCTGAAGGCAGCTTTCACATTTTACAATAAAACCCTCCCAAAAATCTCAAAAGCCAGCTTCTAATCACAGTGCGGAAGGTCTTCTCTCGGGTAATGCTAAGGGCATTTGGGCTAAAATCCAGTACAATCCAGTTGAGCAACGCAGATCTCGTGACAGGGAATACATAAGATGAGCAAGGCAACATGCACTTTCCCAGAAAAAAATAATTATTAAATCGGTGGTCTAACAACTCATTGCTCCCTTAGATGTGGGCTTAGAGTAAACTACAGGCTGAAACACTCCTCTCCCAGTACTACTGGGCACTGCCCGCTGCCCTGTTCTCTGTAGGCATCCTCGCAGCACACCCCCGCAGACGTCCCATTTACCTACTGGAATCTTTCATCGTACTGTGTCCTTTGCACATTCCTCAGTTTCACTCTTGTAATCTGCCAGATATTTAAATTTTTTATTAGTTGTTTTGTTTCAAGTTCATCTGGGGGTTTTTTGGTTTGCTTTGTTTTTCTTTTTCTATTGTAATTTTTTTTTTGTGTACTTTTTTTTTTTGCTTGGCATTTCCATTCAAGTACTTGACCCTTCTTGCCCTGAGCCGTGCACACACGGTTTCTCACATCACTCCACAAATTTCACCCCAGCATACGTCCAAGCAAGTCCCATCCCAGGAGTTAATGCAGGCACCCATCCCCACACGGACCACGTCAGAGATGCTGTACTTCGCCTCTGAGCTGGAGTAGAACTGTAAGGAGGGTCAGCTCCAAAGAGAGCCCGACAGAAATGCCACCATAAATCACGTGGAAAAAGAGGAAGGAGAAAGGCAGTAACTCAGCACTGGATCTGGCTTTATTTATTTAAAGGCGCAGTTCCAAGGCTAGAGATTCTGAATCCAAATTTAATAACAGAAACTTCGTTTAATAAAATAAAAAAGGAACAGATGCTGTTAACATGCAGCCAACATGGCAGTTCAGCTCATGCGTTTGTACACTACACGCATGCCAGGAGGAAGATGAAGAGGATACCAGACAGCCCAGCTCCTGCAGGGACAGGGTGTATGGAGCCAACACCTCTTCCTAGTGGAGATGCTCCAGTTTCTAATAGAAGCTCTTTTTTCCTCAGTAGGGGTATAACTAAGTTCCTTGTCTTCTCCCGGTCCATTGTCACAAAAATCTGGAGAAATTGTTATTTTTGAGAACTTCTGTCAAAGCTGGTTTGACAGCTGCCCAAGGCGGTTCAGCCTTTGGGGCAGAGGCACTGTCCTGATGCCCCCGCATGGAACTAAAAAGAGAACGGAGCTTGCGTACACCAAGAGAAAAACGAGGGGGAAAATCTATATTTAGCCAATTTAAACCACAAGTCACCCTGAAAACCGTGTCATACGTGAAGGATTCCCATTACACCACCAAAACGCTCTGTCTCCAGACTGCTGCTTCCCTGTTACATAGCCCCAAGACCTGGAACCGGGGTCCCGACTGCCGCCTGAACGGTATCGCCACCTCCAACCACACTCCATCATCATTTCAGCTCTACCACTTAGCAACACTGTAAGAAAAGAAGCTTCCATTGCTCTTGGGGTTTCTGTGTCAAACCCAATACTTATCCGTTCCACAACGAGCTGCGGTAGCAGACCTGCCGTCAGGCTGGCACTACCAGCCGAGGACACCACGCATCTTACTCCTCGGTGTACCTACCTAGTGCTTCAAACTAATTTTGCAGGTTACAGCCCACTTCTGCGGCATGAGGGAAACGTTCAGCATTTCACACCCCCACACGCTCGCAGGATTTTCATTGATGCAATTTCTAAAACACATTAATACACAGAACAGCCTTATTTCGGAGCACCGGGAAGCACCCGGCAGCAGCGGCCGCTCTGTCCAAGCCCTCACCCACACTGATGTCTTAGGACAAGCCTAAACCAGGAGCCTTGGTCTGGTGCTCTCAAGCCAGCACACGTTTTACAAGAGTTTAATTGCTCCCCTGTGGTATTAAAATTAAGCAGGTATAAGAGCACTCACTCATATTTTTTTTTCAGAGTATAACAGAAAATTAACTCCTTTGAGCTCAGGCAAACCCCAAGACAGATACAAGAGCCCCCAACCCGTTATCTCAGATAAACTTAAATTTACATCAGCCACACGGAGATTTCCAAAGGCTGTTGGGACCCGTCCCCCTGCGGAAACCGCTCTCGTTACCCGCTTCCTGCGAGAGTGCGGTCCGTGGAAGACGAGGTTCGCATCGCCCAGCCGGCTCGGGGTGCGACCACCCAGCGAAGAGGAGCCCGCAAGAGCAGCCCCAACCAGGAGACTGTGTCTGTAGTCCGGGAAAAGCGGGGCAGAAAACCTCAGTAGGGACCAACTGAGTACTTCCAAAAAAAAAAAAACAACCCAACCCTGAGAGTCACGTTTTCTTCCAAACTGGATATAAAGTCTAGAACAAGGCTTTTATCCGTCTGCAGCTTAGAGGCTGGAGGCAACTCGCACAGTTTTGGTTCGGAAGCCGCGTTATCGAGAAAAAACACCAATTTCACGAAGGCACGCACCTCGTTTCGTCACGCGCCGCCGCCACCGCTGCAAACCGGACACGGGGCGACGCTGAGGGCGCAATTAGGGCAATTAAGCGAACCAACTTTTCCCTCGGGTTGGCATGAAGGAGGGACCGCTCCACCGGGGCCGCGACGGCCGAGCGGCGCGGCCGGCTGCCGGGAAAGGCGCTGCCGTGCCCCGCGGCGAGCCCCGCTGCGGTTTCGAGCCAACGTCTCACAAAATCCTGCCGAAACCCAGACTGGGAAGTGAATTATTTTTCCCAGAACAACCGCTTGTCGCGGCTGAGCGGCGCGGGGGGGCAGGGGGCGGGCGGGCACGGGGCCCCCGCGGGCCCCACAGCCGCCCGGCCCCGCTCCCCGGGCCGCCACCGCGGACCCCGGCCCGCTCCGAGCCGCGCTGCCGCCCGCGGCCCCCGGGAGCCGGCCGCGGGGGAAGGCCGGGCCCCGCCGCGCCCGGCAGCGGCGGCACAAAGCGCCCGCCAGGCCCGTGCGGGCGGCGGGGGGACGGCGGCGGCACTGACCTTGGCGTCTCCGTTGCAGAGGGCCATGGGGGCTGCCGGGCCCGACCGGCGGGACGAGGCGGGTGGCCCCGAGGGGGGAAGAAAGGGCCGCGAGGAGCCGCCACCACCGCCGCGATGAG
This sequence comes from Tauraco erythrolophus, assembly GCF_009769465.1. Lineage (NCBI taxonomy): Eukaryota > Metazoa > Chordata > Aves > Musophagiformes > Musophagidae > Tauraco > Tauraco erythrolophus. Next base: position 28,834,092 of record NC_141475.1, read on the forward strand.
CTAATGCCGCCCGGCTGCGCCGCCGCCGCCGCGGGAGGAGGAGCCGGGGCCGCCCCCGCTCCGGCGGAAGGGGCGGAACGCGGGGCCAGCAGCCGGGGTCGGGAGGGGGGGGGGTGTATCCGGCCGAACCGAGCCCGGCCCGCGGTGCCCGAGCTCCCGGGGCTCGTTTCGGGCCGTTTCGAAGCGGAGGCGGTGCAGTTCGTGTTTTGGTGGTGTTGGTGCGGGCGCGGCGTGAAGCGCATCTCCGCGGGATGCTGGGGAAGGGAACGACGTCAATGGAAGTCTCCCGGTAAAACGTTTTGGAAACCTTTCTCCGGACTTTTGAAACGAAAGAAAGGGAAATGAGGAAAGGTGCGAGCGTTCCAATTCGAGTTACAAACCAGCGTCTGGTTCCACTGCCGGAGCGGAGCGATTTCGTGCTAGGGATAACATCCGCCTGCGATTTTTTGCTCTAAACGTTTTAATTGTGTTATTATGGCTATGATGGGTCTTTCAAGAATTAAAAAAGAAACGGAAGAATAGTTCAAGCATTAAAAAGAGAAGAAAAATGAGACGCATAAAACGTGTTTCTGATGGTCTAATTATCATGTAATTATATAAATAATGCGTGAAAAAAAGGAGGTGGGGGGGGGGAATCACATTGGCTGGCTGTGGTTCTTACTGGTTTTTAATTCTGTTTGAACGAGAGAGCTAAAGAGAAAAAAAAGCCCAGAACGGAATGGTTATTGTTCACCTCCCGTTTACCGATATTTCACACTGGTGCTTACGGCCGGTGGCCGGTGCCCGCTCGCTGCGGAAGCTCTAAAAGCCCCCGGGGGGGCCGCGTTCCCGGCAGAGCCGGACCGGGGCGGCGGCGGAGCCCTCCCCTCCCCGAGAGGCAGCGCCTCCGTCGTCCCCGCACCGCCCGGCCGCCGCCGGGACCGGCCTGACTCGGGCCCGCGGCCGGTCGCGGCGCCGCCTCCCCGGCGGGGCGGGGCGGGGCGGAGCCGCACGGGGCGGGGCATCCGTGACGTAGCGTGCGGCGCACCAATGAGGCGCGCCCACGCCTGCCGCGAGCGCCCGTAGTTCCGGCAAGGGGCGGGGCGGCGCGGGGCGGTTGGCGGTGACCGGGCCGGCGCGGCGGCGGTTCCCTCAGCGGCGGGAGGCAGCGTCCGCTCCCGCCTCGGCCCGCGGGGCCCCCGCACGGCCCCGCCGCCCCCGCAGCCATGTCGCCCGCTATCGCGGCCAAGGAGGGCGGCCGGCAGCGCCGGGCCGGCAGCCAGCAGCACTGCCTGGACGTGCGGAGCGAGGCGCCGCCCGCGCTGGCGCGCTGCGAGGACGGGCTGCGGGGCGGTGAGGCCGAGGCGCTGCTGCTGCTGCCGCCGCCGGCAGCGGGGCCGAGCTCGCGGGGGTGCCGGGCGGAGCTGGGCAGCATCCTGCTGCTGCTGGTGCTGTACGTGCTGCAGGGCATCCCGCTGGGGCTGGCGGGCAGCGTGCCCCTCATCCTGCAGAGCAAGAGCGCCAGCTACACCGAGCAGGCCTTCTTCAGCCTCGTCTTCTGGCCCTTCAGCCTCAAGCTGCTCTGGGCCCCCTTGGTGGACGCCGTCTACCTGCGGGGCTTCGGCCGCCGCAAGTCCTGGCTGGTGCCCACGCAGTACGTGCTGGGGCTCTTCATGATCTACATGTCCACCCAGGTGGACGCGCTGCTGGGCGACGGGCAGGGCCGCGGCCCCGACGTGGTGGCCCTCACGGCTACTTTCTTCCTCTTCGAGTTCCTGGCGGCGACGCAGGACATCGCGGTGGACGGCTGGGCCCTGACCATGTTGTCCAGGGAGAACGTGGGCTACGCCTCCACCTGCAACTCCGTGGGGCAGACGGCCGGCTACTTCCTGGGCAATGTCCTCTTCCTGGCCCTCGAGTCGGCCTCCTTCTGCAACAAGTACCTGCGCTTCCAGCCCCAGCCCCAAGGGATCGTCACCCTCGCAGGTACTGCCTGGGTACCGCCGGAGATGCTGGGATGGGGATGCTTCTCCACTGAGCCTGGACCGATGCTCCGTTCAGAGCGAGTGGCGGTTTGGCGCTGTGAGCTGGGCAGGTTTGGTTTGTCTCCTGCCTGGGAGAAAGTGCAGCCTGCTAGGAGGCCGGCAGAGTCCCCAGTTCATGCGCTGGACTTCCAGGCTTCTCTGGGCTTGAGAGTGTGGGAAACCTGCCTTGTCATTATCTTGGCTGACCTCAGCACTTTGGAGATAATTTTTCCTTCCCCCTGGTTTAATGACCATGGGATAGATTATTGTTTGAAAAAACCCAAACAAACCAAAAGCTTTGCCTCTTTTTAAGAAGGCCTTTTAAGAACATCTCCTTCTGGGAGGAAGGAAAGGGGAAATTAAAAAAACCCAGACTGATTCTTCCAAGATGGTATTGTTCACGGAAGTAGAAACAAGTGTTCAGGGTTGACCATATGGCCAATTTCTGAAGAAGGGCTTTATTTTAGTAAATTAAGGGGAATTTTGTGTTCTATTTAATGAATTAAATAGAGCCTGGTAATCTAACCAGAACTAGCTGTGAGTGTTGGGATGTCTTCTGTTCAGTAGGTTTTGGGTTGTTTGATTGTTTTTTTCAGAAAGGTTATATGTGGTGGTTGGTTTTAGGCTTATTACCCAGAAGATGAATAAAACGCACACGTTTTGGTTGCGAGGTTGAGTTTAGCCAGCTCGGCTTATGGGAGGACAGGAAAAACTGGCACCACTTCTGGCTGCAGGCTCAAAGTGACCGTGGCTCGCAATGAAGAGTAAATTCTCGTGGTTTTAGATACTTTGCCCTACTTTTCCCTCTTACATCGATTGCTCTGGCTGTATCATGTGAGAGAAGAAGTATGGCAAAACTGATTGAATTGTTTGAAGGGTAGTTTTCACTTTCTGCCCGGTACCTGTCTTACTGATAAATCAGGATATCTCTTTCCAAGGCTGCTGTACTTACTTTGTCTATGCAGCTATCGCAGTTCCTAACTAGCCTTCCTCTTTCCTCCCTTTCCATAACCCTGTGTCTGGTCTGTATGTCAACAAGCACAGAGTAGCCCTCGAAGTAACCCTGCTGATTTATTGCTTTCCTTTGTTTTCCTTCACCCTGCAGTTGATCAGTGCTGGTGTGTCTTCCCTCTTGCTGCAGCTGCAGCAGCAGGCTGACGTCTCTTACTGCTGATGCAACTTGCAAATCACTAGTGTAGTGAAGAGAGCTTGGTTTGTCTATACTCGCCTCCGCTGTCCGGGTTTTTTGTTGGTTTGGGTTTTTTTCCACAGTACCGTGTGTATAAATGGATTTGTTACTGTTACAAGAGCGCTGTCTTTGGAAAAAAATTATCCCAAAACAAAAAAACCCACCAACACAACCTGTTTAACTTGTCCTGGGGGTACTAAACTGGGTGGAGCAAGAAAAGCCAATAACTCTGACACTAGAGTTGCAGGATATGGTTTTTTGGGTGGTAAAACTGGCTGCAAGAGATTTCTGTTCCCTCGTTTGTATGAGTGCACGCCGCGGTTTGCTGTGCCCACGGTTCTTCTGAAGCAGCTGTGGAGTGGCAGTCCTGTAAACCAGCTCTCTGGTCCCAGCAGTGGTTGCCACAAGGCTTGTGATGAGCTGGTTCAGGCGGTCGAAGCAGGAAAAAACTTTATAATCTGAAAAGGTGAAGAGTTTTCTGCCAGTTCAGGTCTCGGAACGCTTTTGCCGTAGGCTGAGTGCCGATGCTTGGGGAAAGAACAAGTCAATGCTTCGTGATCCCAAGTCAGCTTACGTCGTTGAGGAGCAGCAGCAGCATCAGTTGTTCTCGTTAACTGCGGGAAATGATGTGAACAAATGTAAAACCATTCATCAGGGCAGACGCTGTGTTATGTTGTTTTGGGCTGAAGTTCTAGAGAAGAAAAGGAGAAATGTGTTGTTTGTGCTGACACGCGTGTGAGTTTAGCACTTTGCTGCTCCAGTGACTGTTGGGTTTTTTTTGCTTTTTTTTGTTTGTTTGTTTGCTTTTTAAAGGAGGGATAGGGGGAAGCTCAGGGGCTGGGTTTGTTGTTTCACATCCAGTTTGCCATGCAGTTGCATGAACGCCTGTTCCCGCGTGAAGAGGGGTGAAGCACGAGTGCAGGAGAAGGTTCCTCCAAAGCAGCCCAAATTTACCTGGACCAGTGCCTGCGGAGTTCCCTTTTTCCCGGGAGGAGCTGTGTAGCAGTACAGTTTCTTAAAGCTGTTGTGACGAAACGCTGTCCCCCCACGCACACCTCAGTGACGGTCATTTTCCAGCCTGATCTGTCCCTGGCCTGGTTCAAAAGTTTGCTTTGCCCTGGCAGGACAGATACTTTGCTGGCAGTACTGTAGAGGCAGAGACAAAATGGGGATGGGGCAGACAGCAGGGGTGGCACCAGAAAATTTGTGCTGGAAATTCCTTGTGTGAACTATAATTGTGAAGTTCTTTTGCTCGTAGCTCGTTAGTGCTTCACCATGTGTGAAAGGAAGCGTACGTTATTTCCGTGTGAGCTGCCTACAGCTGTGAAAATCCAAGACTTTTATTTGAGCTGGACTGTTGTAGATGGCTTTTTTTCCCACTAATCCAGCCGTTGCTGCGTTGCAGCTGACAGGGCTGACCTGACGGAGAGTATCCACGCGGTGATGCTCAAAGCTGTTCCTGTTCCCATCCTCTTGGATAACAATAAGTGCTACTATTAGAGTACCGCTCCTGTATGTCTTTTGTAGACAGCAGCTGTGATTAGCATGACTCTCTGAAAACTCATCTTTTACTTAAAAATATATGTTCAGGGTGCCTTTTTCAACAGAGAAGAGAGCAATCTGACAGCGTTGGTTGTGAGATCCTTTTACTTTAGCAAAGGGAAGCGTAACTGATGTGGAAGGAGCAGAAAATGGTTTGAAATGCCTTTTTTTTCTTTCACAGTGAGAGTGCTAGGGTACAGCTAAAGTAGTCTTTCCATGATTTCTTCCATCGTTATCGTGCTTGTTTTCTTCCTGTGCATAAAAAGTAGCTTATAACTGCCTCAACCTTTGCACTGTCCTTGCCCTTTCACCAGCCCTCGCTGCTTACTTCCAAGTTACCATGAGGCTTTTGGAGTTGCTCGTGACCAGGAAGATAAAAGGCTATTTCTGTTGTACCCTCTGCATGTTTCTGAGTTCTTTCTTGCCTCTTTCGTAGCAGTAGAGGATAGGATTATTTTAGATTAATCCATTCACTGACTCAAAAAGAACTTGCCATAAAATATCGGTGTGTTTTTCCTACTACTGCCTTCAAATCCACAATTTGGCAAATATTATATCTGCTTAAAATAGAGCACTTAAAAGTTAGTAAGTATAATATCCACTGGAAGCAGACATATTTGAGTGACTCTTTACGCTGTAAGGCGTCTTTACAGCCATGTAAGTGTAAATCTTTGTTTCCGTATGATAGTAGGTAGATATTCTATAGAGAGTATAGAATTGAGGCATGGAATAGTTACATGACCACGAAGTAAATCAGCTGGAGAGTTGTGAATGACTTGTTCTTCTGAAGTTTTTTCCCCATCTTGTAATTATAAAATGTGCTTTTTCCTCCTTGATCAGCTTTTAGTGGTTGTATGTGTAATCCTTCAACACTTTGGGTTTTATTCCTGTTTCTGCTCCAGCATGCTGGTTGTGGCAATAACACACCGAGCTCCAGGGAAGCCTACAGGAAAGCTGGAAAGGGACTTTTTCCAAGGGTGTGTAGTGATAGGACAAGGGGCAATGGCTTTACACTGAAACAGGGGAGATTTCGGTTGGATATAAGGAAGAAATTCTTCACTCTGAGGGTGGTGAGGCACTGGCCCAGGTTGCCCAGAGAAGTTGTGGCTGCCCCATCCCTGGCAGTGTTCAAGGCCAGGTTGGATGGGGCTTTGGGCAACCTGGTGTAGTGGAGGGTGTCCCTGCCCATGGCAGGGGGGTTGGAACTGGATGATCTTTGAGGTCCCTTCCAACCCAAACCAGTCTGTGATTCTGTGATTCTGTCTGGGATCTCAGGAGAACGTGTGCTTAGAGAGCGAGGGGCAGGGAAGAGCTGTGTCCATTACTGTGTGTAGCTACGTGCTTCTGGTTTGCTTTAGTTGCTTGGTTTTAGGAGGGTCATTGAGTAATAAATAGTTTTATTCAATTTTTGGATTATTAGGTTGTTGGCTTATGTGGTTGCAAAGTAACTGTGTTTCAGATGCTCAGTGAATTGTTAATGGAGTGCTGATAGTGGCTGCTGGAAAGATTTTTGGTTTTTTCTTTTTCTCTCCAGATTTCCTGTTTTTCTGGGGAGGTGTCTTTTTAATCACCACTACGCTGGTTGCCCTTTTTAAAAAGGAAAACGAACTAACACCAACGAAGGAAGAAACAAAAGGCATCACTGATACCTACAGGCTACTGTTCTCAATAATCAAGATGCCAGCAGTTCTTACTTTCTGTCTCTTGATTCTCACAGCAAAAGTAAGCAAATACATGCATGATTTGTTAGATGCTAATGATCCGAGCGTGTGAAAGGTTGCTGAGTCCCTACGGTGCAACTTATTTCTTAGTTTTGCTAGTGGCTGTCATCAGAGTTCCAAATTTCCACGTGAAATTTGAAAGAAAATTCCTTATATCGTTGTGCTAAGTACGGCTGTACAACAGAAGACGTTTGCTTGAGCTAGTATTAATTTGGTTTTAAACGTTTTTAAACAGTTAGGCTGTTGGTGTAGTCTGCAGTTAGGACAGAAAATGTTTCTTTTAACCTAAATACTAGTCACAGAATCTGCAGCTCTGTACAAACCAGGTTTCCATGGCTTCTTGTTGGCCACTGTGGATACCAACAGCCATGAAGGCATGGGCACGAACGTCATTGCTGCGTTTAGTGTTCCTGGTGTAGTTTGGCACTGGTGACAAAAAGAGTGTGGAACATGTCTCAGAACTTACTTGGAGACAGCAGCCACTTGTACTTCATCACATTTCTGGGTTTACTTAATAGTGAGCCAAACTCTCACTGCTTTCCTCGGTTCATTTTGTCTACCTTACATTGCAGGTTGGCTTTTCAGCAGCAGATGCTGTAACAGGACTCAAACTGGTGGAAGAGGGAGTCCCAAAAGAACACTTGGCTCTGCTGGCGGTTCCGATGGTTCCTTTGCAGATCATACTGCCTCTGATCATCAGCAAATACACAGCAGGCCCCCAGCCACTGAACACGTTCTACAAAGCTATGCCTTTCAGGTAAAAACCAACAGGGCTGGTTTTGTAGAAGCGGAATAATTTGCATGATCAGATCAAGTATAGGATTTCTTGTGGAGCTCTCTAACTTCCAGATAACAAGTATGTCAGAATTCTCGTAGTAAGTTGAACTCTGTCTTGTGCCTTGAAGATGATTCCTGTGGTACCACACGTAGGAGAGCAGACCATGAGGTGTTTAAGATGCACGAACAGCAGCATTAGAGCAGCACCCTCCTGCTCTATTCATAGGAGTTTGCTTATGGAATTCTAAACCAGGGAATACAGCAAATTACCTAATGCTTTTACTCAGTAAATCATCTAACCTGTCTGTAACAGGTAGCCGTTTCTTTAACATGTTCTTATGCAACTAGGTGTGTTTTCATAAAAAAAAAAGAAAAAAAAACCACAAAAAACAAACAAACAAAAAAACCCCACCAAAAAACAAGTAGTAGATGTTTCTCTGGCCGAATTCTGAGTTTGGTTGGTTATCTTGTGCGTTGCTTTCTACAAAAATAAATTTCAGTGAGAAGGGGCAGGGGAGAAAGCTAGTATAGGAGATCTGGCAGAGAATTGTGTTTATATGAAGGACAGAATTGTTTAGGTATAAAATGTTTACAATTTCAGTGCTTGTCAAATATTTAGTATCTAATTGGATCTGAGCTAGAAGTAGTTGTAACTATCTAGATACAAGCTATTTTAATGTATTCTGTATGGATAAATGTTCCATAGTTGCTTCGTATCAAGGAAACACATGGGAAGAATTACTCGAATTACAAATTATCTTTCTTATTCTTCCAGATTACTGCTTGGTCTGGAGTTTTGTTTTTTGGTATGGTGGACTCCTAAAGTAAAACAAGAAGGAGGGTTTCCTGTCTACTACTATGCCGTAGTATTGTTGAGTTATGCTTTACATCAGGTAACGTGCTGCATGTGGGAAGGGGAGGGGGACAGGAGGGTGTTTCACATCAGTCTGCCAGAGGACTGTAAGTCCTGTTACCAGATTTTGTCCTTAGTTACACCAGAATTCCTCCGAGTCTGACCCGTGTGCTCTATGCCTATATTTACTTTTGATACTCTTGCCAGTATTATTTCTCCCTCTTCCATGTGCTCCATTGGACATCTGTGGAGTTACTTTTAGTTGACCACATCTGCTTTTGTTTCCCAGATGTTTTTTTTCCCCCCAAACCCAGAAGCTCAAAAGCATGGTGGAGTTGGAGAAATCCCAGCGTTCTGACTGAGTTTCATAAGGATGATGATGATTGTGCTTATTATGCAGATCCATAAAGTTACGTGATCCTGGTTGTAGGAAAAATACTTTATTGATTTTGGGGGAATGTCATAATCTGGATCTGACCCAAAGGCCTGGGAAACAAATGCCTGATACAAACCGGGCTGTGGATCAGGACGAAAACCTATGCAATGCCTCGAGAGTTGATTTTTAAAGCCCAAAGTGTTATTTTTGTCTGCTATTTTATCAAAACTTCAGTTTGATAACCCAAATCATTCCAGTGCCTGGGAGGCTGGATCCGTTTCAGCATGACTTGAGGCAAGTGGCAAGGCTCCTTCTTGGTATTAGTAGAGAGACACAGCAGAAATAATTCCTCTCTTGTGCCGTTTTAAGCTGCTGGGAACATTTTTCAGTCAATGTTGCTAACTTCAAGTCATCTGTCAGAACAGTTTTTATGTTAGGGGTTTTTAGTTGCCATTGTCTGTAACTGGGGAGAGCTTACTGTCCTCTTCTCTAGATCACGCTGTACAGCATGTACGTTGCAATAATGGCTTTCAACGCCAAAGTCAGCGACCCGCTGATCGGAGGAACCTACATGACGCTCCTGAACACCGTGTCAAACCTGGGAGGGAACTGGCCTTCCACCGTCGCGCTCTGGCTCGTGGACCCGCTCACGGTGAAGGAGTGTGTAGGGGCCCAGGAACAGACCTGTGGAACTACACTTGCTGCAGAAGTAAGTTTTGGAGGCTGCAAAGGTCTCTGTTCAATTATTTCTTGATGAAATCGCTTCTCTTGGTATTCTTTCGCCTTTGAAAACCTTTTGTAGTGCATAACTTATGCTGAGAAATTCCCGCTGACTGAGCTAGTGTTCCTGTCTGATAAAATTCTGTTTTTATCTGCACGCTCTTAATAGCCAACATCTTACCAAAGATTTGCAGTCACAGAGTAGTTGTCCATTTCTTTCTGGGCCGGGATGAAAAGTGGTGGTAGAAGCACTAGGTTGGTGCCACGTTCTCTGCGGTGTAAGGAGGCTGTAGTTACGTTTTTGAGTAAACTTTACTAATTTCAGAGTTGTGTAATTAGGTGCTCTGTTCTTGGCAGCTGTCTGTCCCCTAGGTCCCTTCAGTTTTGTGGCAGGTTTTTGTTCCCTCTGTCTTTCTGGAGGCTTCCTATCTGAATACTTTCTCCCATGATGTTACTTTGCTCTCCCTCTCTGATCTTCACTTTCCACATGAGACTGAGCGGGGTGACTGGCTGCCTTCCCAGTTCTGGGGAGCCCCGTGGAAAGAGAACAAAGAACACACTGTGCTGCTGTACACGTATCAAACAACAGGATGCAGAACTGCCTGGAAAGCAAGGTTTCAGATTCACCTCCTCGTGAGCAAATGAGGAGGTTTAATGTGACTGTTTGGAAGGGTGGAACTGTTCAGGGGGGTTGGCTTGGGTTTTTTTTTTTTCCTGTACTCAGGACTGAGATTTATTTCACTTTTGGATGCCAGGACTCTCTGGGCTGTGGAGGTTCTCTAAATACAGTGTTCTAGGAGTCAAACATGACTTGTTTGAACTGGAATTGCAGTTTTTACTAGTTGCAGAGGGGAAGCTGCTTCTGCAGCATGTGCCTTTTCAGCCTGTCTTTCATTGGCTTGCCACTAGTTAGGTTCCCTGGGCCTCTGCTGAACTTAAGTCCTTCCTCCCTCACCCCAGTCCTCTGATCTTTTTTCTCATCCTCCCAGTTGGTAATGTTCCACCACCACTCCCTTCTTATTCCTAATCTGATCTTGGCACATCTCTGAATAATGAAAATGCTGGTGGAACCTCAAGTCAGAGGATTCTTAACGCATCAACTTCTGCTTCTCTGTTTCAGCTCTGCGCAAAAGCTGGGGGTTCCTGTGTTACTACCTTGGATGGTTACTATGTGGAATCCATCATCTGTGTCATTCTGGGATTTGGATGGTGGTTCCTACTTGGGCCAAAATTTAAAAAGCTGCAGGACGAAGGACAGTCTTCGTGGAAGTGCAAGAGGACCAATTGATGCAGTTTAAATGTTGGATGGACTAGCAAGGTCATTTTAGTTTTATTACAAAGACATGTCCCATAATCAATAAGCAGGAATCTAGGTATTTTTAAATGCCATGTCACTGAACAAACGGGTGGCTGAGGCGATGGTATGTTTGTATGTGATACCGCTTGCCCCCCCCCCGATAGGAAAATGGAAGTTCAGGAAGTAATTGTTAAAAACCCACACATATCCCCGAGCTCTGGCTTCAGGGTCACGGGTGCTGGTCTAACCAGTGTCTGAACTTCCACACAGTAACTGTGGAAAAGCTAACTGTGCCACATCCATCTCCACAGCAGCATTCCCAGCTAAGTTCCAAGCATTCATTTTCAAAGAGAAGCGGTCTGACGCGGGGAGAGGACCTGCGGCAGGATGTCAGAGGCGTTTTGACCTGCAGGTTAAGCGTGTTGTGCTACGGGATTCCTGGTGGGGAGAGAAGTGTAAAATGTCTGTGGGCTTTGTTTCTTCTCACTTTCTGAACTGCAACCACACCTCAAAGGATGAGACGTTTCAGAGATTCTTTTAAATGTATTTTCTGGCTTTTATAAGCTTTAAAGATTTATAAGAAAATATTTTTATAAACAAATTACATTTGTTTAATTTATTTCTGCTGTTTCAAAGCATTTTGATTTACATTCAAGGTACTTTCCTGATGAAAAATTGCTGTGAGGTGGGACTTAAGAGTAACGCACAACACCCTAAGCCTTGAGTCCCGACGATGCAAACTGGATAGCGTAGCAGCTGGCACACCGGAGACAGGCTTCACCAGGAGAGGGCACGCAGGCCTTCAGAAGGCAGCTGGCTTTTTTTAGGGAATGAATTGATAGCATTGGTTCCTCTGTCGCTAAAATCTGAACATTCAAATTCAAGAGCAGTGGAAAAAAAAAAAAAAGTGAGTGTTCCAGCAAGGGGTGAGGAAAGATGAAGAGTGCCTTTGAAAGCCATTTATTTGGTGATGACAAACTTGCCAAATTCCCAGTGAGCTGGTGTATGACTTGCTGTCAGGTAAATCAAACAAGCTAAATCCTGCGGTGGAGCTGCTACAGAAATACATCACTGATGCTGTGTGGTGGAAACATTCCCGTTGCATTTATCAAAAATGATTTCCCTCCTGAGTGCCTTAGTGATGTACAGCGAGCGCACTGTACGCCGAGAGAGAGGGCACCCGGACCTTGTTGGATGTATATGGTACATCGTTATTAAAAGAGAAAATTATTAAAAATACCTTTGAAAGGTACTTGATTTTCTTTTCTATTCTGTTTCTTGCCTTGCCAGTGTTGGAAGTATTGCATCCTCAGCTTGGTGCTCCAAGCTCCGGAGGGGGTTTGGGTCTTGTTACTGTATTTTTCAGGAAAAAAGTCAACCAGTACTAACTTTTGACTGCCTGGAGGGGACATGGGTGTGTACAAAGTGTCTCCACGACACAAGGGGTAAGGTGTCCAGAAGAGGACAGTGTGACCAAGCGCTTCCTTGGGCGCGGGAGCCTGCTCCTCTGTCTCTTCCCCTCTCCTTTCTCCAGGTGGCACCCTTGGCAGCCGTAGTGGAAAGCCAAACCCTGCGGTCCAGCGATGGCACCTTCTCACTAGGCGTTTCAAATACAGCAAAATCAGTCAAGCTAAATAAAATCGAGTTGTTTTTACTGCACAAACTGAAAGTCTTCCGGTTTCACCTTTGCATGAGCACAAAAAGGATATAGGAATATATCCAGAGATTTGTAGTTGAAGGTGGATGCATCTTTTGGTCCTGGCTAGATCATCTCCGAAGAAGAAATTCACAAGTGCAGAATATGGAAAATTAGCTGGTTTAGAGTTGGCTTTTACTTTGCAGTTTTGTTTTGCTATTTCTGAAGGTGCCAGGGAAACATTACAAGATCTTGACAACATTGAAATTAAACATAAATTCCAATTCAGTAGTAATAGATATGAAATGTGACCTAAATTAAGTAACTGTCTTCTCTTTCAGACTGGAGAAACAACTGATGGAGTAGCTTTATTAATATATGTTGCTATTTTGTAACACAAGTCAGGAATATTACTGCTAGACCAGCTAGTGAGCAGGTTGCTGATAAGAACCAGTAAACTTTTGGTCTTGCTACTATTTTTTCTTCCAACTCTAAAGTGACATAATTTATTTTTGTGGAAGATTAGAATTATTGTAGACTTAAACATCTTTAACAAAAAAAAACCCCACAAAACACCAAAACCAACTTTTTAAAAAGACAAGAAGAAAGAAGCAACCCAACCTCTTCCTTAGGAGTGAGTCTGTTATTAAAATGGGAACTGGAGAAGGGGAACAGATGCAGGCACTGCAGGGGCTGTGTGGCCTGGGCGGGCCGGGGAGGTCAGATGTGCTATCTCGAGCAAAAGAGAAGTGTTAGAAATTGGATTTTTTTTGTAGGTAAAGGGTTTGTCCTGGTTTAAGTTCCCGAGCAGGATCATTGTGAAGTGAGACAGGTCCCAGGGAAGAGAGTGGAGCGAGGGGTCGGTGCAGCAGGGTACGGGGAGGAGAGGTGGAGAACAGCTCTCCTTGACTGTGTCCTTACAGGGACTGATCGTGTAGGAAAGTCGTCATCACCTGCACTCCTGAGTGCCAGTTGTTGTTTCCCAAGACTTCCTTAGGAGGCAAATACCGGTGCTCCAAAATGCAATTCCGTGATTCCAGCGCCCAGAAGTAGCGTGTGTAAGGTAAACTTCCAGGTCTGCCAAGCTGTGTAAGATGGGATGGTGCTCCTGCGGCGCCAGAGGGAACAGCCAAGGACCCACCGTGTTGGTCGTGCCAACGCTGGTGCGCTATCCATGACAACAACTGACTGCTCTTCCCTTCGGATACCAACTCCATGTTTCATCTTTGTGACGGACACTGAAGGATCCGACTGCCAGCAGCTCTGTGTTCCGTAAAGCTGTTTTGTTTCATTGTTTTCTGGGGGTTCTCAGCGTAGTTTCACGTGATGATAAACACTGGTTTGGACTGGTTGATAAGAGACAGCGTTCAGATGATTTTTGATCTGATAAACCAGGGGGAGAGGGGAGTTCTGTTGCTGAGAAAGCACCGTGGAGTCGGCCAGGGGACAGCAGAGCATCTCCCCGCAGCGAGGCACGGAGCGGCTGAGTTTTTGCAGGCAGCAATATCGTCTGACTCTCCTGACCCCCCCAACGAGATGATGCTATTTATTTAGCATTTCACCTGGCACACAAACCGCAGCAAAGGCAGCAGCGTGCTTCCAAATTGTTGCTTGGCTCCAAGTTATGGTTTTGCTGAAAACAAGATTTTGCACTATTTCTATATTTATTACTTAATCTTAAAATGTTCATACTTACTAAATAAAGCAAAACTATCAACTATACTGCTTTCTGTGAAAAAAAAAATACAGGGGTAATATTTACTTGTCCAGCTTACCTCATAGCCAGTAATTTAAGAATTGTTTTAGTTTGAGCTTTAGACAAAGGTTTTGATTCATGTATGGGTTTTGCTGCCTTGAGTTGTAAATTCCCAGCTGAACCTGTGCTTTTCCTGAAATCCCGAGTTGTGACTGTTGTCGATATCGTCTCATGTACCACCTGTTCATGCAGAAACCTAGAATGGGTTGAAATGGAAGAGTTTTGTGAACAGAAATCCAGTTTTAGATGGCTGTCAAGACTATTTCTGTATAATGCATGCATTTGTTTACAGACCATATGGGTGCATTGCACAGACGGGCATTTGATCAGCGGAGGAGAACCGTTGCCTTGAGCTTTTTGGTAAAGAATTACGAATATTTGTTAGCTTTGAGCTAAGGGAGAAGAATAAACAACGATGAACACAGGAATGTTGCAAAGGTTTGGTTTTTTTTCTGGCTTCCCCTCGTCCCGGCTCCCCCCCCGCCCCGGTGCGCTCCAGGCCGGCGGGCGGCGCTGCGGGCCGGGCGGGGAAGCGGCGGGCGGCCATGGCGGAGCGGCGGAGCGGCGCGGCCGAGGCCCTGGCCCGGCTGTCCGAGTGGGCGGACGCGCACCTCGGGCTCCTGCGGGTAACGGGGGCGGCGGGGAGCGGGCGCGGGGCCGGGGGCTGCGCGGCGCGGCGCGGCTGAGCTCCGCTCTCCTCTGCCCGCAGAGCCTGAGCGCCGGGATGGCGGTGGCCGGGGCGCTGGTGCTGGCCCGGAGCGTCCGCATGGTGAGTGCGGCCGGGCGGGCAGGGCCGGGGGCTGCGCGGGGCTCCCCCCGGCGCCGCGGCGGGGTCGGTGGGGGCCCGGGGCGGCGGGAGGTGCAGCGCGGCCCGGCCCGCGGGGGGATGCCGGTTTCACGCGTGTCCCCGCTCGAGTGGCATCTCCACGGCCAGAACCGAGGCACTCTGTTGTTTTCCAGCTTCCAAGCTTGTTCCGCACCTCGGCGGCAGCTTCCCGCAGTCCTTCCTAAAGGTGGAGTCATAGAATCGTCTGGTTGGAAGAGACCTTCAAGATCATCGAGTCCAGCCATTCACCCTGCGCTGTCAGGGGCCCTAAACCATGTTGCTCAACGCCAAATCCACACGGTTTTTAAACACCTCCAGGGATGGGGACTCCACCACCTCCCTGGGCAGCCTGTTCCAATACTTCACAACCCTCTCTGGAAAGAAATGTTTCCTGATATCTGACCTAAATTTCCCCTGGCATAACTTGAGGCCATTCCCTCTCGTCCTGTCAAACACACTTCATCTGCCGCACAGTGCCAGCCGTGCCCTACCTCTGGTCCCAGTAAAGCTGAGATCGAGGTGGTTTCCTCACAGCTTGTCTCCGTACGTCCACGAACAGAACTGGGTTTTGAGTATTTTGAAACATAGCCCTAAATCCTCCACCAGTTCCTGAAATGGTCAGTTCAGGGCAGGTGCTCTTGCTCCACCACCAGCCCCAGGCAAAGCCTGTGGGTAGGGAGCGACCCGTTCTCCAGTGTTCTTCCAGCTGTTAAAACTAGAATCGTTACTCTCATCTTAGAATCACAGAATCATGGAATGGTTTGGGTTGGAAGGGACCTCAAAGATCATCCAGTTCCAACCCCCCTGCCATGGGCAGGGACACCCTCCACTACACCAGGTTGCCCAAAGCCCCATCCAGCCTGGCGTGGAACATTTCCAGGGATGGGGCAGCCACAGCTTCTCTGGGCAACCTGGTCCAGTGAACAGGTCCACCTTCCCTCTGCCCAATTCCAAATGCAGTTTGCAATGAGAAAACGTTTGTGTATTTACTTTTTAAATCTTAGCAGAAAGCCTGAACTACAGATGTTGCCAAAATTATTTTTCTTTCTGTTTTGTTTGTTTGTTCTTTGCTTTTGTTTGAGTTTTTTTTTTAAACCAAGGGGTTGTGAATGTGTTAACGAGGCTGTTGGAGCTTCCAGTGCAAACGAGATGAGACTTGAACAACTTCTGTTCATAAAAACCTTCAGGCTTTCTGCCCAGAAGGTCCTGAATTTCTGTATTCCTAGTGGAGCCCTCACGGACCACCAATGGGAAGGTTTACAGAATAAATAACGCACAGCAGAAAGATCTTTGGGTTTAGTCATGGTGTTTTGGGGGTTTTTATTTCCCCCAAGAGCCGGCATGTCACAGCAGGTGTACATAAGCAGGTTGGAACTTTCCACAGTTGTGTAGAAGTAGGTGAGTGTGCTACAAAAGGCTGCTTCCAGTGGGACCTCCAGGTGTTAGTGTCCTAGGTCGCGGGAGTTATGCCACCCCTGGTGCCTGTCCTTCTCCCCCACCCCTGAACCAGTCTTTGCTGCTGCTGAGCTTGGTTTTCCTGGGTGATCAGGTAACTGTCCCTTTGAATCCCCCTCTGCCCTGTTAACCGAGGGCTATGGTATCAAATTTAATCTTCTTGTGATCTTTTCAGAGGTGCACACCTGCCTTTGTCCCTCTCCTCTTTGATTCCGTTATCAAAGTCCGTGTTGTTTCTGTCCTCCCTGCTCCGCCTTTGTTTTCGGTGTGGTTTTTTCTTCGGGTGTCTTCAAACATGTCTTGGCTTCCTTTCGCCCCTATTCTAGCACCATTCAGGCCACTTCTAAACCACTCTTTTCATGGTGAATCAAGTGAAATTCAATATGCACTGCTCGAAGAATGTCAGTTTCTCTTCTTTCTCTTGCTTTCATGCCCGCCCCTGATGCTGCAAGTGCTGTGAAACAGGGAACATCCCTAAGTGTCTGGAAAGGCTGGCACATCATGGCTTCTGAAGCTCATTACTGTTAAAAATATATATATATATATACACTGGCCCTTGTCTAATAATAGATCTGTAATTTGCCAAACTATTTTAAGAAGTTGGATTTAATGTGATTGTAACTGCTCTACATTTTTTAAAAAAAACCTTTGTCTTGCTCTTCTTTCCATCAATAGACAACAAAGTTTACAAATGCTTTGGATATACCTGTGGAGTTTGTAGAAAAGAATGTGAAATTACGGGGAAAATTACATCATGTAACTGAGAAAGGCCTGGAAGTGGAACACATTCCCATCAGCATTCCCTTCATTGCAGCGATACAGAGGAAATGTAAGTAAAACATGAAGAACAAGGGTAGGAAGGAAACGCCGTCGTCATTTATGTGTCTCCACAGGTAGGGGTGAGCTTGAGAGGAGGGGCTGAGTTACGGTTCTGGCTCTGCCTTTTGGTGTTTCCCTACTTCACAGGTGGGAAACGGGGGAATAAAACTGTGAGGAGACCCGTGAAAAGAGCTCTCCAGTACAATCTTTGTATTAATCAGCATCGTTTTAATTAATCGCGATCTTTTTCGGGCAGCAAAAGTGAGCACGCAGGCAGTGCGTTTGCTTGCACAGCTCATCTCAGTCCTGGCAAAACGGCTCTGTTGGGATTCCGCTCGTATTGCCGGATGAAGATCTGGCAGCTACACATATATACCATATATATGGACCTGTCCTTATGGCCAGTGTTTCCGTAACTTCGCAGAACTTGTCCATCAAGTCATAGAATCATACAATCATGGAATGGTTTGGGTTGGAAGGGACCTCAAAGATCATCCAGTTCCAACCCCCCTGCCGTGGGCAGGGACACCCTCCACTACACCAGGTTGCCCAAAGCCCCATCCAGCCTGGCCTTGAACACTGCCAGGGATGGGGCAGCCACAGCTTCTCTGGGCAACCTGTTCCAGTGAGTCACAAGCTCCCTCGGCATATACCTGCAGGGCTGATGCTTCTTGCCTGTTGTTTCTGCCCCTGCAGATAAAATAATAGTGACTGATAAGGAAAGCAGTTCTATTTGTATGCAAAGTAAACCAAACTAGTTTAAACCACTTACCCAATCTTGAATTGTTCTTTTAACTGAAGGAGAGATGAGACCAAATTCTTATTTGCAAATAAATAGTGCTTTGGGGAACTAAAAGGGATTATTTTTCTTTTTTTTTTTTTTTTTTAATCCATGGGAATAAATTCATTAACAACAGCTAAGGGTCTGTGCAAAGCATGAAATTTCCTTCGCTGTGTTCAGTAACAAATTTCTATCTATAATCAGGGCAATCAAAAGGTTTCCTGCTGGTGAGGCTTGCTGGAGTGGAGCTGGCTCCAAGCGGCGTGGCCTGGTTACAGCAAGAGTTAAAACCCAAACAGATGATATGGTTCCAGCTTCTGGGAAGGGAGGACTTGGCACTCGAGTGCCTTGTTTTAATCAATAAGGTAAAGACGGTGACAAAAATTGAATTTTGACTGCAGTTCTGAGTTTGACTGCGGTTACGCAATTCAGTTTATCTCAGTACATTTAAGGAATGTACTTATTTATGATTTATCTATCTCGATATGAATTTTAAGTGTTGTCTTTGTAAGTCTGATTCCAAGACCAGTATTTTTGCAGATTGATTCATGACACGAGTGGACTCTCTGTCAGACAGAGGTAGGCTACATCATGTAGCTCTGACTACCCTGATGTTTAGTCCATCAGATGTTCTCTCACAAATGTCTTGCACTGGTTTTAGTTTTTAACAGTCAGCTGGATTCCTCTTAACATTTAACTCTTTCTGCCAGAGAGTAGATTTAGCCAGAAGTAAAGCTTGTATCTCAGAGAGAGTTCACACACACACAAAAACCAAAGCCCTGATTTAAAGGTGAAGCTAATATCATATTTATTGTGCCTTATTACAGGGTCGGTTTCTCAGCGTGTGCTTAAATGAAGAGATCTTGAGGCAAGGGCTTGGCAGAGCAGCACGTATTGAAGGACTACGTCATGACTCCCGCCTGTACTGGAAACTTCACAAAAGGCTGCTTCGAGCAGAGTTAAAGGCCTTGAGGAAAAATAAAGGAATATGGAAAGAGGAAAGCTACTCTGAAAGAATTAGAGATCGTATGAGCAACAGCAAATTTGTACAGACATTGAAACAGTTTGCGAGCTGGTTAAGAAGCTCTGTTGAAAGGTAAAAAGGGCGAGGTGCTCAGAGGAATGCCAGTTACCAAAGTTATGTGCTTTATGTAAAACAGGAGTTTATGATAAAAAACACTGCTGTAATTTCGAGGGTCCCTGCCGTGAACAGAGAACCCCTGAAGTTTCCCAGTGCCGTGTTACAACCCATTTGGGATTGAACTTCAGTAGCAGCATGCAGCCCATAAATTAAAATGTTCTGAAGCTGAACTTTGCCACAATAACGTCCTGAATGAGTTCTCCAGTTTTGCACCTGCTGAATACCTATTCAGCTGTAGTAATTAACTAGTGAAAGTGGTTGACAGTCCAGTTCTGAAGACGTGCAGAGTGTTAGTTCACAAGGTATGGCCTTAAATGCTTCTCTGTTACGTGGCCTTACTACGTAGCCCACATTGGTTAGAAAACTCCACTTCAGAACCTTCTCGAGCTCGTGAGACATGTTTACACAAGAGCATTTTGTTTGAATTCTATTCTTAACTACTTTTATGTATAATTTGTGTTTTAAAAATCTTTCATCTTGAATAATGGGTTGCCTTGTTACTGATACAAAAGGGAA
Organism: Tauraco erythrolophus; assembly: GCF_009769465.1. NCBI lineage: Eukaryota > Metazoa > Chordata > Aves > Musophagiformes > Musophagidae > Tauraco > Tauraco erythrolophus. The sequence goes on from NC_141475.1 coordinate 28,853,500, forward strand.
TTTGTTATGGCTGATCTTAAAAAGCTGATGAGGTCGTAACAGCTAAAGTTGCTCAGGAAAAAAAAATCACGTGGTATATCAAAGAATATAAATTAATAAGTAATCCACATTTTTAGAAGACAATATTCACTTGAAGAGGAAAAAAACCTATGCTGGTTTTTCTGGTGGTTCTACAAATATCTAAAATCAGATTAAAATAAAACTTTAACATGAAATGTGAAAAGGTGGACCATACTGCGCTAAGAACTTAAAATCTCATTCTTTATTTTTGAAACATATTAAGTATATGAGTGTATTATGTTCTATTTTGTAAATATTCTCAGAATAAAGATTGAATTTTTTATGTTCATTGTTACATGTTTTATATACCAAGCACTTGACCTTTATTTAACCTTCCACAGTCCCAATATTTATTTAAAGTGAAGTGTTTTACAGATTTTCTTTCTTTCTCTTTGTCAATTCTTTGTCAATCAAATGCTAGGGAGAAGAGTATGGTACAAAAAAATCTTAATAGCTGAGCATTGCTTGTCTGACAATGAGTTGCTATGTCATCACTTTCCCTGCTGATATCAGTGCAAAATTGTGAATCCTGAGATTCTAAAAAAAATAAAAGCAGCTTTTCCTCGAGTGAGAATAGATGTCAGTTCTTCTTTACTACTTTTATTCCTGGGTCCTCTCAGGGGTGAGGCTGGTTTTTGCAAAGCACAATGAGCAGCTACTAGCTATGAAGTACCTGCAGCGCAGATCTCAGTGTTGGAAACCAGTGTGGGGGAGAGGGGAAGCAGCTCTATGGGCAGAGGTAGACCTCAACAGGAGCTGGAAACCAGGTATCTGTGCCTGTTTAAAAAAAAAAGAAATAAAGTGAGGCATCTGGTTTTATGCATTACACAGTGAAGGGCTGGGCCAAGCAATGCTGTGGTACTTGGGCATCAAAGTCATACAGATGGTCAGGGCCTTGGGATCAGCCGTAGCATCCTCCAAAGCAAAACTCAAAGCTGACTTTTAACCCCAAACTACAAACTACTCAGTCTCAGCGACAATCCACTACCCACGAGTGATAATAGCTGTTCCTGTTCCTACACCTGGTAAGCAGACAGAGCTTTTCCAAACTGGGCATAATTGTACGTTTATGATGTGTTTTTTTCTGTAATAATTAAATATAATTCCACCCGTACTTTGCACTTCCGTTTTGTAAATGAGTCATAGGAGGATTTATCACAAAAATCCACTGTAAAGCTGAGAGAAAAGTCTCAGGAAACCACATGCTACGTTTCTAGCAAGCAGAGGTGAGGTGTGGGTGAGCATGAACCAAGTTTTTTCCCCTCACAGTCTTGCCTCTTACCCCTTTTTACCCTCGATGAAGTTCAGAAAAGCCCTGGAGATTTTTCTAAATTACAGCAAATTGTTGTATCCTTTCCATTAGGCTGTGGCTTGTGAAGGATTTTTAAAAGATGGCCATACAGCTGTTTTATCACTTAATTAGCCTTCTTTTAGTTTGAACTAAATTTTTGAAGTTTCCTTCCCTGTATTTGCCCACGAGGCAGTCTAACAAATAACTTCAGAAGGAATTATGGAGAAGGATATCTAAAATCTTTGAATTGAGGTCTCTGATCTCTTTTTATGCTTGTTGCACATGATAAGGAGTTTAGTGATGTGCTGTTACTATCGTTCTTGGTCAGAATACAAACCCAGGGAAGCAGATGAGTGTAAGGGCTCAGTGCTGTAAGGGACAACTCTAGTCTCACAGAGAGCAACTGAGTGCTGCGGCATTTCAGGTTGCAGCCACAACAGATTTCTCTCCTGTAATTGTTTGTTAATGTTGTTTTCCTTATCATGCAGGGCTTATCTGCCTTAAAAAAACCACCACCACCCCCTCCCCCTCAAAAAAGCACAACCCAGTTCAAAGCTGTGCTTTCCATCTGTGCAAGGCTTGAGAGGTTGCAGATCTTGCCTCTGTGGGAGGCCTGTCCATTGAAAAACTGGTAACAGGAATAGAAACAAATAGCTCGGCAGAACGGCATGGAGGAACTGACTGGGGGGTCAGGGGGAGAAAAAGCACTTTTCTCCATCTGATAAAAACACCCCAAACTGTCTCTGAGGAGCACTATCCCACTCCTTCAGCCACAGCTGCAGCACATGCAAGAGCATTTCCAAGCAGAGGATGCAGTTCCTGTGTGATTAGGAAAAAGAACAAGAATCAGGCTGTTTAGCTCTTGTGCCTTCACCCCTGCAGCTCCGAGCACGCTGTGAGCAATACAACATCTTAAAAAGATTGTAGGGAGTGAACGGAGACGCCTCCAAATGGCCTACTAAGAAAAATACCTCCAGCGCTGCACAGGCTTTTTATTGCCTGTGTGGCACGTACGGCATATGGTTGTCATAAACATCGCCAGCCCTCCTCGGAGCCCTCCCGAGAGCTGCTTCCATCCTGTCCCCGCTGCCCCGGGGGATTGCCCTGCCTGGCCTGGGGGCAGGACTGACCGCAGCCACGGCAACCTGGTCCAGTGCCTCACCACCCTCAGAGGGAAGAATTTCTTTCTTATATCCCATCTAAATCTGCCCTCTTTCAGTTTAAAGCCATTTCCCCTTGTCCTGTCACTACATGCCCTTGTCCAAAGCCCCTCTCCAGCTTTCCTGTAGCCCCTTTAAGTGCTGGAAAGCTGCTGTAAGAGCCTTCTCTTCTCCAGGCTGAACAGCCCCAATTCTCTCAGCCTGTCTCCATAGCAGAGGTGCTCCAGCCCTCAGATCATCTTTGTGGCCTCCTCTGGAGCTGCTCCGACAGCTCCATGTCCTTCTTGTGTTGGGGACCCCAGAGCTGAACACAGTATTCCAGGTGGGGTCTCAGGAGAGCAGAGCAGAGGGGCAGAATCCCCTCCCTCGCCCTGCTGCCCACGCTGCTCTGGATGCAGCCCAGGACACGGTTGGCTTTCTGGGCTGCCAGCGCACGGTGCCGGTTTGTGTTGATGTTGAGCTTCTCCCCCACCAGCACTCCCAGTCCTTCTCCTCAGGGCTGCTCTCAATCCATTCCCCTCCCAGCCTGTCCTTGTGCTTGGGATTGCCCCGACCCACGTGCAGGACCTTGCACTTGGCCTTGCTGAACTTCATGAGGTTCTCAATGAAGGTTCTTCATGAGGTTCTCAATGAAGGTTCTTCATGAGGTTCTCATTCCCCCGCTCTTCCCGGTCTGTCAGAGCCCACACCTGCTGGTTCCCCACAAAACGCTCCTCAGTCACCCCCGGGACTATCAGATATGGAAAGTTTCCATTTCAAAAGCAAAGTTTTAGACTTAACCTCCTCCAGCGGAGAGGCGCGTTCCCTCACGCCGGGGCTTTCGTTGGAACACCTTTTGTGCGGGAAACCTGAGCTGTGCCGGTACCGGTTACCGCTTCCCCGCAGTCCGGTTCCGCGAGCCAACGCAAGCGAACAGCCCTGGAAGTTCATCGTAGATTTTTAACGGGAAAAAAAAAAAAAAAGTCAGTCAAAGCCGCCGATTTCCCTTCTCTCCCGCGGGGGATCCCGGCGCGCTCGGTCCCTCCCCGCGCTCCGCGGCTCGCGGAGGGGGCGGCCCCTCCCCGGGGGCTGTGAGGCGGAACGGGGCCGCCCCGCCCCGCGGCAGGTGCTGCCGTTGCCGCCGTCCCGCGCGTCTCCATGGCACCCGCCGCCGGCGGGGCGAAGGTGAACCTGAGGGGCCGCTTCGCGCCTTCAGTCCCCGCCGGGACGCGGCTCGCCTCAGCCCGGACCCCTTCCCCGCTCCGGGTCGGGTCTGGGAGCTCCGTGAGTCCCGCCGTCTGCTGGGGCGGTCAGGGAAGGGGCCCCCGCGGCCGCCGCGAGGGGCAGCGCTGAGGGCGGGAGCGGCGCTGAGGGGCAGCGCGGCGCCCCGCCGGCTCCGAGCGGACACACAATGGAGCAGGTTGAATGGGAGCGGGCGCGGGGCCGCCGCAACACCGGGGCTGGATCCCCGGCATGAGCCGCCGCCGCCGCTCCGCTGGCGGGCGGGAGCGCGCTCCGCTCCGGGCAGGCCGCCGGTCCGGGTTTCCCGTGCGCTCCGCGTCGGAGGGCGGGCCGGGCCGGGGCGGGGCGGGCCGGGCGGCAGCGCCGTGCGTTTGAACGGGAGAGCAGGTTGCGGCGGTGAGGGACGGGTTGGATTCGGCGTCCCGCGGTGAGTGCGGGCGGGTCGGGGCGCTGCCCTGCCGGGGCCCCCCGAGCCCCCGGGGCGCGGGCGGGTGGCGGCTGCGGGGCGGTCTCCGCGGGGGCTCCCTGCGGCGGGGCCGGGGGCGGACGGCGGCGGGTGGAGGGAGACCTGTCCCCGGGCGGGCGCGGAGTGCCCGTCCCTCGGGGAACCCGCGCCGCGCTCTCGTTTTGGGCGTTAATGCTGCGTTTTCCCCGGTGTTTGCAGCCGAAAGTTAAGATGAGAGTTTACAAGGTGTAACTTTTTTTTTTTCCCTGGGTAAAACGTTGTTCTGGTCGGTGGGGCACTGTGTAGCGCAGGGGACGCTGCTATACTCGCTTTGTAAAGAAACCGCGACCTTTCCCGGAGCTGCGGAGACGCGGGGGGCCGGCTCGGGGCATCCTCGGGAGCGTCGGGGGGTTCCCCGGTACCACCGTACCCCGTGCTGGCACCGAGCGCTTCTCCTCGGTTCTCCGAGGTGTATTTGGTGCCGGCCGGAGGCACAAGGCGCTGCTCCAGCGGTTGAGTTGACCGTATTTGTTCTGCTGGTTAAATAATGAATCGTGCCGAATAAATTTCCAGTCTTTTTTGGGGCTCTTTGCCCCCTCTCTTGGGGGTAAAGCCCACTTTTGGCGTGTGGCGTGGGAAGTTCTGCCCTAAGGTTGTGTCAGAACAGTGGCAGCACCTGGTTTGGTGGGGAGCTAAAACCAGAGAAAGCTGCAGCTGCTTAGTCTGCCTTAAATTTAGGCCAGGCTGTGTTAAATGAGGCTTAATGCAAAATCCCGACCCCGCTGCGAGGAGTGGAGGGCATCACCCAGAGGGTGTTGCAGGGTACCATGCTTAGAGATGCCTGATCTCGACCCTGGAACACGCTGAAATAGATGGGAGTTGAGAAGAGTCAAGCCTCTTGTTGGATTGACTCCTCCTTCCTAAAAATACCTCGTTTGAAGGCTGATAATCTGCTTCACAAACCGTTTTTCAAGAAAAAAAAAAGAAAGTACAATGAGCTGGGGATTATACTCTGTGCATTGTTTTGTTGTCATTAAGCAACTGTATAATTCTGGGAACTTCAACTCTAGCTGACCGAAAAGTGCTTTTAGAAGAAGTGTTATTAAATTCCGGGGAGAAAGATATAAGCCTTATCTGATGAACTAGTCATAGGCTCTTTGTTTGAAGTGTGCTTTAACTCCTGAGTTATAAAGCACAGTGTTTGCCTGTTTTCAGTGGGCTCTCCTGATTTACTTGTCCTTTGGTCTTCTGGTCCGTAAGTTACAAAACTTATAGGAAACAAAAGAGAGCTTTGGGTGTCTGTTGTTCTGAAATGTGAAAGAATACCTGCACGTGACGTTATTGAGAAGACAGACAGGATTCAACCCTACAACAGGACACCTAAATTAAAGAAAACCTAGTATATGGAAAGAAAACTTGGACTTTTTGAGAGGTGAGAGACAGCACGGTGCATGCACACTGTTAAAAATCTTCCTGTTTTGTTAAACATTAACTCCCTGTAATAAATTTCAGAATGCTACTTTAAAAAAAAAAAACAAAAAACAAACAAAACCAAAAACCAAACACACAGCTCTGAAGGATGCTTTTTCTAGGTTTAAAAAATGCCAGCAGGCTGTTAGAGAAAAAATGTTATGTTTTATCAGTTGAAGATGCATGATTTGTGAAAAGTGATCTGACTGGCTGCAGACGCTTTCTGGTTTTATACTACCTATTGTCTATAAAAATGGGGATCAGCTGGTGGTTTTGGATCAAGTGGTGCACAACTCATTATTTTAACAATACTGGCTCAGCTTGGGAGGTTGCCTAGGGAATTGATTTAATGCTTCTGTCCTTTCACCCTTTGAGGCAAGTGTCCCGTGATGACTTTGATCAAAATCACCAGCATTTGTAAAGGAGAATAAAATTTTCCCTCTATAAAAGCAAAGGAGAGGCCACCCGCTATTAACAAATCCCAGTTTTACATGAGTTGATCTGTAATGTAAAACGCTATCAAGAAATACCTGTGGCAGTAAAACAATTTTATGATAAGCATCAAAACACAGAACAAAAATTAGTCCTCTATTCAGTATTTAGCCTTCCCTTATGTCTGGGAAAGGCTTTTAACTCTGCAGCTGTGTGTTTCTGTTGGCTCTACAAAGTGATCTTTCTATAAATAAAATGGTTTTCCTTTAATGAAATCTGAATATGGATTTTCTCTTTTTGAGGTGTCACCCAAGATCCAATTCAATTTAAATTGATAACCTAGATAGCGAAGTCAGGGCCACAGCTACACAGGATGTGGTGGTGGTGGGTTTTTGGTGGTGGTGGGTTTTTGTTTGTTTGCTTTGTAGTGTTTTTTTTTTGTTTCATTTTATTTTTGATAAGTTTAAAGAAGTCTGAATGTTAACCAATACCACAAACACTCCAAATTAAGAAACCAGAGGTCTGTTTCCAGGTCTGCTAGAGACCTCCTGTGTTGTCTTCAGTAGGACAGTTTTTCCTGCCCGTGTCTTCAGAGGAGGTCAGACTGCCACGTACGATTGTCTTGTGGGGTTTTACAGGAACTTCTTTTGTTAGTGCTTCAGATTTACCTGAATGTGTTGAAGTGAAGGTGCTTTATGAACACAGTTGCTACGTCATTCTCTTGACGTAGTAGGACGCAGAGCATGTTATGAGCAAATATCATGGCTCTTGTACTGAAATGGCGTTAAAGCCACTAAAACCAGCAGCAACGCGCCAGGGATTCGTCGTTTTGAACCACTGGGTCCGACTGTGCTAGGGATAAACCCGTCTTTGCTTCCGAGTCTGTAAGCAGAAGGTGCTTCCACTGGAGTGCTGCTGAGGTTGGCCCATGTTAGTGCAGACTGATCTAATGGCCAGGAGGGAGTGTGTGTACTTGGTTTGGTTTGTGGGTTTGTTTCCACCCCCCTCCCCCCCCATTTATTTTAGGAAATTGGAATTGTTTTCTCTAACAAAGGTGGCTTTCTTGTTCCAGTCTCCATGGACACTAAGGGCTTTATCGTTACTCCAGAGATCTGAGCTTGCCCTCTGCTTTCCTGACTAACATAGATAGCCTTTTGCTGGTCTCCTGGCATTACAGAAGCAATATCTAGTTGTGCTCGGGTGGCTGAGAGTGAGGTGGAGCATGTATCTGAGAGATGGAAAGGCAGGCTGGGAGATCCAGAAGGTGAGGAAATACCCACTACTGCGGATGGGCACTTATTAAGGTCTGACACGAGCAGTGGGAGTACAGAGGAGCAGAAGAGAGAAGTGGGCAGAGCTGCTGACAGCAGTTTGGAAGCAGGCACCTGTTGCAATCCTAGAAAAAGACAGGGACATGCTGCCAAGGGTGCCACGTGTGCCCCTGTGGAGGCTTGGGTTGCCGGGTGAACAATGCAAACTGCTTCAAGGGTATTTGGCCACATACATTAGAGCAGTGTGTCGTCATCAGAAAGAGATGTCCATGTGAGTCTCTTCGACTTGAAATAACTCAAGGTTGCTTGCAAGACGTTTCAAGTGGAGACAAGCTGTTGTGTGAAGTAGTCCATGCTCCATTGCGGACTTGATTTATTGGAACTGACACAAAGTTCCTGTACCCATGCACACTGAGCATGACCAAGCGTGTCACTGAGATGGAGTACGGGATGTGTCGACTGTGACTGCGTGGGCCGAAAATGGGCATTGCTGAGCCTTGTATCAGCATGTTCACCATATTCTTTGCTTGGTCTTAGTTCCAGCCACGTGTGGTTGACTCATTGGTTGGCAGTGAACTTGGTAGTGTCCCCACAAGAAAAAATGGGAGAGTATTGGCAATTACCAACTGGGTCAACTGATGACATACACAAAGGGTCTCGTATGAAATGTCTGCTCTTTGGGGGACCACGTATCAATCAACAAGTAGCCAAACATCATACAAGATGTGGCTCATCCATGCACATGGCTGGCTGTGTTGGCACAAGTCCTTTCCAGGCATCTTATTTTTATCTTCGTATTTTATCGCTTTGAATTATTCTGCGCTACATCTGAGCAACATCCAGGGTTTCATAGGTTGTAGCAACAGCTCTAAGTTCAGCAATAGCCGTTTCAGCTGTTGAAATGGCAGCGTTGTCCTTTACAAGGACTAGGGTCTCATACATTAACAGTGTCTGAAAAGAACTTGTCCAGATTCTTAAATGTTTGCTCCTAGTGAGAGGTGGATGCTCTCAGGTGTGATCTGGTGTGCTGTGTACTGCCTGCTTTTTACAGGGTATGTTTCTGCTGACCTGTTGAGGAAGAAAAGGTTGTTCTTAAAGCCATGAAGTGACCTATGAGAGAGAAACGTTTATTTCAATTTCCAGAAACAGAATTATTATTTTCTAAAATAATTATAGGTGCGAACAAAGTAAACTTACACTTAACACTTATTATCACAACTTCATGTCTTTAAAGCATCGTTTAGCTGTTGGGAAAAGGTCTTAAAGTCTGTGTCAGGTATTTTCAAAAGCTCCTAAAGATGTTATTAGCAGCTGTTCAGTAAATTTCTTGCTGTCTTCCATCTCTGTGAGAACATCTACTCGCCTCACTTGCCTTTTATGTTTCATGCTCCAGGCAGAGATGCACATGGCAAAGCAATGCTAACCAGGGCTTCTGCTAAAAGCAGTGCTGGATGTGTTTTTGGGGGACCAGCAGTCTCCTTTTGCTGACACTTTTGATAGTTCACTTTAGTTGACATCAACACCACCGGACTGAGTGCTGTGAATGGTGTTTTCTTTTCTTGACCACATGCAGTAGTGTAATTCATTGGAGTCTGTGGAATTTTATCATCTCCAGCATGGGGATAAAGTTGGATTGTTTTTTTTCCCTTGTCCTAGTTTTCACTTGGAGAATTGAGGCATGAGCTAGGAATCTTTGGGAGTTCTCAAACTGTCTCTGAGATTAATTCCCCTGACTTTGGGACCGTTCATATTGGGGTGGATGGCTCTTGGAGTTGACTGTTCTGGGCTTGCTGTACGTTCCTGTGTCTACTTTGAAGGGAGTGGTGGTGTTTACAGAAGAAACCAGAGAAAACGTAGAAGAAACTCAAAGAGTATAATACAATCTAAAGATGTGTTGTTGATGATGTGTAAAAATAGTATTGCCAAGGTGATGAAGTTGTCTCTCTGTAGGTTAAATCTCCAGTGCAGGAAGACTCTTGGGTTCAACATCTAGAGGTGGTGTTTACAGAAGAAACCAGAGAAAACGTAGAAGAAACTCAAAGAGTATAATACAATCTAAAGATGTGTTGTTGATGATGTGTAAAAATAGTATTGCCAAGGTGATGAAGTTGTCTCTCTGTAGGTTAAATCTCCAGTGCAGGAAGACTCTTGGGTTCAACATCTAGAGTTTGAAAACCTTTGTGTAGCAAAACCAAAAATGATCTGGATTTACTGACTTGGTGTACAGAGAGCAGCAGAAAGGTGTGCAGAGTACTGGAAAGCTGTGTCAGGAAAACATTCATGTACCCTTACCCATATTTACCAGTTCCATGTCTGGTGGGATGACTGTTACGCTGAACACAGGGTGTGCAAGGTAGGTGTCTTCTAGAGCAGTGTCCGCTGAGCGATAGAGGCAGCAGTGGGCTGCCCTCCTGGAAATAATTCCTTAAATAAGGGAAAAAGAAATTCCTTTTAGGCCTCTTGAGGAATGGGGAGCAAATGCTAATTCCCTTTCAGGGTCTGTTGCCATGGGGAGTCAGTTCCAATCCTTTCTAATGCCTTCCTCAGCAGCAAGTTGTGCTGACACACGCTTTTCACGGCTGCCCAGAAAGAGCAGAGAAATGGCTTGAAACAAAAGCTCCAGCACAACCAACAGCCGCAGGAAGATTAAAGCTCGCTGTTTGTTAGCTGTGAGTAGGACAGATAAGCCAGTTGTCCATTACACAGGCTAACACAGCTTGGCTGGCCTCCTGCCTGCGTTGGGTGGGCTCCACGGGGGAGGAATGGGTGGTCTTGTTGGCCAGACACTGCGTATGGTGCTGTGCAGCAAAGTCTACCTGCTCCTCTCCTGGAAAGTGAAAGAAGTTTATGGAGAAGATTGTGGGCATCAGTCTTCGAGTGTGATCCAGATTAGATGCTATTAGGGTTAGGCTGGACCTTGTGGATTGGAAAATAAAACTTATGAGGAGCGGCTGAGGGAGTTGGGGCTGTTTAGCCTGGAGAAGAGGAGGCTGAGGGAGACCTGATTGCAGCCTACAAATACTTGAGAAAAGATGGTGGGAAGGTAGGGGAAGGGCTCTTTACATTAGTGTTGGGTGATAGAACAAGAGGAAATGGGCATAAGCTTAGTCAGGGGAGGTTCAGGTTGGATGTTAGGAAGTATTTCTTCTCTGAAAGGGTTGTCAGCCACTGGAATAGGCTGCCCAGGGAGGTGGTTGAGTCCCCATCCCTGGATGTGTTTAAGAATAGGGTGGATGATCTACTTGGGGATATGGTTTAATGGGGATTAGGGATGGTTGGACTCGATGATCTCTAAGGTCTTTTCCAACCTAGAAATCTATGAATCTATGATTGCTGGAGGCACCAGGAGGGAGCTGTGCACCGCTGCTGCATACTTTCTGTCATTTCAGCAGTGGCCCAGTGGAGCTGGATAGTTTCCTCAGTGTCCCCAGTAGAGCGTTGGTACTGGGACAAGGGAGCAAACTAGTAGGGGACAAGGAAGAGAGCTGTGGTCTGATGTGGCAGAAGCAACGTCAGTGATGATCATGCTATTTCTGGCTTGCTGATGTAGATTGTTAGCTGCTGTAAAATGAACAAATATTTAGAAGCAGCTTTCTCAAATGCTCAAGCAGACTGACATCAGTCTGCCTTCATCTGGTGGTCGATGTGTGACTAAGATTAGTGTTTAATGCTCTAATGGAGGAATAGCCAAAGTACCAGGTTAAAAAAAATACTAAAAATCTGCATTTTCAGGAGGCCTCATCTGTCTAAAGTATGTAAGTGCTACATTTGAATCCCACATCCAAACTCTCTTGTGACCTTTTCCCTTTGAATAGTCAACTCTGACAACTAAGAGTTTCCAGTTGCTCCCAGTGAAGTCCACAGGAAATTTTTCTTTGCTACTGTGCTGGCTGGCATGATCTGAGACCCACACTGCCAGCGTTGTGCCAGCACAGCTGTTCTCGTGGCCTCTTGGCATGTTAGATTAGGGAACTGATTTGGCAGAAAAATAAAGCCAACAAGTCTTTTATTTTATTCCTCTGGACCAATTTATAGAGAAATAAGGACAGGGTCAGTTACTGGATGTTCTTCTTTTCTATTACTATGTATTATCAATAATATTTTTTCCATGCTGGTGATATTTATGGGTAAATATTTGCTGTTGAAATGGGAGTGTAACTCTGACAGTACTTTTATTTGTTTATACAAGGAGATACTTTAAATTCTGGAAAGTATCCATACATTCATTAAGTAGTTTACACTATAGGTAAGTGAAACTTTGTTTTTTGAGTTATGAGTGACACCAATTTGTGGGCAAACCCATATTTTTGTATCAGCATATGGATCTTTCATCCAATGTGGCTAACATGCCTTGCCTGTTCTGCATGGCTCCGATGTGTGTAACTTTAGCCACGTTTATGGAAGTTATTTTGAGTGAATGTACATGTTTGATGCTGATTAAAGTGGAGATTTGCACAGATGATGTTTGGAACCCTCAGAGCCTGGGTTTGTATGACAGTTAAATCTAAATCTGCGTGAATTCAGACCAGCTTAAATGCTTAGCAATATTTGGGCGACTGTTAGTGGCTTAGTGAAATAAGAAGGCCAAGACTGCAGATGGGTGGATGCCTCCTGAAATACTGTCATATTAGGATTTTATAATCTCTTCAGATTCAGGTTTCCGGTCTAACTATGGCTAAGCTTTTCATCTGATGGCTACTTTGTTTTGTGGATACCGTTTTAAAAAAAAATACAGCCCATGTTGTGCAGCAGCTGATCTCTGAAAGCTTGAAGGTCGTTCCACCAGAGGATTTGTTGATACTTTATTTAGAAAGTAAAAACATGAACTGGAAACAGCAGCTCTTTTTCTAATGTATAAAGCCTGGAAAGAAGTTCCTGTTGACAGCTACTAATAAACTAACCTAAGAGGAGTCCTGCAGCATGGTTTAACATGCTCCAGGGAAAGAAAGCTGGTGAGAGCATAGCTTTTCCTGGCTGCATGTTGTGGTGTAAATGGAATTGCAAATGGCATCACTCTCTCTTCAGTATCTGTTATTTCATAATATAACAAAGGAGCCCTGGGACTGTCTCGAGCACGTTCTGGGATAAGTGTCTTATCTGATTTCCACTGGAATGTGTTTGCCAAGCTGCTGGGTGCTGATGGCACCTTTAGAAACGACCTAGAGCTTGATCTGGAACGTATCTTTATAGGAAGAGGAGGTTGTGCTGAAAGACCAGCGATCTTGTCTGGGCAGCCCTCGTCCTCTTCCTGAGGGGTGTAAGTGAATCTTTTGCTCAACTCTCAAACTTCAGGTAAATCAGTTAACCTGTCTCTGTTCTAGTAATATATGTAGATCTGCTGTGAATCAATATTGTTTCGCTTCTGAATGCTATCTCCGTGTTCTCTAAGGGAAGTTCAAAGCATTTATTGTACTGGGATTTAGTGTTTATTTGTTCTGTTTGCAATAACTGGAAGTGAAGTGGGTGCACGTGGTGGCAGTCAGCAGAGATTCTGGGTGCCCCCACCACAATCCCAGCTGCCAGATTACAGACCAGTGATGCTCTCTGGACAGTGTATTCCTGCTACTTAGTGCCAGCCAGATGGTCCTTCCGCCCTCCCATACAGATGTCTCTGATGTTATAAGGATGCTCCCTGGCCGTGTCTGGAGCTAATACAGCGTAATTTCCGATCGTGCACTCGGTGCGTCCTCTCCTTGACTATTGCTCTTCTCATTTCTAACCTATTTATTTTTTTTATTATACTTTTCCTGTGTCACTTCTAGCGTCCAGTGTCTCTGAACTATTTTTCACTGTGAAATTTATCATCAACAGGTATCTGAAATAGGTGTAAGCTTCCAAAATCTAGAGCCCTCTGAATATTCAGTGTTTTCTGGACTGACTTTTCTGTTAAGGCAGAATTGCTGGCACATGCGCTTTTTTTTAACTTTGATAGAACTTTTTACTAAATATTTGTTTTTACCATACACCATTTTGTGCTAAGAAAGGAATACATTTTTTTACAAATAATACTTTCAAAATGTGATTGCTGGTTAAATACTGGAACAGTGCGCTCTGAAACTGGAGCTGTGGTTTTGTCAGCGGGGAGTACTAGTGAACTGCAGTATCTGTCCTGTTAGGAGGAACCATTCATAGAATCTGGTTGACTTAATAGTGTTATCTGTTGAAGTGATTCAGGAACAAGAAGGGGAGAGGGCAGATGAGAAAAAGTGTGATTAGCAATCTCTCCACCCTGTTACTGCTCACTTAACTACAAATTAACCTGCTTGAGGTTCTCAAGAGAGCAGCACGCCAGACTCAAACAGGAGTCTGTCAGGTGCTAAATGGACCTGTTCTTAATACTCTTCTCACCTTCAGGACCTGCATCGTGTCCAGGTGAAATATTGCAGGTAAATACTTAGAATATGCTGCTACTTTCTAAAATGGTTCACTGCTGACTGTAACAGTCAGCCTGAGCTGAGGAGATGTCTCGCTCAAGTGCTGCTCACCTTCCAGCTGCTGATATACTGCCTTGTGATTCCCTGGAATCAGCATCCTACTTTTCTGAACAACTCACTGAAGCATGTTTTTTTTCTGTGCAAGAGGGGGAAACTGCAGAATACCATGAGACCAGGGGATGTCAGGTGTCATAAGCCTCTTGTAATAAGAAGCATCTATCACAGCCTAGGCAGAGCAGAGGCGTCCTCTTCTAAGTTCAGAAGTATCTTATACATTCATGTCGACAACTCTTGTAAACAAATAACTTCAAAAGCATTCATATAACAAGACTTTCCTTGCGGGGAGTTCACTCACTGTTTTGAGAACAGAAAAAGAACATAATACTTGTTCATCTTATCCATCTGTATCTGCACATACATGTGTATGTAAGTTTAACTTATTTTTTTAATATAATTTCTTGAAGCTGATGTTGCTTAAATTAATAACTCTTGTAAAGTACAGTTCAGTAGAACTAGTTGTAGCTGTCACTCTTCTCTTTGGAAGGACATCTCTTATGGAACACTACTCAAAGTACTAAAATAACGCAGCTGACAGATGTTTAATGGAAATTAATGGATTGGTTGCATTACCAAGTAACCACACAAACTAGTTTTGAACTTGGATTTATATCTATTCAAGATTTCGGTAACTTTTTGCTGAAACAGTTTTGGTGGTACAGTCCTTTTGTATTTAAATGTAATTATATGCTTACTTGTCACTTTTTACTCGTATAGCTTATTCTACACGTGTAAAATAAGTTGTACAGGTATAGCCTGCATAAGGTTCTGGTCTGTGACATGAACAGGATGTTCTTTTTCTCCTATGTCACTGTTGTTGAAATGGTGCAAATTTGTGTAAAGTTCCTAAGTGCAGTTTCATTTGAAACTGTCATATTTGGCCCAAAGTGTGAGGACTGTTGTGGTTTTTTTTGTTTGCCTTTTTTGGTATAGTACAGTAAGGAATGGTCCGGGCTGTGCTCTCCCAGAGCTCTGTAACAGAAAAAGCAAATAACTTTGAGGGCCATCCAAATAACTGCTGGTGCTTCTTGGGAAGGTTTTCTTGCAGGATGTTTGTGTCAGCTGATGCAGCCACTTTGGGATTCTGCCTTCGTCCCTGACGTGCCAGGGAGAACCTTTGTTCCAAGGGGCCACCATGGAGCGGGAGAACCCTTTGTGCAAGAACAAAGGAGTATTGTATCGGCATGAGCCATGAAAGGGAGGGGGCCAAAGGGTTTCTTTCAGAAGCATTGCATATATATATCTCTCAATAGCAACATTTTCCCCATAAATCTCCCCCCCCTCCGTCACAGGAGTTCTGTGTGGGAGTTGAGCAGGGGATAAGATCTCTTCTTATTTTGTGTAAATTCTTAGTGATGAGTATTTGATACGATTTTCTCAATTAAAGTGTGGTGCCACTTGTATTTTTCATAGCCTAAAGCAAAAAGCCTGGCAGTAGGCTGGACCATGATGGCAGAATTATTCCTACACATTTAAAGTACCTAACAGCTTGTGCCTTACTCATTAATGCTAGAAGAGTGGCACCAGTTATGGCAGGCTATAATCGGAGCTCATGGCTGGCAAGGGCAAAAGTCCAAGAAATGTAGATGATGAAGTCTGGCAGAGGTAACGGCTATTACTGCTTAGTTTTCCAAATCTTGATAAAATATGCCTTTGGTGTAAACAATACATGGGCCATACCCAAAACACGTACTGCAATGGAGACTGTGATAGTTTTAAGGTAGAGCACAACAGAAACAGGCGGTTTTGGCTCACACCTGCAGTGGCTCATTCGGACCGTCTCCCCTCCCTGCGGAGGCAGCGATGGAGAGTTGAATCCCACATCTGCAACTGAGCAGCCTCCTCACAAACCCACAACAGAAACACGGAGATCTCAGGTTACTCTTTGCTTTCGACCTCTAATACTTGCATTGATGGACAGTGCACGTAAACATAAACATCACTTTGCACTTTTTCACCAAGCTGTTAGCTTCGGCCCTGTGCTAGCTGCTTCTCCTGCAGAAGAAAACCTTGCCACCTTCCAGGCTGGAGCAGCCCTGGCTGAGGTGTCCGTGGGAGCTCACCTGATCCAATGGCTCGCTAGCAGGAGAGGGGGAAGCCAGCTCCCCTCTACCTTGCCTCCAGGTCACAGGATACTGCTACCCCTTCACAGTGCCAATGTCATTGAACCTTCTCTGAGCTCCTTCAGCTTGCTCACCCTCCAGGAACAGCCTGCTATTTTTCCTTCGTTTGAGTTGAATCAGTTGAGAGGTGCCTGATGACAGACAGAAGCAGCAGGAATGATGATGGGGGAGAGGAGTTCTGCTCAGCCATTGCAGGGGACAATGGTAGAGATGGAACTGGGGCTGTTTCCAGGTGGACTACAAAAGGCAGATGTTTCTGGGCTCTTCATGATCAGCTGCTTCACCTTCACCACTGCAGGAGACATGCATAGGGAAGGGGAAAAGTTCTCCAGGTTCTTCTAGCTGAGTACAGTTGTTGGGTCCCAGGAAATGATTGTAGCTAAGCTGGTTAAGGATAATGTGAGTCTTGTTGCCTGTGGTTTAAGGTTACTTGTTTTCCTTTGGTTTTGAAATCACTTGAGCAAAACAGATCTGGGTTCCTCAGCAGAGCTGCAGGCTGGGCATTTACAGCATGCTGTGGTGTTTCATCCAGGGGGGTTTGTTAGCAGGGCCCCCCGGCAATAGTTTTATGAGGAGGCTTGAAAGGCAGTGTCCTTACATCCTGCTGGTGATTTGCTTGGACAAAGACAGTTTGGGTTGTTTGTGCCAAGTGTGGGCGAGAAAGCAGCTGGGCTGACCAGAGTGGAGGTAGGAGTGAGATAAAATGGGAGACCAAAGCAGGCTTGTAACAGGAAGGGGCGTCAGGAATGCTGCAACGCGAGTCTTGGACTTGATAAAGCAGCAAAGGGAGAAGGTGGATCCAGTGAAAGGATTTGGTGTCAGAACAGGAGATCAAAGAGTCCATGGGTTTTTTTGCTTTTTTTTTTTTCCCCAGCTACAAATATTAAAGAAATACAAAACGCTGGTTTGTTTGGCTGTAACCATAACTGTGCGTACTAAGTCCTGCTGGGTGGGATGGATTTTTGTAAGGTCCAACTTCCAAAACAAAAGACTGGAATTCTTTGAATGGAAGGTCAATGAAATGACTCAGACAAATACAGCCTTGTCTTGAGTTATAACTACCAGCTTATAAATGAGTTAACTTCAGCTGTTTAGGTCTCTGAAAATAATTGTTCCAGTTGTTCCCATTGTCCCGGATTGTGGCCGTGGAACAGCGGAGTTGCTGTGATGGAAACGTTCCCGGGGCTGAAGGGGGGTTGTTTCTTGCCTCATTGTCAGTGACTGGCTTCATCTCCACACCATCCCCTCACTTGGCTGGTCTTTGTTTTGTGCTGGCTTGCTGTGTGTTTCCATTTTAACTGGTTTATAAAGATTATTGGCTAGATCCAAGAAAAATTGGCGGTCGGGGGCTTGGCCTAGCAGAGCTCTGAGGTCTGTGTTCAAAAAGACTGGTCTCCACTCCCAGCACTTACTGGTGATAGCATCTGTGGCAAATTACCCGTGAATACTCTGATGGGCTTGTCTGCCATGCTGCTGGTGTTAGAGGCAAACTCATCCTGTGCCAGTCTGGGAGCCTCAGCCCTGGCAGGGGAGCAGGGAAGACAGGGGCTGGCACGGACCGTGCAGGAAGGGTTGCTGCCCAGCTCCTGTGTTCTCCTGGGAAGTTCTCTGCAGTCTGCCTCTGCAAAGGGTGCAGTGGTTCAGAGATGAATCTCTGTCCTCTTCCTGTGCAGCAACGTGGGCTTCTGCCCGCTGATGGAGACACTTGGTTCAGGCAGCTGTCGCGGCTCCCAGGTGCTCTGGAGTGTCCTCAGCTGGTGGCATTTCCTGGGAATTTTGGTCCCATTGGCTATTAGCTGTGTAACGGGAGTGTGACGGAGGGAGGGGAAGTGGAAAAGATGGTAAAGCAGATTGACAGTTTATCCCATGCTTCCGCACAGGGTAGCATTGACGCTCGGAGCTGAGAGCATCTCATCCCTGTGCAAAGCTGGGATCCCTTGGGGCTGGAAGGATGAAAATTTTGCACGACTTGTAACCTCCTCAAAGGTGCTGCTCAAGGTGCATGTCCCTAGGAGAAGTCATGTCCAGCACCCATGGGTGAATGTCTGCCAGGGGAAGGGGTGTGCTGGTGCAGGGGGAGTGCTGAGGGGGCTCCGTGTCCACATAACGCTGCTTTGTGGTCTCAAAATCAGGCAGTAATTACCTTTGAGTCACTTTTTTTTTTTAACCTTTACTGGAGAGAATTTATAGTTTTGAGGTGTTGTCTGATGTATCTGTAGTTTGTTAAATATGGGACAGCATCATTAAATGGATTAAATTGATCATCTCTCCATGGCCCCATAACAGCCCTCGGGGGCCGTGGGGGCTGCCTGTGACAACAGGCACCCATCGCGGGTGCAGCAGCTGCCGCTTCGGGTGGGCTCCCTTCAGCAGCCCAAAACTCGCTGTGGTGAGCATCGCTGAGGGTCTGTGTCTGGCTGGGTCCAAGTGATGTGCCTGCACCCTTCACCCGTTTATCCTTGGGGATGGACGTGTTTGGAGAGTGGAGTAGGTTTGTGTTAATGCTTTGTGTGAGGCTAATGAGCTATTTTGCATGAAGGGCACATAAATACTGTTACGGTGCATGCAGGAGTTACACGTTTCTTACAGATTAACTCCTACTCTGTTTCTCTTCGCAGGGTCACCGCCTTTGATGGTGAGCAGAAAATCCTCTTACAATGAGTTACTGGAGTCTGGATAAGAGAAGCTGTCTGCAGTACTGCCGCCACTTCTTAGCGGACAACGGTGTATTTCACAGTGAGTTACGAGTTATCTTACAGATTTTTGACTTCTCGTGTTTCCTACTGTCAGATGCAACCGAAATTCCCGCACGGCAAACGTACCTCTAGTGTGTCATGCAGGTCTCGGGGCCAGTTACACCCGGTGCCGCAGGAGCCCGGCTCCAGCCGTGCCTTTGCTGTGCGGGGGCTCGCAGGGGGTGCCCGGGGGGGCCGCGGGCCGGATGCCGGCGGGGGCGCCAGGGGGCGCTCCGGGACCGCCGCCCCTCCCGGTGCTGCCGGTGCGCGGCGCCGCGGGCACCGGGCGCGGCTCCGGGCGGGCAGAGGGGGTGCGCGGAGCGCCCGCGCCCTCCTCCCCGCGGTCCGGTGTGGGTGAGGTGACCGACGCACGGGTGCTCCTGGCAGGGAAGCTGCTCCAGCTCCGACTAAAGCCTTGGAGAAGGGAGGAGCGGCAGCTGGAGCACAGGCAGTGGGCAGAGTTGCTCTGGGTGCAGGTGGTGATTGTGTTTTGGAGTGACATGGATGAGTTGTGTTCACGTGCTCCCTTACTCTTAAACATTTCCTCCTGAGGTGTTTCTAGAACTGCTCTGGCAAAATCTGCCTGTGTGCTCCTACTTCGGAGGAATTGGAAGTGTCAGGAAGAGCTTGGCTTCCAAATATTCATCTTCGTTTGTGCAAAAGAGATGCCTAATAATGATCCCGAACTCGTCCCCTATCAACCCCTCACATCTTACCCCTTTGCCATCACAGATTACATGCTGTTGTCATTCAGTTGTTGAAGTATCCTTCCAATAGCCAAGTCGGGAAATACTCTGAAGACGTTTTGATATAAAATACTTCCTTTTCAGGACATCGTTTTGTACGCTTAAAACTTGGTATATCAACTTAACTAGAGGTTGTGTGCATTCTGCACACAGGTTTCTCTCCCTTTGCTGGCAGGCTTTGCCCTTGGGCATGGGGTAAGGAGGAGTGCTGAGACCAATCCCTGCTCCTGCAGTGGGTGAGGGACCACCAGGATTCCGGAGCTGTCCCCACCTGGAATAGACTCCTGCAGGTCTAGTCTGATAAGACAGCTGGACCCCTACATGTCCTACTAGGGACTTCCTAATGCTGTTGGAGAGGTCCAGATCTTGTATTCCTTATTCCCTTTGAGGTCAGTGATTAAAAACTGTCACTTTAGGGTGGATTTATGGCACTGTTAGTAACAGCGACATGGAATGCCTATACATTGAAGATAGAGATACTCATCTTTTTCAAAAGCAAAGGTAGTTTGTTGCTTTTTTTTTTCCCTTAGAGAACCTACCTCTCCATTTTTCACTGTGTTTGTCAGGAAGCTGGGGAAGTCTGCAGCTCACAGAACTGCGATGCACCCACTGTAAACCAAACTATCTGCATTTTTGTCAGTGTGGTTAGTCACCATCGATGAAAGCTAATGATTTAGTGGGAGAATTAATATTTGTCAATTTGTGCATCTTCTAAACAAAAGCCTGTTCAGAGACAGCACTGTTTCCCCTGTACAGCTTTTTTTCTTGCCCATAGGCGCTACTAGTTCTATTTAGAACACAGAAGAACGTTAGTAACTTTTCTGTGAGTCAGTCTGACAGCGGCATGGTCATATTAATTTGTGTGTGTGCTACGTTTGGTACACGTGTGACAGGGAAGGTGGTTCACGAATCTGTCATTGGTGACCCTGTCATCTCCAGGCACAACTGTTCTGCCTCTCAAATGAAACTGAGATTCATCCCTGAGATTTATCAGGCCACTTGTGCATTCCCACTGATTTTGGTGGGATCGTGTTCCTTCTGAGTTCTCTCTGACGTTGTGGAAGAAGAGAGTTGTCTCCCAGATGTCTTCACCCATGTTTCCCCTGGCTGATTCTGAGCACTCTTGCAGTGAGTGTTTGGTAAATGCCTGTTAATCATGCTTCTTTCCAGGCAGCAGTCTGCTCCCTAGTGTGAGTGTATAAATGGAGCAGCGATGTTTTGGATGCGTATTTACAGTTTTGCTATTCCAGATCAAGGGAAAGAAAAGTCTGGTCCATGCTCTGACTTGAGGTGATGTTTTAATCGTAGAGCAGCACGATGTCTTTATCTTGCTAATGGCGTGAAGACTGGATAATGATCCATTAGCACAAATTCTAGTAATCCATGAACAGCTATTGAGTGATGAGTCTGCAAACTGATAATCATCTCAAGTAGAATACATAATTAGCAGGAATCCTAGACCAGAAAGATTCTATGGCTTAATTTATTTGTCTTTCATTCATGACCAGACAGGATTATTTATTTTTTCCCCTGATAGAATCCTTCAGGGTTTCCCATTTGTCCCTTCAACCTAAGCAAGGCACTACCACGACAGTTACTTTCACTCTCAGTATATGGAGAGAGCTGAAGTCCCTGCCGGACAGTGACAGAGGTGGCAGTTCCTAGCAGCATGATGTAGAGACACGTGTGCATGACCCCAGGAATTAGCATGTTGCTCTTGAGATTTGAGAGAAGTTGGTTTCCTGTGGACCTATGCTGATACAGATAAAAGGGTTGATAGAGCTTTTAAAGGATTCGGTTTTTGTCGGTGAGCCTTCTCATCCTGTAGGTCCTGACAAAGGGCAGTGGGACAGGAGGGGGTGAGCGGGCTGGGTGCTCACCCCCGTTCCTGATGGCAGCCTTGCTGCTAAGGTTGACCCATCCTCCTTGCCTCTCTGGGAGACCGAGCGGGACTGGGCAGTGAACTTTGGGTTTCTCATGACTAAGCGAATGCCAGACAACTAAACTGGGACTTACCTGTGTCTGAGACTGTTTTTACCAGCAAATGTAAGGAGATTGTACTTGTTTAAAACTTTTCACACCACTGGGAAATGAGGAAAGAAAATCTAATGTGAACTGTACGTGAGAAGGATACTGTCTGTTAGCAGGGAAGGTGCTGTGATCCAACCCCTTCTGACTTGCTGACGTTTCAGTGTATGTGTCTAGCTCTGTTGTCTAATAATTCTAATTTATGCAGTATTTTCAGTGCTTTTTTGTAGTTATTACTATTACAGTTTCATATTCTGACATCGAGAGCGTGGCTTTTCAGGGAGCAAGCACACAGAGCTGTTGATTAGCTTATGTTTCTACATTTATGAATGCTAATATTCTGTAATTGTTAATCAGAAAGAAGCTGCAACATATTTAGGAAATAGCTGATTTTGTCTCAGCAGTTCTGAAAGTAGCTGTTCATACTTATTAGAGCCAGTTACTCATGCCAATTATCTTTTCTTCTTAAGTTCTCTCAGAAATACAAGCCTTTTGTTTAAATTGCATTTCCATACTTGTAATTAATTTTCTCTTGTAGTTTCTAATTTTATCTTCTGGCCTCCCCACCTCTTTCCAGACCTGTGGCAATGGGGACTTGACTGCTACTGGTAGGATGTCATGTTAATTCAGTCTTGCTCATATTAGCCAAACTGCATCCTTCTGTTCAGAGCAGTGGAGTAACTCAGTTGTGTCAGGCTTGTCTGGAAGGTCGCATTGCTGTGACATGGTTATTATCTGTAATTGGATGTGTTATCTAGAAGAACTGTTGCCCCTCACATGCAAGCCAGCCAGATAAAAATATCCCACTGCATCAGTTGGTGTTCTTAAAAAGCATAGGAACAGCTTTCTCCATAGAGACTTCAGGACTGGAAACATCTAGAGGCACACAATGTGAACTTTGCTCAACTGTGTTCGTCTCTGGTGTTCCCTTTGTACCCTTCTGAGGTGTTTAAGTGCAAGAACCCTGCTCAAAGCAGGGTTAACCCTGCTCAAAAGCTAGCAGGGCTCATTGGCAGGGCTTTAAACTAGATTTGAAGGGGGAGGGGGGGAATATCAAGAATGATAAAGATATGGTGGAAGTACCCGTAGAACAGAAGAAGGGAATTCCAGCCGCTCCAGCCAAGAAGTCAGATTCATACTGCTGTCAGCATGGCACCAGTGCCAGCACTGAGGGTCCAGAGGCTGGGGAAGGATCGCAGGTATGTTCAAACGAACTTACACTGCCGTCCAAGAGAACCCCTGTCGCTCCAGCCAGCGAGTCGGCTTTGTCGGAGGCCCAGCTGAAGTGTATGTACACCAACGCACGCAGCATGGGAAATAAACAGGATGAGCTGGAGATGCGTGCACATGAGCAGGGCTACGACCTTATTGGCATCACGGAGACGTGGTGGGACGACTCCTATGACTGGAGTGTCAACATGGAGGGGTATAAGCTTTTTAGAAAGGACAGGAAGGGGAGACGAGGAGGGGGTGTTGCTCTCTATGTCAGCAACCGGCTGGAATGCGTGGAGCTTCGCCTGGGGTCGGAGGAGGAGCTGACAGAGAGCTTATGGGTCAAGATTAGAGGACGGAGACGGATAGGGGATGTTACGGTAGGGGTCTGTTACAGGCCACCTGGCCAGGAGGACAGAGCAGATGAGGCGCTTTATAGCCAGATAGGAGCAGCCTCGCGGTCACAAGCCCTGGTCCTCATGGGGGACTTCAACCACCCTGACATCTGTTGGAGAGACAATACAGCAGGGCACAGGCAGTCCAGGAGGTTCCTGGAATGCGTGGATGACAACTTCCTCCTGCAGATGATAGAGGAGCCGACAAGGAGGGGTGCCATGCTCGACCTTGTGCTCACCAACAGGGAGGGACTGGTGGGTGAGGTGAAACTTAAGGACAGCCTTGGCTGCAGTGACCACGACACAGTGGAGTTCAAGATCCATGGGGCAGCAAGGAAACCATTCAGCAAGCTCTGTACCCTAGACTTCAAGAAGGCGGACTTCGGCCTCTTGAAGCACCTGATGGGCAAAGTGCCGTGGGAGGTGGTCCTGGAGGGACAAGGGGCCCAGGAAAGTTGGTCCACATTCAAGGAGCACCTTCTCCAAGCTCAGCAGAGGTGCATCCCGACGAAGAACAAGTCGGGCAAAAAGACCAGGAGGCCGGCGTGGATGAGCAAGGAGCTCCTGGACCAACTGAAAATGAAGAGGTTAGCCTACAGAGGGTGGAAGCGGAGACAGATAGCCTGGGAGGAATACAGAGAAGCTGTAAGAGTGACCAGGGATCAAGTGAGGAAGGCTAAAGCCCTGAAGGAATTGAATTTGGCAAGGGATATAAAAAGCAACAAGAAATGCTTCTATAGGTATGTAGGGGACAAAAGGAAGTCCAAAGAGAATGTAGGCCCCCTCCGGAAGGATACTGGTGCTCTAGTTACCCAGGACATAGAGAAGGCTGAGGTACTTAATGAATTTTTTGCCTCAGTCTTCAATGGTAAAGCCTCTTGTCTTACCACCCAAGCTGTGGAAAGAACTAGCAGGGACTGTGAGGATGAACCACCGCCCACTGTACTTGAAGACCAGGTTCGAGAACATCTGAGGAACTTGAAGGTGCACAAGTCCATGGGACCTGATGAGATCCATCCGCGGGTCCTGAAGGAACTGGCGGATGAAGTTGCCAAGCCACTGGCTATTGTATTCGAGAAGTCGTGGCGGTCTGGCGAGGTCCCCGATGACTGGAAGAGAGGGAACATAACCCCCATTTTTAAAAAGGGGAACAAGGAGGACCCGGGCAACTACAGACCGGTCAGCCTCACCTCTGTGCCTGGCAAGGTCATGGAGCAGATTCTCCTGGGAACCATGCTAAGGCACATGGAGAGCAAGGAGGTGGTGGGTGACAGCCAACATGGCTTCACCAAAGGCAGATCGTGCCTGACCAACTTGGTGGCCTTTTACGATGGGGTGACAGCATCGGTGGACAAGGGTCGACCAATGGATGTCATCTACCTGGACTTGTGCAAAGCTTTTGACACTGTCCCGCACGACATTCTTCTCTCTAAATTAGAGAGTCATGGGTTTGATGGATGGACCACTCGGTGGATAAGGAATTGGCTCAATGGCCGCACTCAGAGAGTAGTGGTCAACGGCTCAATGTCCAAGTGGAGACCGGTCACGAGTGGCGTCCCTCAGGGGTCCGTGTTGGGCCCGGCCCTCTTCAACATCTTTGTCGGTGACGTGGACAGTGGCATGGAGTGCACCCTCAGCAAGTTCGCCGATGACACCAAGCTGTGTGGTGCCGTTGACACGCTGGAAGGGAGGGATGCCATCCAGAGGGACCTTGACAGGCTGGAGAGGTGGGCCCGTACCAACCTCATGAAGTTTAACCAGGCCAAATGCAAGGTCCTACATCTGGGTCGTGGCAATCCCAGGCATAAATACAGACTGGGTGGTGATTGGATCGAGAGCAGCCCTGAGGAGAAGGACTTGGGAGTACTGGTGGACGAGAAGCTCAATATGAGCCGGCAATGTGCTCTTGCGGCCCAGAAGGCCAACCGCGTCCTGGGCTGCATCAAGAGGAGTGTGGCCAGCAGGTCGAGGGAGGTGATTCTCCCCCTCTACTCTGTCCTTGTGAGACCTCACTTGGAGTACTGCGTCCAGTTCTGGAGCCCCCAACATAAGAAGGACATGGACCAGTTGGAGAGGGTCCAGAGGAGGGCCACGAAGATGATAAGAGGGCTGGAGCACCTTTCCTATGAGGACAGGCTGAAAGAGTTGGGGCTCTTCAGCCTGGAGAAGAGGAGGCTCCGGGGTGACCTTATAGCGGTCTTCCAGTACCTCAAGGGGGCCTACAGGAAAGATGGGGAGAGGCTGTTCAGGAGGGCCAGTTATGATAGGACAAGGGGTAATGGTTTTAAAATAGAGGGAGGTAGGTTCAGGTTGGATATTAGGAAAAAATTTTTTACTATGAGAGTGGTAGAACACTGGAACAGGTTGCCCAGAGAGGTGGTGGATGCTCCATCCCTGGAGACGTTCAAGGCCAGGTTGGACAAGGCCCTGAGCAACCTGATCTAGTTGGAGATATCCCTGTTCCTTGCAGGGGGGTTGGACTAGATGACCTTCGAAGGTCCCTTCCAGCCCTAACCATTCTATGATTCTATGATTCTAAGAAACTCCTGTGGACTGTGAAAATGAGAATGCCGAAGCTCTGTGTTTAATTAAAATTAATTTAATTAATTAAATTAAAAAAAAATCCCAAAACTTAGAGCAGAAACACCAAATGAGACTGCAGCACTGCGTGTCTAACCCGTTGGAGTGCATGGTACCTCTGCGTGAATGTCAGAGAACCTCAGCTGGAAGACAAGCAGTGAATGCGTCTGCTCCAGTTTGGGAGCCCATCAGCTGCAAGCAAGGAGCTGGTGGAGGACAAAGCATACAAGGTATGTCAACAGGAGGACAGTGTCTTGCTTGTGTGATGCATTAGTTGGAGGCAGATGTAATTTTGAGTGCTGTGGAGTAAGATGAAGGTGTTGGTGCTGCGAGGCCCAGCCTACTGTGGTTCTGCTCAGCAGTAATGGAGCAAGGGGAGTGTGGGAACAGGCAGAGAAGAGGACTACAGAAGTGGAGACGAGATGAGTCTGGTTTGTTTACCTTGGAGAATCAAAGACAAGAGGGGATGTGACTGCTAACTATAAATGCATTGCGAAGGGAAGGCTCGGGGAAGAAAAGGCTTGTTTGAACTGATGGGGAAAGTTGGCACAAGAGCAAATTGAAAATTGTCCATGAGTATGTAGACAGACACAGGAAAAACTAATGTACTTTGAGGTGGAGATTGGTAAGTTTTGAAAAAATTGTTAAAGCATCCTATCTGTGTTCTTGCTGTAAAGTTGTATATGTAATTAACAGTGAGCAATTTATTGACTAATGCCAATATAAGACTG
This sequence comes from Tauraco erythrolophus, assembly GCF_009769465.1. NCBI lineage: Eukaryota > Metazoa > Chordata > Aves > Musophagiformes > Musophagidae > Tauraco > Tauraco erythrolophus. The sequence continues at coordinate 28,879,891 of NC_141475.1, forward strand.
GAGAACTATTGAAGTGGTCCCAATTCAGTTCGTGTGTACAGCGAACAGCAAATACAAACAGCAGTGTTTTCCGTTTCGTTCTGGAAAATGCTGCTGTACACATCAGGCTGCTCTCTACCACGTCGTAGTGATGCTTTGAGACACTTGCATGTTGTTAGGCAAGAAAAAGTATTAATGCACAGCTGGGTGCCTTTCCACAGGGCTTTAACAGGTTGTCTTTGAGTAATGGTTGAACATTCATACATGTAATACTGAACTGCTGCGTGCATCGAAATTGCCTAAGGATTTCTCATTTATAGTTTTATTAGGAAAAACTGCTAATTTGCAGGATATTAAAATTCTTATCTGTTTGTCGGAAATTTTTAGTTACAGAAGTGGAGTTTGCTGCTGTGTCTTGTACTCTAGGGAGCCTTATCTGCCTGGAAGCAAAACGTCAGTTTTCTTCATCAGTAACAGCGAGATACAGCGCTGTGCGTGCACACAGAGAATAACAAACTGAAGACAGATCTGGGTTTAAGCTATTTTAGCAGTTTCTGTAGAATAGAGCAGATAGCAAATATAATGTTTGGAATAGCCTTGAGGACTTGAGGAACCTATTTTATTTTCCTTCCTGTTGCAAACAGTGCCAAAATACAAAGTACGTCATGCCTCTAGGCTTGGAAGATGATTTTTTTTTTTCTTTAATTTTCTCAAGCTGTAAAAGTGGATCCCATTTTGTTTGTTCGCTGGCAATAACAATGTAGGAATGGCTTTGTTGTCTGACCAAACATCCATCTACTTTGCTAGCAGATGTTTGGGGCTAAAAGCAACAAGAGGGGGGAATAAAAACCCTTGGTGTGGCAGGCGGTCTCAGTGCTTGCTGGCCAGCAACATGAGCACTTCCATGGCCAGAAGCTGCATCAAGATCATTACATTGATTAATGTTACATCTGATAAGTTTTTCTGAAGGTTTTTTTTTAATTCGCTCATGCTTTTGACTATCTGTGGTTATTAACTCAAAAATTTAGGTTGGTTGGTGTCAACCTTCTGCTTGAAGGGAAGCAGTCATTTCACACAGCCTCACCACGTTCAGACTGTAATGGATGGAGCGGGTTTGGTTGCTCCATTGCTTCACCTTTGACAGACCATTGACTGGATGTACTGGACCGAGGGCCATGCTGTAAGGCAGAGGTCCTTAAGGCATGTTAAACACTTTAGTAGCTTTGGATGCCTGCTTTCTGATGTCTTACTGAGGAAATGGATGGAGAACATTGTGGTAACAACACACTTTCTTCTGCCCTGGGAAGGTGGCAAGAATGGGAACTTCATCTAGACTTCAGTGTTGAGGTCCTGGGCCACTGCAGCGCAGCTTTGGAACAGCGCTGCCCTGGGTATCGATACTTCCACTTCCTTCCGATGGTGCTTTGAAATGGGCCACTCAAACATTTGTCTCGTGCTAGCACTAAGCAAACTACAGAACCACAGAATCCCAGAATGTCAGGGATTGGAAGAGACCTCAAAGGATCATCTAGTCCAATCCCCCTGCTGGAGCAGGACCACCTAGATCAGATCACACAAGAACGCGTCCAGGCGGGTTTGGAACATCTCCAGAGAAGGAGACTCCACAACCTCTCTGGGCAGCCTGTCCCAGTGTTCTGTTACCTTTACTGGGAAGAAGTTCTTCCTCATGTTTAAGCGGAACATCTTATGTTTCAGCTTATATCCATTTCCCCTTGTCCTATCATTGGATGCCACTGAGAAGAGCCTGGCTCCACCCTTATGACAGTCACCCTTTCCATATTTATAAACATTAATGAGGTCCCCCCTCAGTCTCCTCTTCTCCAAGCTAAAGAGACCCAGCTCCCTCAGCCTTTCCTCATAAGATGGATGCTCCACTCCCTTCATCATCTTTGTGGCCCTGTGCTGGACTCTCTCAAGCAGTTCCTTGTCCTTCTTGAACTGGGGGGCCCAGAACTGGACACAATATTCCAGATGCAATACGGTATTTTTCAGTATTTATTTCGCTGTCTGACAGTGTGAAGTGACCAGTGAACTTTCAGGGGAAATTGCTGACTGCTGATCTGGATTCCTGCATGTGCTCTTAGACTCTTGTCTCAGGAATATCCAGCTCATCCTTCAAAAGGTTCTTCCAAATCACCTCCTTAAATACATCCCAAGCTGAGGAGCGGGGGGAGAGAGAGACTTAGTCCAAGGCAATTGCCTATTTTGAGAGATCATCTCAAAGATTTCCCAGACGTAACGGATGCGGTTGTGCGCCAGCTTTATTAGATGAACACCTACTGCTGTTATACAACCAGTTTTGGGCAGCTCCATGACAGATTGCTTATGGCAGGTGTTATTGCAGTGTTTTCCCCTTCGTTTCAGTCTGAGAAGTTGAGCTTTTGTGCAAGTTCATGTAAGATTTTTTTTTTTTTTTGCTTCAGTGATCTTGAACTTTCGTGCCCAATGAATGGGAACATAAAATGCATATGCTTTACTTTTTATGCAGTGAAATACTCTTTTGGTTATTAGAGCGCAAGAGTTTTGGGGGAACAATATCAAATCTTTGCCAAATTGCACATACATGTTACGCTTGATGTTTACTGATGGGCAATGCTTTATAATTAGCTCTGCTGAAGCCTCGTGCAGGCCCTGTGCTTGAGGCTACAGGGCTAAAGATGCCAGATGTAGACCACAGAATTCAGGCTTACATCTTAATAGTCAGCTTCCATTTGAGTTTTCTAGTGATGCTTGAGAAAGCAGGACAAGTTGCTAGTGCAGTAATTTATATTTTGGTTTATATTCTGATTTATGTAGTGACATATCCACAATTTATTCCTTCAGACAACCAGGCATAACTGAAAATGTAAATACAAGAAGGGCATTAAAAAATTGATTTATTGAAGTTCACATAAATTAAAAAAACACCTAAAATGCCTGAAGAAGCTGCCTCTTGGTACTTCATTGAATGCGTAACTGCCTTTAAGAGCCCTGTATCTATCCTTTGGTGAAAGGAGTTTCATGGGTGGGATCTGTCTCAAGCTGATGTATCAGACTGAGTTCTAATGCCAAGTGCTTTTTCCCCTTTCTTCTTTGTGTATTAGTCAGCTTTCCAAAGAACCTTGTTTTCATTAATGACATGAGTTGATAAAAGCTTTAATCTGATAAAAATGGTAAGTTTTCATGCAGCTAATAGAAAGTTTTATTCATTGCTAGCTGACTTTTCACAAGGAGGTTCTATTACAGTTTAAGATTACATTTGGATGATGAATATGAAGATGTTATCTTCTTATTTCATTATCTATTTACTATAAGAGGTAAAAGTTCTCTAATCAGCTTTTCGTGTGCTTTAGCAGAATTAGTCTTTGTACCAGTTTCCAGCCATTTTGACAGTGAAGAAGGAAAAAACCGATGAGCCAGAAAATTAATATTCTTCTGATACTGTAATTTCAAAATGATCAGTTAAATCATATTCTCATTTATTGGAAAGTGAATATTTTGCAGTAGAACTTGTGCTGTCGTGTCTCTGTCCAGTAATCTAAGCCTTGTGAGGTGTGGTTTTTAGTGTTCAAAAATTAGGCTTCCATTTTTTTGCAATTTGGCAAAGACTGACGCTTTTGGTAATAAATTTTCTTTAATTGCGAATGGGGATGCGGCAGCTGCCCGGTGCCAGGGGCAAGTTCAGGTGCTGCCAGGCTGTGGGGAGGCATCTCCTGTGTCTCAGGGTGCTGGCAGGGCTGCACGGCAGCTGGTTCTCAGCTCTCCTCGGGGACCTCTGCGTGAGCTCAGGTGGGCACAGCCCTGCGTGGCCTCTCTGTGTTCCGTCCAACCTGTAGCACCAAGCACGAGGCAGGATTTTCACCCTGGAGTTACTGGTTCAGGTTTACGTGGCGTACAGGCATCTGCTGTGCTTTTCAAGGGAGTTCTTAGCTGGCTTTGTAGCCCAGCAGATGAGCCACCTGAGAAGGAGAGGCTTAATGTCCTGGGAGCTGAAAATATTGGTGTTGGTTTGGCAGCTATACCCCGAGATAACCCGGTGCCATTTCGTCCCTCTGGCATCGCTTTTGGCACAAAACAGACCACGTTTCCCTCATCTCGGCCAGCAGCTGTGAGCTGAACTGCAGCATATTTTAAATTAAAGCATATCTGTAGCTATGTGCATAGAAGAGAATTACAGTTTATAAGTATTACAAGAAAGCTTTAAATCCCCTTTTTTAATGAAACGAGAGCGGTAGTGCTTTGACACTGTCTGCTTTGTACCTGGAGGTGCTTGCTGTCTGATCTTAAAATGATTCTGGTGGTTTAATGACAGAACTCTTTTTGAACAGCAAATTAAGAAAACTGGAAAATAGCATTAGCCTGAGGGGGGATGGATTTTGAGTGCATGACCATCTTTTTAATGCATTTTAGTGCTTTTGTAGCTGAGATTGTCAAAAGTTGTTGATGAGATGAGGCTTGGAGGATGGTTCATGTATTTTTCAAAACCAGCTTAAAAAGGTGAAAAAAATCCAGACTTCTAACCATGCAAAGCATGGGCAAAGGTCTCCCAAGGAAGGGCTTATGGGGCAGAAAACATTAGGGAAAAGGCATATAAGTGAGTTTGTTATCTTTCCTGCCGGACCTTATCTTAGGCTTGTGTGATCCCTATGAAACAGTAGTGGCGGTTGGAAATCTGTACTGATGTCTTACGGTGATCATGGCTGTTAATCAAATACGGCAGCAGAATGACCATTTTATGTCTGGAAAGCTTGCCGGTCACCAAGTCTGAGACTTTTAGAACTTTGTGTGCTGTGGCTCACACTTCCAGCAGGAGCACCATGATGCCCCTGGGAACACGGGGTGTACGTGAAAGCGAAGCCAGCTGGAAAGATGTGAGGGTCAGTCAGCCACCACTTAAATAAGATGTGCCTGCAGTGTCAGATGGTAGAAGGTGAACTGGTTGCTTTTTGACTTCTCCCTTGCAGGCAACCAAACTCTAATGTCGTGTGCCTTCAAGGGCACACCGCTTTCGGATTTGACTCTGACTGACAGGGCCAGGGATTGGATACAAAACCTGGCTTGTCAGGGAAGAGTTGTGATTTTTTTTTTTTTAATTTTGGTGGTTTTTTTTTTTTTGAAGTTGAATAAACCTACAAATATTTTCATACCATTTGGCATATATCTCCTGAATGACATAGAAGTCTTCGTTTGTTTGCTGTAACTTTCTTGCTAACCGGTATGGCATACTCTAATTTCTAAAGCCACGTAGCATTTAAGCACTTCTGGTTTTAAAATGAACTTTGTTTTGAAGACAAAATAGTAAGGAATGTATTAATGATTGGACAAGCTTTCTAACAGAGCAGCTTTGGTGTTAAAGATGCACGATTGTGTATAGCTCCTCTCATAATTAATAGAATGACAGGAGTGTGGAGTAGTTTGCACTTAACACATTATCAAGTGCAACCTCATATGTCAAGAATCAAACTATAGAGTGGTGACAGCTTATATTTTGTTGTTGTTGAATTACAACTATAACACATCAATTCATTTGAATGTAAATGTGTGGATAACTACCTAGAGGCTTCAGAGTGATGACTTCATCCACGGATCTTGCGAGCTGCGGTGTGCATCATTGGTGGGGTAATGATGGAGCTGTTCCACTTCACTTGTAACGGAGGAGCGACACTTCTCTCTGCAGGGCATGACTTCTGCCATGTCCCGCCATCCTCAGCCAAAAGTATAAACTTGGAATGCAGCCTGGAAGAATCCTACAGTAGGTTAGGGAGGTGGTTTCATTTTGTAGCTTGCTAGATATAGTCAGCATGTATCTTGCAGTGTGCTGCAGTCTGTCGTGACATGGTGACTGTGGGAATCTTACTGTTTGTGTTAGCAACAGCTAAGAAACAATGACTTTTCAGTAAGTAAAATGTGCCAAACTCCACTTGTATCTTGTTTCACACCTCACTCAAGTTCTACAGGCATGTAGTACTGTGGTGTGGGTTGTGGCTGGTTTGGTGGTTGTTTTTTTTTTATTTCTCCCAGTCACATTGTTTATTGTGTAACTTTTTCCTAGCATGTGCTAGACAAATTCTGCCCTCTTTTATTACTGTCACAATCTTTGAGAACGCAGCTGGGGATTCCTTTGGTGTGCTGATGTAAAGGTCACTGTGTGAGAGCCAGCTGAATGGTGAAACAATTAGAAAATGCAATAGATGAAAGATGCAAAGCATTATGTATGGAGCCTACGTTGTTCTTGCCGTGCTTTCCAGCGCCGTGTCCCCTTGGGCTCCGTCATAACTAAGTGCAATTTATGCAAGTCAGAGCGTTTCTGCCCATCATTCCACACTGACGATAAACCTCCTGATTTCAGTAGCATCGAGTTGACTTAAGCAAGCACAGTATTTATCCAGTAGCATGGCAATTTTTTATAGCTACTGGGAGAGTAGAGAGAGAGAGCAAGAGCTCAGCATCTTGCCGGAGACTACTTGTTCTTACGAAATCAAATGCTCAGTGATGCACAGACTAAACCATTTGCCTGCTCCAGCTCTGACTGGCCTGATTCTACAGAATGGCTGTTCCCCTGCAAGTTAGTGACTGAGTCGGGAGGAGGGGGCACGAAACCCCAGGGAGAAGGAGCACGGTCCACAGAGGTTCTCTCCTTCCGCCTTGCGGAATGCCGTAGCTGCAGATGTGAGGAGTGAGGATGGCTTTTCTCTTCTGCATTCAGCCTGCGTCACTCTCCCGTTCTTTGGCTGAAGAATGGTAATCCGTTCCCGCCCGGCCTCCCCGGTGCCGGCGGGATTTCCTCGTGCCTGCCTACGGAGCTGCTCTTCCCAGGCGCTACGCACTCTCAATGCCTGGAGCATCTCCGTCGCTGTGCTGGGCGTGCATGTCTGGCGCCGACAGTAGTCGCTGCGCCTGCCTTCGCGCAGCGGTAGCAGCAGCACGGAGCAGATGCTTCCAGCTTCCCTCTCAGCCTGGTTGGTTGTGAAGAAAGTTGCCTGCTGTTGTATCTGGATTTGTGCTTTCCCGTCTTTGCGTTATGGATCGCGATGATTTCGTTGTTCCTCGTAACGAGCAGTGCTGGCAATGTTCTGCTGTACTCCTAAGGATTGCTTTCCGAATGTTTTAGCTCCGGAGACATGAAGATTAAATTGAGGCTTTCCTGCAATGAGCATTTCCGTTCTACTTGCCAATAATGCATGAGTTACAAATTTAATGGCAGACCTTGAAGTATATAAAAATTTAAGTCCAGAAAAAGGTAAGGATGATTGAGTTGGGAATTACTGTAGGAAGAGCTCATAACATTTCTGGAAGTGCTTATAGAAAAATGAGGTAACTTTATCCTTATGATTGGTAAGTGACATACAATGTTGATGTGCACATTATTAGTGTGAAAAATGTGTGTATATATATTTTCCTGAATATTTAAGAGGAAAACTTGGTATTTTTCTATTGAAAGGACATTTCTCCATAAAAACATGTGGTTTGTATGTGAAATATTGCTTCTATGATATGGACAAACTGCACTTGTGTCTTATCTTAAAGGCAAATACACTTGTAATAATTTAAAAAACCCTTTCCTGATCTTTTCATCTATTGGTCATTTTGCCATGGCATTGCTCTCTACGGAAAAGGGTTTCTGTTTTTTTCTCGTAGCACTTATAAATAATATAACACATATGCAAATGGTGTGTAAAATTCTGATCAAACAGCATTGGATGAGAACAACGCGTCTTTTAAAGAATTGCAGGAGGATGATAGAAAAAGGAAGACATCTTGAATAACTTTCTTCAGTAACTTGTAGTTTATCCTGTCTGATTTTGTTCAATTTAAGTCAGTGCTGAATGGAAAGTGGTAATGAGTTTAAGCCTCTAAGTGGATATCGAGTAAATGCTGTAGAGAGAAGGAGAAAGCATGGTAGATAAAGCTTATTTTTGTATTTTGCTCATCATTAATAATGTTGGATTATGTGCTGAAAGAAAACACTTACCAAAATACATTTAGCAAAGAACTGGCTTGTCAAAATTGGGTTGTTCGGAAGACATTTTCTAACAAGATTATCTATAATTTAAAAACCAAAAAATAAATTAATCTCAATTAAAGCCACTAAAAGTCATGAGTTGTACTTTGAAGTATAATTTTGCCCACTGTGAAGCCTGTTAAAAAATTTATGGCCAGTACTGGGAGATGATATATACTGATTTGTTTATTTTTTTTCCTATGTGTTTAGCATGGACAAATTTGTTGGATAAATATTTTTTTAATGAAGGAAAGTTACTGGAAATAGCCACAGCTATTGTACAAGAAATTGAGACTGTTTTAAGAAAAAGTCAGTTATTTGTATATCCCCTGAGGGAAGGGCCTCCTGTGTTGGAGTTGGTGTGCCACGGTTCCACAGGATGTGTTTTTATTTTGGAGGTTTTGGTCACACAAAACTCTCCATTAAGCTTTGATGCACATGGTTAGGTAAAGGAGACCAGGTGTTACTCCATCTGCTTGCGGAGATGCAGAAGGTAATGGATACGTCCCCATTTAATAATTTACAAGAGCTAGCTTATTTGAAGGGAGTTTTTGGAACAGTCTGAGAAGAAAAGCATCAGGTTTAATTTTTGAAGCTCATGTAAATGCGTGTGTATGTGTAGATAAACACATTTCACACTGAAGTACTCAGTCGATGGTGAAGTTCTGTTTGAGGTCGTTCGTAGTCCCTTTTCCTTAGCCACGTGTAACAGCAACTGCCAAATTTCTCTTAATCCTTTTCAGTGAGTTGCTCTACTGTGTTGCAATCTGGTGGAGGCGGTTACAGGATGCAGAAGCAACGACCACAACGTGGTGTCCCCCCGGGTTCAGGTCTGGCCGCTTTGGTGGCGGTGCACGTGGTGCCGTGGCTGAGCTCCCGTGGTGCCCGCCGCGTGTGGCAGGGCTGACATGGCACTGCGCATGCCTGGGCTGTGGATGTCGTGTTTTGTAGGCAGGAATAAACTCACGTGGTGGAAGAAGGCGGAGTGCCTGATCTTCCCCTTACTCAGGCTGGTGGTTACATAGACCTGCCACCACTGATACTGGTAACAGCAGGAGCACACCCCTCACACCATTTAAGCACCTAAGAGTGCTGGTATGACAGCGCCTGGATGAAGGGATAGCTGAACACATGGGTGCTGTCACTGGCCCAGCGTCTGACTTGGCCCCGCGATGAGCACTCGCAGGGAGCAGCAGCCCCGTGCCTGCCAGCGGCTCGGCCGTAAGTCCGAACGCGACTGCTAATCGCTGTGAGCGGGAGGTGCACGTGTGCTGCGAGCGGCGTCGGCGGGGGATGCTGATGGGCATGGCACGGGAGGGGTGGTGCAGCATCCCTTGGTTATGGGGCTGTGGCTGATGGGCGGTGGGACTTTCTGGTTATCTTGTTGTTACTGCGTTAGCAGAACACTGGGGTTGCAGTCGGTACAGCTAAATAGAGACGCCGCAGGGAATTGCATCGTGTTTCGTTCGCAGGGACTGTCGCAGCAGCCTTCTTTAAGGTCATCAGCGGTGCTTCTTTGGGACTCTTGCATCTTTACCTCTATCCAAGCACCTGTAAAACAGGCATTGAGTATAGACTCTAGAATAACAAGTGATCTATAAAGGAATTGGCCCAGAATGGCGTACTGTCTGAGCAGATATTGAAGGCATCAACCTCCTCCTGTGAAGAACTTGGTCTTCCACGGGTTTAATTCCAATAATAGCTTAAATCTATCACAGCATTACGTGCACTCGCAATAAATTAGTGTATGCACAGGGCAGCTTTGAAATGTTTAAAGCCTCTGGGTTGTTTGGTGGGTTCTGAGGATGTTACCCTGTGTGTAGTGAAAGGTCTCACCTGCCAGCCAGAGCAGTGTTGCTCTTGTGTGGCACTGGGGGGGGCTGGGTCCCTTCCATGGCACCAGTGAGGCTTCAGAGGATGCTGGATGCTGAATGCGGGTGGCTCCAAGAGAGAGGTATCTAATCTCCTTCTGCAGAGCCAAGGGTGCAGTAGACCAAGTAGTAACTAGGTTATATACTTGTTAACTGCTTTGTATTCTTCTTTTTTTGTTGTTGTTGTGCTTGGGAATTGAATATACTGTTGTTTCAATAAATGTACAGAACATGGTTATCGTGTGAAACTGAAAAGGTGCTTAGTTTGTTGAAGAACAGTGGTTTTCTGGTACTATGTGGCATGAACTTAAAACTGTTCAAGTAACTCTTTCACTGCTTTGATGAAGATTAAAATGGCCAAATGGTATATAGAGATCAACGTTAATGGTGTCAGTGTCATGGTGTGTAGCAGCTTGGTGAAACCAGGGCTCGGTGAGGGGAGCTTGCTGCAAGAAAAGTTCACAGCTTTTTCCAGCATTGAGCTTACCTGCAGGAGGGAATGTGTGTGCTTATTTTTCCTTTTTCCCATATATTTTGAAGTAGTCACTTAAGGAGCTCTTGCCTTAGAGGACAGACTGTTTGCGTGCAGGCAGCATTTTGTGCTCATGTGGGTGCTTCTTGAGTGACTGAGATTAAAGTTACAGGAAACCATAAGTGGGCTTTTTTTATATACAAGTGACAGGAAACCCAGCTGTAGGTGAGGAAGTTTGTGCCTGTTCTACATCAGGTTATTGGTATCCTCAGCAGTATAACAGATAACTGATTTGGAGACATTTTCATATGTTAGCACTAGAAACATTGACCAGTATGAAACTCAGGTGCACAAAACATCAGTATTTTCTTTAATAAAATGACTTTTTGGTGTTTGAGACTGTCAATCCATTGTTTGTTCACAGATGACTGTGAGTGACTTGCGAGGTAATTTGAGAATGGACTAGATAAACCTGTTTCTTTAGCAAAATGACTGTTTCTGAGGAGCATGAATAAATTAGTTCGTATCACCAGTTGCACTGTAGTCTTCATTACTTTTAAAGGTTAATTAACTCCACCTTCAGTTCTACTCTGCTTTTTCCCCTCCTGCTCCTTAATGGAGCCCCAGATGTGGATTTATTTGGCAGCCTGCAGGGGAAGCAATGCTCACTCCAGCCCAGCCGCTGTCACAGCCCAGCACGACAAGTGCGTTCCAGGTCCTGGGGACGGGATCCCTCTTCCACCCACTTCATCCTGCAGCTACAGCTGCTCTCGTGCCCTGTGATTTATTCCCCTCACCAGGCTGTGATGCTTCACAGTGAGGGGAATAATGTGTACATGTTGCTGTTTGCTGATAAATTTGCAGACAGCAGAATTCACTGTTTGTGCTGAAGCTGGGATGGTTTATCCTCTGCATGTCTGCTGTGTGGGGCAAGAGCAAGCTTTAGGAGGAGTATTCGGGGGGAATGTGTGTGTTCTATTTTTGTTTTGTTGGAGAAGTTAAGGTGGGGGTAAGATATAAAGGAATGGCATACTTTTTTTGGCAGGGATGAGAGGATCTGACCCAGCTCAATATGTTGTGGTAGGAATTGTGTTTTACTGAAGTCCTGGGTAGTATGTAAAGGATCGAGGAACAGGGATGACACTTGATGCTGTACAACAGACAGGCTTAGAATAAGACATGTTTGGCTGTCGGGTGTATGATCCTTCTTTATGTACTTGTTGATTTTTAGAGGGCAAGCATAGGATTCTGGAAAAGAAAGAGAGGCATAACTCCTGGATGCCTTTCAGGTTTTCTTTATCAGCTGCCTCAGAGGAGGTGCTCCTGTCTTAGCACTGCTGAGAAGCATGCCCAGGTGACTCAGCTGAGCTCTGTTCAGTGGGTTATTGCCATTCTTTCTGGTACCTGAGCAAAAGCTTGCCGAGCAGACAGGAGACCCTAGGGTTTCCTTTGGAGACGTGGCCACAGACCCACAGAATGGTATTTCATATTCCTCGTGAATGGTTATGACAGCAGGAGGATGCTGCCTGAGATGCCAAATGCCTCTCTACCCTTTGCTTGTCCTGAAACCTGCTGCTTTACTGTGTCTGTGGCATGTACAGACCTGTCTGCTCATCCTTCTCGGTGGCAGGTGTAGTGGACACTATCCTTCTCCGTTCCTCCTGTCTGCTGCTCCTGCTGCTTGCTCTCTACTGTCATAATCAGGTGCTGTGCCCTCCCTGCAGAGGCATCCTCACGCAGTAATGAGGATTAAGATGTGCAAACTTGTTAACTGTGTTTGCTTAATAAATCTATGTTTCTTGTTCACTCTAATGATGTGACAACGTGTTTTGGCAGTTGGCCATGTCTGTGGTTAAATGATTGTGCTTTTCAGTATTGATAAAGAAGTGATTCCATAACCTTAATGGAAAACTCAGTAATGGGTCCGCAGTTATGCTGGGTTGCAGTGGCACCAGAGCTCTCAAAACGAGCAGCTTTGCAGTCTAATTCTGAAGGAAGAAGAGGAGATCTCGGAGGTGCTTATTGTGTTTGAGATCTCGGAGGTGTTTATTGTGTTTGAAGAAGCAGTAGCAGTGACGTTCCCCTGTAAGCTGTCACACAGTCAGCCTCCTGGCTCTGGGGTGGCAGGCAGTGGCTTGCTGAAGGTGCTTCCTCGTGGGTGAGACTTGGAGCTGGGGTCCCGAAGCCTTGGGACTGCTCAGCCCTCACGATTCTTCAGCAGCATCAGTGTCCAGCAGGACTGCAGAGCAGCTGCACCTGCTGAATGACCTGTTCATCAGCTGCTTCCCAAAGTGCTGCTTGAATGAAACCCGGGCTCTTTTCTTGAAGATAACAATTTAGAAGGCTGCTAAGATAGCAGAAGGAAGGTATCCTTGAGCAGAGGTGGAAAACATGCATTATTCATTGTATCTGGGAGCTGATCTCTTGGATTTCAGTTGCTGTACTGAAGTATAGATCTCAAAAAGGGGATCATAGGTCCTGGAAACAAGGCACTGTCTGTGCATTGCACAGTATTCTGTAAAAGATAGGGACAAGATTTATGATTAAAGATCATTAAAACTCTTTTGGGATTAAATTGCAGTGCCAGGTCTTTTGTTTTGGTGGTTCTGGTTCCTTTCTGATCTCTTAAGTGCAAGAGAGGAGGGGGTCTCAGTCTGGGAAAGGACTCTGGGTGCTCCCATGGCAAGAATAACTAAGTATTGTCAAGGATCAGCTGTGGAGAAGGCATGTAGCAAAAACTTGTCATCTGTAATATGGAAATAAGTTAAATTGATCAACCTAGAAGCATTAAGCCACTGATTTTTATGTTCTCTACCTTTTTGAGGGCTGCAATGAAATACCTGCGCTGTTTTCAGCTGGGCCTTGCATGGACCAGCAGCACCAGCCTTTGGTGTCTCTGCTGGTCTGTGTCTGACTTTCTTGAGGATTTCTTGAGATTTGCAGAAGTGTGAGAGATTGTCCATCTCATGTCCATGGACGTCACAGAGATTATGATGAAATCCACTGTAAGAAGCTTAATGTAAAATTCTGCAAGAGGTCGGAAGAGTCACTGCAAAGCAAATTAAAATCTGGCATAAAATATGAGACGTGGCTATTAAAAATGGTTGGTTCCCCTCTGCGGTTGATTGACCTGCCTCTGCAGCCTCTGCTCTCCTGGGGTTTTTTTGGCTGTTATGTAACAAAGCAACAATCAACAGTTTGATGATATTAGTGGTAAGCTGCGTGGTGTGCTGGATGTTAGTGCTGTTCTGTGGGATTTAGATCAAATGTGCTCTCTGGGGGATGAGGGCAGGGAGTAAATGGCTTTTAATGGCATTAGTGTAAAGGCAAACTTACAGCACACTCATGATGAATAAATGACTGCGAAACAGGGTGATGAGAAGAGCTCAGACAATTGAGAATGGTTTTTGTGATCGCATCCAGACTATCTTCACTACTTGAATCATGATAGTTTAATTGTGTGCTGTTGTCTAGTTTGGGGGCATGTGTGCTTTTTACTTTGCATGTTTTTCAGTGCCTGCTTTTGGGAATGTGCATAAAAAAGGGACTCTAAACTGGATCTGGATACATGACTCCAGTGACGGGAGCATGCTGTGACTCCTTTGTCACCCACCCATCGACGTGGACAATGCCCGTAACAACATGATTTAACTTTTTTGGTCAGCCCTGAAGCAGTCAGGCAGTTGGACTAAGTGATTGTTGTAGGTCCCTTCCAACTGAAAATATTCTCTTCTGTTCTACTTTTTATAGAACAGGCACACTCAGAGTTCAGTTTCTGGAATTCTGGGGGTTTTAAATCTGAGAACTTGAGAGAATTACTACCATGACGTTTGGGGTTTTGAATAAAGATAACCCATGCTTTCCATAGTGGAAGAACAGCTGCCCTAAAGTGAAGTGTAGGATCCTGTTCTGGTTCTTGGGATATACTGTAAAACAGTGGATCACAGGAGATGTCTGCAGAAGTGCTGGCAGTGGATGTGGGTGGAACAGCATGTGATGATGGTAGTGGGGGTGTCTTTTTTTTTTTTCCTCTTCTCTGAAGAGATAAATGAACAATAGACCTACAAAGTGCATAGTAAAACCAAAACCACTGAATGTCTGGGAGAAGAGCTGATGTTGCAGTTAAAGTAACTGCTGCAGTTCATGGGTTTCTTTGATCTCCTCAAGCTTAATGTTGGCTTAATGCAGCTTGCATGTAATTTAGAAACACAGTCTATATCCTCTTTCATAATTATGCTTCTTTTTGTTCAGTAATGCTCTTCATACCTTATTTAATCTTTTCGTTTTGTCAGATGGCTGTAACATTACATCCATAAAAGCAAGATATGAAACTAAACCTTTTTTCTTTTGGTTGCACTCAGAAATATTAATTTCTTAACACAGAGTAGTGTAATGGGGAAAAATAAGAAAGAACTGTTTTTGTGGACAGCAGTAAAAAAATCTGTTTTGATCTTTAATTTAAAAAAAAAAATCAATCTTAAGTTCAGTGGGGTGATCTTCATACTCGGTTGTAGGACACTGCTCCTAAAGCTATTAAATGTTTTCACACTCTACTGTATTTGTATTAACTTACTAAGGGTTTGCTGTGAACACTTGAGCTGTTTGCATGTAGCAGTTGCACACACCGCCCTTTGCAAACAAATTGATTTAATGGCTGTCCCAAAACTGAATTAATAACTCATTATTTAAAGACCTGTGTACATTGGCTAATGGTTTTCTCGTGCTGTCTCATGGAGGTTGAAGGAAAAGCGGGTGAGATTCTGCTCAAGGTGAGCTGAGTGGCCGCTGTGGCAACAGACTCCCGTGAGTAAACTTAGGACAAGTGTGGAAGTTACTGAGTTGAAGCTTTGTGTGTGCGTGTGACTTACTGCACAGGACCCACAGAGTAAACGTGTGGGGCCTTGAGGGTTTTTTGTGGGTTTTCAAATAGCTAACATCATGTCCTTGCAAGTAATGGTTCTTTTTCAGTGGTGGAAAAAGGAATGTTTCTAACATGAAACCCCAGTGAAGCTGGCTAAAAAAGTGAAATAAAACCCTGTTCACTCCAAACCTGTATTCCATCAAGATTTCGCTCTCGGCTCTTGGCAACGGAGTTTTGCCACTGATGGTTGGGTGTTTTGTTGAATAACCAAACCCCAAACTATAGCAGCAAAAAATCTCAAACCTGTTCCTACTGTTGCTTACTTTTAGGATTACAAGACTGAAATGAAGGGTTGGGGAAGCTACTCAGGGCTGAGGGCGCAGCAAGAGCGAGCGTTCAGGAGTTGGGGTTCCCTGCAAACCTTGTGCAGTGTTGGGTGACGGGGGCAGCTGGGCACACCGAGCACCGCAGCCGGCATCTGTTGGGTGCTGGTGCTGCTCCTGGCTGCTGGCTCGTCGTGAAGTCATCAGCATATTTACTTAATCTTGTATGAACTTATTTTGTGGGGAGTGGATGTTTGTTTCGCTGCTGTGATATGTCCTGTAAATCAAAATGCATTTCTATTTTACTGAAAGTGCTGCCGGGGATAATGTTTTAATTCCCCAAATGTTTTCCTTCTAGTATCAACTGAACGGTCCAGCATGCCTTAAAGGCTTTGTAGGGAAGCACGATAGCAGGCAGATGTGCGTGTCATACTACCACTGCTGAAAATTAAACCACGTCAGTTGCAAACTATTGAAAAACTAGGGCTCGTACGGGGAGCGTGAAGAGAGCTGTGAATTTTGGGGAAGATTCTCGCAGGGTGCAGTGCCAAGCTGTTGCCTGGTTATTAAAGACCCGCTTGCACATGGGGATAGATTAGAGCAGCGTGGGACGGAAGGTACCGTCGGCTGATTCGGGGCGGATTAGAGTGATTTTTGAATGTAAGGCTGCCCCTGGGTAGTGGTCAGAGTTCCAGCTTAGTGTTCCCAGGCAGCAGCTTGATTTGTTCTGCAGTGAGGAGCCGTGTCATCAGGTAGAATAAACAGCATCTGCCTAACGTGCAAGATTCCAAGTAACATCTGGATTTACCTGAGGCTCAGATGGCTTTCCTCCTGGCTTCAGAGGTCTACCATGTGCTGGGGAGTGTGGCCACTTCAGAAAAAGTCCAGCTGGCACAGATGGGTTTGTATCTGGTTTACCATTTGGTAGAGAGAGGCAGCTCCTTTGGAAAAGGAGATGTGTGTACTGCTAAGAATGATTATCATCGCTCGAACTAAAAATTCAAAAGTGCTCTTTGAATTCAGGTCTGTTTTGCTTTAAATGGTTCTTTTGAGAGGAAAAAATAGGCTGGTATTTCAGTTATTAAAACCTGTTAAACTACAGGATATCTGTTAGGGTTATTTTAGACTGTTGAAAATAAGTTTGTGTAACTCTGGAAACAGAAGTGAGTAGTTTTCAAATTTTTTACATTTGAAAGTAAAGCTTTAAGTATACAATGCATGAGCATAATATTTTATTTGAATTTCCAGATTAATTAACTTTCTTTGCTCTTGTAACGCATAAACTACATTGTATTCTAGTTGAACTCAGTTCATTTTCAGAGTTCTGGCAAAAAATGCACAGCTAGTCCTTGTGTTAGAAAAATACCATATAATGGAAGCCATGTATTGCTTTCTTAAAATTTAATATACGTGTGCATCGAGGAGCTGCTTCATTTACTCGGTATTCATGGTTTATTTAGAGGATTAAATGTTTTTCTGGAACCGGTTTTCCTATTCCTTAGTGAAAGCATTCCTGAATTGCTCTTCTGGAGCTTTGTTCTGAATTGCCTCTGTTCAATAACTTCACCTTATTCAGATGCTAATGTGCAGTGTCTCTCTCTTGTGAGAGTCTGGCTGGAGACTGAAATTAGCATATTAGGAATAGATTTGAAAACCACTTTGTTTCTTTGTGTGCTTATATTTTATAAATAGCTTAAAGGAGAGGATGGTGTATTTTGTAAATGGTTTGCAGAGTTGAAATCCAAGGGCCCTATGAATGGTGTGGCATTTCCATTACCTTAGTCTGTTCTTTAAAGTGGATTCTTTCTGTTATTAACACCTACACAGTAGGGATGATGCAATGAACTCTTACGCATTCATTATCCCTCTTTAAAGGTTTGCAGAGTATTTTCTCGGAACTGGAAAGGTGCAAGCAGAAAAGATGGTGCTTACTTGGGCACTAGACTTACTGCAGATGGCATTTGAGAAATGGAGTGCGTTGAGATATTTGGCAGGAACTGGATTTCTTCCACTCTTCTCTATTTGGGAAAAAAGTGTTTTAAAATCTGTTCCATGTAACTTTGATTCTGAAGTCACTCTGAAAACGTGTATGTGAAATGCATCTATAGCGATTACAAATGTGATGTAGAAATGTTTAGGCAATTGAAGCAATGAAGAAGAAACTGGATCACCTTTTATGATTTTTTTTCCCATGGTTTTGTTGGCTGTAATTACATGAATGTGGCCCACTTTCTTGTGTTAAAAAAGTGTAGTCCTCTTTCTTGTGCATTTTGCTAGTGATCTTCAACAACGTCTTAGTGAAACTAGTTTTCTTTCAATGACGACTGAGCTGATGATAATAGAAAGACTTACGTGAGAATTAGTTATTTTTGTAAGACTTTTATTAATAACTGATAGACTTAGGTGCAAAGAAGCAGATTTTCTGTGCTGAGTAACTTGTTGCTAAACCTTTTCCTGAGCTAAAACCCTGTTGTAATTGATCACTTTAACAGTGAAATAAAAGTGTGCATGCAGTTTGTATGCCAGGCTAATGTAGCAGTTCAGATTTGTGTATTCACGCACACTGGCACAGCCTTTCTTATGGAGAGCCTGATTTCTGTGCTGGAGGACAGTTCTTGCTTGTTTATTAGACATGAATCCAAGGCAGACTTGGTCTAAACTCAGTTCCAAAGTGAAAGGCTCAGTCTGCCAAGAAAAGGTGCACGTGTATGCATGTATGTGGTAAGCTTTAAAGTTTTAGAGACTTATTGTCTCTAAAATAAAAGGTACTTTGTGTGTCTTCAGATGGATACAAGCTAAAACAGCCATGGTCAACGTGTGAATACTGTATAACATCTGTTTCTGGCTTGATTAATGGATGTCATAAAGGACAAATTGATTGCACTCATGCTAACTGTGATGCTTTCAAAAGAGTATGGTTCTGTTCAGCTTAACCTGAATCCTCTTGTTCCTGCAAGAAAGATGACAACTCAGCAAAACCACGGATTCTGATGCAGTTATTTGATGTGGAGTTTGGCTTGCCAACAAAAAGTGGTTTGTGCAAGGGAGCCAGGGGAAGTTGGTCCAGCGACAACAGCTGTTTGCCCCGTGTTTGACTAATGTTTAGGATGCTGGTCTGATGGTGTCTGACCCTGAGGTGCTTTGGAAGGAGCAGCAGGCTTGTTCTCCTTCGTTGATGGCCTCAGGATTGCGTGGGTCTCTGCTGGAAGATGTGTTCTGGCCACGCTTCTGCTGCGGAGACAACCTGAGCAGGGCCACCACGCCGTGCTTCAGCATATGGGAGCACTGCGGGGTTTCAACTGGTGTGACTCTGCTGCTGCTGGCGCTGCTTGTGCCACTTGCTGTGGGAGCTAAGGAGGGGTCAGGAGCTGGGAAAATAAACCCTAGCTCTCGCTCTGAGAGGAGTGGGAGTCTGTATTAGTCTTTATTGTGTTACCAAGAGGAGTACTGAAGAGAGAAGAGGTGACGAGAAGAAGGGCGATAAGAAAAAATAAAGATAGACCCAAATAGTATTTGGGAGTCAGCCAGAGTGCAAAGAAGTCATCTGGGAGGTGAATTTGAGGTGATACCAAGTGAGGAGAGACTGTGAATGGATAAAAACAGTAGAAGGTAGTTTAAGGGCATGGATATATACTGAGATCAAGAGGAAATGTTATCTTGATCCTGGTGTTTGCAAAACTGTAGGAGGGAACATGTGAGGTGAAATGGAAGAGATAAGTGTATTTTAGTCAAAACATAGGGAAACAAAGCCTTATCATCCCGGATGTGATGAGTGGATAAAAGGCAGTCATCAGAGTATGTGATTACAATTTGATAGCAGGATGGAGAGGGTGTGAACATGTGTGGTAGGGAGAAGGGATTCTGTATTTGTAATTCTGTTAACAGTTCTAACAGTGTCAAAAGCACACTATAAGCTAAAGGATTACCAAGCCCAAAGGAATGTGGAGTTTGAATCATAGTCTCACCATTCAAAATTCGCAGAGTGCTGGTTTAAAATTACAGTATTGTGTATAATAATGTAACATTTTTAAAGGAAGTAAGCATGGAACAACTATAAAATATTTTCCTCCACTATATGGTAAAGTTTTATTTGCCTCCTTTGTTGTGAAGGTGTTTTGACAGATGACTTTTTTTTATTTTCATATGTGGAGAAGCTAGTTGCGAAGAAGAGGAAGAAATAGTATGTCTCTCACACAGCAATGACTAGTTCCTGTCATTGAAGGTGCAAGTCAAAAACTTTATGTGCGTGGCTGATGCTGGAAAGCCAGTAGGTCATTTTATTGGTGGAATTAGGTGGCCGTTTAGTTGAATTGATTCTGTTCTGCCTTGCAGTTGAAAGATGCATGAATGTTATGCAGTCTGGGACTCAGATGGTTAAGCTGAAGAGTGGAACCAAAGGGCTCGTTCGTCTCTTCTACCTGGATGAGCACAGGACCTGCATCCGATGGAGACCATCCAGAAAAAGCGAAAAGGCTAAAAGTAAGCTTATAATATTTCTTTTAATTTATTGGGCACTTCAGTGTTAGAATGCGAATTAGAGGGAAAACTGAACGATATTTTTTTGGGGTCAATTAAATAAGTGCTTTTTGATGCTTATTTTAAATGTCATGTGATACTCACACTCTTGAAAACCTTGTGAGTAGACTTTAACCACCTTCTTAAAGTTCAAGGTTGTGAAAGGAAGGGGACTAGAGTTGAGTCTGATGTCAACGTTTTCCGTAGGTTTTGTGTGAGTTATGAGCAAACTGAAGAGTCCCTTGATAACAAACTACGCTGAACTGTTTTCAAGGTATACATCACAAACTTAAATACAGATCTTAGAAAAGTTTGGATTGAGGTTTCTTAATCTCAACTGTGATGATTTTCTTTAGGCTGTGTTGAACAGCATAGCTGTTAAGAGCCATGGCCTTGGGAGCTGTGCTGCCCTAGCACAGCGATGGGTATCCCTGTCTTCCTGCTGTAGAAAGCACTGCTGCGGCGGGAGCAGTCCCTTTGGAGCTATGCAGTGTTTCACTGATCGATGGAAGACAGTTGGCATCCATCTCCTCCTGCTCCCCTTGGAGTAGTCTACAGTCCTCTGGTGTAGCAGGGAGCACTCCAAGAACGTTGCTGTAGCCTGCCTGTACCTACACTGGCCTGCCTTCACGGCAGCTGTGCTGCGCACGTGGCATGGCCAGAGCAAGGATAAGCCTTGGAATCGAAAAGCCTTTTTGGATGTGAAGATGTAATGTTAAAAATGTTTAATGACTTTTCACCTGAATAATTCAGAATTGCTCAAAAGCTGAAAGAAGTTGGGTGGATATCCAAGCATGTCAATTCTTGTTTTCCCTTTTCCCCACAGTTGTCATCGATTCCATTTACAAAGTCACCGAAGGGCGGCAGTCTGAAGTCTTCCACCGCCATGCAGAGGGGAGCTTTGACCCAAGCTGTTGCTTTACCATTTACCATGGCAACCACATGGAGTCACTGGATCTGATTACGTCTAACCCCGAGGAAGCTCGCACCTGGATCACGGGACTGAAATACTTGATGGCTGGAATAAGTGATGAGGACTCGCTCGCTAAGCGGCAGCGAACACACGATCAGTATCCTTTCATGAGCCTGAGCTCCAGCTTCTGATTCAGTATTGCTGGGTTGGTTTTTAGTGACTTCAGCATAGGGTGTGTCCTTTCACCTTCCATTAAGCGACCAATAACCTTGCCATTAATTGCAACGGAGACTTGAGTAATGAGTTTGAAGTGGACACTTATCTGTGCAATAAAACAACAGCTGTGCCTGAGGGACTGGATTAAACTCTACTGAAGGCAGGAGATAGTCTGGCATTTTGTTAGTGAAATTCTTCCTGACAGTTCAAAACATTCATTTGTAGTTATCTCCGTAAATACTAACCCCAGCATGATTTCAGGATTTCTGTCATCTTCTGTTTGCCCAACTGTGCTTTTATTCTTCTGCTGCCAATTGCAAGGTGCATTAGCAGACACTGGTTTCGAGATATTACTAATTGCACACTTGAATTCCTTAGCCTCTGCACAGCTGAAACCCTAATGTTTTTGTGAGTCTTTCAGTAAAACCACTAGTAACTCCTGGCCATCTCTGTTTCTCGTGGTGCATGTCAGATATCTGTATGTACTTCTCAGCCTCCATTCGTTGTCAGGAGCACAATCTTCAAAGCTCCTTAAATGTTTGTTGTAGCCTAGTAACCTAAACAACTTCTTGTAACTATCATAGCCATTGAATATTTTCTTGATGTGCTTGATTTCACAACAGTGCTGACTAAACAGTATTTTAAATATGAAGAACATTTCCCTAAACAAAACAAAGAAAAAAAAAAAAAACGAACAAATTTGATTAAAATTGTAACCCATCTCTTCTGTCATGCAGAAATCTACAGTAGTCACTTATAAATACTCCTTCTGGAGAATATAGACACTTCAGGTATTTTTAATATATATTTTTGGTGTTTAATCCCGATACAAGAAAAAGCACAGATCCATTTGGGAGATATATTGCATGCTCTGCTGCACACAAACTCAGCTTGCTATATTTATCCATGACTTTTCGAAGCTGCTGTACGTTCTCTACTGGTGAAACATCACTTCAAGTCTTGTTTGTGTTATCAAATGCGGCAGCTGGGAGACTGCAGAGAAAATGACCCTGTACCAGTTCCAACTAGTGTAAGAACTTAGCAAAAGCTGCAAAGGGATATATGTGCAAAGAGGTGGTAAAAGGTGCTGGTTAGAAAGTGGAGAAGTTCAAGCAGAATGAAGGGAGAAGTGGAAGAAGGTATCGGAGCAAGCCCAGCAATATTTGAAAACTTAGAGTACGTTCTCAGAGGAGAAGGTAGTGGCAGAAATGAGAGCACGAGGCTGGTGTTGTGAACCTACCTGTAAATAATTGTCATAAACCAGTACCGATTTTAAACATTTGAATGAAACTGGAGCGAGAGCAGAGGGGGGAAAAAACTAGTTCAGTGTTACCTCAAAGCCATGTAAACCTGCAGAACATCCCAGAAAAGGTTATGTTAGAGATGAGCCATGTGCTGTGTGAAAAATCACCTCTTGTTTTCTGAATTTGACAGCTGCTGGCTTTATTTGACGCCGTTTTGTCCTTGTGGGGGTAGAAACAGCAAATGTATGAAGGCTCTCCGTTTCCTCTGTGCAGCTTGGGATTCTATGGAGCTGTTGCTGCCCTGTGGAAGGTGTGGCACAAGGTGAGGGCAGAGGTACGGGAGAGCAAGTGGTGGACAAAAGTTTTCCGGAGATGGAAGAGTTACAGACATACGGATGAAAGAACTGTGTGACAGTCTTGGAGGAGAGAGCGTGGAAAAACAAGGGTGGTTAATTTTTAATGAGGTTCTTATGGAAAACACAGGCTGATAATGTGCTTGGGCTGATTTCCCAGAGTCTTCCTTGTTCCGTCCTCTTGCACTAGATCAATCTAATCCCCGATACAGACAGCTTTTGAGCTCGATTCCGTTGAGTTGAGTCACGAAACCAGTAGCCCTCAGATACAACTCCATGGAGGTCAACAGTCTTAGTTGTACCAGGTAGGAGGTACCATAGCAAATTGCACCAGAAGGCATACAGCAGTGAAAATGCTTTGGTTTGGCATCAGTGTGGGGAGACCATGCAGATAGCACCAGATCTTGGCTGGCAGTGACTTTATTTCATGGTGTAACCCAATAGCTCTAATGCAGGCTGTGGGAAATCTTAATTCGAGTGTTTTCCCCAGGGACACTGACTTGAAAAAGACATGTTTGTGAAGGCTGGATTGAATAATGCTCAGTTCTCCCTGAAGATGTTAATGTCGTCTGCTAAGGAGGATTATCCCCCTGCCCAGAAGAGCTGGGGCAGGGTCTTGTTCTGAGTTTGAGTCTTGTCCAACCACTCTGCCTCCCTCCTCTGTGAGGAAATCACCCTCTTGTACCTTTCCTTGACACATTTGCAGCTGGGTCAAACAGACCTTTGAGGAAGCTGACAAGAATGGAGATGGCCTGCTGAACATTGAAGAGATCCACCAGCTGATGCATAAACTGAATGTTAACCTGCCCCGCAGGAAGGTCCGGCAGATGTTTCAGGTTGGTGGCCTCTAACACACAGCGTTGTTGTGGTAAGATGGTGCCAGTTACGGTCTATTTCTGGACAAGATCCAGAATAGAATCTACAAGTTGGGACTTCAACTCTGTTGTTTTAACAACACAAACCACATAAAAGGCAATTTATTAATATTACTTTCAGATGCATTATTGTTTTCGTCTCTGTGAACTGAATTGTTCTGTGCTGGCATTGATGGACAATGAAGTTTCTCTGTTTCTATTGAAATATTTTTTTAATTTCCTTTGTGGAAAATTGTTTACTAGAAACTAGCTTTATGAAAGTAATTAGTTCTTGTTGTTTTTTGTTTTGTTTTTAACAACTTCCTCTTACATAGCCAGAATCAATTTTTTACTTCTGTTGTCTGAAAACAGTTACCATTTTCCACCAGCCCTGGTGTATAATGTAGGAAAGGAAAGGTAAGCCAAGGATATGATGGAGAGCAAAATAAAATTTTCTTAACTCTTCAAAAACAGTACCGGCCACAAGCTGGTTTGGTATAAGACATTGGGGAAGTTGGGGAATCTTCTATGGTCAAAATTGCTTTGTTTGTCTGGCATAAAATCTACATTAGAGATATATCTATGGAGTATAAGTTACTCCCGAAAGACTTGAGAAGTGTGGAAACTGGGGGGGTTGTGTCGCAGGGGTGAATTTGCGTTATACTTGTTCCCACAAATTAGAAATGTCATTTAAGATATATAGTAGATACAAAATTATTTAAACTTCCTATTGAGCACCAGATAGCTGAGAACTATTTTCTTCTCAGCTTCCTTGCCGTGACCCGAGTAGCCGAGATGACGGTAGCACTAACGAGGCGTAATGAAATGCAGCTCTCCGAGATCCTTGAGTTTGGCTGATATTGTTGACTGCTGCAGGAGAGGCAGAGTGTACTGGGAGGAAGAAAGTGTAGTTCACTCAGTGCTTTTGACATGTTTAGTACTGAAGTAGGGCACTCTAGCAAGCATCAACCTTTGTATAATCAGAGGCAACTTTTGGTTAAAAATAAACTGGTTTGCTTATCTTTATTTTGCTGTGGTTGCTGCCAGCCTATACCTGAGTTAATATCCTAGACCTCACAGGCATGGTTAAAGTTACTAAGATCAAATATAAAAGGAGTGTTGAAGGTTTGTTTACTTTTAGGCATTCAAGGATCAGTCCTAAAGGCCTTACCCCACGATCAGTGCTTTGTGCTAGCAGTCCTATGGACAACGTTCCAAGACAATGCAGGAGAAGGGGAATGACCAAGTAACTCTGGGACAAATCCTCACCCCTACATCTCGCTACTCTGCACTGTTCTTGAACTTGATCTGCCCAGGTGGTACTGTTTGCGTGACTTGGTGTTTCGGACGTGGCACAAACAGCCCTCAGTCTCGGGGAGCACCTGTGGCTCCATGGAAGTGGCCAGGCTATGGAGCAGTCCAAGTCCTGCATCTGGGAATAAGAGTATGGGGCTGCTACTGTAGTTGTGTGTACGTACCAGGAGTCGCTGGTGTCAAGATTGGTTCCTGTTCTGAGATGTTCTTGGAAGTTAAGTGGAGTGGTTTATGTGAAGGGAAAGTAAAACTGGATCCTTGGAAAGCAAAGCAGGCCAGAGATGTGTTCATTGCATCTGCTACTAGACAAGCTCCTCTTCTATGGAAGTGAGATTGGACACCAGCTGGAAGAGCTTTCTTGAGAAAAAGGAAGTGATAGCAGGACGAGGATACTCTTCGTCTGGAGAAGAACTTGAATTTGGTGTAGCATTGTAGGGACAAGCCAAGAGGTTCAAAGCCAAGTCAGTGGTAAAAGGACTCTGCACAGAAACTATTCTGACCTGAACGTGAGGAAGCACCGTTTTTAGCAGAACATGACTTGGGAACAGCAAGGGGTTGATAACTGCAGAGAAAAACATTCTATACAGCTCTAAACGAAGGATGTTGTTTGTGGGAACAATTTTTCACTTTTTCTCCATCATCTGCTTACAGACTCCAACTTAGCAGGAGTTGTAGCTTCCCTGAAGTTCTTTTTTTGTGGAGACCTACATACTGTTAGACAGCAGTTCTCCAGAATATATTCTTTGTTTTGAAAATCCAAAGCAATCCTCTTAGGCAGATGTTCGCAGTAGAAAGCTTGTATTAACACGCGTTAAATACTGTTTTCTTCTCCTCCTACCTCTGAGGATAAACAAAAACTGCCATCAAGACTGGGGCTATTGGACATATATTTTGGTGTGGAATCTTACTGCTGCTGCAGACTTGTCCTGAGACAGGGGCTGAGAGTGTTGCAGTTTGAATTAATGTAAATTCAAGACTATGATTGTCCTGAACATTTTAAAATCTCAGACTTGGTTATTAGGGGAAGACACAGGGTGAAATGACGATGTTCTGTGCTATGTCTTAATCCAGGATATCTGCGGGGCATACAGGAGAGTAACGGAGATCAGAATAAAGCCCAGGGTGAGCCTCTCTACACGGGAAACAATTCAAAACTAAAGATGGAATTGAGACTTTTGTAGGGAACCTGTGGCTTTACTGTAGTAACTGTTTTCACAAAAAAATCCAATAGATGCTATTATAATTTTGCAGTTATTTTAGCCTACTACGATTTGAGTCTGAGCAGAAACTTGCAGACTAGAATCTGTTTGAACTTCTGTTGTGTACATAAATCCTGTTGTGCTTTATTCCCTGAATTAGCCTGTTTAGCATGCTTACCTGAGTCTCTTTGCCTCTTAGGAAGCAGACACAGATGAGAACCAAGGAACCCTAAATTTTGAAGAGTTTTCAGTGTTTTACAAGATGATGTCCTTACGTCGAGATCTCTACTTACTGCTCTTAAGCTACAGTGACAAGAAGGATCACCTCACTGTTGAAGAACTTGCTCAGTTTCTAAAGGTGGAACAAAAGGTATGGGAATACTATGCATCCATATATATGTACATCTAAGTACTTTCAAGTATGGGGAAATAATTTCATGGAGAAGTTTAGCTTGCGGCAAGGAGTAAAGCACAGATGTAACAAAAAAGAAATCTAAAGGCTTTATTGTGTTTTTTTAAATACTTCTAGAAAAATCGTGAACTTTTTTGGACTCTGCGGTAGAGAAAAGGCAAGTGTAGGCAACATGGTTAATGTTTGTTTGTATATATTGCATTCAGATAACTTTCACTCTTCATTACAGCTGATTATTGTGTGTCTTAGCATGGTTGCTTTCTCTTGCATAGCTTGTCTGGATTGTTTATTGGTGTTGTGGGGGACACATATTTCCAGGGGATGCCATTCATGAGTAAACATCTGGGCAGACATACACTATATTAGGATGATATATGATATGTTTTAAAGCTAGAAACACGCGGCAAAATAAGAAGAGCAAACTATTTCTGGTTACCTACAAATGGTTTGCCTGTGCGTGGCTTTGTGTGGTGACACATTAAGATGGATCTTTGTGTTTGCATATCCTTTCCTGGAAGCAGAGTTGAATCCTGTGATGCTGTTCTGTATCCCAGGAATTCCCAAGTATCATTAGTAGTAGTAATTATAAGGACTGCTACTTCTGTTATTAAGAAAGCAGTTTAAATATTGAGAAAGAACCACCTCTTAAACATGGCTTAAATCTCTATATAAATTTTAAGGGAAGATTAGACTTTTGTGATACAATACAAGGATGAATATTGCACCAGCCTGGCCAAGGGCAAGATGTCCAGGATTTTATCCTTTTTTTTCCCCCCTTCTGCCTTCTTACCCATTTTTTCTTCAGGAAAGTCTTATTTTCAAAGCTTTCCTCACGTGTGGGACTTGTGCAAGGAAAATCTCACATCTGGAGGTTGCACTTCTATCTGAAGCTCCTCAGAGAGAAGCAGTTGAGAGAGGGTGGGGTTCAGGGAACCACAGGAACAGACACACTGATAAGGAATTAAAAAAATAAAGAAATAAAAAGAAGCGTAAGTAACTTGAAGCAAAGTTGGGTCAAGATCAGAGATTTTCCCCCAATGTGCTTATGAACAATCTTGTCGAACAAAAAAAATCTCCAGCCATTCCTGTATATGTTGCTCCAGTGGACGTTTTCATGCCCATCTTGAAAGAGACAGGATTACTACGAAATTGTCTGTGGAACCCTTGGAGAGAACTTGTGCACTGGACAGTGAGGAGCCCAGAAAGAACCTTGTGATTTCGAGGGTTCTAGTTTGCTCTGGCAATTGGTCCTGGCTTGTTTGCTTGCTCTGTGTGTCCTTGCAGAGTGTTGTTCCAAAACAACCCCACAAAAATAAATACTGACATCCCAACCTACTTGAGCTTCCTGGTATAGATGCTGTGTTTTGCCTGCAATCGCTGGATGATCTCCTGTGCCGTTCTGGGATCCTGCCTGTGATGACTGCTTTTTCTGAGTTATCCCCAGTATAAAACATCATCAGTCTGTGCTGGTTTGTTGCTGAATTTCCCCCTGTGGCCACTGTGGCAATTCCCTGGCATGTACAACTCCCTGGTTCTTCCTTCCTCCCTCTTGAAACGTGGAGCATTATCACATCACTGATCTTGCTGTAATAGCCTCCACACACAGCTTCCTGCAAGCAATCTGGTCATGGCAATTCTGCTAATTACAACTTTAAAGCACAAAATGTTTTTATCTTTTTCCCTTTACAGTCTTGCTCTAAGTCTTCTGAGCTGACTCCTTTTTCCTTTGTTTCTTTTTGAATCACTGTCTCCTACTTGGGTGCCCTTTGGTGGAGCACTTTTGACAGCAGCAGCAGCAAAGTTGACACTGATGAGAAAGCAAAGAAATGCTCTGGGGAGGACGTGTTCATGGAGATGCTGAAGTGCCCAGGAGCAGCTGAAGAGCAGTGGTGGTATGAGAGGGCACTTGGGGACCTGGAGGAGGAAGAAAACACGTGAAAGAGGCAGGAGAGCTGTCTTTGTGGGTGCACAAAGACATTATGGAACTAGTGATGCAGCAGAAAAAAACGAGTTGATAGTCAACTCTAGCATACTGCATCTTCTCCTCTGTCTGCACACTACTCACAGCGCTGAATGCAGGCAGGGCTATTGGCTATAAATGCTCTGCTCAATGCTATTCCAAAAACAAACAATGAAAAGAGCACAAGCATGATCTCTTGTGGATGATCCTCTCGGCAGCATAGTGTAGAAGCACCTTGTGCTTTCTTTGTGTCTTCCCTCTGGTCTTCCCACTTCAACAGTGTTAGAGCAGATGTAGCCTGTAATGTTTTCAGAACACAGAGGTGATAATGTCTTTGGCTCAGGTGACATTGCCTTCAGAAGCTGGTAACGGTTCAAATCATAATGCAGCTCTCAAGTGCCTTCAACCAAACAGTGTTTTGGTTTTGCTCTTGTCTGGCTGCTTGGAAATCTGTGGACAGTCTGTCCAACTCCATCTGCTGCTCTTTTGGCAAGACTTTTAAATATTCTGCAGCCTGGGGATAGAACAAAAGAGGTTTGGGCTTTTTGTTAACTTGCTAAGCTGGCTTCTTTTTTTTAGGAGAGCTCCCTGTTACCTTCACTCCAGAGCTTGTGAAACAGATTATTTCCACTTAAGTGCAGTTAAACTCAGCTCATGGCTACTGAAATTGCAATTACATGGCTTCAAATGTGAGAAGAGCAGAAAGTAATCTGGTTTCCTGGAATGATTTCTGGTCCTGCAGTCGTCCTAGCACAGGTAGCTGTAAGGGAGGAACATCCCTGGATGTCCAGTCATGTCTGAGTGTTGTCCCTTTGGGACCGTCCTTTCTTAATAAACCAGTGTCATTGTCTGAGTTGGTCCTCCCCAGAAGCTGATCTCCTGCTATATGACAGATTGCTTCCCCAGCAGGATCTCCAGGCTCTTGACTGATAGAGCTTGTCTCATAGAATCATAGAATGGTTTGGGTTGGAAGGGACCTCAAAGATCATCTAGTTCCAACCCCCCTGCCATGGGCAGGGACACCCTCCACTACACCAGGTTGCCCAAAGCCTCATCCAACCTGGCCTTGAACACTTCCAGGGATGGGGCATCTACAACTTCTCTGGGCAGCCTGTGCCAGTGCCTCACCACCCTCAGAGGGAAAAATTTCTTTCTACTATCCAATCTAAATCTCCCCTCTTTCAGTTTAAATCCATTGCCCCTTGTCCTGTCACTACATGCCCATGTAAAAAGTCCCTCTCCAGCTTTCCTGTAGGTCCTCTTTAGGTACTGGAAGGCTGCAATAAGATCACCCCGGAGCCTTCTCTTCTCCAGGTTGAACAGCCCCAACTCTCTCAGCCTGTCTCCATAGCAGAGGTGCTCCAGCCCTCGGAGCATCTTCGTGGCCCTAAGTTGTCTTTGAGTAGTGGGGCTTGGGTGAAATAGGCACTACAAAACATCATCTTCCCTTTTAAAAAGCAGCTTTGCAGCTGCTTGCCATTCCAGACCTGCATCCATTCCACCCTGGAGCCCCACAGCGATGCTGCCCTGCTGGGGGGTCAGCCAGCCTGTGGCTGTTGGCTGATTGCTTCTGGTCTTCCCTCCTCCTTTCTGCTGTGTCCACATCACATCAAGAGCTTTCATCTCAGTCACAGCAGAGACCTCTTTGACTCTTGTGCTGATGGTTTTATGCAGTTACAGGGCTGCGTTGGTGTTACACACCTGGAATGTTTAGCTTTGGTTTTCTGAGGGTGAGGTTTCCCAGGTGCCCGCTTGCCACCTGCTGCCTTGCCATGCATCAGTTACTTTGCAATATGGTTTTCATCTGTCCTGAGATAAAGGACACCCTGCTGAGATCTTGCCTCCAGCAGCGTTCTCTGCGTGCTTCAGGAAAGTGCCACGTAATTGTTTGATGCGCCGTGTTGCACCTCTGAGTGACAGAAACTGGATGGAAGTGTCAATACCACGCCATCGTATTGGTACCAAACCAGTGTCTTCTGAAAGGGCTGCTGACGTGTGCGGCCCAAACAGCTGGTGGCAAAAATTGATGCCCTTGCTCGTTTTAATTGAACTGAAGAGGAAGTAATTTTGTAACAATTACACCCTCGGAACAAGCACGTGTAATTATGTAAAGCTTTTCCATAATTATTCAACACGGGCTGGTGCATTTTGAGTTAAGCCTGCTGGAGAGAATAACTTTACTCTTTTTCTTGTTTACACTAATCATACAGTGTCACAGGGATAACCAGTGATGTGGGGAATAGTGAAAATGTGACAAAAAAGTGGTAAGAAGTGGGGATTAAGTATGCTTTTAGAAAACAAAATAATTATACCTGCTCTCTTAGAAGAAGTTTTAAAGGACCGTATGAGACAGTATATGCCAGGGCATGTCGATTATGTGTTTGTCTGTGATCTGAAACAATGTGTGCTGAAGGATGGCAGGAACCAGTGTCCCAAAAGGAATAGGAAATTATAATGTCAGTGTTGGTACATGGACTTTGAAAAGAGGAGAGACTGTGGAGCTTGTTGATATCAGATAAAGAAGACGACCAGGTCAGCATGCCATGATCAATCATTGCTAATTTCCATGAAAAACTCATGTTGTGGCAAAACAAACTCTCAATTGGAAAGGAAACTGATGCCTCCCTCCCCCTCTCATGCTTACACAAAAGGATAATCACTACAAATGATTTATGTGATTACTTGATATTTCATGACATTTTGCGTTGGTATCTTGCACTGAAATTGGTAGAATGTTTTCACTTTGACTATTTATATTTTGATTTTTCTTGTAGAATGATTAACTGTGAACCACTATAGACCATTGGTGTGCTGTTGACATGCTGCTGGGTTGGCATCATGTCTGGGAACACCTGTTATTAGCATTACACTTCTTTTCTAATGTCCTTTTTTATTTTCTAACTGCTCTTTTACTTTACATTCCTTCCTCTTATTTCCTTCCTGGTGCGAATGGGAAGTGAGAACAATTCCCACTCTCATGGGGCCTTTGACAGAAGAGGGCTCTCCCATCACCTGGCATTGCAGTGCTCTGCAGCTTCAGATGACGTTAGATTTTTGGCAATAGGTTTGTCTGACCTGTTTCCAATGGGCTTGGTGAAATCAAAATAATTTCTATTCTTTCTCGTTCTTCTAAACTGAAGAGTAGGGATCATGTTGCTTTTTTTGTAGTTTTGTAGGATCTTGTTTTAGGAAAATTAATTGGTAGTTCATGTACTTAAAAACCAAGCTCTTATTGGTTATTCAAAGGCTGATACTCTTTCAAAGAACTTAACTGCATCAAAATGAAAGCTTTTTAACCAGGAATACAAAAAGTAACCATGTGTCCAAGAGATTTTGGAAGCTTCACTATTGACCATCTTCAATAATCGATGTATCTAAATATTCAGGCACCAATGACGATCATTACTATTTAATATTATTTCTAGTGGAATACTTTAAAACTTAAACTTAGATTTGGCCACTCATTCAAATTTGCTTTCATTAAGTCGTCATCTCTCTTCAGCTGCAGTTAAAAAGCACAAATCAGTGGACTTTTCCCTAACAGATGCAGCTTCAGACGAGATTAGACACTTTCATTCCTAGAGCACACAAGTACCCTGCCACTCAGCCATCAAGGAGCCATGTGGGATAATGAAAAAGTTAATTCTAGCCAGCTTGTGCTGAAGAAGGGCCTGCTATGAACAGTGTTTGCAATCAAACAGCAACATCTACTTGAGCCAGGATAATCAGTTATTTTCTCTGCTGGATTGTTCTCATTCCTATTATCCTGTGTAATTCCTGCAGGCATCTCATGATTGTTGGCTTAGCTAGGAGATATAAATGCAATGTTTGGAGGAGGAAATGGGCTGAGCCATGCTTTCCCTGTGCAAGAGAAAAAACAGAGGGAAGAGTGAAGGGGAAAAAGGTTGGGAATTATCTCCAGGTTTTTCATCTCGACTCACCATATGAGTCGAACTGCTCACTTGCTTGCCTTCTGTCACTGTAATTCTAACGTTGACACGTGTCTCTCTTTCCTCTGCTCTGGTAATTTTTCATATTTAGGCTGTGGCCCGTTAGGTGTTGAGATGTGGTCAGTCATGGCACCCACATTTCTTAGGAGGAACTCAGCACTTGGCAGGATCAGGCCTTTAGAGAAGACCAGATCAAGAGAATCGGCCTCTTTCCAGATTTCCATATAGCTGGATGCTGATGCTGGGAATACTGAGCTACAGGCAGTGATGGAAAGCACAAATTCATCAAAGGCTACAGACAGAGCAGCCTAAATGGAATTGGTTTTGCCAGCTGAAAGAGAATTCTATTAGTAAGAAAACAGTTCAGAGGGACCATTTTTGGATTTAAACAATAAATATTGTGTAATCTGCGGGATGACTAACCTCCCTCCTGCAGTTGCCTGAAGCAGTCATGTTAGCAGAGATGACACACTATTGGAGAGAGGGGACTGCATGTTCTTTGCTTCCAGAGTGTTCCACGTGTTTGGGCTGGCTTTGGCAAAGGATGCAGAGTACAAACAGTAAACAGAATAATGGTACAAATAAGCTGCCAAAGGCTTTAGTGCCATCATTGCCATCCTGTGATATTAGTAGTGGAGGAAATGAAATATGCCCAATCTTAGTTCTCACTTTGGTTCTCTATGACTTAAGGGGGGCACAAGGGTGAGAAAAGATGAGGTGAGTGACAGAAGCTACTTCTTTCCTTCAATTTTAAAGGAAATATAAATGTACAGTGATACTCTGGCCCCACTAGTCAGTTAGGACTTCAGTTGTGGACTAGCTGAAGCTGATGACAAAACTCTTATTTGTTTCAGAACAACTGCTGGTTTTCATTTCAGAATCTAATTATTTATTTCATAGCCTGTATATTACAGTGAACTCTTTTGGAAGTAATGAAATCACAGAAGTGGAAAACGCATGAAAATGAAATCAAACTCTGCCAGATCTTTTTGCATTTTTAAGTACATTATAGTAAATAATATCACTTCGTAGTCCTCATTGTAGCACTGTTGCCCAGTACAACTATTATTAAGCGTGTTTAACAGCTATTTTTTGTCTTTAAACTAAACTGACAAAACTTTTAGGTGATTGCAGCCTCTCCTATTTTTCTGCTCAAAGGTAAGAGCCATGAGGCTTTTGCAGCACTGACAAAAATCAAATCAAAATCTTAAATTCCTCTTACTGTCCTGTTACTGATTGTCCTGTTCATATTTGATCAAAATCAAGATTTGATCACAGATTTTTTCAGCTGGACCCAGAAACCTAAAGTAGATTTTGAAATGCAGGTCACATGGTAGGAAAAAAAAAAGTGCACCAACACTGTTGTTTTTGTGCAGATGAATAATGTGACGCCAGAATATTGTCTTGACATCATACAGAAGTTTGAAGTATCAGAAGAAAACAAGAAGCAAAATGTTCTTGGGATAGAAGGTAAAGCTTTTTATTTCAAAATTAGTTTTGTCTTGTTACACTGTAGTGGAACAGATAAGCTTTAACAGCATTTTGGTGTAGCTTAGAATATTTGACTGTGATAGAAAGCCACATGGAAGCTCAACAGCCAATAGTGTGGGTGGTTTTTTGTGAGATGTGGGAGAGAGATGAGTGGATGGGTATATGAGATGAGAGATGAGTATATATGTTAATATACCTAACAGTGTATTAGCAGTTATACATCACAGCCATCGTGCAGTAGTTTGAATGCCTCAGGCTTGCAGGAATTTATTGCTGTGTATTTGTAAAACACAAACATAAAACATTCTATGCCATGTATTTTGTACTATAACCTGTTCTAACTGGAGTAATAAAAGCAAAGTTTGCATTCTGCTGTGTCTCTGTCCATCTGGAATCACTCCTGTTCAATCAATTGATTTATGTTTATGTGAAATAAAATATGGGCAGTTGCGTTTTCTTTGGATTTTAATACCTTATTCATCTTGTTTCCTAAAGCAATCGTAGATGGTATATTTATTCAGAATCCAACTTGGTATCAAATCAGAATCTGAATTGGAATGAAATAGATTAAATGCCATGGCATGTTAATTTGCCCAGAAGATTGCTTTCATGAAGCAGCATAATTTACACGGTGAATTTAGGGGGAAGGGAAGGAGAAATCTCCCTCCACACAGTACTTAAATCCTGGGTACAGCCTCCCAGATCTTAAACAAGCTTCTGGTGTGACCCTGGGCACTGCACTCAAACTGAAATAGGGAAAGCAAGACGAAGAAGCTGTGACATTTAAAAGAAAAATTCAGAAAGCGTTTTTGTTCCCTTTAATCTTACTGCTGCTGCTTTTGTGTTTGAGTTGCTTTCAGGGCTGATATTGTTTGCACCATCCTTTGGAAACGTTTTACATTTCTCATTCTCAAAGGAGGCATTCTGAAAACTTCCTCTGCTCGATGCTGACCTGATGTACAGAGATACAAACCGGGACCATCTTCTCACATAAACTTGCAGCATAGAGAAAACTATGAACTAGAGTGACGTTGGCTGGATTGGTGGCTTGGCCAGCACAAGCCCCATGCTCTCCGTGCTGCAGTGCAGCCCTCTGGGTGGCTGCTGCCCTGTCTGCACGATATCTTCATGGGGTAGAGCTTATTTACAGCAAAAGAGGGACGTTGGGACAGAGCCTATGTGTCAGCAATAAACTTGAACAAAGCATTTGCTTCCAAGTCGGGATGTCAATTTGGCTTCTGTTTCTGTCCTGTGATCTGGATAAATGGTCATATCTTTATTAATTTTGGTAGGAGTGTGTTCTTTTTTGTTGTTGTTCTTGACGCTGTGGCTACCTTCTGAAGATGGCTTCTCAACTTGGAACCCGTGGGGTATCGACAGCAGCACAAAGTCCTGGCAGATCTGCAGAATACCAAACCTGTGCTCTTGCAAGTGTCACACCCCATGTCTCTCTTGCTGCCTGGTATTTGAGGGTTTTCCTCTGCTTCCACTTATCTACAAGACATCACACTTGTGGTGGAGCAGACAGGATAGCTCTTACCTGTTACCATCCCAAGGGTCCATTGAGGGAAACGAGACACACACCTCAAATCCTTCGCATCTTGCTGAACGTGAGGTTGAGGTTCCCTCCCTTCCACCTACATTCCTCTAAGCAGGTCACACCCTCCAAGGCACAATTCAGTGTCCCAGAAAGTGTGGACTGATGCTGCCTAAGTGTTTGACCCAATTTCTCTCTTATACTCCTGCTTTTACAAGAATCAGGAGGGAGCAGGGGATACGAGTTTGAGAAGGAGAAGAAGGAAAAAACAGTTTTTGTAACAGTAACGACTCCGTGGTTTAGCTGCATTACTCTCGGTTTGCGGTAGCGTCAAGATGAAGAGATCGTTTTTATCTCACTGAATAATTACGAGGGAGGATATTTTCTTCCACCAGTTCTGACAAAACCAGTAACACCTTGTTCTGTTTCTTAGCGGAGTGGCTGTGTCTGAGCTGCACAAGGCAGTTGGAGCACACTCCTCTTAGTCTGCGTGCTGGGTTTGGTGCAGGGAGCTCCGCCAGGGTTTCAGAGGATTTGTGTGTGCGTTTGGTCTCTACCCCTTTTGAGGGTCTGAACGAAACATTGGATCTGAAAATAGGTTGGACAGTGGCTGTGTTGCTCTGTGGGCTTTTTCAGTCTTCTCATGTAGCTGCTGTTTGTTACTTTTATATTTCTCTTAAAATCCTACCTTCTTTTTTTACTGTTGGTTGTTAATTAATTTCTGAAGAGGCTTAGCTCAATGTGATGTTTTGCAAATGCTTGTTGATTTTTTTTTTTATTTGGCAGTCATAAATGTGTCTTTCTACATTATATTTCCTTTTCTAGTTCAATGCTGTTTGAAAATTGTCTAGGGACAAGGGTTGGATCTTGAGAATGTATTCTTCTCATAGGTGTCAGAACTTCCACAGGCTTCAAAAAGAAATATCTGTGTGTGTGCCAGCAGTGGGTGCAGCCTCTTCAGTTTGCAGAGAACCAGCCACACCACAGACAGCAGTTAATGTGCTGAAAACATGGGGTACAGGAAGATTAATCCCTGCTATGTGATTCAGTGTTTTGGAGACATGAGTTAGCACTGACAAGCATAAACAGCAAAACCAAATGTAGAGTGCACATCCTTCGCCTGGTAAGAGGTGCTGCATCTGTGGCAAAACTGTTTTTCTTTGTTCAAAGGCTTCACCAACTTCATGCGCAGTCCTGCTTGCGATATATTTAATCCACTGCATTGCCAAGTGCATCAGGATATGGATCAGCCCCTCTGTAACTACTTCATTGCTTCGTCTCACAACACGTACCTGACTGGAGACCAGCTGCTGTCCCAGTCCCGAGTGGAGATGTACGCACGCGTGCTGCAGGATGGCTGTCGATGTATTGAAGGTATATGTTAGTGTAACTCGTTGGTCGTGAGAAGTATGATGGGTATTTCTTTGAAGTGCAAAGTCCGTGGCAAACCCAAAGCATTAATGCTTCACTGTCTGATTAACTTCAGTGGTAAACTCCTGTTTTCTAGCTGTCTAAACAGGACTTTTTCTGTTGTGAATGACCTCCTCAGACAAACTTGATGGACGCCAGTGTTTTCTCCTGCCTGCTGCTGTGTTGTTTTGCATTTCTCAGTCAGTGCACGTTTTCTGTTGTCCCACGTTTGCGTGAAGCATGTTTCTGTTGCACAAGCCCCAGTGAGGCAATGGGCAGGATCTGTTTGGGACCCTGCGGTTCCAGAGGAGCAGCCCCATCGGTTCTGCTCTGTGGTTCCCCCGTGCTGGAGGTTACCACCTCACAGGAGGAGTGCTCTCTAATCCTCATGGTTCAGAATGAGCTCAACCAGCAAAGACCTTTTTCTTTCATAAGCTAAATGGGAAAGTGGCTGTTTGCATATGCAGTTCCCACTGTGGATGCAAAGAGAAGATGAAAAGTGCCTGTAGGAGTAGGACAGGTGAGCAAATAGTGCCTCTGTCAGCACAGCTGTGTGTCTGTTTCTGTCACCATCTTACAGCTGAGCAACTTGGCTTTGGTCTGCCACAACAGAGAGGTACAATGCCATTTTGGTGGCCGGACGCTGGTGGAAGAAAACAAGATGCTGTTTGTTTGATAGCCTGGAGATCGCTTTGGATTCTTGTTTAAGTTCTGCATGATTTACATAGTAACAAAACATTAGAATTTTTCTTTTCAAGATTCTGGGTGGAATAAAGTCTTTTGACAAATTTGAACTCTCTTACTTTTTCATGATTGCTATTAAAAAACTTATCTCTAGGAAAAAAAATTGTTAATCTGAATTTAAAAATTAAGTAGAGAAAGGGAACCTGAGAAAATTGGGTCATTCATCACTGTACTTTCACTTCTGTAGGAAAGTTCACTAGAATGCGCAGTAGAGTGTTATTTCACTTGACCTCAAAACTATTGTAGATACTGTACAGCCTTGTTAATAGCTCTGTAGCTTTCTCTTTGTAAATTTTTTAACTTCCTGTAGAGGCAACAGTAGTCACAAGTCTGGTGTAAATCCAGGGGACAGTAATTAATTAGGAAAAATATTACTGTTCTAGTCCATTCTACATGTGATGGATTTGATGCTACTCTTGGTATGGTCAGTTATAGAACTGCAAGCTTAATTGGGAGTGGAAAAAGACTAAATTGTTTTTAAATAGTTTATTGTCAGAATCTGCTTTTTCTAAAAGACAGCTGTAAACATTATT
The DNA here is from genome assembly GCF_009769465.1 of Tauraco erythrolophus. Classification (NCBI taxonomy): domain Eukaryota; kingdom Metazoa; phylum Chordata; class Aves; order Musophagiformes; family Musophagidae; genus Tauraco; species Tauraco erythrolophus. Next base: position 28,918,044 of record NC_141475.1, read on the forward strand.
TGACCTGTTACACCTGTGTAATTTTATAGATGAGGAAAAAAACCTCAGTTTAATATAAGGGGAAAAAGCAGGTTTGGGTTGCAGATTTCTCATTTGATATAAGAAAAGCCCGTCCTGTTAGTCTTAACTCAACTAGTAGGTCATAATAGATTGAATGAAACTTATTGAGACCTGCATGGTTGAGTAGTGTACCTGAGTTCTGCTGGCAAGCAAGATTAGCAGAAATATGTGAGATCATGGGCATGTCTTTATGCATTGCTTTTTTTGTCTTAATAGTGGATTGCTGGGATGGTCCAGATGGAGAGCCAGTAGTGCACCATGGCTATACTCTTACTTCTAAAATACTCTTCCGTGATGTGGCAGAAACTATCAATAAATACGCCTTCATCAAAAATGAGTAAGTGTAGAGTCAGTTTTGAAGCTACACCTGTCTGTTGTGTGTAGTTAATCCCATGTCAAAATCAACTATCAACATCAGGAAGTACTTATATTCCATTAAACACATTGAGAAATTATAAAGTTGATCCTATTCCCCTGGTTATTGCCTGTGTCATATTTATTGTTCAACTGCATGAGCTCTTTTCATCAATCAAGTTAGAAAGTTCAACCTAAGTCAGAAAGACCTTTCATGCATTGTGAACTCAGTCATATTTTGAACAGTCTGAGACTGCTGAATATCTACAGACTATTTTGGTTCTTTGTTTGAACAGAACTTCCTACTCCTATCCACAGGGAAATTCTCCTTAAAAATCAATATTGTAATATTCTCTGCCTAAGGAAAATGCTTTATTTCAGTAGGAAAACATAAAAGCTGTCTCAGATGTAGTGTGAGGAAATACTGAGATGTGCAGTAGTGTTTGGATTCTATTTCATTTACCATAGTACCATATAGCAGTTTATTATGAAAATCATGGAGTTTACCCATATATATATATATATATATATAAAAAGTCTCAAATCATGAGTGGGTGTATAGAATTATGAGTAGTTTAGAGAGAATATAAGGGAAAATGCTCAGTTCTCTTTATAAAAAAAAAAAAGAGAGAGGAAAGAGAAGAAGTGACCCAACAATGGGCATGTGGTGGTGGTGGGGAAACAACCAAATGAAAAACCTGAGCCAAAAAGTTTGGTGTTACTGATTAGAAATAGGAGCTGGTGATTTCAAAACTGAAGGAGGTGGTTCTTCATTTGGCACCTGGTTGGGGTTCCTTGCTATAGGATTCTGGAGCTGCTAAGAATTTAGAAAACAATGGGGCAGTTTTGTAGCAGAAATAGACTGTTTATACAAAAACAATGTCTTTAGTTCAGGAAACTGAAGCTTCAAGTTCCTGGAGCCTGGGAGAATATTCTGGAAAGGATTGCCAAATATTTCTCCTTCTCCGGAGTCTGGGATCTTCAGAGATTTGGTCTGACACGCTGTAGCTGCACTCAAGGCAAATCCTTCAGGCAGCTCTCAGTCTTGGGAAGATGAACAGAGAGGACTCAGTAATTCCTTTGAATCTGTTGATTTCAAACGCTTTTCTCCAGGAGCAGCTTGCTGATCACTTACAGCTTATGAAGACTTTGTGTGTGGCTTGCAAGGGAATCATATACCTTCTGCTCAGTTGCATGGAGCGGAAAGGCATTGCGTTGCTGATGGGCTTTATTGCAAGTTTCTCTGTCTGCCTCCTGCTCGGTGATGATTGATTTCAAACTTTGTCACCCTGTATGCTGGTGGGGAGGGTTGGAGGGAGAGGGCAGAATCGCCTGCAGGAGCTGTCTGAGGGATTCGGACAGGGCAGGGATTTGGGAGTTCATGTGCAGGTCCTTCTTCCCAAAGTGTGTTTGTTTCCAGACTACTGACAATGCAAAAGCAAACTGCTTAAACCAGTTTATGTGTTAAGCTGTGCAGGTCTTCTCTTAAAACACGGTTGTAACGATGTCTGGGCGTTTTGCTTCTAGGTTTCCAGTGATACTGTCTATTGAAAACCATTGCAGTATTCAACAGCAAAAGAAGATCGCTCAGTACTTGAAGGAGATATTTGGTGACAAACTCGACTTGTCATCTGTAATCACTGGAGATTCCAGACAGCTTCCTAGCCCTCAAAATTTGAAAGGGAAAATCCTAGTGAAGGTAACTCGCTACTGGTGGTGTGTTCAAAATGCAACAGAAGTCAGCAGGTGATATTTATCATTGATTTTCTTTGACTTTGGAGAACCAGTTCAGCAGTACCATGTGGAATAGCACAGATACACCGAGTTAAAATGCTGAGCTTTTCAGAGACATTGAAACAGGGTTTACTTTGAACTTGACGAGTGTCCCAGGGTACTTCTGTAAGTGTGTCTCAACAGGGAGGTGATATCAACAGCAGTGGAAAGAAAATTCTTTCAGTATCTTAAGCATCTTATCTGAGAGTCTTAAAGTCAGAGATGCTTGTTTTTAAATCTTAACACCAAGCTAGAAGAGCAGAAAAATGATACAAAACATGTCGTTATAATAGAAGGAATTGGGACACAGTTATCTTAACCCAATATTTTATCTTTTTTTTTTTTGAAATTTACCTTAATTTGTTATTGGTGGATATTGTTCTGTGTGGTTCATATCCCTGTAGTATCTAAACATTATCCTACAGTCCCTCTGCGGACAAAGTATTTTGGAAAATTTCCTGCATTTTCTTGCATTTCCCCCTCACCCTGCTATGAGCAGTAGTTCATGAAATGAAGCTGTTTTCACGGCTCATTAGCTCTGTTTATGAAAGAAGAGCACTTCAGAAGGTGGCTGGAAGGAGCAGCAAGAGAGGAGACCCTTGAGCACTGGAGTTAGTGTTGTATGCAAGAGTAATTGTTTGAACCTCTCTGTATAATCGGATTTGCTCTGAAAGGAATTTCAAAGACCAAGATGGATATAATAAGAAAGAAATGCAAGGCAGACCTTTAAGAGGATGATTAATAGAGTTGGGGCTTATTAAATTGTCTAATTTACTTTGACATATGGGGGCAATTACTTTGCTGTGGGCTCTTGAGATACTGGTTTTTTTTTCCCCTTATATCCTCTGTATTAAGCTGGCTGAAAGGATTCACAGCTTTGGTTTGATGTTGGTTTGAACATATTTCGATGTCTAGTGCAGAGCTGACTCTGAATTAGAAAACCTTTGAGTGTTCAACCGTGGCTTGGAATGTCACTGACTCAGTGTGCCTGTGTAACTGCTGGTTAATGAACTCTGCAGCCGTGTGGTGGTGGTGTTTGAGGGAGCCAAACAAAATAGTGTGTGATGTCAGTCGTGTGGCAAACCTGGCTTGAAATACTATGTCAATGCACAAAAGGGGAGAGCGATTGGGTACTGTGCTGTCCTTACATAATGTTCTGAGCTGGTGGTCTTAGTACACTTGAGTTTGTAAATTTAGTTTGATTCTTCAGCTAATAGTGCCGAAAACTCTGAGTAGGTACAGAATGGTGTGGGGCTGAGATAATGTTTTCAGAATGAGGAGTACTGTTTTAATTAAGCGTCACAGTATCTTTTCACAAAGCCCTGTCTCCCATCTCCTGCTCCAAGTAAGCAGCCCTGTTGGAAAAGGTAAAATCACATTTAGGAATCAGCATCTTGTTGAGAAGTAAGCCAGTTTCTCGTCTTTTTGCTTTTATTTTGTTCTGCTTGATACATTTTACTTTAAAACGCAGTATTGATTCATTAGCCAAACAATTTCAAGTAATGGCATAATTTTCATCTTGCTAGTATATATAAAGAGTAATTCTAATAATACTCATGGATTTAAGCCAGCATGAAGGTGCCAGCATGACGTGACTTTGACCCATTCATTAGTAGAGCAGCATTAATTTCAAAATGCAGTCTATAGATCAATCCTCTCCACTTCTTTAGAAATCTGAGTGCAGTTCTTACCTGTCTCTGTCACTGATGAAACAGGTACACTGTGAACGTTTCTGCCTTCAGTGAGGAAGACACAGAAGTAATAACACGAAAGTTTAATAGGTCATTTGTTAAGTAGCAGATGGTAAAGCAAGAGGCAATGGCCATAAGTTACAGCTTGGGAGGTGCAGACTGGGTGGCAGGAAAAGCTTTTCCAGCTGTGGGTAGTGCAGCATGGGAAGAGGCTGCCCAGAGACCTGGGAGAGTGTCCACCCCTGAAAGTTTGCAGGACTGGTCAAAGCAAAGCTCATCTAGAGCTGGTGACGATCCTCCTCTTAGTGGCAGATTGGACCAGAGACCTTCAGAGGTCCCACAGCCAACGTTTCTAAGGTTTTGTGGTTGGGCTTCGCTATAAGTGATCACACCCCAGAGTCCTAGATGAGTGTTCTAAAAAGGACAATTGATCTGTTGGAGCCTTTCCCCCCACCCCCCCAGGTAGCCAATAACCTCTGTTTGCTCACCACTCTAGTCAGATGTTGGAAACTAGACATGGAATTAAAGTAGTTCCTTTCTAATGTAGGTATTCGACATTCACAACTAATTTTGGATCTCCGACTGCACCCTTGCATGAACATGCAATATTACAATAGGCTTTGCTGCTTCCTTCGTGTTGATGGCTGCTTGCAATGAGTTCTTTTGTGTCTGCGTTTTCCATTCTGATGAAAAGCCTTTAACAAAATCTTAGCTTCTGTTTTTTTTGAGTTTTGTTTTAAGTATGCAATGGTCTGCTTGCTGGGGTAAGCCTGAAATAGATCTGAGAGTCAGCTCAAAAAATCTTTCGGACACTTGCTGACTTGCTCCAGAGATGGGAGATGGTATGCCTTTTGTGAAAGAGTTCACAAAGATCTTTCTGGAAGAGTTTGTTACTGAAATACTTAAATTATCACCTGAGATAATCTGGAGCCAGTTGGCATGGGACTCTCTGAAAACAAATTCTGAACTCTGATCACAATTTACATAAGGAGTAGTTGAGGAATGGGCTGTTTTGGTCTTTGCACTACATAACACTGACTATGTGTGCATTTATCATGAATATTTTTTCTTTTTTTTAGGGTAAAAAGTTGCCATACAGTCTTGGAGCAGATGCTGAGGAAGGAGAAGTTTCAGATGAGGATAGCGCTGATGAAATTGAAGATGACTGCAAATTAAAGTCCTGCTATGTATGTGCCTATACACGTTTCCCAGAACTGTTGCATCTCTACATTTCTCCCATGCATACTCCATAGTCCTTACAGTTGTTAGCTGATTAGAGTTTTTAACTCTGATTCTAAGTCGGATCCTTAAGATACAAAAGTTATATAATTCCACCTTTAGATATGGAATGACATTGTTTGGGGATGCGCACTGTGTCGTTTAAATCATATAAATAACACATTTGAGTACTTTAGGTACACTAGACTGAAAACATTAATGCCAGCACTATAAGCTGATTTCTGCCTTTCTCCCAATAAACAAAACCCCTTTTATGCTATTGGATAAAATAATGATTAATTAATTTCTTAATTATTTAGAGGTTAGATTGCACTTGGATTTCATTCAACCCCTATGTTCCCCACAAGACAGCCTCATGCAGAAGTACAGCCTTGCAGTAGATGCTTGAAGCATGGGATGAAACCAGCTTGCTCAATGACCCAAAACGTTATGTTTCTGTTAGTGTTTACTACAGAATTAGAAATATCTGGCATTAACTAATTTATGAGGAAGCTTGAAGACTCCCAATCCCATAAATATTTAGGAATATGATTGGCTTAGGTACAAACTTCTACAGGTGTAAGTAAGTTCAGGGGAAAAAGTATACATTGGATGAACATAACTCTAATTATGGGTGTAGTAAGATGAGATTCGATTGCTTAACTGGTTCTGAACCAACATAATGCATGATTTGTTGTTACGTGTGTTCGATAGGAGCGGGCTGAGCAATCTACACACATGGCTTGAGCACTTCCGATGAGACTATGCTTTCTTCCACAGAAAGACCTAAAATAAAATTTGGCAATCCTTAAAGCCAATGCAAAACACAGTATGTCTTTGGGGCTGGAAAGGGAGCATGCTAGAAGAGAACGGTTGCTTTCCTCTCCTGTCTCGGGAGAGGTCTCACACCTCACAGACAGAGGAATGCTAGGTGCACACTGTTGTTCTGTAAGATCCATTTTAATTTCAAGTTGTTCTGTAAGATCCATTTTAATTTCAAGTGCCTTAGGCAGAGTTTGAGTCTGTATAGTTCATGCGACTGCTGTTAACAGCAGTTGCTTCCTCTGTCTTGCTGTTTGGAGTAGGAATCCGATGATGCTTAGATCGTCTGATGTTTTGGAGGAAGTGTGTAAGTGCATTAGCTGAGAATTCGTGCCATCTTCTGAAGCAGAAGCTCACACTTGTAATTGTCTTGAAACAAAGAGTTAACACCATGGCCAGGTTCTGGGGTGATCTGCGTGGTGGACTGTGCTTTGGTGAGGCAGAGTAAACTATGTGTCAGGAGGTCTGAAGAGAAAAAAGGGAAATGGAAATGGCAGTAAAAGCCACTGATGGAAAAAGCAAAATCAGGCAGGATTACGCAAGAAGCTTTTTCTTGCACAGAGAAAGGAAATGTTGGGAGTGCTGCGTGGCCCGAAGCGTGTGTAATGCTCCCTCAGACTGTCCCAGAGGTGATGGAGGCAATAATCTATTTTAACTGGATTTCTTAATGTCTTTCAGAGTAATGGTGCAACTGAGCACCAGGTGGAATCTTTTATAAGAACAAAACTAGAATCTCTGATAAAAGAATCCCAAATCAGGGACAAAGAAGATCCTGACAGCTTCACTGTGAGAGCACTGCTCAAGGCAACTCATGAGGGTTTAAATGTTAACCTGAAACAGGTACGTGGGGTTTTTTTTGAATGTAAGACAATGCAACATGTATCACACGTTTTTCGGATGGGAAAGCTGATAGCTTATTGACAACTTCAGAGAGTTTGTTTTATCCAAAATGAAAACTTGGAACTATTTCAGGAAAATATCTAATGAGAGAATTTGAATGGTCAAATTTGGAGGGCATGATGTTCCAATGTGTTCTAATCTGGTTTATTCCTTGTAAGACTTGGAAGCAGCTAATTCAGTAAGTACCAATATTGCAAGCACGTGTCAAGCAATTTAGTTTGTGTCTGGGTTATTGGGGAAAGATCCTTTTTGTGCTGCCTTAGTCCTGTCACACTGACTGTGGTAGCTGAAAGTGTTGTCTGCCTGTAGTGCTGTTGACTGGTTTGTACAGCACTAAAACACAGGATTGTTCTTTTACTGCCCTAAGCAAGGTTCTTTTTTTTTATATGCCCAGGCAGTTTTGTGTCAAGAGTGGTATGTTTCTTTTTCTTTTTGGCATCAAACTATTTTTGTAAAACAGTAAAATGTATCGGAATTTTGAGTACATCGATAAACAGTCAGTACCTTCAATCCATGGTTACCATACTTTCACCTCAACCCAATGCAAACCCCAGTTATGTTCAATTGCAGAGACTTGTTCTGTGGGGGATGTGCCTGCTTTGTGACTGGTGTGGTCTTAAAGGTCAAGTACATCTAGCTCTGTTTTCTGCATGTCTTCCTGCTCTGTAGGGTTTGTGCAGTTCTTGCCAATCTCTTTCTCCGAGGCTGGACCTTTGGGAGTTTTGCCTGAAGCCAGGCTTGACTACAGAAAACATCCTCGGCTTGTGCTGATGCTTGAGGCGTCTGCTCAAAGCTGCGTGGTGGTGAGCAGAGGCTGTAAGAATGCAAAGGATGAAGCCATGACCCGACAGAGGAGGGTTATTTTCACACTGTTGCAGTGTGAGAACAGTCAGCTTGCCCGTTCCCTTTGGCCTTCACGAGGTTGGAAAAGGGAGATTTCAGAGAGCAAACTCCCCGTGTCAGGAAACGTGATCAGATATGAGCCATTTCAATATTATTTTGAGTTAGAGTAATTACTTTTGATATGTTCTCTGGTGTCTGGAAAGATGATTGGCCCCTAGCTAGCACTGCAGGGGCAGGGAGCTTTATTTAAAGAATGCAAATTTCCATAAGGTATTTGTGTGGGATGTGGTGCCTGAGATTACCATTACGTGTCATTGAGAAGATCAGAATACTGAAAATACTTCAATAATGCAACTGCATTATTTAAACATCTGTCAGTTAATAGTAAAAAGCAATAGAATTTTCTAATTGACTTATTTTGCATTATTAAGGGATGTTTAGAGATCTCTTCCTTTGCTGCAACAGTCCTGTGTGAAGACTGTGTGACTTATTTTCAAGGGTCTTAAAGTAAAGTAGAGCTGAACAATTAGTAATAATAAGTTAAAACAAGTGGAAAATTACTTTTTAACAACTGTTGACCTAGATGGGAGAAAACTAAATAGTTAAATGTTGTGATGGTTTGATAATTCTGTAACTCGTTAGCTAGTTTTGGTGGTGTCATAAAGCTCTTTTCTAGTAGGTACTATGTAATGGATGTACCAGAACAGGATCTATTGGGAAACTTTTCTGCCTTTTTGCCAATCAAATCTCATTTTCATTTACTTTGTCACTACTATGCCTTTCATTTTCCCAAAGACTTGCTGTTATTTTAAAAAAACAATAAACATTCACAATGCAAGTTTAGGTACTCCTCTCCAGTAACTATCAAGTGGGTTTTTTGTGGAGAGGGAGGAAGGCCATGTGTACTGTCAGTCAGCCCTGATCCTGGTGTGAGTTCGCTGTTGAAGCTGTCAGCTCTGCCTCGTATCTGAGGGAGAGAAGTACTTCTATCCACTAAGGTTCCTTCTACGTTTTGCAGAGACTTTCAGCCTGAGCTGGGAACACATCTTTGAATGCAGACAGAGAGGTCATTGGCTTTCTTGAATCTGAAGAAACCATCTAGTGCCTTATCGTTACGATAGCCAGCAGCGAATTCCAGCTCAGCACTCAACAGGGAATAACTTGGGTTCATAGGACTTGCTGAAATGCTGGGGGAATATTCTTCAGCACCTTTAGGTCTTTGTTTTGCACTTTAGAAGATGAAGGGATATGCTTTCCTCACAGAAAAAGCTAGATGCTGCCAGGAATTATCAAACTGATGTCTAGGGACATGGCTATACATGTGAAACTTGGACTTCAGGCTGCCTATGAAAAGTCCACATTGATCTTTTAGGAGATTTATTTTATTTTTTTACCCCCCTCTTCCTTTGTAGCTATTTTCGAGTACGCTTCCAAATGTTGTTGTGTCTTCTTGTTGTTTGCCTGTTTTTGCTAGACTTTTCTCCACATGGTTGGTTGTTGTCTTGAGTGTTAATGTTAATATTTTTACTTACTGATAGAGGATTGCTAAACTGTCAAGTATACGAAGAAGTTAGAAAAGTCCTGTAATGGGACTTTGGATTTCAATTTGTGTATGTTGTGTTAAGACTTTAACTCCCTTTTGTTCTCACTTGCAATCACTGTACTTTTCTAGTAGTGAATCAGGGTGACTGACAAGAACTTGTATTAGGTTGAAACTATGTATTTTAGAGACTGTAGCAGACTCTTTAGACATGCTTCTGAAGGTATCTAGTTACGCTTTTTATTGCACTTTCTCTGCACAGAACCTGGACACAAAAGAAGGTGGAAAGAAGTCTCATAGTCGATCACTAATGGGCAACTTCGGTAAACACAAAGTAAGTAATACGAGAGGCTGTTTGCTGTTCTGACAGCATTCCAGAGGCACTGGGTGTGCTTTATTGCTTGAGACAAGCATGATGTGTGTGTGGGGGCAGTGAGGAAACACTACATGATTGCACTTAGTATATTTATTGCTGTTCAGAAGAATATTAGCTGCTAGCAGCGTGGAGAACTCTTGAAAGATGATCACACAAACTCTTGCCTGACCAAAAGGATCATCTTTACTAGGGATATGGAATTGCTGATTTCCTGATCAAACTTGCAGCAGCAGCAGACCAGTGTAGAGAAATGCCTTGGTGTTTTCTTGTTTTCCAGACCTCTATCCACATAGCTGACAATATTTGTTTCATTCAGGGTCCAGTTCTACTGTTTCATACTCTGAGCAGTGCCATGCAGAGCGTGCTCTTGCTGTCTTTCCGCTTGCTTTAAGAGACTGCTGTGACTAAGTACTGTCTCTGGGCTCCTGCTTTGTGAAAACGTGTTCTTTTCTGATCTCTTAATGGTTTTGCATATAGTATTTATGTGTCTGTGTAGCTGCTGGGTCAGATTGCTTCATTGGGTCTTCACTGTGGCAGCTCCATTGAGCCAAGCAAGAGCTAATGTAATTCCAATGAGTGTGAGGTTTCATATTCCAGCTGGACAGATAGCAGTCACCAAAAGGGACAGAGCTCCCATGTTTCCTCCCATTCCAGTATCCTGACAAATGCGTTCCTGTCATCTGTCTCCTGTGTTCCCACACTCCCACTGTGCCTCAAGGCTTGGATTTATTGAACATGTAGCCTCAGCATGAGCTGATTCAACTGAAGGCTTCCTTCCTTCTAGAGTCAATTATCAGATATCAAGTAAGTAAATCAACAGATGGGCTTGTCGTGAAAGAGGCATGTGGCCAGTCTGCAGCCAAGTCACTGTGCCACCAGCAGCTTCTTCTGCCCCCAGCCTGCTAGATGTCTGTATTCCTCTTCAGTGCTATCCGTGGTGAAAGCTGCAGCCAAGCAGGGAGCACACTCTGTAATTGATAATCTAAGCAGCAGTTTATGAAAAACAGCCATTATAAAATACTTCAGAAAACTTAATCATCCACCCACTCATCTGCCCTGAAGGCAGCTAGGAGCCATCAAAAAGTCTCTAGGCAGATGATACCAGAACTCATATTTACACTTTGGTTATAAGCTTACATCAGTTTAAAGTGCTCGTATTTCTTGCAGCAGCTTTAGCTGAGTGCACATTATTCACTCAATATGCATTGAGATGTGCAAATACCTGTTGTATATGATAGAGGACACTTGACATTGTCACCTGTGCTCGCTGATGGGAAAACAAGTGCTGTGGAATGAGATGTCACAGACAAAAGTCAGCCACTAAAAACTACTGGTTATACCGAGGGCTGGAAAGTATGGCAATAATTGAATAACTTCAACTAGTTACCCTAATAGATATTGCAGGTTGGAAAGCCCATTCATTTCATCTCTGCTGAAGGCAAAAAGACTATGTATATATATTATTTGTTTGTTTATTTTTAAATAATGATTGTATTGTAGACTGAGGCAGTGGGGATGCCCAGTAGCTTCCCCCTTATGCCTTTCCAGCGAAAGGGATGCCTGGGAAGGTTGATTTCTGTTGATATGTTTGCAGGTGCAGACTTAACCACCCAGGGATGTTGACTTGTGATGTTTTAGCTGACTTTTGTGCCAACTGTATCCATGTGTAAACTCTTTAAAAACTGTTGGTGTAGGTTCAAAGACGCCAAGGCTGGCAATTCCTGCAATTTAACTGCAGGAAACATCCACAGTCCAGACTTTCAGATTCCCAAACTGAACCACGCAAATGATTTCCACTGTAGTCAACTTTATTTCAGCACTGAACACAGCAAACTAAGTTGTGTGCATTATTGATGCACAGCAGGCGAAAAGAAATTTGTGCTCAATTAGATATATGAGTAGAAGGAGAAGCTTTCAGTTGTGTTTTAATTACCTCTTGATGAGAAGGGAATTAAACTCTCACTTGAATCTATAGTTAGTGTTACAAAAGATGTAATGTTGAAATTGGAAACTGTATTAAGTAATTAGTACTTATGAAAAAACTACTGTTGAGATTTTAATCTTTTTATCATAGCTATTTTCTTTACTGTGTACTGTTGTAATTTAGAGTAACTTGTGGTGCTTGTATATGTGGCTCAAAAGGCAGCAGAAAGTAGATCTTTGAAAATTTTGCCCAGACTCTGTTCTCAACTTCATGAATGGATTTTTTTAAATTTTCTAAATTGAGAGGAAAGCATAGGTAGGTGGAAGCAATGCACTGTACATTTAGATCCTACCACGTGTTACTGTTTGTTAAATTCAATATACTCCATTAGGATTTCAGCAGGACCAGTGCCCAGTGTGCAGTGGAGCAATGTTCTCTCATGTCAAGAGGGAGCAGGGGAAGGAAGCTGCAGAATACCCAGTGGCCTGCAATGGACTGGCCAGTTTGCAGAAATAATTTTTTTCAGGCTTGAATTTGTCTGCTAGCCGGCAGATGAACCTGCTCCATGGCTGCAGGCTTGAATTGCTGGTGTCAGATGGACTGAGATGACAGCACAAATGCTTTGTGTTGGCTTTTCTTCTCCACAGGTATGGAAACACTTGATGTACCACCCAAGGTTTTCTGCTGTCGAACACTCCGGGGTCATTCTGTGTCCCTGTAGGACACTGGTCCTGTGCTGTAAACCTGCTGCAGCTCACCCACCTGCCTGATGTTACTTAGAGTAATGTGAATTTATAGAACCACCCCAGAAACTGACACAGCTGTGCTTGATTCTTTCCCAACAGAAGGCTGTGAAGGCAGCATCCAAGTACCATAGTGCATCCGATGATGAAGAAAGCCAGCAGAACTCCTCTGGGAAGGAAACGGGGCAGCTCCACAGGTGAGCTGTGAATCACCGTAGTTTTACAGCTCAGTTGAAGCTGGAGGCATGTTATTACTATCAATACTTATGTGCCACTGCCTCAGGGAAGGCTGTTCTTAAGAGCATGTTGCTGGGACTGCTGTAGCCTGATGTTTTGATTGTGTGTGTTTCATAGGTGGCAAATAGCAATTACCCTTACACTGAAAAGAAATGCGATGGCAATACTCTCTAATGGCAAAATGCCAGTCCACGGCTTGCACGCTGTAAATAGTGCTCGAAGAAAACTGTTTAGGCTAAAAAGGGTACGTCACAGCCCAGCCAACTTCATTACATCTGAGAATGTAAAGAAAAAGCAATCAAAAAGTGCCATTAAGAATGCATTTGTTGCCACTGAAACACTCCGTTTTCAGCTACAGCTCAAAGCTGTCTGCTTTGTTGAGAAGAGCAGTTATTTCATCATTTTTTAAACGAAAACTTTGTTTGTGTAGTGTGACTGTAGAGGTACAAGGGGAACAGTTGTCGCAGAGCCCTCTCTGAGGAGGTTTGCCACGTGTAGTTCCCTGTTCAGTTGTTTATTTCCTTATTGATGAAAAGAAATATGGTTTTGATACTGAAAATTTCCTGATTTATTTTACATACTAAATATGACCCAGCAGACTGGCTCGTCGGAGGAAAACGGTGAAGCTGTGCCGAGCTCTGTCTGACCTCGTGGTGTACACGAACTCGGTGGCAGCCCAGGATCTAGTAGATGACGGTAAGGCTGCTGGCATGAGGCTTAGACATGCCTTTCCAACTTTTCTCTTTGGATAGGAAGCAAGTCTGTGTTCTCAAGGTTTCCCTAGTTTTTCAAAGATGTTTTAAAAGCAGAGTAGTTAGTTACCCGTTCCTTTTCCTTAACTATGGAGAAAGGTTAAAGCACCACCTTTTCCTTCCCTAGGAACTATCGTATCCCTTGGTTTCTTATGGCATCCATGTTTTAGTAGCAATTTTAAAAATGAGAGTTTTTCAGGAGAACCCTTTCCTGTTTTCACAGTTTTATGGAATTTGTCATTGTCTTTTAACTTTATCAATTTTAAGTAGCGTTTAGTAATGTGATGGATTTGAATTGTGATAAATAAATGTGATCTCTGTTCAGAAAGCATGCAGTTGTTTCACTGAAGGTGTAAAGGCAAAATGCAAATTGGGAAGGTTGCAGAGGAGTTTGTGGGAAAGGTCACCAAACGTACGTGAGCAAACTGTGTATGAAATTCTGTAATTACTATAAAATTAATTCCTAATTCAATGGGAGAAATTAAGGAGAGTGAAAGCAGTGTGGAGAAACAAAGCCCAGGAAATGCTACAAGAACATAGTCTTGTAGAGTTTGTCTCATTGTTCTGAGCTGAGAAACAGCTCAGCTTTTTCTACGGTTAGGTGGTACCACTGAACCCATCTGGTGGCTTGTGGCCCTCTGGAAAGGAGGGCTTGCTCATCAGATCTTGTGCTTTCCTGATCCTAGCTGACGAGGTGGCCATGGAGAAATGGTACAGTTGAGTCGGTCTAACTGCTCCTTGGAAGTTGGGCACTCTTGCCTAGGAAACTCTTCTGGTCAGTCTTTCTCTCAGAGGGCTGATCAAAGGGATAAAGTGCTCAGAGGGAAGATTTAGGAATTTGAAAAGATTGCTTGGATTGTTTAGAGAAAGGATGAGTTTGCAGAAACATATGCGAGAGAGAAATGGGTTGAGCGCAGCTATTAATGTGTTACAAGGCCAAGAGCAAAACCAGAGCCCTGCTGGGCCCGTCGTTCCCCCAGCTGCAAGCTCTCCAGTGAGATAGTTTTGATCATGCTGCCATTAGTAGATTTCTCTGTAGGTTCTTCATAGCAATCATGTCTGATGTTCTGCAGGAGAAAAGGCCCTAGCAATTAGCATAAGCCCTTGCTTGGCTTTCTTTGTAAGTCTGGAAATTTGAGGGTAGAACAAAAGGTCCTCCTGGAAGGGGAAACTGGTGCCCTTCAGTTACACGATGTACATGATTTGCATGGGACAAGACAATCTATCGTTGTGACTTTGGGCTAAATCTAATGTTCCCCTCGATTAATACCAGTGTGGCTGAGGTCTTAGTTCCGGCCCCTGTCTCTGGGGATTGCTTCGTAACTTGTTTATTGATTTTTAAAAACACACACAGGATCAACAGGGAACGTGCTGTCATTCAGTGAGACAAGAGCCCACCAAGCAGTGCAGCAGAAGGCTGAACAGTTTATGCTTTACAACCAGAAACAGCTTATCAGGGTCTATCCATCAGCCTATCGGATTGACTCCAGCAATTTCAATCCTTTACCTTACTGGAATGTTGGTTGCCAGTTAGGTAGGTGTTGCATGAATAACTTACTTCTCACTTCTTGTATATGTGCTAAAGAAATATCTTATACCTGATTCTTCTCTTTCAACAGTGGCACTAAACTACCAATCTGAGGGACGTGTGATGCAATTAAATGATGCAAAATTTAGGGTAAACGGCAACTGTGGTTACGTCCTCAAACCTCAGCAGATGTGCAAAGGTAACGTCTCACTGTACATTTATTACTGTAAGCGTCAAGCCTTTTAGAAAATGTCTTTGTGGTGAAGTTGCCAAGACACAAGAAAGAAAAATAAGAACATATGTAGAATGTTTCATGTTTCCATAAATTCATAAGCTTATTTTATTTCAGAACTCATTTTTTTTGTCCTCGAAAAATGGTGTCTGGCTCAGATTGTCTAAGTACCAGCATGCAATCTCTTGCTGTTGTTATAGGTGTATTTTGAGGGCTACATCTTAATATGTGTTTTAAAAAAAAAGAAAAGGGCATCCTAGGATAGCCAGCTGCAAGCAAGAAGAACAAGGTATGCAGTGGCCCGGGACAGGATTTGGTCCAGCTCTCAAGCAAGTCAGTGGAATTTTGTTCTCTTTAAAAGGAATTAGTTCAGTCCTCAAAACGCTGTTAGAACAGGAGCCAGTGGTTTTCAAAGTTATGCAATGACAATCCTTCCATATTTTGAGGACTTGGGACCTGATTGTGCCCCTATATCTGAGTAATTTTCTCAGCGTGGCCATAAGAAGTAGTGACACTGATTGAAAGGTACTTGAGAAACGGTAGAGGACGTTTGAGTACTTGAGGCAGGCACTGCTGCGGCAGGAGGCAGCATACTCAACCCTAGTTGCTTGTTCTCTTTAACATCTGGGCAGCTGTACAAGAGACATCCAAGTGCTGATCTGGGTTGTCACTGTTGGTTTTTTGAAGGTGCTACTTTACAGAAGAAAGTTGTGGTTTTGTGTGGGTTTTTTTCTAAAGGAGTCTCAATCTTGCAGAACCCTACTATTAGAAGGGTCCTTTCTGTCTTGTAATCATGTAAACAAGGGCTGCTCAGCTCAGTAAAGGTTGTAAGGAAGTGGAGTGGAATTTTAAAATTCACCAACAGCTGCTCTGTGCTCTGTAAATTACTTGCTGATGACTGAATTTTAGCTATATGTGCGCATCTTGCGGGGTGGTATTTATTCTGTATATCCTTTTCCTTACGCTTTTCATTCCTGGCCATCTTTTAGGCACATTCAACCCCTACTCTGCCGATCCACTTCCTGCCAGTCCTAAAAAGCAGCTCATTCTGAAAATCATCAGTGGACAGCAGCTACCTAAGCCTCCTGACTCAATGTTAGGAGACAGAGGAGAGGTAAGATACGCTGATACCAGCAAACAATTCCATGAGAGGTCCTGGAGTGACACGGCAACGTGTGACTCAAAGAAACTTCCTCCTTATTTAAATACACCAATAAATTTCAGATATTGTCAACCTTTTAGTCACTAAATACTCCATTTTCCCATAGAGTGTGTATCCTACACATGATGCTTAAGAACTAATTTGTTTCATATTTTGAGGGTAACTTCACTTTTTTGAAAACTAGTCATAGCTGGCCATACAAACCATTTATCAACTTACGCTTCGTGAAGCCGTTTCCCATGGCTGTGCTGCTTGAAATTCGATGTGAATCAAAGGTTTTTAAATTCTCATGTGAATCTAAATTAACTCTCTCTGCATGAATTTCTTTAAAAATTGACCTTCACTTTTGTCGTTGGCTTGCTTTTTGTTTTTAAAAAATAGATAATAGATCCCTTCGTTGAGGTGGAAATTATTGGGTTACCTGTTGACTGCTGTAAAGATCAAACCAGGGTGGTTGATGACAACGGTAAGATAATCTAGCTGATTTTGTCTTCTTAGAGTAAAATATTAAGTAACTATAAATGATTCAGTGTCTGTTATTACTTTTGAAATTGCGAAGTTTCTTACCTGATGAAATCATATTTTAACAAATTAATTCTGCTTTCTAGGCAGAATTTCTGATGCAGGGAGACAGACAAGCAAGAGGTGAAGGACAAGAACTGTTCAACACAGTATCATTCTCCTGGATTGTTCTTAAATCTCGCTTATGCAGAAGTTCCAAATGTTTTTTTTTATTTATATAAAATACATATATAACTTCAAATGAGATGAAAACAAATCATGTCCTAGGCAGTTTCACTGCCACTTTAGCCTTCCTAGGAAGGAGATGAAGAGCAGAATGGGATAGCCTGTTGCAACAGGAGAGGTGGCCATCAGTTCTCACAGGCAGTTGCAAAACCATGGGGAAAAAAGGGAGTAGTTCCTTTGGGGTTTTGGGGTATCTTCAGCCTACCGTAGTTTTGCAAAAGAACAGCTTGTCTTGGTATCCCTGCCAGCTACCAACCAGAACCATTTTGTTCATAAAAGCAGTTCATGAGACAGATCGCTCGCTTGTAATTAATGGAGATTGAGAGCATGTAGCTCTAGATAAGCAATAAGTGATAAGTATCCATTTCTGTATTTGGTCTTGTTTCTTTTGCCTTTTGCTATGCACCATGAAAACCGAGGCTCGCATTTGATATGGGCTGGTTTCCCAAAATTTCTGCTCTTTTTGTTTTACAGGGTTTAATCCTGTTTGGGAGGAAACACTCACATTTACCATCCACATGCCGGAAATAGCTTTGGTGCGATTTCTTGTTTGGGACCATGACCCTATTGGGCGGGACTTCGTTGGACAAAGAACTCTGGCCTTTAGCAGTCTCGTGCCTGGTTAGTCCCACTCGTTTTCCTGGACTTAGAGATCTCACCTTGGAAGTTAAACTTTAAGATGAGATTATCATCATAAGTTATATGTTTATATCTCTGAGACTTCATGTGTGAGCTTGGCTGATTCTCCTGGTATCTTAGAATGGTTTATTCACCATTACTCGAAGGAGTTGGGGTGTCTGTGCTGTTGGAAATCACTGCTGGTGTCTTGTTTATAACTTGGAGACAGTTTGTGTTGGGGGGCTTGGAAAACCTGGGACAACATAGGTTTTACTAACGACACAAGGTGAGTTACTGTATATATTTCACTTTTACAGACAGTCACAAAATGCAAACTGTTGATTATTTGTGGTGCAATATTTTTGTTTTACTAGGTTATCGTCATGTGTATTTAGAAGGACTGACAGAAGCGTCCGTATTTGTTCATATAACTATTAATGAGATCTATGGAAAGGTGGGTATGTCTGGAAATTAACGTTTTTTGTGGCTTTTTTTGTTGTTCTAATTCTTCTGATAAGAATGGATTTAAACGTACCACAGAACCCCACAGGATTTTGTGTGGTTTTGAAATGATTCTTACAGCTTAGGTTTGTGGCGTTTTGTACATTGCGTTAGCAGCACCCAGCACTCCAGCCCTGATCAGTAATAAAGTTTAAACAAATTATTCAGATCATACAGCAATGAAAAAGCACAATGATTCCCTCTTGCCCTCAACTTGATGTCTTCATTTATACTTGTATCTGTGTGGGTATCTACGTGCACTGCTAACATCAGCATGCTCAAAGAAGCAACTGCAATTCCTTATTGTAGTGTTTTCTCTGAGGAGCACTGAGCCAGAGCACCCCTTCACAGCACACCCATGTCCAGTAAAACACTTGGCTCTCTCCTGCTGGGAGAGAGCAGACACGCTTCTGCTGGAGCGCTCAGGAAGCAGAAGGATGGAGCTCACAGGGTGGGGAGCGTTTCTTGCAGGTCATCAGCAAGGAAGGCATAACAGACTGCTACTCTAGTCTTACCATGCATGTGCTTCTGAATGTTCTTACAGTTAGCACCTGATTATCATATCTAGATACAGTAAGCACATTTCTTCAGTGTGTTATACTAGTTTTATTTTAGAAGTAAACGTTGAGAACTGTAAGTGCACCAGAACATGGTATTTGACAAGCTATTTTTAGCAGCTAATTCAAACTTTAAATCTTTTAGATTTTAGTGCATACATTTTGCTTTTCTGCAAGATTACCAAGGAAAGCTCAGTGGAACAGAGATAGAAAATAACATAGCCAAGGCCTAGGAGCTGAGATTTGGTATAGTCCAGATCCTTGCTTAACTCCACTACCTGTATCCTCACTGATCCCATTAGATCCCTGAATGATCTAACGATGGCTCTGTAAACCACTTAGATGTCTGTCTCACTCCTGGCATCCTTGCCTCAGCACAGGGACCAGCATTTCGATCTGCTCCTCTGCTCTTGCCTCTGCAAGTGCTCCTCCTGCCAGGGAGGACAGTGGCGAGGCAGTGGAGGGAACAGCACTGATCATGCCCAGCTCGTGCATGTTCCATGCACAAAGACAAGATTTTAGCATTCAAGGTAGATTTTGTTATTCCTAAATCAGTGTAGAAAGAAAAGCAGTAGTAAACAGATGCTTGGAGCGCATCTGTAACGCATAGCTAGATCTGTACACATCTGGGTACGTGTGTCAGATCACATAGTTTTGGCCATAGTCTGTAGAGGAGCCTGTTTGGTCATTGTTCTTGGCTCATGTGCTCTTCAAAGAATAGTCAAGAGAAATAGTGAAGAGTAGCTTTGTAGGGAAGGCAAATGATGATAAAAGAAGGGGGGGAAATAAAAGACCCGTTGAGATCTGATCTCTTTACCACTTAGTCTATTCATCTGATGCGTGCCTTAATGATGGGCTGTATTGTTGTTTCTGATGTGTAAACCGAGGCTGACTGCACATTTGTACCCTTATAGGTGAGGGTATCTGGTCAAGTTTCTGAGGGAGGCTGACATTAGACTAATAAATAGTTTTAAATTATTTGCTGTAGAGGGATTATATATACAGCTGATGTACTGTTACCTTATTTGCTTGTATCGCAGTCATGAAAACATTAGCCAAATGTTATTTGCATTTTTTTGCCTTTCAGTGGAGCCCTTTAATCCTCAATCCCAGTTACACAATATTGCACTTTCTAGGAGCTACAAAGGTAGACTTCGTTAGCATGCACTTTGCACTTGCTGGGCACAGATTTCTCGAATGGTTCCTAATCGCATGATCTGCAGCCACCAAACTTGCATCATTCTTCATTCAGACTCTGCAACATTTGAATATTGCTTTGATGAAGCCCATGCATAAAACTCCAAATTAATGTGTAGCCTGTCACTGCACTACACTTCTTACAGTCTTGTCATCTCTGATTAGGACACTTGGAGCAAAGCTCTCTTGTAATTGTGGCAGGCTGCCATCCTAATGAGGAGAAATACAGACATGCATGAATTCATGGAGACCTACGCTGAGAGCTCTTTGGTCAGAGTAGATGTGTATTGCTTGGTGTGAATTTTTGCTTTGCTGCATTTTTAACTTTGTCTTCATCGTTCATAAATACTCTGAAAGCAGTCCTTTTCGTTGTGCTCGTTGTATAACGGTCTGAACTCACTGGAATCTGTGGTTATTCTTGTCCTTTCAGAATAAGCAGCTGATAGGACTCAGAGGGTTGTTTAACAAGAACCCTAAGCACAATTCTGCTGAAACCAGTGGGCAATATGTACGGAAGCGATCGATTGGAGATCGAATTCTCCGGCGCACGGCCAGTGCACCAGCAAAAGGCAGAAAGAAAAGTAAGATGGGTTTTCTGGAAGCTGCTGAAATTAAAGACAGTGCATCTGAACCAACAGACCTGAAGGACAAAGAAGGAGTTATAAGGCGTACAAGCCGGAGTTTGCAAGCACGTCCTGCTTCTATGCCCGTGGACAAATATCTTCTTGTAGGAATGCCATGCTCAGAAGATGAAACTGCCCAAGACACTAAAGGAAAAGCAAACGCATCTGGTAAGATGCTTCCAAAATTCCTTTTGATGTAGTAAGTTCAAATAGTCTATTAAAAGGTGTAGTTCCGCAGTCCCTATGCAAGTCATTTTATTCAGCTCAAATAAGAGTTACTGGGCAAAATTACACATGCTTAAGATTGTGGTATTTTAACAACTCCTTAAACTCTCTGATAAGTGACACCCTGGAAAGCTGTCTGCTCTCCAAATTAGGCAAATGAATTACAATAATTTCTTGAAGTGCTCTTAAAAGGACACTTGCCAAATTTCTTTTCGTAATTTAAGAACCAGTCTTCAATTACGCTTCATCAATTTCTGGTTTGCTGCTGTCAGGTCACCTTTGAAAACAGAGCTGCTGGCATGGTGAGTTTTCTCTCGCCATTTTCAAGGAGGAAGAACAGCATGCAGCGTATGTTTTCGGGGAATAGCATGTGTAAAGGCTAATGCAGGCTTTCAAATAGGTGTAAAAGGGTAAAAGTAGGTCAGACTTTATATCCATCAGTCTTTATGTTCTCCTCCTAAATTAATCAAATTAAGTAAATTTGATTAATAAGTATTTTGATTAATAAATTAATCAAATCAAGGGGGCCTACAGGAAAGATGGGGAGAGGCTGTTCAGGAGGGCCTGTTGTGATAGGACAAGGGGTAATGGTTTTAAAATAGAGGGAGGTAGGTTCAGGTTGGATATTAGGAAAAAATTTTTTACCATGAGAGTTGTAGAACACTGGAACAGGTTGCCCAGAGAGGTGGTGGATGCTCCATCCGTGGAGACGTTCAAGGCCAGGTTGGACGAGGCCCTGAGCAACCTGATCTAGTTGGAGATATCCCTGTTCCTTGCAGGGGGGTTGGACTAGATGACCTTTGAAGGTCCCTTCCAGCCCTAACCATTCTATGATTCTAAGTAGCTGAGGTTATATGGAAAGCATGTGTTAGGACGAAATCTTGATCTTACGTTATTGATACACGATACAGTTTAATTCTTAAAATAGCTTTTATGTAAGTGTGTTTAGCAATGAATAGTCCTGATTTTGAAATCCAGTTATTCCCGTGCCTACAGGAAAATTAGTTTGTTTGACTTGCCTAATACGTGATTTACTGGAATATTTAAAATGTCTAGGAAGCTTTGAATACAATGGGTGTAATTCCTTAGACCTGCTGTCTCCACCCTGAGCTTGTCCCTAGTCCAGGGCATCTACACTGCTTTTTGGGGCAGTTTTGTGTTGGTTTGGGAAGAATGTGTGCACTCCTGCAGGCTGGCCCCGGGAGAGCGCAGGGCTAACCAAACCCTCAGCTTCTGCTCAGAACTGCCAGCGCAGCGTTTCTGCCCTTCGGCCCATGGGGCTGCCCCTCAGCTGGGCAACCAGGAGCACCATCTGCCTCCTTGGTAAGGTGCAGAGGGCACACCGAGCACCTCTCTTGGCCCAGGGGCCGACAAACGCTGCTCTGCTGTGAATGTTTTCAGCTATGGAGCAGCTTTCAGCAACCACAAGAGCCACCCTAAAACAGGAGAGCTCCCAGGCACAGGTGGGAATGTGTGGTTGAGCCACCTTTGTTCCACTGGCCCGTGTTAGTGGCTTGGAAGGAGCAGATAATCTGGACATCACCTTCTAAAAGAAGTTACTGAAGAGAAACAGCAAGCAAAATGAAACCAAACTTTTTTTTTTCCTTACCACTCTGAAAAGAAGCTTTAGACAGGAAAAAAAGAGATTCCTAGTAAAGGAAGCAAACTCTGAAATGCTGTATTTTAAATTGAGACATTTTCTAGATAAGCCTGTGAAGATGATATAGCTCAGCCACTCTTCTAACAGATGTAATAATTTCTTAGATATTTCTTCCAAAAGATGCTACAGGCAAAGTCACAGAATTCTTTTAGAATAAACTTCCATGCTTTTTGGAGGTCACAGATACTCACTTAGAGCAAGGTAACCTCTGCAGAAAACACAGGCCGTGGTGAAATGGGCTAAAAAGCTGTCACAGGGAATAAATCCTGCCCCTTCTAACTGTGAGAACTAGATCCTGTCCGTTGGAGCCTCTGTAAGGCTTGCTCCGTAACCCCTACGGAGGAGGACTGGCCACCTTAGACATAAAGAAGTGAGACACGAAGAAGGCAGAATTCCGGATGGAATCCTCTCCTGTCCCCGAGGGACCTTCTCCCTTCTCTGTGCTGCAGGGCCATCCATGGCTTAACGGTGCACACAGAGAAAAACAACCTGGGTCCTTTTTTGTGGAAGCACTTACCATGAATCATGGTAAGAAAAGGTACAACACAGCCTCGCACACATCCAGGAACAGGCTTGGGTGTTCTCAGAATGTAAGTTCAGCCCCAGTATTTCAGACTGGGAGGTACTAGGCAGATGAAGAGTTCGTTATTGCAGGATGCCATGAAGAATGGAAAGGGGTGGCTGTCCAACAGAGATCTTTCTTGCTAAAATACCACGGCTGAACATACCTCTACTGCCTCGATTGGGATTATGTCCATTTTCTCCTCTGTTCTTTATAGGAAAAAAAAAATCTACAGATCAAAGAAATGTAGTTCTCTTTCATCTGTATCTAGGAGCACTAGAAAGCTTGGGGAACTTCTCAGATTTTGGAGATAAGCCTTTTAATGTCATGTTCATTAAAAATAGCTCTTACTCTGCCAGGAGGGTTAAGTCACTGATCAGGGTTTCTCTTGTTTCTTCCCAGGGCACCTGAATTTCTAGCAAATGTTAGAAACATTATGCATTGTGCCAAGCTTACTTTTGTAGTCCCTGCTTAATTAAAAGCTCTAAAGGAATGAGTCGTAGAGCTCGGATTTGGCATATAAAGACAAGAAGATTTGGTGGAGAAAATACCTAATGTATAGGGTTTTTTTATGGAATTCAAAATCTTGCCATCTTGAATGCAGTATGCTGGTAGAAGATCAAAAGTGAAATCTGTAAATTGTAATATTTTACAATAGCTACATGTAAAATACAGTCTGGAGCCCATCTGCTTGATGCTTTTTACTCAGCTCTTTTAAGCATGCATCGTTTGGAAGTATTATGGTTTTTAACAGAGCTGTTTTGTTCTGTCTTTATTGCCATGCTTCTTTATAGTACAAATCTGAATAGGAACACAGCTGAAGGTAATACCATGTGCAAGCTATGATATGGTACCTCATTAACATTATTTTGCAACAAATATTACATCACCTGCTTGATGTAATAGACATTCAAAGGAAGTTTCAATGAAATGCCTGCAGTTGTGTTTTTCCATTTATTCATATCACTCAGATAATTTGTACTAAACCTGCACAACTCATAATTAAGTTCTGTCACGACTGTACCTACTTTTGCGTTCTCCATTTGTCTGTCTAAGGACAAAGTAGTTGTTAATAAGCAGAACACAATATTGTATGCACCTAATGTGTTTCTTATTTAATTTAGCCGACAGCGATGACAATACAAGTGAGAAGAAAACAAAGTCGAAAGAGTCTGTTGTTCCATGTTCTGAGAAAACAGCAAATACTTCAAATTTATCATCTCAATTTAAGAAGGAGGATGACCAGAAGGAGACTACAGTTGACTCTTTGGTACCACCTCTACAGGAGCAACCTGAAAATTTAGTTTTTGCAAGTGGTGTAGCTGAAACAAATCACCTCATAGGCCATCAGCAAAATAATCTTTCTGATGGAACTCTTTCTCTAATGCAGGACTCTGGTTTCGAACTTTCCGCAGAGAAAACACATGACGAGAACTGTGCAGACAATAAAAAGGAAGATGACACAGAAGGGTCTAAGGATGAGAAAGTAACTCTTGTGGGGAATTCCCTTTCTCAAAAAGTAGAGATGGAAAATCACCAATATGACATCAAGAAAAGCACTGCAGCACCTCTTTCGTTGACAAGTATTTCTTCTACCGTTTGCTCTCCTGTTCCTGATTCGCGCTCCGCTTTAACTATGCAAGACAGTGACATTTCTCGCCTTATAGAGGAAGTTTCTTTAGGGAATGAGAGCGAGATGGATAGCGCTGTCTCAGCTCTGATCGGACAGCTCGATGTCACGGGTGACCACACTAATCTCACTGTGGTCTCGAGCCTCCATGGCACCAGCAGCCAGACCTTGACGGCTACACACCCACACATGCTCCCTGCGGGTGTTAACAGTCCCTGCAAGCACAGCTTCACTCCCACAAAATCCATCAGATTGCCTTTGTTCTCCACGCCGGATACTACCGTGTTCTCCAGCCCTGAGACTGCAGAGTATTCTGTGTACACCATCATCCACGAGGCGACGCTTACACCAGCTTCTGAATGCAAGACCCACAGTGAGTTATTTTGCAAGAAGAAGTTAAACAGTGTAGAAAATAACTCGCCTAGCTGTCCTTGTCCTTCACCTCTCTCTCCACTGAATGCACGTCCCCAAAGAAAATGTGGAACAAGCTGGGAAGCCGCTGAGTCTGCCAGTTCTTTGGCTTCCGGTAGCCTCGTGTTTGAGGAGACACTTGTTGACCCTCCCACTGGGGAAAATTCAGAAAGCAGCAGTCTTGTAGAAGTAGATGGGGATTCTCAAGATCTCTTGGTAACTGCGTGTGAGTACAAAAGGGAAGACATGAGCCAGCTGGCTTCCCCTCTGAAACTGAGGCAGAAGCAGGATGCTGGGCATGGTGGTGAGAGGACCTCTGGGAATAGCGCAACTGTTGAGCTCCGTGCTCCTGCCCTGGAATGCTCAGATAACTTCAGGACTGCAGGGGGTCAGCTCCCTTTTCCGATGTATGGAAATGTTGGCTTTTTATATCATCATCGTTCGGATAAGCAGAAAAACGTCATGTGTACCTCCGAGAGGTCCCAGCTCAACATACGCTCGCCGGTGCTCAAAAACGCTTTGGCTTTCCCATCTCCTTCGGCCATCAAACAGACCAGCCCTTGCAAATCCAAGAGTCTCGGTGACTTGACGTCAGAGGATATTTCCTGCAATTTTGAAAGTAAGTATCAGTACATAAGTAGGAGCTTTATCTCATCAGGCATGAGAGACAAGAAACTTGCTGCTATGAAGAACATGAGACCACATTCTACGGATGCTCTGACAGAGCAGCTGAGGAAGCTGGTGTCCCTGGATCAGGAGGACAGCTGTCCAGCTCTGTACTCCAGGCAGATCGATGAGGACTGCCCAAAGGCACTGGTCAGAAAACTCTCATCCAGGAGCCAGAGCAGAGTGCGGAACATAGCCAGCCGTGCCAAGGAGAGGCAGGAGGCTGCCAGCAAGCAAAAACCTAACGCCAGTAGCATAGCGGGGGTTGTCCTTCGGAATAAGCCTTCGGCGTCTCCCCATGTTGTCAACAGGCATTCCACAGGCTCCTACATAGCCAGGTACCTGAACGGCTTCCCTGGGCAGGGCGCGGAGGGCCGAGGAGTGCCGGAGGGCGCGTGCGCTGCCTTGCACTACGGCTGTAGCGACCAGTTGTGTGCGCATGATTCCGTCCTGCAGCTGGAACCCAACAGTGATGATAAGCCTGAAATTTATTTCCTGCTGAGACTGTAGGTTGTATAAATGTACCTCTTCAATGTTTACAAACTATTTCATTGAAATGAAGGATTTTTAGCGAGAACTACTTTTTTGAGGGTTTAAATTATTTAGAAATGCAATTTCATACTAGTGATTCAGTCATGATTCAATGTGCCCTTTCCTGTCAAAGCTCCTGTAAATAGAAACCATGCTCCATCCTTACATATGTACTACCTTGATTTAGAAATCGTGGAGTAGTCTGGAGACTGCATGCAGTAAGCCTTGTAGCATTTCGTATTTGTAACGCGTGTCATCTTTAAGTCGAGCACGTCCGTGCTCAAAAGCCTCACGTTGCAATGACTGCAATAGTGTTCTGTTTTCCTGATGTCCTGTCCTGCTGTTTGCAAAAAACATTTTTAGTGATCACTTTTGACCTTTTGTGCAAATTCTACTAAGCAGAGTGCTTTCTGTTATTGGTGACGTCCTTGGGGTTGGGCTGCTGAACTAGGACTTGTTCTGCCCAACAAGCAGCGGTCTCAGAATGGGACCCTTCACTCTTTTCACTCTGACTTGTTCTTAATTGTTAATGTTAATTTTACATGTTTCCGTGTATGAACTATGATTCTACAACAAACCAATTGTAGAATTAGGGTAAGTCCAAATTTGTGAGTAACGTGGGAGTTTGTCTTCTGCCCGCTCTGTGAAGTGTGATAACAGTTGTCTTCCTTGTCGGTCACCGTGTCGAGTGCTCGTTTCAGGACAGAGTGGAATGTGGGAGTAATTCTGCAGTTACGAATGGAAAACACAAATTCTGCATATTTTATTATGTATTTTTGCTATTGATTGTGTGCGTAGCTTCAGTACAGTAGCAGATCTGTTTTCTGCGTATTCGTAATTTTATTGCTAAATTGTTGACAGTCAGTGGAATATTTAAAGCTGACGTGGTAGAGTAATTTTTTTGACTATCCATCTCCAGCTTCTTCTATGAATGCTGAAATTGAATTGAGTGAGTGATTTCCAACACCTGAAGCTTCCCTGTAGGGAACAACATAGCTTTATTTTGGTTTGAAGATATTCTTTGCCTTTGCTGTAAGTTCTTTCGTATATGTAAAAGACATACCTTTTACCTCTTTCTTTTGTAATGCAGAGTATTATTATTCTTGAAAACATCATTAAAATAGATTTTTAAGCACCTGGTGACATGTTTACTGAAACTGTAGCAAATACAATTACACTTAAGCTAACTGTAGTTAGTGATGGCAAACATCTGTCGTGTCGTGAGCTTGCAGTAAGGCTTCAGAAAGTGAAAAAATTCCGTCATTTCGCATGGTGGTAATGGTTCTTAGTGCAGCTGAGCTCTTTCTCTTTTCTGGATAGGAAGTGATGTTTGGGTATGTCTAACTGCCTGCACGTTCCTATTTTGTTCCGTTAAGGATCTAACAGATGCAACTGGCCGTTGTTTCCATCACTTGGGAGAGAACAGGGTATTTCTAAATATAAAGCATTTTTCCATGGAGGAGCAGAACCAGATACTGGATGAATCCCTTAAGCTTTGGACCTGAATTTCTGTCTCGGTGCTTGTGACACAATTTGGAAGGTGCAGTTGAAGCCACCTCTAACTTCAGGGAAGTTCAGAAGCTCTGTGCCTTGGAGTGTCGGAACTTGGGCCTCTGGTTCCTGAGAGACAGAGATGGTTTCAACTTTTGACTTGCCTGTAGCTTGTCTGCTGTGATAGAGACTGTTTCCAAGTGAGAAAGTGGATGTGTACAGGCTGTGATTTGCTCCACTGCGTGCTGCGTGCCACAGATGCTCACACACTGTATCCAGATACGTTCGTTTATTTGTATTAGTAGAACCTGTACATGCTTTAGAAATAGCTGCTGTTAAAAGTGCCTTGTAGTTATGCAAATTAGATGATCTCTATTGCAGGAGGCGATCAACTAATCTTGACTTGAAGATTGTTTCTAGCTTTAGTTGGAATTAATTTGAAAAAAAATTATGGTGTGTGCAGGAGGTCAGAATAGTTTATTAGAGTGATCTGTCATGACTTAATGTCTTATACTTTCCTCTTAATTTTAGAAGGTAATTCAGATGGGGACGCTTCTTTGTGTGAAAGTGAAATTCGAATAGTGAAACAGGGTAGGATTTCTGTAGTGTAGACTCAAGCCAAAGGAAGATCTGGCTCAGCAGTTTTTCCTGTCTCACTGGGATTAGTGTTGTTTTTCTGTCTCACTGAAATTCAAATTATATTTTGCTTGCACAAGTGTCTTTTTGGTGGTGTAGCATTGAGGTGTGCCAAAACCTTCTGACTTCTCAGTGTCGGAATACTTTGAGCCTTGAAGAACTTGAGTCAGAGTATTCAAGATGTTGAGAGGTCTCGTTGTGATCTAGTGTAGGTGAGAAGGCGAAGAGTACTTATGTCAACTGCCATTAATTTCTGTTCTTGAGTAATCTGTGGGGTAGTTTAGTGGACATGGAGAACTGATAAGAAAGAATTTTTATGTCTGTTTGCAAAGGTGATATTATAAGAGAGATGTTTTCAGTCTGCAGAACTTCAATTTCAATGGGTTGTATTCAGAAATTGATTTGGTCCTTAAAAGTGTGTCTTCAGTGCATGAAGAACGCGTGAAATCACAAGTGGTGAGTATTGGAGCATGAAGATACCTGTGTGTTACATATCTGCACGGAATTTTGAATTTTGGAAATAAGCGTTCTGTATAAAATGTTTGAATTGGGGAGGGGACTAAGCCAAAATCAGAGATGTTCTCTTGCTTTTATGTTCATAATTATAAAAGAAAAGAAGATTAGTAGGAAATACAAAGTACTGAAAAGTCAATGGTATGATTTTGCACATTTGGATTAAATTTAATATTTTATATTAAAGCAAGTGCACGAGGTGTCTTTACAAGGTAACCATTTGACCATCTCTCTCTTAATTTACTAGAAATGGAGAGCATTCAGACTTTGGAAGGAAGAACTTGAGACCCAGAGGAGCAGAGTCCATACTACCCTTGCAGAATAGGCAGGTGAAGAACACTCCCCGGGACTGACCTGCCTTCAGTTTTCCTGCCAGCTGGCGCAGGGCCCAGTCCAGTGCAGTCCTGTTGCTCTTTGTACACCAGGTCAGAAAGTTTGTCTGGTCCCCAAAGCCACTGGGGCTATTCCTGTGCTCACTGTTAAGTGTCTGGTTAAGGTCTTCACAGAATTAGGAACCGTTCTATAAGCAGATTGACCTCAAGTTCAATTTCTGTTTCTTTTTCAGATAAGAGCGTGTATAAACAATTTATCGTTTGCTTAAAACTGTCTGTATTGCTTCTGAGTCTGGAACTTACAAATAGTAGAAATGTAGGATAAGGACAAAAGATGGAACAAAGTTAAAGACTATTCATTTAGTAAACTGTAGTACTTTTTGCGTGCTAGGTGGGAGGTTAAGAAGAGTTGGAGATGGGCACACGTCACTCTCCAGTGAAGTCACTTGGGGTAAAACCATGATTTTAAAGATTTACTGCATTCTGTACCAGGTTATGTTCTCACTTCCAACCCATTTTCTCTCTATTCAAGAATTCTGTTACATCTTCAGGTTTTAGTTTAATTTAGTGAGCTTTGGTTTCCTTCCTGGAATGGAAGGGATATAAACAAAAGTACTTTCCTATGGTGATGAGAACTGTAATCAGTGTATAATACCAGCCTGTTGCAGGCAGTGGCTCATTTCTAAGTGCTGGGCCAAAAACATCTCTGGTGTAACTAAAAGTTCTGATCGAGGAGCCATACTTGGGATAAATTTGCCTTATTAGCTTTTTGGCATGTTAAAGCAATGTGTGTTGATTAATAACCACCTGCTTTTTCCTGAAATTCTGATATTTGGCATAAACTTGAAAATATGGCATATTTGGTCCATGCATGCCTCTGGAAATCTCTGATGCTGCTGTGTGTGCACCAGAAAGCAGCTTGCGAGAGTGGCTGGGCTTGCTGGTGCGGAGGCTGGGCTAGCTGGTGCGGAGGCTGGGCTTGCTGAGTGGTGCATGGCAGTCTGGGGATCAGCCTAAATCTGTAGCTGCCCATTTCCAGAAGGAAACAGGCAGCATCTCTGGAATGCTTCTATGAGCCTGGAAGCATGCTGCCAATCCAGCCTCTCCAGTGGTGATGTTCCACCATAAATATGGCCTGGCACATCTGAAAGCTGT
Organism: Tauraco erythrolophus; assembly: GCF_009769465.1. Lineage (NCBI taxonomy): Eukaryota > Metazoa > Chordata > Aves > Musophagiformes > Musophagidae > Tauraco > Tauraco erythrolophus. The sequence continues at coordinate 28,948,254 of NC_141475.1, forward strand.
TGGTCCTCCCATATCTGGAGGATGATGTGATATCACTGGTGGGTATTATGAGTCCAAGACTGGTGTGATGTGACATAGTCATGGTCTAATGTGGTGATGGTCTCGGAATTGTAGAAGGCGGTTTGTCTCATTGTGAATTTGTGCTGCAGAAACGATTGCAGTGTTGGAGGAAGTGGAACCTGGAGGTAGCAGGCTTTACACAGCGATGCTAAAACGTGATGCTGAGTAACAGTAGGAATGGGACAGTTTTGGAAAACTGGGAATGCTTGCTTCAGTAGCCTTGTGTATTGGATAACAAAGCGAAGGGACACTGTATCAAGAAATCTAAACTTTCTGAACTCGATCTTTAAACCTCTGTGAGCATCTGGTACATAGATTACAAGAAGCATTGTACAGAGCCAGGATTTTCAGATATATGGCTAGAACAGACCAGCAATCTGCAATTCAGACATTCGTAAGGCCATTCATTTTCAGTCCTTCCCCAAAATTAATTCAACTGTGTATGAGCAAGGCTGCAGCTTTTCAAAAATCCATCTAGTGAACGTGCTTTTGGTACAAAATCTGTTGCAAACTTCAATTTATTGTGATGCTGATTACTCTCGGTTCTTAAAAACAAACATTTCTGGTTGATGTTTGTCTAGCTTCACTTTCCAGCATGAAATTGTTTTATCTGACTGCTCAGTTGACAGGTCTCTTACCACACAAGTTTCTCATAAACATGAAGTCACAGCCTTCTCTTTGACATCCTACGTAGATCAAACCCCTGAAATCTCTCTTTTTAAAATATTTCATTCGTTCCTGGAGATCTCCTGTGAAAGTTATAAAGTTTTCAGCACTGTTCAAGAACTGTAGGCACCAGAACCAGTTGCAGCATGTTAGGGGCAGTTATGTCAGTGGAAAACATGGAGATAACATGATTTGTGCCAGATTGTGTTTATATTTATAATGTGAGGGCATTTAATCTGTTTGGCTGCAATATTGCAGTTGAAGCATCTGTTCAGTGGGTATCTATCATATCTCCCAACTATTTTTTAATTCTTTAGAGGATGGAGTTCTACTTCTGTAAATATAATTTGCATTTTTCTCCTTCTGAGATTCATTGAGATGTGTATTTTTCCTTGCTACCATCTTACCTTGCTGTCTAGCTCAGAAATGTGCTGTTTATTATTTTGCATTCCTCAAATTTTTGTGTCTTCCGCAAAGCTCAATCATTACCAATTTAACACATTTTTTTTCAGGTCACTGATACAGCACAGGGCCAATGTCTAGGTCTTACAGGACTCGGATGCAAACGATCCTGTTCACCACTGATTCCATCTGTAGCTCCGTTTGGAGATCTGCCTGTTAACCAGCTTTGTGCCCTTCTAGCAAGTGTCGTCATGATCATGTATCACTCAAGTCTCGTGATGAAAATATCATGAAGCATCTGATTGGATGGAAGACTAAACATATATCATCATCACTCTTACCTGTATGGACTGAACTGTTATGAGAACTAACATGTCCAGTAAATCTAGTTTCCTTAATCCCATTTTGCTTAGTATTAAATACATTATCCTCCTTTAACTCTTTCTAAATAAGTATTTCCTTAATTTTTTTTAAAAGTTACTTCCATTACTTTGCCCACTTTTTGTATCAGGCCCTTACGCAAGAGTTCTCGTGTTGCATTTACTCTTTTAAATATTGGTACATATTATTTTCAGCCCTGTGCCACTTTCTGAACAGTTGAAAATTCAGAAATTAAATATTGGGACATCTCCATCAGCCAGTTATTTTTAAACTCTTGGATGCATTTGAATATGTTTTCATTTGCTCCTTTTTCTGTCATTTTCCCTAGTTCTGAACAGAGCCATTGATTGCTGGGAAATCTTACAAATAATGACAAGCTTTTATGTATGTCTGTTCCTAAACAATCAAGCAAATGGCCAGGGCCAAGATTCCTTTTGCAGAGTGAAGGAAGGAGCTATAAATAAATGGCATGAATGGCTAATGGGCACTGCCTGGGTTAGGATTATGCATTTGCTGAAAGGGGTGATATTTGTCTCTTTTGCAAAAGAGTGAATGACCTTTATGAAAATCCAAAGCCAGTGCATCAAGGATGATGCAAATGATGACTCTCTTGATTACTTCATACTCTTATTTCAGAAGCTCATTCATGAAGTAACAGAACACAAAACTGAACAAAGGTATTATTCAGTTCAAATTGTTTCTTTTGAAAGAAAAAGAAAAGCTGTTTAATAGATTCCTAACTTCTGTAGTATTTTGTTTCCTGTATCTTCAATAGCAATTGAAAATGGATTATTTTCCTCTAAAACTTCCTTTTCAAGCTGTCTTCCATCCTAAAGGAAGGATAAACTACACCTATATCATGTAGGTATAAATTAGCTGGAAGAAACAATTTTTCTTCGCTAAGGATCTGTACTATTCTAGTATGTCTTGCCAAGTGTTTTCAAAAGCAAGGATACATTATGGAAGCTGACAGTGTTCTTGCCGTTTCTCATCTAGTGCATATGTTTATTGCCTAGCAGTAAAAATCAGAGGAGAGGAATAAGTAATTATTTTCCCCCAGTAAAGGCTAGTGGTTCACACCCTGGGTTAGCAGGCCTAAATTACTTTTCTAGTTTATGAAAGAATGCATAAAGTAATCTGTTCAAGAATCTGCAGAGAACAGTTAATAGCAGCAAAAATGAGATTGGAACATTACTTTTAAGAAATTATATTTTTTTAATTCAAAAGTAAAAAGAGTATCTAGTTACCTTCACGTGATTGTCTACAGGAATATCTCCTGTCCCTGCTTTTAAGAGCAGTACAAAACGCTCCTTGTGTTAGGGATCCAATTTCACATTCTTCACTCTTGGGAGAGGAGCCCATGTTCTGATAGAAATGCACTGCAAAGAGGTGAAAAGATCTGCTAGGAAGTTTTTCTCTTTCTTCTGTCCATCCCAACAGGCTGAGGTGTTTATTGCCAGCCAGATTCACCACTGAGGTATCAAACTAGAGGTGAAGCAGTAGCCAGAGGAGTGACTTGTGTGTGGGCAATGGGATGGGGAAGGGATTCACTTTGGGCATTAGAACGTGTGAAAAACAGAAGTAAATATGTTAAACAGTGTTTTTGAAAGGATTTGTTTTGGTTTGGCCGTCACGTTGCGTTTCAGCAGTGCTGAGGTGGTACGACGTGACGGATGTGGTTGATCGGATGAGGTGGTGAATCACGTTCATCGTTCAGGAGTAACGTTTGAATTCTGTGAAGTCCACCTGTACAGCTGTGAGAGGATGGCAACGCTGCCCAGTGCTCAAGGTGAGGTTGCTACTGTCCAGAGGAGCCTCAGCTTTTCCAAGATAGCTCAAAAAACCCCCCAAAACCCCCAACAAACCCTCAGTTTTTCTTCACTGCAGCTCTTGTGAGGTTTCCTGCTGTGAGGGGACAGGGTGAGGTGATGTGTGATGCTAACGAGGCCAGGACTTGTTTCGTTGCTCCCCCCTGGCAGAAGGGTGACCAGTCGTTAGCGTGCCTCTTTCTGCACGTGCCCATCGCCGTGTGTGCTGAGAGCTGGTGCCACAGGGCACTGAGGGTTTTGCTGGGACCCGCTTCCCGGAGTGTGCCCGTGGGCTGCGGAGGGGTAAGTGGGGCGGGCAGGGGCACACCAGCAGCTGGGGGGAGGTACCCTTATGTCCCGGGCTCTGCTGCGTGCCACAGCCCAGCTCGAGGCGCACGGGGGCTCAACGGGTGGGTGAGGTCCCTGGGCTGAGGTACCTGCTTCACGTTTTCCAAAAGCACACCCTGAGTGTCTCTTTCTGATCTCGCTCTGCAGAGGCATCTATGCAAATTCTACTGCTTACAGGATCATAAATTCTCCTAGTGAGGGACATATTTTGTATACTAAAATGTTTTGGTCAGAGGGCTTTCGTCATTAATTTCCTATTGATTAAGTTGTAAAAGAATAAAACATTTCATTTGAAAAAAAAAAACTAAATGAAAGCTATAGAAAGAACAGCCAACATTTCCCCCAGAAAGATGTTGAGTCTGTTTTATTCTTGGACTGATGCTCATTTGGATTTGTTTTGAGAAGATTTTGATGAAGTTCCTATTTGCAAAAGGGAAAACAATGTCCCAGACCCTCAGTCCATGTGCATGAGACAGTGTGGCAAAGTGATTATGCTGATTACAGATCTGCTCAGACATGCAGAAGGAGAAATAAATTGAATTCCTATCAGAGATTATCTTTTAAAGTCCCATGTTGATTGAGACAGAAGTGAATGACGATGGGCAGTGCCTGCACTGGCCTAGTTGAGCATGGAATAGTTTTGTTGATGTATGTCTGAAAAGCCAGGGAAGTTGAAATGTGTTCTTTAGTACATGAATTTAGGATGTAATGTAGCTGTGGACCATGCAGGTGAATTCACAGTGCAGGTACATCTTACAGCTGGTTACCTCACCTTCTCTTGCTGTCTGTTCCAAACATGCAACTGGGTATTTGTACGTGTAAGAAGGGGTCTGGGAAGGGAGGAGAGGGAAAGCGGCTGTAGCTGTTGCACTGGCTTTATTAGTCCTTTGCTTATGGAACAGTTGGTTTTTGAATATGTAAACCCTTTGCAGCAGAGACTTGTCTTTATGTGTGACTTAACTCACTCACTGCTGTAGTCCTAACTGTGTTTCCAGGCTCCAGCTCCAGCCCGAGGAGTACGGTCAGCCTCTTCTGCAAGTGGAGTTACGTTGGTTTAACATCTGCCTTTGCTGCTTTGGTTTGCATGTAAGTGCGTAAGGCGAAGGCACAGGAGTAAGGAGTGGTGAAAATGATCCTAAGGAAGTCTGAGATTCTGAATTGTCTAAATTTTTACAAGGTGCTTTGCTGAGTACTTGCAAATAAAGATAAATCCTGCTTTTCCTGGTGGGTGCATTTAAAAGCAATGTGAACTTCTGTTTCAGACTTTACAATGACATGGAAATAGTTCCTTCCTATTCAGAACAGTGAGATCTAGTCCCGGTGTGCAGGGAACAGGGCTGTGGACAAAATGACACCATGAGAGGCAGCTCTGGTGTCTAACAGCCCAAAGCTTTGGGTCTAGGTCAAGGCGGGGGTCTGGACCATCTCTGTGCCCCCTGAGCGGTGTGACACGCTTCCCACAGGCTGCCCCACCGACGGTCAAGGGCACCTCACTGGTTCCCACTTGCACTGTGCAGTGGTGCAAGAGAGCAGGCAGCTTCAGGAGGAAATGCCTCCAGCTGGGACAAAACATTCCTGCAGCATGGCATGGGACTCCGGATGGTTTCCTGGTTATGAGCAGTGCTAGAGATAAAGCACTGAATTAGATCAGCTCCGTCGCCTTTGTGTGGCAGGGACTTCCCTGGAGCTCAGCTGTTCCTGATTCATCCAGTGTTCTGGAATGGCATTAGTTGGATGGTTAATTTAAGTGCATCTGGATCTAGACTTCGGTTTGTCGGTAAAGTCAGACGGTATTTATGTGATCCCCTTTTAAGGAATAATAGTCTTAAAGCAGCACGTTTTTAAGGGCAACAGATGTCTTGAAGCAGATGATTAATTCATGCTTAGTTTTCAACGCGCATTTGACTCACAGGCTTTTTAGAGTGGATTCTTTCTTCTAATGTAGTGCTTCACATGGTAAACATTTACAGCCAAAATCTTATTTCAAAGATTTATTAGTCTAAAGTGACACTTTTACATTCAGTGGAGCGGTTCTGCTGAAAGCTAACACTGCTGAGAAAATGGAATACAGAGAGTTGCAGTGTGTCTGCAGTTCGCCTTAATTTGACTTTTTATTTTCAGGACTGCTAATATTTTCTTCAGTAAAATGAAAATTTAGTTGCATGCGAGTGCATCCTCTTGCAGGGCAGAGTTCAGCAGAACAAGGGAATACAATCAAGTGTTGGATTCCTAAGTCAGTGCAGATCCAGGGTGTAACTGCTGAAGGTGATGGGCTTTCCCAGGTGTATGCTGGGTTGGGAGTGCGTTTCGTCACTACTTACCCAGAGTCAGTCCATTTACAGATGTTTGAAAGGATAACGCTGGGGATGGAAGTCTGATTTAAAACATGTTTGAAGTTTCTTGTACTTTTCCATATCTGATCTTCAAATAGAGGTGGTGCTGAGTAAGATGGTAATTAATACCCTTCTGTTTATGTTGTCGTGGGACTTGGATATTAAATATTTAAAATATATGCCTAATCACCTGAAGGGTGAGGGCACATGTGCTGTTTTGAATTCATTTAAATAAATAGTAGCTATATTGACCTGCGCTCCTGCTTTTTTCCTGTAGCTTGAGTAAGAGGCTAGTTATGCATGGCATTTGCATAAAATGAGGCTTTCACATTAGTCAGCTGCATCCCTAATCCTGGACAATAATCACTATGATTTTCTGGTTTGATCCCTGTAGTCAGTGGGCAAAGGTTCAGCCCACTTGAGGGCATATTGCCTTCTGCAGGAGACTCCAGTCTCCGGCTGGATGCGCAGGGCACGTAAGGTGGTTCTATTTAATTGGAGACTCATTAGCTTTCTGGAGCTGGAGTGAGTGCAGAGCTGGTGGTCGCAGTGCTGGCTCCTGTCCTGCGCACACACCCCCCGACTGCACAGTGTTTGAGGGTGTCTGTGAAGCATGAGCAGGGAGAAACTGTTGGTGTGTTAACTTACTGGATGGAGAAATGTAATGCCACCAGAAAGCCTCTGCTGTTCTCCAGAGATCTTATCTTCAACTAGAAAGGTTGAAGCACACGCAGGGAGTCTGCTAATCGAATAAAAAAGCAAATCTGAGAGCAGTTTGGGATAAGGCTGCCAGTGACCTTCCAGGGGTGAAGGGAACAAAGACAAAAATGTCCCAGGGCCACGTAAGCAGAGGCAGACGATTGAGAGTTGAAACCGCGGCATTGATTTGCCCCATGTTTGAGTTGTGGGAACACAGGAGCCACGAGACCTTTGTTGCAGTGGGATCCTTCCCCATCCACAACAGCGTGAGAGACAGTTGTGGAGGAATTCATCTTTTGGATTTTGCCCAGAGGAGCTGTGGCTGTCCCATCCCTGGCAGTGTTCCAGGCCAGGTTGGATGGGGCTCTGGGCAACATGGTGTAGTGGAGGGTGTCCCTGCCCGTGGCAGGGGGGTTGGAACTGGATGGTCTCTAAGGTCCCTTCCAACCCAAACCATTCTGTGATTCTATGATTTCCCTGAAGCCAATAGGTGCTTTTGTGAGATAAAAAAAGATTTACTCATTAATATAACTTTTAATTTGAAAGATAAATCCTCAGCAGTCTCCTTTGCTTCTAGTCTCTATGCTCAGTCTCTCTGTGCCAAGCACGGTACTGAGCCAGCTTTGCAGCAGGAATACTGCTAGACTTGGCAGCAGGAGTGAAGGGAAAAGGCCTGAGCACACATGTCCAGTAAATTGTTCCTTTTAGTTCCTTGTTGGAAAAGCATTTCTTCTTTTTTACTCAAAAGATGTGAAAGCGTGTGTTTCTTTTGCCAGTAATTCAAGTTCAGTAGGATGCAAGCCCTTCTCTGCTGTAGGTCTTTGCTAGGAATCGTGCAGAGGGATTCAGTCCAGTGCCAAACAAGATGGTTTCTCTCTCTTCCATAGTTTTGGCAGCACCTTCTGTTGCACTTAGAGATGCTAAATGCTTAGCAGGATGAATAAATAAAGCAACAGCCGGCTTCTGCTTCTGAGGGCGAAGCTTTAAACAAAGAATAACTTTATGTATTTTGCTTGAGCTAACAGTATAAATTAGCCCCAAATTCTTAGTCGTTAGTCATACACATAAAATATCTTTTCCTTTATTTTAAAGTGAAAGAATTGTGGAGAAAGTGCTGGTATGACTTGTAGAAAACAATGCTGTAAGCATGGCAGTTCTGGGTTTCTGATCTATTAAAGCCTCACCAGGCTCAGCATTCAGTCCAGAGGCTGCAGTTGCTGAAGGGATATACTTTCTAGGAAGATTTATAGTTTCTGCCAAACAAAACTTTGCTATGTAATTTTGAGTAGTCCAGTAGCTTAGGAGCTGCGTGTATAGAAAAATCCTTTGTCAAGGGGATTGGTTTCTTATCAGACTGGCAACCCCATGCTCTGTCAGCCTCCAAGGTTCCTCGTGGTATTCTGGATAGGTGTTGGTGGGGTCTCCAACAATCTCTCTTCCTCCCTTGTGGCTGTAGAAGGGGGCAGCAGGAGGTGTTTGTTCTTGTCAGCTGAATAAAATGACACTGTCCTTTCGTTTAGTAAAAGGAATGTGTCTGATCACCTATGCAGCATGAATGGGACCAGGCAAATCCTGTCTTTTTGCCTTCCAAAGCCAAGGTACCAAAGGAAGTGCAGTGGTATGTGGTCGGTTTGTTGGTAATACAAACTAGTATCCTAGAAATTCTGAATGGCATGAATTTCTGCTCCTGGTATTGCTGAAGGGGGAGAGGGAGGACGATGCGTGCTTGCTGCTGAACTCCCGTGAGGTCAGGGCTGGTTCTTACCAAAGCAGGCTATGCTGGAAGGTAAGGCCTGAAAAAGGGATTTCCAGAAAGACAGTTTTAGGTAATTATCCCTATAAAGTAAAGGAGAGGGATGTGATAGTGGCAAGAAAACTGTTGTTGAGATGCTACAGTCTCGTTACCCGTCTAATGATTTGTAATTAAGCAGTGTCTTTGGAGAAGTCTCTGCGTGCTGGGTGATCTCTAGGCACTCAAAAGGTGCTCCTTCCCCTGTGCGTGTGCCAAAACACTCCGGATGCAGAGTCCAACTAGTCCAGTAGAAATGACACAAGTACTGGAGAGCCAGGTTAGCCTCTGTGGGCAACGGGGAAGACACAACGGATGTGAGGGAGGTGGGGGAAGATTTCTTTGTTTCTGAAAAGCATGGAGAGCAAGTTTGTTAGAAGACATGAATCTCTTTTTCCCAGAGCTGGACCCCAGTGAGGAGGAGGCAGATCTTTCCGGCTCTGCTCTCTGATGCCAGCTTGGCCCTGACTCGCCCATGTTCACTGTGAGGTCCCCGAAATGCAGGCCCTATGTTTCGGAATTTTACCGTTTCCAGAGATGGACCAGTGTGGAAAGGCTTGGGGGAGCTTATCTGTATTTTCCTGTGCTCTCAGGATGTTTGCTTCTTGAAGGAAGAAGGAAGGAACAGAAGGAAGTTTGCTTCTTGCCTATACTTTTTAAGATGCACATTGATTTAGAGGAACGGGTTTTTATCATGACAAGAGTACAGCAGACTGGTACTTAGATGTAAAAAAAAAATAATCCTAACAGAAAGCACACTTGATATTTTTATCACACTACACTGAACTAAGCAGGATTACTCCGTGTGTAAGTCCATTAAAGCCTTTATGCCTTCCTCTGAATGTGAACCGACCTTCCAAAGCTGGAATTGAAACTCTAAGGGCAAGAGTTACCTGCTGCAGCACTTGGCACAGAGTGCCAGAGAACAGATTACATCCTCATCTTTATTCTTTTGTGGCAATATGTTGTCTCAATATCCTTCTAATACTCCAGTATCTCATTAAATTGCAAAGGAAATTTTCTGGTTTGCAGGCACAGCTCTGCTCCGTTCAGATAAGTGACTGTTCTTACACCTGCATTGTGTGTGCGTGACGATGACGACTTGAGCGGTGGGTCTAGAGGAAGGGAGAGGCTGGGATGTGCTTACAGGAGCAATAACAGAGCAGGGGTAGCAAGGCTCAGCCTAGACCCAGAACCACTGAAGAATCCAAAAGGATTTGTGTTCACTTACGCCATTCCAGTAAATGACCAGGGAGACTATTCCAAAGCGTTTTACGACTCCTTTTGGACTACCTTGAACACAATTCCTCTGACAAACAGAGAAAGCACAAGTCGGGAGGAACACCTTCAGCTGTGGTGTTTATCAGATTCCAGGCTCTCCAAATCTCTCTGCTTTTGGACTTGGCATTGCTACTCTTTTAAATACAAGCCTGGTCTCCTGTTGCAAACAAATGCATACTAAAACAGCTGATGCTTTTATTCCTAAGAAAAAAAAGTTAAGCTGGTTTTTCACTTCTAAGAGATTGTTTGGTCTTGTGATTTTGCTCTGAATTGCTTCTCTGTATGTATTTGATTCCAAATACTGATCAATGACAGTTGAAATATTTAAAGAAAGAAAGAAAAGAAAAAAAAAAAGGCAAGCCAGTCTACCTCTAGGAAGTCTTGGTGTTTCTTTTTTCTTTCTTTAAGCCTAAGAGTGAGCAGCTGCCAATGCATTCAGTGCCTGGCAAGTAAAGTGCTGTCAGTAAGTCTGACTTGCTGTGAAATATTAGTAAACAAGCAGTTCCATTAACAGTAGCCAAGTTTAACAAGATCTCCACTTATTATCCTGTCATTTTTGTGGAAGGATATGCCATTGCTGTCAGATCCATCTGTTCCATTGCACAGCCTGTGCATACAAATCACCTAGTCTGACACATGGGGAAAGACTTCGGAGAAACCTGAAACTGAGAATGAAAGATGGATAGAAGATCTGTTAATAAATAGTTACAACTCCGTTTAGATAATTGACCGTCTGGCCGAGAGCACCAGGTCTTATGTTGTGCATAGTGGTGAAATTCTGACTCTCTGGCCCAGTGCAAACATGATTTGTTGTAGTCTGTGTAGATCAATTGTTATCTGCAGCCTGGTTCATCACAAACTGGTCTGGAGAGGAGGCGGAAGAGAGAACTGGGAAAAGCCATGAAAGAAAAGCGTGTAAGAAGGTATCAACTTAAACATATTTTTTCAAAAATAGACAAATTAACCTGATCACTTGCCATAAAAGTCGCTGCTGGTGTAGTGGGAATACTTTTCTTGGAAGCACTGATAAGGAAAAATTAACAAACACTACAGAAAATTAAAGGGATAAATATATCCCTAATAATATTCTAGGATCGTTTATCCTATTCTGTCAAAGAAGTTGAAGAAAAGTTGTTGGGTAGGAGAACAGTTGATTAAATAATCTCTTCAACAAACCCAGAAGGTCACCACTGGATTCTGCTGGGCTGTGTGAAATCTGAGAGCTGGTATGAGATTGTGTTCCTGTTCCTCCTGCAGAGGAGAGACCTCTGGAAAAATAATTGGGAAATCCAAACTGGTTATCATGATATTTTGGTCATCATCAACAAATAAATAAATAATGGTTTGACTAACTCTAAAACCAATTCAGTAAGAAATGAGTCCTCTTGCTGCTCTTCCGTAGTGGTGAAGCTGCCAAACATACGTGCATTGAAGTTCAACAAGTTGCTTGCTCAGACATCAAGGACAGATCCAGCTTTGTGACTTTTGCACGGCAAATTTGTCGGCTGCGGATGCTGGCAGGGACTGTCACCTATTTGCAGAACAGGCTTCTGTCAGCAACTGGATTTGCTTGTCAGTGCAAGCCTGAATAATATTCTTAGTTACTCTAAACTGAAACAGATCCTTTCGTTCCCATGGGACTTGTTCAAACCTCAACGTATTTGATAGGTCTATTTGGAGATACTTACAGGTGTCAGGTCTGAAAGATTCAGGGAAGTCATGTATTCTCTGGTGTCAAAATTTGTTTAGAATTTCTCCTCCATCATCTGTGTCATGCATGGTTCCTCTTTTTTTTGCTCTTCTACACTATAGAGGAAAAGTTGAAGAAAGTGTTTGGTACTACTTTTGTTATGAAAGGGTACTGAGCTAAAAAAAAAAAACAAACCCAATGGTTATTGAACAACTTCTATTTGATTTTAGAAAAATAATACGCCAAGCTGTTTTCCAGTCAAATTTCCCCTTCAGCCAGCAAACATCCTGCTGGAAAAGTCCACATCTGAGTACTTTTTGTTGGGTTGGTTTTTTTTTTTGGACACTGGCCTATCCATATGGCCTCTCCATGTGGCAGCCCTGGCATATGTCACTTTGCAGTGGTGAATTTATTATGTTGTCAAGTCTTAATACACCTGTTCATCAGCAGCTAGTGTTGCTAGCAGGAAAAAAAATGATCTGCCAAAGCATTCAGCAAGCATCTTTCAGAGCCAGAGACCCAAAGTGCCCTACTTGGTGATACATGTTGAGCTGCTGGCTTCTGGCAGGAGACTTCTGGTGCCAATTCCCCCTCGCCCTGGGTGAAGCACGTCTCTCTTGCTTGGCTTCGTGCCCCAGGGCAGAGACAGAAAGAGCCAAAAGGGGCTGAAGATGTGATAGTAGAGACAAGCCTCATGTCAACCAGGTGTGCATGGGCAGTGCTTCCCACGGCGGGTGTCCCTTCCCGTCCAGGCTCCATCACAGCTCCTGCTGCTCCAGGACAGCTGAGAGAGCAGGCAGTTGTGGGGCACGACTGCTGTGTCTCTGAAATGTTTTGGGACTTGGGAGCATTTTTGTGGTTTTGGTTTGGTTTTTTTTTAGTCTGAGTCACAGACTTTGTTCTTTGCCCTTTAATAAATAAACCCAAAATTTCGTCTGTATTGGAGCAAGCTGCAGGGTGGCTTTAGCTTTCCATGGTGTATATTTTACCTTCTGTTTGATCAGCCTAATTAACAGATCACAGCCTTCAACTCTGGTTTTGACAGAGGGCTTTACTGGAGCTTTGAAGCTGGTCCCTCAGCTTATGTCACTTTGCCCCTCAGAGCGGTGTGAATTGTCTGGGCTTTGTGCTCCTCCCAGCCACGGAACAAGCGTGTGGGCTGTCCTGGGTTGGGGGGTCCTGGGGTGGTGCTGGTGGGTGGCCTCAAGGAGCACCAAGCTGCCAGGCTGCTGATTGGAGCAAGGACAGCAGGGAGCAGGGATGGCAGCGGAGCCCGGGCAGGATTCCTGCATGCCTGTTGCCAGCGGGCAGCGTTAGGGTAGATGTGAAGTGGAAGCTGCCAGCTGTGTGGTTGGAGGCAGCCAAAGGAAGCGAATGATGGCCATTAGAACCTAAGAAGATCCTGGGTATGCATGCTTGGGAGTGTAATCTGCATCCTGGGCTGCAACGGAGAGGTGTTGAATCCTAGCCCTGCCCGGAGCAGGGTGGCGAGTGTCCAGCGTCACCCCAGCGTCACCTAATCCAGAGAGGGATGGAGTCAGCCCGCAGGAGCGGAAAGGGATGGAGTGACGCTCCAGCAGGCTGTCAGACAGGGAATTTCTGAGCGTTTTTATTTTTTCATTCTGGAAGGGAGCACTTAAGGTAACACTTGATCACTATTTTTTTCAACTTTTTTGTAACTATGGAGACCAGGAGCTTCGTAAAGCAAAGCAGAAGGTGCGGTTGGAACTAACTCAGATATTTCTGTCTCTTTTGGCCCCTTGTCAAATCTTTTAACTTTCTGGAAACTGGAAAAAAGAATCAGTGTGGCATATGCAGAATATTATACTTTAGATTAAAATTCAGTGGAATAAACATGAATCTGAGTTTGAGAACAAAGGGTAATTCTCAAAAGCCCCTCTCCTGCAGCCACTGCGCTGAACATGAAAGGCGTGTGCCAGCAAGATCAGTGGTATGGCAGCTCTTTTGTCAGACCCACACCCACTTCTTTGTAAAACAAAGGCAGGAGGACCTGTACCTGGAGACAGTTACTGAGGAGGTGGGAAAAGGTGGTGGGAAGTGTCTTGTTCATCATATGCGTTTGCATCCGTGAACTGTTGGATAGGGATAGGAAGGTCCACATGGTCTGACTTCCCGTGGTTAAATGCTGTTGTGATGGCACTGCAGTGTGCCAAGCCCTGTTTGGAGGCGAGAGCAGTGATGGATAAATGTGGTGAAGCCCGTGCAAGACGTTGACTTTGTTACGGATTCGTGCATCTGGAGAATTCCACCAAATGTGCCACGTACCGTCCTGCTTTGGCTTTGCGAGGCGATGGGCAAACGTGGGGCTCATCCTTGATTCCCTGCACACACGTTCAAGTATCCCTGGGTCAGAGGGTCGTTTGTTTCCTCAGCGTTTGCTTTAGCGAGTTGCAGCGAGTTTAATCTTGGGATTAAAGAGATGTGGAGCGAATCGTCTCTGCGAAACAGCAGTGGAATGTGTCCCATGAGGAGAGCCCACTGGAGGATTCCTGCTCCTAGTCCGGAGCTTAATTTCTCCGGCAACTGGCTCGCTCCTCAGACCGTGCTTCGTTGGAAACGCGGCAGCACCTTTCCCCTGTGCCAGCCGGGAAACGAGTGACTGTAGCAGAGCATGTTTTACTGAGTTTGTTTAGTAAACGTGTTTTTTCCATGAGAAGGTAATTTGGTGGTGCCTGAATAGCAGAGGCCTTGTTTGTGGCAGCAATCCTTAACTTGCCGAGAGGGATGAGGGATCGATCCGTTGCTGTAGCGGTGTGTGCAGAGATGCTCCAGAGATGCACCAGGGAAATCCATTTGCTGCACTGAAAATCCATCAATTTGTGATGCAGTGAGTTTTCACGTCCCGGGAGACACGAATAATGAATATCATTAATATGGATGAATTTGAATAGGATTTTTAAAAAATTCTTTGGAAATGATCATCAGTACCGCTGCAGTGCTACTGTTCTGTAAGATTTCAGCCTACACAATAATCATCTGGTTCTGAAAATTGTTACACATGGAATGTCAGCAGCTATGGGAGAATTGTTTTCTCTGTGTTATACAGAATAGTGAATTTTATGACAGGATAATAACTGTCAGGAATAAATAAATGACTAATTCATTGTAGCAGTAGTGCTAATGTCATAAAGCAGAAGTTATTAATGACAACTGCTTAGACAGGCTTGAGCCACACTTGCCCTACAAGCATTTTAATTGCTGTTTTTTGTAAAGTCAAGGAACCCTGGCAGTACTCTTGAAAATAAGGCAGGATAGGCCTTCACAATGAGGCAAAGTAGCCTGATTTGTTAAAACTGAATAAAGACACGAGATGCCACCACCCTTGTCTCTTCTCCACGGGGAGCTATCTGCTTCACCTCAGCAGTGCTTTCCCAAGTCAACTCTACTGTTTACGATAATGCTGGTAGAGTATTGAAACCTTTCTTTTGCTGCCTTGAGGTATTTTGTACTTTTTCCTGCCTGACGTAACCATGGTGTGGGAGTCGAGTGTCCCCTCATTGCTGAGGGGACATAGGCTGTGTGGAAGACCTCTTTCCACCCTGCCTGAGAAGTAGCCAGGCGTCGGTTGCTGCTGTCTCCCTCCTGCTTGGCACAGTCGTATCTCCTCTCTGAGCTAGGTAGCTAGCCAAAACTTGCAGAAGCAGGTCTAGCAGTTTATTCCCTTAAAAATTACAAATCAGTGATGGTATCTGGTATATCAACACGTCTTTGGTGCATTGCTGCTTCTGTTAACCGGAATACACGAAGTGAGTGACTGACAGTTCCTACTCATTGCTTTCATCCAGCCTTTCTCCTGTGGAGTCCTCTCCTGCAGGGCCAAGCACGGCTGCTCCTCTGGCTGCTTCTCATCTCTGCATCTGCCTCTGTCCCCTGCTGAGCTTTGTCTTCCTTCCTTCCCATGGAACTCCTTCCCAAAACAGTTACGTACCCAAACCCGCTTTGATTCTGAACAGATTTGTCTTTCCTTCTGGTTTGGATAGAAATGGACTTCAGGTGGTTCCTGTAGCAGAGCAGCTCAGTCCCTGCATCCCCTGCAGTGTGACACAGCAGTAACTCCCCTTACTGCCCCTGGTACCAGGGTCTGCTGCAGCTTTGGAGAAAAGACGTTAAAATCGGCTACAGTGATGCTGTCAGCTTGTACGAGCCAGGGGATGTGGTGGTCAGTGCCTGCTTACCTCATCAGATAATAGAAGATAACTTGGTACTTTCCATAATGCATTCCATTGTCTACTGGAACCAGGAATGACAGTGTTCCAAGTTTTATATGCTTTCATTATTTTTGGAGATTAGATGATCAGCTTTGCAGTGTATTGGAAAAAAAAGTAATCCTATTTTTCTCCTTAGAAAAGCAATACCTCAAATGTTGCAGGGGAGCAGTGACAGGTGCAGGGTGTATCAAAATCAAAAATGTGTAGAGGGATTATTCAGAAACAGGCTATTAAGAAAAAAAATGAGAAAACAAGTTGGGAAATAGATTTAATAAGGAAGGAAATGATCCAAGTTTGGTGATTTTTTTGTTGTTTTTTTCTGGAGCAGCTACTGTTTATGAAATCAATGCGCACAACACTGTAACAACACAAAGATAAAATGGAATAGTAAGGGATAGTTCAGAAACAATTGCTTATGTTCTGTTTAACTCCTTATGCTGTTACATATTCTTATTTGTATTTAAGATACTCCTTTGTGTGAGGGAACGTGAAACAGATGTATAAAAGACTTTCATTTTGTAAGTGGTCCAGCTGGATTTCTTTCCTTTGCAGTTTGGTCTGTGACCATGACTTTACTGGTTTTACCTGTGCACAGTGAGACTGTGCAGTGTCCCAGGAGCCTGGCGTGCACAACTGGCTTGTGCTGAGCGTGTCATGCCCCGTAGCATCGTGCAGTGGAGTGTGAAGAACCACTCAGGGAACTGATCCTGTGTTTACCTGTTTACAGCATTAATGATTTTTAGGTGGCTCCTGGAGCAGTGAAACTAATGGATATGCATTTGAAAACATAAATATCAGCTACCATGTATAGTTTTGGGGTATATAGTTTGGTGAAAGACGGTCCCATAATTTAGGAACTGTATTTAGTTTAAGATCTATATCATTATGATACTTTCTCCAAAAGAGAAAAAATTAGAGAAGTGCCAATATGCTGATTGATTTCGATGACTATCATGGCTTGTTAGAGCTTCCCTGATATACGTTAAAATTGGCAGTGGAGAGTCAAAGAGACTCTTTGTAGTTCTGGTATCTTCTTCAAGGAACTTGGAAACAACTGTTAACAGCAAATTACAGCACTAATTACACTAGAAAAACAATATAGAGAGAATGAATATAGACAAACTGAACCTGTCCAAACAAGCAGCCCATTTCACAGGCAGCATTGACATCGTGCGTTACAAGAAGAATGAGACTGGAAATTAATGGATTTAATGAGTTTCTTGAGGACTGGCCCTGAGTTGGCAGGGGAAGTTAGCAGTCTGACTTTCTGCATGCTTTTTGGTTCAAAGGAGATGTTGATAGAGGGTGAAAAGGCAGCCGTGTTCCTCAGACTGCTGGAAGGAAGCCTGTTTTGCTCCGGGGATCTCTTCTCTCTTTTTTTAATGAACTTGGAGAACCGTACATCCGCCTGACAGTCAGACTTCAATGTCCTGCCCGGAGACGAGGTCGGTACCAGCAAGCCTTCAAGCCCATTACATGTAAGATCTTGCTCTGCATCCCTTCTTTTGCCTTTCTGCTCCTCCTTCACCTGAAACTGTCTTTTCATTGCATGGTCTGAGCTGAAGCTCTCCCACTTTGTGGGGAGAGCAGGAGCTACCAGGCTACTGCTGCCCTCCTCTTTTGTCTGTGCAGTCCCAGCCCCGGTTTGTCCCATGGTTTGTCATAACGAACTGCACAGATGGATGTTGAAAAGGAGCAAAAGGACTGATAAAACATGCACCCAATATAAATTCATGAGCAAGGTAATGCAATAGGATCATTCCAACACAAGGGCTATTTTCTACTTGCCTTTTTAATTTGAAACATTCAGAACAGTTTGAGAATTTTGATGTGTAATAAAATCCTGACCTGTTTTCCACCAAATTGCAATTGTACAGCCTTGGCTTAATAATATATTGCCATCTGGGATCGGGTCAAAGCAAATCCACATACATTATGTAACTTGAATTGTTTTATACGAGGAGAAGGGGATATGATATCTTAAGCCTTTTAAATAAGGGATAAGTGCAATACTGAGAATTTGTTAATATTCTCTGATGCTAAATTTTAAAATGCGTTTCCAGGTGCAGTGTTTAAAGATGAGGCTGTTTATTTGGTGGGATCACTTGCTTTCATGTGTGTGGGAGTTGTAGTTGGTAGGGATGCCGATGGACTGTTGTCCTGTGGTTGGATGTTACTGTGGTCAGCTGCTGTTACGATGAGCTGGGGAATGTACCTGGATGAACAGGGGCAGAGCTCTTCCTCTCAGCCAGAAAAGGAAGCAAATACATGATTTGCCAGAGTGAATAGAAGTAGTTGTGGTTTAAAGCCTAGGCTCTCCTATACTGTTCTTGAAAGTTAGTCAAGAAGTCCGAAAATAGCTCCTTCCATCAGTATCATTTACTAGCCTGGAGACAATTGCCCAAGCTTTTTTATTTTAATAGGAGGAAGTTCCCTTCAGCCTTCCCGAAGCAGTTGGTATGCTTTAAGCTGTCACCAGGTGGACTACCTAGGTTGCCAGTGCCGTGCCAGGGCTCGTGGTTCTTGAGTGCTCTCCAGAAAGTTGCCATTCAGCTCAGAGGTGATCTCACGCTTTGTTCCGCAACCATGGTGCAACGTAAGCCCCGGTTGTCCCCTCCCGAGGGTTTTCCACCCTCTATGGAATGAGGCTGTGCTGTCTTACACACGTACAGGTACATGAATCATGTCTTGCATTGATGTTTCAACAGCGCTTCGAGAGGAGGAACGGGGCATGGCTGGAGCTCTGCGGAGCCGCTCGCACGCGGCGCCATCACGGGATGGAGAGGAACAGGGATGTGCTGTGCCCTCACGGTGCACCTTGCAGCTGCTCCAGCTACTGAGCCCCGGGTGCCAGTGCAGCTGGCGTGACATGTTCTGGGATAACATTTTCGGGTGTCTCAGTTGTGAAGGTTTTCTTATGTCATTACTCCAGTTTTAGAGTCTGGGGCACAGCATAAAGAGACCAAAACTCTCATCTTAGTGACTTACATGTACACGGAACTTCATGCTTTTGGAGTAGTGTGACGAGGTGGTTGAGGTGCCAGTGCTACACTGGGCAACGAAATTCAGGGATTTTACAGCAGTAAGTGCAAGATAGAAGTTGGATAAAAATAAGTCAACTAAAAATATACTACACATCAACAAGTCTTGTGTACAAGCCTGAAACATGACACGTTGTTGGTCGTTAGCCCCCCCAAATCAATCAAGAGGCCTCATGCCACAGTGGCCCTGACAATGAGTAAAAGGAACAGCACTTCTCACCTGTTGCTGCCGTAAACGTGGTCCAGGCAAACAGCGACTGGAAATTGTTTCCGCATGATGACACGTGGCCAGTTTGAGATAAGCTGGTGTCACAAAAGCCTCCTCTCTCCGTAGCTGGTATGTGGACAGTTGTCAGCCACAGGACAAAGGCCAAAGAATAGATTTTGAAACTACTTTATTTTAAGTAGGTCTTTTATGCTGTCATTGCCATAGGTATTGCCACGCTTGAAGTTGTGACATGATTTGGCTAAAATCTGAGTGTTATGGTTCGTACTGCTCTGGTTTTTTGCCTGAGGAGACAATTGCATCTGCAGTATATGGGCTTTTTGGACAGAATTGTTCTTTCCCAAGTACTGTTGCTGCAGAGCTGTGTTGGCGAGGACAAGAGGGCGGCATGGTTCGTGGCAGTTCTTAGCTCCTAGAAGGAGTCACAGAAATGATCCTCCAAAGACTAATTAAAGCTGTGTGTGAAGGACACTGTTTTAGTGGGAAGTCTCTGGGATCATATTTAATTGACCAGATCTTATTTTAGAAGCCTCTAGAACCATGTTACCCAATCCTGCGCTGCCACGCGAACTCTTCCTGCCCTACGGATGGCTGCGCAATGCGGCGTTATGGGATGTGGCCACGGGTCTTCGTTAGATGCAGGAGGACCTGGTGCTGT
Organism: Tauraco erythrolophus; assembly: GCF_009769465.1. Taxonomy (NCBI): domain Eukaryota; kingdom Metazoa; phylum Chordata; class Aves; order Musophagiformes; family Musophagidae; genus Tauraco; species Tauraco erythrolophus. The sequence goes on from NC_141475.1 coordinate 28,967,865, forward strand.
GAGGTCCACAGTCATAGCTCAGGGGCAAAGGACCTGCAGAAAGGGTGATCAAGGAAATGATCAGTACATTATAGATGATTAATGCAATAACTTTACACAGTTAACAAGTATATGTTAATATATCAATATGGAAAGAAAAAGTATAACACACGACACCGAATATTAATTGCCTCAGTTGGAATCTCACATAATAGATACAGAATTTAAAGTCAAGGTAATTACCTATGCTACTAATTTAATTAGCGTTCGTTTAGAGGAAAACATCCTTTTGACATTTGACAGCATTTGAACTTTGAGATGCTTGTTCAGAAATAGCTACCAGGAAAAAAACAAATCAATTCCACTTAGTTTAATTTCAAAACAGTTTTGAATTTTTCAGACGTTTCCTATTTCCTCTGTTTCCTTCCCATGCACGTGCTCATATAAAAACAAGCATTGGGACTCTGCAATTATCATTTTGCTTGAACAGCCTATTTGCAGGATGGATGATAATATTAGTATTCACAGAGCATACTTGAGTCAATCGTCAGCAACATCAGTGTCTCTGGAGAGGGAAAGTAAGTGAATTTGTGCTTCTTTTGGGGTTTTATTATGTTCTGAACTATTGCTGGCAGTTGGTGATGCTTCTAGTTGCTCATGTAACATGTGGAATGTTTTGAATTCAAGATGTTTAGTGATTTTTGTAACCTAGAAAAAAATGTATGACCTGTTCAAAGCATCTGGTAAACTAGCAAAGGCATTGGTGCTCAGATAAAAACACACTCACAAAACATGAACTTCTTGTTATCTGCTGACAATATAATCCAGTACAGATTATTATACCCCCAGAAGGGTAGTTTTCTTACCCACGTTGAATACAGCTCATGTGCAATCTCTCCATGGATTTTTCTTCAAATTTAAACTTCAAGATAACTTATTAAAAGCCTATTTTTAGAGATTATTCTCCTATAAAAATCTTCAAAAATACCTTCTTTTCCTTTTTGTCCTAGCCTTTAGCAGCTTAATTTTAAAGCACTTAAGCTATTGCAAAAGATAACATGCTCTTTATGAGGTTTAAAGATAGCTTATTTCAGTTTAATGTAAATGAAGCAAGAATAAACTGAATCTGAGGAAAGCCTTTTACTAAATTAAGAATTTCTGTGTTTTGCAGCAATTAACTTAAACTAGAGTAATTAGAGTCGCGAGTTTCTGTGTGTAAGAAAGGCCTTACAAAAATGACCATTGGCCTTTTAAATTTTGGATGAGGATTTTATAAACCCATCTGCTTTGGCTAAAGCCAAATTACGCTGCTTCTCGAGTCTGTGCCACTGCTACCACTTGCATTAGCATCATGAATATTTGGTTGATTTTATATAAATGTATAGAACAAAGTAGAATAATCTATTAAAAATGTGGTGGTGGTTTTTTTTTTGGTAGAAGTGTATTCAAATCTGGTTCCCTCACCAAACACAGAGTCTTCTGCAGGATCTTGCTGGCCCTTGGGCTGAGATGGAGAACTGGAAAACAGAAGGGTGCTGGAGCAAAGGATGAGGAGCTGCAGGTTGCTGCAGACTGGGCTGGAGCTCAGAAGCAGAACACGTGCAGCCTCCGCTCAGCGCAGTGAGTGTCTTAAGCCTCTCTTGTCTGAAGCCACTACTAGTTGGTTATCTTAGTAGAGCTGAGCTGCCTCTGTGTTAAATTGATGGTTAAAAGGTTGGCATTGCACTGAAAGCGTGCAAAATGTGTGTATATCGTGTATGACCACGTGCAACATTTACTGTGAATGTGCTGATAGAAAAGCATACGTAAATGGGTTAAAAATAGCAAAATATAACACCAATTTTGGCTGAATTTTACTGGTGACATCCTTTGTCGTTTGGGGTGTGTTACAAAACATGCTGATTCTTTGAGGAAAGACAGGTGAGTTCTGTCATTTATTCTTTACTCCATAAAAAGAGGGGAGGGGTTAACAGAAATGCAGATCATGGAAACATTTTCCAGGGCAGGGCTTTTGCAGAAAGAGCTGCCTTCCAAATGTTGATTGAATTGGGATTTTCCTCGTGTGATGATTATTTTAGATAATTTTCTGATTCCTATGACTATGATATATCACTGAGAGAATGGAAGAGGAACCATTCCTCAAGTGTTTAAGAAACAAAACCTTGCTAAGGGTGCATATCTGTGGGTAGGAAGGGAGAACTGGCTCTTCATTTTCCTTCTGTAGGCTCTGTATCCTAAAAGGAGAGGTTTATGTCCAAAAATCCAGGACAAAATAGTATTTTTCCTGTGTAATAATATGTAATAAGATTAATTATAGAAATACTTAATTTGTATTTTTTTATCATTCAGATCTGTTTTTTCTGAACACTCTACGCCTGAGCTGTGCGGCTGGCACGGCTGCCCGGGCTGTGGGCAGGGGTTGCCATCTGCTGGCAACCACCCAGCCCAGCCCAGAGCAGGAGGGCGAAGGCTGGTGCGGGGTTATTCTGGCAGGAGAGATTTTGTGTAGTGGGACCGATTTCCTGAAGTCCTGGAGAAGCTGGATGACTTAATGTGATCCCAACAGTTCAGTCTAACCTGAAGAACAGCAAATATCAGGAGTTTTGTGTACCATGGATAAAGTGAGGTGAGGAGATGTGGGTGGGGGTGTGATGCTGCTGAGGAAACAGCCTGAACCTGTTGCAGTGGCCAGGTTTAACTAGTGCCTACAATCTGTGCCTGCTCTGAAACGAGGAGGCTAATTAGTGCTGACCCCTGCTTTTGTGGTTCAGTAACAGAACTGGCTTCTGACAGCAAAACCCAGCGAATTCCGGGAGCTCAGCCTGGGGCAAAATTCGTTCTCAGTAAAGAACCTACAGAGTGAGAGAGGCCGGGGAGGATTCAAGTCAAACACACCCCAAAATCTGTATTTCTACCTGCAGACACTGCTCCCAATTACTCAAGTCACTTGAACAGTAGCCAAAAAGCCAGCGCTCAGTCGTTTTTGAGCATCCTTGGCTTGTGCCTGCAGGCACCCCGGGCTGAGGACTGAGGTTCATTCCCTGGAATTGTAGGAGGGTTCGTTTGAACTGGGGCAAAGACACCCCAGAGTGAGGAACCACTCAGCTTTTTCAAAGCCCCGAAACACTAAATAGATCTTCCCTGAAAAAACTTTTAAGTACAGCATTAAAAAGAAAAAGCCACACTGTTTTTTGTGCATATAGCTCCAGTGCCTCGGTGGATGCAGCAGAGCATCCTCGGGGTTCCCGGGAAAGCTGAAGTTGCACCTTCTGTCGCAAGAGGGTACTGCAGCACAGGCGTGGGAGCTGCTGTTCTGCACACTACCTTTGCTTCAAGGACTTGGTGTTCACAGTACCTATGTTGCTAGTAAAGCTGGCTGTGTTCTTACAAGTAAGATAAATTTTTAAATCTGCGCGTGGAAGTGTCAGGTTTTGAATGTTTTTGAGAATTTTATTTCTGGTTGGATAAAACTTGGTAACCTTTTAATGTTTTTTCAAGGCTTGTAAAGCTTTTTTCAGTGAAGTGATTTGTTCTGGTAATTCTTAAAATGCAAATTTTCCCCAGCACAGAGAATTAATTTATAAAGGCAAATATAAGCTATAGAAAAGGAAAGGAACACAGATCCATCTCATATTCTCCCACAAGTAGATGAACTGCAGAAAGAGGGGTCATCTCCGCAGGTACAGAATCGAGGCAAACATGTCAGTCACCTGGAGAAGGAGGGAGGAAATGACTTGACTCGTTGCCTGCAAAACGCAGTGGAACGCTGATCCAGTCCCTCCGGAGGACGGTGTCAAACCTGGCATCGAGATCGTGCGGACTCAGCTCACGTTCAGAAGTGGTAAGTTTGCCCCGTGCACACCTCTGCCACTCATAGAAATGCTGTTTCCTTCCAGCTGTGTCTCAGCTGGTACAGTTTGCTGTCAGTTTGCTGTATCTCTGCTGACCTGAGTGTGGTTTTGCTTTATCAGAAGTTGTTTTCTTCTGGTCTTGAATTTTATCCCCTTTTGCTAACTGCCAGCCTTGTTCAGGCTTGCTTTTTCCAGCTTTTAATAAAAAACAGTCCTTGTATGTACATCTAAGAGCAAGGCATTGTAGGTATTTCTGCTGGGAAAGGTGCAGTTTAGGGTGGGTGACTTTAGGGCACAAATTCCAGGGCTGGCTTCTACTCAGTTGTGTTGTAGTTTTCCAATACATGGGAAAACGTAGAATAAAAGATTCTGAAGAAATCCTTCATTTTGTTCTAAAGAGGACATTGAAACGTCTCGCTCCATTTTATTCGGTGCTTATGGTTAACTGGAATGATTAGATCGAGAAATAAATTATTTAAATCTTAGATAACACAACACTTCAGAAAGTCTTTCGCAATTTGTGTTAATGAAAGTATCTTCTTTTCTTTAGCCAGTTTGTGTTTTGCCATTGTATTCCTTGCTGACATGATCTAATGTTCTTTCAGAAAACACAGTAAGATCAAATAAAAATGTTTTCAGCCTGTGTGTCTTTGCTCAGCGCACGAGCTGATATCATACGAGCCAGCGTTTGTTTTTGAATGCAGCATCTTCAGTCTCGTAAGTTGTTTTCAACCAGGAAATTCAGAGCTGAACGAGAACTGGGACACACATCCCAGCTGAGCAGTTCAGTTACTTGTTTTTCAGGAGTTAGAACAAGGGAACAACCACAAGTGTGATTTAATATCCAACCGTTTCTGTCTCTTGTGTGGGTATGGCCAGGGCATCATGGCAAAACCCAAGTGCTTGAGAGTAATGATCCCTTTAAGTACTCCTTGTTGGAGCATCCGAGGTTGCTCCTGGTCTCCTGCACTGCTGCCTCCCCACCTCATCCGCCCTCTGAAAGGAGCTTTTCCTCCTCATTTGAATCTGAAACGGTGAAAGTGTATCCTGAGCACTGAACTTTAAACTTCGCCTACAAGAACAGTCCCTTTGCAAGACAGGGAAAGAGGGGGGCCGGGCAGAAGGAGAAGAGATCAGTTGGGAAGCAGCTCAGGCAGTTGTTCATCCCATCCCGTTCGCTTTTCTTCCACCTGTGCCCCGAGTCGCAGGCAGTGCCAGGGAGGGGGCAGCTCTCGTGTGTGCCGTTTCGCTGGCCTGAGCAGGGACAGCACCGTGCCCATAGGTTTCTCCAAGCAGATCAGACATGGAGTTCCTCATTTCTGCTCCGTCCTTGCAACTACCAGTTAGTTGCTAGTCTTTAGGATGAGAACTGGAAAGAATTTTCCAAAAATAGTGCAAATGGCATTGGGTGCATTGTTTTCTTTTTGCCTGGCACCTTACCTCCCGCAGATCTGGAGCTAGAAGCAGCTTTTCAGGCCAGTGTCGGCAGGAGGCTGGAAGAGGTGAGGTCTTGAACACAGTTGGCTGCTCTGAAGATAGGTCATGGCCACAACTACTGCAAAACAGGACGGAGTCTGTCCCTGTGTTTGGGGGTGGCCTGGTCTCCTCTCAGCTTTTTGCCAGCAGAATGGAGCAGTGGCAGGAGTTATGACGCTGGCACCTGGCCACTGCCAACCATGCTGCCCTGTGCCTGCCCCGAGACCTCTTCCACAAACTTCTTTCTGCATACAGGCTGCACTACAGGTTACAGTTTCTTATCCAAAGAAATAGAATGGAATAATTTTTAACTTCATGTTTTTGTGATAGCAGAAAAATCACATGGAAAAGGCGGCGTGATAAAGCTGGAGTTTTGACTTGGGCTTAGCACCTTGGTCAAGGAGTTAAGATTCAGTGCAATTTGAGCAACACACTAAATGCCTTTAAATTATGAGGAAAATGCCAATTTTTCTTCAGCTGTCACAGTAAAAGCCACACCAACAGGTTGCACTAATGTATAAATCATAAAATGCATCCTCCAGAAAGCCGACGTTTCCCGAGTCATAAATCCCATCGTGATTTATGGGGTATGATGGGTTGGGTTTCCTTCCTGCATAATAATTACTGGAAAGGAATAAATTCAGTGAAGTTTTCATATGAAATATCTGAAACTTGTCCTGCTGCCGACCCTGAGCTTGGCAGCGTTAGTTGCTGGGCTGTTCCTGGGGGGCGTTCCTCCTTTGTGGAACATAGGAGGTTCTGCTTAAACATGAGGAAGAACTTTTTCCCAGTAAGGGTACCAGAACACTGAGACAGGCTGCCCAGAGAGGTTGTGGAGTCTCCTTCTCTGGAGATGTTCCAAACCCGTCTGGACGCGTTCTTGTGTGATCTAATCTAGGTGGTCCTGCTCAGGCAGGGGGATTGGACTCGATGATCCTTTGAGGTCCCTTCCAATCCCTGACATTCTGGGATTCCGTGTTTAGTTTGCTGCATGCCCTCCCGCTCAGTGGCAGGCGATGGTGCACAGCGCTTGGTCGGACGGGGCTCCGGAGCTGCTTTCTCTCTCCAAAAATTGGTGGAAATTATTCCCAGCTCCTTGTTCACGTGCTGCTGTCCCCACCACGTGCCGTACCGTGGGGTGGGCAGTTGTCCATGGTCTCGGCTGTGCAGAACAGGCTGGAAACCCTGCTCAGGCTGCGGTGCTCGCCGAGACCTCAGCCGCTGCAGCGGCAGCTCTGAACTCTGGCACTGCCTTGCATGCCATGGTTTGGTCGAGCAGCTCGCCCTCCAGGCACCTAAAAAGCTCAGTACTAAGAAATCCAGCTGAGATGGTTTCTCATAAATTACGTGTCAGGCTGATTTACTCACTGTTATCCCTGTGCCAGTGCGAAAGGTGCTTACCCATCACTCAGCAGCCATGAGATGAAGCTGTACAAAGACAAACCCCACACCGTTATCAAGGTTATTTTTAGACACCAGTAGAGAACTAAGCCCGAAATGACACTGTGTGTGTAGATGTCTACACTGATAGGACTGTTTCTCCATTATACTTACAACTTTTTAATCAAATCAGATATCTCAGCATTCAGCTGAAGTGCTCTGCTGAGAGAAATGATGCTTGTACCCCAAGCCCTAGGAAATAGCCTGTGGAATTAAATATTTAGTAGCTTAGTAAATGGAATTTTTCAGGTCGTCAGTTGCATAGTTATCAAATAAATCAACAATCAGTTTATTTTCATGATGTAAAAGTGAGTGGAAGTAATCTCTAGCAATTTTCAAGGGAGCTTTCAAATGCTAAGATTGGTGTGACTAATAAAAAGTATTTCATTAGACAAATTTTCCACACATGTATCTATTTTGTGAGTGCAACAGTCTGATACTTTCTCACCTTAGTCCACATGTCACAAGAGAATATGGCAAAGTAATAAAACAATTCAAGGCACAGAAAGGTGGCTTTTGATTTGCTAGTAACATTTTTTTAAAAGGGGTAAAAAATTATTTTTTTTTTAAAGGAAAAAGCTCAACTGAAAGAAAAAATGTGATTTTAAAAAAAAAAGATAGTACCAATATTACAGATTTTATTACTTGGAGCATTCCTTTTGTGAAGATGAGTTGATATGTCCCTTTAATCTAATATAAAGCAGTGTAGCCTACAGTTATTTATGCAAATCATATAGAATTTGTAAAACTGAAGGCATTTCTTTGCCAGTCTACTGACTGCTGCATGTAGGCTTTCAGATGTTAGAAGTATGGCTAACAAAAATAGAAATTTGACATTCTGATACTTGATATCTAGGTACTGGGGAAGTCATGAGGATTAGAATGTACTCTAAACACATTAGCTATTTAAACAATAAATATTGCCAATTTTCTTTGCAAAATGGGTGGTATTTTAATGAGGTGTTCTGACAGTTGCTTCCCAGACATCAGACACTAAATCACTCAAATTCAGCAGAAGTAGCATAGCAAATGCATCCGTGGTGTTGTTCCCAAGCAGATGGTATTTGCTTTCTCTGTTGTATTCCCAACATTCCTCGGAGGGGACTGTGCTATGAAGAAATCCTGTCTCTGGTACAAAAGGGGAAGAGTTTGCCCCTTAGTGAGGTGATACATGATTGTTTATAGCTAAATCTTTCCCAAACACCTTGTCTAATGAAGCAGCACCAGCTCAGGGAGAGGAAACGTGAAGCTGATGTTTGTGGCTCTGGATCCCCGAACAGACAGCGCCTGCGTCTCTGCTCACGGACACACGCCAGCGGGGCCTGAGGGATGCGGAGATGCTGGAGCTTCTGATGTTAGATCTGTGCCCGTTATTGTTACAGGAAAACAAATTGCCAACAGCACGTTGTGGCAACGTATCTGTTGGCCTTGTGGCCCCAGTGTTGGGTTAACCTACTGGAAAGCTCCGCTATAACCAGTGTACCTGTGCAAGAGCAGTGCAGATAAATTCCTACTAGTGTTGTTGGTTTGATTCGTCTCGTTTTCATTTGGGTTGGACTCTGGCTTTAATTACCCCCTTGCCTGTTAACTTTCTGTGACCGCTCAGCTGTCGGTCCCCTCTGTGCTCGTGCTGCGGCAAAGGCGCCCGTGGATGCAAACAGCACCCACAGCTCCCCAGCTCTTCCCTGGCAGTTGTGGTGCAGCAGCAGTTAAAGGGCTTGAACGATGATGGCTCAGGTCATTGAAACCAGGGCAGGCTCACAGAGCTCTGTAGGGCTGAAGGAACAGCCCATAATAGCCATCAGTGGAATAACACGCTTTGCGTTTGGAACAGGAGGTGGGTACTTCTGAGCACAGCGAGGGACGTCGTTCCTTCCAAGCCTTCCCCGCAGCCTTGGCACAGAACCAGCCCAGCGGTCTGCAGAGGGTTCTCGCCGCGGCCAGCGGCGTGTGCGGCCGTGCTGGGGAGGCTCTCGGAGCTTCCAGCCAGCCCATGAATCCAACAGCAGGCTCTGCCTTTTTGTTTGTGTTTTTTTTTCCTTTTGGCAAAGTTCACATGGATGTGAAGAAGAGAATTTAATATATTCTAAAACATCAGTACTGGTTTTCACCTTAAAATAGCTTTCTCTTCCAGAAAGACTTGCAGCCCTGCTGGTTTCCTCAGTCTGTCCTCCTAATTTTGGCCCTAATTCACTTAAAAGTACTGAAGGCATTTAAAGCATCTGAAGTGCATTCCTAGCTTTGCAGTTAATGGGGCTGAAGTCAATGGGGCTGCTCAAAGGACAACTTTAAGTGAGACAAATCTGAGTACTTCAGTTATCCCAAGGCTACAAAAGAGCTCTCCAACCACAACTAACCATCGAGTCTAACTCTGAGCATTGAGTGTTTCATCATCCCGGCACAAACACAGAGATAAAACATACAAAACTTACAACGTAATTTGAAACACAAATAAAAATGAGGGAATTGTTTTTCTTGTGTATTGTTCTTCAGTAGGCAAAAAAAGTAGATGGTTTTTGCTGCAGATCATTCTCTCGAGTTTTTTCTTAAGCATTGTGTGCCCTCCTTGGTTTTTATATTCTGAACTGTCCCTCTGCTTTTTTTTGGCTGTTGGACTGACATCTATTGTAGAATTTCTGTCTGCAGTTCATTCCTCTGCTCCAAACAGAAGATGTGTTATTTAAAATAATGTCTCTGTTGTTACACTATTCTTGCTGCAGTTACAACTTTTATATCCTTAACCTCGTGCTTCAGACTTGCAGAACGATGCTTACTGTGCTTGCAGCTAAATTAGGGCTGGAGTTCGCAAAACTGTTGTGAACAGCAATGACTCTCTGTCCTTGCTTAAGGCAACCAGGCCTGGAAAGGTCCCAATCCATGAAGGTCAGATTGTCTTGTTAGGAATACATGGTTCGTGGTAGAAATTATTTCCATTAGATCAGATGTATATATATAATTAGCAGACCCACAGCAGATAGGATTCTTACGGGGACAGCTATGCAGCCAATGAAGTTACTGTATCAGAGGTAGTTTTTTTCAATAAGTGTATTAGAGAGAGAACAGAATCCTGTTTCTTTTTACAAAAAAAAAAGTCTTTTCTTCTTTTTTATCTCAAAAAGTCTGCTCCATAGCAAAGCCAGACAAAGAATGTAAAGCTCATGCTTTATTCTTGTGTCTCAAAGTGACGTGATGCACTGAATTGTGCATGGCTTCAGAAAATCTTATATAGCCCTGAGTTGTATTTTAAGAGTATGCCCATTTTGGATAAGCAGTAATTAAATCGCTTTCCTTACGTGGTGCTTGGGGAAAGACAAGCGTTTTTTTAAGGAGAACTGTCTTGCTCAAGAATGCAGAGGACTGGCAAAAGCCAGCAGTGGAGACATACTGGGCATATCCAGTACCAGAAAACTTGGGGAACTTGGTGTTTCAGTTATATTAGCATACTCGTTTGATCAAACTGATCTCTACAAACCAGTGGAAGTTCTTTGACTAGTATCCATGGACACGATCCTTTGAGGGGAGTCATTGAGCCTTTATTGGGAAGTATGTGCAGGTCTGGAGATGCTGCGAGTGCTGTCACAACCCCTGGAAACCCCCAGTGGGAAATTCTAGAAAGCAGCAAGTCCCAGAAATTCTGCTGATCTTAAGATGATGTTAAAATTTATTAAATAGATGTTATCACTTGATTGCTCTTAATTGATAGAAAGAGTTTCATGTCCCAAAAAATCCTTTAAGTCTTGTGCTTCTTCTAGAGGAAGTGGGAGCCTGATCCCTCAGCCAGCAGAATCCCCACTGCTGGCAGAGACTCATTGGAGTGGACCTGGTGTTAGTGGGCAGCCAAAGCTTGATGTCTCTGTGGTGCCTGCAGAACCAGAAGTGATGCCTCAAAGTACCCGCTTCAAAGTGTCTCATCATACAAACAGAAACACAAGAGCCTATGAGACAGTGAGCACAAGCTGCCTGAGGAACTGGTTGGTCAAGGTATTGATTGCAGAAATGGATTAAAACTGCCGTAGGTGACGTGACTTGGCTTCAGTTATTTTTCTGTAATTGTCATCTTAATTCAGGCCGAATAATGGGAACTGTTTACAGTATGCACTGAAACCAATCCCTACAAAGCTGAATTCATCACTGATGTAAAACAACTGTCCTCAGTGGAGTTTTGCCAGAATTGGATGCTGCTCCATCACCCAGTGTATGCTGGCATGGTTTCTAAGGTACTGAGCACAGCAATACAAGAAATTGCATGTAAAATATTCCACTGCCATTCTATTTTTTTGTGTTTATTCCAGATGAAAGTACTCTAGATGGACTCAAGTCACGTGTAGCCTGGGGTCCAGTTTCCATTCTTGCATCTAGGATAAAAAAAAATATTATTCCTGTAAAAATAACCAGACATTTAGTTGCATTTTGTATGGGTATTTTGAAGGCTCTCGCCGCTGTTTTGTAGGTGTAGCATTGGACATGTATCTGCACCCTTCTGCTCTGCCTCATGAGTCATGGAGTGGGCAGGGACCTGAGACAGGATCCCAGGAAAGCATCTGCTGTGTTCAGGAGCAGGCCTTTCCTTGGTAGGGGCTGGGATTACATTTCCATTACAACCAGTTCTAGTTCTTTCAAAATTAAATACTTGAGTTATGAACCTGCTTTAGAACAAGTTAGATCGTGTTGGTATGAAAAGCCTGTGTTTTTTCCACTTGATGCTCTAGAATCTGACTTTGGCTTAATTCCTTTTCTTCAAGCTGTCTGATACAATAGCTCCAAGGAAGATGTGATGTCCACAGCCACCGGAAGAGAGGACGCAATTCTCAAGAAAGGTGATCATTGAAATCTATTTTTTATGTAAAGTATTTCATCTTTAGTCAACAAGCATATAAAAAAAGCAATAATCTCTCTTAGAAGATCTACATATTTTGTTTCTGAGCACTGTCTTGTCTTCTGGGAGCCCCCAACCAGTTCCTCTGGACTACACAAACATCCAGATTAGATCATTTCAAGACATCCTGTGCACCTGCTATGCAGAATGGCTTTTGAACAGCGATTTGTGAGGAAGAATCCCTGTTTCATTCATCTAGGCACAGTTCTGAAATGAGGTTATGTATAAACTTGCTGAAGTTAGATAAAATGTCCTCCTGTGATTGAAAAAAATCATTTGGTTAGGGGCTTTTTGCTAATGTGTGCTGCACCTGTGTGTCCCTCTGAATGTTCTGTACAGGACTTCATTCCCCTAATAAGTTTTGAGTGGGTTTCATAGGCTTACTGGTCAAAAACTGTGTCCAGGATCACTCCAAGGGATCATTGTATGGAGTTCTCCTTTTACATGATACAAACTGATGTGTGGTTTGTTCTTTTGGCTCAGATCTTGCTCTCATCTCCATGTTTTTTTTTCCATTCTGAATTAGAAACTGCAGTTTGCAATGATTTATCCTATTTAGGACAAAATCATTCTCAAGTTATTTTAGGAATGTTCCACTCTTGAATTTTGTTACCCACTACTCATAAGAGCAATGATGACTGTACACTGTAACGTTTCAGAGGGAAGATGCTAAACCTGCCTCTGAGCTTTGTGAAGCACAAGATACCTGGTGATGCTTAGCAAGTGACTAATAACTGTAGAAATACATACACAGGTATCACTGAACGGGGCTTGGCTTGGGTTTTTGATAGGAGAGGGATGAGATAAGACACGGGAGACTAAGAACGAACTGGATCCCTGTCATGCTCTAAATATGTGGATGCACGTAAATATTGTGCGAACTTATGTGATGTTTCATGGCTGTAAAGAGACTATAACCAGTTCTTGCCTTTGTTTCTCTCGCTCTTCAAAAAATGACCCCTCTTTATTCAATGTTCTCTGAAACAGATGTGCAGTTGTGGGAATAGGAAGAGGTAACCTTGGATCCCTTCGCTCCTGCCTTTTCCGACAACTGAACGTGTATAGCCCAAAACTGGCATCAGCGAGCAAGGCAGCTGCAGCACGTTCCAAAGATTGCTCTATTTAAAGCATCCCCAGGCTCACCAGAACAACTGCAGAGGCAAACCTTAAAACTTGCCAGTAAAACCAGCAGAGAGGGGGATGGCAGAACCAGGTAAGACGCACAGTTAAACGTGAGTGTAACGATATATTCTTAAAATTCGTAACTCTGAGCAATGTGACATGAAAATACTCCTCTATTTGTGTTCTTGTGTGATACACTACGTCTTTTCCTTTTCAGTAAGAACATGTACTCAGTTTAAACACTAATTCTATTAACAGCAATGAGTTTAAAGTAGCTTAAGTTCCTCCTATATTTCTGAATCCCTTGTTTTTTGTTTTCTTTAGGTTTTTTTGTAGCTGTGATTTTAAGTTGACTAACATAATGGAAAGGAACAGTGTAAGATGAGTTGTGCTTGACAGTGTTTTAAATACACTGTCTGTGTAGCTGAAATCTGAGTGTAATGCTAGGTGAACGTATAATAATTTAGGTTTTTAACCCCACAAAGCCCAAATGGCAGAGTAAAATGAAATTTTAATAATGACCTTTCAATTATAAACCCATTTCCACTTTCTCTAAAGAGAAAAGGTGTTTTCTAAAAATGCATTTTATATTCATTGTCATGTTCTATTTACTTCACTGTAAGAGGTTTGGATGGTGAAACCGCTGTAAGTTGAAATATGGTGTTAGCTGTGTACAGTTATTCGGGTAGTACTTTGCCTTGTAAAAGTAAGGGGGTTTTATACATCTTCATAGCTATATTAAAACTTTTTAGAGACTTTTGTCTCCCTTTTTTTGCATCATTACCACTGGTACTTGAGAAGGATAGTGGAATTCTTCTAAACTCAGATACAACAGTATACAGAATGCTGTTCCTTAATTTTAGTTTTCATTGGTATCCACAGAAATGGTACTGATACTGGTATTCCACCAGGAATTAGTACTTAACCATATTTTTCATTGCTAGGACATGTATTGTTATTTGTGTTTGCTTAATAATAATAATAATAATAGTAATAATAATAATAGTAATGCGGCCATAATGACTCGGACAGACCAGGCTGGCAGCAGTGGGAGTCGCAGTGCCTGGGCAACTGGTCTTGACTGCTTCCCAAGCCCAGATTAGGAATGGTTGGGCCACCTCACTGACATCAGTAACTGCAGGGTTTGCATTGTTTTTTAATATGAAGCTGGCAAACACCATCAACACAAAAGCCTGTCCACAGCAGTCTGTGGTTAAATTAGACTTCGGAACACCACCGCCTCTGTTGGCAGCACGTAAGGAACACGGAAAACCTGATCTGTTGGGGCTGGCAGCTGGGAGATGTGCAGGAGACATGGTCCTCTGGGCATGCCCACACCTGCCCTCCCAGTCTGCTGAGTAGTGTGGTGCTCCAGCTGCCGTCGCAGTGACAGGTTAGTGGTCTGGTTGTGTGTGTGCACGTGTGGCCTTTATGGAATAAGCTACAGAGAAAACTTGCATGAAATTTTGCGGCATTTTGAAGTAGGGAACATAAAACTGCGAGTTCAAGCTTGACAGGCTCGGGCAGGGAAGCATTCCCTTCTTTACCTGCCAAGGCTTTGCCTCTTTAAAGTGGGATTTTTTCTGCCTGGTATCCTGGAATGCCTTTGTCAGTGGTGGACTTGATATCTCAGGAGTGAAGGCAGCTCAGTGAGACCAGAGGCATCGTTTTGTTCACGGTAGCTGGTCGGAGTTTTGACCGACTACAGGCGGCAAAACCAAGCCAACTTATGGTTCTGGATAAAAGGTAAACCCCAGAAAAAGAGAACGATCAGATGAAGTTTTTCAGTGTGTTTAGGCTGTATTTAGTTTGGAAGCCTGTGCTGCTGTATCCTTAGTCAAGGGATCCTTGGCATCACAGTGGTACTTGGGCGTCCCGTGGTGGGCAATCCCCAGGGTTTCCGACCTGCCGAAGTGCAGAGCTCAGGAGCCTGTTTATCCCATGTGGAGGAACCCTGCTGTAGCACAGCAAAAGTGCTGTGTGTTTGCTGCTCTGGCCAGCCTCTCTGTTTATTTTGGGACAAATTCATGGTTGAAGCAGAGAAAAATCACTGTAATGGGGGAAAAAGAAAGTAATCTGTAGCTAGAACGCCAGCTTACATACACAGGTCACAGTAAGATTCCTGTATTTATTTGCACTGCCATCCAGAATGGTGTTTTTTTCCCCACTGGCTCTGGCTCACCCCAGAAGCCAGGGTTTGTGTCCTTGGTCTGTTTGAAAGCAATAGTTGTGACTGCTCCTCAAAGCCCCCGTTTCCTTTGGTGTTCTGCTTTCATGTGCATTCATTTAAACAGGGATTATAAAGACATTTCATGGTTTAGGGTTTTAGCTGGTTACCTGCAGGAGTCAGGGAAGATTTTTTTCTTCCCAAAATGCAGTTGCTTACAAGTATTCTCTGCTGCTGGTCCCTCTGCATGCCATCTCCATCTCCGGCTGGAAAGCAGACAAAGCAGATGCTCTTTCTGGCTGTTGCTGCACACCACCTTGCTCCAAGGCAAGAGTACTACTGATTTGCAGGTTTAGACTCAGGATAGTTTTCCCTTGGACCAAATATTGAGACCTTGGAGTTTGTCACTTTCTTCTGAGGCCTTGAGAATGGGTTACGTGCTCGAACGTCTCACCCAGCCAAGCCCAAGCCTTGGGCATGTCTCGCACTTCAGTCTCTCCTGCTCATGGCATAAAATAGAGTCTTCCAAGCAGTTGCTTTGCTCTAACTCAGTTCCTGGGGTATCTGTCCTGTTACCTATAGGAGATCAGAGCAAATCATAGAATCATTTAGGTTGGAAGAGACTTTGAAGATCGTCAAGTCCACCCGTTAACCTAACACTGCCAAGTCCATCGCTACACCATGTCCCTCAGCATCACCTCAGTATGTCTTCTGAATAGCTCCAGGTATGGTGACTCAACTACTTCCCTGGGCAGCCCGTTCCAATGCTTGACAACCCTTTCAGTGAAGAAATTTTCCCTCATACTCAATCTAAATCTCCCCTGGCACAACTTGAGGCCATTTCCTCTTGTCCTATTGCTTGTTACTTGGGAGAAGAGACCAACACCCACCTCACTATAACCTCCTTTCAGGGTCTCCCCTCAGCCTCCTCTTCTCCAGGCTAAACAACCCCAGTTCCCTCAGCCACTCCACCTAAGACTTGTGCTCCAGACCCTTCACTGGCTTCGTAGCCCTTGTAAACTGTCAGTCTAATCTGGTAATTTTTCAGTTGCTGCCTTCATTAGCCCTTTTTCCATCGTTTCCTCATCATTTCTTTGAATGGTGGCAGTGAAAGTAGCATTTTAAGTGTTTTAGTTCAATTCCAGACAACAGATTGTTTAAAAACCATTAATAGTCACTAGCAGCCTGTCTACACTATCACTTATGCAACTGCACAAGGACTAACAACGTAGAGTTGCGTGAGGGCAAGCGCAAACACATGTAAGGCTGAACAAATACAGGTGGTTATTCTACCAACTTATACAAGTGTGTGAGTCCTGCCACCTGAACTACAACTCAGTTCAAAACTTTATTTCTGGGATAAATAATTTTGTGTATTATCTGTTTATTAAATAAGAGGATTGTTACAGCATGGATTTTTGAAGACTTGCATCAAGGATTACAAATCAACTTCATTTCTTGGCAGATAAACATTACCAAATTGGAAATTTTTGTGCAGCTTAAACAAAAAAAAGTCATAACAAATGATCTCATGGTCATTTCTGTTCTTAAACTCTGAAACACAAGTACTCCCAATGGCTCCTGTGAAACTCTATCCCTTGGAGCCAGCTGCTAGCTGCCTCATGACAAATGCTGGGCACGGCGTTCCCGCTGCCCCGTCAGGACTTGCCTGCCTCCGTTACCTTCCTGCCTTTAAACTGGATCTCGTAGAACAAACCACCATATTCAGTAGACACAAAGGCAACTCCGCAGAGCTCTGTCAAAACTCTTCCATGTATCCCAGCATCCCTTTGTTTGTAACAGGACCTTTAGAAAAAACAGCAAGTAAAGAGGAGTGGTTCCCAACAGAAGTCGCTTTTCCTTACGGAGTGTCAAAGGAGTAACAGTCTTTAAATGAAACAGGTAAGGGACTCCCCCGCAGCGAAAGGACACCCAGTTTCAGAGCAGGATTTTATCTTTTTGCTGCGTGGTTGCTTATCTGTGTTACATTTTTATGGCAGCACATGCAGATCTTCTATCCTTGCGTTCTCTCTTTCCCTCTTGGCAGATGCACCATGCAACCTCATGGTGAGACGTGTTTGTGTTGTGCATAGCTGTGGGAGAGCAATGTGGGAACCCTTAAATTATTGAGCATCCCTCCAAAGTCTGTCTGCTTGATCTAAACTGTGCAAAGTGGTGAGAATAGTTGTACGTTATTTATTAATCCCTTCCAAAACCTGGGAGTCTTTTGACTGCAGAAAGATGTGCTTTAAAATGTAATATATTGGTAAGTAACACGGTCTCAGAGGTCGATACGCTGCTTGCTGGCCAGCTTCTGCTATTTGCAGGAAACTGATTGAAGGGTCTTTGAAATTCTGACGCTGTAAAGGAACACATTTATCTAAGGAGCTAGTCCTGCATCCTGCATGCTCCTTGAAGAACCATGGCCCACACACCTCTGTGTAGTTTACTAGCTTGTTCTGGTACTAGTGGACAATCCAGGCAAGACGTCCCACGTTTGTGCCTGGCCCAGCTCAACTAGGCAGGTGGTACGTTCACCTTGGAAACTCTTATGTTATTTTCCTAATAATAATTACATCTACCTTATCTACTCTGTATCGCTGCAGTGACAGGATAGAGAGCGTGAAGTCGGACACCGTGCACAGAAAGCTCAGAGATGAGCTGTGAATCCCTGGTGCACAGCCACTGGCAAACCTCCCTTTGGGGTGTGGGAACTCACCCCAATCCCCTCATCGCAACCCCAGGCACATCGATCTGAAATGGATGCAATGTTAATCACTGTATTTTGCATTTACTCTTGCTAACATACTGAGACTTCTAGAAGGTGCTCTACATGTCAGGGATTGAATCCTGAATCTGCCAGGACAGCTGCTGTCAATCAAGTCCAGTACAGATGTTCTCCTGATGACCTATGGAGACCAAGGACAGAACCAGGTTTCTGTCTCCTCCCTGTACCCTGCTGCTTTGGGAAGTGTTAAGCCTTGCACCTATCTGATTGCAGAGACCATAGCGTGGAATTCTCTTTGGGCTTTCGCTATGAATTCTCGTTAGAAGGCCTGCCAGGGCATGGTGACTCCATGCTAAAAATAGCCATCGTAGATCATGTGCCCGAAGCTCACAGGTATCATTTGCTGTGTGATAATCGTGGGTTTGACGTGTTTAGTTTAGTGAATTCAGTGATGATTATAGTGAATTCAGATGAATTCAGTAATTCAATTTATTTTAGTGATGCAACGTGGCCTTTCTGAAGACCATCTTTTCTCTTTCAGCCCAAGTCCCACTTTCACGCCTGGTTGTCCCCGTGCTCCTGGCAGTTGGCTGGATAGTGGGCTGTGCCCTAATGGTTTACATTGTCTTCTCTTGACACAAGTAAGTGACTGGTACAGTGTCATACACCATCCGTGCTTTCCTGGTTTGCACTGCCACCTCTTCACACGTCATTTTCTTTGTCTTACAGGACCGAAGAATTTACAATGATGTTAATTAGAAGAACCCGGAAGCTAAATTGAAATTTCTAATGACTAAAATACGTATAAAATGAGTTATTTTTAATATCAACACTGTAAACGTGGCGTACCCTTTTTATCCTCAACAAAAGTTTGAAATGCTAATTAGAGCATTAGGAAGAATCATCAAACCAATTTCCCAGTTTTCAAATGGTTTGTAATTGAGCGAGCAGTTTTTGGAGCCCAGGGGTAGGTCAGATACCTGCCTGTTCTCCAGCTGCTTCCTTGTTGCCACCTTGAATTTAAGCATTTTTGGAAACAGTATTGCCAGAGTTAAGGATGCAATGGTGGAGAAAAAAGTGAGTTAGGCTCATTTATGAGATGTGCCAAGCTGGGGAAGAAGCATCTCTATGTATCTGGGAAAGTTTTAACTGGGTTAACACAATTTTTGAAGTTTTGTAGTAAAAATTAAATTATTAAATTTAAAATATTGTCGTGGTATGCTCTTCGTGTCCCAAGATCTGAAGTGTTAGTGTCTAAATACATTTTCTGAAACTACATTAACTTCTTTAAGAAAGCACACAGTCATACAAGCATACTAATACAGAAATCAAAAAAAGATGCTTTAGAAAATGAAAAGCAGACAGGGAAAGTTGCCTGGAAGCAACACATCCTTAAAATGTATGACTTGGACTTTCTAAATCCTAAACCATTTGATTTTTATTGAGTAGTATGTAGGTAAATACCAAATTAACTGCTGTTCTCTTCTGTTCACATCTCGTTCAGGGCCCAATTTTGTATTTTTCCATTGGCAACCAATCTGGTTTTTGTCAAGTGAAGTGCTGCTGGACTCGGCAGCCTCTGAACTGGATCGAGACCACTTGGAGTTGCAGCCCTGTTTTCTGGCGCGCTGGCAGCCCTCCTCTGCTGGCACCAAAGTGCCAGCCAGGGAAACTGGAGAACAAAGCTAGAATTCCAAATGAAAGTAAACAACTAGTCTGGAAAAAATGCAGTGCAATAGGGGAAAATTCAAGTTCTCCACCTCACAGGAACCGTTTAAAAGCACCAGTACAGGACAGGGAAGTGCTGGCTGGATGGCAGTTTTCAGAAAAGAGCCTGGGGATCGTATCGCAGCCTGATTCGGGTCAGCAGTGTCATAATGTTGGTGTGAAAAGGGAAACATTGTTCTGGAACAAATACCAGAAAAATGGCCTGATGGATGGATGGAATCCCCCCCGCTCTGCCCGCGGCGGTACGGCCTCCCCAGCCTGCAGCAGCTGCCGTGGGCACCGCGGTCCAGGGACCAGGTGTGGGCCGATGGGAAGGAATTCAGGGGAGAGCAGCAAGAGGGAACTGAGGTTTGTGATGTTTAGGTGGTGAGAAAAGGAGCACACTGGAGTGGTTCAGCCTAGAAAAGTGCAGACAAAGAAAATGTAAGTCTTAAATAGATCAGACTTTTGGAAAGAGGAAGGGAATCATCTCTTCTTGGTGATACACAGTGCAAGAAGTGATGAAGAACTAGCAAGTGAGGTCCAGGCTGTCCTTATGGCAAAGGCACAGAAGTACTGGAAGAAATTTTTAGGCGTAATAATCCATATTATTGTTGATTGCTAGAGGTCTTTAAGAGCAGATGGAGAAAACATCCGTCAGGCATGCAGCAGGAGTACGGGTGATCCTGCCTCGGTGCCTGAGGGCAACTATTTGACATCTCCTCATGCACGAGACTCCATGAAATTCTGCGGGACTGTTTGCAGAGAAGAGACAGAACCACAGGAAAGCACTACTTCCAATGTTGGGCTTTTTGGCATACAAGGAAAACATTTTAATACCGGTTGCAGTGTTAGGAAAACTCTGTGTAGTGGAAGAGGAGGTGAGCTGTAGATCACGCGCACGGCGCGTAGGGAAAGCCACGTGAAGAAAGGCAGCGGTGCTACCGGCGCCACGAGATGGACCGTGGAGGCTGATGTTCAAAGGAACGTGTTAGTTGTCTCCATCTAACTATGGACTACGTAGCAGGAAGGGCTGAGACTTCTGTCACGTATTTAATGCTTTACCTTCATATGTTCTTAAAACCTCCTAGATGTTTTGTGAGTCGTTAAGAGGAGGGAGCAGCATCAGAGAACCATTTCTTCAGTTTGATCCATGGGGCGGGTGGGCCAGCTCTCTGAATTTCCCAGGTTTTGTGCTCCACTGTCAGTGTGCAGCTACAGAGGCAGTTCCGACCCATCTATCAAACGCGGGGAGAAGCCGAGAGGACCACAGGCCCTTAGGTGAGACAAGCTGTTCCACACAAGCACTGGTAGGTGCTGCGTGACACACCAAAACATCGTACTGTAGTGATACTGTAGATACTGTGGTGTTGCCTGAATCGGCCTCGGTCTGCTTTGCTTGTGCCTTTCTTCAGAAACTTGGCCTTCCACGACACGTCGCTGAATATCAAACTTTTTAAAGAGCTCCTACCAGCTAAGGAAGCTCAGACTTTTTAGAAACAGGCAAGAGTTAATTTCTCTCGAGGCCTGGGGAAGTATTTTTAGCCTTATTATGGGGAAAATTTCTTGGAATCTATTGTTGCGAAACAGAAACATGTATGTCCTTCAAAAAGAAAATGTTACTTATTTAAGGTTGGGAGGTCTGTTGTACAGCGTAGCATGTCTAGAATGGTGGCTTAGACTCACTGTGACCTCCTGATTATCTTGTACTAGGGGTTGTGCCTTCTTTAATTATAGTTGGAGATAAATTATATTCCCCCACTAGATAATGTGCCTTGAGACCTTCCAGTGACCTGGTTGTTTAAATCAGAAATGACCATCAGATAATCTGAGCCACTGCATTTTCACAGGCAGCTTTGAGCTTTTGAGCTTGAAGATTTTTACGCTGAAAAGTTTCAGTTCTCAGAAGACTAAATCGGTAATAATTCAATCCCTGGTTGAAGCAGAGAACTGATTGTGGGAGGCATGTCTTGAAGATCCTAGCAAGATGTGTGCTTAAGGAAATAGGAAAAAAATCTTACCCTTGATGGGGTTAGATAAAGAAACTTTTTTTGACTCGTGCTCATGCAATTTGTATAATTTTGAGAACGTGAGGAAGGCACATCAATCAGATGTCTCCATCTGTGGACAGTGTCCGTTATCCTGTAGGAATGGGAACAAAAAAGAAAAGCATTTGGCCGTAGTGCAACCTTGAAAATTCCTTTGCAACTCCAGCAGCTATTAGCAGAGGCACTGGAGTGTGACATTCAGTTTGGGGAGTTGTCCTAATCCAAGTCACTTCGCCGGTGAATGAACTGAGGGCAAAGGGGCAATCCTGTTCCATCAAACGTCCTGAAAAGGGGGATAAATCACACAGTCTCTTGGAGCGCTGGAGATTCCCAGTCTCCGCAGCAGCTGCTGCTTCCATGTGAGGACGTCCAGCATCACCAACGGTCTTCTAGTCACCTCCAGGTGAGGACATCCATTCTAACTCACCCGTGCACTCTGAGCTAAGAGGCTGGTTGCAGCATCTGCTTCAAGCAGATAGTGCCAGTGCCTCATTTCTCAGGCTGAGACCATCTGGACTGGCACTGGGAGGCTCCCTGAAGACAGAGGTAGGTGCACATGCAGTTCAGTTCTCTGGTGGTTTTTAAAATCTCCCAGAAAACTCTGTGCTGAGAAGTTGTGAGAGCAACAGCTCTCCCGCGGCGTCCGTCCGGGCTCTGACCCTGGCACCGCCGCGTGCCCCGCGGCCGGCACTGCATCGGTGGGCACGCAGGCTGCCTGCTCCCGCCCGGCTACGGCCACCGCCGCCACGGCCAGGAGGCACAGAACGACTTCATGGTCACCATGTCCCTATTTTTACATTCCAGTTGATTTACCAGGCACTGAGGAAAATAGTTCGGAAAGATCCAGTTGATCCAAGCGGCATTTTCAGGCGTCTGCCAACATTTGAAACGGAATGTTTCGAATTAAAATGTTGCAGAGCTAAAATATAAACATTACAGTATGTTTTAGCTTCACCTGATTTTTGGGATGAGAAAGATCTGATCTGGCAGAGCAAAACGAAGCAACTTCCAAGGTTGGCTTCAGTGTTGTCAGGCTGACTTGCTGCAAACGAGGAAAGGAAGTTCCTGCCAGTTTTGCAGAGTAATAGAAGGAGGATTATTCCAAGAAAACCTGCATCCCACATGCTGTTTAAAGTCCACTGGCCGCTCTGCAGAGTGGCCTTTTGCAGCCCCCTCAGGACAGCCCCCTCGGGCACCTTTTCCTAACGAATCCACACAATGCACCCACGCTTCCCGCGCTCGCGGGGTGTACGGGGTAACGGAAGGTTTGGGTTTTTTCCTTGGAAAACAAAAGGAGCGTTTGAGTGCGGGTTTCCCCTCTCAAAGGGAGAGATGTTAGTGATTGAAGAGAAGAAGAAGACATTCCGATTTTTTCCAAACTTTGAGGGCATTGCTACCGAAGCAATAGCTTCAGTTTTTCTGTCGCTGTGCCCTGGAACATTCGTGCTGGTCTGGCACCGGAGAGGACTCCGCTGCGTTCCCGTAGTGCCATCGGGGTCCAAAGAGCCGTCTGGCGTCAGCCGGGACCTGCTTTTTGGTGGCAGAGGTGCCCGCACGCAGTGCGGGTGGGCTCCTCTTTCAGACCCCTTTTCATTCCGCTTGTTTCCTTCCGGACAGGATGGTGTTTTCCGTGATCCGAGATGATTTTTACGGATTAATTTACCATTCACCTTCTTAATGACAACAGCGAAGTGGGAACATCGGGGTTCCCATTGCCCGGGAGAACGGGGCCAGGGAACCTTCTGGAAGGGGGCGGGGCCTGGCAGCAGTGTCCCCTCACCTCAGGCGCAGGCAGAGCTGGCGGGAAGGGGCTGGGTGGCACAGCGGGGCTGAGGCGAGGGGCACCCTCTGCCCGCCCTCCCGCCCCCCTGGCGCGGCAGGAGCAGCCCAGGATGCCGCTGCAGCACCTCGCCCGGGGCGGCAGCCCGCCCAGGCCCGCCTTGGAGCCGCCTCTGGAGCTCCGGAGCCGGCCCTGCCCGGCCGTGCTGCGCTCCTCACGCCTCCCCAGGCCTTCGACCTGTGGCGGGGACGGGGCTGCCACAGGTAGGAGCCACAGCGGCGGCGTGTTCGTGCTGAACGTCGCTGCCCGACTCACCCCTGGCTTGTGAGAGGAGCATCCGACCCGCGGGCACGACACTGAAACGCTCCCACGTGCTTCCCAGTGTGGAAACCCAGCCGGGCTCGGGTCCTGCCTGAGCCTGCAGCCCCGTTGTGGCCCCCTTGGAGCAGCCGCGCTCCTTTACTGGGGTTAGTAGCACATAAGTACTTACATTTGCTTTGAAAGATTACTTTTTTGTACAATGCTACGGAGAGCCTTGTTTCCTGTGTGAAAAGAGAGGACTTGGAAGTTTTTCCCGTTTCGTGAGAGGCTTGTTTCTGTTCGGAGCAAACACTCCCGGTTATTTAGCACTGTTGTGTTTTGTTTGTTGCGGTTTTTGTTACTGACATGTAAGGAACTGACCCCGGGGAATCGGTGGCCTGCTGAGGTCAATGGATTTGCGGGATGTTACTGTGCTTCCCCAGCTGTAGGAGCTGGAGATGAACCCATCTCCGCGCTGATCCTGGCCAAAGGGACCGAGCTCCGTGTGCAGCTGCATGGCACATCCCAGAGCGGGGGCTGCGTGTTGCCGGCAGCGGGTCGGACTCGGCAGCAATCTCTTGCTCTCCGTGTTTGTGCACTTACGGAGAGCAGGATGAAGGATCCCTCTGAGGGATGGGGCTCGTCCTTCATCGCCAGCCATCTCCTCAGGGTCCTTACCCTCTTCCCTTGGTCTAGAAAGAGGGTTGAGGCTTCTCAGTCGTTTGCAGAGAGGTCAGCTTGCCCCTCTTTGCAGTCACAGGGTGTTGATGGAAATACATCGGTGTCCAACACTTTTAAAGCAGCCGTGCTGCAAGGCCCTCCGCATCGCCGCCTCCCGAGCCTGGTGCTGCGCAGGGAAGTGTCGTCAGCGGCTGTTTCAGTGCCGGTGGTTTGTGAGTTGAGGTGTAATGACAGGCTGGAGGGCAAATAGGGTTCACACCCGTGATAGCCTTTGCTGTTGTTACTTGTGAGGTTGTAATTAATTAATTTAATTAATGGGTGTAACCCCTGTATATCAAGATAGCTGTGGTCATTGGAGATAGTCACAGAATCATAAAATCTTCTGGTTGGAAGAGACCTTCAAGATCATCAAGTCCAACCATTCGCCCTGCACTGTCAGGGTCCCTAAACCATATTGCTCAACACCAAATCCACACGGTTTTTAAACACCTCCAGGGATGGGGACTCCACCACCTCCCTGGGCAGCCTGTTCCAATACTTCACAACCCTCTCTGTAAAGAAATTTTTCCTGATATCTATCTAGTCTTCACAGCATGAAGAGTTACTCTGCCAACAGTATGTGCCTCAAACTATTTAAAAGTGATTTAATAGCTTGTTGATTTAATAATCAAATGGTAGCTACTAGTGCTCTGTATAAGTGTCGTCTTCTGAGCGGTAATGAATGGAGAAGGTCACCAGAGAAGCTCAGCACTTGGATGAGATCCCCTCCTGGATAAAAACAATTAACTAGAATTAGGAACACAGAGCTGACAGACAGCTGAGTTTACTGAGTCCAGTCCTGAAAGCTGCCCTCAACAAAGGTGGAAAGTGTTTCTTGTAAACAGGTGAAAACATTTTGGTGAGTCTGTAGCCTTCTGTAGTTGCATTCGGTAGAAGTTGCACTGGACAACTGGTTTATTTAGGGTAAAGTCTGGGAGTTACTGCTGGCTTCCTCACTGACAGAAGCTCTTCCATAACAGCAGTTGTGAGTTATGCTTTCTGCCGTCCGTTTTGTCCAGGTTACAAAGTGATTAATGACTTTGCCTCACTTCATCACCTCGTAGCTGGACTACGGGCACATGATTCGTGTGGGCATGAAGCCCAGTCTGTACTAAAGTCCAGCCTAGTGCAGGAGGTTTCAACACCAGCAGGGCAACTGTCATCTGCTCCTACGTTAGCTTCTCATGAGATACTAAATCAAGTTGCCAGCGTCAGTCCCTATGTTCAAGGCTCTAACTGAAACAGTACCAGAGCATCTAAACAATTCTGGATGAAGAATATGATTGACAAACCTATTTTTGAAGTACTGTTTAACTACCAGAAGGTGACCTGTGCAGGAGGAGGATCTTTCTCAGGACCTGGTTCAACTCTGGATGGAATTCCGACTTGTAAGGTCCGACAGAAATCATATCATACCATTTTCTGTGTGCACCACACTTGCATCTTTGACAATTTCTTCTCCAACATGAATATATATGGAAGTGCTTGTATGTAACTAAATGAGAGTGGATGCTGCATTGCATCTCTGCTGTTGTAGCGAGGGCAAGGATAGCAAGTTGTTCTTGTTTCGTGTTCTGCTGAGGTATCACGGTTGAGACACCAGACTTGGAATATATATGGGACATT
This sequence comes from Tauraco erythrolophus, assembly GCF_009769465.1. Classification (NCBI taxonomy): domain Eukaryota; kingdom Metazoa; phylum Chordata; class Aves; order Musophagiformes; family Musophagidae; genus Tauraco; species Tauraco erythrolophus. The sequence continues at coordinate 28,993,685 of NC_141475.1, forward strand.
TGGTAGCAATCAAATGGAAACAGATCAGTCTCCTCTCCTCAAATAATTTTAAAGCTTCATGAGTAAAATCCTTTAGAACAATAAGGCCTTAGAACAATAAAACGGTCTGCTTAGTAGCCTTAAATGTGTAATCTCACAAAGGAGTCTTGGAAGCTATTTTCTTGTTTTCTGTTGTTCCCGTTGGTGCGATATCTAATTGCTACGTGAGGCTCTGCACAGACAGCGGAGAACATTCTGAATGGTACTGTTGTTACCAGGAGATCAGTGTAAAACAGAGGCTGGGGATGGGAAGTCTGAATAGTGTCAGCATGAGAAATTTTGTCCCAAATGTGTGATTGATAGATTCTGCTATGTTTGTGAGAATTTGGATGGTACCTGTAAAGTCTCTAAGGGGGCTGTGTTGTTTGGAAGTCAGCGGACATATTCTTTTCCTGGATACAGGAAACAGTTCCCCTACCCGAGGTCATCCTGTTTGGTGCAAAGTGTACTGAACGTTTGTCGTGACACAGCAGAGGCCCAGGCAGCACAGCAGCCGGCTGAGCCTGCGTGAGGGAGTGAATAATTTCATAAAGGAGGGGTGAGCAGGACGCCAGGGCACAGATCCAGCCTTCTGCCCAGAACCGAGTCTGAGAGCTGGTCTGAGCTCATTGGGACTCACTTCTACTAAACACGGATTTTTGTGAGAAAATCTTTTTTCTGTCTTGAGTCGCTACCATCACTTCCTCTCATATTTGGTTCTGGTATCTCGATGTACGATGTGACAATTGAGTTAATACAGACTAAAGGAGACATGGAGATGTGTGGAATCTGAGCAATTTGGGAAAAATATGCCTGCTGTCAAAAATCAGTATAGTTGGTTGGGGTTTTTTTTATCATTGTTGCCTCTTTCTTTTGTTTTCTGAACTGACCGCTTTTGATTCTGTGGAATGTTGCTCCAGTAGTGTGAAGTTGGTGGTGTTATATAAAGTAATTCCAAATTCTGCCATGCTCACTCACAGTGTGACTGACTCAGTATGTGCATCTTTGATTCTTCTGGAGGAGAATTTATTCCAGTGCCTCCTGATGAAATAATTTTTGGACTTTTTTTAGGTTAGTGGGAGGATTTAATTCTCAGATAACTCTGGAGATACTTGATTTAATCTCCTTCTATGAATATTACAGCTTCGGAATTTATTTTCAAAATCTTTTTTACAAAAATTGTTCTTCTGTACTTCTTTAGTACTGCAGACAGTGTAAGTGGGCTGTGGTTCTGTAGCAGTCATTTTCATTGCCTTTGCTACAAAGTCAGGAAGACCCTTAGGTATGGCAGAGCAGTAACATGACTCACTGATTTTAGTGAAACACCAGTAATTAGCCACGTGCACTGAGCTCCCGTGCGTGTCCGTGTGAAACACAACTGCCCCTTCTGTGCGGATGTGAAGGGGCTTCACTTAGAAGGAACACATCCCAAAGCAGCTGGAAAGATTTTTGCCTCGCAGAGTAAGAGTTCCTTGATGGTTTAGCTGGGAAAATGAGTTCTGTACTTAGCAGTCTTTGTCAGCAGCTGGTCAAGTAAGAAAAGCACTGGGGCATGTCCAAAGGAAAATTAACAAATGCCATGATATATTACAGTAACTTTGGAACTTTCTCCATGCTGGTTAAAAAGTAAGAAGTCCTGGAGAAGGGGGCAGAAGAACAAAGAACTTGGACTCTGCATGAATCCCAGAGAAATTGCTCCCCAGTGCTGGGCATTTCCCGGAGGACCGTCCGGCAGAGCAGAGGTTGCTGTTGTGCTGGGCAGGCTAAAGCAGCTTCGGGGTCAGAAACTGGTGAGGAAAAAAGATAATCTTGGTTCCGCAACAGTCTGACTTCGGTGAGTTTCATTTCTGGACATCCGTGTCTGATAAAACTTCGTGGGGTTATTTTCTTGCCTTCTTGCTTTCACCCGAATTTGCCATGAGTGAAGGGTGGTTTTTAAGGTGAAGGACTAAGATAAAGACACTCGATCCCCGTGAGCATTAAACGAGGGCGTGCCAGTCTTCAGACCAGAACGTGTCCTCACTTAAACTGCGAACTGGTTTAAGCTGTCGCGAGGCTGGAGCCTAGAAGGAAAAAATCACCACCCGTGGTTAACCAGCAGTGCTGTTTGAGGAGAGGAGCTAAAGGACCAGGGATGGGCTCCAACTGCACCTTGCTGCCTTCGTGCTTGTTGTGTGTTGGAAACCATCCTGGAGGTGCTGGCAGGGAGTGAGCGCAGCCTGCTCTGAACCATCAAGGGACAGGACCGAGTGCCAGAGTATCTCCGACTCCGGTTCCAATGCAGCCTGTGGGGTGTGGAGCTGAATTGCTTTCGTTTTCCTCATAAGTCTAGTGACGCTTTTCTTTGTGATCAAGCACGATGTTGGGGAAAATCCTTTCCTGGGCAATTAGTGCTCATTTTACTTGGGTAAAAAGCTCTCCTAGCAACGTTGTAGAAGATGTGTGGATCCACGGTGGCTCCTCTGACAGTGTGTGCCACCTCTTTCTTATTTCTTGCTGTATTGTGATTTTTCCACTGGGCATTACAAAAGATTGAGAAAACTCAGGTCTTTCATAGTTTGGAGTTCAGTTAAGGCCCGTGATTCAGTATCTAAAACTGGTAGGTTCAAAAAGAAAAAAAAATAAGTGTAGCGTACATAGAAAATAAGTAACACCTGGTTAAGAAGTAGTGGTTAAGGAGACAACTTGTCCAGAAGAAGTCATGGCATCTTCGCTGTTGGAATTTTTCGTGGGCCCCGAGTCGGAGGCTGGTCACAGGCTGGAGGTCGCCTGGCACCTCCGGCGTTGGCGCAGCCAACCACCACCTCTCGTGTGGTCGCTGGGCAGCAGGAGTGGAGCTGTTTGGCGGTGAATCCCAGCATCCCCGCAGTGCTCCCATGAAGTCTTTAGCCACGGCTGTGTGTTCAGTAGCCGTTTCCTTAACGCATTGTCAACTCGTTGGCCAATGTCAGTATTTGGGTGTGTTTTCCGTACTCCCTAAAGTCTTGTCCACCTGCTGTGGAAAGTCAAGTCAACTGGAGCAATCAAAAGATGCCTGTAGAACTAGTGACTGACTCTTAAACTTTGCAGAAGTGGGCAGTGATACTGTAAGTTGTTTGTAACACTTTTTTTTCGGTAAAATCGAGTGGTTTTTCTCCCCAGCAGTATGCACAAGTGCAGCTGTTTGCCCGTTGGATCCTGCAGTATCTCAGTCTCACTGTTTATTAAACTTATTTTTGAGTTTAACTCTGCCCTTTCTTGCACTGCAGTAGATCAGAGAAAGTTGTTAAATCATATTTTTTCATACCTATAAATGTTTTTTTTGGGTTTTTTGTACACTTTGTTGGTGTTAACAAGGATACTGTGATGAAGCAAACAGCTGAGCTGACATTTCAGCCAAAATGAAAAAATGTGAAATGTTTCATGCGGAAGAGACCAGGCTCCCTCCAGCTCCAGCTTGTCCCTTCGCGTTTTGATGCTCTCTCTTTTTTTATTTTTTTTCCCTGATGGTTCAGAGATGGAGCTGACAGGTGTAACCAGTGTTTGGGCAGGACTAACTGTTTGTACCACACTGCCTCAGCTTTTGCCTGGCTGGTGCTTGCTCAGGTGTTTGTAACTGCAGGTCAGGCTGCTGGGAGTAAACAGATGGGAGCAGATGTTCCTGCTGTATTATAACTCGTAAGATGTTGGATTTCAAGGAGAAAAAGGATTTCCGAGGTGTCCTGAAACCACGACACCTACACAGCACCAGGGTCCAAAACTGCTTTTTATCCCAAAGAAGAGAGTGCCAAAATTTGTATGAATGTATAGAAAGGAAAATACAGCAGAGGGAGAAGTTGGAGCTTGGATAGGCAGGAAATGAGGAAAACCATGGCAGATGGACAATGTGATTGTGTGTTTGTTTGCAAGGAATTGAGTTCTCTAAGAGGATACAGACAGAAGGTGACTTAAGTAGCTGGAAAACAAAAACCAAGAATAAAACTATCAAGGGCAAGAGAATTAGAAGAATATAGCAAGGAGGAGATATCCTGTAGTAATCCACAAATAGAGATCAATTTAAATACTCCAGATATTAACATATTTTTCTTTCTTTCAGGTATGGAATGCTCTCCTTTGCCAGAAATTCCGTGCCCTCCACTGAGGTAATATTGATGGTTTTTTTGTGGTGTGTTTGTTTTTTTTTTTTGCTTTGACTCTTTCTGGTTTTGGACATTAAGAAACACACACTGATGCACACTTCATAGGGCACTAGTTATTTTTTTTTCCTATGTATTGTCAGAAATTCTTCATATTTCTGATGTCAATGCCAACTTGATTCTAAGCATCTTTCAGTAAAGCAGAAACACATTTTCTTAGGCAATGTAGCCAAGGCAGGTAAAATTTACAAAAAATACAAACACTTGAGCAACACAGTGTTTGTGTTAGTGATACCATGTTTACTGGTTTTATAACTTTCAGCAGTAAATCTGGCAATTTACTGAGTTTACAGGTTCCTCATGCCAAGCTCATGGGAATCCTAGAAAGAACCAGTGCATTTGCACACAAGTTGAGCTCCTACTGTGAAATCTCTTTGGAGTGTTTAAATGTGGAACTGAAGAAGCAGTAAAATATGAATGTTGCATGGAGTGACATTTCCTTCACTCGTTTGTGGGTTTTGAGGCCTTTGGTAAATGGCATGTCTATAAATACTTCCCTGACATATTAACACTCTTAGAAGGAAAATCCTCACCAGCACTAATTAGTTTGCAAGCTGTGATGAAAGGCACATTCTGATTGTCACTGCTTGTTTAATGTCGGGTATCTCACATCTGAATGATTAGCACTCTGTTTCTTTTATGAAGTCCTGAATTTCACTTTTGTGTGTGAGGAAATCGTAATTGCCCCTGGTTCCAGTTTGGTTTCTAAGACACAGGTTTTACGTGTTACTTTTCTGTTAAATGCTCTTACAAGGCTTCCCTGCACTTAGCTGATGTGCCAAGTGACTTTTGGAGAAGACTAACTTGATACGACGTGCCTAGCCCCAGGATTGGTATCAGGAGACGCTGAGACTCGGATCTGTACTGCAGATGATTTCTTTGTTTTCTCTGGGTTCTGGAGTGTAGTTATTTCCCTTACTTCAGCCGTCACAGCTGCCCACGCAGTTCTGACGCAGCTGCTTTAGCCAGGAGTAAAGCCAACCATTTATTTTCCCACCTACTTCAAAGGGACAATAAGGAGATGAGCAGCCTCGTTGGCACCTACGGGCTTGAGCCTGTGGTTAGTGTAGCCTGTTAGCGATGGCAAGGGAGGAAGGAAGGAGAGGGTCTCTCAGGGGGATGTTTTTGGAGGTGTTATAGAAGCATGGGCATATGTAAACATGACTTCTACAGACTTTGACTGTTCAGGTTCCTGTATTGACCAGGTCCTTTTTCTTCAAACCTTTCTCACCCACTTTTATCAAATCATGGAGTGTTTGCAGGTTGTTTTCTAGATGCCCTTCACTGGATTTCATTATTTCAGGTAATGAAAGGGGGATGTTTCTGGCCCTTTGTGTAGCCAGCAATGAGTAGGGAAACTTTGCTGTCTCCTCTGGTCATATGCATTACGTTTGGTTTATATTTCACATGCTTCTTTCCAAGCGCTGGCGTATTGTTACAGATGGATTATTGTCTGCAGTAAAACAGATGGGAGGGTAGCAGTGATGAAATGGAGGTTTTGGGAAGAGAGTCTTAAAATTCATGAATGTAAAAGCTGAGTTCAATGACATGTCTAAAGCCAGCTGTCAAATGTGTGCATGCTTTCTTTCCGTAAAGAGTATCTGTTGCTGCTCTGGCCAGTGTTGCTGGCTACTTTCCCTAAGGGAAGCTTGCTTTCTTACTGGGACTGTGAAAGAAATGACCATATCCTTGGCAGTGTAGAAGATTTTACCTGCCCTGCTCCATCAGGAGCTAGCATGTATTACGATGCAACTATTTTAATGTATGTATAAGTAGCTCAGAAATGAAAAAGGAATGCACATCTCCAACAGTAAATATGATCTTCTAGTTCTTTGTCTGTCTGGCAGGCAAATGAAACACGAGGTGTATCAGAAAAGCTCCCTGATACACTCCTGAGCAGACAGTAGAATGGATCTACCTGTATTGACCTACTCTATTTTTTGTAAGGAATAGATTATATTTGCTATTCTATTCACTAATTGTTAGTGATTCTGTATTTATTTATTGTTAAATTTAAAACTATTTATTCTGTATTTAGTGATCCACTAGTTTATTTAGCTACCTTTTGAATTTCTTTCCTATCCTTGATGAGTGTTAAATGGGGATAATGGTACTTTCTGTTTCATAGTTTTATGGGCCTGAATTTGTAAAGGATTGAGTTTCACTTGGATGTATCAGGTTAGTGATAAAGAGTATGAAAAGATCTGACATACATGGAGAGGAGTGAAGAAAGGGGCCCAACAGAGAGGTAAAAATCTTGTTAACACAACTTTTTTGTTTTTTTTCTTGCACTTTTCTCCGATTTCTACGGGTTTTCACTCCTTGCTTCCCTTTTGTGTCCAGGCATGACTTACAGGCAATAGTGACTAGACACAGAGGGGTGAGGGTGCAAGGTCTCTGCAGGTTTCTCTGTGCCCTGGACACTACGTGCCTTCAGAAGGATCTGCAGGAACTTGCTTTGTGGCTGCCTTTGGCCACTTGATCTGCCGGCTGCACCACGAGCAAAATCCTCCCGTTGCTGCTTGGAAACTGCAGCTGCTGTACCTCCAGCAGCACTGGAGCTGTACTGGCTGCTGCTGGATGCCTCAGCTATTGCGTGTGTGTTAGGCATGACTCTTCCAGCTGGGAGTTCATGAAAAGGATTCTATTTTCTTCTCTCTTTGTCATAATGTTGGGGAAAAGCCCTAGAAGGGGAAGGTTTCTGCAGGCAATTTTGGTGTGATTTCCTTGGATACTAAATAACCTACTGACATCTACTTTAAACTAGAACAAAATTATTTGAATTCTCCTTTTGTCAGATGTTGAGGTGTAGTGCTGAGGGGCAAGTACAGAAATTTATTTGCAGAGAATATTTTTTTTACTTTTATATTTCCTGTAAAGAACACACACTGCATTTGGCTCATAATTTCAGTTTATTATCAAAATGTTTTTATCAGATGACAAACTTGGAAAGCTAAAAGGAACATAGGTTTTTAAATATACCTATTGTAGCAGTCATCTGAGGTATCTGGTACTTATTTTTGGAAATCTGTTTGCTTTGATACCCAAAGCAGTAAGTTCCTTTGCAATCTGCATGAGGATGTTCAATACATGTCATTGCAGATTTAAAGCCTTTTACCTTCGTACTTGAAGCTCCCGATTCTTGCGATGACCTGTGCAGCTTTACTGGTGTGAGGACTGATATTGATCAGAACATGCACAAATTATGTGCAGGATCAGACCCTGAACACTGAGAAGGTCAGCCTGAAAACATGAATGTTGGTGTACTCCATTGGAGAGCTCAGCTTTGTAGACTTTATCTTATTGCCTGATACCATGCTTTACTCAAATTTCCCAGTTCTGTGCAGCCACTGATAAAATATATTACAATACTTCAAGTCAAAAGTGTAGCTCAGATTTAAATATAAAAACTATGATTTATACATTACTAGAAACTTTAAAAAAGACCAACTTTAGAGAAAGCAAGAAAAAGCTTAGAAAACTGTGAAAGGGTCTTTGATCACAATCTTACAGATTATACGTTCAAAAATTAATAAATTACCTACAATTTCAGTTTGACTGGAAAGCAGTAAATAACTGTTGTAAATAGTGACTTCAGGTAATACACACTGGAATAATTAGTGAGAAGTTACGTAAGTACAGCAGGTCTTTGGACTCCTCGTGTACAAATGGTTTCAAGTAAAAAGGAAAACGTTTGGTAGAACAGATTTATCGTAACAGCAGAGGGTACCAAGTCTGACACTCAGGCTATAAACGTTGTCTCATTATCGTGTTACGATGTCGAAAACTGTGTGTTCCTTATTATTTCCTTCCTCTGCTTGACCAGAAGTATGCTTCACCTACCAGAGGGAAATAATGGATTATACTTGGACATTTAAAAATAAATCCAAAGAGCCCTTGGCCAGTGGGGAACAGGATTAGCTACAAGTGAAATGTTACTGTTTGCTGTCAAGTGGTTTAGATTCCGTGGGATTCAGGGGTAGGAAAAGCAGCAAATGGGCCACAGCAGCTGATTGCTGCCCTGGCATCAGTCCTTATTTGATGTTCTGATGTGTGATTACTAGGAATTACCATGACTACTCTATACCGTATTCCCCTCACTTTTCTTCCCTCCTCTGCTTCTCAAAATCAGTTCAATTTCTTTTTTTTTTTATTCTGGAAAGCTTCTCGAGATGCAAGGTTTACAGTTCTGTCACCAAACTCGGCACTTTTTGACAGGATCCATGTAGTTTGTCTCGGTGCATGAAAAGGCTTCGGAAAACTCCGGAGAGTTTTGCAACGATCCTATGACCCTTTAAAACAAAACAACAACATCTTGTCATTGTTGCTTGCCTTTGTTTAAAACAAACAAGACAACCCAGGTTTGGTAACTTCTTTTTTTGGGAAACACCCATGTTTCTGAACTCTGACTATTGCTTCCATTTCACCTCAAGTAGTGGCTGTATTTTCTCTTTTCAGTTTGTATGGCCCCTCTTGCAACCCCCAAAATACAGGACCTGTCCCTTCTTTGTTACTGGCTCTCAGAAAACTTCCATTCCTTCACTAGGAACAGGTTCATTGCTTGTCTTTAGTTTTCACTGAGAATTTTTTCAGCTGCATTTTGCTGACAGGTTTCTTGGTAAAGGAAAAACAAGACCCTGAGGTGGAGGCCTGCGGTGTAACTTTTCAGTGAACATTTATTTACATTTTTACTCTAATCAAGTTTTAACTGAGTTCATACTGCTTCTCTGAGCATTCTCCACAAAAGTTCTAGTGAATGAGGTTCCTGGAAAAAGGACTCACAGAAAAAACAGCTTTCAAGTGAATATGGGGACATGCCAGCTAAAGCAGTTTTTTGATCTGTAATTGTGAACATGTGTGAATATATCTGCTAGGAGTTGCTCGTTCCTTCAGGAATGGAAATACAGCATGTGTGTACCTATGCAGGAAAACAACTTTAGTGTCAAATATAGACGATGCACATTGACTGCAGATGAGGAATTATTTGAAGAAGTGTTTGAGTAATTTGTGATTATTCTGCGAATAATCTTGGATTCAACAGAACCAGGAAGTGTCCACAGAAGTTGAGGTGAAGTTCACCAGCTGACACCTGCAATGATTTGACTGTCTCTGTAAGATTGTAGAATCACAGAATGGTTAGGGTTGGAAGGGACCTCAGAGATCATCCAGTTCCAACCCCCCTGCCATGGGCAGGGACACCCTCCACTACACCTGATTGCCCAAAGCCCCATCCAACCTGGCCTTGAATTTTGCATGTTAACACTCAGACACAGATTCTCTTTCGCCTGCCTTTGACAATTACCTGATCTAAGGCATTTTTCTGTTAACTTCTTATTTTTCTAGTGGAGAAAAGATTCTACCTGTCCAGTACTCAGAGTTGGTGCCCCATAAACTAAAATTGTACTATGCAATTAACAATTTTGGTGAAGAGCTGTCTGTCCTACCTGTAAGGGGAATTAGCCTGCAGCCAGTGTAGCAAGTGTTCAAACAAACCACCGACAAAAAACCCCACCCCTCTCCCCCAGATAACAGGGGAAAAAAAAGCACATTGGGAGCCATTGTGACATTTTAATAATATGTCATTAGGCAGTAATTTTGTGGGTATGTCTTGTGTTCTGAAATGCTTACTATTTTAGAGCTTTTAGAGGGGCCTCATCCTGAAAATTACTTCACATGCTAAAAATATTAGAAAGGTTTCTCATTAACACTTATGTAATTCCATATGAAGTTTACAGCCTTTCATCCTGATGTAAAACCAGCACAATACATGATGTAATATCTCCAAGACATACACAAATACAATTACACAAAGATGCTGAACTAGTGAACTTCTGAGGACTCGTGACTCATATGAATTAGATAAGCAAAGAGGAGGCACAGTGCTGCAGATCTGCTGCAGAGCCTCATGAACGTTGTGCCCAGATTTGGCCAATGGTAGGACTTTCTGCATAAACTGCCTCTGGGGAGAGATCTGCAGATAGTACAAAAACCACCCACAGTGAAATGCCAGTCAAGTAGCAGTTGAAGGAACAGTCACTGCTTTCACTAAATATTTGAGTATGTGGGATAAACAAAATAGTTCTTTGGTGGAAAACTGTTGAAAGAAAGATACTGGAATTAATGTACTGAATTGTACCAGGAGAGAAATCGTGAAGCCTGGAGATGACACAGCTTTCAAAGCTCTTAGAGATGTTGTGATGTCTACATTACTATTCGATCTCATGGCATTTGACCAAACAGATTTATTAGAGCAAAATCATTGTTACACTACTGATGAATGGTTGCTCTGACTTAAGTTCAAAAGGAAAGACCCTAGTCTGGCCCAGAGACTTCCACCCTGAACAGCCAAGTTTCCTGCATGACTCTACTGAATTCAAGCCCACCTATTTTTGGGAAGGCTGACTGAGTATACATGGCAGAAAACACAAATTAGCTATTGCACCACAGCATACAGGTTTGGTACTGACTGAGAGGCAGTGATCTTCCACCTAAAACTGGCTTCTGTTACTCTTGCAGGAGACAACAACCAGTGATCTTGTGTGGCACGCGGGGCAGAGCAGAGCCCTGGTTCTGGGCTGCAGGCATCACGAGTAACACTGTTAACGGAACAGTGAAGATGGGCCAGCCCACTCTCTTGGAAGGGAACATCTTTCTAGCTCTAAATGGCAAAAGAGTTCCTCATTCTAATGACAGCAAAGGCTGTGCACAGAAGGTCATTTCTCATGTTAGTATTACTGTTTAAAAGAATGAATTCTTCTCCGTGCTTGGAAGAGTAAATCCTTGTCCTCCACAGATTAAGTGGAGATTTTACCTGTGACTTTAGTGGAGGCTGGAAGTCCATCCATAGCCTTTGGTCTTTATAAGAAGCTCCTGAGGAGCTATTGCTGGAGCCAGGGCATTCCAGACAGTCCCTGGGACTCTGCTGTAACACCCATGCACGTGTGGTAACAGCCGGGTGATGGCGTTTGTGTCCTGGGATGACGACTGGTCAAAGCTTCTCAAACGTGTAGACAGAGTTAAGTTGTATCATCTGAAGGGTGAGGACAACTCCTCTACAGCCTTATTCTGCCTGTAGAGCTTCCCGGGAAGGCCTGTGCCTGTTTCTGCCAGCACAGAGCTGTGTTAGGGCTGGGAGGTCTGGAGGGGAGAGTCTGTCCTTCTCTCTCCAAACCAGTTTCAGGGTGCTACACCTATATACATGTATATGCCTAAAGGTAACCCAGTAAGTGCCACCTAGCCTTTTCTGTAGATTTCTTTAAATTCTGTAGCTAAAAGCTGAGTTGCACCTCGGAACTGCACTGATGATTATTATACATGCTGACCTGAATTTGCCTGGGCTGTGCACGTCAGTTTTGATGGAGTTCACAGCATATTCTGGTCTGTATGTTCCACACCATACCTACACATGCAACGAAGAAAAGCATTTGTTAGCCATAAGATTGTCCAGGAAGAGACCTGCTGTCTTTTCACTATGAAACACTTCATGTCATAAGAATAAATTTCACATTGGAACATAGAGAAAACATGTATATTTTGTTTAAAAAAAAATTATACCATTGTCCTCAGACAAAGGCTCTTGGGCACAAGAAACTATATTCCAAACTTAGTCATTGATTAATGTATTTATGAAGACAAAAATTATCTAATGAGACCAAACTTAGTCATTGATGAATTCATTTATGAAGACAAAAATTATCTAATGAGACTTTATTTTCACTACTGTGAAGTGAATACTGCTCATCTTAGCAACTCTGCCAGCTCTGAAAGTCAGCCTGCTCTTTCTGACTTAATGTTAAACGTAACTCAAAGTGATTTTCGAAGCCTTCAGTCAACAAGTATCGAATACCTGTGCGAAGTTCAGAAAAAACAGCTGCTTATGGTTCATGTCAAGACCAGGAAGAAGTTTTTCTTTTCCGTTCTTTTTCACAAAGTTTTCGTAGGCCTGTAGAATGAGTTGAGTAGAAATATTACAAATTCCAGCGCAGACAGTTAAAATGAAATGATGACAAGGAGGAACATGGGTTCTTTGACGTAATTAATCATGGACTACCTTGGCCATCCGTTGTACTACTTGCCACCTTTAGGCAGAAGATGACAGGGCCATTTCTCAGTACTGTGGCACCAGTGGCCTGACTGAATCAAACCAGTTTTCTCACTGAATGGGGTTTACTGTTTCACACCAGGTTTAGTGAAGCTGCCCAACTTATACTGGAGTAAGTGGTAAGAGAAACAGGCTTAAAGAAGGCAATTTATTGTAGCAAAAAGAAGTCAAGGCTAGCAGAATAATTTCAGTAAGATGAGTACACCCAGATAACAAGATTTTGCATAACTATGCATCTTTTTACAGGGGAAGAAATTAAGAATGCAAAGGAGGACAGTTGCATTCTGAAATACAGTAGCTACAGAGAGATAGTACTGTTCTTCAGCAAGCTTCATAATAATTAATGTATTAAATTCCATTGGACTGCCACATGTTTATCCACCAAATCCTTTCACAGTGTTAATTAACGACTGTGTAAAGCAAGGTGGTTCTGTGTTAAAAAAGTAGAATATGCTCTGTAATGGAAAGGACTGGAGATTCTCTGACATAGAATCATAGAATGGTTTGGGTTGGAAGGGACCTCAAAGATCATCCAGTTCCAACCCCCCTGCCATGGGCAGGGACACCCTCCACTACACCAGGTTGCCCAAAGCCTCATCCAACCTGGCCTGGAACACTTCCAGGGATGGGGCAGCCACAACTTCTCTGGGCAACCTGGTCCAGTGCCCCACCACCCTCTGAGGGAAGAATTTCTCCCTTAGATCTAATCTAAATCCCCCCTCTTTCAGTTTAAAGCCATTGCCCCTTGTCCTATCACTACACACCCTTGTAAAAAGCCCCTCTCCAGCTTTCCTGTAGGCCCCTTTAAGTACTGGAAGGCTGCAATAAGAAGTCTTTTCCTCTTCTCCGTCTCTTTTTCATTAGACTTGACAGATGTGAGGTAAAAAGCTTCAACTGTGTCAGAAAAATCCCTCTTCTCTCTGATTCTACAGAACACCTGTATTTGCTGTCCTGCTTACAGGTTTTCTTTCCAGTGTTTATCACATAAATGTATTTCTTTTTTTTTTTTGCCAGCTGTTGGATTAGAGTCTGAAATAATGCACTTATGTGTTATTTCCCTGCTTTCCCTGCATACAATGCAGAGTTCCAAGACCCAATTTTAATAGCACAAAACTGACTCTACAGGGAGAAGAAATCACTTTTATCAATTATCTAATGTTGCACTATGAAAAGTGGATTTTTTTTTGTTGTGATTTTGTTCTTTTTTTTTTCCAGATTAATTGCAGAAGACTTTAAAACCTTTCCATAGTAATAACAGTTGCTTTCATTTTTCTTATGAAGACCATGTGTCAAACAATGTGTTGTCAGGATATCATTACTGATAGAAAGGTGCTGGCAAATTAGAGAAACGTTCTGACTAAAGTCAGTGCCAAGCTACTGCACAAGTAAAGCCAATCAGCTGCCCAAGTGCAACCTGAGGAATGGGTTAACAGGTCTCCTGAAGATGCTCCAGAGGCTTTAGTGGGTAACAAGCTGAATAAGAGCCAGCAGTGCCACAGTATTGCAAAAAAGGCAAGTGTCATACTGGGATGTATAAACAGGAGCGTCTCATGTAAGATTCATGAAGCAATCCTACTCTACTTGGCACTGGCCAGGTCTCAGCTGGGGCACTCTGCCCTGTTTTGGGCACTGCGCTTCAAGAAAGATGTGGACCAACTGGAGAGAGTCCAGAAGAAAGCAGCAAGAATGGCAGAGGTCTAGCAAACATGACCTATGAGGAAAGACTGAAAGAACTGGGTTTGTTTAGTCTAAAGAAGAGAAGTCTGGGCCCTTGAGTATGTAGCAGTCTACAGACACGTAAAAGGTCGTAGAAGAGAAAGGCACAGACTGCTCTCTGTTTCCAGAGCTGCAAGCGAAGACATGATGGCCCTCGAACTGCAGCAGGGACGTGGTGGAACTTCTCTGACGGTATGTTTGAATGATACAGAAGTGGTTGATTCTACCTGCTAGGAGGGGGGTGGACTAGATGACCTCTCAAGATTCCTTTTGGACCTTTTTTTTTACTATTTATATGATATCATAATAATTATGAATATCTAATTCTTTTTGGTAATACTTCTGACCTAGGTTTTTAGGGCTACTCCCATTCCTTTCAGAAAGAGTATGCCCTTTTGTGGGTTTGTACTGTTGTGGGGTTTTTTAAATGCACAAATGTTCCAGTAATTGAAGATCCTACTAATCTATTATGCCATACTGACACCTCTTTTAGGATTCCAAATCATTCTTTAAACTCTCACTAATAACTCTATTTGCCCCCAAATGTATATTTCTAGTGAAGTAAGTGTAGCCGATGGCTTTGTTTGCAAAAGCTGTGATGATAACTTTGAGAAGTGTGAGTTGGCCCCTGCATCCCAGCAAGCGCTTTGTTGAGGAATGACAGCGCTCCAGTTGTCCAAGAGTTGAATGTTTTGCTGTGGAACAAGGTGCTCAGGGAAGGAGAGGGAAGATCACGTTGTTAAGGCCTGCAACCATCAGATTTGCAAATAACAAGAAAAGGTCACAGAGAAGCTGATTTGCTTCTCATCTCTCAACTTGAATTCACAAAGAGAAGACCTCTGCTGCTTTCAGTTTCAATCTCAAAGTTGGCCAGTCTAACAGGTTAAGTACCCATTTCAGGAGGAGAATGGAAGGAAAGCCAAAAAGCATACAAGCTCCCATGGAGGCTTAGCGTAAGGAGTCTAGATGTCACTGACATCTTTGGATACCTGTACAGGGGGACCCAAGTCACCTGGTCCCGCATCACCCAAGATATTCTGAACGGTTTTTTGAACAGTGAATAGTGTTCCATGTAGGCAGAGACTATTTATGGGTAGGGCTTAGAAGAAAGTCATTGTGTCCCTCCTGCCTGGCATAAGAGCTGGTGAAGACAGAGGCAGACAGCTGCTCAGTATCATCAGTTTAGTCAGGTGATGGTCCAAGTGTGATTCATTAAATTTCTCCATTCTACAAATTCCCTATGCACAAAAGGAAAAAAAAAAAAAAAATATAGAGAGAAAGAAGTCAGTTGAAAAAGAGTGCACTAGGAACAGATGATGTTTCCTGAAATAATTAACAGGATGAAAGAAATACAACAGCTGGTCAATAGTTTTAAACCATGCCTTGATGGTGCAGTAGGTATGGTCATGTCACTAACAAAAAAATAATGTTTCTTCTTCAAAGGTTCTGAAATTCATTTTCTTGATCTCTGATGGTTTCAGCTAAAACAGAAAAATGGATGCTTCATACCTTATATGCTTGTCCAACGCCCCCATTATCAGCAATGTTTTCTCCTAGTGTGTTGATTCCACTCAGCTGTAAAATAGAAAGGAAATGTGTAGTTTTCTGAAAAGAAGAGCTTATCCAAGACCTGTAATGCCAAACTTTGTGAATTGCTCACTTTCTAAAGGTGAGAATTCCCTTAAAATCTGAAGTTTTAACATAAGATTATGTTAACATCTAGGAAAAGTCTTTTCCTCCTTTGTCTCAAAATCCATGCGGATGCTATTATTTTCCCTAATCCTCTTTCTTCCCCTACAGGCAGCTTTCTAGGCTCTGCTGTTTCTTTTACTCAGATTTTCTGATGTTTAGTCATTGTTCATTCATTCTTCCTATCTTCTCCATGTCTTTAACCCTCAGCATCTTACTACAGTTCCAATTAGAGGAAGAGGGCAGAATCTGTCCATGTAGTCTACGAAACAAGTTAAAATCCAGACTCCAAATAGGTGGAATTATCAGTTAACAGACATCAGCAAATCTGCTGGAAAGTCAGTATTTTCCAGTATATTAGGCCAGTTAGGTTGCTCTTTGGTAGCAGGATACATAGAAGATATCTGTCTAGCTGGTACAGTATTCGTAAGTCAGTGAAGTGTCACTAAAGATGATGAAGCTTTGGTAATGAAGAATCTGTAATTTTATTTTCAAAAAATTGTCTTTTCAACCTTTAGCCCAAGATATGGGGCTATGATATTCAAAGCTGCAAAACTTAGAATCATGATTAGATTTAATTTAATGTGTGAAAAAATGACAGAAAAATATGTTGAGATACTATTCTCTGGTTTTAATGGTCTCTCTGTGAGTCTCAACAGTTTAACACGCAGATTAGGAAAACCTCAGGGCTGGAAGTTTTCTTTTCCTTATTCTGTATGACAGAATATATTGTCAGCTTCTAAAAAAAACAGACAGTAGTTGTCAGAGAAATAGCTTCTTGTGTCTTCTCATTCGCCACTTCACTCTAGGAGGTCTCATCCCAGAGAAATCTTGCTCCTTACAGAGAAGCAGGTGACGCCACAGCTCAATGCCACATGTGGTTTTCCAGTGCAGTCCAAAATGAACCAGGTGGATGTTAAGTGGTGTTCCACAGTGCAACACAACTGAGTGCTCCTGTAGTAAACAACTTTCTGTACTGCGCAGCGGTGATCAGGGGCTGACACTTGTCACGTCTCTTGCCGTGTGGGAGGTGCAGGACTGTGAACTAAACACGACACTGGTGCGGCAGGTGCCTTGGCTGGCAGCTCAACTGGTAACTGGTTGAAATTTGCCATCGGTAGCTCTGCAGTCTGTGCACTGCCAGCCTGGGACAGCAGATCCTGGTGGCAGCAGGGTGAAGGTGGCTGGAGTGTCTCTAGGTGATGAAAGCTGCGTTGTGTCCTGCAGAGCTTTGGTCACCCTGAGCTGATGTGTGGGAGATGCTGCGTTACGTGCACACAGCTGCCTCCTGCTCAGCGTGAGGAATTGCAATAGCACGGCCACCTTTCTCTGAGCTAATGGAATATCCATCTTGTTGGGACACAGAACAGACTGTGATAACCGTTCTCCTGAAATTTCCTCTTCCAGGCACAGACACCACACTGAACGCCCATGAATTCTAACTGTGCATAATGCTAGAAATGCAGTCACGTTTAGATTGCCTGTCTCCCCTACATCTGCCTGTCGTCCCTTCCTCTTCTACCGTACCCTGATTCTTCTCAGACCTTTTTGCTCTGTAGCCCAGATATTTGTCTTGGGGGAAGAGCAAGAAACTTTGGAATAAAGGAAAGCAGCAGGCAGGATTTGTTTTGATGGGGATGTATGTTATTTGTGCATCAAGATTTGGGGAAATTGGGTTCAAACTTCTTTTTTCTGTTCCTTTGTGGAATTAAAAAAGAGCCTGGGAGGGCCCAAAAACGCTTCAAGGGCTGCCATTCATTCAGAACATAAATCCTGCCTCTTTCAGAACAGTCAGTGTATACATGGAGTTTTTACCACTATCTCTAAGAATATATTTTGCGTCGTTGTTGTTGGTTTTTGTGTAAGGGTGACAGTATTGGCCATAAAGCAAGAAAGCATTCATGTGAGTAAGGGTCTGCATGTTTAGGACATAAGATTTTGTGCCTCCTCATTAAAAATAACATAGGTAGTTACAAATAAATATGACATACATGCTGTCCACCTGCTAGGTCCCATGAAAAGTTTCCATACTGGTACACCATACACTGGGATAGCTCCTTAAAATTGCGTGCTGATTCTTCACTCCACCAGTCTACAAGGTCTCCATTCTCATTAAAATTTCTGCCTGTAATAACATGTTACCAGAATTATGTACACAGGAAAAGAGGTTTCTGATGCAGGAAGAGAGGTAGCAAGAAAGTATAATCACTCATGCAAAAAAAAAAAATCACTGTAACGAGGCTGTCATACAGATGATGCTCTTTTTTCTTTGTTTGGGGTTTTTTGTTTTGCTAAGAGGGCTCTATTTCAGCAGAGGAGGAAAAAAACCTAAGTCAGACTGAATGAGCAGATGGGATTAAGGCTGTCTTAGGAAGACTGTTAGGGTTCTGACCTGTGACTCAATACTGGATCGATCGTAGTGCAGGTCTAGGAATGAACCATGTGGCTGGGCAGCAGGTCTGACAGCCAGAGCAGACCCTTGGGTTCCCACCTGTGCCAGCCTAGTGACACACCCTGTTCACAATTATGTGGAGTTTATGATGGTTTTTATGTAGCCTTTGGCAAAAGCAAGTAACCAGCAAATATATTAAAAGCCCTGTGTGCTGCAGGCTCACATTCCGGGCTGTTGCTGCTGCCTAGCAGCTACAGGAGTGTCTGTGGGATTCTTTGGGTAGTGCTTTTTGGGAATCATCATGGAGAACAATACTGTAAAGCCTCAGAAATCCAGATTTGGTCTTATATATGGAAACTTCATTTTATCTGCCCCCCGGAATGATTAAGCACTAAAGCATGTAAAACATTCTGCGCATTGTAAGTTTTGTAACGCGAAACTCGGCACTTTACCACTGTCATCAAAACCATGTGTGATTTCGTGGCCGATGACCATGCCTATGCCACCATAATTCAGAGATCTGGGCTGTGATGCACTGAAGAAAGGGGGCTGCAAAATACCAGCAGGGAAGACTGCAAAAAAAAAGTAACACAATTAGGGCACTGCCTCATTATCCTGTGTGCACAGTGTGAACAGACCATTTTTATGGGCTTCAACCAAAGTCATGCTGTTCCCTCGGAGGTACCAGCAACAGTAAGTGAATGGATACATGGTAATGGCTGTAGGATAGTGGGAACAGATCGGCAGGACCACTCCCCCCACAAGCCTAGAGTAAAGCAAAACAGCTCTTCAGACACTTGCAAAATCATGATCGACTTTTACTTCCTCTTTGTTGCTATTTTACTTTGCAAAAAAGCAGTTTACTTCTCCAATTTACAGCACTTGGCATTCCCAGACTCCTGTATCATTAAATAAACCTCATGACATCATGAAAAGTGGGAGGGTGTTTCCCGAGAATAAATTATTTGATCATTGATTTGTGGTGGAGGCAATCTCTGAGGAATTTATTCTTCCACTGAAAATATCAGTAATTTCCCATCAGTAAGTCAGAATCAATAAAAATAGGCCAAGCTGGCAATGAAAGAAACGGAACAAAGCAGCTCTTTTCACTCACTTCTGTGCTCGTTTTCTAAGCTTTTAAGAAACAAATTAGTAAAAAACAAATCATGTTGCACTTGTGATCTTTTTACAAATGAAGAAAATATTGAGTTACAGTTTATATTTCATGCAGGCCTTTTCCCTATACTTCTGCCTGCTGCAGCAATATAGTTTTAATTCTCACTGTGAATGTAAATCTACAAAACTCAAACAAAAAAGAGGAATTAGATGACAGTTTTCACCCAACAAAAGAAAGAAAACATACTTCTTGCACTTCAGCATAAATCCAGCACAGTTCTAGCAGTTTCTTTCAAGAGGAGGAAGAACCATTGAAAAATAATAAACAGGTTAGGAAAAAAAACTACTTCTGCTGTCCTGTGCAAACTGCTGCCTACTGCCACAGTAATTCCATTGCATTGTTAGTTTGACATGGAATTAAATATCCAAACGTTTTGATGTTCCTCTCAGAAAGTATCGGTAGTAAAGGCGAAAGGATAAATGCCATCCTGTGTGATGGGTACTGTGATGACTGGCAAACAGGGATATCTGAAGCGCACAGTGTCGGAACGCTGTTCTTTTTGGAGATGACTGCTGGCCAGATGTTTGCTCAGAACAATACGCAGCAGTCCTGGTGGCTCCGAGTGTTCCAACTGGAACTGGCTGGGAGCTCAGCCTGTCTTTTGCTTGAAACCTTAGGATCACCTTCCCTGCCTAGAGGCAGACTGTGACCCAGGACTTTGAGTTCAGTTTAATTAACACCCTGTCACCTCATCCATTTTTACAGTAAAACGTCAGAATTCGTAGATTTGACTTCTTTTTAACTCCACCCTTCTGAAAACCCCTTGTTCCATGTTCCACAATACAGGTCTGAGGTGCCAGGCATTCCTCCCACAGTGGGATACGTTTTGAGTAGAGATTTAAAGAAGAGAGAAGTTCAACTCCTTTGGGGTCTATAGGGCAGATTGTACTTCTCTGCCTTGTGAACTTCCAAGGCAGGAAAATGCATAAAGTATTTCCCTCGGAATCTGTGCAGCCCTGGACAAAAGAACACGTTGCTTTTCTTCTTGAACATGTTTGAGAGCAGCAAAGCCTTTACCAGGACTGCCTGTGGGGCACAGTCTCCTCCCATGAGCCAGAAGCATGGGGCAGTTCAGTTTGCATACCTGCCTGTGGGTCACAGGTGGGGGCACCTAAAGGAACACAGGGTGGGCTACCCTACGAGCAGCAGCAACTCAGCTGATTTTTTGGAGGTTGAGTGGCTTCCTTATGATCAGTGCTGCTGATGGAACAGTGAAGATCAGACCATATTAAAATGTAATAATAAATTACCTACATAACATGCACAGAACTCCTCTTTAAAGGGATTTTTTTTTTTAAAAAGCATAGTACTAAGCTAATTCAGACATCACTCTAAAGATCAGACTGCTTTAATTATCCTGTGGAATGCCATAGCTAAAGGATGAGGTAAGAATTTATGGCTCTTATTAACTGCCAGTCACCAGTTTCAGTCTTCCAGATCATGATTCCTTTTCTACTGAACAAAGCTGTTTCAAAGCAAGCCTTCTGAGCAGATATTTGTGCATTAATGAGCTAAATGCTCATTTATTTTACCACCTGCCAAACACTGCACTGTCTTGCCATCCTTAACCAAGCACGGCTGGTCAGTTAAGTCCATACAGTTTTGTCTCTGTGAAATCTGTCTTGGATTTCACAATGCTTACTTCCTGTTTTACCTTTAGAACCCCCTGCAAAGCCAGAGCAGTCTGGGTTAACTGGAAAGCTTCAGGAACCTTGGCAAGTATCACCAAAGGTTTGACTAGGACAGAAAACCTAAAAATAAGTGAGTATTGTAGCTGCTGATTTCTTATGCAAACAGCACTGCACTGGTAGTCCCTTCGTAGTGAGCTGTATTCTGTTGCCCTGTTTGTGACTGCACCAGTACAAGGAGTTTGCTCCACACCTCATCCTTCTCGCGTGCGTGACGCTGAGGCTGACAATGCTGCACTCCCACAGTGCCCAAAACTCTCCTCTCTGCGATTTGGGAAGTGCAAGTTACTGTAAGATACAGGCAACTAGTAGAAGTCAGGATCATATTTTCAGGAGTCTGCTTAACAGATCACTTGACTCAATAAAACCTGAAAATCTAGGACTGCAGGACTTTTTTTTTTTTAATCTTCAATTCTTCAGTGGGGACAGAAATAATTAAAAAGGAAAAATTGTTTTGGAAAACTTGGCTTAGTTCGTTGATTCCTTCCATTATAAACCTGATGCTATTTCTTTAAATCTGCACTTGCAGAATCAAGACTTGTGTGGTTAGGGGTGCTAAATTATCTTTTTTTTTTTTTTCCACAGCAAACTCCAACTATGAAAATGTTGGTATGCTGTATTAAACATACTCTGTAAAAACTGGAATACAGTTACATCCATGTGGCTTAGTGCAGCTGTGCTTGCAGACTGAACAGCAGGGAGTGCTTTTTGTCACCTAATAAATATGATACTTGGTCTCAAAATAAAGCTTTTGATTCCCTCTGGTGCTACTGGACGTCCTGCTGGCAGTCTTGCAGATCAGTGACGTTATTTTTGACACTAGTATTATAAGAGCCCAGGAGAAGACAGTACCTGACACTCTTGAACTTGATTTAATGGTTCCTTTGATAAAAGCAGTGGGACTGTATCAGAAGTCACTACTGAAGACGGAAAAGAAGTGGTAATTTCATCCCTGGCAATGAAAATAATGTCTCCACCAAATATTTTCTTTGGAAGCCTTCATAAATAAACAAGAATTAATACTGTTTCATTTCTGTGCAGTGCCCTGCAGGACAAGGTTTTTTCATTTTTGAGAGACTTGTTTCCAAGAGTTACACATGGATCATAGTACCTCACTAATGGCTCAGAAAGGACACTGCAATTTCTGAAATGTGGATAATAACAATATTTGCAGAACGGGTATGCAGAAACATTGTCAGGCATAATTAATGTAAAAATGTGTTGTGACTCTTGAAAGACTGCACCACTGGGAAGAGAGCTGCTACGGTTCACAAGCTGAGAAACCTCAGAGATTCCATATGGTTCTAATCTTTAGCTAGAATGGATTTTTTTATTATTATTATTTCTTTAAAAGCATTGTAATGCTTTCTCTTCTGTTTTAAGTTATTTTTAACCATGGATGGTTTGGGGTAGGCTGACATTATAAACGTTTATACTCAAAAGCAGTACAAAAACTACTTCATTGTACTGAACTTTTCTCTTAAATTTTATTTTTTCCTTGGTGTAATCTACCAGTTTTCCATTTTCATTTTTCCAACACAAGAGAAGCAGAATTAAATGACACATCAGCCAGTGAACTTGAAGTCATCTGGCAGACTTTAAATCTTGGGAACAGTAATTAAGGATGCCTCAAAATTCCTTAAACCTTTCTTAAGCCATATGTAAAAATGTATGTTAGAACCGTGCGTTTAAGGTAGCAAACAGTTCAGACTTGCAATTTAAATGGGACTACTTAAAGTAATACTAGCACAGAGCTCTCACATACCGTGGTTCCTAATTACATCTTGAAGTGCTACAGACAAGATAGCTGGTGAGACTTTCTGAGTAAACTTTATCTTTTTATGCCCCAAATGTTTTGTTCCTACAGTCACGATTATTTTTCCATAGAGAAGGTGGTGCCGAAGCCAGGCAGGGTTTGTGTCTGCCTGGGACTTGAAGCAGCTCTGGCACAGTGGCCAAACTGTAAGCTGCTGGTCCCGAGGAGCACGGGACGCTTGGCTCAGCACAGCTCATGTGAAGCTGATGGCTGGAGTTGGGGTGCTGGATCTCACAGCTATGTATGGGAAAGTGGCAGACATGAGGAGACAGAAAATGAGAGTAAGCTGGTTTTTGCCCTGGTATTTCAGAATTATTTCATCATCAAATGCAGAACATTTGCTGCCTTGGTAACAGGCCATTTGTTTCAGACTGGTCTCACTCTCTGCAGTTACCCTTACGGAAAGCAAAGTGTACTGCTTCACGAGAACAGGTATGGGGCTCTGTGTTTCTGGCCTACCATGTGAAATGTTACAGGATTCTGAGCAGATCGGTCAATGAACTGGTGTATTCATTAACCAGCAGGACGAAATTCAGCATCCTTCCCAAAGCCATGCCAAGTAAGTTTGCACAAAGGAGTTGTGAATGGGCTGTAAGGAATGGAAGCCCTGACTTTCTTTTAGACAGCGTTTCCTTCAGGCAAAAGTGGTACTGTACTCCCTGTCCATCCCTTAAAATCAAAAGGCTGAGGCCACTGAATTTACTTGGGCATTAAACTTCTAGGCCGTCCACAGTGCCGTGGCTTTCATGGCTGAATCCCAAGCCTCTGTCCTTGTTCTGCACAAAGGTGACTCAAAACATGAGCAGATGAAAACACTGTGAACGAAACCTCTCATCTTGCTTCACTAAGGCCCTCCTGTAATCCCCATAATATTAAGATCGTTTAACTTCTTGAGTTTAAAAATCCATAAACATATATATAAATAATTTGGCAATTAAACCTCGATCCAGTTAATAAGTTGGAAAACCTTACCTATCTGATTTCTACTTGCTGAATAAAAAGCATTGACAACAGCAGCTCCGCTTATCCACCTAGTAAAAATAGGAGAATAAATGTTAGAATTTCCGTTCTTAATGGCAGAGTTAATGATTACTGGAACAAACCTAGACACTGAATCACAGAATCACAGAATCACTGAGGTCAGAAGGTACTTTTGGAGACGACTGTTAAGTCCAACACCCCAATGCACTCAGCCTCTCATTGACATTGCAATCCCTTAATCATATAGTAGCCCTTTCCTTTTGTTATTCAAACTGATTAAAACCAATACTTAATTTTTCTTTCTATTTCTGCTCATACTACAGCATTGTACAGGTAAAATTTCCCATATAAAGAAACTGAAACACAGAACCTGAGGTTATAATGGTATCTAAACATTTGGGGATAATGGAACTTTTCCTAAGTTCCTGGCTCTGTGCTCTCTGAGTGAAATTTATTTCTGTGATAAATGATCTATTTGATAACTGCATTGCATATGCCAATCATAAGCAAGGAAAAGTATTGTACCAGTGGCTATTGCTTGATTAAGTGAAAATTAATTTGCAGAATAAATTATAACTATCAGAGCATAATCAACTGTGGTTGCTACTTCCAGACTCGCTTTGGGTGATCTTTGAATGCAATTAAACTCATGGTAGTTACTCCTAACTAACGTACGCTCGTGAGAACAATATAGGAGTTGCGTTAAATTAAGGTGAAGCAATTGAAGAAGCCAAACCCAAACACAGCTTGAGGTTAAAACAGAACAGAAGTGAGGTGGCTGTTAGGTGGCACATAAATTTTCGGTTAATGATATGTAAATACAGAACAGCAAAAGCAACAGTTGGAACTATTTCTCCACAATAATGACTAAAGTTCTGAAACAGTTGCAGTTTTTGATTTTTTTTTTCCTTACAAAAGGAATCTGGAACAGCACTATGAAAATGATAAAGTAATTAAAAATAGAAACACAGAATCACAGAATAATTTCTGTAAAAAGGAGCTTTAGAACTCATATGGCCTCATGTGAAGCTAACTAGATCAGGCTGCTTGGAGGCTTGTCCTTTCAAGATTTGAGTATCTCCAAGCATGGATATCTGGAGATCTCACAACCTCTCTGCATCTTGTTTGACCACCCACATGGTGAAAAGTTTTTCCTAACATCTAGTCAGAATTTTGCATGTTCCAATTTGTGTCTCTTCCCACTTGCCCTAAGACTGGGCATCTTCAAGAAGAGTCAGTCTTCTCTACATGGCCACCATTAGGTAGCTGAAGACAGCAATGATACCTCCCCTCTGCCCTCTCTTGTTCAGACTGCACAAAACTGGTCTCTTGTCCTCTCCTCAACAGAAATCCAGATCTGCAGCCTTTCTTCCAATGGACAGTCTTGCCAAGTTAGCATGGCCTGTGGTGACCACAATTATGTTTCCGATTTGGCATAAATTAACTTCCAGATTGGTCAGAGCTGAGACAGGAAGAGTAGCCGGAACGGCTACAGAATGTGCCGTGTCAGTCTTTTGGTACAGCTCCATCCTACAGTAATATTTTCATTCAGAGCAGGAGTACACTTCTGAAGTAAGTTCCTGCTCATCCTCATTGAATCATGTTTTCTTTGGCTCAGCAGTCTCTGAGCAAGAGAAACACAATTCTCAGGGATGGAATTCATCTTTCGGATGAACTTAATTAAAATGCTGCTCTCCAGGAGTCCACTTCACCCACTCCGGGAGCTAAGGGACCAGACTGGACCTACTCCAGAATACTTCGCCTTCCACACTGTCCCCCAGTTCTTTGCCCTACTTGCTATGTAGGTCCAGCCTTTGAGAAATGAGTAGTGCCCTCTTCCCTGCCCTCTTCATGCAGGAAAAAGTGTAGAAGGAAGGCCACTAAATCATTACTGATCACCCTCCAAGTATGTCTTCCTGTGGAAACTGGATGAAAGATCATATACAGCATTTTTAAATACTTACTCCTCTTTGTCCACCTTTTCTCTAAGCTTTTTCAACCTTTTCTTCTGGGTAAATACTAAATTTTGAATAATGTTTTCAAAGTATTCTTCTTCTTTGTAGTTCAGCTAAAGAGAAAGAGGGAAAAGTACTTAGTGGTGGTGTTACTGATTTGCAATAAGAGACACATGGATCTGGAAAATCCAGTCTTAAGCACGACGAGCTAAGCAACACATTTTTAAGAGTATTCTTTAATCTACAATTACAACTTGATTTGCAGTGCTCTGCTACATCCCAGAGTTGATATTGTAGCTGGATATATGTTAGTGGCTGTGTGCTTTCATCCAGAGATCTTTATTCCCTCTTTCCATGTATATTGTGAGTGGAGTTCAGCATTTGTTCGTTCTGACCCTAACCTCTAGGAGCTGCTTGCTTGAAGCCAGTAGCTGCCAGCCTGGTAAGCTGCATTTCCACCTTAGAAAGAACACTGAATAAAACTCAAATGGTGGTTCAAAAAGCGTACTTTGGTCATATGTCTGTGTTTTTCAGAGTTAAAACTTTGACTTCTAAGATACGTTCTGCCTGAACATACATGTATACTAAATGGATTAATGGGGTTACTCTTACCAATGAACCTACAAGGGAAAAGAACACTGAGGTCACATTTTCCAGTGGAAAAGCTGAGATGCAGTTGGAATTAGACAGGTGTCCAATGTCATACTTCAGGGACTAATTCCAATGCATGGATAAACAGGCACAGTTTACTGAGTTATTGTACTTGCATCCACTTCAACCAGTGTCATGTCAATCTGGGGCAGATTTACTGGACTGATACCACTGGCCTCATGATCTATTATAGCACAATTCCTCTAGAATTTATTAATTCCCTTGAAATCCCACCAGATACTTCTCACCATCTGTACTGGATCAGTACTGGAGCGCCAGCTTTTAACACATCCTTATTTATCCCCGTGCGACCGAGCACAGGATTGAGATGTTCCGTGCAGACACACATGGTTATGGAGGCAAAACCACGTTTTTTTCTCTTAAGACCCTTTTCTAATTATATTGTGGATACTTACCTCCTGGTACTCGCTGTTCAGCTTGTTGTCATCGCTCACGATCTCATCTGGATAACCAATCCTCTCTCTAATTGCTGTCGCCTAGGGACAAGAGAATCAATGCCTATAGCAAATCCAGCCAGATTTTTAAATCAACCATCCATTGCATAGTAAATGCAATATGGAAGCAAGCTGGGATGTGAATTAGATAGAGGTTTCGTTTATGTTTTTTATTCCTTGAAAGCACTGGAAAGTTTACAGTCAATTGCAACAGTGGAAAATTCTAGAAGGTGTGTTCCATTCCTTCCTTCAGAAGCAAACTGGCAGAAATGTGCACAAGACAGCCAAATGTACTTCAGCTATGCTTTTTAGTTGAATGGCTGGTTTAAACAAATAGTAGGAATCCTGAAATATTTGATAGATTTTACAGCATCTAAAATAGAAATAAATTAATAACGGGACGTTTTTTGTTATAGGAAAACACATTTTCAAATTTCCCTACATTTGTACAGTTCGACTCAGTTTGGGTCTGTATCGTATTTCTTAACTAGCTCCCACATCTACATTGGAGTGAAATAATTTATTTAAATATTCCTGAATTTTGACAATTTGAAGTCCTGAACAAAGTTTTTTAACCCAAATTTTACTCAGTTTCTTTTGATAGACAAATATTGGTTTATATGTGATGGCAATATCAGGAGTAATAAAAAAAAAAAACCACACAATAAAATTCTTTAGCAATTCTTTCTAATATTTCCATATAAATACATCTTAAAAAATTTAGCAGTAAAATAATATTATTTATACAAATAATTTTCTGATGTAGGCTATTCTCACAGACAAGTGAACGTTAGAAGCCACATGTGGAGTGCATGTGTGTTTCTGATCCTCGCTTTTCAGACAGTTTGCATCTCATTTTGTCAAATAAATTGTTCCTAACTATGTCTAATCATAGTGCAGAATGTATTCAGGATTTTCAGTTTGCTACCTGACGTATGAGGCCATTCCTGATTGGAAGTTACTGTGTGAGGTGTAACTGCTCAATGTGTGTAGCTATTGAAATAACATTAGGAACATACATAAGCACCACTTCATATACTATGAATGGTAGATATAAAATAGTGATAGATGTTACTGCTTATTTTTTCAGGGAAAACAATTGAAATACTTATTTTTATAGAAATACATGGCATTACCAATATTTAAGATTTAACTTACTTTTTGTTCTGCTTTCTTTTTGGTTTCTGCATCCATCCAGGTAAGTTCATCTAAGGTTTTTATAAAAACATCACGTATATCTGCAATCATTTCCTCAACCTTGGAAAAAACATCAGGATGTTACAAATCCCCATAAAACAATCCAGTTATTTTTCCTCAGTCACAGTTTGTTTACTACAGACTTGTTTTTCCTGCACTAGCTGCTTGAGTGTGTGCTGCTTACAAGCCACACTCAGTCTGGAGCTCAAGTTGAGTATTAGTGCTTCTAGCCTGTGCTGTGGGGGGAAGGGGAATGGACATGCGCTCACAAGGCAATGCCATTTGGAGTTATCCAAAAAATCCACCAGATATCCATCTGTTGGATGTTGTGCATCTGATCACATTACTGCGAATGGCAGCCAATGGTGCACCTTAGGCCTGGATTACAGTCGGAGCGATAGGAGGAAGCCAAGGCTTAACTCCGGGTTAGTTCTCGTCAGTTTTCTGTGTGACTGAAGCCAAGCAGAAATGAGCGCTTGTCCCCGTGCCCCGCGTTGGCAGGACGTGAACGAGCGGCAGCCTCAAAGAACAAGCAGTGACTGGTCATTTCCGTGCGGGCTCTGCCTTGGACGTGCATCGTGGTGTGTGCGCGGCGCCCCACGGACGTGCCAGCGGTGCTGTAGGCCCCAGGCTGGCTCGTAGAACACGTGGAGCAGGCAGATGCCTCTCTCCCTCCAAGTGTGCGTACGTAATCGTCATACTTCAGACGTGACTTCACACCGTGGTCATGAGCCTGGAGAGCAGGTCAGCTCCAGACAGTCTTGGGTGCAAAGGAATGACTCTCCTTGCACGCACGTCTCGTTACTCCTCAGTGGTACACCAACTGGGAAGCCAAACTGCAGGTTGGGTTTTTTAGGAAGTGACCTGCTGTATTAGGAATGGTTAATAAAAGTGTAATCAAAGCTGTGCGAAGCACTGCATGGAAGTGACAGGTAAGTGATGGTTAGATGGCACACAGGCTAAGTTTGCTAAGAGCTTTACCACGTGTTTGCTATCTCCAGCAAATGCTTCCTCTACATACAGTCGTCCCACGGCGTTCTCCATGTTGCCGTTGACGTAGTTTGCGCAGCGACGCCAAACGGCGGTTTCCGACGTTGTGCCATAAAGCGCCTGTGAAACAAAAACGTCAGGTGAACCGTGAGGTGACATCTGGGCCCGCATCGGGTGACGCAGAACGGCGACTGACGCAGACGTGGGTTTCAGAGGAGCCTCACTGACCTTGAACACGTGCGTTCAACTCACATTCGTGTTGCTGACTGTGAGGTGGACTGACCGTAATGGCAGCATCTGCCACAGGCTGAGGAAATTCGGGAATCGTTAGCAATATTCTTTATCCTTTCGAAACGTGAAAGGTAGAGAGAAGAAAACTACTCAAAAAGCTAAGCATGGGAGAGGGTACAGAGGAATACCCTGGCACAAAGCTTTCACTGTTACAGGGGTCTGTGTTGCACTTCCAGCTCTGACAGGGCCATTGCGATTATGCAGCAAATTAATTTCTGCAGTGGTAAGATTGTGTTTTCTACCCAATCAGCAGCTTCTGTCGGAGCCTCCCACCTCTGAGGACTTGCAAAGTAGGAGCTCGTTTACTCTATGTGATGTTGCTACAAGGTGTGCAAAGATTTTGTCATGATAACATATAAATATGTGATAAAGCTGAGTGGATAATAGAATGGTATGACACCTGAATGCAAGGAATAGAGCAGACAGTGTCATTTGAGGGTAACTCTCTGAAATCACATCATATAATGAGGTTTATATTTCATAATGAAGCAGCCACCCATCTCTTCAGGGGTACTGATCAATGACTTTTGGTGTTAAAAGCTCTGTAACTGCTACACCTTGAACTGCATTACTAGGAAAAGAATGTTTCTTTACACCCTAAAGCATTAGGGACACAGGAATGGTCTTTTGAAAACGTTGCCAGTACAACACAGCGCAGAGATGACTACTGCAGGTCTCCCTGAAGAGCCTGTGATTTGAAGCTTTTTGTAACTCATTACTGAGAAACATCTGAATAGACTAGAAAATCTGTCCATCCTTAACCTATTTCTTTCTTAGATACCTCCTGCACACAAACAGGCTGCATCAGTAGTAATTTGCTTAATATAGCAAAAGCTTAGTCAATCATAGTTCACTGGTCTAAGCATGAGCTGGGCAGAGGGCTAATGAGCTGGGCAGAGGGCTACTTGAGACTCTGGTGGACTTGCACTAGACCAGGACTGCCCTTCCCAGGAACCCTGAGGTAGACTCTTTCTAAGTCAGCCCAGTGTCATAGAATCACAGGATCACAGAATGGTTTGGGTTGGAAGGGACCTTGAAGGTCATCCAGTTCCAATCCCCTGCACAAGAAAAAACAAAGTAATGCTTTTTACAGCAACAGAAACTTACCTGCTTATTAGTAAAATAACATGCAATTAAAATGCATTACTGTGGATTCACACATGTACAGTGCTGGTGCATCTGAAATTACACCTCCTGATCTCATGGGGCATAGATTCTGAACTACATCATTGTAGGGAACACAGGTTTTTCCTCTTTAAATACATCTTGGAAAAAAAGAAAGATACTGATTTGTTTCTTTGGTGCGAGTAATTGTATCCTGAGGATACAATTCCAGTAGCTGTAAGCATTAAACTAGTGTCATGATCCCACTCTGCATGCTCTTCCAGCCCCGCGTCTGGCATTCTGGGCAGTACATCTGCTGGAAGGGCTCGATTTTGAACAAAGGTAACAGTGAGCACTGACAGTCTCCTCGAGGCGGAGAACCAAGCGTATGTGATGGAGTGATGGCACTGATGGCACTGCCCCTCGGTGGCACATACAGCCCATCCACACGCACGGGCATGTCATCTGTTGAGATCTTTTTGCCCGTTTCTTAAGGAAGTGGTTGCAGATCCAGTGATCTTTCTGCGAGGACTCTGGCACTTCCTGTAGCACATCTTAAGCATGCCATATTTAAAACAGATGGAGACTTGAATTAATAAGTGACCAGTTAGCCACATAACCCAGAAAAAACATGGGATGGGAGATTAATGGAATGCCGTACTGTCCTAACAGTTAGTTATAGTTGAAAGCAAGCTTAACAAGATAATTGTTAGTTTATTTCCACTGCATTTACTGTGAGAAGCTCCACCTATATGATATCATATATTATTAATTAATTGGTAGAAAATTGTATGGTTTTTGTATATGGTCTGTGGTAAAATCTTTTTCTGTTGTTCTTTCAAACTTTGACATTCTTCTAAAAGAAACTTCCGCAGTGAAGTCCTAAGATGTAGCGGGGGATGTCTTTCATCTGTAGAGTGCAAAACTTAGTATTCCGTGGTGATGCAGACTAAGCAAATGTGAAGCTTTCTATTAAAATAGTTTCATACTTTAAAGAGTAGGGGAAAAAGCCAAATAATCAATGAATAAGACTGCTCTGTTCAGATACCTAACACTGACCAAACTGAACGTTTGTTGACTTCCTCCAGTAATTATTATCTTTTTCTGTAACAAGCAGAATCTCCTTAAAAAGCTGCATATGCATATTCAAGTATTTCTTTTGTCACTAACAGCTAGAACAAAATGGCCTTAACCTTTTTTAATGGAGCTCAGCAAACTTACAATGTAGGAAGTTCTACTGTGGAAATACAAAGGAGTTCCATCTCCAATCTGTTTACGAAATTGCTCAGCATTTCCTTAAAAGCACTGAAATATCTGCAGGATCAAATGACTGAAAAACAAGATTGGGCCCATAATGTTTGACTTTGAATGCTGAAGGGTTTGTAACAAATCAATCAGAACTGTAGAGTAATCATTTGCAAATAAATTGGACTGTTCTGTTATCAAAATGAGAATTAATTTAGATTCAGAAAAACACGGACGCCAAGTACCAGAACATGCTTGTCAAATCCACTCCAGCTATCAAGCATACATCATGGAAATGATGTGTACGCTCCAGCAGAAGATTCAGCAAACACATCTAGCTTTTGTGTGCGAAATTCAAAGTACATTAAATTTTTATATACCACAACTACATTAAAAAATTATCTTTTGTGGTTCGCAAAAGTCATCTTTACAACTTTAAGAGAGATTAATTTCTGCACCTTACGAAAAGCATTCCTTGTGTCCTTGTAGTTCCGACTTAGGCTGTTGACGAGATCCATTACAAATCGCCAGATCATGTAATTTTGAAGGTCTCTGTTTAACAAAACAACAATAATAAGCTGGTGATGTTTTCAGGCTTTTAAAGTTTACTGGAAATTAAATGCAAATTACAAAAATACCTAACATACCTACCTGGGAGTGTATTTATTAAGAATAGACTTCAGCCTGATCAGGTATTCTGGATCATACACAATGACATGTTCGGTGTTCTCAATGTTAATTTGTACAGTTGACATTATATCATTTATGAATTTTGACCAGTTGAATACCTGGAAAATCAATATGCATCATTAAACGGTTAAATCATAAAGAAATAGCATTTAGCTGTTTGTTCCATTTAAGCACGTTTGCGTAACACAAACGCTCTGCCTTTAGTTTTCCTAATAGCTGCACTACTTGTAAATGGAGTCACCATAACAATAACTGATCTGAGATAATGCACATCCTCTGTGCTCTAAAATCTGATTAAAATAGAGTGATATTTAGCAGACAGGGTTGAGACATTGTTCTGATTTCAAACTAATGCAATTTGAAATGTTACGTCTTCTTTTTAGCCTGGCGAAGCAGAAACGGTATTTTAAGTAAAATTTTCAGTTGCCTTTTTGCTATATTTGGCTAAGAACTTGTAAATCAGAGCATGAATAATGGCTCGGTTTTCCGTGCAGCCTGTCTCCTGCAGCTTGGAATACTGTAGATATTACAGTGTTAGATATTCCTCCAACTCCTCCGTTGGCTTCTTTAGGAAGTGGCACGGATGTCACAGCTCCATACACACTGCTTCAAACTCCCTGCGTTCCCAGCCCGTGGCCTCTGGGCACCACTGCTGGACTGAGAAGATGATTCAGGGCTGAAGCTGAAAATCATCAAACTCTAGAGCTACTCGGTGCTTTCACCACCTGGGGAAGGTACTCATTTTAGTAACGAAAAGGAAGGTGTTACATTTAAGAAGAGCAAATAATCTTTGTACTTTTTTTAAAATAATTTTCTGTTGTAATTTTAAAAATTTTTGTTCTGCCCATTTCTTTGAAAAGTATTGGTAGTATTTCCCAGTCTGTATCCTTTGAGAGGAAAGTTTTATTGGAAGCGGTAACGTCTTTCCTTAGACAAACTAATGCAGCTGAGGAAAGCAGATGAGCTTTCAGGAATAGAATCACTTCAGGTTTGAACGAGAAGCAGCAAACTTCAAGCTAATCTTAGGAATAATTACTGTTCTATCCTTAGAGCGTTACAACAACGCTACCAACTCCCATCATGTGTCTTTTGAGCATTTTTGGATACATTTAGAGCAGATGATTATTGCTGATCTGCAGCACTCCCCAGGAGCTAAAAATAACCAGGGCAGTGCCATTCTGTGACAAGAGAAGTTAGTTTCTGACATGATGACTGTAATGATAACTGTTCAACCAAGACCTGTGGGAGAAGGTCAATTATAAAACAAATTAAGCTAGGCAGAAGTGAACCATCATATAATTTCAAGTTGAAGAATTTGAAGTCAATAAAAATAGCAGTGATTATGAAACTGTGGCAGGAATAATGGTATTTCATAGTACCTTACTGGGCTCAGGAGACTCAGTAATGCACTCCTTGCCAGTCAGACCACAGTACTTCCCACGTAAACACATTCGGTAACCTGCTTGCCTGTTGTGCAGGACACTGAAGTAGAAGTCAGTTATGATAAAAAATACCCAGGTCTAATAAGACATGAGGTCGCTGAGGAGACAAACCTTTGTTACCAGTCTTGGGCTCTTCTTTAGCTGGACTTTGTGGTGCCCTTAATGAAAGGTTATACTGCACAACTGGCACACGGCTCAGGGTAAGAGAAAAGGCAGAGCTGAAATATCCCGGGGGAGCTACCGTGGGAGGAATGGGGAGACTTTTCCTGATTCATAGTCATTACTTCCTGGGCTCCTTTCTGCGTGCTTTGGGAGCCCATCTTACAGAGGCAACGCTGGAAAACCAGGACTTCTTGTTCTGAATCTGCAGCTCTGGATAAACAGGGAGGGCCTGAATAGTCACACTGCAACATATCTGAATCAGTTGGTGGCCACAGTCTTAACTTTAGTCCTGGGCCCTCTTGAGCTTCTGTGGTAATTCTAGGAAAGGAACTGCAAAGGATACTCTCCTGATTTCCAGTGAGGGTTAGGTATGTGCCAGTTTTGCAAGATTTACCATCCTGAACCCACAAGGGCAAGTCAAACTCGTGATACTTGTTTTTCCTTTGTCCTTTTCCATCTCTTTATGTTGAAGTAGAGGGCAAGATCTGCTTTCAAGTTAGGAGAAACAGGGGGTACAGAAGCACAGTCTCTTACATACAGTTGCATGTCATCAGATGTTTAGGTAAGATTGTGTGCACATCACGTATCCTGTCCAATTTCAAACATGTCTTAGCTCAAGAAAGAAGTGTCTTTAAAAGAAAAAATTGTCAGGCTTCATTGTTTAATCCCATCAATCATAAATTAGAGGTTTAAATACCAGATTATTGATCACTCACCTTATGATTGATTTCCAGTGAGAAGTTGTTTTGGAGTTGTGCCAAGGTCATTTTATTGTACAGCAAAAGGGGATCGTTCCTGTCTTCAGATTTTGTTGTTGCCTATCAAAGGTAATAATGAGAAAATTACTAAGCACATTGAGTCAGTTCACAGGGATTTTGGTATGTGGAAGTAAACAGAAAGAAAACTACTATTTCTGGCTTAATACATCACTGTAAGTTTGCATTAAATGTAAAGTACCTTACATGTAAATACAGACAGCATTTTACAGATAAAAAGTATATTAAAAGGACAAATTAAATGAACTAAATTTCTAACAGTAAAACGGAGCTTTACTTTTTGGATTTGTTTTGTGTTAGAACGTCAACAGCTCAGGCTGTGCAGGAGCACTGACTGGCACACAGACCCACACCACTCAAAGCACGGAGCAGACACTGCTACCACACAGATACACTCAGCACAAGAATGTGCTCACAATATTCACTGGATGATGCAGGGTGCAAAATCCAGGGAGAACAGAATAAAGGAGATGTATTTATTGAGTACAGGGTGACCAGTGTGCTGTGGTAGGAATGCAGCGGGAGCGTTCCGATCAGGATGCACGTACTACCTGATCCCTTCTTCCGTATCGTAGCTTCGTATTAGTCTGCACGATGTGGGTTTGCACCAGCGTGTTAAAAATGTGCACACATTAACACCTGAGTGGCATTGACTGTATTAGGGCCATTCCTTGGGGACGATAACACCACCAGAGAACTGTGCCTGTGGTGGTGCTTCATGAGGCAAGTTAATCACCGGAGTCTGTAGACAGCAGCTGTCAGCAGGGAGGTCTCTGGAATTAGGATGTGGACAATGTAGACTGAGAGGAGCCCAAATCAGCACCTAATATTAACTGCTCCCTTGGACTCTGAATACTCTCTTGGATATCTTTCTGTTCTTTTCCTTTTCCTTTCTTTCTGTTCTTTTCCTTTGTTTTTCTCAAAGGGTGCGTCCCTTGCTGCGATGCCTCTGCAGGTTTCTGGAGTGCATTCTTGTACCCTCTTTCATACCTTTGTTCTCACACAGAAGTGTCTTTTGACAGCATCAGCACTTGTGCCCCTCGTACTCCACCCCCTTTAACTTCCACTTTTTTTGATGGCAAAGAGAGAAAATGCAGGTACATAAACGACTACAGGAAAAGAGTGATCTTGTGATCCATGAGAGTAATTCATGGGAGAACCTACACCACTACTGCCTTGAGTACTCTTAACTGGTCAGGGGCGAGAAGAGTAGATTTTACCCATTTAAACTATTTTGAAAAATCAGTAATGCCAAATCTGATTCTCTCTGTCCTTTTTAAAAAAAAAGATTTCTCTTCTGCTTCCTCTTTCCTAATCTATTGTGCATTCAGTATTTTTTTCTGTGTTTTCTTTAACAAATTCCCAAGAGCACAATGCCAGCTCTCTTCCAGTAACATTCGGGCTGGTGCTGAGTTTTTGATGAAAGAGGTTAAACACCGAGGCAGTAGCAGCTTACCCACCACCGACTGTACTCTCTACCAGCAGTGACTGCTGTAGACATTTCAGCTGTGGTTGCCTTTCATACTCCCCTTCAAATCTGTCTCCAACTAATTCTTTTTCTTGTAATAACTGTCCATCTCTGATCTAAGCCCAGAGGTGTGTTTCTCAGGAAAATATAAAGAAAATCAAATCAGATGGCTTTCGTTTGTACCTCTGCCAAACACGTGCCCTTGCTATCAGTGTAACTTGAAAATAGCTGAAGCTAGAAAGTTTGTATTTGGGTTGTTTTACAGTCATCCTCAGCTTCGGGTCCTTCTGAGATGTTTAATAATCATAAGCCGTGTTTTCGCTCATGAATGCTTCCATTTGTTTTTCTCCATGCAAGTTCAAATTCCAGCTATTTCTCCAAGCCACACTTTACTGGAGAACAGTGTTTAATTAAAAATGCTCTTCGAACAATCAGCATTGTGGAGCAGCTTGTGGAGGACAAACATTACTTTGTGCTGCACGGCAAGCCAAGGGTTGGAAATCTGCTGCTCCGATAACCAAACAGCCCCACGGGGAGAACAGGACAAAGGGAGAAGAGGCCCAAAAGCATCTCCCAAACCCAGACTGAAGAGAACCCAAGCCTGCCTCTCTCTTGCTCTCTCCTTCTTCTCTTGAAGGGCTTCTGTGAATGGATTAGGATAGAACGTTTTGCAGTTTGGAAAACAGCTAACTCAGATATTTCCCCTTGCTCATTAGAAGGCATGTCTGCCTTATCGTGTCTTCCTCTTAGGTGTTCCAGGCCCCACACATTTTTGGTTAGTTTTGGTCCTACAAAATGACTTTAGCAAGTAACTTAACTCAGTTTACAGTTAGCATTCTTAGGTATTAAGAAAAATGTCAGTTATTTAAAGGATACTTTTAAAATGGTTTTCTTACATTGGCAATCTCTTTCTCCAGATCCATAACTCTCTTCATTTGTTCAGAAATCTCGCTTTCATTGAAAGA
Source organism: Tauraco erythrolophus (assembly GCF_009769465.1). Taxonomy (NCBI): domain Eukaryota; kingdom Metazoa; phylum Chordata; class Aves; order Musophagiformes; family Musophagidae; genus Tauraco; species Tauraco erythrolophus. The sequence continues at coordinate 29,030,829 of NC_141475.1, forward strand.
AATATTTCTTTCTTGTAGGATTAGCTTAGCTACAGAAATCATGAAATCAACATAGGCAGAACATGCCTGCAGGAAAAAAAAAAAAACACAAATATTTTAAAGACAAAACTATTCAAAGTGTAGCATACCTTGATTATCTTTAAGATTTCCTCTTCGTTTTTATGAACCACAGTTCTTTATCCCTTTCTGAAATAGTTTAATAGTAATTTATTCTGAAATACTGTTAGATCACAAATAGAAATTATCTTTGCGAATTCCCTCATGGAAAATTGCTGTATAATTTGTAGCCCTGTTCAAAGCTAAACACTCTCAACTACTGCACTGTGTTTTCATTATTTAAAATGAGACATTTGTACGTCCATATTTAAACCATCACCCGTGTTTTTTCTAGCTCGCTTTAATTACAACTTCCAAAAATACCGCTTTCAAAGAGCAATGTTCCCAGAAACATAAAACTGAGAGAAATGCTGATGGACTGCGTTGAATTAGTGTTGTGGGAAAATTACTCCCAGAACCAGTGTTCCTCCTCTGTTGCTTCTTGGAACGTTTAGGAATCAAGGAATCACGTTGCTGTATCTAAATTTAATATAGCTAGACCTACTGTAGACAATACAGTATATATTAAATTTAACATAAAAGAATTCACCAAGGATAAGAATATAAATGTGGAAGTATCTTCTCTTAAACGTTATATTGTCAAATATCTACAGATCTCATTATATTTTATGGAACTTAATATTATTCTAATTCCTCTTGGATAAGCCACATTCATTTTTCTGTCAACAGAAATGCTGTTTTCAATATGCTTTTTAAATGCAAATAAAAATACATCATTTTAGATTAGCTAACACTGCTATGCTAAAACAGGCTGTGTGCGCGGGAAAACTCCGAGCAGCTCATGGAAAGTACTGGCAGCAGACTTCAAAAAGACAGGTGGCTCACAGCATCTCGAACTCTCAGGTGTTAGTTTAATCAAGATAGTTTCTTTTACCAGAAAGAGAAGAGCCCATGAAACCACTGACAGCTACAAGTCACAAAAGAGAGTGCGCACCAAGCCTGTAAATATCATTTTACAACATCCAAATAGAGTTTATAAAACTTCGATACAGACAGTACCCCAAACCAGTAAGTCAACAGAGATCCTCAGGCACCAATCGATGGACTTTATTTTTGGCCAAAAGTGCAGAACTTTGTGCCATCAGGTAGCAAAGAAGTCAGCCAGCTAATTTCAGACGGACTGTATAAATACTCCCAGATATTTTAGTGGGAACTTAGATGCCAGAGTAACTCCAGTATGAGCAGAGGAGTCATGCATACATCTTACAAGAGAAAAAGTACCTTGTTCACTGATTGCACTTGTAGCTTTGTGGTGGGAAGTGCTGACAAAGCCAGAGGTTAAAGTGCAGGAGGCAAATGTCTCGTTTGCTAGGTCCAGCTCGAAGAGGAGAATGACACAGCAGGAAACAGAGCCAAGAAAAGGCTGATATCTGAGTGCAGGGAGTGACAGGAGGAATGCCTCTCACTTGAGGTATTCATCCTTGTAAGCACATTAGGAATCTGCCTTTCAGTAATAAATCTCTGTTTTTTTAAAAAAACACTTCCTCCTCTACCCTCCAGCAGTGGAAAGTAGCAGGAGACTTTCGGGTAGGTCAGAGATTAGAACAGGAATTGTCTTTTCGTGCTGCAGGCGATGTAATACAGGGAGGGAGCAAACTGTGACACACGAGCCAGCTCCTCGAGGCCAAAACATGTGATAATAACACAGCTGAACAGTCACTACGGTAATGATCGTCATACGAGCTCCAATTAAATGTAATCAGAGTAGTAATTGTCAGCATGTCAGCAAAACACCTTCAAACCCAAATGTTTTGTAAGCTTCTCATTGCTTCCGCACTTAATTACACAGAAACTGGCTCGTTAAAGGTGGCTGTGGTGGCAGTTCCAGCTGCGTGACTTCAGCAAACACATATCCTGCAGCTCTCAAGGACCTGAAGCACATCCAGGATTAGCAACGAGGGATGCACAGGGTCAGTGCTAACAGGTCAATGCAAATGCATACAAATAATAACAGGAATTAAAGATGACCATGTGAGATTTGAGGTATCTGAAGCAATTTCTATGTTGTCACATACTTTAGCTGCTGCATTTTGGGACTGTGACCTTTTCAGATCTTTTATGCGGAAAAGTGTGTCTTTGGTTCTGGATGGTTCTTTTCTTTCTTTCTAAGCCTGTTAATGATGTGACTAGTCCACCTGGACTCCACCGACATCTGCAGCACTTGCCAATCGATGCCAGTTGATCAGAGTTCAGAAATAGCATCTTTTTTGCAGTGACAGAACAGGGATGATCCATAAGCACTCGTATTCTGTCTCAATACAAGTTGGACAGTTATGGGGTACCTCCTGATTCAGCAGTGAAGCCTGGCACAAGCTGTGTAACAAAGCTAAATTTTTCATGTTTATTTCCTTCCAAGAGCTCCTAAAAAGTCAAGTAGCTGTTCCTCATCTGACTTGCACAACCACACAGGAATTGTGTGGAAAAGCTACTACTTTTCTTCCACGTATATGTTCAGTGATTACAAGAGGAATGGAAGAGAAGGGAGGGGGGCACAGGAAGGGAGACAGGTTGGGATGTCTGGGGTGTAGTGATGCCAGAGCAATGTGCAGTCTTCTCACCCAGTGCAGGGACAATTGGTACACACTGGCACCTGGAGCCTAGATAAAAACCCCTTGGCTCCGAGTAGTGCCAGGAAGAGCAAACCAGGTCACGAACGTTTATGGCATAATATTGTAACACCTCCCATTGCACTGGTGACACCCCCTCCCATTCTGAGCTAACTTGCTTCTCCTCGCCCTTGATCTCAGTTCTCTGTACCCTCATTTCTCTTTCGGCTCTCGCCGCCTTGCACACTTCCCCACGTTAGAACTTCTTTCTCCAGTCTTTCACACATGCTATTCTCACCTCCACATCCACCTTGTTTAAATGCTCATCATATTATTATTACTTTTCTATTCCAGCTTCCCCAATTCTCCCAGTGATGTTTCTCAGAGGCAGTACTGGAATCTCTTTGGGGAAGGACTGTTGATGCTCTTTGCCTATCCCCACTCTTGAGGATATGTCTGCCTTGAAAATACAGGCTAAAACTTCTAAAATGTAGTCAGTGATCTGTCAGCTTCATCTTACCTCTTCGTATGCACCAGTGCATTCGTAGTAGTCACGAGAAGGCAGGCCGAGCCCAGGCTGATCAACCTACAAATTCCAACAGAAATTAAATTAAAAAGTGCTTAAGGACAAAATGGCAGAGCATTGCACTGTTCGTTTGGCAATTACAGGTCGCCGACGCTTCACTCTTGCCAAATGATCCTCTGGCCAAAGGGGAGTTTCTCCCTCACCCTGTTGCCCTCCTTTAGTTCTTTCACTCTCCTTATACTTTTGGTCTTTCTTTTCAGTCTTTTTTTTTTTTCTGTTGCTGAACAAGGCATGCTACACGTAACCAGTGTGAAGACAGTGGGTGTGCAGAAGACACAACAGCCCGCAGACAAGCAAGGCACTCAGTGCATCTCTGAAATCCATGTGTGCGAAGTGGCCAAGGATCCATCTCCCTGCTGACGAGAACGATTAGACCTTTGCTCTCGTGACTGTTGCGTCTCAGGAGCAGCTGCTGAAGATTCACCGTACGTAACACTGTCTTCCTCTGGATTTTCAATTTTTGGAGATGATCTCCCATTTAGAGGCAGGGCACTCTGGACATGCTCCTTGTGCAGATGTCCTCAGCCACTTGCCTATCTGTGCCAGCTGACTGCAGGCCCCGTTACTCCTTTGGCATCTGAATACCTTGTGAAAACACAATCCCCTTTATGGGCTTTCCACCCTTGGGACCATAGCCCAAGTTTTCAGTGGCAGAGCTTTCTGCCCGAAGCACACGGTAAGGAAATCATGTTTACTTATTTACTTGCATGCACATATAAGTAGATCCTGTCTGTCTTCCGTGCAGTGTACACGTAAATCATGTCTGTATTATAAATGTCTCCGTTATCTCCCTGAGAGTAAGTGTATGAATGCACAGGATAAAGGTGTCAACGTTGAGAATGGACACTGCACTGTGAAGCTGAAATTTAAGTTTGAAAACTAGCTAGATTCACAAATTCGTCCACAACTTTGCTAAAATTCAGATCACTAATGTTTCTCCTGGTTAACATGTCTATGCTTCCAGTTATTTTGCTGCACTTTCATGATCAACAAGGCAATGCCACGCAGGGAGACTTACATGAATGATATGTGCTGTGGAATTTTTATCATCTATGCCGACAAAAAAATTAATAAGGACTTTTTTCCCGTATCTGGAGTTCAGCTGTGCAATAGCTGTCTCAGCTGTCCAAGCAGTACCTAAGCAAATGAAAGGTATACTCAGTCTCTGTTTTTGGGGAGCAATGAAATGTACAGTAATTTAGAATTTTTAACTGAAAAGGAAATAAACACCGATTATCTTACCATAGGAAGAATCCCAGTTAGTTGTTGCGACAGGCCAGTCAGACACATTTGGCAACAAACTGATCAAAGGCCTTCCACCTCTGCCATCGATGGCAGCTTTTAGAAAAAATAAAATTCGTTACCATGACATTTTTTAAAACACACGCATGTTATACTTTTGTAATGAGTTCAGAATAATGAAGCTAAGAAATATGTTTTCACTATCACCACAATACCAGTATGCTCTGATGTATGACTGTGCTTTAACATTTAATTTAAAAAACGTTTCAGTCATGACTGCAAATCCTTTTGACCATGACATTGAAGAACTACTGTAGTTGCACTCTGCAGATAGCTTGAAATAATAGTTTTGAGAAGTATTAATAACATTACAGAAATGATAAAAATATGTGATTTAGGAAGCACTCCTGACTGTTTTGCTGCTCGTCATTCTCATGGCAGCACCAAGCTCAAATTCTTGAAATAAATGATCTCCTTGTCTTTCTAGAAGCCTGGTATGCCAGTTATTTTTCACCTCATCCCGGATAATTTCTACAAAAGAAGTTAACTCGTATTTAACGGAAAGGATTTGAGTTTAAGTATCTGCAGCAAACGGGTAACTGAAGAGTACTGTAATCTCACCTAAAATATCAAAGCTAGTAAAACAGGAGATGCAATACTAATTTACTACTAACATTCTTATTTCACTCTATAGAATGGATGCATTTTATTTTTAACAAAGAATTTCTGCAAAATTATGCACAGAAACTAGGAGGATATAGGTATGGCTTTAAACTGAAAGAGGGGAGATTTAGGTGAGATCTAAGGAAGAAATTCTTCCCTCTGAGGGTGGTGAGGCACTGGCACAGGTTGCCCAGAGAAGCTGTGGCTGCCCCATCCCTGGAGGTGTTCAAAGTCAGGTTGGATGGGGCTTTGGGCAACCTGGTGTAGTGGAGGGTGTCCCTGCCCATGGCAGGGGGGTTGGAACTGGATGATCTTTGAGGTCCCTTCCAACCCAAACCATTCTGTGTTTCTGTGATAGCTAACTGAGAAGATGGAATTCTTTGGATGATATTATATATCCTATATGCAATGAATTCAAGAGACACTTACTTTCATTTATGCACGATCTATACAGAGTTTTTGCCTTCTGCACTGCTTCTATATCATTACTGCTTGGTGTGTCAAGGACATCTGAAACACACAGACAGCAAAGGTATCTTAATATCTGATCTTTATGGGAAAGATACTGAAGGAACCATAGTGGATACCATCCTAAGGACCACAAGGTGGATGATACGTGCTCTGTGTCCGTCTCGAGCTGCAGGGAAGCTTTGCCTTTCAAAAGCTGAGGGGAAAAGGCTCTGGTGATTAGATGGCTTGCAATGACATCACCCTGTTAATATGCTGAGAATAAAGGAGTCAGGTAGATACTCTCTGGATCACTGTTGGTGAAAAACAAATGCTCTGACTTTTCAGGGACAGTTTGTAGGTGACCAAGCTATTGTGTGAAGAGAATGCTGCCGGGGCTCCAAGTGTACCAGCAGGCTCTGACTGCACTGACCGGCCCATAACCGTGTTTTCCCGTAATTCTGACCTGCAATCTCTTCACTGCAGCCAGGAGTTCAGCTGTTTGTGTTCAAGGTCTGCTGCAGCAGGGTGCAGCTGTGTGGCCACGGATCACACTTCTGTGAAAACAGCTGAATCGTAAGAAAGAGCCATGAAAAGCCTCACCTAGTGCCTCCACTTGGCAGCCTACGCCTGCTGGCTCAGGCGCAGCCGGCCAGGTTGTCCCCTGCCCGTAGGCCTTGAGCAGGCTCCTGTAGGTGTGCAGAACCTGCCCTGGCACCTCGCTGAGCCCCACGCTGCCCGTCTGACTCGCCTGCAGACCTGCTGCACGGCTACAGCCTTGTCTGGTGGTCAGGGGCTGTTGGCTGAACCTGGTCACCATCACCGGACCGGCTCTGCCATTCTGGCCTGGGTCCTGGGGACTGAGCCCCTTGTCTGCGGGGCCGCTGTCACCGTCAGCTCCTGGCTCGCCTTCCCTTGTGGGGCAGCCCACTCCTGCCACTCCGTTACAATTGCTTTACTCCCCAGAAACAGAAGCCTAAGGAACACCATGGCATCCATAAACTGCAAACCTGGCAAAACCGGAAAACACGCAAAGTTAAAAAAGGATATTCAGTCTGGAGAGAGTTTGGAGAATGTTTCCTGACTATAAACTGACTTCCTTGACACTGTGATTTTTGTCTGAAAAAGGGGAATATGGACAATTTGACACTACTACGTTTTGTGGAAAAAGGAATATTTTTAAGTTTATCATGTGACTAGTTAGAAAATTGCTTGCTTGCTCTTTGGGATTTAGCTGATGGGATACAGATACGCAGGACACAGGGCTGCCAGACAGCAACTTCCAGCATTTCAGCTGACCTGGCCACAGGCAGACCTCTTTCTTCTTCACCCAGCTTGGCTGCTATGGTTAGTGCACGAGAGCAATGATACGGATTTCAGCCGTTAGAGTATGCAGATGAGCACCCAGAGTCCAGACACCAGAAAGGTGAGGTCTGGTCAACTCCACTCCAGTGTCAGACCCAACAGTGTAACTTCCACAGCATTCTCCAAGCAAACAGTTTGTGGTAGATTTGTCCTGAACCAAACACAAAGAAACTGAAGTATCTGGTAGTATTTTAAGCTTTGCTAGACAACCACATCTTATTAGGGTAGCATGTAAGCCAAAGAAGAAACTTTATATAGTCCACAAACATAAACCCCACTGACCTTTTAAAACAACTTCTAGTTCGTCTCTTAAAATGTCAAAGTTACTATAACGGGAGCTGGTTTCTGGAATGACGTTCCTCTTAAGCCATCCTCCACAGGCGTATTGGTAAAAATCGTCACAAGGCTGGGCACTGGTGTCCATGTTCTCCAGGATTCGGGCTGCTGTAGTACGAGACAAATCAAGGCAGAAATAATCTTTAGAGAAAATAAATGAATACCTTGTTTTCTCTGAAGAGGGAAGTAACAAATATATTTGCTTTAGTTTAGAATAGGCTCAAGCCTACTTGAATGTTCTACACCGGAGTACTAGCCAGAGAACGACAAATTGCTGTTCCTTTACTGCCCACAACTTTTCTGTTGCCTGTGTTTACTGATGAGTGAACTGACCAGTGTTCCTACGCCCTGCGAGTAGTTGCTCAGTTTTAAATAAAATCTAAGGTGTTTCATTTACCAACTTGCACTTCTTTGTACTGAAATGTGGTTAAAAGAGAAATTAAAAGCACAAGACATGCCAGAGGTTAAGTATCCACTGTAATGGAATTTAAGAAATTAAGTCTGATGTAGGCTCAGCTGAATCCAATCTATTTCAATACAATAATGACTTTGTTGTACCGTTTGAGTTCTTGTCAGGAAAGTTTTCCTATTAAGGCTTTCCTGAATATACACTGATTTTTCAGACCTACTCCACACTTCATTCTGGAATCAATTCTGCCTCTTGCTATCCCTCTTGATGTGGCTCCCCAAAGACTAACGGGTCACTGACTGAGCGTAACACGGGATTCTCTGCTGAAATCTGATCCGTGGATGACAGTTTCCCAGCTGCTGTTCATAAACCTTCTGTGCTTTTTCTTTTTTGTACTCCTCTTCCACCTACACTGCTTCCACCACTCGTACGCTAGCACAAAGTCTCTCACGGAAAGGAGAGATGTTAGGAATCAAGCGAGAGCTAGTGATACCTCTGCATTTCCCAGGATACTGAATATCCTTCCCATTTTTCAGACATTATTTTTAGTAAATGATGAGGCTTGCGATTTCAAGTGTTCATTCCCTCATGGGCAAGTCAAATATTTATAGTTACTTCTCCAGTACTTTCAGTATTTCCCATGTCTCTCATGCTGGTGGAAATGAGAGGTGGATAGACAGTCTACATAGTATTTATGTTGACTTGCCTCCCCCTGTTCTTCTTGTGATCTTCAGTTGGCTTAAGAGTGTTAATATTTTAGGCCAACATCTGATGGTTTTACAGTGTTCCAGTGCTTGGAAGATGGACAAAGCCATGAACGCACGCACGTTCAATGTCAGACTGCTTAAGTAGCATAAAAACCACTGCGGAAATAGGTACAATGCCTAGTACCTGATTCTTTTCCTTCTGAAGTCAACAGCAGACTGACTTTGATTGGAAAGGATACAGGATCATGCCAACAGCCAGAGAGTGTGAAATTCAGTAATCTTTTTACTAGGTTTGACACTTGCTTTTTACCCATTCTTGAGAAAGTCAAGCATCCAGTCCTACTGTCCAGTCTGTTAGTGCAAGGAATCTCCCCTCTGCCTGTAAACTTTGACAAGAGGCAATGGGCACATACAGAAATAAGAAAAAAAAATATCCTTTTGAACTGAAGAAAAAACTTCTTACTGTAAGAGTGGTCAAACACTGCAACGGGCTGCCAGGGGAGCTGCGAAGTCTCCACCTGGGAAATAATCAAAACCTGACTGGACAAGATGCTGAGCAACTTTCTCCAGCTGACCCTGCTTTAAGCAGCACTGTTGGACTGTGTGATCTCCAGAGATCACTTCCAACCCCAACTATTCTGTGACTGTGTAGACTGGTAACTTGTTTCTGTCTGGTTTCTCCTATTTCATTCAGGGGAAGGGGAATGTCTTGAATGGTGCACTTTATTCCTACCCTAGCTCCATCTGTTCGCTGTAAAAGAGGAAGATTGCTAATTAATACTAATATACCCTGTTTTACGGGTATCCTTACGAATCTCTCTGCTAGGCTGGAGCAGTATCTGAAGGGCAACACTGTCCCTTGGACTATCTGTGTGTTTACTATGTGTTAGTCCAGTAACAAAGACTTCAATAGCCAGGACTGAACATAAAAAGCACTGCCAAAAAGTAATGGTGGGACAGAGAAATCTTCTGACACCAAGGGAAGATGGCTCTTACTCACTGTCTTGTCACTTTTGAAAAAAAACAAACAAAAAACCCCAACAAAACCCAGAAGAAAATCACACTTTGCGTAAATCTGAGACATCATTAAGTCTATGTAATATCAAACCTTGCTTTAACTGTGAAATCAGGTTGCTGTATTTGTAGTCAGCATCTGTTTCATCTTCCTTGCCTATCACTGTCACACAAAAATAATCATCTATCATAACTTTTCTGCTATGGAGTCCAGGCCAGCCAATGTTAGCTAAACAACTTTTATAAAAACTTGAAGTTTAAATACTGCAAACATAACAAAAGAGCTCCGCCACGGGAACTGTCATCTTTCACTCAGTCCCCAGTATTGCTTGGATGAGCCAGTGTTGGGGTTTGTTCCTGTTCTCACTTGTTTGCTCCATTTCCTCACTGCCACGGAAGAATGTAGAGCCTTATCTCAATTCGTTAATGGTTAATTTTATTGTGGTACTCCTGATTGCCAGTTGTGGCTTTAATAGCTTACAAATAAAGTAATATAAGCTGACATAACCACCAGTGACCTGGGGAGGACAGAGGAGAAACACAATATGCTTACGTAGGTGAAATGGACACTAGAGAGATTGAAATTCCTGTTCTTATCAGTCTGTGCTGTCTGAGCTCAGGAAAATTAGCAGAGAGTATGTCAGGTTATTGGAAAAATGCTTAAATGTACAAATTACGTGCTATCTTCATGTGCTACACTGCAATGGATTTCACAAACCTTGATAACATTATCCTGCAGTTACTGATATTTTACCCTGTGTATAACCAATTGAATTTTCATTACACCTTTTTTCTGGTCATTTCTTTGAAGCTCTTATCTTAAATGTACTATAAATTCTGTCAGTATCTTCACTTTATTCTTTTTCAGCGGCTTAGACCTATTGGAAAGTTTTGAAATTCGTTGGAAAAAACTGTCACAATATTGGTCAGTTCTGTTGTAGAGGCATTACCATTTCACTTCGTGTCTGTTCCCAATCATACTTCTTGAAAGACCACCACAAATTTTTGAAAGTTAATACTTCTTGCTTTCTATCTGTATCACATGTCTAACTTTTCCTTATGTTATCCCATGTGGTCTGGAAGAAGCAGCTGAATTAAAGATAGGACTATTATGAAATCCCGATCTCATGTAATATTAAACTTGTAGATTAATCGCAGTAAGATTGTTATTAAACAGCAGTAATACGGCTTCTTTCTCTGGTTTAAGCACTTTACATTGCATTTTTTTAAATATTAATTTAGTTATTAAATGATATAATTCTGGGAAACTCTTTTTTTGAAGCTCTTGGAGCACGGAAGGCCTAGATACCAGCTAACCATTCTGGGCTCCTGATTCAGTGTCCTGCTTTAGGCAAAAAAAGGAAACCAGCATTAATTGATCTGGGGGAGAAAACAGAAAGGATAAGAAATCTACAGGTGAGGGGAAAGGGAGAGCATGGATAACTTCCACTTTACCTACTAGAAGAGGATGCAGAGTATGGAACTCAGCATTTCTCTGATGCACTTGAGTAGCTTTCTAGTAGAGTTCAGACCAGGTTGTTGCTGAAGGATGAAGTTACCTTGTCAGACTACAAAATTTGGCATTTTTGGGGGGCATGAAGATTAATATTGCATCTCCTCAAACAGTAGCATGGCGTCCTTTTAAAATACCTTCTTTAGAGACATAACCTCTGCTTGAGTTCTGACTCGGAGGTGGGTCTGGGAGGGAAGAGTCATCTTCTGATTGACTTAAAGCACTTTCTGAAGCTGGAGGCATTCTTCGTGGAGTCTGTTTCTAAGTCTCAAAGTAGCCAGACCCTGGTGACTTTGTAAGGTCTGGCAACATCACATCACGAGTTTTTACATTTGTAGAAGTACACTAAGGAAATTGTTTTGGTTAGCAGATCCCATGCCTCCGTGTCACACATGTCTGCAGTTAGATGGGAACATTACCTTGTGCTAATTCTGTTTAAGAATATATGAATTAGTTTAAAAGGTATACTTTTTCATTCTTACCTGATTTGATACAGTCAGATGTCTTGCAAATCCCATCTGAAAGAGGATACAAGCATATTCATAATTCTTTAATGAATGTCAATATAATAAACACGACTGTAAATATTATTTTCATTGACAGTCGCTTTAGAATTGCATTTAATTTCAGTGTACAGTAGGATGAAGATGAATAGACACCTGGCACTCAGTAAGTGAATATTTACAGGATCAGGCTCTAAAAATACCATCATCTTCATCCCTTTAGGGTCATTCAGTGCTCGTCATCGTGTGGAATTTTTGTAGTCATCAGAGTGAAATGTTATTTCAGTAAATTAGAGATGGGCAAAATATTATTTTTGCGACAAAGAAGACATTTAGATAAAAATAGCACATGGACTGAAGACAGTTGCAAAGTCAGTTTGAATTTAGCAATACCCTTCAATCACAAAAAGATTTTGGAGGAATTAACTGAAAATTCTGCGACATTCACTCTGAAGTCTCCTAAACAAAATACGAGGTTCAGGAACATGAAAATGTTTCCCTTTGAGACTTTAGAACTAAAACATTTTTTATTTTTCATTTCAGAATGGTATTTTTCCATTCCATAATTGAACTACACTACAATAAAAAGTTTAAACAAAATTATTAAGTACTTTAAAATGTGTTTCCTTTCCAATGTAGGGAAACATTCTAATTTGACCCCAAATGGAAATTTTAGCTTCTCTGTATTATGTTTTCCAAAAATTATCAGGATATTTACCCCTGAACTGAATTATTTCAAATATTTTGGAATGGCTGCTGAATCATAAAATCTCTTAGTATGACTGCACTCACTAAGAGCCCTCGCTGCAACAGCCTCCTACAGGAAAAAAACAGCATTTCCATACAGATGCAGGAATATGGAGGAAGCACTGTAGCTTGGTTTTCTTGTAGAGTTTTTTGCTCACTGAAACATAAATTATGAAGAGAAGTATTGCTAAGTCAGAATAAGCAGATGTTTTGTGTTTACCACAAGTTTGCATGAACAAATGAATTTATACAGTTATTTTTCCTTGTCAGGAAAAAGCAGTTTTGTGTCAGTGTCCAGCAATACTAAGTGTGGCTGCAGCTCCACATTTCACATAATTGTGTCATACTGGCTAGTGACAGACGTACGAAATAGAGTTACGACGTAGCAGCTATTAATCATCTAATTTTGTACACTGGGTAAGGTACAATTTTCTATTACTGGGCAAATAATTCCAAGCTGACCTCATTGTTTTATTTTCTTAATGTTTTATGTAGTGCAGCAACAATAAACTATGCAAGACAGTCTTTTCTAATACAACATTTTAATATAGCGCAACTCCAATTTTTCTTTTTACTGTATACTAACAACTGGATTCTATTTATTAAAGCCTCTTCTTGTAATTTCTTAAAATACTTTTGCATTCGTGGGTATTTCTACGTTCAGAGACAGTTTTTGTGTACTCACCGTCATACGTGGCGTACAGAACTATCATTGTGATGGCTACAACAGCTAGCAGAATCACTACAACAGCTAGCCCTATTTCCAGGCCACTCCATCGCAGTTTTTTCTTTGGTTTTGGAGTATTCATTTCAGTTATATCCATCTGGCTTTCCGACTTGCCCATAACCCAGCGTCTGAAAAGGAAAAAGGAAAAACCACCGGAGGACTTACACTGAGCCATGGGTCTTGAGACCGGCTCCTCAGCCGCACAGTAACAAAGATGTTTTCTGAGTGAGTTTTCGAATTATTTGTAACACTGCTAGAATGTCAGTCATGAAATTAAAAATTCTTGCCCGCGCACACACACACAAGTACGTACCATGCGCTGCGTGCTGTTTACGAAGAACAGAAGAGCGGTCTTCCTTCACATGAAAAGGCCACCAAATAGAAAAAGGAGGCAAATAAACCTATTTTTAAAATGTACCCATGAGGTTTAATCTTGTATGATGGTACAGGGGTTCACAAGGAAGCAAAAAGCAAGTCTCCCTCCTTGAATAAAAATTAACTTAATCTGCCAACCGCTTACCTAACGCCAAAGGTCAAAATATGCCATTGTGCTTCGCTGTCATTTCTTAAAATATTATGTAAGCAATTCTCGACTACAGCTTTACAGCTGTCTCTAAAAACAGAAAAAAAATACAATTCAGGCTCTGCTGGGAGCCTGTCAAATTCACACTGGACATAGTCAATCTTCACAGTAATTTTTAAAGAAGTGTGACCAAGTCGTCTCTTTTGAGGTTAGAACACTGTAAATCAGAAGTAACTACAAGACCTACGTGCAAAACTGGTGGGAGTGCGAATGGACTCGGGCTCACTCACGGAACGGGGATGCAATAGTAGATTTTAAGACTTTGTTTCTGTTGCTCTTTAGAGATAACTTGGCCACCTTTTGCAGTACTGCTCTTCTACAATCCTTGGCTCTTTCTTCATCTGCTCCCATTTACTTAGGGCCAGACTTTCCTCTGCTGACAGACACTCAAATTCCTACACATACAGGAATGTATTTCTCAGCATTTCACAATTAAAACTCAACAGTTTCAATTCTCAGCATTTCCCGGGGATCTTTACATCCACAGATGTTCCTTTCCAGTCAATGGGGAAGAATATGGGAGTTCCACTGGGATAAGTAACTCACCAGACCCCTCACAAGAAGGTCAACCAGTGGTGCAGGTGAGGGCATCCAACTCCTCTTGTATTCATCACGCCCTTTTCCCCACTGTCGGCACGTCAGGGAACCCTTCTCAGTTTCTGCATCCATTCAAGTCTCAGACTTGAACATAATTATTTCAAACTGGTTTAACTGTATTGCTGGCTTGTGCTCATCCTTGTCTCCTCAAGCTGCTACAATCTTTCAGATAGCCAGTCTTTGCTGTTCCTCTGGACCTTCTGTTCATGCCTTATTAGAGTTCCTTATTTTCCAATAATTGTCACTTTGGTATCCACCTCACCCAGAACATGCCAGTTCCTCCACTGCAAAAACATGTCACTTAAAGTGTGTGTGCTCATTAATAACATGAAGATGTCAAATAACCAGCTATTATGGGCCTTAGTAAACAGAGATTTTGTGTTCCATGTGTTTCCTCAATACCTGTCCCAGTGGCTCCTTGGACACCATCACACTAACGTTGCTTCTCCAAATGAACGAGAGAACATTTTATTTCAGTGTCTCATCTCCCCTTTCATCACTACTCCCTGGACACCAAGATGCATGAGGTGACTGGCAGTGCCAGAATCACAGATCTTCCATGGCTCAGGAGGCTGGAATCCTGCAAGGTCTGCCCAGCCTCTGTCTTTCTAAACCCATAGAGACCATTACAACTGCTTTCATTTTCCTCATGAGCTGCTATTTTTCTCTGAAGAGCAGGTTTTTGGTCAAATCAGCGAGTGCTTTCTGAGACAGAGGACTGAAATCCCACACAGCCATGTGAAACAGCGAGCCGCGTAGAGAAATTCGCCCTGCATTAGTGGCGAGCTATAAATTCAGTAGATAGAAAAGCAAATTAACCGTTTTACCCTTCTTTCAGTCACATTGAGCAGCAAAAAACGTTATTTATATTGACTAAATACTGACCAGTCCCCAAAATCCTCTGAGTACTCGGAGCCCAATTTAAGAAACGATGCTGATCTGCCTCTGGCGGGCGGCGTCTTTAGAGCACTGAAAACACAGTTCATTACAGCAGCAAGAAACACTGTACCTTTTGTGTGTAAATATGTTCCTTGCACTCAGCTAAGTTTTTCCAAGTGAGTTAATCTTTCTGTTCCTGCAGGAGCGTTCCGCGTGTTTAAAGGCATCCCACTGACTAATTTTTCCATCCAGTTATTTAGAGAATTTACCCCATCTGCATTAAGGGACACCAGGTAAAAGCTTTGTGTGCCAATTGCAAGTACAGCAAAAGTATAAGAATAATTTAAGCAGAGACAAGCCTGGGTATTGCAGTGTTCCTGCATTTCCCACGTTTCCCAGTGCTCCTGTGATCCGCTCTGCTCCGCCCGCTAAGGCTTCGATGTCAAAGACAGCTGAAATTATTTCGACCGATCGTGGCATCAGCTTTGGGTTTTGGGACGCGTGTGTTACAAACCCACTTGTGGCTCGCTCGCTGCTCAGCGCAGCCTCTCCGGAAAACGCGGCGCGGCACAGCACCGCTTCTGTAACGGCTTGTGCGGCGGGCACCGCGCAGACGGGCCGCCCCGCGGCCCGGTAAGGCGAGACGCACCGCGGGGATTCGCGCCCGCCAGCTCCGTCCGCGGGCGCGCACCTCTCCCGGCGCCCGGCCCGGCGCCCCGCGGTGCGGAGCGGCCCCGCGGTGCGGAGCGGCCCCGCGGTGGGGCTCCCGCTCCGCTGGGCGGCGCCGGTGGGCGCGGGGCCGCTCCGCACCGGCCGCCGGGCCGCGCCGCGCCGGGAGGGCGCTCGGCTCCCGCCGCAGCCGCAGAGCGCCGGGCGGTTCGGCTCAGCCCCGCCGCGCCGGCGCCGGGTCCCGAGGCGTCCCGCGGGCTCGGGGCGCTACTCGAGGAGGCGCGACCCCCGAGCCCGGCCCGCCGCCCGCCCCGACGGCACGCCGCCCCGAGCCCCGACTTGCCGGGGGAGGCTCCTAACTTAGGGACGGTCAGAAATCCCCGCAGGATGGGGCAGGGCACCCGTCCGTCCGTCCCGTCGCCGTGCCCGCCCCGCTCCCGCCGGCCCCCGTCCCCGGACTCACCGGCCGGCGCTCGGAGGGGTCCGGCCCCGGGGCCGCCACACACATCCCCGACCAGCGTCGGGCGGAGGCGGCGCGGGCTGCCCCGAGCCGGCGGGGCAGTGCCCGCGGGTCCCGGGGGAAGGCGGCGCGCAGGCTGGGCTGGCGGGGCGCCGGGCGGCCGCCGGCGGGGCTCAGCGCCCGGCCCACCCGCGGGCAGCGGCGGGGGCGCGGGGCGCCGGCATCGCCCGCCGGGACATCAAAGCCCGGGGCTGTCCCTGCTCCCCGCTGCCGCCGCAGAGCGAAGCCGCTGGCAATCAAAGGAGCCCTTGTCCGCGGGCTGCCGGACGAGCAGTTCTCCGGGTGACCTGAAGGCTCCTTCCTCTTTGCGATGCTAAAAACGTGATGGGGCAGGAAACAAACAAACAAGGCTCCCCGCCCCGGCAAACCGCGCTCTTCACCTCGCCAAGCTCCCCCGGGCGCTGGGGCAGAGGAGGGAGCAGGAGCTGCCGCCCGGGGACAGGCGGTGCGGATGAGCGGAACGTTCCGTCCGATGGAGCTGCCCCGTTCCCGGCCGGGGAGGCCACCCCTGCCCGCCGCCGCGCAGCGCCGCGGAAGGCACCGAGGCCGCACGCAAAGCGACCGCGGAGCTGGGTGCGAGAGCCGCCTGCACCTTCCCTCCTTCTCCGGCTTCTCATTTCTTTCCAGTCCGTTCAAGAGAAGGAGAGAGATGATGCGCGGGGAAGGTCAGCGGCTGCATGTCTGCAACGCTTGGTGCCCGTTTCCATGCAGACTCATCGCCTCTGTCAGATCAATGCAGGCACATACCCTCTGCAAGATCTTCTCTCATTCTCTGACTGATTTCTTCTCAGGAGGGAGACAGCTGTGACTTCTTGCACAGAGAGGCAGCTACGAGCTCTGTGGTAAGATTTCCCAGCCAACCGAGTATCAAAAGATATTTGTTTCGTTCTTACTAAGTTTCATTTTTGTGAAGTTTCATTTCTGCTAATAAATCGGCGAACATCGGAAGCAGCGATGCGAGTTGCTGCCGTTCCTCTTGCGGAAACCAGGTATCACGCTCGCTTTTGCTGCCTTCCTAAAAGCACCTTTATTACCTCTGAGGCAGAAACGGCAGCTGAAACTTCTTAAATCTTTTATTACCAGCTACACTGCACTAAAATGTCTGCTGCTGGAGAGGGGCAACCTTCCTCCTAAGAAAGGTCGAAACCGAATACTGACTTCTTTTTGGAACTGCACAGCAAATGATCTGCCGAGCAGATGCAATGGAGAGGAAAGGCTGATCAGGTAGAAACGTAACTGAGCATTAGCTGTAAAAATGAAGCACTTTTGCAAAATGAACATCTGAAGAAGGAACAAGAACAAGGTTTTATTCACCAAAAAGGCAACAGAAGTACCAAAACTAGGCAGGAAAAACATTTCAGAAAGTCTAGAGAACAAAAATACTGCGTTTTCTAACAGGCAGGAGTGGGGAAAATGCTGATTACATCCTTTCCAGAATCAGTACTCAAATGAATATAAATATCTCACTTTCAATCTTTTCTGCATTAATTCTTGCAGAGTTCCATTCCGGCTACTAGAACAAGCCATCTGCTCCTGCAGGTCAGTCCTGACATTACCTGGAGCCTTGAAGCCAGCCTGACACAAACAGCAGAAAATCTTCCCAAGCAACAGAAGAATAGAGGAGTCATTAAAAATACATGTGATTTTGTAACTGCACGCCTATTGTACAGCCTTAACTACAGCAGAGCTTGATTAGCAGCGGGTGATGTGTGTGAACAGACTGAACTAAAATGGCAAAAAAAGACGTTTCAAAAATTTTACGTGAATCAAAAAGTGTAACTGGCTAGTTCACCGCAAAGAGAGAGAAAACGGAGGACTTTGGCTGGAAATCTGTACACAGTCCCAAGAGGACTAACGTGCCTGACAGGCAGTGTGAGAGTTTCCACTCTCGTGGAATCTTGTGCTCGGAAAGAGGGATTAGACACTTGTATATACACGGGGTACCAGAGGTGTGACCTGCGAGTCAAACTCTGACATTCCCGTTTGGGCCTTACTTAGGGAAAACTCCCATCACGTCAGTAGTGTATTATCCTGCCAAAGGATAAGGAAAGACCTATTCTCCATGCTCCCACGGACAATCGGAGAAGTCAGGTTTGCAGGAGGAGACAATCCATTGGATTAGGCCCGTGCTACAGCCGAACACTTTGGCCAGCACAGCTCTTCTGCCACCCACGGCTCACAGTGCTCTGCCAGTGCGGGTGCTTCCTCAGCCCACGGCAAGGGTGCAACGGGCACGCTGCCATCCTCCTGCCACCCACCCCAGCGTGCCTCAGCTGAACAGAGGGCTTTCAGTAGGTGTTCACACATGGAGTCCCTTCTTTCGCTGACCTCCAAGCGCCACATAGGAACAACTTGTGCAAACTCATGGCTGAGATCAATAGTGCATTTGGTCATTTTTATGCCCTGTAATTTTAGGGATAATAAGAGACCTATAGCTTCATGAGCACTTCTGCTATGGAGACAGGCTGAGAGAGCTGGAGTTGTTGAGCCTGGAGAAGAGAAGGCTCTGGGGAGGCCTTCCAGCACCTTCCAGTATCTAAAGGAAGCCTACAAGAAAGATGGAGAGGGACTTTTTACAAGGGCATGTGGGGATGGGACAAGGGGCAATGGCTTTAAACTGAAAGAGGGGAGATTTTGATGAGATACACAATGAAGGTGGTGAGGCACTGGAACAGGTTGCCCAGAGAAGCTGTGGCTGCCCCATCCCTGGAAGTGTTCAAGGCCAGGTTGGATGGGGCTTTGGGCAACCTGGTGTAGTGGAGGGTGTCCCTGCCCATTGCAGGGGGGTGGAACTGGATGATCTTTAAGGTCCCTTCCAACCCAAACCATTCTATGATTCTATGATTCATTCTAATAAAGGAAATGCCCTACACATTACTAAGATACACACCCAATGCCAAGAAGAACCAAAAAGCAGGTTACAGTTTGTATTTATTCCTGTGAAACACCATTTGCTTTCTTCTTACTCAGCTTCGTCTTTACAGCCCTGTAATTTCACAAAGCTGAGACAAGCAACAGAAAAGCAAACCAACCACAGAAAGTTCACCCCAGAACTGAAAAAATAATGAAACCCTCACATTTAGAGATTAGAATAAATAGTTTGTCCTTATAACCTTCCCAAGTTGTCTTACACTCAATTAATCTTACTGCTTTCAGTGAGAAAGAGCAGGATAAAGAGTTTGCAGGTTCATCCTTTAGGGGAAGTTTAATGGGATCTGGCACTACTGCTGACAACTCTCTGGGCTTCTGATGGATAACTACCAGGTTGAAACAAATACATGGTAAATTTATAGAACCAAGCAAAACTCAGCATATGATTTAGAGAGTCAGATAATGAAAAAAAGAGTTAATGAAAGAGCACAGTCATTAAATCAGTATCCTTGAAAAAGAAAGGTTTCTGCTCAATACTCGTTTGAGAGGAGAAAAGAGTACTGTTTCTTAAAAATCAGCGGCTAGGGAAGCATGCCTTGCCAAAAACCGTGCCCGCAGGTAGTTCCAAACAACACACGAAAATGAATGCACTGTCCAGCCTTCAGAAAAACAAACTGCATCACAATAGCTCAACTTCGATTCTTCATCAAGTGAAGAAAAGTCAATAACCCATTCAATATTGTTTTCTCCAGTTGGTCCAAACTGACAACAATAACACCTTATTCTCCAAAAGACCTCTGGATGACATTTAGGAAATTAGGGCTCATTTACATTACTATGAAACTATGTTGATGATATTGGTTGTATTTCCTTTTGGGAAAGCTCACCTTCCCAAGGTAACAAAGTCAACTTTCAAGGAACAAACAGCTGCCAACAGTAATACTGCCTGTGTGATCTTGACAGCCCATCTTAATTCTGCTGATCTCTTTTCACTGTCAAGTCCAATGTCACAGGCAGGAGAAGAAAATGGAAAATCTCCTGCCTTCCCTCCTTGGCCCTGAGTGCACTCAGTGCGGTTGGACTGAGAAGAGAGTTTAAATGGTGAAGTCTAACATGCTGAATGTTTACTCATTTTTTTCCCCGGTGGGTTTATAATGAATCCAAGTCTGGGTAATTTCTCATTCAGGAAAGTAAACAGCCTAGGTTTCAAAATATTTGCTTCAGTGCCTAAATTATTCAGGTCTAATTGTATCGTATTACAAAGCTTTGTCTTTGTTAGTCGACAGGCTCCATGGTGTGACTGATTTGCAGGTGTTTGCAGACCTGATAAAACGCTTGCCTGAAAAGCTGCTTTTTTCTCTTTTCTTTGGCTGTTTCTGAGCCTGCCTGAAAGCGACACACGCAATGCCTCAGCTAACGCAGGCCGACGGGCTCTTCGGGGGCCCGCGTTTCTCTGCAGCCATACTGGCAATCGCACTTGGATGTGTTACTGGGAAAACGGTGGGTTTTGTGGAAGGAATGGGTAAAAATCGACGTGAGGTGAAACTGCACGTGACATGCAGACAGCATAAAAGCTGATAGTAATGCAAACCCAGGAGCAAAAAAAAAGGCAAGATTATGACGGAACGCGGATGAATTCACTACGAGGCTTCCCGCACAACGCAAATCCGACTGTGCGAAGCGCAGTCACGCTTTTCCGGTTACCGCCGCAGCGTTGCACGGAACCGAGCACAAGCCCAGGCTGCTTTTCACAGCTACAACGACAACTGGAGAAGAAGCTACTGGGGACGCGCCAGGCGTGAGGGGCCACGGCCGCACCGCGTTCCCACGGAGCGCTGCGCGCACGGAGCTCGCAGCGCGGGCGCGGGAGGCTGCGCTCCAGCGGAACGAACGCACCGCGGCCGCCGCGCCGCGCCCGGAACCTTCTGGAAGGCGCGGAGCGAGCGGGGCCGCCAGGGGGCGCCGGCGGGCGGGCAGGCGTGAGGCGGCCGCCGCTGAGGCGGGTTGTGCGCGGCGCGGAGGCGGCGGGATGTCGGCGGTGAGCGCCGTGACTGCGGTGTCCGTCGTGAGTTCTGCCCTGGGGAGGGCTGTCCCGGTGCGGCCCGGCGTTGCGGTGAGGGGCGGTGCGTGCGGCGGCTCCGCAGCAGAGCGGCGGGGGGTGGTGCGGCGCGGGGGCAGGCGGAGCCCTTGGCGTGAGCTCCCGCCGGGCTGTGGCGAGCGGCGCTCGGTAGCCATCGGCGGTAGCCATCGCCGCGTTACTGCCGCTAGCGATCGGCCAGACTTCTCCATTGGTGCCTTTCCCTGGCAGCGTGGTTCACATTTAGATGTCTTTATTTCGCTTTCAGCGGAATTAGCTGCTTGTGTCATCTCCAAAGCCTGAACTTTGCTCGTGTTTTTTAGCATTGTCCTCAGCTTTATTGCTCCTAGGCCTTGGGGTCAGTAATTCCCTGTTGGCCTCTGTTGACGCTGCCAGAGCCTTGTGGTGGGGAATGGAGCGGGACCTGCGCAGTGGCGGTCGGATGATAAGCTGGGATGTGTTCTGGGGCTGCTTTTGTATGGAAAATCATAGAATCATAGAATGGTTTGGGTTGGAAGGGACCTCAAAGATCATCCAGTTCCAACCCCCCTGCCATGGGCAGGGACACCCTCCACTACACCAGGTTGCCCAAAGCCCCATCCAACCTGGCCTTGAACACTGCCAGGGATGGGGCAGCCACAGCTTCTCTGGGCAACCTGTTCCAGTGCCTCACCACCCTCAGAGGGAAGAATTTCCCCCTTATATCCAATCTAAATCTCCCCTCTTTCAGTGTAAAGCCATTGCCCCTTGTCCTATCGCTACACGCCCTTGGAAAAAGTCACTCTATGCCAGGGAGTCAGTAACAGTGACTGACCAAAGAGTGAACCACGGGCAGAGGGGTGTGTGGGCACCACGAATGTGGAGAATGGTTTGAATTAGGACCTTGTAAAGCACGTGTGTGCCCTGTGATAGCAGCTGGGTGCTATTAAATAATGAGATTAAGGCTAGGCATATATTGAACTGCAGCACTGTTGGAAGCTGAGTTGTAACGCCTGGTGTGTCTGTACAAGATGATTAAAGCTAACAAGAAATAAGGAGCACAGGGTTTTGGGCCTGTTTGATAGTTTACAGATGACTCGGCTGTCCAGGAGTTGTTATTTGACCAGCTTTACTCAGCTCGGCAGAGGAATTCAGACTGGAAGCCATGGAGTGAGCTTATGAAAGGGCTTGTCCTGTTGTTGACAGAGGGTACATGAATTTGAGCAGGTTTGTGGAAATAATTACTTCTGCTGAAATACAAAAGAGAGGGCAATTTTAGATTTCCCCAACGTTCAAACCAAGTATGTTGCATAGTCCCCAGAGGCACCGGTGTTTGTGTGTAATGCAAGGAGGAGAACTGACTGTGTCCATCAGAGTGCATGTCCTGCCTCTCTTTGATTTTGTGTTGCTGATTTCTCTGTCAGTATCAGCAAGGATAGAATAGGTATCGTGCAATATCAAGCAATAACCAGTCGTTGCAAATTTCAGTTCTCAATTGTTAGAAATTTAAGATAGAAGCCAGTTGATTCCTGGAGGTTATGGTAGCAGCAGGCTTTGACTACTATAAATTCACAACATTCAACCTCATTCAACTTTCTACTTGAAGATTTCTAGTTGCTTACTACATTCTATTATTGAGTGAAGTGCACGAGAAAGTTTACGAAAATGACATCTAGTAAGGCTGTTAACTGGTGGTTTAATTG
The DNA here is from genome assembly GCF_009769465.1 of Tauraco erythrolophus. Taxonomy (NCBI): domain Eukaryota; kingdom Metazoa; phylum Chordata; class Aves; order Musophagiformes; family Musophagidae; genus Tauraco; species Tauraco erythrolophus. The sequence goes on from NC_141475.1 coordinate 29,053,629, forward strand.
ATGGTGGGAACAATGTAGTAGTGATATAAATGAAAACAAACATGCCCAAGATACGGAGTGGGCTAGCAGCGGTAAATCAAAAGCCTGCCCTTTATCCAGGTATCACAATCGTAGCATATTCTGAGAGTATCACGTAGCCCAGAGTTCTGCAGCAAATATGCTTGTGGTATACTTTGAATATTGGTGTTTTAAAGAAAGTAGAGACTGTGGCAGAATATGTCATATGGAATATGGCAGCTGAGGAGGAGAGGGTTGGTTACCAGCTGAAAAGATAGAATCATAGAGTATCAAGTCCCTTCATGGATCATCTGGTCCAGTCTGTCTTGATAGTAGGTAGACCGTTACAGAGTAAAAAATGTTCTGAAGCTGCTCCTGGCTGCGTCAGTCCTAAGGATAGGAGAATTGCAGTCTTCCTTTGCCTTGTCCTTTATTTATAAGATACTGAGATTAACATCATCCATTTTCTCAACAATATAATAACATTCCCGTTCTTTTCGTTGTCAAGTATCAGAATATTTAGTCTTTTTGTAGTTTGCTATAAAGACGGGTTGAATGGCTGGAGAAGTTCAGTGGAATGTCTAAATTAGCTACAGAACTAAGGATCTTAGAGGGCCTTTTTCTGAAGAGTAGCAATATTTGGAGTTAAGCAAATATAGACCAAAAGCAATACTTGATGAATAAAAGCCATTTATTTCTCCAGCTGCTGAGAGAATAGTTCTGAGATTTTTATTTTTTATTTTGTTTAGGACTGACAAAACGCATATTAATCCCTAAGAACTTTTCTGGAAGTAATGAAAGAAGAAACCTTTTCATTTAGTGGAAAAAAATTCTAGCAGGAAAAAAGTCAAAAGAAGAAGCCCTCTATTGTTTGCTTGCGGGCTGCCTTTTGACAGTGGCTGAGAGGCATCTTGAAGCATAAAATAAATCATAAGAAGTCAAATTCAAAGGAGATTAACAACTAAAGAGAGAATGTTTTGTACTAATCTCTCTGCTATTTTTCACAAATTTCATGCCATGACATCCTTGTTGCAAAGGAATGGCTGCGAAGGACTAATTCTTTTTGTTTGGTTGGTTGTACTTTAACTATGTATACCCAATCTTTTTGTTTGGATAGTGGCGAGTGTTCACATTGTGGATGCACACATGCCTTTTCTTCTACAGACTGTGATGCCAGGCTTGTTGGGAGGGTGAAGTGTAGATTAAAAGTCATGCTTTGCTTAACTTCCATGGAAGAAAACAAGGGTCTCTGAGATGATCCATTCCATTAAAGAGAAGACAGAGACTTCGTTATCGGAGAGGAGGCAGGAAGGGAAGGGAGAAAGAGATGACGGAAGTCGAACAGCTATGGACTAATAATATGGTCTGTCACATGCTGTGCTACATAGCCTCAGAGCTGGAGCAGCCTCCAGGTGGCATAGCCAACTTGGCTCTAGGAAAAGTATGCCTCACTTTCCCTGGGCAGCGAGACAGGCTTCAGGCATGGTGCCAGGAAGGTGGCATGACTTGTATGGCAGTTCTGGAAGTATTGCTGTCCATCCAAAGTCCTCTCTCCAAGCCCTGATACCCCTGCACAAAGGTCCATGCCTGCTGAAATGTCCCTGCTGGGATAACTGTGGTCACAGAAGAACTTGCCCAAGTACTGGCTCGGCACTGGCTGGAACTTCTGAAACAGAACAGTTGTGAAGCTGTAGCTAAATGTACTGATGGGTGAAGAAAACTTACTCATGATACTCGAGAAAGATGGACTAATTTTTTTCATAGTAGCAGAACAGATTCTGAAAGTGGTCTGAGGTTACTGGGCAATAGTTAGCCTTGCACTTGGTGGTAGAAATTTGGAGTGATACTGTGTGAAGTCTTACGTGAGCTCTACTAATGTAGGTGCCTGAACACAGCGTGCCTGAGAAGCTGTTGACTCCTGTGCCATGCAGTGTAAGTGCTCTTTCAGATCTGAGCGTGCCACCTTAGAACTCAGAAGAGCTCTCACGTCAGTTGTCTGTTCCAGTTTGATAGTTATCTGGATGTGTTTGGAGACCAGATGTTGCTGAGTTCATAGAGCCACAGCACCGTTGAAAAAACGTGGGCCTTGCAATGAATGTTATTGATACTTAATCAAAGATGTGGTGAGTATCTCCTCCTGGGTATCTCAGGGTAAAAATTAAAAGTACAGTGAAGAAGCAAGAGAAGAAAACACTAATTATTTGAGTGGATTAAAGTGGTGATTTTTTTGTTTATATGCCTGCCTTCTATGTCTGTACCTCACATGCACAAATCTAAACATCCTGTCCAGCAACATTTTGAGTTATTGTTTAGAATATCAAACAAATTATGAGTTAAATAAATATAAATAGAGCACCTCAGTGCTGCGTGGGAGTTACGTGTAAGATAGTGTTGTGCCGAAATACTGCGCGTCTGTGCTGTGTGTCGACCACATTACATTGTTGATAGACGAGGGGCCTTTATCAGGAGAGACAACCTCTTTGAAGAACAGATCCTAAAGTATGTGCTTTCTCAGTAGGTTGGTAAAACGTCGAGACTGGTACAGCCACTAATCAGGTTATACTGTGCTGAAGGGTGTGATTCTTTTCACTGTCATGCTCTGTTAAAACAACAAGCCATTGATGTACTGCAAGCCTACCAAACGTGCTAAAAACACTAAAGGCCATGCTTGCTGTGAGTGTTGAGTACAGTTACAATCAAAAATATTATTAAGGCTGGAAGGTATGCAGAATGAGAAGGAAGAAACGTCTAAATTTAGGATGACAAATTAAAAATACTCATAAGTAATGTCTAGTCACTGGAAAACAATCAGCCTCAACTTAGCCAAACAGTAAGGAATACCACCTTGCCTGGCACAGTGGCAAAGCAATGCTCAGATTTTTCTGGTATTTCTTGCTGCTTGCACCCTAGATGAGAGTTTCTGTTCGCCATCCAAATGACATAAGCAAATAGTCTGCAAGAAAAAAAAGTTCTGCCTCCATGTCATGATTAGCTGGCTCCATGTCCTTGGACAGCGAGATAATTTTAACAAAGTCCATGACTCAAATGTCTCTTTTTGGTCTTTTCTTAATCCCAAATGGCACAGTACAAGCCTTGCATAACGTGAGTGCTGTATACACAGTGGGGAGAAAAAACCCTGACTCTGGACTGTCAGAACACGGTGAGAGTTCTGTTCCAAACCGTCCTGCTTCGGTCACATCGAATAGTATATCTGGGAGAGAAAAATAATAGTTTTTCCTAATGGTTTACGTTAGTTTTTCTACCTTAAGATATTAAAGGGCAAAGCTGCTGTGTGCATGAGTCTGCAAATGGGAAAACAAATCTCTGTTGATTGTCTCAGTGAGGACTTGTCCTGCCTTCACTGGATGCTGTGGCAAAGCTTGTAGTAACTTTTATCAGTGGGATCAAGACTTAAGACATCTTTCTGCCGTGCGAAATTGGGCCGTTTGTTGTGTGCTTGTGTGTGATATTGAGTTGCATAAAGCACAGTTGCAGTTGTAGCATGCATAAAATTAAGCACGTATAATAAAAGCACGTACCTGCTCTACATTCAGCTCAAAAGGCATCATCACTCCTCTGCCGGGTGGAGTTCTGCAGTGATCCCTGCGCACTGGCAGGGAGCTCGTCCCATGCCTTTGGTACCTGGAGAGGTGGCATGGCATCAGCATCTTCACATCTCTTCTCAGTTTGCCTACACTTGGCTAGGAGATAGCTTGTATGATGCCAGCAGTATTGTTTCCCCTTGAGCTGAAAGTCTTCCTCTTCACCTCAGGGTGTTCTTCCCCTTACTACTACGTCTTTTTCAGTTGCCATTTACTTTTCTCATGTTTATAGTTTGCTGACTCTGACTGTTTTCACTTTATTTTCCTGTTGGCTTTGTCCTTGTTTACTCTTCTCTGTTTCACCGAAGCTGTTAGTGTAAGGTGGATCAAGTAATTTCAGGGTTAAAGCAGACCCTTGAACTCACAGTGTTTAATGGATTTGTAATTAGGCCATGTATCCCTGTGAGAATGGGCAGTCTGGGAATTTGCCAGGATTTGTGGGGGGATTTAGTAGCCTACTAAGAGTTTCCAGAGCTATTAAATTGCTTAAGAAGTTTTAAAGACACCGGTGATATAGGCAGGGAAAGATTTTGAACTAGGGTGTCTCTGAATACAGATAAAACTGAGAGATGAGAAGTAGAAAAATGCCTATTTCGCAGAGAACAGGGAAAATTTTCATAGATTTTTATCATTTAAAGTGTAGAAATAGATTTTCAAAATTATCTTGGTAACACATGGCTGCCTTAAACCATATGATGTGTGTTTTCTCTGAGAATTTATATTTACATATCCGATAAGACATGAATATTAAAATACACACTATGTGTGCATCATACTGTAGGTATATATGACTGCTGCTACTTTCTGATCTTTGAATGCAGAATTGTGTTTAAAGAAAATGATGAAGTATTTGCTTTCCTCGATCGTACCTGTTTGCCGTTTGTGAGGTTCTGAGGTGTTATGTTTTTCTGTGTCTTTTGGGGAGATCAGATAGTGTTAAATGCCAGGCTGTTTTATTATGAAGACTTAGTTTATTCTGAGTCATAACTGAGAACAAGTGTGAACTTCTGTTGTTATTTACTTTCCAGAGGGAAAGGGCAAAATACTATCACCTAAAAATACTTTCCTCCCACTACTCCATGTCTCAGGCCTTTGGATTAAGCTTTTATCTCAGACAGGGCGGAGGGTAGGGGAACGGAGAGGCAGAAAGCAAATGGTCAGTTTTCTCACACTCGCACAAAACTGCTATTTTTTCCTTCCGGGTTAAAGATACCTAAAACATAATTAGCTTTCTTCTCTTTGTTCAGTGATTACCCTGTGAAAAGATCACACAGCAGTAAAAAATAGTCTGCTTACCTGTACAGCACAGTAAGTGTAAGAACTTTCTTTAAATTTTACCTGTTCAGATCTATTTTTGGATTAGCAATGGGTTTGACTTGTAAAATTTGGCTCTAGGCTCGAATTCAGTTTTCTTTTAACCATAGTGTATTTCAGCATCTCTGAGGGTAGTTTAGAGCCGTACCCATATCTCCTGACTGCAGCAGTCCATGCACTTGATGTTAAATCGATTTGTTCCTGTGTAATGTTGGAGTCTTGAAGCTACAGGGAGTTTAAGTAAGTCTTGTTTAAATACAAGAATACAAATTTTTCTGTGACTACTACAATTTCTGTCTCTGTTACCTCCCCTGTTACTTGACTGATGGCATCCTCGGTACTAAAACCACGTGTTTCTAAGATGCTGACTGTTGTAAGCAGTGGGATAAACAGAAAAATGCTGGAGTCTTCCTTGCACCTAACAGCTTGGGTTTTATCTAGGTAAAGAGGTACAGTGAACTTTTATTCTCTTATTTACGAAACTTCAGAGAAGCTCTGTCACCTGCAGGTAGAGTAATTCCGTTGCAGTCTTTGGCATTACGCTGGATTTATTCCACTGATCATCCACTTTAACAGCATAAAGTTGGGCCCTCTTTAAATGATAATAGCAGCAGGAGTTGGTAGTTCATCGTGTCACGCTGTGAGTTCTTAAAATACAATCAAAACTATCATCTGAAGAGTTTCTGGAAAACAAATTTGCAGTTTAAACATCAAGCACAAACTGTCCCTTCTTCTTTCTCCGCTGAATTAGCTTTTGAAAGGCCAAGAGCTGCTGCAGAGATAACAAGGGCTGAAGAATTTACAGCAGGTGGCACCAACTGTGCTAGAACAACTCCCAGCCAAAATAATCTGACACCCAGCTGTGGAGAAGCCTGGGGGATCGGAGAGGAGAGAATCTGGCTGGAGCACCAAGCCCGTTCCAGAAGCGTGTTGTTTTTCTCTCTCTCAGTGAGACAGCCCCAGGGAATGCCATGTGAAAATTAAAAAGACTTCTGGTTTGTTGACCAGTTAAATACATTCCTTTCCTACCCCATAGGAGACCGAACAGCAGACATGAAGTGCTGTGTCTGATGGTGAAGGATGAGCTGGTTATGGACGGATGGGTCTGCGTGCTGTGCCACCACAAGGCCCTGGTGACTCCCATGGGACTTGCAACTGTGTTGAGGAGAAGCCTTGAGTCCAGTTGTGCCACAGCCCCCTCTTTACCGTGCGCGGGTGGTAACTGGGATCCCTCCAAGCTGGTACACACCCCCACACACCTCCACCCCCCATCCCCCAGATGCTTTTGCATTATTTTGGGGGCTGCCACTGGCTTACCGGTGCGGACATGGAGAAAGAGCTGAACTGTGGTAGGGTCTCTGTTTCTTCACTGGTGGTGGTGATGATAGTGGGCACTGTGTCTGCCTTTGCCAAGCAGAGGTCCTATGGACAGAGAAAACGTAACATTAATAAGCACATTAATGTTATTAATAAGCACATTAATAAGTTATTTTTATAGGGGGTAATAGCACTGACCTGCTTTGGGTGCATGGCAGTTCTTGCTTCCTTCTCACCATGTGTGAAGATCTCGAAAATACACTTATTTAAATTTCTTTGTGTGCGAATTATGACATCCGTTTTTCATTTCTGAGGCCTGGAAATTGTTGTATTCATTTCACAAAAGTTCTCATGAAATACAAGAATGTGTTGATGTAATTTCAGCATATTTTCATAGGCCTTTAAGTTTTTCTTGGTTTATAATATTGTTGTAATTACAGTTTGATCTTCACTCCAGCAAGACCTCCTCCGAAAAATATTCAGAAATGCTCAGAACTATATCATTATTTTCCTTATTTTTCATACTTTAAGGAGGTATTTCTGTCGAAGCTGTTCATGATGTGACTGAGTGGTGCAAAGTAAGGGTTGTAAAATAAGGCAGGTCCTGGCTGAGTGCGTAGCTCCTCGTGTTGCTTTGTTTCTCCTTGATCTGTGTATATGGTTTTACAGTGTTCTGAATCCTCCTGTGGTTTCAAAAATAGTCTTCTCTAGCCAGTCTTCCCTCCTTTTATTTGATGGAGAGGTGGTGTCTGTCTCCAGCAGTCCATTCCTGCTGTGGACCATCCCAGCCACAAGCATTGAAAGGCTCTCTCAGTAGAAATCCACGTTAGCCCTTTGGGGATGTCCTGTGGAACCTCTCCCAGGCAGCAACGAAGGATGGCTGGTGTGTGAACTTGTTTCCAGTGGGACTTAAAGCATTGCTGGTGGTGATAAAACCAGGGAGAAGAGCGTCGAGGGGGCTTTCAACATAGGTGTTACTGATACTTAGAATTTTTGGTAATTAAAGTTTAATCAATAGTTTTAATTATAAACTAGTTAGTAGTTGATTTTAATAATATAGAATTATAAGAAATCTTTTAATGAAAAGTGTGCTCGTATAGTAAACACATGCTGCTATGAAACTGCTGCTATGAGACTTCTATAGCCCTGTACCAGGACCAAAGGGATCGGTCAGAATCATCCAGTAAGGACATGTAGTACAAAGCACAAGTTGATTTGTAAACTGATTTATGATACCTACATAGAACTAGAAGAATGCATGTAGCTATCGAGATCTAGATTAATGAAGATGAGGAAAGCCAACCGTAACGGTTTCATAATGGTCTATGGGTACCTGCCAGGAACCGTGAACTTAAGCAAAAGGTAATTCCGGCAGGGGGAGATCGCGACCACCGACTCACAGACCACCTACCCATATTGCACCCCAGACTCATTTCTCGATGATTCTAACTTTGATGGCACAGAATCAGAAATGGGAGGAGAATATGCTAATGATTTTCGGGAATTTATATGTTTATGTATGATTTACTAATGGATTTGCATATGTCAGCTCTATATAAGAAGTTTGATTTCGGTGCAAGGCGCACGCTAGGAGGAGATATCCCCCCGTGCACCCGGCGCCGCAATAAAGAAGTGTCTGCTTATCTACATCCCATTGGTGTTGATAAGTTTCTTATTCCGGATTTTCGGTAACTTAGGCAGAATGCTGCTTTGGTGCTTATTTGGGTTTTTTTGTACCCAGTAGTGTAAAATGCATCTTTCACCTGAACGACGTAGTTCAGGCTCCTTGTTTTCCGGAACAGTACCTGTGAGCCGTGCCTCTCCTGTTTCTCAGCTCGTCAGACTGTCGGTCGTAGTAAGGTGTGTTTGGCTTAGTGAGAGAACAAAAAGGAATTGGCAGCATCTCTGATAGCATCTGAAAAACCTGGTGCACTGGGTTTGCGGTGTGTATTCACACTGAGCCTTGCCCTGTGCATTTTTGAATTTCAAACTCAGCATAAATAAACTTCTTTATGTGAGATTTCAGCTGTTTCCATTCACAGTTTATGTTTTCTTCACAGAGAGGTTTCTTTTACCTTATGTTTTATTCAAGCTTTTCTTGATGGTTTTAGGTAAATATTGTATTTTCTTATGCATCATTTACAGCTGTTGTTTTATGTTTGGGAAGATGAGTTCAAACCATGCCATATGCTGCGTGATGTTATTCATGATTTTTCCCTGACTGGATGCTCTGATTTTTGTTACATTTGTTTCCACCTAAGACAAAAATTATTTGTCCTCAGCGTAAATTAATGCCCTGCATATTAGTTTTTATTTACAGAGAGGAATTTGCTTTTACTATATAAATAATATTCTGCTCTGATAAAGATGGCTGAGCCAAAATAAAATTCAGAAGAATGTAAATATTTATTCCCACCTTTTCCCGGGTTTTCTCTTCCATATGCTCTGAAACACCCTGCTGTATCTTGGATAGCTTAACATTAGATATCTTGGATAATCATCTCAGTTGATGTGGGATGGTAGTGATAAAGAAAAGGTATTTTACCCTTTATCTTATGGGTGGGTTTTGATTTTTTTTTTTTAGACTTTGATGTGGATATTGGTTTCTGAAGAAGCTGGCTGTTAAAGATGATAAATGAAATGTGTCTTTTACAAGACAACTAGGTAGAATGAGATTAGAATTGGAAGTGTGTGTGAGACAAGACTTAAATACGTGCTGACATGATCTATTTTGGGTTTTAGTTTTGTTGTTTTTTTTTCTGATGATCTTGCTAGCGTTCAGATAAACAGTGACATGTTCTGTAAGAACAGTGACATTGGCCACAGCTTCCCCGTTGCCAGCACATTCAGAGCTGGGAAGACTCATGGTTTCTGACAGGTGTAGCAAAATCATTGCTGGTACAGTCATCTTAATATTTCAGTTGTGTGGAGATTAAAGGATAAGATTTCTCAGATGTTTTTGCTGATAATGATTAAAACAAAATAGTTTTTCGGTATCTTTAATATGATTTAATGGGGATTAGAGGGAATAATCCAAATTGGTTTGGGATTTAAAAATTAACTATTTCTGCATGCAGTGTTTTAGGAGATTAGAAATTAGAATCAGCTGCTATCAAGTTAAAATTTTCATAGCTTTTTTAAGATGAACTCTGATTTTCCAACTTTAGTTATTTTAAAGATAATGACAAGTGATACTTTGTTTTTAATTTTCTTCTCATCTTGTGGTGGAGAAGCACAGTAAGGTTTTCCAGCATAACAATAATTAGTCTTCAGTAGCAGGCTCTAATAAAATAAGAATTTTAACCTGAGGTTAATTTGAGGTGAGATACACAGAGAGCTTAGAAAACAATGAGAAGGGAAATATAGATATGTGGACGTGTAATATTTCTCTAGTGTTGGTAAGGCTCAGGAACACGGGTAGTTCAGTGTTGTTATTCCTCTTCTTGGAGCTGTGTTTGACCCACACACGTAACAGCTGCAACTCAAAAGATTCAGAAGTTCTGAAATTTTAAAAGTTCTGAAGGAGTTCTTTCTGCAGTTCCGAAGTTTTAAAAATTGACCTTGCTGGACCGTTTGCTAAATTTAAGGAGTTCCTTTGCTGGTGTAAGAAGAACGGTTTGATTAAATAAAGACCTGAGGAGATGACACCACTGACTTTCCATGAATAGGTTTTGCTGAAAGAAAGTTAATGAATATGATTATTACATTTATTGCAGCTGAAAAAAAAACCATATAGAAAATGTCAGTCATCATATATGCTTTAGTTACAAATGTAATTGTACTATTCATTTGTTAATCTGTGACCTGCTTTGAAATCCTGCTGTGGAATCGTGACTTCCCTGGGGCTAATCAGATGATCGTTCAGGAATAACGTAAAAATACGGTGTTAAAAGGAGCTCCTGGCACATTTCCTTTTTCAGTTCTGACAGCCTTCCCGAGTGACAGCCAAAGTAAGGTTTAAGGTGAAAGCAAATGGAAGCTTGTACAGTTGTGGAAATACAGTCATTGTTATCCTTTGTTTTGAAATGTTATTATTTTACTCTTGCTGGAAAAAGCCTTTCTCCAGTCTGGCTTTTGTGAGGTTCTACAAGGGCACCGTGTAGTAAGCACAGGACACAGAAAGACAAACTTAAGTTGCCAGACGTCTGAGTGGTAGGTAGGCACAGGTGTCCTTGAACCACTGGAAACTGAGTGCCCAGAAGTACTGAAAACAAAATTTCTAAATTTGAGGATATCGTTCACAGTGGGTTTCCATGTATTTCCTTTGTATTCAGTGTGACACGTCTGAAAACCTGTCTTTGATTCTGTCTCTGCAAGTTTCTAACACAGCGTGTACTTGCACCATTGGTTTCGGGGTGCTATTCTATTCACACTGATGCAATTTAACATGCTAGAATTATCCTCTCCCAAAAAAAGCTAGCATTTCTGGATTTTGTGTTTTCTAAAGAATAATTTTCTGTGGTTACCTGACAGCGTATGTTCAATGAACATTTTTGTTTTCTAGAGTTGGAGCCATTTAGATGATTTCTAAGGCCCCTTCCAGCCTATGCCATTCTATGATTCTATGATTTATAGTACACATCCCTCCTGCTTTCCATTAGAAATTGAATTCATAAATTATTTACATGCTTTTGGGAGAAATCTAGTCTGTCTTCTATCTTATAAATTCTTTCCTCCCCATTAACACACCATAAAATGGGTTTAATTAGGGCCCTGTGAACACACTGGTTCTTTATCAGTCAGCTGCCATTCTTACTAGGGATTTTTGTTTACTCGGTTTCCCGTGTGACCTGCTGAAAAATGATATATTATAACTGAATGTGAGTTGGCCATGTATGAGGGAGTAGTGAAATGTCATTGCCTGAGTAGACATGGAAGATATTTGAAACTGTCCAAGAGCAATGCCTGTGATTAAGTGGATGCTCTGAAACATGGAGCACTGCCACAATAATATGACTGTTTATTAAAGGACATCTTTGTGTGGTGCAATTATAAGTCACTTAATATTAGAAGAATGAAGACTGGGAAGCAGCCTCAAGCCCATTAGTGGCGTATCTTCAAAGCATGTCTGGGATAAAGCCCATTAAAGGCGTATCTTCAAAGCATGTCTGGCATGTTGGATTCAAAATGTGAGAACTTGATCTCAGAATAAAATTATAATAAATTTTTAAGCAGGAAGAGTGGTTTGGGACAGGAGGTGGCATGCAGCTCCTGAACCAAAAGAAGTCCAAGACTTAAAAGCTGAGTCTTAAGTCAACTACTACCAACTGAGGAATTAACTCTTACTTATACAAAGTCCATTGACAGATTAATGAGATGGAGTTTTAGTGTTTTTTTCTGCATGCTCTAGATGTAACTGTTAAAAAATTTACTGTCTTGAGTCTTTCCTTGCAGTATGATGGTGAAGTAGCTTTGTTCTCTACCTGCAAGAAAGTAGACAGTTTGAGAGCCCTCATGGAGCGAGACCAGCACACAAACAGAAGAGTTTTCCTTCTCTCCAGTGCTCTGCACTGTTGTTCTGCTCTGCTGGTGCCTGCAGCTCTCTCTGAGCTGGACAGAAAGCAAGGTCCTTCAAAAACCAGAGTGGCTTTCTCTGTCCCACAGTCTTGATCGTTCATCAGAGATCCTGCATGCACAGGGTGACTCCCACCTGTCTTTTTTGATTCTGGGTGTTGGACCTGCTTAATCACTTCTTACTTGATGTTCATTTATGCACGCTTTCCTATGCGCCTTTCATTTTGTTCAGGAAACAAGCTGTACTGTTGTTTGAAAAACAAAAAAAAGCAAGGTTTAAAAGCGGAAAAAGGGTAAGAAAGCATGACTCTGGCAGGCTCCAGCCTGCCTCCGTTAAGATGGAGGGAATCCTGGGAACTGCTGTTCCGTTTCACATATTTTAAAATAAATGTGTGAACTGTGATTTCTGTATTGCAGCTTCCACCAGATGAAGAGAATACTTTTCAACCCCCTTTGTTGTTACTAAATAGAGTGAAGTTGCTCATCATAGAGGTGGAACGTTACAAAACTAAAGAAAGCAAAACAATGGCTGATTTGGAAATCTGCCTTGAGTGTCTCCATTCTTTCTCCTTCTAAGGTTATACTTACTTATGTCTGAATACCATCCAGTGTCTCAGTACTGTCTCACACAGGCGATAAGTAACACTTTTTCTTCGCTTTTTGCCATGTACATAGCAAGGACCACTTTAACAGTATCAATAAATTGAGATTTTTTTAAAATAGATAAAATAACTTAAAATCTCATTCTCTGCAGTACCTACTTAAGCATTTGGTGCTTCTGATGTACTTAATAAAGAAACCAGCATACTTTTGGAACTGCTTTTCTAGAAATAAAAGCTGCAGCTGGACACTGCCATGCAGATAAAGCAGCAAATGTAGAACGATGATGTCCTGATGTCGCCACACTATTAAGTTTCCAAGGTACTTCACTGCTTAGTGTCTCCTACAAAGAAGAAATGTGATGGGGGGTTAGGCCGGTTCATTATAGTAAGGGAAGTTTTCTCAGCTGTGCTGTCCTAGTGATGGCTGCAGGAGTAATCCCGCTGTGCAGCACAGCAGCAGGAGGTTTGGGAGAGCTGAGGATGTCAGATGTGCCTCCTGAGATGAAGCAGGTATATCTGAACGTGCTTAAACTTCAGTCTTTTTATAAAAGAGAAAAACGATGTCTGGCAAGGGGGAGAGTTGGGTTGTTTGATGAGCTAGATCAGGGTGTGCTGAAAGATAACGTCTCTCCAGTTAAATGTGATTTGCTTTGATCTGGGTTTTTTGGGGGGATTCGCAGAGAGGACATGGGGGGAATATGTGTAGGAAACTTTCCCTTTAGGTTCTGTCAGTCGAGTAATACCTTTAAAATAGAAAAATGTAGCAAGGCTGTGTTTCAGTGTGGTTTTTTTTAGCACTTTCAGTTCTACCTCGACCACACTAGGGCAAGTGGGTGGGAAAGGAAACTGAATTTTAGGGAAGCATTGTCAGGTAGTAATTACACTCAGGGTAAGAATGAGTAAGTTTCCTGATGAAGGGTGTTCTGCAAGTAGTTTCACTTAACAGGCTGACTGCTTTGTCTCCAGTATTTTGTCTCTGTGTACTGATGTATTGGCGTGCACCTCTCGCTGATCTATACTCTGTAAATGAATTGCAAAATCCAGACTGCAAATAAAAAATCAGTCATTTCCTCTTAGCTAGGGGCCCGCTTGCCAAGCTACTTGTATGATCAGGTGTTACTCTCTTCAAGTTTCAAGCACAGTTCCTGGTCTCCTCTCCAGGAGACGAGTAATTTTTGGGAGGTTTGCAATGGAAAATAGGCCCAGCGGAACGTGAAGTAAGTGTAAGTCGTATATATAGCAGAGATGCACATACAGTTGAGAAGCTAACTTTGAGAGCAAACAAGGTACAATCTTGTGTTCCTCATGATCAAGTTTGAAGAATACAACGAAATACTAAACTTAATTTATCCGCATCTCTGCCATTCCTAATGAGCCCACTCTCCTAAATTAAAGGTGCTGTGTATGTAATTTGAATATATCTTATTATAATAGAATCTTCTCTTTGCTGCTCTTAGGTGTAGCAACTGTAATTTAGATTTCATATTTCCATCTGAAGTTAATTGTTATTCCTCATAGTTCAGGAGAAGCTGCCAGTGGATGCCTAATCAAGAGAACTCGAGCTAAATTATGCTTCATGTCAGTTAATCTTAAATTTTGCGCCAGTGTTTAGGAGAGATTCATCCCATCCCATAAACAAGAACAGCATTATTTCTTTGGGGAAAATATTGTATGTTTGAAATAAGATTGTTTGGAATGAAAATTTCTTGTGGCCAAAAGCCACAGTACTTTGCTTTTGCTCTTACTGTTTTAAAATGGTGTGCTTTTGGCAACCATTTGAATACATCTTCCCGACATAATAATTTTCCATACACGTTATTCCACAGAATGACAGTTAGAGATTGGGAATAAAAAGTGTTATTTTAGGGACACGGTGGGGGAAAGAAAAAAATACTGAATTATACAGAAGTTAAGCAAAATACTGTGCGTTACAGCGCACACAGAAAACAAATCCAAAGCGTGAGAGCCAGTATTGGCACCCATCAAAGAATTCCAGACTCCTTTATAAATGAGCAGGACTGTGTTTGCTCTGATAACAGGCTTCAAGCCACCCAGAAAATAAAAAGCTGCCAGGCATCCCCGGCACTCAGGCACACATCTCCTGAAGGACACACAATGCTGCTGTCTCCGTGGTGCATCCGCAGTCACCGCTGTTCCAGCGTGCGCGTCGGCTCCAGGGTCTGTCGGAGCACAAAAGAGCCATCACGAGTTCATGTCAGGGGGCGGCCTGTGTAAAAGTTGGGAATTGTCTCCAAGGATTAAATACAATCCATGGTGACAGGAAGGTAAATAATAGCCAGTAACCTTGTTGTGTGTGCTAGAAAGGCGTTATAAACGGGTGAGGCGGAAAAGGGCATAATCCAGCGCGGAGAAGTGCCCTTTCCTCTGCTGCAGCCTTTGTTTGGCTGGTGACCACCCCCAAATAATGAGATCTTCTGGCCGTTTTTAATGTGGATTGATTTTTACCAGTTCCTGAAAGTGTGTTTTAAACTTTTTCATGTCGGTCTTAGTGACAGATCAGAGCATTGATTCTTTACATTATCACAATAGCTTAATACGGCAAGTGTGTGAAAATCTTAATGAACTGCTGAGCATCACAGTTTGGAAACCTGAGGAAATCACCGGGTAAAACCCACAGTTGTGCAGATACTGTTGACTGCTGGTGTGGAATGCAAAGGTTTCAGAAAAATCAGTGTCAGGCTTTTAAACCAATTTGAAAGTCAAAATAAGTTTACTCTTGAGATGACAAGTACAGGTCATTATGGCACCAAACAGGCCAAATATAGAATTCTTCTCCTTCAGAGAACTCTATCAGGAGCTTTATTCATTTTGATACGTAGCTGTATTATGTTTTTCCGCAGTATTCTGTTTCCATCTGACAAATTACATCACGTAAAACTAATGAATTGGGTCTACAATTGCAGAAAGTTGTTTTCCTGATACTTGAATTTCGTGAAACCAGGGGGAGGTGCCAGGCAATTTGGAACTGTTCTTAGGTCCAGGAATAACTCCTAAAAACCCCCAAAAGATAGTGCTGAGGCAGCACAGTTCTCAAATTATTCTCGTGGCTGTGGGATCTCCTAATAACATCACAAGGCTGAGGGAGGAGCCAGTGGTAAAGTTTCTGTGGAGCATCTCTGCTGGGACAGCTTTTGTCTATGTTGTTGAGGCTTTCTGAGATTTTATCTAACTGCTTTTCCGACTTCCACGCCCCCCGCTCCTTCATCTGTAGTTGGAAAGTTCCCAAAAGCTTTGGTATCTGATGGTCTGTGACTGATGCAACTTTGAAACGCACATCAGAGATTGTGGCAGAGACAAGGCTGCTCCTTCTTGTCCCGGCAGCTTCCACCTCTCACCTGGACTGCGGGAAGGCGGCTGTGTTATCACCCTTCCTGCTCAGATCACGAGGAGTGGGGAGCTTATTGGCAGAGCGAGTGCAAGACTTAATCCCTGCTGGTTTCTGAATGGAAATTAGTGTGTTTGTCCCATAAAGCCTTTTCTTAGAGGCTCTTTTTCTGTTCCAGCTCTCCCATATATGATCCGTGGAAGCTGTCAAGGTCGAACACTGAAATTTGAAATGGCAATGTCTGCAGCTTTAACATTCACCTCTCAGTCCGGTTCAGAATCGTTTAAATTTGTCAGTGCTTGAGATGCAATATAAGGGCGATCTTGTTGAGCGATACTGAAATGAGGATGTCTGAAACAGAGCTCAAGGAGAGAAAATGTAACTTGCTGTTGTGTCTTCATGATGGGGAGGATGTTGAGGATGTTGTGGATGTTGCTTTTCTGTCCCTTTGCTAGTCTGTGTCATACTTAGCACGTTCTAAGTGGTGACAAGGTCATCTGAAAGCTTGCAGAAGTAGCTTTGGTTTTTTTAGTCAATTCTAAGTACGAAATATCTGTATATGTTGTTTGTATACTAGATGACTGCTGAATGGAGCTGAAGAAGTACTTGTGTTTAAAAATGAAAATTTATTTTCTCCCCCCAAGCTGAGAGGCTATGTGTATGCTCTGGCTGTGTCTTCTTAACTGCACCGTTCTTCCTGTAGTTCTGCCAGCTCTGGTTAGTGGTTCTTCGCCATTTGACTCGGGCTGTAATTGCTCAGGCTTTCCTTGCTGGAGGTTCAGCACTTCAGCCCATGTCCTGTTATTCACACAATGGATGACATAATAGCATGGACCAGAATTCCAGCTGAGTGGATGACTCTTACTAACCAGGGTTTATCTTGGTGAGATTATAAAGCCTGAACCAGACGGTTGCAGATCTGATTACCACAACTTGGGGTGGAGGTTCTTTCTGTAGCCAGTACTTAATTACCATGTGTCGGGCCTGCGTGGTTGGGTGACCAGACTGTGTTTAGAGCCTCGGTGTGCACGAGTGCGATGTGTCAGTCGTATAAACCATAACCAGTTCAGATAGTCCTATTTCACGTACGTGTGAGACACTGTGTTTTCGGTGCGCGCTCTGTGAGATGGCCTTGGGATGTGACGTGGTGCCTAGATTCAACAGGCCATTTCAGCAGTTCAGCTGGAGGGTCTGTTACGAAACCCAAAGCCCCGTTAGCATGTGTACGGTTACTCGAAGTGTGATTTTAAAAAGGAAAAAACCAACATCCCTGTCTGTTAGTTAGTAAGCAGTTAGTTCTGTCTGGTTGCCAGTTCAGTGTAGTGTTGAAAAAGGGCTGGCTTTGAGCTGGTTTCATTTGTGTGGTTCTGTCTGGTGGCACTGAATACTGTTGTCATCTTCAGAAATAAAGTTCTTCCCTTCTTACCCTTTTTTGGTGATTAGTTGTTATCTTACCTCAACAATCTTGCCAGAAGAGCTATTCTTCACGTACCTTTGTCAGTTCTTTTTCTAGTAAGTATTCCTTGATTTTCATGCCTGAGTTTTCGTAAGTGACCTACCTGCCCCATTTATTGTATTGTATTAATGTATTAGCCATTGATTAATGCTTCCACAAGGAGGACATTTGCAGGTGTCACAGAAACCCCTGTGAATAAACTTCTACCTGAAGTTAGGCATCATTAATAGTATTTGTGATTTCTGTGTGTACCTAAGACGTAGCAATGCTTTTGTGGCAGGTTGTATGAGGTAATGAATTGAATTTCTCAGGCACTTTGGATCAGTGTGCACGCAGAATTAATGATAAACCATTCAGGCAGCTGGTAATATTTTTTGAAGATGTTATGTTCCTTTTTTCCCAATATATTTGGATTTTCCCTCCACATTGTGTATTTATTTGAAGTCTCACAGAGGCAATATTAAATGCTGGACCATCTGTATGTTTTGGTCACAGATCATCTGATCTTTGAGTCAGGAAATATGGTATTTCTAACGACGTTATTTTAAGGTCTTTAATTTCTTTGTCTATTTCTCGGTGATACTTAGAACTCTAAAAGTTCAAATAGAACATGATTTGTTCCTGGAACTCACCTTTACAAGATACACTCATAGCTCTTGTGTAGTTGTCACGATCAGTGTTAAGTACAATCAGCTTCAGTAGAGAACAGCCCTCAAATCTTCACAGCAGGCAGTTAGTGACAAATGGATTAAGCTCAGTCCTTTAGTCGTCAGTCTGTCCTTCCTGCAAGTGCCTGGGCTGTTCACTTTACTAGGAATGGTAGCAGATTGGCTCCCTGAAAGACAGAGAATTTTATGTACCTGATGCCAGTGGTAGAGGGTACACTGTGAAAAAGTTTGCAACTGAGAAACTTCCCCACTAGTTGCCTCTGATCATGGACATGGTGATGTTGCCTGGTGAGATATGGCTTATGGCACGGCAGGTGGAGGTTAGTGTCCTGTCAATCGCTGCTGTTGGCAAGGAGTGTTCTGTTTTACATGTCCTCAGCTTAAAAAACAGCATATTTTATTGTATGCCACTTGCATTTTCTAGTTAGTCCAGGGATTTAGATAATTGTGGAGCGTAAAGCCATTTTGAGAAGGCAAATCTCAGCCTGAACAGCTGTTGCAACAGGATAGAGATAGATGTGCCCAGGTGAAAAGCTCTGTGATGCTTGGGCAGCAGATGCCACATGTCCGGATTGTTAAGAGCAAGCTCGTTGGGGAGTTACTGAGCAGTGGGCTGTGCCTTCTGAATATAGTGACAGTGTAAAGCCAAGATGGCCATCAGCCTCATGTTCTGTGGAAAGAATATGTAAACTCAGCTTCTGTGAGGTAAACCAAGAATATGAACTGAGTTTTCCAAAATGCAACTGAAACTGTACCATGTGCTATGGATCCTGACTCAAGTTGTAATGATTTATTTTGAGTCAGGTTTAGGATTCGTGCAAGGGAGACATGCCTTCGTTGAAGACGACAGGCTTGCGTTCATTCCCACACCCTTGACTTTCATCCGGCCACTCAAATGATTGTAGGAATTTATGGAATTGTAACAGTAAGTGTCATGGTTTGATGTGGAGGGGGGGGTGGTTCTGGTGGCAGGAGAGGGATTTTGCTCCCTGCGACCTCCCTGGTTTTGGATCCGGGTTAGGCTTAGTTCTGGCCACCGGATCAGACTGCCATCCCCCTCGGGGTTGAGCCAATAGGGCGCCTCTGCGAATTGCCCTATTTAAGTCAGGACAAGGGAACCGGAAAAGGTGCTTCGCCCAGGATCGACCAGAGAAGGGAGGAGGGCACTGCCCCCTCTCCCTGGCTCCCGGCCGGGCAGCTGCCTGCGTCGGGCCGGCGCCGCCCACGGAGAATGGCGGCGGCGGAGCCAGCTGGGGAACTCGGGGGCACCCCACTCCCAGGGTGCCCACTGGGCTGAGTTCACCTGGAGAGGACTGAGATCTGAGAGAAACAGCCGCATCGACAGCAGGTCAGTGAGGATGGAGCGGGAGGAGGTGTGCCGGAGCCGAGTTTCCCCTGCGGCTGATGGTGAGATAGCAGGCGGCCCCCCTGCAACCAGGACGGCCTCGGTGGAGCAGCGACCCACTCGCAGCCTGTGGGGAGAAGATGCCTGAGCCCGAGGATGGTCGTGTTGGGGGCACGGCAAGGCAGAAAGGCATCTGGAGTCTTCGTGACGACCCACGCCGGAGCGAGTGGCTACAGCTCCCTAAGTACCCGAGACTGTGGTATAGCCCACACCGGAGCAATCTGTGGGGAAGGATTGTTTCCAGTGGGCTGGACTCACGTTGGAGAAATTTGTGGATTTTTTCCTCGTGGGTAGGGGATCCATTGGAGCAGGGGAAAAGGGTGTAAGGACTCCTTCTCCTTTAAGAAAGAAGCAGCAGTAACAGCACGGAATGAACTGACCTGCACTCCCCCAGTCCCTGCCCCCTGTGCTGCTGGGGGGAGGAGGTAGAGCCGGGAGGAAAAGGAAGGGGGGGGGGGGAAAGGTGTTGGTTTTAAGATCTGGTTTTGTTTCTTTCTGTCCTCTCAAGTAATCGGTTTTTATTTCCCTTTGTCCTTCTAAGTAATCATTAATAAACTGTTTTGCTTTGAGAAAAGCGCTGCCTGTTTTGCCCAGGACCATGGTTGGTGGGTGCTCCCTCTGTTCTTGCCTCAACCCTCAGTCCTTTTGTTTTTTTTTTTTTTTTTCTCTCCTCTCTACTTTATTGGAGAAGGAGAGACTGTGTGAGTTTTAGTTGCTGGATCAGCCTAAAACCACGACAGTAAGTCATAAATCGAGGTTAAGAGTCCTGAGGTTGCTTCTGCAAGTTTGGCTTATGGCTGTGATGAGATGGCTCTGCCAGTGCCTTGGTAAGAGAATTCTTTTAGGGCTAACCTAAATTCGTTAAATTCCTTGTAGTTGGGAGCTACTTGCCAAAACCTGACTCCATACATGGCAGTCGTGCTGGCATGCCCAGTTAGTTTTGTTGTATTAAGTAGCTCTTTCTCCTGGGTTGAATGTTTGGACTTTACACGTGAAATTTCCATGTGTAGTGAGTATCCCTTGGATGCTAAAATCCTGTAGAAAAATTACTCCTTTTTGCTGGGGAAGTTTAACCAGATGTTTCTTCTTCCATCTTTTCTTACTTGATCCAGTTGAAGCTGCTTGGATTTGGTAATTAAAGGCCAGTCTCTGTATGGCTGTTCTGTGGGTATTTGGAAAGGGTAAGTGCAAAAGAGAACCAGTGCCTGTGAAGCAGGTGTTAAATATTCTCCATGTGTTATATGTCTCCAGTATAGCTCCATGTGATTCTTAGAAGGAATGGAGCATGGCCCTGAGGAGGAAGAGGGAAAGTTTTCATATGCTACCTGAGAAATTGTTTTGACAGCCTTTCCCACACTAGTGCTGTAAAAACCACTTGGTGAGCTTCTGCTGAGCTTCTGAAACCTGCAGCATTGCCACGAAAATCCTACTCAAACGACATGGGTGAACCCAAAGGTCTTTTTTAATATAAATCAGTATGTTTGAGAATGGAAAGACACCATAAATACTGACAATACACTGAATCTTTTGCCAAAATAACATATTGCTTGTGTTTCTTTTAAGCTGCCTAATTAAATATAGATATAAAATGACTGGTGTGATTAATAATGGAGCGTGCCATGTTGGACAGTGTACATTCTCTATACAGTGCTTCATCTGATCGACACTAGGTTCAGTTTCCAAGAATGTGCTCTGAAATACTGCAAGAGTTGAAGGTTTTTTCTTGCTGGGAGTTGTTTTTGGACTGTTTTCTCTGGAAAACTCAGGCAGCTTTGTGATCCTCAAAGGTAAATAGACACATTGATGTGGTAGCTCTGCTTAGGTGTGTAAGTCACGAGGGGAGATGTGTAACGTAGTGTGAACATGAGTAGCATCAGACTATGCAAGAGAAGTGGTGTGCCTGTGAAAAAGGAGCGTTCTTGGCCTTTAGAACCTCAGCAAAAATAATAACCTCTGCACTGAAATACAAGTGGTCATGGCCCTATTCCTGGGAAATACAGGATGGAAAGGAAATATTTGGTCCTTAAACTTTTATGAAAGGTTACTTGGTAACTAAAGTACTGGACTATTAATACAATATTTGGAAAGCACTTTTATCTGGCAGTGTTATCCCCAACAATGAAGTAAATGTTGGAAGAGCAGTACTAGGTGAAAACTGGTTTTGGTTTCTAACAGTCCTCTAGCAATGGAATTTGTAATTTCTCTTCTCTTTGTCTTCGTTCCTGTTTTCTGTCTTCATCCCTTCCATTATTCTGACTTCAGAGACCACCTTTGACTTTTTGCATTCTTTTTCCTTTACATGTAGGCTGGTGTAAATTCTCGATACTTGAACAGTACTCTAAAGGCAACACATTTAAAAATAATGAAGGCAATTATTACCAAAAATTCAGAAGCTTTCTGGTAACGAGGTTTTTATCTTTTTTTTTTTTATTTTTCAACATAATGTATCCATTGTATTCATTGACAAGAGAAGTTATTAAAACATAATCATAAAGCCTTTAAAAAAAAGTTAAGTGTTTATTTAGAGTAACAGGAAACCTTGCAAGTACTTTATAAAAAATAACAATTTTCAGGATTTTTATTGTAGACTGACCATGATCGTGAGGAGGTAAAAAAATTCTGCCTCATAGACTTAATCTATACTTGTGTTTTAGTGTGTTTCTCCAAAGTTTGCCCGGCGTAGCGGGCATTTCTGAGGAAAACACAGGAGTTAGTTCTGCCATGAATCAGAGCCAGAGCACTAATTCTTATGTTCTGCTTCTCTCAGAAAACCTCTTGAATAAAACAAGTGACCAAACACGGCAGGAGCTGATACCCAGAGCAAACTTCTCCCTGCTCTCTTTTAAAGGAAGAAAAGAATTGTATTGTATTGTTTTAAACTGCAGAGTAATTACTACAGATAATAGTCTCTGATGCATTCATTAAATTCAAACTACATATGGAAATAATTTATTATACACAAGGAACAAAACAAGAGGAAATGCGTAAATGTCAGAAATGACGCAATATGACTTTCTGTCCTTGAACATCGATTGAGTTTAATTAAGTGTGAAGCTAGTCCAGAAATTGCCAAGGTTCTTCAAATGTTTCTTGTTTTTGGCCAGGTGAACTGCTTGAATTATTTTATAATTTCACATGCTGTAGCAAAAGAGTGATCGAGTTGGAGTAGCTCTTAACAGATCTCAGTGGTACCAGTCTGGCTGTGGCTTCTCGCTGTGAAGAAAACCTCAGCCTCTGCATTTTGATACAGCTGGCTAGTACTGGTGCCCTTGTGTCGGCCACCGCGCTGCAGCTGGTGGCCGCTGCTCCAAGGCTGCCCCAAGATGTGTTGGGAGGATTGTTCATTTTGTCTTTCTGCCCCACCTATACATCTTTAAGGAAAAACATGTTTGGTGTCACTGGTGTGGAGGAGCTCAACTGGAATTTCAAAAGCTGAAGGACACGATGACCCACAGCGTTGTCAGTGGTGTTACAGGAAAGAATAGTTTGAGATATAGATTCACTTCTGTGCTTGATCTCTGTTACCGTAACTGAAGAAAATATTTTTCTATATAACACCTTGAGAAGGCAATGCTGAACGTTTTTTCTTTAGATCTTCTGGCATTGTAAGTAAACTGGTAATTACATCTGGTGCTCTTCTAGGTATAGGGCACAGGGCTGCTCTTTGGAAGTTTGTTAGTTTTTCAGCTGATAAGACAGCTTGAGTCTAAACAGAACAAGTCAGCTGAAGTCTTAGTTCTTAAAACATAAGCATACATTATGTTATCTAAGATCATAAATAAATAAAATATACCACTTCAAATAGAACCAAGGGGCAAATCTCACTAGTCATATAAAAGGAAGCAAGTCAGAAGTGACATGAAAAATACGAAAGAAAAAGTGAAACTGAATAAAGTGTCTGAACTTTCACCCACAATGCATCCTGCAATATATTTGCTAATGCAGAATTGACCCATGTTGAGCTAAATGGGTTACTTTTTGTTTTTCAGACGTGCTATACAATGTGTGGAGAATGCTGAAATGCAGTGTTGAAGCAGACTTCCCAGTAAATTTTCACTAATTAACTAGTCGTGGTTGGTATCTGGCAACATAAATACGAATCACAAAATGCGATTCTTTTGCACATGTGCCTGAATAAATGCAGGTGTTTGGCAGCAGGAGTACCACAGACCCCAAACATACAGTCACAACAGCACATCTTTTGTTGAGCAATCAATGAAATCTTATTCCTTCCAGTCGCACCAAACAGAACAGCTGCAGCTGGTGTGGAAGTGTTGCTCACCAGGGCGATCATGCAGAAGGAGGAAGCAAACACTTCGCCCTTTTTCTGGGTGCTTCAGAATGTGAATGGCCGTGGACGGGCAGTCCTGCTCTGCAAGTTCACGCAGAGCTCGGAGCAGTAAGTGCGAGATGCTCCATAAATGAGAGAGGAAGTGTGGAGTTTGAACGGCACACAGACTTTGCGCTGCTTTGCCATCATCAGTAGCCAGAATAGTGCTTCAAGCAGCCAGAGTATCACCGTTCTGAAAGGTTTCACGTAGCGTTTCCCGCTGCCAGGGTTTTAAGAAAGTTTGCACTGACATACAGGTTCACTATGCTACTTTTGTGCTTTTAATATTTAAACCCCAAGTCTTTATCAGGTCGTCCGCTGCGTCTCTGTTAAAACATTGAAGAAGGCACAGCATGCCCTCTGTGTTCATACGCCAATATGAAACTGCTTCTGCAGCCCCGTGGCTGGGTTGTTGAGGGGTCCAGCCGTGGTTCTGGGGTGAGCAAAGTTCCTGAAGAATGCCCAGTGGAGTGTGAGTGGCACCTGCCCCCTCACACGGCTGGATTTGCTTTTATCACCTGACCATGGACACACGGGATGGAACCGATGTCCATCTGTGAACCACACAACAGTGCGTGTCCTGTCATGACCTGTGACGGGCTTGGGAAGCGGTTTGATGTGGAATGAGGCCAACAGCTGGATGTCCTGTTCGGAGCTGCGGTGGCCAGCACAGCACCCGTGAGGCAGTACCGCCGTACAGCTGTCCCGAGGAACGGTGATGGATGTTTCGATCCAAGCTTCATCTTCCATTAATGTGTTCACAACCGTAACAAAATGCAAGTATACATTTCCCTGCCCTGAACTATCACCAAAACCACGTTTTAAACCTTTCTAACAAAGCATCGGCAACTTTTTATTGTGTCCAGCTGACAGAATTATATTTCAGTGAAACAATATTTTATAACAATTTATATATTTCACCGAGTATATTAAATAACCCCAAGAAGCTTGCTACTAATTCAACATTACAGTTTCATCCTGCTCTAATTTATATGTTTGTCTTTAAGATTAGTGTTTTATTTGAATCTCATTGACTTTATTGTTTGTCAAGAACTAATTCTGATGATCTTCAGTTTCATCTGTTCTTTGTGGTTTGGTGTCAGTGAAGACCATCACAGTAGGAGTAAAAGTTTGGTCTCTGCAGTGTACTTACACAACGGTACACATCCGTGTTGTACGCAGGAAGCGTTTTAGCAAATGTGTGGTGCAGGCTGCATTCTGTAATGCTGCTGTCTGAATTTATAAAACATATTTTCTGAAACCTTATTGTATATGAAAATTGAAAAAAAAACCCTGATGGATGAGGTATGAAGTGGAATCAGTAAGTTATCTAGATGAAGCATTTTTACAGAAGTGTTTGTTTTGGGAAATAATTCATAAATAAAATGAAGAGTGGACTGATGGGTTCTGTGAGTGAACCTTCTTGGGATTTGTAATTCTGAAAGTATTTGATGTTGGCATAACCTGGCTCCCATCAGCCGGTGATAAAGCTTCTTTTGAATCAGAAGAGGTAGCAGAATGAACCGTGACCCGAATGCTTCAAAAATCCCGGTGGTTGTTGCTCCTTTTTAAAAGAGCAATTACTTGTTTAACAGAACCAGTATTCCTACAAAATAAAGCCCTGAGGCACAAATGTGGGAAGTTGCAGTGACTGACCCCTAAGGAAAAAGTCTTTCCTAGATTCTCATTTTCAGAAATCTTGTTACATCAGAAAGCTTATTTTGTTCATTTAATGAACCAAACTACTAATAGGTCTTTTGGATTTAATTCAGCCCAAGAGTGATGTTTTCTCACTGAATATAGATGCCATTCGTACTCATTTTAGTCTGAAAAGTAGAACCCCGTTTGGATTATTAGCTTTTTGCTTGGTGACTTGGTGATTAATTTTTACCTCAACATAAGAGATTCTTCCATTGTCTTTTTCCTTTTTTCTGATGAAAAGACAGTTATTAATAATTTGGATATGAACACCACAGTGCTAGTTTTTTTAAAAAAATAGGTAATCCATTTTTTTCAGCTAGTGTGGCACAATCATATTTATTCAATTTGTACAATTTAGTTGATGGTGGGTGTTTTGTTTTTCAAAGAAAAAAATAGATTTTAAGATATTGGAGTGGATTTCCATGAAGTCAGAAGCCTAAGGCTGCACAGAAATATGCTGGATTTTCATGTGCTCACCACATTTCCATGCACAAATCAAATTAATTGTGTGCTTGTTTTTGCTTGGGGCCTTGTCCTTCTGTTGTGGTTTTTTTTTATTATTTTTCTGTGTGTTAAAACAGCCTTTCTTAGGAATGAGTACAGATCAGTTTGACTCTCTGCAACTCATGTTTGCTGTGGGGTAGTAGTAGAGACAGTGGGAAAGTCAGGAAATTAGTCTGTATTTGTGCTCTGAGACTGTAACAAACCCCAAAGGTGCAACAGAGACTTGGTTCCATCAGTCCCTAACGCCGTTATAGTCAGCCTGAGCTCAAGCTGCCAGCAAATCCCACCACGTCATCTTGGCCCCTTCTAAAGAAAAACAGGGAGAGAAAACTGCAGCATGGGCAGACGAGATGCATTGAAACAGTGATGCTGTTCCTGTATCCAAGCACGTTTTGTCTGAGAGAGTAACAAAAAGTTTCTAACGTACAGAGTGATCCCAGGGATTTTCGCTCTGGCGTTGGGAGGGCAGTCTCCGAACTAGCACAGCCATGTGTGGTTTCTTGGCTTTTCTTAAAATATAAGTATAGTCTGTCCTAACTGGTATCTCGAAGTATGGCCAGAAGGGCTGATGTAATAGACAGAGCGTTCCAGGTTGAGGTAGTTAATTTTGCAAATGTAGGAATGGGAGCATTGGAATTGATGGGCTGTTTTGAACTGAGTTCATCACAGAATATAGCCATGACTGGAAGGACAGATCCTGGTTTTTTTTAGTTGGTATTGCAAGTGGGGTGGTAACGTATCATGCATACAAGAGAAATCTGAAATAGCTATGTGAGAAAAAAAGAAAAAGAACTGCAGACAGGTCTCAGTGAGACTGACCTGGGAGAAAAGGAAAGCCAAAGAGACAGATGTATCTGGACTGGAGGGTCATGTTATCTCTGGGGGTGTCCTACACTGTAATTACGTGATTGAAACTTGGCCATTTCTCTTTGTTCTCAATTTTATTATCGTTATTAGTGTTATAGTTACTGTCATCCAGTGCACTTTGCCAAGCTAAACTGCAGCTCATGCTCAAGGTATCTGCACTTGAGCCTTTTCCTGCTGCCCTTGACCAGCATGGAAATGACTCTGGTGGGGCTTGGCTGCTGAATAGCAGGAGTTTTGAGAAGGAAGACGTTAGTGTAAACATACATGTCTTATTTTTCCTGATAGCGTATGCCACTGAGAGATAAGGACGTGGCCAAGCTGACCACAGAGTATTTTAGTATTTAATCACCTTGTTGTTCACAGTGGAGCAGTGTTTTTCAGTGTGGCAAACAAAGGTGGCCCACGTGCGGGCCGTGGAATTCCTAATTTAATGCAGACAGCCCGCTGTTGTGCCGTGCCAGTAGGTGAGGGTGGTCTGGGTGCTCCTGGAAAGCAGAGCGTTTCACCGAAGTGTGTGTTGCGTTCCGAGTTACATCCTGAAAGCTGAACTTGGCAGGCAGTTTTATGAAATAACTGGAGGAAGGTAGAGGCCTATAAAGTGATGCCGGCATGTGGATTGTGTTTCAGCAGGCACCCTTGGAGAGAGACGTTCAGTTCCCAAGCTTTTGATATGCCGTGGGGAAGGAAAACACACACAGCTGACTTCTGAGCTTCCAGCTACATGCAGTACCTGAATATGAATACCAGATCTAAAATCGAGGACAGGAACAATCCTGAAAATACACTTGCACAAGCTGATACAGTCAGTGTGTTTGATCTGACAGGAAGGAATTGCATGCAGATTGTTAAACTAAAACTGTCTCTTCAAAAGCTTTGTTCCTACAAAGTGTCGTTGCAGCTGGAAAGCTCTGCGGCTCATGACGCCTACGTGTGTCTTACAGAAAAGTATATAGTCAGAAATGGAAGAATTTAATCAGGATTCAGGAATGGCCCTTTAAGAGGGAGCATTGTGTTTAGGTAGTGTAGTAATTGATTTGGGAAGACTGCAAGGTAATCACTATAACTTTTGTCTTGGATTGGAGAATTTAAATTCCTGTCTCGCACAGACTATGCCAGATTATGCACCTCTCTCCCCCCAGTCCCATTGTTCTCCTCAGTGGCTCTGGTGGGTTTTTCTGATTGTCAACTGGTGATGGTACTTTATATGGCTGAGGGAAATGTACTCCCTCCCTCCCTCCAGTGTTCCCTGGCTCCAGAGAATTTGTTGGTCTGTTAATTCTCATTTTTCTCTCCCCTGTGCATTCCTGCAGCCTTCCTCTTTTAGCCTTCTTTATTACTCCATTTCCTCTTGCCTTTGCTGCCTCTTTCTATCCATTAACATATTCTGAAAAAGTTCCCCAACCCCGCCATTGTTAATGTTTATACAAGCTGGTTCACGTGAAGGAAATTAAGATGTTGTTTAGCCAAACTTTTTCACTGCACATTTTAATTTTCTGGATTTATGATAGAGCAGCTGTGGCTGAATCCCATTTGAAAAACTTCTGGGATTTTTTCCTGTAAGTGTGAAATCATATAAACCCTTGGAAAGGGAGGGGGATTGTATCTAAAGCACTAACAGTAAAACCTGTTCCGGCTGTTGTGGCACAAGACTGATGCATTCTTTCACCAGAAAATTTCTACCTAGAAGAACTGACGTTCTGGTCAGAATTAAGTCTGTAGCTTTGTGTTTTGATACGTGTAGATGGGCCATATTTTGCAGTAAAACAGACTTAGCGATGTCACACTGTGTCTTCCCTCTCTGCCAGGTTTCATCTGGGAATAACAACGAGGTGGTGTGGACACAGGGAAAAGTGATACAGAATGAACTCCCAGTTTATTATTTTTAATGGGAGCCTAGCACTTCCAAGTGTTTTCAGCAGCAGTCAGGGCCTAGCTTGATATCTAGGGATGCATTTTTTAAACACAGAAATACATTCAAACCAAAGCTTCGATTCAACAGTACAGGAAATGGAAGTGAATGCTCTTAAAAGGAGACACTTCTGGCCTCACAAACGTTGTAGGTCTGTACTGAAAGAAGCAAAGAACAAATTAAGGAACCAGAGATTATAACATCAGCTTGAAATGAACAGAAACAATGAATTGTAAATAGCATTGATGATGAATACAGTAAAACTATTTCGCCTCCTCATGTCTCTTAACAACTTCAGCAGCCATCCAACTCTTCTGTTTGCCATTGGTTGTTGTTCCTTATGCCCAGGAATGTAATATAACAAATGTAATGCTGTTGGCAATCTCAGTGACATCACAGTTGCATCTCAATTCATTGGAAATACAGTTGTGTTTTGTAGTGAAGGAAAATAGGCAGACAGATCTGTAGGGAGAGAGCAACATAGCCAAAGCACTATGTCACAGTGGGACATAAAGTGTAATTTTTTGAAGTTTTTGAAGAAGAATGGGGGTTTATTAGATGCCTGAAAATGTTACATGATCCTCTAAACATCTTTGGACCTTAAAAAAACCCCACTTAGTTCCTCAGTGAGAATGGTAAACCATTATGTTGTTATCTTCCTGTACCAGATACAAAATCCATGTGACCTTGTCTCTTAGGTGAAGAGAGGCCGTTTATCACTGAGGAACATCACAATGTGAGGTATTCTTCTAGGCTGTACTTCTGCCTGCCACTGTGGGGGCTAAAAACACAGGGATTGAAGGTGGTGCCACTGATCTTTATCATGGACATAAATGAATACTCTGTCCAAACTGATTTTCAGGGTGGCATTGATTTCTTTCACAAAACCTTGCAGTTTTACTGGTGAGACTGTTATCTGCACTTCCATGGCCTCCGTTGTTAGAAAGTGAGCAGAGCCACCTCTAACAATAACAATTTATTGACAACTACGTTTTGAAATGAAGGGCCCTGTGAATAGGTTTATATGTATTCTGACACTCTGGATGGAATTCACAGTTTACTGTCTCAGGGATCCGTAGTTAAACTCAGAACTGCAACACAGTTAAATTAGTCCAGTTTAGTTTAGCATAAACTAAAAAGTTTAACATAAACTAAGACGACAAGAGCCCAGCTTGCCTTCGAGCAACTTGTCATGTTGCCAGAGGCAGAGCGCCCAGCGTGTCTCGTTCCTGTCCGTCTGGGAAGTTGCACTGTCCTTGGCGAGATTGAGCGGGCACGTCCTGGCAAGAATGTCCAAATACCCACTCTGACATGTGGCAAATGCAAGTGAAAAGGTGGAAGAGCGTTGTGATTAGCAGGAGGCAGCAAAACCAGTGTTGGTCTCTGGCTGTAGCTCAGAGAAATACATGGAGGGCACTAGTTTTCCATCGCTTCCATGAATCATCAGCAGCTCATCCTTGGCTGCTGGTGGGTCCGGGTCGGTGGCCCTGTCTTTGAGGGCCACATACATGACACAAATCGAGAAGGCTCGTGTTCGTGTCTGACAAGGCAGATGTGTTGTCAGGGCACCAGGAGATTCCCCAGCAGAGTGCCGCGTTCCTGGTGCTGCTCATCCCCCGTGCAGCGCGTGGTTACCTGTGGGACGTCTAGATCAAGTTCATGGCTGGGTAGGAAGAGGCATAGACAGACAGTGACTGAGGTGTCAGGGTGGATCCTCAGCCAGGGCCCTCCTCTAATGCCTTCAGTAACCAGGAGGACAAAAGGTTATTTTTGCTTTTCTCTTTCCTCACACCCTACAAGGAAAGGAGGGAAAGAAAAGGAAAAAGATCAGGTATGGATTAAGTTTAAAGGAAGCGTGAAAATGAGACAAATATATTTTCCGTGGTTTCTCCAGTGTGATTTTGCAGAAAATGCAGAAATGTTTTCCCAGTGAATTAGCATTTGATGTACCACTTCTTTCTACATAATAAAATGTTTAAAAAATGGAAGCTTTAAATAATAAAAGAGAAAGACGTTTCTGCTGGGGATGAGCACAGTGTCCCCAGTTTAACTAATGTAACTGTACATTCGTTCTGGACCTTTGTCAGCACACATTAAAAATACTTCATCAGTTTAACCCATTTACTTTTCTAAGAGAATCCTGGGAGATCATTGCTGCTAAACGAATTAAGAGACCCAGCCAGTCTAGAAGAGGAACCTTTGAATGTTTAATTTTTCTGTTGCATAATGCACTGTGTGGCACACGTCTCAGAAGACATCTTACAGAGCAATAGCAGACGGGCAGTGGGAATGGAGAGTGCTCTGTGTGCTTGTGTCATTTTTGTGGTAGGCATGGAGGTTGGGAGTGAGTCCTGCAGATGCTACTGCTTGTACAGGGACTGCTGGGTTCAGGATTTACAGCGTCTGTCCATGCCTTATTCTTCTGCTCTTTGTTGTTTTGCTTGTTTGTTTGTGGGGGTTTTGGGCAGTTGATCTGAACTCCATTAAGGACTGGAAACAGGCAACTTGGAACCAGCCTGTTGATGGGGGCAGTGTGGATGAAGGGCAGTGTGGTTCCAACTCCTCCCAAAGTTACACGTATTACAGACTTATTACTCCTTATCAGCTTCTGAAGGAGCTGAACTTCAGCTCTTTTTGTTGCAGAGGAAAAGCTCTTATGAGCTCCTGGAAACAAAGTGAGGTGAAGACCGTAATTTTGTTAACCACCAGAGTCTATTTTAAAATGCTTAAATAAATGTTTCATGTACTGGTAAAGCAGAATTATTTTTATACCCAAGGACTTAGAGGGAATATATGTGCTTGCATGAACCAGACATCTAAGAATATTCTGCATACATATTTGAAATTTAGCTGAATTTGAATCTAAAGCTTGGAGTGAATGAAATGAGATGCATCTTTGCATTTTTCCACCAAAAAAAGCCTCTGAAGTGTGTTACTGTCTGATGACAGAACACTCTTCTTGCTCCTGTAATACAGCAACCCAGTTGGAAACATTTGAATTAAAAACATTGGGCATTTTAGAGTTGCTGAATGAGAATCATTCATGTTGAAAAGCCCATCAAAACCCAATAGATGTTGCATGACAATAAGAAATGGGATTTTTTACTTGCATAGCAGTTTAGATTTTCCTCAAATGCCATCTCCAGTTTTTATATCTATACCCACATAAGCAGGAAGTAAAGTTAAATCTGGGCAGGTTTTCTTTTTGGATTATTTGCTAAATATGTGACAGAAGCCTTCCAGGTTAAATTGTTCCCTGACAACCTGCTTTGGGAAGTTCCCCCTCCATATCAGAGAAGTGATCTTTCTCTGAAGGACACGGATACCACCTACTCCAGAAGTGCATTTATTAAATCAGGTGGTTTTGTACATTGGAATGATGCACAGCATCCAACACACAACTAGGTTCTGGAGTATGATCTCGTGGAAGTCGGATGACAATAAGTAATATATCAATTATTATCACGTGCTTAGAGAAGTCCAGACAGGACGTTTGCTCCTCTGCCATTGCCAAGAAAATGAATCTTGATTTGCATAATGTGTCCAACTTCCATGTTGCTGAATTGTGGCTGATGAAGCTGATGCATTTGATGAACCCCTGAACAAAGAAAAAATAAAAATAATTTAAGAATGTTTTTTGTATCCTGCAATAAAAGACTATTTCCACTAGTTTATATCACTGCAGTGGGATATTTTAACAGAACAGTGTGATGGGCCTTAGTTATCTCATACATTTATTATTATGAAGACTGGATTTTGATGAAATAATTTTTCATTTTTATGTATCGAACATTGTAGCAGTGGTCATGTAATGCAATACTGTCCCATATAATTTTCAATAATCAAAATTCTTTATTTAGATTTATTTTCATTGGGCTAAAATTGAGCTCGATTCCCTTACTGCCTTTATTTTACACTTAGCAGGGTCCACTAACATGACTGGATTTACTTCTAGTTTCAGGTCAAGGAGGGAGGTACACACATCCGCTGTATGTTGGGTAGTTTTGGAGTTGAAGCAAAGCTTTTGTTTTGTTTTGGTTTTTTTCCACAAAGGCTTGATTCTTGAGGAATTCACTGAAATTTCAGAATGTAATGTCAGATGTAAACAGGTGAAGGCAGAAGTCCTAGGAGGGATGAGAATGGAAGAACAGGAAAAGGGATGGTGATTGTAGAAGCCCCAAAAGAAGCAGTTGATAAGAAAGGTTGTGATTAATTTGAGGCACTGCTATTGTATCATGACTGACAGCCTGAACCTGAAGATGATTTATTCACAAAAATATGCATAAGATTAAGGAGAAACCTGTGCCTTCTCTCATGACTTTGCGCTCAGGCAGCGTCATGTTCATTTAAGACGTTCAGCACTTCACAGCACTGCGTGTTTCCTGCACGCGGGATGGCTGGCCGAGGTGCCGGAGCCTTGGGGGATGTGTGCCCTGTTACTCCTGCCAGAGGTGCCAGGGATGCCGTCCTCGGTGAGGACAACTTCTGGCCAAACACCAGCAGCCCTTCGCTTAGAAGTAATAAAGATCCGTTGGTTGTAAACAAAGGAAATTACTTAGGATGCCTTGAACAGTTAAGTGTGGGGAGGTTCCAGTGCTTCCCACAAGGAACCAGCTGAGCTAGTAGCTCTTCCCAGGAGGAGGTTCAGTCTTCTCCCAGGATATGTAAGCTGCCCCAGACTAAATCCATGAATCCTTAGGGCAGAGGCTCTTGACGAGGAGCGCCAAGGGAGAAGTTTTCTTGGTGTTCCTGGTCTTAGGCATCTGCATATGATCCAGGGGTAGCTGTACTGTGACTTCATGGAGCGTGGGTGTAACTGGGCTAGCTTAGGTGTTGGTGACAGCAAGATTGTGGTGGAAGTTGTGTGGCCTCTCTGCGACACGTACCCGCTGTTCTGAAGTGAGATTGTGACAGAATCATTGAACCAGTCCTCGGCACGAGAGTACCTTTTAAAATCAGAGATGTGCTCACAACACTGTGAAGGTGAACCGTGTTCCCTGCCAGTGCCCACCAGCAGTAGTGTTATGGTCAAAAGTGGCACCTGTGAAGGCTCCTCAATCAGAGCGTTGCTGCAAACAACACAGTGGGCAGGTGCAGGTGCAGCAAACAGCACAGTGGGCTCGAGGGGCTGGGCTGGCATGTAACTGCCATGCCAGTTAGCCCAGCATTGTGATTAACCACCATCTGCATTCTTCTGCAACACAGATGTTGCTTAAATTTTTTATTTGAGGTGCTGACTTACTTAGTGGTGGATTCCTGTGAGGCCCTGCACTTCCATTACCATGTTTTTAAGAGCTGCTGGATGTAGAGGGTAGTCTGCACTGCTGCTTTGGGGACAGACAGCAGCCTGCATGCAAGCACTTGATCCTGACATTCCTTTCTCTTTGCTGACTTCCTATTCTTGTAGGATACATTGACGGCACTCTTGGAGCACAGACAGTTTGGCAGAGAGAAGCAAATTATCCCTCACTGAAGTACAGTAATCGCTCTTGCTATTTTCACAAGTATTTGTTAACTGTTTTACAGGTGTGCCCTGAAGAGAGGACTGCGTTCAGAGGGACTTCAGAAAATACAGGTGTGTCTGCAAGAAGTGACTAATTGGGAGAGCAAAAAAGGAAATTTCAGGGCATGGGAAAAGATGTGAGTAAAAGTACAGTGCTATAACTCAGCTTGTATGAATATAATTTCCCCAGTATGCACATTTGCTTAGTGAGGCGGTGCATTCTTACCGAAAGTAATAATCAAAGTTTGTGGAAAGTTTTAATTTCATGCCATTTCTTTTAAAATAATTTGAGACAGTGTGATTTCCATGAGTTTTAGGGGAATGTGATATAATTATGGTACTGACTGTTGAATTTGATAGACTGTCACACAAGGATCAAATCAAGCTGAACGAAATTTAAGCTGTAGCTGCCGTGCGGACTATGACAGCTGTAACTGAAGAGAGGGATGATCCAAATGCTTTGGCTTCAAACCCTTTCATTTTCCTGCTCACTTGAATCTATTCAGACAATCTCAGGTCATCTTCTCTGCTTACCTTTCACAATTAGCTGTCAGAGAAATTCTGGAGTGAATTTTACAGAGGGAGCAACATTCCCACTGCCAGAATATTCCGGTGGTGTTTCAAAATATTGCAAAAGGGATGTGGAGGAGTCCCTGGAGAAAAGATGTGTTGTCCCCATGGCATTTCTTTTTGAAAAGTTTGAACTTGTTCATTTACAAGATTTTGAAGAAGATAATGTATTTTTCCAGCATTTGTATCATAAATAAAGCAAGCATTTGCACACAGAATCTCGTGACGCTCTTGTTAGCAGCCATAGCAGATGTTGCTGCTTCAATTTTGCAAAGACATTTATCTGTCTGCTTAGTGTTCTGGAAAATTTTTGAGAAAAAGAGAAAAATGAAAAATTAATGCTTGATTTGGGTTTTAACATAATCAAATTCTTCTAGCTTTCTCCAGAAAAATCTTTAAGTATATATACATATAGCACAGCAAAGATTTACAGTTCTCTCTAATTCTGTGATTACATTTTTAATATTTAGAAAAAGTTCTTTGCATATATCCTAGCAAAAAGTATTATTAAACAGGGAAGAAATGTTACTATTAAATCTGGAAGATGTAATGGGCTGAGGTGTTGCACTGGAGTTGGAACCTTTTATGAAAACGTTAGTTTAGGTGGAAGTTCACAAAGAACTGAAATGCTGAAAGTCGATGAGAACTGTTTCCTCCAGAAGATGCTCCAAATCACAGAACAGACTGTGCACCTCTTTTAACTGAAGTGTATATCACCAAATTTCATGTGTGTACAATTGTAGGCAAAACATCCACCAGTCTGCAATGAAAATAAACATGTAGCAGAAACGTGACAAAACTATACTAAAGGTAAAGTAAACGTTCCCTAAATAGAAACGAGATGTTTCCAGAAATCAAAATTTTGGGATGATATTTAGAAGCGATACAGATGTGAAAGGCATCGGTACCATTTCTGTGCTCCAGTAACCCGATCAGGATTGACATATGCAAATGACCTATTTGGGCTCAAGACTGTTACTCAGTTCCCTTTCTTCTGAATGCTCTGTTACTGCATCCATAGTATTCTGTGTTTATAGGCCAGCATACAGCAAGATGAACTACAGAAGAAAAAATGCAGAATGTATACTGACATCCTGGTGAAATAATGATCCAGAGATGCAGATTCTGTCATCAAGCATGTGATTGAAATGGACATTCAATGAACTTGAGATGTCTTGGAACGACCTTGGGAGATTTTGCTTGCTTTCAAAATCATTCTGTTTTCTGAAGGGGTCAGCTGAAGAGGACAGGAGTAGTATGAAAGAGTGAACAGAACTTGTGCAGGAACCATATTCATATCTCTAATAGCAAAAGAGATTGTCACAGAATGTTCAAAGGCACCTTTCTGCTTGATTTTCATGTTATTAGTGAAACTGAAATAATTATTCTACTTATATTTCTAATAATCATTATAAGAAATGGGCCAGATTCCTGTTACCAGACTATTTTTGTACCTCTGCAAATGGAGCTCTAAGTGGGTGCAAATTACATCTGTAACTTACCAGAGGTGAGTATATGCGTCCCACTATCAGAAATGTTTAAATGAAGGGTTGATACAGAAGGCTTCCACTGGCAGAACTCACTGCAAATTTATTATTCCCAAACTTTTCCTTTTTTTTCACCTTCTAGAAAACAGTGGAGAGA
The DNA here is from genome assembly GCF_009769465.1 of Tauraco erythrolophus. Classification (NCBI taxonomy): domain Eukaryota; kingdom Metazoa; phylum Chordata; class Aves; order Musophagiformes; family Musophagidae; genus Tauraco; species Tauraco erythrolophus. The sequence goes on from NC_141475.1 coordinate 29,089,878, forward strand.
ATTTGACACTAATGAAAGGGTGATTTCGCAGCATGGGAGTCTAGAATTCTGTTTACACGGCGAACAGCTTTGGTGAGTATTTCACAATTCAGTCAACATGCTTCTGTTTGAACTGTGGGTCTGCGTGGAATCCGTGTTCACAGCCCTTGAGTCCTTATTTAGCTTTTATTCAAAACTTCCTCAAACAGGCTAAGATCAAAATGAGCTAAATTCTTGTTTAATATTTGAGTGAAAAATTCAGTAGCCTCTACTTCCACACACAAGAGTTCTGAGCATCCCCTGCAGCTGCCAGCGAGGGTCGTGCCCGTAACATTGGCACTTAGCGTTGTCAACACTTGAAATTGCCAGCTCTTTTTTATCTGGGCTCTGAAGCAGCTGTTACGAGGCAGTGATTTCTGGCAAGTTGTGATGGGCTGGAATTGAAAGTAAAGTCAAGTCATCCTGTTTGCAAATCCCTGTGCATTCTCCTACACTCCAACTCCCACATATGTACACATTCTTGAGGAGATCTCTGTTTGAAGTAGAAGTAGTTTGCAGCAGCATGGAATATTTAATCAAAGACAGTACTCACTTAGGCCACACACAGATGGGTCAAATTGCAGCTTGAGGTGCCTTCTCCTGCCTCTGACCCTTGTGCCGAGACATTCACAGCGTGCATAGCTGCTGCTAGAGCTGTCTGCACTAGTTCCTTGGCTCTCGTTCCTGCAAAGCTGCCAGGTGCAGAGAGGAGTACATGGTGTAACTCTGACCTTGCCTGTGTAGCCGTGAGCCAGAGGGTTTCCTTTTAAGTCACTGTCTGCACAGAAAGGGAATCAGAAGGGCGTGTTGGAGTCTAAGTTTGCATGTATTTGTAGATGGGTTAGACCTTGGTGTACTTAGTTGGAATCCCACCAGAAAATAGCTGCGAGACATGATCTCTCTGCAGTGTGGACCAGGGTGCAGCTAAGGTCATCTAGACCCGTGTCTGTGCACGTTTGGAGTTGATCGGAATGTGAGAGAAGAGAAAATAACACACAATTATCGTCAGCATTTTTCTTATCTTTGTAAATTGACGACTCAAAATGCAGCAACGCCAGCTAGCACTGCTTTTGTTCCCTGTTGGAAAATAACCTTATGTAGCCAAAATGTTTACAGGTGGGTGAAGATAAAAGACTTCTAACGATTCTTTCTTGTCTTGCCTGTCACCTATACAGAAATGCACATGCAGCTGTCCCAAACAGGACCACTCCCCATTAGAAATTCTGGATGGCAATGACAGTGGGGCACAGAAATTTTGGATGGCAATGACAGTGGGGCACTACTAAAGAATAACTACAGTACTTTGGAAGTATTGCATCCAGCAAGCTTACAGATTCTGTTTGCACTCTGCTGCACTGACCTCGTCGTCATTCTGAGAAGCCGTTTCCTGATCTATTGATGAGGGTTATAAAGCTTTCTCTTCCTTTCAGGCAGGAATGAGTTCAGTCTGGGAGTTTTGATGCCCAGGGATGGGAAAGATGCAGAACCACAGATCTTTGTTAATGTTGCTGCAAACGGAAGATGCATATTTGAACTGGTAACCTACTAACTGGTATGCCTTTAGAGTTACAGGGAAGTGGCAATCAGAGTAAATCCTCTTCTGTGAAAGATGGCTAAAACCTGGGGACAGTTTCTCAGATGAGCTGCTGTTACATAGTCTTGAAAGACAGAGTTCTGCAAATCCAGAGGTTCTTTGTAGCATGCTACCAGGGCTGCTGTTTTCCAGAGATTTTCCAGAGCTATCAAATACGAGATTAAATGTCATGTTATTGAGAATATTCCTGTGGTTCCAACTAATTTAAACATACATGGATACAGCATAAACCTTGGTATGGCTGGTAGAGATCATTGCAGTGAACTGGGCAGACTATCTTGAGGACTCAGGTGATTTTTCAGTTCACTCTGAATTTGAAGATGCTGTACTTCTAGGGCTGATAGTACTGTTTCAGAGCCAGGGGAGAAGCTTCTATGTAGGCTGCAGTCACCACAGTTTTCCTAGTTTGGATTCTGGAAGATGAGGAGACCTACTGGAGTGAGTCAATCACATGAACTTCCACTGAAAACGTTAATGTTTAATTTTAGCTTTTTTTGAACTCTGGGACTGAACTCAGGGGGGCTACTTCTGCATTCTAAGACTCCAGTGAACCAGGTCCTGAGGTTTTGATTCAGTCCTTATTCATCTCTGATTCAGTCAGACTCCCACAGAATTTGGTGAGAAAAAATGAGTGATCGTCTGTCATAAAAATTACTCAAGATACGTTGTGTGCGTGCACCACAGTTAAAGATGTGTTCTGTTGAAACCAAACTACACAAGTCCATGTAACTCTTGAGACACCGTGGAACAGTATGAAGGTGTTTCAGGGAATACTGACAGCTCAGCTTACATTGCTTTTATTCCTCACGCACTAGGGCCTGAAAATCGGATGAAGGACAAGTAGCATCTGGCTTTGGAGAGGTCAAAAAGAGAATTAAACCTTACTTTCTGGCTGGTACAGCAAATGTCTGTGGAAGAGATGGGTTATAATGGTGTCATCTAGTCATTAGAACCTCCTGCAAGTACCCATAAGGGCTGTGGGAATTAATGCAAGGAAGTGAATGAAACTGTCCACCTAGAGCATCAATGTGCCCCCAGCAGCAGCAGTGGACACGTTGCCATCCACTAGCAGAGATGCGTAGATCAGCAGCCATCTCTGCTTCCTGTCTTGTCGCTCAACAGCGGTAGGATTTCATCGTTAGGGTGGGATTTTGTCCTGGAGGGTGCCACAGATCGTAGTGTAAGGTGTCCGTTACACCTCATGACGTTTGGAAATGGGACCCTACTTTTGTACCTTCACTAGTTACATGTTGTAGCCACCTCTTACCTCCTCTCCTGCCATCTGTCTGTTAACTGACCATTTTTCTTCTCCTCCGTTTCCCATGATAGTCTCTCCAGCACTGTCACTCATCAGCGTTCATCTTTCTTCCGACTCCGCCATACTTGGTCCTTCTTACTCCATTCTCCTTTCCATTTACATTCTGCCTTGACATGCCATTGTAGATCTCTGTATAAATACAGAGACAAACACACTTTCAGTAGCGTGTAACCCTGTTTGCTCTTTCTCTCAGCTTGTTTTGTCTCTTTCACCTTTGGAAGGTTGTGGACAGTTTGAAGGATGCGTTTGTGCAGTCCAGGAGTAACTGGGACTGTTGGAGAGAATGAGAGGTTCATCCTTACCCCTCTTTGTGTTTAAATTTCACGATAATGTAATTCAGTTCAGCAGCTTTGAAAATTGCTTACACTTTGGCTTTCTGCTGTGCTCAGCAGAGGTGAGTGTGTGTGTACCTGAGGAGCCCCCGAGTGCACATTGAGTGAAGAACAGGGATGTGTTTATTGTGCATTGTGAGATGAAGAAGGAAGTGAGAAGCAGCCACTCTTCTGGATGTGTCCACTTTTATGTCTGAATTGATTTCCACTTGGAAATTCATCTGAGATTTCTTTTTTGCAAGCCTGCCCCTCTAGGGAAAATTCACTATAATGCTGATCATAAACTGTCTGCAGCCTTTATACTACGGTCCCTCCTATTCTGGCATGAATGAAACGGGATTTGGATACATACATCTCTCCTTAAGTGGCAATTTCCTGCTTTTCATCTTTTTTCCTTTCTGGTGGCAGTATAGTACTGAGTTACAAAGGATCGTGACTTTAACAAGAAGGAGTAAAAGAAGCTGGCTCTCACCTGAAATTGGGGGTGTGCAGTACTCTCTCCCACACATTCTGTCTGTGCTATTTATTTCTTCTTTCAGGATTTACGCTTATTAGTACTGAGTCCTCCTGTTGCTGTTTTCCTCTCCAGCTGCTCCCATCTGTACATAGTGATACTATTCTGTGCAGTGCTACTTCTCCTGCACATGCAGATTTTATTGTCATTAAATTCCCAGGTGAGAAATACACAGGAGAGAAGGACTTGGAGCAGGAAGATCTTAAGTGTTGCAAAAAATGCCTGAAAGCTCTTAGAGATTGCCTCTTTTACAGCAAACACTGACTGAAGAGTGACAAATACTTGGCAAGAACAACTCCCCAGTCCACCTGGAAGTGCCTATGAACCACTGATGACCTACAAAGAATTTAGACAATTTGCTAAGTGTTTGTTGATTACTGCAGATGAGGAAGAATTATTAAGTTTTAGTCTGGGTGAATTTTATTTATTTCTGATAGAACACATAGTTTAAAAATAGTTCTAGGAGAACTTTTTCATACATATTAACCTTGATTCAATTAAAGCATTTCATATATTTGGCATTTAAGTTAGACTTAATTTAATAACATGGCTTAGAGTATCATATGAGATTGAAGATGCAGAGTCTTTGAATCTTTTTATCATCCTTTTAAATCTCTTCACGTCCTTGTCAGTGCTGTAGCATTCTTTTATGGCTAGGGTAAAGCACATGCAGAAATTTCCAAAGTTTTGTTAGAAACAATTGCTTGTTTCCATAACAAAGTGTAAAAAAAGTAACATAGTGGCCTAAAAGTAGATGAGACACCATAAGATTCCTTGTTAAAAATAATAAACACATTGAATCATTGAGAAAGCCTATATAAGCTCTGACCGAATCATGGTGGCAAGTACTTCATCTCTTCAGAGGTCAGGGAATATTTTAAAAAGAACAGTGTTTTTTCCTCCTTGTTAAGACCATTATCTCTGTGCTGCTGCTTATGCTGAGCCCTTTCGGACAGCATTCAGTTACGCCCAGGCAATAAAACTGCTGTGTTACGGAATGTAAAGCCTCATCGAGGTTACCAGTCTTTACCTGCATGACTGACGAAGTTCAAGAATATGCAGATTTCTTCCCATATGAAAACGTATTTAATTCATATTGACGTGTGTCAGAAAATTCTCTCAGTGTTGGTGGTCACATGGAAATCTCCTCAGGTACAAAGACACCAGCCTGTTCAGCACACTTATGTCTGGTGTATGGCATTAACCGCAGCTGATGTTGGGTGAGGAACAAGACAGAAGCAGGGTTATCAGTAATTACCTGCCTAATCACCGAAGAGGCAGGAAAACTCTGCTCTATTCAAGGCCAGGTTGGACGAGGTGTTGGGCAACCTGGTGTAGTGGAGGGTTTCCCTGCCCATGGCAGGGGGGTTGGAACTAGATGATCTTTAAGGTCCCTTCCAACCCTAACCATTCTATGATTCTATGGTTTGGAGAGGCAAGATATTTCATCTCCCTTTAACCTTCATATTGCAGTTGTGTCTTTCACATTCTGATATTTGCAACTGATATTTTAGTTAGGAAGAATGCAAATGTGACAGTGTGTCCTTTTTTGGTGAAGAAAAGGTGTCATGAGGCACACAGCTGTTAGAAATATTTTAATACGGACCATGTCAGTAGATCTAACCTATCAGACAGGACTTAATCCCTGGATGAAAGCTCGAGGGGGCATCCAAGCCAAAAATCTGCTTTTAGGCACCATTTCCTTGCTGTTGCGATTTTATGCTTAACACTTATTATCTGCTGCCATCAACAACTCACCAACCTAAAAAATTTGAAGCTTCTAAGAGCAGGAATTGTGACCCCAGATCCAAACTGGATCCAAGCATTTTATGTATCCCATGTGTTAATCCCACCAGGCAGAGAGGTTTCTTTCTAGTAACATGACAGGAGGCGGGAGCAGGAATGTCCAGAGTGTTGTGTTTATTCCTCCATGGGGCTCAGAAGAGCACAAAGGCAGCTAGAGGAAGCTCTTGGAGATGCCTGAGAGCCTTAAGGCCAGGAAATATGCAAATCCAGGTTTAAAAGCTATCGTTCTCTGTTCTTCCCATTCTCACAAGAGGTTCAGCTCAGGCTTAAGGTTTATGCCTGTAGCATGTGAAGCTTCTCTAATAAGATGAGGAAAAAAACCATAATACTGAATAATGGATATTGTGCCAAAAGGTAGAAGAGACTTCATCAGACAAAGATCAGTGTGTTACTGAAAAAAGGCCCCAAAAATCACCTTTCCCATATGCCTATCCAGAAGAATGAAAACAGACCAGGAGAAAGAAATCAAAAAATACACAGAAAATGTTGATTTTAAACAAATTTCTTGTACTGTCCAGGCTTATTTCCGTTCTTGTTTATACTTGATTTTCCCAGAAAACACCCTGTCTTCTGTGTTCCCAAGAGGAGGGAGTCCATCTAGAAGTTCTGGCAGTTGTACTTTGCTTTAGGAACTGAAAGACACAAGAGGTCTCACAGACATCTCTGGGACACCTTGACTTGAGATGGATTTCCCCGGGGCATCTCTGATCTCCTGCTGAGCCCCAGAGGTGATGAGAAGCTGCTTTCCCTTGTCAGAGTTGTTGGGGATGGGGAGGGAAGAGAGATCCTCATTGACATTGTTCTCTTGAAACAAAGGGGAGTGCGTTTAAAACAAATACTTTTTTATATTGCTAAACTCCCCCAGCTGCCTTCAGAACTTGCACAATAAAGGCATCTCTGATTTGGCAGAGATGATTTTTTAAGAATTGACTTCACAAACTGGTTTTGTTTTGCTCTTGCAGCGGGGTAAGCAGTATGAATACCACAATGAAACAAAAGAAAACATGTCTTCAGCCACATTCTCTCGCAGCCCTGCAGACCCACTCAGTCTGACTCAGCAGCAGCAACAGAACTGAGAAAAAATGTTTTAATTCCCTGAAGTATATATGTAGCGTTGGCAGGGAGACTGAAGGTGGTTCATTGATCTAAGCACAGGGGGAAGCACCAGACTGAGTCGTGCTGCATTCCTAGAAGTTCCGTGTTGCGATGCGATCAAAACCTGAGTTAGTTCCCCAGCAGTTTACCACCATCTCGTGCAACCACAGGCAGAGCTGGTCTGCTGGTCTGTTTCGTAAGTAAGGTAAAAGAAAACATCGTGAGATCTTTTACTCAAGATAACCTGCAATCTAAGTCAATATGTCACAGTAAGTGGATCATAATATCACCTCTAAGGTGTAGGGGACAGGAAGTAACTCAGCCTTTCCTCTTGATTTCCTTGGGCGAGCTGTAACCTGAATGGATTGTATGCTTACCTATGGATGCAGAAAACATGTTGAGTGTCACGTTTTTACTGATAAAGAACCTGAAAGGGAGAGTACGGACTTTGCATCTTCTGGTTACTCATCCTTGGAGTGATGAGATGAAAAAATGGCTAGCGTTAGACTCCTCAGCATCCAAAAAAAAAGCATTAGGTGTGGTCCTAATCTTCCTATGCCATGTTGAGTGATTTTCCCTGCTACCTGGGTTTGTATGGTGAGGCTCGGAGGCATTAGATCAGTTGTTCACCCTATACCAACCTTGTATAAGCTTCATTTTTGTTGCTTTGACAATTCAAGTACAGGAGGGAGAGTTGGGGTTAAGTTCAGTGATTGTCTGAATGTCATCAACGTATCAGTGAAGCTACTGTGTGCACACGACGTGGAGTAAACCTGATATGGTGATGACAAACTGACTCTGGGCTCCAAGGAAACCTCCATCAGAATAGCGGGAGCCAGGCCTTATGCTGCAGGTGAGAAATCACTATAGAAGTTCCTTGTTTTTCCACTCATTGTAATTATGAGTTTGGAGGTCACAGAAGCATCTTCCTGGGCAAAGAAACTGGCACCCTGTTAAAGCGTCTTCGGTAAAGCCGCAGCTGACAGTCTTGCCGAATCTCACTCGGGTGTTTGTCCTGCCTCTTGTCCTGCGTGCTGCGATGGAAACCACCAGTGTGCTTCACTGCTGCCGGCAGAAGAGCAATGGTTCACCCTCAGCTGCTTTGGCTTCTTGCTGCAATAGGGATGGGGAGAGATCTGAGTTTAAGCACGGCTTTTGTGTACAAGAGGGAAGGGAGAAATCTGACCCAAAAGGGTCAGCTACAGAAAATGAGAATAATTAGGAAGACGTAGTTTTATATACGTAGCAATAAATAACTGACCATTTTCCCTGCGTTTGGTCGTTATAAGCTGTCTCCTGTGGTACCGGGGCACAGCTTCTTCTTAGCATAAGAAGGGTCTGTAACACTCAAGGACAGATGGCCACAGTACATTACTCACTAAACTAATCAGAAAAGACATGAAAGATGTTAGAAATAAACGACAGCTTTTACCTTCTCAAAGCCTCTTTTCGAAGTCAGTGACCATAAACTTTATGCTTGGAGCTGTGAGTTAACCCCAGCTCTGGTGGACCGTGCCAGCCAGCCAGTGTGACTTGCAGTTTGTGCAAAGATCATCCAATTTTTTCTGTCAAGTGTTTGGCTATTAGTGTATTAATATGGGAGAGTAGCTCCCTCTAGTGATAAGAAACATTCATAATTTCCATCTATCCAGTGCAAATACAGTTGGAAGTTGTGGCATGGATTCCACAAGTGCACCTATAGCTCGTTCAAAGACACGTTGACTTAGCCGGTTGCTTTCATGAGCTCACTCACGTGGCTGGCTGAACTGGAACCCCAGAGTTCACGCTCTTCAGCGTTGATTAGTACAGTACTACAGTGCTTATGGAATTTTAAAAAGAACTTAAAACATAATTTTAATTGTATTAAAATCAGGATAAAAATCTTTAATGAATTTTGTACTTACTATTTTCTTGTGTTTTCAGTTCCCTAGTTTTAATCCCTCATACTGCAGAAGTAACCAGTAAAGTTCTGCTTTGCTCACTCAGTGTGTTGCTGAGGATAACATCGCCTACAATTACCATTCCTCCTTTTCCACAGAGCCTCATCTGTGCTATTAGTAGAACCGTAAAACCTTCGAGGACGTGATGCTTGGTGTTCTGCTTGGTTCCAGCAGAGCAACAACACGCTGCTTGACTTTGTCATGTGCTTGACTTCAAGCACATAAAGATTCTGCATGTGATTAATAATAATAATCGTGGACGGAGTGGGGATCTTTTTGCAGGATCATTTTCCCCTTAGGCAAAAAATCCTAGTTATTCTTAAAATGCCCCTTAATGTTGACATTTAGGGCCGTTTATTTAAACCTCTCTTGAGGCTTCAGAAATAATTCGCACAGTAATTTTTACCCTTCTCAAGTCAATACCACTTGTAAAGAATATGTAAGTTTATGCATGAAACTGGTTGTCTTGTAGCTTTTTTTTCTATATGCTTGAGTTTTTCTGCTCTAAGTATAGTATGAAGTTTTTTTAAAAACAGAAATTATATTCACTCTCCATTAAAATATAAATTTCTTCTCTTTCACATGCATAGATTTAAATGATGGTATGATTTTGTGAGAAATACTTACGTACTCTATGATGAAGATGATACTTTTTGCCTTGTTTTCATCACCAGCATAGCAAGAACTATGGCTGCTGGTGGTACGTGAGAAAAAGCATTCTGCTGTCAGGCCCTGCCGTGGATGCTGATGGCATTTTGTCTGAAAAAATGAGTGTCTGCAACCCACAGGAGCTCATCGGTACTTAGCCTAGTTTCTTCCAATTCAAAGCAGTTTTTTCATTCCGTGTGTATTTATTAGCAGTCCTTTAAAGCATCGTTAGTCTTTGCTGTGGTTGCTGCTCCACTTTTGTGGCATGCCAGTTGATTAGTCACTGCTGAACAGCAGGGAACCTTCAGCAAAAACATGATCAAACACCCACTCTGGAAAATACACACAGGAAATACTTAAATTGAGTGGACATGGATGAAGAAGGCATTTTGCCTCATGCTGTGTCAAAATGTCACATATTTTTATTTCATTATATAAAGCCAAACGTAAGACAAGACCTATGTGGTAAAATTGCTCAAACCACTTGACATTAGCCATGCTTTTAACTAGTACTAATTCTAGAGGAAGCACTTAAGTAATTCCATTGAATTTAGTAGGATGAAAGTTAACTAAAAAACTAACCATAAAGCGATATGGTTTAATGGGGATTAGGGACGGTCGGACTCGATGATCTCTAAGGTCTTTTCCAACCTAGAAATCTATGAAATCTATCAAACAGTAACTGTAGATTAGTCTGAAAAAGAGTATACCTGATTCATTGCAGTAGAATAATTTGTTAATAAGGGGGAAAATCTAGTTGCTAAGTCAATCTAATGATTAGATAATTTGGTTAGTTATATTCTGAACTGAGCTGGGGAGAGGACACGCATATGGCTCTGTTACCATCACTTCCACCATTTCTTCAGCCAACTTTTACTCATCCATCACATGTGCTGCTGTTTTCACTGCATCTGAGAGAGGACTTTTCTGTATTTTCCCATCAACAACTTGCACAGTGCAATGTGAAAGTTGCTTTTATCCATATCCCTTTGTTTCTTTGTGGGGAAATAGCAATGTGTTTAGGCCAAGCAGTGATCCGCGCAGCCTCTTTAGCTGATTGCTACTTGTAATTTTTCAAAGTGGTTCCTTCCCTCCAGCCCTTTGAAGTAGAGCTTCTTTATTGAGTATACATCTAGGCTTTGTGGCATTCACATGACTTCACAGACAGTTGTTCCATTTCTCTTGGCTGGATCATGTGAAAGGATTTTTTAACAGGAGAGATTAAACTGCATTCAGGATGTCAGATGACCATGGTCAATTTGAAGTCTGCACTTGGAAAATTAACGTGTCTCAATTAGGAATGTTTTAGTAACAAGATTATTAGCAGTGTTTGTTTTCCAAGGTAGTTACCAGCCTCAAACTTCAGTTGTGACTGCAGGATTTCATTTAAGAAAAAGCTGTGTCTAGTGAAGAAATGCACCTAATTGTCCCTCTTCCCTGACTTACTCAGCCCAATTTTACCATTTAATCAGGAGAATGAGTGTGAGCTCCATTGTATCCACTGGTGATAAAAGACCTTAGTTGGGGTTTCTGTGACCCCTATGAAGGAGTGGATAAGAGCAGAACTTGGCTTTTTTAGCCCAGGGCGTGTGAGCAAGACCTGTTTTGGTTTGTGTGTCGTATCTGTTTATTTTTCTGTGTACGTACAGTTACCGAACATACTTCTGGTGCCAGACTTTCTGCTCAAAGCACCTAAGTCAGAACTCAGAGACATTTAGAGTGGAAAAGTTACATCAGCATAAATTTACAGGTAATTAGGAGAGAGGAAAAAAAACCAGAAAAACAAGTTGGAAAATGAGCCCATGTTCTGTGCCAGTAGTCCTGGCAATCTGTAAAGAAAAGGACAGACGTTGCAATAACCTGATGTTCACCAGCTACCAAACTAGGAAAGAAATCAAAACAAATTGAAAAATGGCCTGTTGTTCATCTTCTCACATCTCAGCCACTCTCCAGAACGTGCACCATTCACCTATATCCCTTCTCCCTGAGCTGGAAAAGAGAGAGCTCCGTAGTGCCAAAACTTGTGGACAGTAATAGCTGAATAGCAGATCCAGAGTAGTTCAAAGTTAGCAATTCGTAAAGGAAAGCTCTTCAGCGTTCCCAATGACAACTTGCCAAATGCTTCCCTCCATCCTTAGATTTTCCCTCTTTTTTTTTTTTTTATTCCTGAGTAAATTCAGATAATATAAGGAGTAAGGATTTCCCTATTTTGAAAAATCTCATTGCCTCTGCCAAATTCTGTTATAATTAGTTCAAGACTATCTCAAACTGTTTCCTGAGAGGAAACCTTTCTTTGGCTTCAAGCATCTTGGCTCCACTTCCCTGAAATCTTTTAGCAGCATTATATCTCTTGACAGGATACAGGTTTCTGCTTGATTGCTTCATGCGTTCGTATCGCAAGACAGCAAGTCTAAAAGCCATTTTCTGGCATGAGTACGTGTACGGAGGAGCTTTCTACAGAGATTGGGTTCCTTGATTCCAGTGGCTGAACTTTGTCTACAAAGGTTGTTTTGATGTTCTCACTCTGCTTTTAGGGACATTATCCTATATTTGAGAAGATAAAAATAGAACAAAACTGCTCAGTGTTGTCAAGAAAAAACTAAACTCAATGTATCATGACTGAACAAAGCAGAAGTAAAATATGATTCTGTCTCGCTAACCCTCACATGATCTCCAGCTTTTTGGCAGAGAAGTAACTCTATGTGATGAAGATTAATGTTTCTTCGATTGCTTTGGTGTAACCTTTGCTTAGAAATGTACCAGGCTTTCTTTTCAGAACATGGAACCAGCCTTGCTGTCTGAAGTCAGTGACATTTTGCTCGGGTGAAAATGGGAACAGAGCTATGAACTGTGCATCCCTGAACCAGTTATAAAAAGCAGCAAATACGGAGCATATGAGTAGAACGAAAGGTAACATTTTTGTATGCTGGTGTAAGAGACATTGTAAAGCTTTGATTCGCTTCCTTTTGCCATACCAGAACCTCCTCTCACCCACAGTAAATTCTTCCCTAATTCTGTCTGAAGAATCACATTTGAAATCCCAACAAAATACAGATGTTCAGACAGATTTGAGAATGAGAATGAGTGATGAAAGGTCATTCATGTAGAAGAGTTGACATATTCTGAGTACTAGTTTTGAGCTTTAGTCAGTTCTGAGGCTCTCTAAATGAGTTACATGATAGGAGAAGAGCACAAATACTCTGTTCATCTGCTATGTCCTTGTTACTAATAGGAGAGAAGTTTCATGCTTGTTAAGGTGCTATGAGAGCTCTTCTGAATTCAGCAGAAAGGTGAGAGAAAGTGTTAATGCTTATCGTTAAGTAAACTGGCCGTGAAAGGTTTACTTCTGATCGCAGTTTCCTTTTATAAGGATTTTTCAGAAACCGTGGCTGCGGTCACCTGCTGTCCGTGTGCTCTGTGTCTGTGTCTTCCTTGGTGACAGTGCCTGCGTGTCCATGGGGCAGCTCTGCCGTTGGTTGTCTGCGTTCTGAGTGGCACTAGAACATGTCATTCCCTGTCCTTGCCATCGCAAGCCTGGTTTTCTGCTGGAAACCACCTTGTCTGTTACAAGACAGTAAGAATGTGTACCCCCTGTTTGAGACTGCTGCTCCAGTTGCTGTGACTGTTCTGCCCCTTGTTTTTGCGCTGCTGAACACTGGGGGACACTGCTTGCTTGCCTCTTTCGAGCTGCACTGTTGAGCGTGCGAGGCAGATTGTTTCTCTTAAGGACCTGACTTCGTGATTATTCCTCCAGACGGTCCACAGCTTCTAAAACTGGATTCAAAGGAGGCAGAATTCTGCACAGTATGATTTTAGTCTGTTCTTATTAAGAAAATAAATGGGTCAAAGATAGGATTAAATAATGTCACAGGGATGCTGAGGAGAAGCTAGCACTCAGTTTCCTGTAGGAAACACTACTGGAATAACTGAATTTGGCAGCCGTACACCTAGACGAGATCCAGGGATGTGAGAGCAAGCTGCATTTGTCACCTGTGTGTATGCAGTTAACCAGCTGTACCATACAACTGGTACCTGGAGCAGAAGGCAGAAGAGCTTTCTGCATCATAGAGCAGCAGACCTTGTACTTCCAGTGTGTATTGTGCAATATTCTATCCTTCGTGTGTCCTGCAGCTTTCTTAGCTCGTAGATTTGAAAAAAAAAATACTGATACACCATAAAAACAATTTTAGCCACTATTCTGTGCTTCCATCTCTTCTTTTTTCATATAGATAGCTCCCTTGCTTGGTGTGCGATGAAGAGCACAAAATCTTTTTGGCAGGCATGTGAGCAAACACTCGAGCCTGCAGCCGACCACACGTGTGCACCGGGACAGATCCTTTGCTGATTTTAATCACAGCAGTTCTGTTGACTCCTGTGGATCTTTGTGGATCAGACAGTTTCTCACTTCAGTTTAGATAAACCCAGCACACTTTCTTTAAAGTAGCAATCTGTCACTCGGTATGCTTTTCCTGTGCTGATGCAAGAGCTAAGTGGCATTATTCTGGTGTCTCTTCTACTCTTAGTTCAGCACTTCCGTAGCATGTGAATTTCCTTGCTTTTTTCATGCTAAATGAAATACTTATTTGCTTGAAAATTTGTACATTTCTGTGTTAGAGCTCCTCCTGAAGTTCTGTTAAAAAGCTACTCAGCAGTTTTTAAGTTGGCTGGAAAAGTGATAGGGAAGATGTTCATAAAAAATGGAGGCTAGTTGTTGGGAAAGCCTGTTTCTGCAGTCCACAGTAACTGCTAGAAAAGATTTGTGTTAGCTTAAAGATTTATGTTACAAGGTTTGAACTGGCTTTTCTGGTAATTGATTATAATTTTCACGCATAGGAGCAGAGTGAGTTTAAGGAAAAAATGTTACGAAAAGAGAAGGTTTGCTTAGAATTTCTGTTACTGACATTTCCAGCTGTACATCTCCTTCATTGTAAGATGAACTCACCATGTAGGGCAGTCTGCGTTTGAGAGATGGCAGGAAGGTCAGGATGAAACTCACAGCCAGAGCCACGGAGTTACCGCAAGAGCCATGGTGGATCTGAGCAAAATATTTGGCTTTGCCTGTAAAAGTCACCAATATTGATCATCTTTGTATAAATTCACCCCAAAATTAGTGACAAGGTGTGATTTACTGGAACGATCATTGCATCTGCAGCCTTAGCTGGCACAGCTCTGGGAGACTTCTGGCCTGGTGTGAGGATGTGAGAGGGGCTCCTTGCTGTCATCCCAGCTCCCAGCTGAGCTGTTGCCACTGAAAACGTCACCGTGACTGACTGGCATTTTCCTACTGCGCACGCTTGGTCCCTTTGCTGATGGCAGTGAACAAACCTCTCCGATTCAAAGCAATGCCCCATCTTACCTTCATTTACTGCACACCATGAGAACATGATGTCCTTGCCCATGGCAGGGAGGTTGGAACTGGATGATCTTTGAGGTCCCTTCCAACCCAAACCAGTCTGTGATTCTGTGTGGGGGTTAACTTCTCTTGACACTGATTTTTTTGACCCACCATCACTTCCACGTGGCTCAATTTTCCGGACATCTTTTTGCCCAGGAGGGCCCGTGAGACCGCATGTGTAACTGGGCTTTCGAAATACTGAGCACATGGTAATTCCCAGATATTGCCTTTGCTTTTTTTCCTGTAAGTTATCGCTGCAGAAACAGAAATGCTGGATTAAGCCAGGAATGTTTCAGGATTGGATTTACTTTCTCATCCTTTATTTAATCGTGATTTATGTCCCCAAATAGTGAAGCTATTTTGCTTTTTGCTTCAGCTGTTTTAATCTTCAAATTAAAAGTTCATGGCATCATTTTTCACAGTTCGGTTGCATCCAGGCTAGGCTGTATGAGAAAGGTCAGAAGCAAACTCATTTTAGTAGATGAGTAAGTAACTTCAAAAACGCTCTCTGGTTGAAAATTGATTTGTCAATCTTTTTTTCATGCTCACACTATATCTGGGTCAGTGCTTTTCAGATAATATTCCATTCGACTCAAAAATAATTTCTGAATTGCATTCCTTTTTCATTAAACAATTAGTTTGTAAAAAAGCTTCCTCTAGGGAAAAAGAGGGCCAAGCCTGTCTTTGTAACCAGATTTCTGGTTTTACAGTTTCTGCATAAAATGAACATAAACCGGTTCAAGCTATCAATATTTCTCTTGCTTTCCCTCCAAAGAACCCACACAGAAAATTTTCTGCCCCTTGTACATCAGAATTGAAAGTCTTCTGTTAATCATTAATCATTTATTTCTGATCACCTGCTGAACTCACACGGGAGGTATCTCGAGCCCAAAGATGTTCTCAACGTCTCTGCTGGAACCCTTCTTGTATGACTTGAGGTGCTGTGGACTTGGTTGCGTTGATCCATCTCCTCCAACATCACACTAATGAGGTGTCTCCGGGGGGAGGAAGCAGATGTTGCTGTGACAGTGATTATCAAGCAGGGTCGTTTGTCTGTCTTGCCTGTATTGGCTGGAGTAAATATTCTTTTGTTTGCACAGTGTTCATCCAGCGGGAAGTTTCTAATGTGCTTTTGCTTATTAGAATAAATGGCTACAATTTGGAAATCAGGACAGATCCGGTGTAACCTGGTAGGTTTACAGTTCTAAGAGCATCCATTACAGCTGATTTTTTTTTTTTATAAGGCTCAGTGCTATGTATGCAAATACATGCAAATCCAGAACACATTTAATGTGAGTTTTTAATGATTAAACAGAATTGCCCAGTGAATAGGATTATATTTTTAATAAACTTATAAAACCTGATACTGTCCTGCTAGACCTGCTGTTCATACAAGCGTATCTGCTTCGCCTCCTGCCTACTGATGGATATTCTCTCTAAACTGTTTTGTTCCATAAGGCAGAAGAGTTAACAAGTTTTTCTGTGGTTTGTTTTTTGTTGTAATAACATTCATGTTTTCATAAAAGAAATCATTACATTTAATAGTGAAACGTGAATAAAAACAAGATGAAAAACAACCACCTGCTCCTTCAACCACTGAAAGGAGTAAGAAAGTGAACACTAAATATTGTGGTAGTTCAGTAGTACGCTTTCAAAACTATCTGACTTGTGATCAGCTAGAAGAAAAGTCATTTTTCCCGAATTAAATCAGAATTTTTTCTGTCCCAGACTTTTTTAGCACAATTGAAAGCTAACTGAGGACTTGGTATTCTGCCAGAGTAAGAGAAGTGGAACTGCCTTGAAGCCCTGTAGATGAATAGAAGATGCAAGACCATGCCAACCGATGGCTTTGGCATGCCAAGCACAGTCCTGCTTTCCCACTGGCCGCTCACACACGGAGTATGGTACGTTTTCTTACGGGCTTTTTTGTGTGGTGGTGGTGCCACCGAGAGCAGTGCCATCTGGTCCGTGCAGTTCCTGGGTGCGGTGATGAATTGTGTGCGTGGAGCTTCCACAGGTGACGTGGCACACCTCGTGGCAGCTCAGAAGCGTGTCAGCACTCTGCTCTTACGGGCACCTCGGCGTGTCTTTCACAGACATACCCAGCCTTGTCTCAAAATCTGCAAAGCTTTTTTTGATTTCTGTGTTTTCTCATAGCGCATGAAAGGCTCTCCTAGAGCTTCCAAGAACCAGAGGCTGTCTGATTGCTGTAATAGTTACCAGCCTTCTAACTGACACAGATTTATACATGTTTAATTAACTTGTTTGACCCTGTACTTCCACCTTTTTATCTTACGTAGAAGTGTTCAGCACCGCGTTCCTCTAACGTGCGTTTTGGCAATCACACCTCCTTCCAGCCTTAATCTGGGTAGGCTTAGTGAACCAAGCTTCTCTCGTTGGCATTCATGAAGTAGGCTTTCCATGCCCCAAAGTTACTTTGATTTAACCTGACTCTGGTAACCGTTTGTCATTTGCTGACAGTGTATCACGTCATTGACGTGTAACACCTCTCACCTGTCTTTGTCTCTTCTGAAGAATTCACATCCCTCTGTGCCTTTGCTGAATTGCCTGTTTCTATTATCCTGCCATCCTCGTTTCAGAACTTAACCACAAATCTAATTTTTGTTAAGTTCTTCGCATTTTGCTTGTCATTGCTGATGCTCTGTGGATATTGAGTACCTGCCTGGATAAGTTCCCTGACAGAGGAATTCAGGCATCGTTTTTGCACATTTTCAGAGCTGAGTCATAGCTCCGTTATTTGGTCAGAATTCTCATTCTTCTCAAAGACATTTGTTCAAAATTGAGTCTTTAGAGCAAGATGTTGCCAAATTTCTTGGGTGAGGCATGTCCGTTGGTGTCCGAAGCACGTGCTGAGCTGCAGTACCTGAGCCAGCGGTGGGACAGCTTCCGTGAAAGGTCAGCACGGAAAAGGTTTGAAATATCGGAGCCCAGATGCATTCTGTTCTGGAAACTCCATCAATGACAGCTAGGACAGACCCTTTTTACTTGAGAGTTTTTGTCTCAAGATGATCTCTGCTCATCTGACAGAGTATGTTTTATTTATGAAGCGTTAATTAGGCTCTCTTCCTAATGAGATTCAAATATGCTGACAAATAGGGCATGTTAATGTGAATATACAGTGTCACAGTGCATTACAAAATTAGTGGCTGTCTGGTTTTGTCAGTAATAACCCTGTTTTTATACCTCTGTCAGCCTGATCAAAAGGATACTTTGCTGCATGTTCCAGTAATAAACTATTATTTGTTTATTTTTAATAGCAAATTAATAATAATTTTGAATAAAGTTAAAACATTTTTAAAATAGTTTCTCTGCAATTCCCAACATAGTGAAAGGGTGATATTTTCCTGAACGATTCAGGCCATTTGTGAGATTCTAGAACGCCCTTGCACGTGACAGAAAACCCCATATAAGTTGTATTAGAGTACCATCGCTTTTAAATAACTAGTAGTATTATGATAATGCCTCAACTGAAAAAAAACCCACAGAATATTAAAGCAAGTCAGTTGAATTGCTTCTAATAAATGCTGTAAAAGTAGCTTTTCCTAATTCCCATTTCCAAAGGAAAGCTTGTTCTCAGTTGTCGAGTGATCAGTTGGTGATTCCGTGTGCATGCAGAGTACCAAAGTACTTCTTACTAGTAGGTCACCTCATGGGTACGGGATGATCCTTTTCTGTCATTCTGCCTGCTTCTGGTTTTCAAATCAAATGTTGATGGGTGTAAGTTTACTTACATTGTATGGAAAACACCTTGGGGAGTTATGTTTACACTAGGTTAAAGGGTTTGTGGTTTCCTTGAACCGAGCTGAGGAGCGGGATGGGACAATGACCAACTTTTGATGATGAGCTGCTGTCGGTGATGGGCTCGGCTCTCCGCTCACGTTGGTTACTTGGCTGAGCAAGCAGTGGGTCAGTGCTCAAATGTGTACGTTTGCTGACCTCCCCCCACCAGACACAAGTTTTAAATAGTTCTTGCTGCTGCTTTGCTCCCAAGAGACTGATATCGACAAGTTTGTCCAAAGTGGATATTTTAGAGAGATTGTGACTGATGTTTTTCATTGTGCACACATCATGTTTGGCATAGGTGAATTACATTTGCTGATGTGATCTCAGTGGCAGCATCCAGCATAGGTGACCTCACACAAGCCATCAGTGTGAACTGCGTTATTGCTGTAGCTGAAGCTTGTCCAGACTTAAGTCTGAGAAACTCCAAACAGCACTGTTACTGCTCCCTACGGAACACAGCGCAGCTGCACCTTGTCTTACAGATGTGCTCTGGTTTTGGCTGGTGTCAGCTGATGGTGTTTTAGGGGAAGCTGGCTCTAGTTCCTCATCCTCTTGTATCTTTAGTGGCATTACTGCGTGCTCTAAAGAATAACTCAGAGGCAGATGAGCAAATTCTGCTGGGAATCTGCTGCGTTGAGGAAGCTGGCTGCATTCCTTGCCTACTCCTGCCCATTACAATCCTTGCCAGCTGGATTGGCTACCTGAAGACACCTTTTATGTAGAAAGAACAGCCAAAATTTGCATCACTTTATATTTATAATTTGTATAAACCTGTGTGCCCCCTTCCCTCTGTCCCATTTATAGACTTTTCAAGCCCCTGTGCACTACGTGCATACCCAGGAATAAGCAATTCAGCTGTATTAGCTGTTAGGAAAAACTGCAGTCAAATGCTTTGTAATTGCAATTTGCTGCTTCTCTGAAACTGAAACATTTCATGGAACTGTATCAATTCTGGTGAAAGATCCCTGGGATGCAGCAAGATTTCACTGAAATCCTGTGTTCCAAGCACATTTCCATTGAAACTTGTTCTTTCCTGGTATGTGTTCCATCTGTTGGCATCCTGTCTGGCCTGCTGATAAAGAACTGAAATTTAGGAGATCTGGCAGCAGCGTTTCCTCAGCACTTGAGTCTTGCTGATGCTGGGCAGACCAGCGAGTTTCCTTGAGTAGAGAACAGGCACTATGGTTTGTGAAGAATTTCAAAATACTTTTGTCCTTTCTGAATTAAACACACACACACAGAATTTGGAAATTTTAAAACCCTCCATGAAGTCCTCTTCCAGTTATAATCCAGCTGTAAGCAAAACCATGGCACACGGAAGAGTCTTCCAGAGGAGATTTCTCTTGCTAAGGGTTTGATGGTAGACTTCATAGCCATTAAGAGAGCCTTCGCTCTTCGGGGTCTTGGCCCTTAAAATAAGAACATCTCCCATTTTGGTTATCAATTTAAATAGCTCAACATTGGCTGTGTTGTACATGGTGACAGATAAGGGTTTACAGTGACAGAAATAATTAAATTTTTTTTAGTTTTGTTAGTAAATGTGTAATTCAAGAGCGTCCTGAAAATAGCCCATGAAATCCCCCTTTTCTTCTGATGCATAATTAGCAGAGTAAGTGTCCCTTAGCTTAATGGCTATTGTTAGAGTGCATTTTTTGAAATTCTTTTTCAAGAAGTTTCAAATTATAAATAAATAATAAAACTTATGTCTTATTTTTTTCCATACCCATCTTCTTAACTCTCTGCAAGTACGGGATTGTCTCACTTAGCCCAGCTACCCCAGTATGCTCTGTAGTGTTGAGCACAGCCTGAGGATTATTTTTTTTTCATGGAAATTTCAAGAAGCAAGTAGCAAACAATGGATTGAATAATTCCCTACTAGAGTGAACCAACATCTCATCTTCCTAAAATATTTTCTGGATACTTTTGCTGATCTTGAAAAGCATTCAGAAATGACTGAACTCCATGTGCATGCACAGTTCTGATTACACCATTGTCAAAATTGCCAGCTTTCCCAGTCTGCAGTGGTTGAGGGTGGGGAGCTGGGCATACTTCCCCAACAAACATCACTGTTGGCATTTAACAACCCAACCTACCCATTTCATTGAATAAACCGGAGAAGTGTTTCATCTGTACTCCCAGGCTGGCTTTGCCGTGATGGAAGGGCTTTGGATTTTATATTACGCTGTGAAACTCTAGGCATTTCGTTAAAAATCTGTGTAACAGGCACAAGAAACGTCCTTTAGGCAACTTCCTTCCTGTTGTGCTACTGCAGACTCACTGATGTTTTTGCATTTTGCTTCTCAAATTGCCTCGTTGTGCCAAGTCTGGGCACATTGTGGGCACCCCCATTGGCACGACTGGGTTCGACGCTCTTGATGATATGAAACAGGGAAGTATTTCCAGTGTAATCTGTTTGTCCATGTAAAATTGTTGTTAAGTGAGTGAATTGTTCTTGGGAAGTACTTGATTTCCGTGGCAAGAATTAACTCTGCTTTGGAATTTCATTGATAAACTGTTTTCATCAGTAGAGTTGTACTGGGTACATGTCAGTGTGTTTTAAATAACAGTGTGATTTCCTGTGGTAGATACCTAAAACGCTTTCACAAAACCATTTTAATTCTTTCAGAGGAAGACTCAAATTTGTATGTATTAAACCATCTAATTTCTTAGTTTCTTCATTTCTCAGTTGGAGGGTTGATCCACACACAGAAATTAGCACATTCGGATAGAGATGTAGCTTTTGAAAATTTGACATAAATTTGTAAAATGTGTGCTGTAGGTGAGATGTGCCTGGTCTTAGCCTCCTAACCATTTGCAGAATATAGAGCTTTTATCTTTATTTCTTGTGTTTTCAGGCACAAACAGCTGTTTAATGACTCACAGATTTGTATATATTTTGCTTCAAAAATCATCTGCCTTTTCCGAGGTTCTGCTGCGTCCGTTTGCTCATGAAGTCCTTTCATTAGATCCCTGTTGTCTCCCACACCAGCTCCAGTCTCTCGTCCAGTTGTTGTCTGGTTTACCTTCCTCCTCATACTGCTGGCCAAGTTGTTCGCCTGCTGATGCTCTCGCCGTTCTGTATCTGCTATCTGCTGTCCCAGAGCCCTGAACACTTGTCTCCCATATTTTTCTCTTTTTTCCCTACTCCTCTCCCTCCCTCCCTCCCTTCTCCTCCTCTCTCCTCACAAGGCTTACAGTGTAGACGGAAGCAAACTCTGCATGCAAGATGATTTGTGTAATTAATGTCTTAATAGGACTTTTGATTCCAGAGAACGTCTTTTCTCTCTCATCCTTAAACCTGCCTCTCCATCCATTTTCCACCTTTTTTGCAGAGACTAGCATGGAAAACTACTATAGAACCTCATTTTCCTGCTTCTATAATATTGACGTAAAACTCATTTTTCTGTAGGGAGTAGCATGGAAAACTACTGAGTAACCTTCAGGACGTGATTATTTCCAAGTGACTCACTTTTCCCTCTTGTTCTCTAATTCTTCTTTTCTGTGCCTGTCCTTTGTGATGTTTTCCTAACGCTTCCCTCAATCCACACCTGTCCTAAAAACTCCTGTGGTAATTTCAGTAGAATGGAGACATAGTAAATAATTTTTCTTGATGACTTTTCGTTCTCTCTTTTGTATAGCACCGTCTATATAGTGAAGATTTGTTAGATTTCACCCCCTGTGAAAGAGCCCAGATTTTTTTCTGCGGAACTCATACGTTATTTTGCCAGATCTCATCCGTAAGGCCTGGATTCAGCACACTTAACTCTGAGTTCCTAAATAAGTGCTTAAATTAAGACTTGGGATCTCCTCATATTTTGGGTGGAAAGAGAGACGGGAACAGAAAAGAAAACAAGTTGTTTGGATAAATGCATTCCGACCTCTGAAGTTATGTAGGATTAATTTTAGTCCTTTCTTTGAGGATTTTCATGGTTCAAAATTTTGTTGGCAAAAATGAAGTGAAAATCATTTGCTGTTTTCAGATGATTATTGTGTTGATGTTTTCCAGGGATGGATAATTTTAATCTGCAGTGGGGCTCTGTTATATCATTTAGAAACATGGTGTTACTCCTTCAGGCTGTTGCCTTCGTGCTTTTTTCTCCAAGCTGGGCACTGCCAGCGCTCTCAATCTCTCCTGCTATCTCACGTGCTCCAGCCCCTAAATCATCTTTGCAGCCCTGGGCTGCACCCATTCCAGTAAGTCCATCTCTCTCGCACTGGGGAGCCCAGCGCTGGACCCAGCACTCCAGACATCTCACTAATGCTGGAGTGGAGGGGAAGGATCGCCTCCCTTGACCTACCAGCGATGCTTTTTGTGATGCAGCCCAGTCTGCTCTTGGCCACGTTTGCCATGAAGGGTGTGTTGCTGGCTCATGGTCAGCTTCTCCACCAGGACCCCAAGGTCCTTCTCTGCAGAGCTGCTTTCCACACCATCAGGAACTCGAAGTAAGCAACATCCACGGCTCTCCCCTCATCCTCCAAGCCAGTCACCTCATTTTAGAAGGCCATCAGGTTGGTCAGGCATGATTTCCCCTTTGTAAATCCACGGTGCTTGCTCCCAGTCACCTTCTTGTCCTTCATGTGGTTCAAAATAGAAATAGTTTTTAGGAAGATTTTCTCTGTCATCTTTCAAGGGATTGAGGTGACGGACCGGACTCAATATTGTCTTCTCTGAAGATAAGGAACAAAAGCCACAAAAATTCCTAATAAATATATGTCCTGTTTGTAAATTTTGAGGATGGTGGTTCGGATTTTTTTTTTCCCATAAAAATAATTAGATATGAATGATCTAAAATATTTAAAAGCAGCAATTTGCGAGGAAGACTAATTGCTAAATGTTGAATTTTAACATTTTCTTTCCGCATTTTCAAGAGGTTTTGAAAAATGAAAAATTCATAAAGGGAAACCAAAATGAGTGAAATTGCAGTATGATATATTGCTTTAATGCAGCTATTCTCTCTTCACTCCATGAAACCCTAAGCCTGAATGATGTGAGTTTTATTAGTTCCTTACAAAAGCAACATTTCATTCAGCTCAGTAGGCTCAGACTGGTCTCCACTGTGACAGCAACAAAAGCAATCGTGGCTCATGTGCACTTGTATGTTCAAATTAGTGAGTGTCCAGGCTGCTATTCCAAACATCTTAGTTTTTTTGAAAACTGTATCAAATGTTTAGAAATTCGATGCATGCAACTGTTGTTAGAACTGGGTAGTGAGGTGGTGCAGAACGATCAGTTGGTCTCTCAAAGCTGGCTTAGGTTACTGGGAATCTGGTTTTAATGTGCCTTGTTTTCTGTTTTTATAAGGATAGTCTTTATTTATTCAGAATGATTTTCTTGCAGAGATTTATTTGCAGAAAACGCTTGCTGTAAAAAATCAGTAGTTTATAAATCCATTTGTCTTGCCAAAAAATTGGTTTGGGACATTTTTAAAAAAGAAAGTTCTTAAAACTCAACTCTGCAAGGGCTGTCCTAGGTAGTGCCCACACTTCACTTTTCCTAAAAGCTTTCTTTTGTATAAAAAAACACTTAAAAAGGGACCTTCTGACTCTTCCCTCATGTCACCTTTCATCCATGTCTTTTCATTTGCTTTTGCAGGAAAAGAATAAAAGAAATCTGATACCGGTTTCTTCCTTAGCCCCTATAGTTCAATTCAGTTTCTCCAGCTGTGATTTTTAGGCTGGAAGAGGATTCTGTCCACTGCGCTGTTTCACTGCTTACTTTGAGATGACCACCAGCCACTGCTGGAGCAGTGCCCTCCCAGTATAAGAGGACCAACTGGAAAACAACATTTTTCTTACAGCAGCGCTGCAATACCTCATATTTTTTCTGTAAATTTGATTATTTTATTATTTATTATTCTATTTTTATTATTGATTATTATATTTGTTATATTTATTATTTATTATTTGATTGAGTATTTTGATTTGTTTCCTCCTTTTTTTTTCCTCTAAATTTCTAGATTTTCTGCTTATTTGCCCTGACGACATAAAACAGGCAGGCAAATAAAAAGGAATGCCAAATTCATTATTTCATTAAAAATCTGTTTTTTTGCAAGGCTTTCCCCCACTGCTCCTTAATAACTACTGAAATTGGCCTAGTGTATTTTAGACAGAATTAAATAACTCACTATTATTCTTTGGTTGTTGTTTTATTGTGTTCGGGGTAAGATACAACAGCCTTTGATTTTATGGAATTGCCTGTTGCTCTTCTGCAGCTTATAGATTTTATAGATTCACACTACAGTTTCAGATGAAGCTTGGTGAGTAATAGGATATCTGAACAACCTATCTTCTTTCTCTTTTCATTTTTAAGTGCATATTTGGAAGAAAGAAAAGAGTCAAACTACTCACTGATGCACAGAGCGTGTGGTCAATTTTTGTTCGGCAACTGGGCAAGCAGCACAGCTGCTGCTGCAATGTGATTTTTCAGATATGCTTCCCTAGAAGTTTGCCATTAGACATCACTAAAACCATTTCAGATTTAGCTCTGAAGTTTCTGTATACATTCAGCTTAGTATAATTTTCTGTTGGTGAACATAATGAGGGATTTTATTTTGGTTTTTAAATCTGTGATAATTTTGAGCAAGATACAAGCAGATACTGGTTCCTATAAAGTAACTATGGTAATTATTTCTTGATTTTATAATGTACTGGACTAGACTAAAAATAAATAAAGGAACTAAGATCCACATTGTAGTTGCATATTGTAAATGTGCAGCACAGGTGGTCTTTCAGGACAAGGTACCACTGAACAGTGTGTCTGCTGAAGAGCACTGTCTCAGGTGTTCTCTTGGTGCTAAGTTGTGTTACTCTGTTGTCTGCCCCTCGGCTATATGTTCAAGAGCTGGGCCGTTTCCTTTGTAGCCGTGACTGTTAGAAATGCCACTTTTTTTCCTTTTGGTAGAGAACTAGACTGGAGGACAGCCACCGTAGATTCCCTGCTGCCTTTCGTCTGGGCTCCATCGGACAGTTTGTGCCACTGTGTCTTGGCTCGTGTGAACGAACACCCACACGGGACGTGTGTGCAGGCTCCACGGGGTGAGCGGGCTGGTCAGGGTGTGCTGGGGACGCGGTAGTTTCAGGGTGTTTACAGGGTCTCTCTATTCCTAACGCTGATACTCAAAGTTAAGGTGTCCATTTCCCTGAAGACTCCCCATGTCTTGCCACAGGTAGAGATAAAAGACATGAATGTTCACAAGGGATTCACTAAGTCCCTCGGTGGTGGAGAACAGCGTTCCACAGATGACTATAAAGCTTCAGACACTAGTGGCAAATTATACTAGATGTGCAAGGAGGAGCAAAATGCCTGAGCTCTCTGAAGAGTTTGTTGTAGATTAATAAATGGGACGTCTTTTTTTCTTTGGAACCCAGGTCTCATCCTGGTTGCAGTATCATTAGCTTCTTTTTGAATACAAGAAAATGAGGCATAAAGTAATTGTGTGCCTGATACAGCAGCTCTCGCCACCGTGCTTTGAACTTGCTGTATATTTTATGTTCAGGTACAGGCAATACACTCCAAGAAAAATAATTGGATCCTTAAAAATGTGAGTACGTAAAAAGTACAGAGTAAATGCATTTACTTTTGGCAGAAATTCTGGACAGCACAGTACTTGATCCAAGGGAATGAGGAGGCTTTTATCATCCATTATCATTCTGTGCTTAAAGGCAAATTTTTTAAAGTGCTTTTCCCCTGTGTGAATGCTGATCCTTTCAGCATAAAGATGGATTTGATGTTCCTTTGCGGTGGCTGTACTGCATCACCTCATGTCCTTAAACCTAGGATGGGCTACAAACCACTCATGGACACTGACTTCTGTCAGGCAGAGCAATTTCTAGATGAAAGCTTGCTGGGAGTAAACAAAGAGTTTAGGAGGAATGGAAAAAGGGATTAATTACAAGAAAGTAGTAGATCTTGGAGTTCAGGAAGTTCAGGGATAAAAGGTAATTGCAAAAGCTAAAGTGAGTTGCATCTGGCAAAGGAAGTTAAAAGAGTCCATAGTCATGTAAATGGAAGAGCACAGTGGCAGAAGTGAGGCTGGGCCTGGGTCCACACTGATGATAAGGAACTAAATGTCTTCAGTGATGTTGGATATAGTGACAGAACAATGGTAGAACAGGGATGAAAGGTAGTAATACAGTGCTGGAGATTGGTTTGGATAGATTGATTTGGATAGCAGGCTATATAATCTGTTACAAATCGAATTCTAGGGGATTTGTCCAGAACTTGTGCCATCAGCTTTAAGAATAATGTAGCGTACCAAGCCATGAATGGTTTGCTCTGTCACTACCAGTATCAATCTTGTGAAAACTCAACAGAAATTCAGAAGTATTTACAAATAGTGAGCCCTGATCACCTACCACGTGCTGCTGCCGCTGATGGACTTGGTCAGCCAAACCTTGTTTTCCTGTTAGAGGAGGTAAATAAACTCTTTCAGCAGCTCACATGAAAACAGCAGGGTTTTTAAGATTAGGGATGGAAGATACCTCCTTGAAGCCTGATAAAAGGGGCATTTCAGACTCCTCCTCATGTCCATCCCATGTCATTGGCACATAATGCCCTTCCACTGGTGCCATTTCATTCCTTCCAAGATACTTTGCCTTCCTGTTGAGGCCCATCTCTGTTTAGCCAAAACTTTACAAAGCAAAACTTCTCTGATCTGCAGTCATTCCACGTTGATTGAATCTTTGCTAAAATCAATATAGCAACTATTACAATATTGTGTATCAAGTTATAATTCCTACTGAACATTAGCAATGTAGTATTGCTTGTAATTCACAGCAGCAATGTGTCACAGCTGCTCCAGTACCATCAGCCCTAGCTCTAGCTGTTAATATTTTTTTCTGTAATGCCACATTTTTGTGTAACTCAGAAGAAATCAGCATTACAAATTGGTTTAAAAAAATGCTATTTGGTAGCATGTTCTTACTGCCATTTTATTAGTCTGTGCATGTTTAAGTGAGATTAAATGTGTGATTACTTTGTGATTTTATGTCAGAATATTTATGTCAATTTGACTTTCCTGGCACAAGAAATGCACGGTGATGGTAATGCAAATGAATCAATTACCATTTGTGTTTCATAGGGAACATCTGCATATGAATCACAAAAGACTTCTGATCCCATTATTTCTGTAGAAAGAATATTTTGTGAGAAGCATGAGTACAATAAATAGTTTCCTAAGCAAATATATGAATTATTTTGATAAAGCAGTGTATTTTATAAATTTGTAATGAACAGATTCCCTGCTGGTGGAGTGTATTGCACTGGAAATAAATAATAAAGTGCCAGTGCAAATTTAGTTTATAGCCACAGAGATCCTCACACATAAGCTTATCCATGGGTCTTCACTGTGGGCTTTGGTTGGAATACGTAGTGGCATCCTGGAGCAGACAAGTCTGGCAACTGTCAGTGACGTTTCCCCCTTCCTCCTCCCTCGTGCCTGTCAGCTCCCCCGTTTGCACGCTGGCACGCTGCTGGTGTCGCTTAATTGTGATTACTGAAACGAGGAACTCGGTTCTGCAAGAGTGATGTTTGTAATTAATGTGTGATAAAATCGTTAATGTGTGTCTTTCCTCTGGTTCTGTGGAAGAAATACCCTCTGCAGTGGATGGGCAGCGTTGCAAGTTTAGAAGGGAAAACAAGGACGGAGCGTGTGTTTTGCCAGAGCAGAGTCTCTGTGTGCTCTGACAAGTTCAGACCATGTTGTCGTCCTCCACGTGTGACTAACAAGGGGCGTGGGGACTTCGCTGAGAACTCGCCGTGCTCGTGTGTGTTCCTGCCAAAACGTGACGGTTAGCTGTCCATGTGTGCCATACGGGCGGCTTTCGTTGCGGTGGTGGCACCAAGAGCAGTGCAGGGGCTCAGCCTGCCGTGGTGCCAGGGGGCCGGCGCGGCTCCCCTCGGACTGTGTGCCTCATGCCGAGGCTGCCAGGAGCTGGACTGGCGGTTTATTTGTGGAGCTCGCTTTCATTTGGGAATGCAAAGATTTGTTGGCGTGATTCATTGGCCTGATTGTCTTCCAGCAGTCGTTACCCTTCCTGAAGTGAACTCGGGGCCCAGAGCCGCGGAACGCCGTCGGACACGGATGTGCAGTACGTGCTGACGTTGTTTGTTGCACAGAAACCAACGCTTTGCTGGGCTGGGTCTGCAGTCTGGCGTGACGTGAGTGTGAACGTGTGCACACACGCAGTCCGTGACCGTGAGCCAGCTTACACTGCAGTCATCCTCGGGTGTCACCACCCTGGAGCTGCACGGCGCCTTCCAGGGGGAGGTACTGGTTAGTGTAGGCTGACACCGGTTTAAACATCAACTGTAAACGTGTGGGGGTTTGAATGAAATGAAAATAGCACTCTGTTAGAACAGCCACCTGGCTGTTTGCACTGGCAGACTCTGTAAGAGCCGACTCATGTGCTTCTCCACTTAAGAATTGTTGTTAATTGGGTTTGTATCAGCAGAGTCATGAGCTCCGTGCATCCCCAAGGGTCATGTTGGCCATTAGAGTAAAGCTCTTCCTTTAACGTTCACTTAAATATCATTTGTTTTGGAAAGGCTTGCTCTGTGTTCAGTCAGGTGTCCAAGATAATGATGATTTATGGATCTCTTCTCTTCTCTTCTCTTCTCTTCTCTTCTCTTCTCTTCTCTTCTCTTCTCTTCTCTTCTCTTCTCTTCTCTTCTCTTCTCTTCTCTTCTCTTCTCTTCTCTTCTCTTCTCATTAAAATAGAAGACTGAAGAGAAGCTGGACGTTGTCAAAGAAACACAAATTTCAATACTATCTCCTCAAAATGCTTGTGGTAGCAGGTAGTACACGGTTAGGGGCTCTAAGACAAGCGCTGTCTTTACTGTTAAAAGGGCTTGTGGCAGGTCTTGCAGAGGCATTGATCTGTGATACGTGAAAATAGCAGAAACTGGTTCAGAAGGCAGCTCCAGTTAAGAACACTGTGCTGGCTGAACGTCAGTCACCTGGTTGAGTGCAGTCACAGGAGTGAATAATACGAAATCTGTAATAAGAGTACTGGTAGAACTGGCAGGAAAACAAAATCATCACTCCTTTTCCTAGAACAAAAATCTCATTTCTGTCTTCTAAGTCTTATTTTTTGCTATTTATGAGAAAGGCCCATTTTGCCATCTAAAGCAGCTTGTACCAAGTAAGTTTTCATTTTCTCTAGACTATGATTTTTTTTTTTTGCAGCTCCTAACGACTTCAGAAATTCTAGTGGAAAAGGCTTTTGACAGGATACTAAAACTGGTGTTATCTAACTGCGGCTGTGGATGAAGGACCATATAATAGCCATGGGGATAATTTTTTCCAGAATTTTCCAAGCAGTGATGAAGCTCGTGCTTTAACAAGGGCTAACAAAACAGAGCTCTAAGAAAGGTGAGCACACTAAAATCAAAGCACACTGTGATTTTTGAATTATTTTAATCCACGTGCCAAAATGATCTTTCCAAAATTATGTTCATGCAATAACTTGTATTTAAGTAAAAGCTTTAGTTAGTTATCCCAGTGGAAAGGATCCAGATTAGTTAAGATTTTTCCTCAGAGCACATTTACCTTACATTTCCCGGGATATATTGTGTCTCACCCCAAGGGGAATCCTGGATGCACAGGATTGTGATAGCAGCCCCCAGGCTGCCTGTGCGACCGTGTCTGGAGGGTTGCAGTGTGCGTGGGGATGAGCATGACCTTGGCCACGCTCCGTCGTGCACAGGCCTCCCGGGCACCTCGCCTGGCATGCTGGTGGTGCGTGACGGGCAGGGGAGCGAGCACGTGCTGTCCCTGCGAGTGCCACAGAGACCCCCGGGAGGGCTGTGCAGGCACAAACCGCGCTCCGTGGGCTGGTGGATCTCCCTTATATTGGAGGTGGAAAATAATTGTTTTCTAAACCATTGGTTTGGATTTATACATCTCGTTTCCCCAGCTTTTAAAGAACCCTGTCTCGTTGCGGGTGCCACTCTGGTGGTGCTCAGCTGTTCTGTGTATCCAGAAGCACAACTCCGAGTTTGTGTCTTATGCTGATGTTCCCTTTCACTTAACCCAGCTCAATGGAGTGGAACTCCTTGGCTTTATCCGTGACTTGAGCCTCCTAAAAACATTGCAGCAAGCTGACGATGCAGATATGGCTGAAGCCTAAAGGAGCTCTTTACTGGTTGTGGTTAAATCGATGTATTGATCAGGTCATTATTTGGAGTGTGTTGTATCATTCAGCTAAGGAGTTCTTACCAAGGACTTACAAGCCATTGAAATAATTTTTTTCAAAATCTCTAATCCAAGCTAAGCATTTGGGATGAAATGAGGGTTTTTTGGGGAAAGAGAGCTGAATTTTGCTATTCACCTACTTATTTTTCTCTGAATATATTTTGGGTACATTCTGAGGTATTTTATACATTTCCGTCTTGGGTCTTGATGCAATAGTTTCGTATCAGAGGATACTTTTTTTTAGAAGGAGGGTGAATGTGAGAAACCAGTGGGGTTTTCTGGATGCTGCTGCCGTGTGCTGCTCGTATTCTTGGAACAAAGTAGGGCTGAGCATACACCAGGTACATCAAGTGCTGTACAAGTTATCCCTCGGAGCTACGTCTGCCTTGACTGGTTTGAAATATTTAGCTTGAACATCAATCATAGATTGTATAAGAGGACCTTTTCTTTTATATTTGGCAGAATCCGTAAGGTGCACCACGCTTTGTACAGCTCTCAGCAAGGTGAGAGCTTGTATTGCCATAACAGTCCAGGTTGATAAAAAGAAAAGTTTTATATTTGCATTCATTTTTGCATACATAGCAGTGAAGTTAAATTTAGTCCTGCTTTAAAAAAAAAAACCACAGAAAATACTATATAAGCATACAAATCAGGCTGTTTTTCGATGCTCAGTAAACATGAAGGCAGCAGCATTTTAATCAAAATGAAGAACTGCATCCTAATCGCATCTCAGCACATGTATATTCATCAGTACGTTTTCTGCAAAGCAAACACCCTGTAAGGGGTGGCTGTTACACAGTTCCTCATCTCCTTTGCTTTTTCATCACAAACTAGACTGTCACTGCATAAACTAATGATAATGTGATCCAGATTTTTTAATTTATGTGGAAAATAGTCTAGTAAAATACAACATTTTGCATTTTTGGTATTATTCTGCCTTGTCGTTTTTCAACAGATGGATCAATTCTTTTCTGTCTGGTTTAGTGAAAAGATGAGAAATATTTTTCATCTGTCTATTTTGTTGCTGGACCAGAACACACCACATACAGGGCTACTAAAACATTTTCAGAAACCTGTATGAGATCCCGAGGAGAGACAGCGTATATTTCCTTGAGGTCAAATGCTCATTGCTTAGTGGCCCGTTAGATTTTTGAGCGAATAATCAATTTCCTAAAAAAGAGGCAGGGCCCTCTCAGATTCATAGAATCACAGAATGGCTTGGGTTGGAACGGACCTCAAAGATCATCCAGTTCCAACCCCCCTGCCATGGGCAGGGACACCCTCCACTACACCAGGTTGCCCAAAGCCCCATCCAACCTGGCCTTGAACACTGCCAGGGATGGGGCAGCCACAGCTTCTCTGGGCAACGTGTCCCAGTGCCTCACCACCCTCAAAGGGAAAAATTTCTTCTTTATATCTAATCTAAATCTCCCCTCTTTCAGTTTAAAGCCATTTCCCCTTGTCCTATCACTACACACCCTTGTAAAAAGCCCCTCTCCAGCTTTCCTGTAGCCCCTTTAGGTACTGGAAGGCTGCTGGAAGGTCTCCCCGGAGCCTTCTCTTCTCCAGGCTGAACAGCCCCAACTCTCTCAGCCTGTCTCCATAGCAGAGGTGCTCCAGCCCTCTTATCATCTTCATGGCCTCCTCTGGACTAGATTAGTGCAGGCCAGTCAGATTCACTGGGCAGTAAAGTGATATTAATGATACATGTAGAAAGTGAGTGTTAATTTACCTTAAACCCCTTTGGTACGATGATTATTATCTGGAAAAAGAGCTAACGCCATGCTGCCCTGGGTGAAGCTGAACTTTAAATTAAGTATCTGGGAAAACTTTGTCAAACAAGTTTAGAATAGCTGAAAAAGTTGAGTTGATTCTAATTTAGTTGTCATTTTCCCAAGTAAGTTATTTTGAAAACTCCATTTCTTTTTGACAACATGTCTGATAATATTTCTTTGCATACAAAAGGCAACTCCATACTGTTCTTGGTGTCCTGAAATTTGCAGTTACAAGTTCAATTACCTCAAAACATGATTTCATTCTAAATAAGCGATCAGAGACAAGAAGATGCCTGTTTCCCTGTCACTCAATAAAACTGAGTGGACTACAAAACACAGTAAAAACAATAGTAATTTTGCATTTATTGACTCTTTGCTACATTAGTTTAGTGTTTTTTAATAAGTGGCTGTTAAATTGTTCAACTTTCCATCTACTACGGAGTCTGAAATAGTAGGTGATGAATGAGGGCAACTTCAAATGGGGCAAATCAAATACCTTCTTTAATTGAATCGACACAAGGCCAAAGCCCACAATTTATTAGATTAGAGGAAACTTTGGTTTCCTACCAAGCTGCTAGAAGGAGCTTTGTTTGCCATTTTGTTGCCGGACAGAAGATGAGATAGGAATAAGCAGCACCGAGGTGCGTGGCTGGCAGTCGCACATCAGCCACATCCTTCTGCTGGCATTGACTAGCCCTCAAATACCTGACTTCTCTGACTCCAACGGGTTAAATTACCTTAATACAAATCTGCCACTTTCCGTGAAAGAAAACCCCAAACAAAAAAACCCAAAAACTTTCAGGAGGTAAATCCTTGAAATTGAAAGCTCTGAAACTGAAGCACTGTAGAGTGAGCGAAAGGCTGGAATGTGAAATACTACGCTCTGAGAGGTTCATTAAACGTTGTTAGGATGCTGCAGTCTTACATTAGGGAGATGATCTAGGATTTTCTCAATCTCTTAAGTCTCACTAGGTTGTATTATAGAAAACAAAAAAAAGGTAGAAAGAGTCTGACCAAAACACTGAAGTGAAGCCAGAAGAAGTTGCTGTAATTAACGTTTTTTCTTTATTGTAATGCTGTTTGTTTCTTTGTTCGTGTCTTGTGTTGCTCTTTTGCTGAGGTTCTTGTTCTCATGTGAATGGATTTGTCCAAAACTTCTTTACAAACTTCTACTTGACAGACTTTCTTTACCTGTAGGTAAGGTTCTGTTTCATTCTTAAAATGGACCAAGTCATCACCCCATTGCTGCATGAAGAAAGGAATTTCAGACGTAGGGCACGATGTACCAGTGAAGGGTATCTGCTTACGGAACAACATGTCAGGAACCTGAAATATGTCATACTTGTCTTACAAAGTAGATCTTCACTATGGGTTCTTTCATCTTTCTCTATTTGTTCTTCAGCCTTGGTTCTTACTCAGCAGTGAAGGGTGATTGCAATGGTGTTTCTCCCATCTGCCCTCAAATGGTTTTCCTTCAAAGTACTCTTCCTCTTGTCACCCTCACTGCTGACAGATTTTTTTCTTCTTTAGATACTTCATGGACGAAAAAGTATTTTTGGTTTGATAAAAAATGGAAAGCTCTAAATTGCAGCTAACACTTTTGTTGTTGCTTCACATGCCTTTGATTTTTTAGTGATGTCCTGTTGACTGTGATGAAAGAGGATTTCACCCTCAAAATTCACCTTTCTCACAAAAAACTTACTGACTGATGTAGATGAGAGGGCTGTGATATTTCAGAGCTTGCCACTGGTACGTGTACCTCCTCGTGTGAAGCACAGTCAGCTGCCTGAGGCTGGGAACTGTGTGGCTCCAGCCTTTGCCCCATGGAAGGATGAGTTTAGAAAAGGCACTCAGGTCTTGGAGCTCATGGCGTTACGCAGCAGGACTCTCCAGTTGGTCCTGCGCTGTTACAGACTCCTGTGATTTTGTTTCAAGTTCTGCATTAGAGCATTGTCGTTAAATAAGACTACGAAAATTTTCTTTAGTTTAACTAATGATGTATTCATGTCCCTTTGCCAATTTGGCATCATAATAACACTCTAAATGAGAGAAATGTCTGGGTAAGCTTCAAATCTGCAGTCATAAGTCTCTGCAATAAGCTTGAATTTTTCTGGTTTTATCCTCTTAACTCGGTCATGCTTTTGTGAAACCTGACTGTCTTGAGTATTTTTCTTGTTTATCCACATTAGAAAATCATGTTTACTAATATAAATCTTCTACCTTTTCTTACCATTTCCTTAAACAAGTATGAGGATTAGGAAAAACTGTTTCCTTTTTGTGGGATGGTTGATTTTTGGTGTGGTTGTCATATGGTTTAATTTAATCAGTAGGAGAGAACTGTGTTCCTCCTCCCTGATGCACATACGCGAAAGATAGTCTCAACTCTGCAATTTGTACTGAAATTAGTAACCTTGTTTATTTGAAAAAAAGAGTTCATTCAGCAGTAGGGATGGCAGCGTGATACCTGAATGCAGGGTTGCATAATAAGGCTACAAATCATTTTACCCAATTTCTCTTTCTAGAATTGTATGTAGTGCATGATGTTGGAGTGTAGTATTGGAATATTTTATTGTAAGTTGATCTAATTGAAGAGGAATGTTACCAGTTGCTGACCAAAGGTAACTGCAGCGTCTCTTTGTGCACATGAGAGTGTTGAAATTATGACAAGGTTGTTCAGTGCCATGAAATATAGGTTGTGGTGAACTGGAGGGTGAAAACAGGGGAAGAGAAGAAAAGGAAAACAGAATACAGCAAGGCAGAGAAAGAATAACAAAGGGAAGGTGAAAAGGTAAAAAGGTAACAGGAGACAAAAACCAAATCAGAGAAGAGAACTGGGTGTGTGGGAAAATGAAACGGAGGTGTGAGACCCGTGGACATTTGGAAGTGAGTGATGGACAATATGAGAAAACCACTGTAAAAAGATGAGAATAAGAAAGTGGAAGGAAGAAAAGTCTGTTAGTATGTAAGGCTGGGAATAGGATTTTTTCCTTTTCCTGTTTCCATCATCCCTGTCTTCTGAAGGTTCCTCTTACTATGTTAGGATGTCTTTTTCCTCTCTCCTGCTTGTACACTGTCTTCTAAGAGCGCTCAAAGCCGTGTTTGATCAAGGCAGATAGCTGACAGCAGCTTTTTCACTGCACAGTTGAGCTGGGAAAACAGCTGAGTTTTAAACCTTTTTTATTCTAGTTCAAAGACTGCTTATATTCATAACAGAAATAGAAAAAGCTAGCGTTGTCTGTCAGTCACATCATGAAGAAGTAGCATACCCAGTCTTCACTGGAAAAAAAAATGTTAATGCATATTTTACTCTTTATGTTGCCAACTTTGGCTTAAAACAGGGAAAGTTTTAACTGAAAATATGTATAAGAGGAATTGATTTTGTCTGGTCTGTTTCCCTGGGAAGTGTAGTGCGTGCATTGAGCTCTTGCTGATCCCATGACTACCTGTATGAAATTATAAACGATACTTTAGCAGCAAGATCTGGTCCAATGCCTTCTAGACCAGAGAATCATGTGAAAGTAGGGAAGGAGCTGAGTTAGGGAAAGACCTCAGGAAATTGTAAGACTGCTCTAGTCTTGAGGCTTGAAATAAAAAACAAGCAAACAAACAAAACAAAACCAAACCTCTAAAAAGGACATCTTTGTTTTCTGACCATCACATGGTTCCTGGGGTGCATTGGGAGTGTGACAGCAGATCAAGGAGGTGATCCTTCCCCTCTGCTCGCCACTGGTGAGGCCGCAGCTAGAGGACCGTGTCCGGTCTTGGGCTCCCCAGTACAAGAGGGACATGGACATACTGGAGAGAATGCAGTGAAGGGCCAGTGAGGAGAGCCAGGACTGTTCCACCTGGAGCAAAAAGGGCTCAGGGAGATCTTACTGATGTGTAGGAACACCTGCAGGGTGGGTGCAAAGAGCATGGAGCCAGGTTCTTTCCAGTGGTGCCCAGTGACAGGAGCAGAGGCAATGGGCACACGCTGACACACAGGAGGTTCCCTCCACTTTCTGCTTTGGAAAAAGCTTTCCCCAAAGAAGCACTTTACTGTTGTGACAGTGACCAAACACTGGCACGTGTTGCCCAGAGAGGTAATGGAGTCTCCATCCTTGGAGATACTCACAAGCCATCAGGACATGGTCCTGGGCATCCAGCTCTGGGTGACCTTGCCTGAGCAAGGGGTTTGGACCAGATGGACCCCAGAGGTTCCTTCGAACCTCAGCCGGTCTGTGATTCCTGGGGATGAGTGTCATCTGGTGTGGCTTTAAGTAAAACATGTTAAATATTTTACTGATGATTCTCTTTAAAACTTAATTAAGAAACAGATGATGAGCCTGACCTTGAGTCAGTTCTTATGTTAATTGTGGTGTAGTTTGTTTCTCTTTCAATCCAAAAACCCCTGTTGTGCACTTACTGAAGAGGCAGGTGAGGAGCAGTGAAGGTCACTGTTCTTCCTCATTAGAGCTGAATGAGTGTTCGCCCATGGACAACTGAATTAGAGAAATTTTTTATTATTCCTTCAGAATTATTTTAGCAAACTGGAATTAACAGTAAAGCGGGTATGAGAAAAGCAAACTTTGGTGAATAGATGAGGAGTTTTAAAGCGATTTCTTGCATGGCACTAACCCCCAGGCTGGGATATTTATAATATATCAACCAAACCTCAACGTTTGAGGCATAACTGACTGA
The DNA here is from genome assembly GCF_009769465.1 of Tauraco erythrolophus. Classification (NCBI taxonomy): domain Eukaryota; kingdom Metazoa; phylum Chordata; class Aves; order Musophagiformes; family Musophagidae; genus Tauraco; species Tauraco erythrolophus. Next base: position 29,126,991 of record NC_141475.1, read on the forward strand.
AAATCAATCTGTGGGAAACTATGTGACCCAAGGCACTTTTTAGCTTGATATATACCTTTTAAATTCCATGTATTCACAGGAGAGTTTTCCAGGTTGCTACTACCTTACAGTCAATATTATGACTGTAAGAAATTAATTAGGGTAACCTAAATTTAATGCATTCTGGATAAATAATTGCATAGAAGTGACTGTGGTTTTGAACACATAGACTTTTTTTCCCCTATTATTACTGTTTCTAAATATTTGTACTGGCCTAATTCACAGTAAATTTGGTTAATTACTTCACCAAATATGGTTTCCGTAAAATAACTCTTGAAAATAATCTCGGCATTCATTAAGCATCGGAGTGTTACGATAATGCTTTGCTGAATCTGTGACAATATGACACTGTGCTGTATGTTTACAAACAGGTAGAAAAAATACACTCTGATTTCTTTCATCTGAAAAAATTGAGTTACGTTCTAAAGCAGGCTGACGGCTACAGAGCCACAGACTACACAGCCTAAGAATTGGGCTACTTAGAGCTTATTAAACGATACTGGATTTTCTTAGTATCAGATAAATTCCTGCTGGCGTTGAAAAGAATAATCTTCCTGCCTACAGACTGAAAAGATCTGTGATCAAAATTACACTTCCTTCTAAGCAAAATGTAGTAGTCAAAGAATTTAAAATTATGGATTTATGAATAGGTGTTTAATCAGTTAGTGTTTTCATGGTGGTTAAAGCACTTTTTTAAAGGACTGATGAGCATGCTAAATACACTGCGTGGAGGCTTACTGATTGTCCTGGCAGGATTCTTGTCTTAATACCTTCAGGGAAAATGTAGCAAACATCCAGTGGTGAGAAATAACCATGCTTCTCTCAGAATGCTGTTGGTTGGTGCCTTTCTGTTATTTGCAGGGCAGCAGTACTTGGGTCCGTCCGTGTTGGTTGGATATCACTCAGATGAGACCACACTGGGTGTTGAGGCTTACTTGGAGGAGCAGGTGTTCTCCGTCTGACACCTGGAGATAATGTGGAGGAACCTGGCTGCATTTTGTGTCCGATACGGAAGGAAGCAATGGAATCTTTAGGTACATATATGATATAAACATTCCAGAAACATTCTGAAGCTGAGACATCTGCCATAAATTGAGACGTTAATCTGAGAATTCGTAACGTGAATCAGAGGACATGAGTGAACAAGGCATGGAAAACACTTTAAAAAGAAATTGGCAATTCTCCAGGGATTAGTTTTGACATCAAAAAACAGATGATGGTTTAACACAAGGGGAGAAATGAGAGACTACAACAGCTTAGGTCGCTGAAAGTATAAAAAACTATTTCTGTAGCACCAGGGAATGTAGGTGTTTATGGCATGATTGAGTGAAAATCGTTCTTGTGAGTCTAGATGGTTCAAGGGTCCTTTAGGTTGGAAGTGATACTGATGATACAGATGGCCATACTGTTACCTTCTGGTGAACATTCATTTATTCCCTATATAAAATTCAGAAGGAAATGAAAGACCTAGTGTAATACCCGCTAGATAGCTTGATATCACTGTTGTGAAAAGCGCTGTCAGTACTGGTCGTGGCTTCAGGAGAAAAAACAAAGGTATAAATAAACGCTAATGAGAACTACCTCTCCACCTGCTCGTAGGTGCTCACCCTCCAACAGTCCCCTCTCCTTGCCTCAGCAGGAATGAGATCTTCCATCGCTGTGTAAGGTCAGGAAAGTAACAGCTAGGAGTCAAGGTTTCTTCTGCACTTGGCAGCACAGCAAACTGTGGTGGTTTCCACAGCACACTAATTGTCTCTGTCGTGAACTGCAGAAAATTGTGTGCTGTTGTTGCAGGCTGCTACCACCCTTAGGTGCACTCGGAATGCTAAAGGAGCCTGTGGTCAGGAGAGCTGGTCGGGTGTCCTCGGGGTGACAGTGCCTGCTTAGCAGGAGAGGAGCCTCAGGTGCAAGTACTTTGGGCCAGGTGGGGCTTAGTAGCAGCTGGACTGTAAATGGTGGTTGCTGGTCTGCTGCGTTCCTATAGTCCTGAATTATCAGTCGGATGTTGATGACTGTGCCCGATCGTTAGCGATCGATCGCACACCCTCAGCAACGCGCGGATGCTTACTGGGTGAAACGTCGGCTTCTCTAGTGCCTCAGAAGGAGAGGGTGGCTTTTGTAAGATGCCAGGGATGGACCCAAACCATTGAACGCCTCTGAGATGAAACGTACTCATCACCAGAAAAAGTTCTGTTGCACACCTTGAAGTGCTTTGCTTTCCTATTAATTTCCTATTTTCTTTCCTATTACTGGGAAGGGTTGTAGTGCTTTTTCTCCTCAGAGCAGAGCTGGCCATTCTCGCAGAAATCAAATTTGGTGGCGTGACCAGCCCTAAGAACCTGATCCGCGCTTTCTGTAATGTGTTTTTTACTAGAGAGTGCTGAATGAAATCAGTTATCTTACAGACTTTACGGAGCAAATCTCCCATGTGCTTCACTGAGACAGGCACCGTTGGCGTTCGGGTGTAAATCCGACACACGGCAGTGTGGAGGATGGCAGAGGGAAGTACTTCCAGCTCGTGAGTGCTGTCACGAATGTGTTTAATTTTTCCACTAAAATTATCCATCGATAGTTTAAAAACTGCTGAGAATGCCAAGTTGAGCGTGGAGGGAATCGAGTCAATTTATTCCTACGTTATTATTAAATTAGTCAGCGAGAAATCTGGCACTTTACCCCAGCCGAACGCGCCGCGCGCGTGGCGGGGTGCTTGGTGTAACCGCTCCTGTTCTCGCTGGAGAGACTGACCCCTTCACGCTGAGGTTGGACTTTTCCAAGCTAATCACAGACGGCTGTTCACTAGAAAAACCCATGGGATATGTGCATTTTTAGGATGTGTTTCCTGGCTCTTTTGGGTGTCACATGGTAGAAGAAGTATTGACGATAGCTTAAAGCTCCAGACATGATTTGCGTGCTCCTGTGCCCGGGCACCACGGCAAAGGGAGCGGGATTTGGAGTGTCTAAATGAGAGGCTGCATCTAAATTCCTGTGGTGGCCAGTGGTGTGGGTGGGTGCACGGGCGTTTGGAGAATTTGGGCACTTCTGGTGTATAAATGCAGACATCAGGTTTTTCAGCCCTTCGTGCCCGATGCTCCCCCGGGGAGCCAGGGTGATGGAACATGGTGCCCACTTTGGGCAGGAACTTAATGGGAGATATTTCAGACTTCTGCTGCAGGTCAAACAGCCCAGCTGGGACTCTGGGCTTGGCTCCTGTCTGTCCTCTCCAGCACCTCTGCGTGCACTGGGGGCAGTCGAGCTGGCGCCAGCTCAGCCCGCTGCGGTGTTTTCCCTGGCGTTGCCAGATGGGAGGGAGTACAGTCACACCAGTGCAGGGGGAGTGTGGTGTTCCCAGGTACGGTTGTGATACCAGTAGCAGCATTAACGAGCACTCAGCCTTGCCCTCGGAGCACGTAGTTACGTTTTCATCAGTGTCAGGGGTAAGATAAACGTACGAATCGAAAGGATTCAGCGTTTGAAAATAGCGTAATGTTCTTCTCAAGTGTTTTTTCTTTTCTCTTTCTCTGGAACCTGAGTCTCTGAGAGGAGCGGTGCCTGGTTTCCATCTAGCCTGATAAAGTGAGGGATTTATGGCAAGGCTTTTCCATAGGGTCTTAATATCTTGCTGGCACACTGGATCCAGTTTGTGTTGGCGCTGAGCCTGGATTCTGCACGCTCTTCATCACAATCCGAGACTCAGAAATTGCTGATCAGAGAGACTGGACCTGGCACTGCGTTGGAAAGGCTGTCTTCTAAGTGTGATTTTATCTTGTTTGGGAGGTTTTCTTTCAGGTCTCATGGAAATATTCATGAGCTCTTTCTCTTGACTAGAATGATGAAGAAAATGCTGGATGCCCAGTGGCGCCGCTCTGCACTTCCTTTCTTACTGCATCTTTTATTATTTCACTTGTTCCTGGTCTGATAATTCTGTTACTTGTGTAAATTAGCAGATTTAAATACCATTACTGGGAAAGAGCAAACTGCAGTATCAAAGAAGAAAGCTTCCTTATAAGTGTGCTGAAAATTCTAGGAAATATTTATACCTTTATTGTCTTGTTTTCCTTGGAATTACGGTATCTGTAATTTGGTAGTAAACATTGGTGTTCAGGAGCCTGCTGTGCTTTCCTGGCTCGGATTTCACCAAAGTTGATAAACAAAACTTCCCTTCTTCAGTGTGTGCAGAAATGAGCCAAAAAAGGTGTAATGACAAAGAGGATGGAATTTCCAAACCCAAGATTTAATTTCTGTTCATTTATTAGCTTTCTAACTTGTATAAACAAATATATTTTCGTTGGAGCAAGGCAGAGGAATAAAAGCAATTCCTCACTAATGCCATCTTCTGGAGAACACGTACAGGAATGCTTTTTTGTATTCTAGATGTGTTTTAGCTAATCAAGTAAGTTGCAGCATTTCAGTAAGGAGGTGATTTCTTGCCAGAGGCTTGCACTGAAAATCCTCATGGTGAACCTTCCACGATTCGTGTGCTGATATTCTGCATCAAGGAATAGAACTGGAAGTTTTTAGGACTTCTTACATAGAGATGTAATGTGTCCTTAGGGCTCATTGTAAGTGAGGCTCTCAGCCTCACTGTACTTAGTACAGTACTGAAACATTCCTAAGAAAACTTCTGTGATTACTTCCAGTTTACTCTTAGAAAAACAGTTTGCAGAACCAGCACATAACGTTGGAACGTGCATTTGGAAATACCTGCTCCTCCTTTTACAATGCAGAAGAGTTTATTTAATAAGTATATGGATTTAGGGTGTAGTTTTGTTGCCCATATGGTGTCTTTGCCAAGCCGAATTCTACATGTTAAAATTCTACTGCTAAAATTTGTTGCAATTACTAAAAATTTAAAATATTAAGTGATTTCAAGGCTGAAGTGAAACATCCATGTAACCTATAGTTTGTGAACTGGTGGTAGAATTATCCTGTTAGTTTGGTCAGACTATTTTAAAGCTTCTGAAGCTCCTGTAGTATTCTTTGCCTTGCACCCATTATTCAGTAGCAGGACTTTGTAGTTAGTTTACAGTACTATCATTCATTATTTGGGTTTGTTGCTGTGTTACGAATTCTAAGATAAAGTGTCCTATTTTCAAAAGTTCATTAAGTGATGCAGGGTCGTGTTACTTTTTTTCCTGTTTTTTATAATAGAATTTTCTTTTAAAGTCACTGGGATACCTTTTAAGTACCACATCAGATATAAAGACTACATAATAAAGTAGTCAGTTCTTCAGTGTCATCTCCTATTGAGTTTATTAATTTTCTTATTTAAGCAGGCTGAGCAGATGAGCTTCGTTCCCGTGTTTATTGTTTCAACTAGTGCAGTCTGAATAGGACAGCAGGATTACTGTGCTAAAGTGAGCAAATTGCTTGTGTCCTTACAAATGAAAGGGGATATCAAGAAACAGAGATATATTTGTGCCTCAGAGATGGGAATGTGAATTTTTGCATGCTGCTAACTGCTGTTAGGCAGTTCTCTGTGCCTCATTCGTTGCAAGTAACGTGAGCAACAAGAGTAACGAGATCTGCCTGGTAATGGCTACTGTCAGTGTCTTTTGCAAAAGGAGAAGGATCTGTTGTGATTTTCTATCCTTCTTTGCTGTAATGAATTTTTACTTGGATTCTTGAATGGCATTTAGCATATTCCATCATGGCCCACGCTTTCTGCAGCTATTGTAGGATTTAACATGGTCCTCTTGTTGCGTACATTTTTCAGGATGCTTTATATAAGATACAAGTTGACTTGGTGAGTACCCTCATGGCCCTGATTTCCTGTTTCACTGGGATTGTGAGCTTCCAGGGAAGCAAGGATACTGGCTCCTTGTCTGGTATGCTCTAGTTTCACTTCCAGAAATGAGCTCTGCCAGTAGAGCCCCGCGCTGGCACCAGCTCTTTAAGTCTTGCAGCAGAAACAGCTACTTAGAGCTGGGCCAAAGGAGCACCGGAGTGTCAGAGCAGGCAGCTGTCCTGTCCCTCATTGCTGCAGGGTTCCTGTCCCTGGCTCCCTTAAACATCTTCTTCAAACATTACCCAGGCCACTGAATTACTTGTCATAGCTATTAGTTGCCCTGCTGCCTTCCACAGCCTCTCAAGCCCCAAGGGAGCTGGCAGGCTTCTAAAATCTCTGTAAAACCAAGAAATACCAAAAAAAAGAGGTTCTGTATGCTCACTTGGATGGGTGTTTTTAGGAACTCAGGTGTCATAATGAGTTTGGTTTGACGACCGTGGTTAGAACACTTTTCTGAGATGTGGGTATCCCAGGTTCAGGTCCTTCCTCTCCTCTTTTTCATGCATTTTATTATTGTGTAGCAAAAGAATATATAAAGCAACTTGCAGTATAGATGTTACGGGTATCTGCTGAATACTTCTGTAATAATATCGACGTAAATAAGTTTAAACCTTGTTACTAAAGAAACATGTTCTGTATGTATGTGAAAAACACCTCAACTTCCTGCTTTTATTATAATGTGCTGGATGCCACATCTTCCATGTTACTTACCTAACCATCCCATAAGAGTTAATGAGTGTGTAAAAAGTAAGTAGGACTTCGCAGGTGTGTGGCAAGATTTGAAAATTAGTCCATATTTATTTAGATACACAAACAAGGACTTCAGATTTTACTTTTACTTGAAAACATTTGTGACTGGGTTTGGTGTTAATGAAGTTAAATTTGGAAAGTTAAAGGCTTATCTCTTTTTAATTCTACAGTTCAACATCTGAATAGTTTTGTACATAAAATTTTAAATGATCTCATTAATTTCAGTGAGATATTGTGGCTTGTGTTGAGGGCTACTTCACTGGCTTAGAGTGCTTTGTACTTGTTAATGGCAGATGACTTGACATTTAGGCACTCTTCAGTTGGTACAATTAAATTAAAAGTAACTTTCCCAAAACACTGTTCTGAACCTCCACTGTGAATTTACCAACAACTGATACAGCCTATCCAGGTGGAAAAGACAGATGAGTATTTAAGTCTTCTATTAGTCATGGCATTTTACCTAGCTAAGATAATGAAACTTCCTATCCTTGATCTCTCTTCCTTACATCTCTCCTTAAACATATGTTAACAAGTTTATTCAAGCTGAAGGACTTAAACTGTGCTGTTAAATTAAGAGGTAAGGGTGATGATGTAGGAGAAAATCTGGGGCTATGTGATTTTTGTGGAGGATTTAATTCTCAGAGAAAAATTGGCCCTTTTAAAATGTCTATGACATTTGAGAGAGAAAGGCTGACGAATTGGAAAGGTTAGCAATCTAACGATTGAGTGTTTTCCCAACATCAAGAGAAATTAATTATCAGATGAGAAGTTCAAAAGACTAACCCTGAACTCCTTTGATGATGATGTCAATAGAAAATTGAAAACCCTTCAATTCCTTGCATCCACAGAGACTTCAATGGAGGCTGCATTCATCCGTTGTTCACCTCTCGGTCGCTCTCCCAAGTAAGGGAGTTCACTGACGATCACACTATATAGAGTTTTCTCAGTTGAGATATTTTGCTTTTTTAGACATCCCTATAGACTTATTTTTTCATAAGCAGATGAATTGTTGGAAATTGTGTAGGAAAGGCTGGCTCGAAGAGTGGACACCATTGTTCAAGGTGATAGAAAGTTTTCAAATAGATTATGAAAGGCAATATAATTGTTTTGAAAAATGTGATATGAGAGAAAGTTCTCTGGTTTTCTACAAACTCTAGCTGTAGGAAGATGTCTGATAGACCTTCATCCAAAGCTTCCTGAAATCAATGGGAATCTTACAGACTTTGGCCATATTCTCCCTTTGGGATGAATTGTTTCTCAAGTCCAAATTAATTTCTGACTTATTATAAACACGACTGGAGCTATCATAGGTAGCTCTCTAAGTCTCTGTTTTAATGTTGTCAGTTAAAACATTTTGCAAGCTATTCCTTGCAAGAAAGAAAAGAAAGGGAAATATTTGTGATATATTGGGCTGTTTTTTTTTGAAACCATACTACAGAAATAACATCCCAAAATATAAAAATGGAAACAGTAAAGAGGAAGAAATGTAAGTTATATCGATGGAAATGCAGGTGGCTTTAGGTGGAACTCGTGATGACTTCTCAATGAAGAGAAACTGTCTCTGAATACAAGGACATGCACAACTTGCGTTGGTCCAGTGGGACAAGCACAAGCTTTGAGCCTGGCTCCCCTTGTCACTTAGGACTTTGTCAGACGGAGTAAATGTTTCCATGAGCTCAGGTCTGCTGCTGACTCACTCTGCTCTAACTGTTACGTGTCACTGGAAGCTGCACGGATCATCTGGGAATCCGTGCTGCCAGCTCTCTTGTTTGGAAAGTTGCATCTGGTTTGCATAATGTATTTAGTTTCTTTGCTGGTGATCATTGTATTTAAATTATTCAGTGTTGATGCTTTTAAAATGAGAGAGGAGTTTCTTTGTCAAAAAAGCATGGAAATACTCTGTGACTGCTTGTACCAAAATCACAGCCTCAGCCAGAATACTGTTTTAAAAGGTTGAGCATACATTTCAGGTCACTTAAAGCTCAGCTTCGTGGAGTACAACACACCAGTTTCAAGTCAAAACAGAAGTCTTCCTGAAGAAGTCCCAGAAAAATCTCTATGCTCTAAGCAGCCTTCTCTAGTGGGTGAGCTAAAGAACTTTCCCTGTTGCCTCTTTCTTTCTCGTTCCTGCTGGCGAAAGGCCGGGCTGCTGGGAAAGAGCAGCACGGTTCTGCTACTCGGCTCGTTTGGAGCAGGGGTACTAGTCTGCTGCACAAAAATCATCTCGTCCCTTAAAGTCTTTGTAACGTATGTGCAGGATTGAGGGGATTCCCTTTTTGTTAAAAAAGCTGTTTTCTTTGTTTTCACAAAGTGCAGTAAGCTGTGTCCTATGCTTTGTCCACATTCTTTGGCTGTCATTTATGATAGCATTTATACTTGTGGTTTCAGGGTAAATCAGCACTTAAAATACTGGTTTCCTTGCAAAAATATTTGGTGAATAATAGTATCTTTTCAGGAAACAGGTCAGTGCTAGACAGGTAACAGTTCTTTTGACATAGGTAAAAGCAGTGATAACCAGCAAAACAAGTTCTTAGTCCTCTAGAGGCAGAATTTGGTTGCTCTATTCAACCTTCACTCATTAAAACTCTTGTTTCATCCCAGCTCCTGGGACTGAATTTCCTGGTCTGCTTGCTAGCCTTCCTTGAAGGTGAGGGGGGAGAAGATGATAAGGAAGTGACGATGAAAAGAGAAATGAAGGGCTGTGACAACCCACTGCAGAGCTCTTGAGACTCCACAGCAGGCAGTGAAATGTGCAAGCAGTATTGCAAATAGCTTTTGTGGTCATTAGTCACTGATTTTATTACTATTGGGGAAAGTTCTACGTATACAGCTGATTTTCCTGCTACTTCCAGATGGGCTCATAGCTGGGTCACTCAAAGGATATACCTTCTTTCTTTTTTTTCCCTCCCTTCAGAAAGGGATAATTATTTCTTCCCAGCTGTTTGGATTCTCCAGTTAACTCTCTCGGTGCAGTTTTCCACAGTAGTGTGGTATTACTGCTGCCCAGCTACTGCTAGATTGCACATCTGCTTTTTCTCTGCTACGCTACGTACATTTCGCGGTGTCTAGAAGAGGTATGATTACCGAGGACACTGTTACATTTACTGGATTTGTTCCATCAGTAGGTGTGGTCCCGCGAATCCAGCTGCATTACGGTGTTGTACTGCTGGTGGAGCTGTGCAGCGGAATAAAAGCATTGGTGCCATGCTGTTCCGTGAGGTACGTGCACAGCCTGCTGTGCTCTCAGGAGCAAGCAAACAGCAGCTGTCAGGAGGTGTGCTGAGGAGTCGCGTCCCTGCCAGCTGTCTGTCTCCTGCTGCCAACATGGTGAGCCAGCGACTGCTCCATAAAAGTGGCATTGGGAAGTGGCTTGTCTCGAGAGAGCAGTTACACCACACCTAGCAGAACGTCTCACTCTCCATGCTGTCTCGAACTGAGCTTCTCTCCGCTTTGGTAGCTGCAGATTTTGCTGCCATCTCTCTGTCTTGCCATCCACTGGAGAAATAACGCCTTCCTGACTACAACTGTCCCTTTGTATACGCTGCATGCTTAATATCTCTTCCCGTTGAGCATTGCCGTCCTGGAATTGCTATTTTATAGAATTGTTTCTCTTCTAGTTGGTCCCACTTTGGACATCTCCTGAGTAACAGCACATAATCATCGCTGGCAGTGGGCATAGAGCGCAACCTGGACGGATTCGTTCTCATCTCTCAGCCGTAGCGTTGGTTGCCAGCCTCACTGAAGTGCTGGCACTATCTTCCTTTTCTGTTGTCGTGCTGTTCAAAGGCTCCAGAAGATCTTGAGGAAAGACACACACCATGATTATAGCTCACCCAGTGGACGCTGCGAGGCTTGCTCACTTTTAGCTCCATTCGTCTCTTACTAATTCTGTAATTCTCCAGAAACATTCCGTTCATTGCAGTCTCTATCTGCTGTCTAGAGTTACAGCACAGAAGCAAAAACTAAAGTTGAGGAGCTCTGACAATGGGCACTGCTTAGTGCTGGCCCGTCTGCTCAGGGGGCACTGCCTCGGGGAGGGACGGGGGTGGCGTGCTGCTGCGAGTAGCGAGAACTCACTGGTCTCCAAAGGAGCACCTGCACTGCAAGGTTCTGTTCACTTGAGGTCGAGCTGGTGCAGTCCTGCCCATGACAAGCACATACGTTCAGTCCTGTTTTTAGGTTTAATGGAATTACTCCTGATTTACATGGCTCTAATTGCTCCTCATCAGTGAGCACCCCTTTCCTACAGCACAGCAATACAGCTGCAGCAGAAATCGTGGAATCACAGAATGGTTTGCTTTGGAAGGGACCTCAAAGATCATCCAGTTCCAACCCCTGCCATGGGCAGGGACACCCTCCACTACACCAGGTTGCCCAAAGCCTCATCCAACCTGGCCTTGAACACTGCCAGGGATGGGGCAGCTACAGCTTCACTGGGCAACCTGTGCCAGTGCCTCACCACCCTCTGAGTGAAAAATGGATTAAGTATCAGAGTATCTGCTCCTTATTAGAAGCCACCATCAATTTAATGCATCTGGGGCAAATAACTAGATGAAACAATTAGCTGCACTTTGACCATCTTGTATCTGAGAGTGATGTCTGAATGCGATAGACCAAAAATGATCATTTAGTTTGACGTCTTTCTAAAAGTCTGTTAAAAGTTCTAGAAAAAACCAAAACATTTTCTTTCACATGCTGTTGAGGAATAAATTGCAAAGACATTTATGGAATTTTATGTATACGTTTATGCGTGGCCCAGAGGTTATGTCACCTTCTGAAATGAAGTGTTTGTACTGCTGCTGTGACAACCTTGTCTCTCTTGAGTGACAAAAGGAAGCGAAACCGTAAGTCAAAGCTTAGCTGAGTGCAAGGTATGAAAACAAAATGTGACTCATACACTAAATAGGATAAATTTTTAATACCCTATTTGTTGATTGTATTTTCTATGAAATGGTGAATGTTTGATTCCCTGTACAACCAGTTCTGCATTGCTGCATGCAGTGTGTCTCCTAGAAATCCCTCCACAGACTGTCGAGTAGGGCTGACTCTTCCTGTAAGGAGACATTGTTGTGCAGAGGCCAGGGGGGAGATTTCCATGCCTAGTGTATTTTCTCTTTGTGATCACTCGATAGCACAGAGAATTCACACCAGGATAAAGAATATATTTGTATTAGGAACCTCCCATAATTCAGGAGGGTCAATGCAGAGAAGAAAGGGATTAGATAATAAGGATCCTAATGTAGGAATTCGTGCCTTCCCTGGCGCAGTGCGAACCGAGGACACAGCAGCAAACAAAGGTGTCTTTTTCCTTCTCTTTGTTTCTGCAGGATCATTACCCGTGCCTTTTTGGCAGTGCTGCTTTATTCTTCTCTAGCACTGTTCCTTAGAAAATATGGGAGAAGGAGGAGGTTGTGCTGACACTGCCTCCTTGTCCTTGCCACCCCCAGCCCAAGTTGAGTCTGTTCCTGAATTTCAGGCAAATTTGGGAGTGAAATTGCAACTGCAAAGACAGCGTTCCTGTGGGTTTTGAAGGACTGCAATATAAACTTATCCGTTAGAAGAGATCGTAGTGTCTAGTTCAGGTTCATTTGCCCCAGCCACAAGAGAAGTTTCAGAACTTAGACCTTACTGCACGTACAAGTCAACTGTCTGGAGGTGCAGCCCTGTGGAAAATCATGCTTTTTTTTTAGAGAGTTGCTTGTTTCTTACTACAACGAAATTCTCTCTTTAAGTTTTAAGATGAAGCTGATCTTTCTGTACATGTTTTATCAGAATTTAGCAGTCATATTAAAGATAAATAAGAGGGGAAGATGCTTGAATTCATCACTCGTAAAACCTTTGGAGTTAAGTAAAAAAACTGTGAAATAACCAGAGGAAAGAACCTTCCTCTGTATTGCAAGTTCTGGTAGAAGCTGCCACAGAGAATGGCAAGGTGCAGTTCATACAATAAAATCTGTAAGTAATGCATCATCTGCCTTGAATGGCTGTGGCGATAAGTAGAAGTGACTTTCTTAAAAACACTGATGAGCATTTCATTCCAAATACAAAGGGAAGGCACAGAATGGACCGCTCTTACCAAAGTGTCCAAAAATCTACAGGGAGGCACAGAGGCTGTGTAGGCACAGCCAATGAAGCAAGGTCAGTAAAGTGTGTGAAGAGGGTTGTACTGGGGGAACTTTCAGAAAATGTGTGGTTGGTGTCTGTCTTCAGGGCTGTTGGACATACAGTGTGGGTATAGTGACTCAAGATACAGGAGAAGTTTCCAAAGCAGGGAAAACAAATTTCCCAAGCATTATTAAAGTTGTTTCTAACACCCAGTGGTAATGTGGCAAGAGCAAATGCAGGTGACACAGGCGATGGAAGCAGGGAGCTTCAGAATAAAAGTGACCCATCACGTATGAGGAAGCACTGGGACATGCCGGAGTGAAGGAAGCTGGTTTCCTCCACTTCAGCGTCCAGGTTGTCATTTCAGCTGAGGCTTTCTTTATGGCTGGAGTATTTCTAAAGCCTCTGCTTTGCGTTCGCTGGTTTCTAGTGAAGAGAGAGCTCTGCTGCAGCCTGTCTCTTGTCTAGGGAGCCTGCTGTGATCTGTCTCCTCGGGTCAGCTCCTCATTTTCATAAAATTTCTGGGAACTTAATAGCTTTGGCACCATCAGGTTGGGATGAAAACGATCATTTTGTCAAAAGGAATTGAGGGATGAGGAGTGGAAGAGAGCCATGCGCAGGCGTATATCCACGCTCAGGCAGCGTGATCATGTGTTCCCTGAGGAAGCAGGGCTGAAAAATAACGGTCCAAACAAGGGTGAACAATGCTTCTTTCTCGTCTTATCTCTTGACTGTACTTCTGACCAGGCTCACACTGTTAATCTAAGATTTAGACCACTGTCCTTAATTTAAAGTTGGCTTGCGGGGGCAGAGGTGACTGTGATTTGTAAATGGAAGGAAATGAGCCCTGGCCTTCAGCTGGCACAGCACAGATTAACAATCAATAGTCCAGCAGGACAGATAAATCATGAAAGCCAGGTCAAATCCTGGACAGTTAAAGGCCAGATGGATCGTCCGGATCCAGGACTGTGCCTCATGTGGAAGGCAGGACGGATGCTCCTCTCTTCTGCAAATTTCTGACATGAGGGTTGACAGTTGGTCCTGATAAGTAGTGCAGAATCCTCAAAACGGGGGAGTGGAGAGGCAAAGGCTCCTGGTCAGGCTGCGTAGGAGGAGCGTGGCTTTAGGGCAGGTCCTACAATGGGGACAGTTCTGTGGCTGTACTGGGCACATCGAGGTGACTGGAAGACCCAGCCTGTTCTGAGGCATAAGCCTTCCCAGTGCCATGGCAGGTGGGTTGGGAATTGGAAATGAGGGAAGGGTTGTTCAGGTGAGTTGTCATCGCCCTTAGCTCTGATCCTTGCATGGGGGACCCTTGTCGTGCCATACAGCTCTGGCCATGCGTTCTGTTCCACTGCCTGTCCTGTTTGGGGCTCCGGCACCTGGGAATCGCTGCCTCCAGCCTCATGCTCTGGCAGGAGGGAAGCACCCGAGCAGTCCAGCTGTTGGCTCGACACAGCTAGTGCGTTTCCAAGTGGGGAGGGTGAGCAAGGATCAGGTTGTTAACGCAGATTTCCGAGGGGATTTGTAACGTTACCCAGACTAGCAAGTAATTGCAGCAACCTTGCAATATTACCCTTAATCAGAAAATATTTGTCCTGCGTCCCCATCGCATATTTGAACTCAAAGTGGTGCCAAAAAGACAAGAGGCAGAGTCCTCCAAGAATCTTGCGTCAAACCTACCTATCATAGAAGTGGGTTGAGCTGGAAGGGACCTTCAAGACCATCTCGTTCCAACCCCCCTGCCATGGGCAGGGACACCCTCCACTACACCAGGTTGCTCAAAACCTCATCCAACCTGGCCTTGAAGAATTCCAGGGATGGGGCAGCCACAACTTCTCTGGGAAACCTGTGCCAGTGCCTCACCACCCTCAGAGGGAAGAATTTCTTCCTTAGATCTAATCGACATCTCTCCTGTTTCAGTTTAACATCCAAGAGCTGGAAATTTTGTCAGCTTATAAGTTTCCCCAGCATTGCACTTTCTGAAGAGAAAACGTTTGCGATGTGCCGGAATGCCCTTGGCCGGTTCTAAGCGTGCCTCCAGCGCGAGCAGACAGCGAGCGCTTGACGTGGCTCAGGTTTGAATCCTGCAGGGAATGAAGGTTGATAAACCGCACCCTGAGCAGACACGGCGCGTGGGCAGCAGCGCCTGGCTGGCACGCACGGAGTTACCTGTCGCTGGTGGAAGGTTGGCACCGAGTTACTACAGGGTGAGCACCCGTGTGCAGTGCGTGCACACACACACACTGGCAGGGGGAGCAGGAACACAGGCAGGCAGAGCAGACACACCCCTTGTGTTCATCTCCCTGAAGGCTCCTGCGGCTTTTCCCCCTGCTCAGCTTGGAGGACAGAAGTGCAGAAGGACAAAAGCAGCGGTCTAGCTGAGGGCGCACAGCCCTGGAGCAGCCATGGGCTTTACGGAACGACATTTACGGCTGACATCAGATCTGAGTATTTGCATTGGATTTCAGTGTCAGCATCGGAGGTGGGGCTTAGCGGGGACACTGGTTCAGTCTTCTGATCCAGCCAAGAGGCAGCTCCGCCTGGGAAGATACTCACTCTCCTCGGCTCTGCTATCCTGCTGGCGTCTGACTCCTCCCTCCTGCAGCTCGGAACAGCGCAGGGTGAATCCAACAGCCTCTCGTTTCTACTATGTTTCTCCCTGAGCTACTACAGCTTGAGCATACCTGATCTTCTACCTTCGTTTCCACTGAACTCGTGAGTAAGGCACACTGCCTGATATCCGTCGGAAGGGAATGGCATGTTATTACCTGAAGAGCCCAAATTAACCGTCTTCCAGTACTGAAAGGATTATGAGGAACTGCATTTTTTCTGCCACCTTTGATACTTCATTGTTGCCTGATTTTTCGAGAGCATGAGTTGTTCTGGCTGTCAAGGGTGCTTTCACCAGAATATTTCTTCATGAGACGCCACAAGAGTGCCTAGGAAAACAAAGAAACTTGTGATGTGGAGCTAACAGTGCTGGTTTCAGCTAGTGAAAACTTGCAGAGTCAGTAGGAAAGCAAAGAAAAAAATTTGCCAAGGACAATGTCGGTAACACCTATTAATTTGTCACTCAATGGAACAAGCTTCTTCGCTGAAAATCCCAGCGTTATGGATAAGCCTAGTGAGCAGAGAACTTGGAATGTCTTTCTGTTCTGCTTGACTTTTATCATTGCATTCACAGTGCTTCTGGGCAGCGTTTATTCACTAGTTTCACTGCTGAAAATGCAAAACAAAACCACAGTTTCAATGATCGTGACCTCTTTGTCAGTAGATGATTTGATCAGCATCGTGCCAGTGATTATTTTCATGGTCAGCCAGTGGTCAGTTGATGTCCTCCCACCGCCTCTGTGCACCACCTCAGCGCTTATCTATTTATTCCAGGGCATTTCTAGCAACCTGAAAGGGTCTCTTATAGTTTCTTACAACTTCTACACCATCAACAAAACAGAGACAATGAGCTGCAACACTTCCAAGCGACGAGTGAGCATGGTATGGGCCATTCTTACCGTTTGGATCGTCAGTTTGCTGATCTGCATTTTGCCTCTCTGTGGCTGGGGCAAGTACATCCCCACCTCCTGGGGCTGCTTCACTGACTGTGCCAGTTCCTACATCTTGTTTTTATTTATTGTCTTCTCGCTGTGCTTTTGCCTCCTCGCAGTGCTGTCTGTGCCCCTAACTTACCAGCTGTTGTGCTCAGATGAGCAACAGCTATTACGTGTTGATTACCAGGAAATCTCTCAAGGCTACATCACCCCTGGGACACCCGCAGGCTGCAGTACTGCTATCCCATCTCCGTCACCACTGGACTCTGTGGATAAAACTCTGAAGCATTTCCAAAATGCATGTCCAAGCTCAGAGGCAGTTTTTAGGAATAACGTGGCTGAGAGCGGTGCGCTCGAGCCCCGTGGCATGAACAGCATACAGAGCAGGAGCTTCACGGTGGGCTTCGCCCAGAAACGGTTCTCACTGATTCTTGCTTTGACAAAAGTCGTTCTCTGGCTTCCAATGATGGTAAATTCTCAGATTGCTTTACTTCCTAATGTTTGCTTACATGTAGATTCCGTGTGAGTTGGTGTGCCATGAATTGAAACAGATGAACAGTAGCCATTGCAGTTGTTCCTTATAGTATAGTTTGTGCCAGCAAAAGTCCTTCTGTGTCACTACATGAGTTTAACTGGCTTTCAGCAGGTTTGGCAGAGCCTGATTCAGCGGTGTGTTACTCTATCATCACATTGTCTGTGCCACCTGAGCACAGGAATGAGTAAGGTCCACCCTTTTGTACTGGCAGCTGTCTGACGAGCGTTTGTTCAGCGCTGTGGGCTCTGTGGGTTGTACTGAGCTGGCTCTTCTGCTCACAGCTGTGGGTCACGTCCTTTGCCAGGCTGGTTAGAAAGTAAGAGTTTGTTAGAAAAACGAGGTTTGCCTGCATCTTTGTAATCTCTGTAGCACTTGGGGGGGGGTGTGAGAAGGAGGACTGTCCATGTGCATGCAGTAGTACATTTGGGAACGGGTACATTCATGTATAACTAGAAAGAAGTCCCTTGAGAAGATGAAACGTGGGTCTGGGGCAGTGTTATCCCTGTCCCAGGGATGTGTATGAGCTCAGCACCGGAGCTTCTCCCAATGGAGAGAGAGCATTACGGAGCATCCGCAGCGCAGCCCTGCGCGGTGCTGAGTTCTCCCTCCTGTTCCCCAGCAGGAGTTGGGGTTCCTCAGTACCGTGCCGGAGAGAGCAGTCTCTTAATTGCTTGGATGTGAGTTGCTTGTTTTAATAGTGCTCAGGCATCTCTATTTAGCTAAAGTGAAGGGTTTTTCTGAGAAATACAGAATGAGGAGGAGAGACTCTCTGTTTTCTCCACTCTCTGTCAGAAACAAAATTATTAGGCTCAGCAAACATTAATGACAACCTGTGTCTTTTGTTTGTGTCATATTCATGGGGAGATGTTCTCTTTATTCCTGGAAGTGTCTCGTGTGCCTGCAGTGATTTAAATTTCAAAATGTTCTGCCTTTCAGATACAAATGGTTGTCCAGCACATCACTGGTTTTCAGAGCCTTTCGTTTGAGACACTCAGCTTCCTGCTGACCCTGCTGGCTGCCACGGTCACCCCAGTATTTGTCCTGTCAGAACACTGGATCCACCTGCCCTGTGGCTGCATCATTAATTGCAGGAGGAATTCCTATGCAGTGTCTTCAGAACTCAAAAGTAAGTATGGAAGGGTGACAAGCAGCCGGAATCTGTCTTGTAGTAAAAGGCTAGGAAGTTAGTGTCAGTAGCAGGACTTTGTACTCCTTGAAGTAATTGGCCTGAATTACAGAGATGTCATTCAAAACAATATATGAGACTTAGAACATTCATGTGAGACAGCTGGATGGAAGCAGTGGATGCTGAGGCACAGAAGCTCGGCTGATTTTCCCGGTCCCTGTCAGATCTTTTGGCAGAGCCCGATGGACTCTGAGTCCTCCTTCCAATCTCCCCTCCTACGCTGGCAAAGATATATCTACTGAAGTCTGACTTCTACCAGTCAATACATGGAACATGCTAAACATGTTTAATGTCATGGCGAAAAACCATGCTAATTGCAGGCAAACGATAAGGAGAGGAGCTATTTGTCCCCCTGCACTGTAGCTACTGTCCAGAAGTCAGAGCAACACCAGTAAGCACAGTGCAACGGCTGTGATTCATGGGAGTGGTGTGTATCTCAGCGCGTTCATGGCGCTCGTTGGAAGCTGAGCAACTCCTGCACAGCTTTTGCCTAAAAATACTTCCCTGCATGTTCATCAAGTTTACCTTGGTGTAGCAGAGGATGCCAGACTTTCGCTGGTAACCTTCTTGGAGTCTTCTCAAGCCCTGTTTTTCTCTGGGCCTCCATGTAGCAGCAGCTGGAGGAGTCCCTGCACGTGCTGACTGCCACAGCCTGTCTCCTGCAGATACACGACTTCTGCTCTTGCCAGAAAGAACTCGATCATGCGGTGATACTCAGTGAGAGAAACACAGCTATCGCTCCACGAGCTTATGTCTAGTGAAGAACACATTTGGGCTTCTGTGAACATGAATAACACGGTCATATTTGTGGCTAAAAGGGTGCGTAATGCTTTCCTGCAAATTTCCTGGCCACAGTTACTTCCGGAATGCCTCAGTCTCCAGCGTTCTCGTGTCTGCACAGAGGGCTTGCGTTTTGAATCGCAAATGAAAATGCGTTTCCAGTATCCTCTGAGAGAAGTGTTTGTTATTGAAATGTTTTATTGAAGCTCGTTATACCTGCTCATCTAGGTTCAGTGTCTTTATTAGTGATGACTTTACATTAATTGCACACAAGCATATGCATATATGTTCATACATGTTTGCTTTCTAGGACAACCCAAAATGTATGAACTTAAAAAAATCCAACTGTTCATCAGTAGGTAATTGTGGGCAGTCTGAAGGATAGAAATCTGCCACAGGATATTAAACACGTCTGTATCTGTTAGATCTCTGTTAAAACAGAATAACTATGGTCTGGTAAAAATACCAGTTAAGGAAACCTACAAGGAGGGAAGATAGAGCAATAGTCGATTTTTTTTATTTACATTCATAATTATTATCAGGAATAACTTAACAGAGGCATAATTAAAATTTCCTATTTATAATGCTGCAATTATATACAAAAATGATAGAGTCATGCATTAATCTTTCAGAAGTGAGAGCTGCAGTGCCAGCGTTTGGTACAGTTCTCCCTTGAGGTCTGGTCCAATGGGAACTGAAAGCGCTGGCAAGTTTTAGTTAGAAAGTTAAAATTTGAATGTTAAAACTAGAATGGGATGGGATGGAATGGAATGGAATGGAAGTTAGAAGGGACCTACAAGGATCATCTAGTCCAACTGCAAAAGCTCAGAGCTCAGTACTTGTGAGGATCTGGGTGTTGTTTCCCATTCTCTGGAGTGAAAGTCCTCTGACATCAGTGGATGAATTCCTGCAGTTCGCAGCATGTTCAGGGAGGAATAAAGCTGCTGAATCCCAGGAAAAGCCATTCTCATTCCTGGCTTTCGCTTGCTTTGAACACCTTCTCCAAAGGCAGAAGGGCTTGTGCTGCAACTGATGGTGTTTTAACCACTTTCCCAGAGAGGATGACTGCAGTTCATCAAGAAGGCAGTTTACTTCACATCTATTGAATAGTGGCTATTTAGAGAGATAAATGTACAACAGATGGAAAATCAGCAATTATAAAATTATTTAAAAGAGATCTGTGACTTTTAGGTATTTGTATTAAAGACTGTTCTCAACTTTCAGTGCAATGACTGCCAAGGTCAGAATTTCACCCATAATTAAATATGATCGAGTAAGCACACAAATGGTTGAGTAGAAAGAGAGGTTGTATAAATGTATCTCCATATCTTTTCTTTTATAGTTTAGCATGGAAGGTTTGGTGGGAAGGTGATTTCATTAGTTAAATAAAAGGCACTTCTTTAGTGACTACATAATGTAAGATGAAGAGGAGAAGGATGAAGAATCTCAGGTGATTCGTGTTCAAAAGGGGAAAGAACAGAAGAGTATAAATAATGACAGAAAATTTTTATTTAATTGTTTAGTTACTGTATAAGATTAGTTGGAGCACTGAATTTAGAATGGGGAATATACAAAAATTTCATTGTGTGAATACTTCAACTGTGTATTTTTATTGTAGAATTCTATTTTTCTTGCTTGACTATTGGTATTGAAGGTTAGTTATATGTTCTCAGGAATGTGTTATCATTTTGTACAATTTTTCAGCTTTAGGAATATAGCTGAAACAGGCTCTGAAAAGGAGAGTAGTACAAAATTTAGATATTTTCTTCTTGTGTGTATTCCCTAAAACATCATCTATTGTGTAGTTTCAAAATGGCAGATAATCTACCAGTTTCTGGAAATCTATTAACTTTGTAATGTATAATTTCGGAATTCATTAAGGCGGCGGTATAATAACATACTATCCGTGAAGGCTTTCTTCTGAACAACAGCTCATTCTTTTTATGGATAGAAAATTGCCTGTTTCTAGCAGTAGCTAAATGCTTTATTCCATGGTTTAGAGTGTCGTTGCCGTTGTGTACGTCACCTCGCTTTCCTTCGTGGTTTTGACTCTCTTTAATACGACGTTTCTTCCCTCCCTGCGCAGGCAAACGTCGGGGTTTCGAATTCAACCTGTCGTTCCAGCAAGGCTGTGGAATCTACAAAATTTCCCGAGAAAACCACCACCGCCAGCAGCGCGATGGCGCCGGGAGATCCGTGTCCTGTGCCAGCCTGGTGGCCTGCGACTGCCGGGACTCGCCGTGCGCGCGGCGCGGGGCGGCGTTCAGCACCACGGCGGCGGCGGACAGCTCCCGCGGCGCGCGGCGCCCGGCGGCGGGCGGGGCCGGAGGCTGCGAGCAGGCGGCGCCTCCCGGGGGCCCGGAGCGGCGGTTGTCGCATGAGGAAAGCCAGAAACCGGGGCTCGCCGACTGGGAGTGGTGCCGGAGCAAGTCCGAGAGGACCCCTCGGCAGGTAACGTACCAGTTTGCCCTTACTTTTCTGATAATCAAAGAATCATGGAACCATAGAATGGGTTGGGCTGGAAGGGACCTCAAAGATCATCCAGTTCCAAGCCCCCTGCCATGGGCAGGAACACCCTCCTCGACACCAGGTTGCTCAAAGCCCCATCCAACCTGGCCTTGAACACTGCCAGGGATGGGGCAGCCACAGCTTCTCTGGGCAACCTGTTCCACTGCCTCACCACCCTCATTGTGAAAAATTTCTTCCTTATATCCAATCTTAATCTCCCGTTTCAGTTTAAAGCCATTTCCCCGTGTCCTATCACTACACGCCCTTGTAAAAAGTCCCTCTCCAGCTTTCCTGTAGGCCCCCTTTAGGTACTGGAAAGCTGCTATAAGATCACCCCGGAGCCTTCTCTTCTCCAGGCTGAACAGCCCCAACTCTCTCAGCCTGTCTCCATAGCAGAGGTGTTCCAGCCCTCGGATCATCTTCGTGGCCTCCTCTGGACCCTCTCCAGCAGCTCCCTGTCCTTCTTGTGCTGGGGACTCCAGAGCTGAACACAGTATTCCAGGGGGGGTCTCACGAGAGCAGAGTAGAGGGGCAGAATCACCTCCCTCGCCCTGCTGGCCACAATCCTTTGGATGCAGCCCAGGATACGATTGGCTTTCTGGGCTGCCAGGCCCAGAAAGAATTAGAATTGCCTTGCAAAAAAAATAACAATAATTTTTACTTACATTGGAATTACTGTTAATCCTATTGGTAGTGTATTTACTTCCAGTAAAACGCATACTTAACACTGTATATTTTGGTAGCCACACACCTATTTGCAGAATCTGATCCTACAATAATTTCTCACTTGTCTTCTTATTCATGGGGTTTTAATTATTATTATTTTGTGTGCACCTGCATGATCTATGGATGGTAAGAATTCAGTATGAATTATGTCAATTCATCTTAAGGAATAGGAATTTTCTCTCTTGCTGAAATCTTACTGAATTTTGTGTAATGATTTCCATCTCTCTTGAAGGTGGTTTGCACTGCTCGGTGGGGGTAAGGATCCGGTGAAAGGCTTTGCATCTCTGGTGCACAAGTAACAGACTAAGGAACTGGGACTGCTGGTCTCCTCTCAGTGTTAGGTCAGGTACAGCTGGAAATGCTGTCTGGTGTTCTGGTATGACCAACCCACTCAGCTGCACTGGGATTAAGAATTAAAATGTGAAAACGTCTGTGCTTGGCTAAAAGCTGGTCAGCCACCTCGGCAAAAGATAATGAGTTTCAGCTGAATGGAAATTGGCCAACATGGAGGCCTCGGGTTTGAAATTTAAACCCTGCCAATAACACGTGCAATCCTTGTGAGTGTGACGTCGTCTTTGCTGATTTTGCAGTTACTGGATTCACATAGTGAGGTAAAGGCAGAAGGTTTTTCTCCCCAGTGATCCGACCCCCTCCCTCAGATGATAGGCTGGGGCTGGCGCTGGAAGCGGGCATGTCAGGAGCAGAGGAGGGTAGGTCACCTTTAGCAACTCAGCCTTTGTCAAAATGAGGAAAAATCAACCACGTTTTACTAACATTTGTAAATAGCAAAGTTAGTCAGCAGTGGATCTGATCCCAAGCATCCCGAGTCCAAACATCCCAGCTTTGGGTCAGGTGCATATTCCGTTAGAGTTAGTGGGGCTTCGTCACAATCTGCATGAAGGTTTAATTTGAAAAGATGCTGCTTTTGGTGTGTCTGGTGCCAGCACCACGCAGTGCCACGGGGAAGGTCACTTTTAGCAAGAGTGAGTGTTCTCCAGAGGACGGGAGCACACGGCAGCCACGTGGCACTGCGCCAGGGCCCGACGTGGCCCCGGGAAGCCAGGGAGAAGAACGAAGTCTCTCCCTGCCTCACTTTTTTTTCCCCCCCTCTGAGCAACAAGTGGTATTTGCAGCAGACTGCCCGTTTGAATTTGTATTGTGAAAGCAGTATTTTTTATTCTGTTATTTTCAGACCTCAGATAAGCCGTGAGAAAGGTACCAATTACTTTGATTTAGCGTTTTGAAGTGTAGGGTGCCTGGCAATCCATGTGATGCCTTTGATTTTCCGTTGAAGCTGTGTGCTGCAGGCGGATGGCACTACCTTGGAGTGATAATAATGATGCCGTAGCTGGTTGTCTCCTCGTCATCTGTTCTGTGAGTAAAGAGTTACTCCATCAAAGCAATTTCTCTGGAATAAAAGTGGCATGAAAGGAGAAAGAGGCAGGAGGTTTTATTTAGTGCCGATGTAGGCTAGCTGTAATTGAGAGGGAGAGGAAAAAATGGTACTTGTCATTTCTAACTCTTGCTCAGCTGCGTTTTTGAAAGACACCTTTAACATGTCATAAAACACCAGTGTGTCTCCCTTTGCTAAAGAGATTGGGTGTAAATATGTCATGTCTTTTTTTGGCTATAGTGAAATGCCTTCAGGCAACAGAAATCTCCAGGCAGCAATATGTTCCAGGCTTTCTGATTGTTCTTTTCCTTTGCCTTGATACCTCATCTGTGGGTTGCCTCAAGCGAACTCCTTCAAGAGACTTTCTGTCTAGAACCCATTTATGTACCTCATAAAGAGAAAGGGGGGAGGCCGTGTGAATTACTTCACCTAGGAGGAGTCAGTGCTGTGCCTCTGTGTGTCTGAAGTTTGAAGTTTTTCTAGCAGAGAAAAATACACAGCATCTTTCTTACTACTGGAAAGTTGTACACATTCCATTAAACACCAGGTGCAGCACAGAAGCTGAGTTACAAATGGACTTGAAGATGATATTTGCTTTCCACTGGCCTGTACAACTATACCCAGGCTAATCTGCTGTGGTGGTCTCGTCTGGTCGCGTCCTGCAGGTGCTGTTCCCTTGGTTGGAAAATCAATGTAGCATTTCACCATCATCTTCTAACTTTGCTCCAAGTGGGACAAAGTGGTGTGGTCCTTGCGACACGTGCGGGCTCTGCCTGCAGCTAAACTCTGTTGAATTGCACCAACAGCAGGAATAGTGAGAGTGGAAACGTTTGCCCAGGAGGGCAAGGCTAAATGTAGCCCAGCTCCTTCGGCGCTTCCCTCGCGCTGGCACCCCAGTGTGAAGCTGCTGGCTTCCTATGGCTGCTCTTTATCCTATCTGGTTCAGATAAATAAGCAACAGCTTTCAGATCTGTTGCTTAAACAGGTTTTTATGAATGTGAGATACAAGTATACATGAACACACGGAGCTGGAGGAAAGAAATAAAAAACTGGGCTGTGGAGAAGGGTGGAGGATAAGTAAGCCTTGTGGAGCTGACCAGTGACACTGCGTGTCAGAGACTCTTAAAGGAATCAGTCCTGCAAAAAGCTGCCACTGATTGGTGTCAATATTCCTTTTCTGAAAGAGCAGACAGTGCTACAAACAAAATCAATATCCCACTGGCCAAGGGATCCTTGTACCTGGGCCCTCGTGCCACTCAGTGGGATAGGCGTTGCAAAAGCAGTGCGATTTAGACACCTCCCAGTAAAGCCATTACATTCTGGGCTCGTAACGTTCTCCATTTTTTAAAGGCTTATGCTGTTCTTCAACATAATTGTCTTTATTTTCCGAGTAAGCAAACCCACCATTTTGGTTTAATTTTGCAGTACCTGCAGCTCAGCAGAAGGCCTGTTAGTACGATGCTTGCAGATGAACTCGGAACAGTGCTCCAGGGCTGGCAGTACACACGTCAAATTGCCTTCACCGAGTCTGGTGAAAGGGGTAAGGCCCAGTTTTGTAGCTATTCCAAAAAAAGAGAATGAATGTCAGCAGATCATCTCCTGTTCAGAGAGTGACCACTTCCTGCTGGTAGGGCGATGGGGAGAGCTGGACTGGACAGCCCCAGCTCTGATTTCTGTACCCTCCACGTGCTGCCCCGTAGAGCTCTTCTCTCCACTGCAGCACAGACCTTCAGACAGTTAATACTGCAATCAGCCCTGTCAGTCAAGACCATAAAAAATAATTTTCAAATGTTCGTGGCTGGAAGGCTTGGCAGATATAACTATGCAAAAGCCATGTTCTTTAGCAGGAGATGTAGATTGCAGAGTTGCACCTTCCTGAAGCAGGAATTTTCAGTTCTGTGGACACTAACACTGCTTTAATTGTGGTCCAGTTGACAAAACCCTAATTACTTGAGCCTCGTTGATGCTGTGGGATGGAGACAGGGGTGGAGTGCTCTCTGCAGCTGGGAGCCAGACGGTTGCCTCAGGGCGGTGGTAGCCTCATTGTTCTGCTTTTAAACTTCAGGGAGCTTCTCCACCTACCTCCCTGTAGGAACATGGGTGCACTTAGCCTTCAGTTGCGTGGTCAGTTGTCCACGTTCACTGTACCACAGGAGGAAACCACCTCAGAGAGAAATACAAGAGCCAGAATTAATTTGCCCAGGTAGCCACAGTGCTGGCGTTTTTATACTTTCAAGTGCATGACTTCACAATTTAAATGTTCCTCTAACGTGGATTTTGAAGAATATCTCTGTTTCTTGTGCACACCCTTCGTGCAAATAATTAAAACTAACTTGGAAGTTTTCATTCTGTGCGCTCTTTGTTACGTGAAAGTGCAAAGAAATTAGAAATTGTCATAAATATGTCACCCTGTCTTGTAGAACAAATGCACAGGATTACATAAAGACCAAATCTGTACTTGCTCTAAAAATCTTATTAAAAATAGCGAACATACAAATTAAAACAGGCGCTCCCAATTTCCCAGCTATTTTTGTAAGCTCAGTGTCGGATGTGGCAGGTGTCTGGAAGGCAATAAGTTTGGTGAAAGCCAGACATTTCAGCAAATCCTGTCAGGCAAACCTGTTGCCTTGTTGCAGAGAGTTGTTTCTTGTAAAATCAGCTGTTCTGTCTATGAGGAACACTATTTAAATGTAATAGATTTGAAACAGCAGATCTTTACATGGAAATACGGATTGTTTGTAATAATTTTAGCATAAGTGCAGAGCATCTAGACTTCTGGAGGACATGAGTGGTTACAGGCCACAGAAAAGCTGCAGCTCATGGCAGATGACTCCCGTGGAGCCCAGCAGTTGGGAGAGCCCGGGGCTGGTCTGAGTGCCCGCGAAGCCGGGCACCTTCGGAGCGACTGTCCGTGTGGCACCCTGCTGCGGGGGGTCGCTGTCGGTGCTGGGGGCGTTATTTGTGGAATATCAACGGGCTTTCTGTGGAGCTCGTTCCCTTCAGCCCCAGACAACTGAGTAAGAAGTTCTGTGTGTAGACACAAATATTCTTACCCTGAATGCTTCTGTTGGACTCGATGATCTCTAAGGTCTTTTCCAACCTAGAAATCTATGAAAATCTATGTTGCACATTCTGTTACTGATTTGCTCCACACAAATTTGCTCCACATCAGGCAGGCCAGTGACAAATAGCGGTGTTCAGGTCATCTGAGGTGAGCTTATCTATTCTTGTCGTACCCTCTTAGCTCTAAATTCATTGCAGTCAGCTTCTCAGAGGGCAAACCATTGCAGTAATTAATTTTACTGCAGCTAATTTTTATTTTTAGGGAAGTGGAAGACTAAGCCTCTATTTTAAAATAAACAGAAAACACATTGTCTCTGGAAAGAAACGTTGGGATCCTTACTGGAAACATTCTAAAAATAGAACTTTTCGGCTAGAGCTGTATTCTACCAGAGTAATTAGGAATGCAAACTCATTAGAGCTTTATTTAGATTGCGGAGATTTCTGTTTGGGAAGGCGGCATTGCCCAGTGGGAGTGGGACGCAGCAAAACCTGCCGTCTGTTCCTGGCTCTGCTGCTGCCCTGGAGCAGGCTGGGAGAGTCGCTCTCCATCCTGGGACCTCCCATCAGAGCTCTCCTGGCTTTGCCAGAGACGAGATGCACGCTCTGATGCAATCTCTGCTTCCCTGTAACACTAATTTTACACCTATCTTATTATTCCAGGGCCTGCGAATTGAAAATTAGGAATAGTGAGGGAGAATCTACAGATTACCGTGTGCTTGAGTCCGTTGCCCAGACACAGGCGTGTAGAACCGGTTGAGATGTCTTAAGAGTGTCCCTCTTGGCCTCTAGCTGCTGCTTTTGGAGGCTGCAGGTGTCCCATTAGTCCCCTGTTATTTTTGAAAGGTTTATTGAGAATTTCTTGAATCCTCTAGAGCGTCTCTGCTGGCACTAAGCAGCCTTGTCTGTTCAAACTTTAAATGTCGGGGCACGCAGCCTTCTTGCATAGTCAGCAAGTAGCTCCTAACTTAGGCGTGCTGGAGCACCCTCCAAACAAATTTGCTTCTTTCCCTTGATCATGTAGGAATTCCAGGCTCTTGGACATTTTCTCTTTTCCCCCAGGTAGGCTTTTTTTTCTTTACTGGCTTTACCATATTGCAACAGAAGTTTATTATCTCTAAAATTCAACCCAGGGAGGTGGTTGAGTCCCCATCCCTGAATGTGTTTAAGAAAAGGGTGGATGAACTACTTAGGGATATGGTTTAATGGGGGATTAGGGACAGTTGGACTGGATGATCTCTAAGGTCTTTTCCAACCTAGAAGTCTATGAAATCTCTGAAATTGAGCTGCGTGAGCCACCGTTCCCATCATGCGGCTCCGAACAGTTTGTCTTTGATCTCACTTGCTAATCAGCGTTACGTAGCTAAGGATCCACTTCTGGAACAGTCAGCTTTGTTCACAGGGCATGAAGTGTCAATTGAGAACCATGTTTGGAGAATGGAGCTGTTCAGCCTTTCCCTTCCCTGCTGTGCAGTCATCCACTCCCTGAAACAAAAAATTGCCAGGAAATCCTAGGAAGTGTGTGATTATCCAGACTGGACAGTGGTTTCTGCAGGTGCTAACTAAGCACTGGAGAACTGGGACCGCTGAGTTTAAGATCCCTGTGGTGGGATGAATCCAGTTACACTTAATATAAAATGTGAAAAGTATATGGAAATGTTTGGTACTTGAAATATTGATACGTTAGCCTTAAAGAGTTTTCTAGGCTTCCTCTAGCAGAATAAATTCTTGATCACTTGTAAACTAGAGTTTGAAATTATTTGGAGTGTCGCATGTAAACACATGAGAAACAGTATTGCAAGTTGACAGCAGTGGCACACTCCTGGCTTTTCTGTGAGGCCCAGCTCTGCAAATTGCTGCTCAGCTGCTGCAGGCACTGCGGGGAGCAGAGGGGGTGCCGGAACCCTTGGGAGCCCCGCACCAGCATGCGGAACGAGGCTCTGCTTCAGCGAGTGATGAAATTAACATTTTCTTCGAGTGTACTTGCAGCTTCATACCCCTTTATTAATATTTCATATAACTATTTCACGGCAAACCAGATAGAAAAAGGGTGTTTTTCTTTGGTTTCTGCCAGTTTGCAAGGAGAAATACAATAACAGGTTCTGTAAAGGTTACCTTTCCCTTTCCTTCCCCTCCCTCCCAAAAACGCCGTAGGGATCAAAAACTTACCTTCTTTTCAGGGAAGGCTGCAGAATTTCCAGGTTCCATAAATGGCCTTAGTAGGTTCATTTAAAAACTGTAAGTCAGCTGGCTCCTGCTGGGCCCTTTCGCACTGCTCCCAGCACTGTCAAATGGAAGCTTTCTGTCTTCTGTGAAATCTGGAAGGTGGATGATTTAATTTAGTAATGAAAGGATTTGCTTTATTAATTATGCAGAGATTTCTCTGTTCAGAATGCATCAGCACTCCTTAAGGAACAAGTGCATTTGTGATTTATTTCATTGTAGTTTTTTGTCTCTGCCTGTTAAAAATGCGTGTGCTGGTGCATGTAGTTCTCCAGTGAAATCCCTGTCCCACATTCTGACAGACGGAAGAGCCTCCAGGCATCTCGGGCAGGAGCTGCACAGAGAGAATGCCCTGTGGTAGGACATGATGGAAATAAACACTCTCCACAAAAAGTAGCACTGGGCAAGGGAAGGGCCAGCTCCCAGTGGCAGGAGCTCGTGGCAAACATCATGGCATTAGAGATCCTGCGTTCCCGAGCGATGAAATGCATGAGATATATATTAAGCAACTTTGAAAATTACCAACTTGCTTTTTTTGTGGTGCAAACCTGCAGAAAACAGTCCTCCAGAGGGACAGCTCAGATTTAGTGCTAGTCTGCAACTTTTATGAGGCTCAGCAGATATTTTGTGGGATTCGGTTAAAGCTGGCCTCAGCATAAAGGTAGTGATTTTGGCTTACAGAATGCTTTGATCGGGAAATGCCGTGGTTATTTAATTGGAACATTTGAGCGTTTCCAAAGTGAAACCTTTCAATCCTACCAGAAATTAAAAAATTAATTGTAAAAAGATAAATATATACATATATGTGTGTGTACAGTGAATAAATACTGGTAGGTATCTATCCATGTGTGCACACGGAGAAGTATCATCTGCAAGTGGATACAAGAACCAGAACAGACTTAATTTTAAATCTGCGGTGTTCAAGCAGGTAAATGTCTGATCCTTCCTTCACCTCTCCTGGTTGAGAGTGAGTAAGGTCTCAGAAAGACAAGTCTTCACTTCGTAGGGTCGGAATCGTTGATAGCCAGGCTTCCTTGTCCTGTGTAGTTACCATGGATGCCAACTGGTATGGGATGCGTGAGGGTTAGAAAGAATGCTCTTCAGCTCTGGCATGTCTTTGTGGTAATGCTACAAATCCTGGTATGACTAATTCTGATAAAACAAACACAATACTAGAGTTGTAGAAAAACTTCTACGTTTCATTCAGGAATAATGATAATTTTTATGTGCATCAAATACACTGCAAAACTGTTGAGATACAAAAGCTGCCAAATGGCACTTTGGTTGAAAATCCAGGATTTAATTTTATTTCACAAAGCTCTTTACCTTTATGCTGGCGCCTGATTGCTGGCATTGTCAAGACAGCATCACAATGTTGCCTTTCTGAGGATGATCCAAGAAACAAGTGGCTTTAAGTTTTCTGTACCTTCTTAAAGACGTCTTTGTCAAAGTGCTTTGAAAAGAGAACAGTGTAAATTGTGTGGCAGGAGATAATATGTGTATTTCTTTTAGAAACTAGGTTTTCTTTCAAATACAGGAATACAAAGCGTGTGGGCAAAAGAGAGTGGAAAGAGGTCGGTGGGGCAGTACCCTTCCAAAAAGCATTTTGGGCCCGGGCTGTGGAGAGCGAGGTGGCAGCTGTTCAGAGACAGCACAGTGGATCTCTTTCTGTTTTCAGTGGAGTAAAACTGAATCATAACCCTTGTACAGCTGTGAATGCTCTTGTTTGTGCTAAATTAGTGCAGAGATGAGGTACAGAACCTGGAGGGATGAGCTGAAGGCCGCCGTGAAGCGATAGTGAAATTGCTTCCTGTTCTGTGGCTTTAGAACTCAATTGCGTTGTGAGACTTAAAATCAGGAAGCTGAACTGTAGGAAACGTTGGGAGTGGAAGATAAAATAGTCTGGTTTGCTAGTAGATTCCTCTTTACTGCCATGGATGTATTGTGAGAAGCAAAAATGGATATTTAATAATGGTATCAAGGACAAGATAAGGGTCGCAGTCTGTTCTCATTAACAGTAATTCCAGTACTAATTTCACCTGGCGGTACATAAACCCAGGAATGCATTCTTCCCTCTGTTGGCCCAACAGTGGTTTTATTCATAGCGTTTTGCAGTTGGGCACCTTGGCTGTGGAGCCAAGCTTGCGGAGCGAGCACGAGGCGGCTGTGAACCAGGAGGGAGCCTGGCAGCGTGGTCGGTGCCCTGTGCCATGCTCAGGAGCCCAGGGGCCGGAGCCAGTCCTCGGCCACTGGCCCCTCTCCGGCTCCAGAGCAGAGCCCTTTCAGGTGCTCTGGCTGCAGAGGGTCTGTCCAGCGTGGAGCACAGCCTTCCTGGGGCTGTGGCACTGCAGGGCCAGCACTTGGCACTGAATTTTCGGTTCAGATCTCTCCTTGGGCTTTATATATAGGCTTTATATAGGCCTTCCCCTATCATGTAATTCCAGGGTTTGATTTAATTTTTAATAAACTCTGCTTAGTAAGTTCTACAGTATCATGCAAATGCTGCTTACTTTTTTTTCAGTAATTACTCAGATTTTTTTAAACGTTGAACATTTTGCGTTGGTGGCAAATGGGTTTGTTTCATACACATGTACTTGGTCAAAGCTTGCCCTTAATAGCCCAGTTGCTGCATGGAGGGAGTGTGAGTTGGAAGCTGCTCCCTGCAAGGACAGGGGTTACTGGGCAGGCATCGGTCACAGTCATGAGTGCACGGTGTGACGGTGCACGGTTTGCAAAGAGACAAATGGATTCCCTACTCGTGGGAACCGGTGACGGCATCTGTAATTGAACAGTATTTCTACTGGAATTTTTCTAGTGGAAAATGATGTAGTTTATTGGCTTCCTAGTCAGTGACTGGGAAGTGGCACAGGAGACTTGGTATGTCCCTTTCAGTTCTGAAAGGAAATACTGATTTCTCAATGGAAAACATACTTTCAGAAAGAGCCACAAAATCTGTGGTCATTGGAAAATTTCTCATTCTCCAGACCTGGAGTATTCATTCCAGCGAGTGAGGATTACTCATTCTCCCTTCAGGTGCCTCAGACATACCCTCCATCTTCTTGATGTTCAGTCTGACAAATCTGCAGTGTTTTATTAAGTAGAACATAACCTTGCGCTGAAGTAATCAGTTCTTATTCAGCGTATTTTTTTTCATACTCTTTAGCTGCCTTTCTGGATAATCTAAGTGCTGTTTTAGACTGTTTTTCAGACTCTGAGCTTGATTAACTATGAGAAATGCAGACACTCTTAACCAACCCTGCAAAGGACTTCCAGTGTTGAATGCAGAAATGAGACAGGGGGCTGGAAACAGAGCTGTAAGGCTTGTATCCAACAGAAGCACCAGTCTAAGTGTGTGTTACCAAAATTGTTAGGTATCCAGGCTCTGTCTATTGCAATATTCAAGGCACTAACCTTGTGCCTCCATCTGCATTGCTTAGAACCAGTAGGCTTTGCCACCTTGAACTTCCTCAGAGCTGATTTTGTTGCTCTGTCCTCTGGTGGCCTTAGTAACCACCCGGGATGGAAGACAAGTGGACAAGGGCTTCCTCAAGCTAAGAAAACAGTTATTCTCACATCACTCCTCTCCTGGAGGAGAGATCCTCATTAGCAGTTACTACAGAAAATGTGAGTGCCAACACCTAACTGCTTCAGAAAAGGGCTCCCTCGTCGTCGCTTTGAAACGAAGGCTGCTGGTGCGTGCCCTTAGGAGAGCTACACTGGAGGGGCCCCTGTACCCGCGTGGCTCTGTGCTTGAGCAGCAGGCAGGGGCTGGCAATGAGCTGCTGTCATCCAACATTCACCTCTCTAGGACCGTCGCCAGCTCGATGACACAGCACCATAGTTGCTTCTGTAACTGCACATTGGAAGAACACTTGAGGGCCATTTTTCTCTGACAAATCTATTAAGGAGACCAATAGAACTTTGATTTCCTTCCAGCAGGGCAAGCCAGCTCCTATGGTTTTGTCAGGCAAATTCCTTTGTCAAAGGACCACTTTAAGTCACAGTCTGGCCAGATTTTTCTGCGCAATGAAACGTAATTTCCTTTTCTTGCCCTTTAGTGAAGGGGAGGTAATGTGGCACTTGATTTAGCTGTGTGCTTGTAACGTACCTAGTTCAATAAAAGCCTCATCACAACAGCTTCCTTTAATAATCAGCAAGTAATGGCCCTTCATAGTTCCCTGCGAACAATTTTACCTTTCCAACTGGTATCCTAAACCTCTCTGTTTTTCCTTGCTTTCTCAGTTTTACTAGAAGGGAAATACTCCACAGAACCGGTCGAAATGGAAGGGGTCCTTTCCATGCTGAAATAACGCTGGCACTTCTCCACACTGCCGATTATCAGACCTGGTCTTTCTGTCACTCCTTCATCCTCCCTGTTCACACAGTTTGCACAAGACAAATCAGTACTCAGGAGGACAATACTGGAGCTTCTGCTTCCGAGGGTAAGCTCAGGGCATCCTTCTGTAACCGGGCCTGGGAAAGACCGGTCATTTCTGAAGCTCAGCTATTCTACTCTTTGTCCCTTGGTTGCAGGTTGATTAATCACAACGCTCACAAACGAAGAGGCATATTCTGCTCTCATAGACAGCTGTGTCTGTCTCTCGTTTTAGCCCTCCCTTGCACAGACAGGAGGAAACGTGGGCGCTATCCAAACTCACTAAGTGCCTCAGACTTACACATCCTGATAAACCAACTCTCGGTCTTCCCCTGGTTACTCTCGTGCTTTGTCATTTTTTCACCTCGTGCATGGGCTGCTGTAATACTGTTTTGTAATCCCAAATCAAAGTGTTCAAGGCCAGGTTGGATGAGGCTTTGGGCAACCTGATGTAGTGGAGGGTGTC
Organism: Tauraco erythrolophus; assembly: GCF_009769465.1. Lineage (NCBI taxonomy): Eukaryota > Metazoa > Chordata > Aves > Musophagiformes > Musophagidae > Tauraco > Tauraco erythrolophus. The sequence goes on from NC_141475.1 coordinate 29,160,470, forward strand.
CCTGTCCACGGCAGGGGGGTTGGTACGAGATGATTTGAAGGTCCCTTCCAACCCAAACCATTCTATGATTCTATGATCATCCAGAAAGTTCCATGCTACTACAGAGCGTGTGTCTGTGTGTATATAAGAGACAGGACAGGGGAGGATGAGGTTTGGGCTGGTGGTTTGCCCTGCCAGACAGCAGCAGCAGGAGGTAGGGAAGCACCTTAGCTGAAGAGGTTGCTGCAGGCAGTAGGAGTAAGGTTGGAGTTCACATAACAATGTGATCTGGAGATAATCAAGGTAGATTTAAAAGATGGTCAGTGGGTCCCGAAAGCAGCGTAGTAACAGCGACACAGAAGACTGTGCAGGGGTTCACCTTGCTGCCTGGCAGCTCTTCAGTACCCTCTGCCTCGTGTCTGTGTGGGAGCAGAGCTGGATTCCGCACCGGCCCCTCGTTTCAGTATTCTCTGTGTGCATCATCCCTCTGAACCAGTGCAGCCCTTCCCCATGAACTGCCCTCTCCCAAAGTCGGCACTTCACTGACTGCCAAGGACTCTGCTTTTGGCAACGCCGTGGTTTGTTTTAATTGTATTTTTTAGTGAATAAGAGCAAGTTTTCGAATGCTCTTCCCTGCCCTTCCAGTAGGCAAAGCCCAACTGTAGCAAAGCAGATCAGGACGGAGCAATAGATGAGCCCTCAGTGAGATTCTCCAGAACCTGAGTCCGATGTTTCTTTGCCCTATTCGTCTGCTGGTGCCATTGCTGTGATTCTGTCCGACAAGAGTCACGAATGGACAGCACCATTAAAAATGAGTCTCTATAGCATGAGAAAAAGAGTTGGGATCTGCCCTGCAGCGCTGCAGAAGGGAACATGTAACAACCTGCCACTGAGTGAGCCGCCACAGTCCACAGAGGAGCAAACCACGTCCTCTGTTCTCCATGCAGGTGCTCACAGTGATTTCTTTGCATAGTGCCTTTATTTATTTAGAGCCTCTGCAACACTATTTTCATTTCAGCTGCTTAAAATTCTTGGTTTGAGCATGACCTTCAGTAGTACGGAGCTGTAACTTAATTTTCTTTCTCTGCCTTCAAGTGTGTTAAAATTTCTCTACTGATAAATTCAGTTTTGTTCTAGAAAAAAATCCCATACTGGCTTCTGTGAAATGTGATTGGGAATGAGGTTCTTGATGGGCCCTCTGCCCGTCAGCGTAGTGGTGCTGTAAATCCTTGTTAGAGATTTCCAAGTGATACTGTTGAATGAACATTATTTCCACCGTAAAAATAAACAAAAATGCACAAAAAGCTCCTTGAATAATATCTGACAATTTGATTTGGAAAGTTTAGCTTGGTAGCTAAGCCATCTGACCTCGGGCACCTAACTTAGTTAGGATGCCCAGAGGAGACAGATGCAGTCAGCGTTGGGTCTTGGGTCTGAAGGATCCTCTGGTGTCATTTCTTTCCTCTCTGTCACTGGATGAGAAGCTTTAGGAGATCACTGACTTGATCTGCGTGACACAGAGTGGAAACACTTTTGGATGTCCCTGTTGATACCAGCTGGAGAGGTGCCTGCTGGTGCTGGCTGTCTCGTTGTGGACCAGCTGCAATGAAATGTGAAGTCTGTAGACTACTATAGTAAAGTCTGTGTGTCCGTAGGCTGTAGCTGAGTCCAAGTCACTTGGGACTTCATTTTTTATACTACAGTGTGTGATTGATTATAAAACACTTCTTTCTACTCTTTAAAAAGACATAATGTTAATTTAAATACCAGGTTTCTAAAATACTGCAAGGAAAAGTCTACAACAGTAAAATAAGTTCACGAAGGAAGCGTAATTGGCTTATTTACAATGGATTCCAACTTCAAAAATCAGCATTAGATAATGGTCATTCTTCCTCTTTTCAGCGATCCGGTGGGGCCTTGGCCATCCCTCTGTGTGCATTTCAAGGAACTGTGTCTCTTCAGGCACCCACAGGGAAAACGCTCTCCTTGTCCACGTACGAGGTAAGCACTGATGGGCAGAAAATAGCACCCGCGTCCAAGAAAATCGAAGTCTATCGATCCAAAAGTGTCGGTCATGAGCCAAACCCAGAGGAGTCTCCCGGTACGTTTGCTGACACAAGCGTTAAAATTCATTTAGAGGTTCTTGAAATTTGTGACAATGAAGAAGCCCTGGATACTGTGTCAATCATCAGCAATATCAGCCAGTCCTCCGCACAGGTAAGGTCTCCATCGTTACGTTACTCACGGAAAGAAAACAGGTTTGTCTCGTGTGATTTAGGTGAAACTGCTTCCTACTCCCTCTTCATACCCTCAAACAACCCCGACAGCGACATTAACATATCGATTCCAGACACTGTCGAAGCTCATCGGCAGAATAGCAAAAAGCAGCATATGGAAAGAGGTGGTTATCAGGAAGAAATACAAATGTTGAATAAAGCGTACAGAAAACGGGAAGAGGATGGCAACAGCAATTAAAAGGTGTTTAATCTAGACATTTAAACTGATTTGGCAGACATTGCTCCTCTTGACTCAAGTTACCCTAGCAAATACAACGTCAACTCTTTTTTCCTAACAGATACATTAATTTTGTTTGTTACACTGTTAAATAGATTAAAACTTTTAATGATTTATGGATGGGGTAACAAATATGTAAGTGCTTTACAGCTTTGCATAGTGAACTTCAAGTTATCTATATATCTATTTATCTGAAGAACACTTGTACCTAAAAGGAATCCTAAATAAATTCTTAAAAAGCAACTTTGGTTGCTTGTTAGCACTGAGTGGTCTGTCCGTGGGAACCTCCAGAAAATAAGGGAGCAATTCCACAGGCACGAAGTTAAAAGTTTTGGCTGACTTGCAGTTCTGCTCTTACTGATGTGCCAGACTTGAACTATTTATCTAAAAAAAATGTAGCCCAAACCTAAAACTAGTTTATTTAGTTGTCTAAGTAGAGGATTAAAAGACATGTAAATGTTTGATTTTCTGCTGCTCTATATGTGGTTCATATGTAATGCCTATGTAAGTGTATAGACATGGAATATGGGTGGCTGAAATGTAAGCATGTGCATTTTGTAAATACGACATGGCGAAACTTAAAGAGTGTTGTCATGGTTTGACATTTCTTTGATCAAATGTGACAAATGGGTTAATGTTATGCCAGTACTCTGAAGAGTCCCCTTGTTTGCCTCCGTGATCTTTTACTGAGTTGTTTTCCAACATGACAGAATATTTGCACTCAATCGAGATAAAGACAACATTTGGAATATTTGAAGAGCTAGGATGTCAAAAGTAATTTGAATAATTCTTCGTGTCTGAGTTGTCCCTAAGCAGGGAATACTTATGCTATGTCATCTTTCTCCTCAAGGCCCATATGAAGCCAGTACTTCTCTCAACACAGCCACGAGGGCAGGTGTAGCTTGCAGGGAGTTGTAGGAGTCCCAGTGGCTCACAGCGGAAAAAAGTAATGGTTTTTTCTGCCATTTATATTCTGTCAGTAAACCTGACACTCGTCTTTGGATGGACCCTTGTGCTTTAGATCTGAGTCAGGAGCTGAGGGTTCTGACTGATTTGGCCTTAGCAGAGGGGGAAGGAGCTATTCAGGGCGGCCAAACTTAGAGACTGAATGTAGACATTGACCTCAGAGAGTGAGTCTGGTTACCCAAATCGGGTTCCTGCCCTGTATCACCCTCAGGAGCAGCCCATCTCCTTACTAACTTATAAGGAACATAGAACTAAGTCTAAAACCAACCTTAAACTGGTGAATACTCTACTTTGTGTCAAATTCAGAGAAGCCAAGGTGGAAACAGTGAATGGAATCCTCAAGCCTTACATTAAATCTGCTGCATATGCTTGAAATGCTACTGCATTTTGACTGAGCGCTCTGTTTCCTGAGGGTTTGTCATTCATTTCAGTTAAACAGAGTCAATATACTCCCAGGACTTTCAGCAGTTTGAGTAAAAATTATACTGCTTCTTTAAGGAATAGATTTAATTTCCAGTGGTGTGCATGACAACGTAATTGTTTAAGTGACTGCACTTTTCCACTCAGTGGGAACATGCAAGAGAAAATAAGCACAACCCTGTGGAGGATTCTGTTGTGGGTTACGAACAGACAGAGCAAAAGGGCCAAATGCTGTGTCCGTTTGCGCTCCCTGTTCGGTGTGGAGGCAGGAAAACAAGCAGACGACTTGCCTTCCTCCCACCAGCATCAATCAGGCCTGCCGTCGGCATCGCTAGGGCTGTGCTGGCGTGACAGTGATGCGGCGCTGGAGGAAATCAGGGTCAAAGACTGCAGATTGCTGTGATAAAGATGGATCACCCTGCAAGTTGTGCTTTCTGCGTGCCGCCTTTCCGAGGGGAAAACAAGGCTCCTCGTAAGAATGCCTGAAGGCTCTTCCTTCCAATAAGATGCTACGTTGTATTTCAGATTTAACAAGAAACTATGGTAGAAGGAGCAATCAGTGGTGAGTGTTGAACAAATCTATATCCGAGACACATTCTGCTGTCTCTGAATGTGTTATTTTTCCTTGTGTTCTGTAGAAGGAACGCAGAAGGTATCCTTACAGCAACAGACACACTTGATCCAGATAAAGGTGGCGAAGTTGTGATGGAGGATGGAGTCCTTCACAGCTTTAGTTTGGTCAGGTGTTCTCTTTTCCCTGAAAGTGATTTTGACCATGTTAACAAGATTACGTGCTGGTGTGTTAGTCTCTGATGGATGTATTTACAAAGGGTTAAAATTTGGAGGCGTTAAAATTACATGTAACTGCAACCCAGAGCTTGACCCAATTGTTGAGTGTTGTCTTGCTGCTGTAATTAAACATAGCATTTTCTTTCATGAATCCATAAATTTGATAATGTGCAAATGTCTGATTATTTTATTTTTGCTCTAAATGACTTACATCATTAAACAAAGTGTCTGAAAACTCAAGTTGTAATTATTGAGTAGATATCAGCTCCTTACACAAAGCACCAGGAAACTTGCTGTTCGAGAAAATTTGCTCCTGGTTTGTTTGTTCACATAAGCGTAATGTGTCTTCATTTGTCATTTCATGAAATGCATTTAGGCTTAATTTTAAAGCAATTCTTTTATAATAGTTCTTAAGGAAAAAAATTTTTCTTCCTCCTCTGTTCCCTGTCTGACCTTTTAATGTATTTCAGTGACAGCTTGACATTTGAGGGCAAAGTGTTTGTCAATGACCATGTCAAGGTGACTTGAAGGAGAACCTCATCTCTGTTCAGACACCACAGCAACTGACTGAAAGAAATCCTGTGGAAAATGTGACTTGAATCAGTGCCTGGGTTTCCTCTGCTCTTAGGATCTGGGTTGTTGAATAATGCAAAGGATAGAAAACAAGAAACTGGGAAATAATTTTTGAGGTGATCTTTGGTAAGCAGTATAGCCAGTGGGTCAGAGTTGCCTTTCAGGGGCACTCTTGTACACTGAGAGTAACGTTACATTAACAGACGTACAAGAGAAATAAATCAGTAATAAGCAGGGCCAGCCCCAAGAATCCCAAATGCCTCAAAGGACTGTGCTTTTTGAAATAAAAAATTTAGTTATGAATCTTGCAGATTTGGATGTCTCAGAGCAGAGTAAATTCTGCTTTTCTAGACTCAAGCAACAGCTCCTACAAGGCGTATCTGTATACTCCTGTGTGTTGTACACGCTGATGTTTTACAAAACAAATTGCAAAGACCTTCCATCCTTGCACAAATAATCTTTGCTCATGGAGACAGTCCTGCTGACTGCGGTACTGCTAGTGTGCAGTAGCAAGGTTTGCTCCCTGGATGGAGAGTCATGATGTGGGATGCTCTTTTATTGTATCTCCCCCTCTCAGAGTTTGCCTGACAGGTTTCTTGTTTCCTCACTAGGAATGTGACTTCAAGGAATCTCACTTCAGAGTACCGAAGGGAGAACACCATCTTGTGTCCTCTCTGAGCACACGCTGCTGCGTCGAGACCCTGACTTTACACCATGGTAGTGCGCTGCTCAGGTGGATGAAAACTGAATGTGAACAGTGGTTGAGAGGAGTTGAAAAAGCCCAGTAATGTGCAAACCAGTGAGATCGTTTCCAGAAATATATCCCTTCATACGTATTAGAAAATGATCTTTACATGAATAGATGCACATTTATTTCCAACATCTGAATCTGTAAATCTACTAAAAATATTTGCATTTGTAATGTTTTCTTTAGAACGTGTGGGGGTTTTTGTAGTGTTAAAAAGACATGGCTAAAATGCAATATCTACATGCTTGCATATGGAAATTTCCGCTTGCACTAAAATCCCATTTATTTCAAATATGTGCACTGCTTAGGTGTCCAAATACACTGTCACGGAGAGACACTGGATCTAACAGGATAAATCTGTTGAAGTCACCTGAGTGATTCAAGGTAACTCTAGGGGATTTTTCTGCGGTGATTTTGAGGAGGTGCAGCAGACAAAACAGCCTTTTGGAAGGTCTCGTGCCATTCTCCCTCGGTTGGCCTGTATAGGCCAGTGACATATTTCATTAGGGGATCTTTTAACATTTTGTAGATTTCTGAGAATTTGTTTTGTGCTCATTTCCTTTGACTCTTTTTTACTCCCTAGTTGGTTGCCACTGTGAGAGTTTTGAAGAATGCTGTGGAATTACTGTTAGTTCATCTAGGATGACGAATGCAAGAAGCCATGGAGTGTGCTTCCCTCGCCTGCATTAAGCTGCAGATGCAGGATGAGGAGAAGTAAGGCAGAAGTACATTTCCTCCTAGATTTCACATTTCTCTCCCACGCTCCTTCCTGTAATTTGCCTTTCAGATGATCTTCCTCAGTATTTTCCAGTCCTTGCACTCTCTGTTCTTGGTCCCCTCCTTTTCCCTCTTTTCTCTGGGTAACCTCACCCAAAGTTCAGCTACGCGCTGTGCTGATGACTCAGGGATCTTGCTCTCTGTTCCTTACTTGTCTCTTTATGCAAATTAAAATCTGAGCTTCTCTGAGGTTTCCTTGCACCTGAAACTGGGTATAGCTGGAAAAAGACCATGTGATGTTTCTTGCGCAAACCTTGCTGTTTGGCACTTGGTGCTGTGCCATTTTGCAGATGTACAGATTGGCTCTGGGTGAGTTGGTAGATCCATGCTGTGGTGCACCGCCGGTCTGGTCCTCAGCACGGGGGAGTGTTGTCCTTGGAGGAACAGGTCCCATCAGCTGTCTGCCGCCTGTTGCCATGATGACTGGTAAGAGCTCCAGTGGCTGCCTTGTCATTCAGGTCCATCACCCGAGGTGTCTTTGAGTAAGAGGCTACAGATACCTGCTGTGCCAAGGCCTCGTGGGTTTGTTTTGCGTGTTTTAAGGCCATGGAAATAAGCATTTCCCGAAGCATTGCAGAAGACAAGCCTAGCAGCAAGACAAGTGGCTGCTTAGATGCATAAAGTGTTTTGTGACAGGAAAGGCAAAAAGAAAATACAGATCTTTAACTCAAGCACCTGGTTCTTATTTCTGTGCATAGCTGACTGCTGGGAGGTGTTGGACTGACTGTCGGTAAACTGTAGGCAGAGAGAAAAAGAGAAAATTGTTTCCTTTGAAAGAAGTCCTTTACCTGAAAGAAGTTTGAAAATCAGCGTAACATTGTATTTGAGAGATCTGAATGCTGGTAATTTTTAAACAAACGTAAGTCATACAACCAAGAAGAAAAGGCAAAAGAATATGTAAAGAAATGAGATTGAAGCAGCATTTATAGCTGCATAATGGTATTCAAGGAAACAAAAAGAACACGAATTAAATATTGAAAGAGATCTGAGAGTTATTCTGTGAATAATTGTATCTAATTTAAAAGGTTTGATTTAACAGTCCAGAGCACTTGGACAGCGTGCACCAGATACATATATATATTATACCAGTGCTTGGGGTATTATATATCTATATTGGACTCGATGATCTCTAAGGTCTTTTCCAACCTAGAAATCTATGAAATCTATGAGATGCAGCAGCAGTCAGACAGCAGCCCCAGAACTGGCTGCTATTTAAAAACGTGTATTCTGTTGGAAAAAAAAAAGAAACAATAGGAATGCCCATCTGGCGCACAGAACGGGTAATAACCTCATCCGTACTGACGGAGGCCAGCGTTTAATGTTTCCTTAAAATCTGATCCGCAGCCTCGGAAAGAGAAATCCAAACGTAGGCGTGTAACTCGAGAAGAGATACCGGTGCGAGATGGAGTTCAGTGCCGCGCTGCGGCGGACATGCTGCCGGGTTTGAGCCCGGCGCTGCTTCGCTCCCGGGTGTGTTCCGGGGCGGGGCGGTGGCGGGACTCGAACCCGCGGCCCCGCTGGGCGGGCGGGGCGGGGCGGAAGTGAGGCGGCGGATGAGGCGGCCCCGCGGCGCGCAGCCGGTTGCCGGGCGGCCATGAGCTACGAGCACCGCCGGGACTGGGGCCGGGGCCGCGGCCGGGGCGGCGATGGCGGCTCCTCCTCCGCCGCCTCCTCCTCCGGAGGGGGACACGGGGGCCGCGGCGGCGGGCGAGGCCGCCACCCCGGCCACCTCAAGGGCCGCGAGATCGGGCTGTGGTACGCGCGGAAGCAGGGCCAGAAGAACAAGGAGGCGGACCGGCAGCAGGTGAGGGGCGCCCCGGGACCCGGGCAGCGGGGAGGGAAGGCTGCGGTGGCCGGGGCGGGCGTTCCCCGCGCTCTGCCCTCCCGCTCGGCGGCGGCTGCGGCGGGGCCTTCGCCTCGGAGGCGGGCGCGTGTGGTGCGCGGTGTGTGTGAGGCGGAGCGGGGGGGTGTGCGCGGTGAGGTCAGTCGTGAGGAGAAACTGGGGAAGTTCCTGATTGTGCTGGAGGGTCTCGCTGGTTCGATGTTCCAGTGTTAATCGCGTGTCTGTAGATATGGCGAGGACATGTTGATGGAAATTGTGCTTTTTTTTGTTAACTAGAGAGCTGTCGTGCGCATGGATGAACGCAGGGAAGAGCAAATCGTGCAGCTGTTGAGCACCGTCCAAACGAAGAATGAAAAGGAGCAAGAAGCCATGTCCTGGTGGTCTGGGGATGAAGAAGGGTACAGAGAAACGGCCGCCTATGCTTTTGTTTGTGTTGAATTGAGCAAAATTCCCACAAACTGTTAGGGAGATGTGTCAGGGAATATTCGTGTGGGGCGAGTGAATTAGGTTAATGAACGTTCTCAGTTTTCTCTATGTGTGTCGTCATGCTGAAGCAGCTGGTTGTAACTGTTGCTGTAAAATTCTTTTCCAGAATATTGTTTAGTTTGGGGTGTTAAATTTTTGATTAAAATCATAAAATCTTGTAATTGATCTCAAGGCATACTTGAGTAGATACAGGGAATTTTTCAGTTGCTCTGGCCTCTGGAATTACTCTTCCAGAGCGGCATTTGACTTCATTTTTCAGTTATTGTGCAATCTTGGGATGTTTTCTCAGCCTCTGTGAAATTGGGTCCGTTTTTAACATGTGAAGGATTTTAAATGATGGCAGTGAAACAGGCAGCCAGGTGTGTTACTCCGAGTCCACTGAAACGAGGTGTTGGGGTCTCCGTTTGGCTGCATGACCCGGTTACAAGGCGGTCGTTCCGACGGTGGGTTGAGCAGTAGTTCTCTTGCTTCGTTAGTGTCGTTTGGTGCAAAGGAACACGTTACATTTCTAGGCACTGATGTAAAATTTTGGATGGCTGGTAGTTTTCAGACCTTGTTTAATCATGTACACCATATTCTCATCATCTGATGGTCAAGTAACTCGTGGATGTAATGTCTCAAAACAGATTTGAAGTTTGCCTTGAGTGATTCAGTGTACTCTTCACAGCCAAGTACATCCTGGATAATCTTTGAAGTTTCTGTTCCCTGTGCTTATTTCAGACTGACTCCAGAACAGCCTGCAAAAGTGAAATCCAGTACTGAAAAGGCTCCTGTAAGACAGAGACCAGACTTGGAAAAAACATTCCTTGATCGGGATGTAGAATATCTCTTTGAAAAAAATGAGCAAGATACTGATTTAGATGAGCAGCTTAAAGAAGACTTAAGGAAGAAGAAATCTGATCCTAGATATGTTGAAATGCAGGTACTTTTCCATGTGTTAAGTAGAGAGCTTTTAATTGGATTTTTTTTTTTTTTAATTAAACTAACCTGAAAACATAACTTCTTGCAATTTTATTTACTAGGAAGTTGACATGATGTTAGTTTTGCTAAAAATTATCTTCGGAATCCACAAAGTTCTTACCTACCAATAGGACAGCAATCAAAAAACAAGATTTCAGTGACAATTTCTGATTGCATAAAATGTAGAATTTTAAGGTTACGCATTGTTTAGTTGGATGGGGTTTTCTGTTTGTTTTTTTCATGGGTTGTATCCCTGCATTTATGTCTAAAACCGAAAGCACAAAGATGGACTCTGAAGGAATCGCCTCTTAAAAATGTAGTTTATGTCGTTATAATAATATAAAAATGTGTAACGGTGTAAAATAAAGCAGTCTCACCATGAACAGGCAGTTCCCCCTTTGATACAAGGCCCCAGTCTTGCCAATGTGTGTGTACGTCTTCACACGCCAAACCGCTGGGTTTAAATGGTTTGGCTGAATTCGGTGAAATGGGAAACGTCCACGGAGTTAAACTTCTAGTGGACTTGTGCTTATAGAAGTATTAGCTGAGCAGTTTGTCCTGTTATTTCTCAGTTTACCCTAGATCATAGATGAAATCTGTTATATTACTTCAGTGTGGAAAAGGTGTCTAAAGATATGTGCTGTTACTTTCTTTTTCCCCAGAGATTCCGAGAGAAACTCCCTTCATACGGGATGAGACAGGTAAATGTGTATTTATTTTGAAAGAATATGCGTTTCTGTGTCTCTGTTGTAAAATAGAAGAAAACAGCTGTGTGACTGGGACTAACAGGGAACCCTTGTTGCTTTTTCTGAAGATGCTGAAGCCTCCCACGTTCCGACACTGGGTTTGGCTTCTCTCCAGGAGGTAGCTCAGGTTCGCTGCTTCCAGATGTGTGTGAAGTGACTCTGGAGCTAGATACAGTTCTGTCAGCAGGGGCAGCATCGATCATGGAAATGGCTCTGAATGCTAGATACCTTGAAGTAATTTTTTCTAAAGTATAGATGTTTTCTGCTTTCTCTGCCAGTTGAACTTCTAGAACATCCCTAGTTACCTGGATTTTATATAGAGTAGTTGACCACTGCATAAATTGTCATCCTTTCTTTTTATCTATATGAAATTGTGGCTGTTTGTTGAACGTTTGCCCAGTTTAGAATTGGATATAATGCAGATTAAACCTTTTTTAATCACAGACTGAATGGCTGTACTGCTGGCTGTTACTGTTGTTGTTTTCCCGGTCGGAATATAAAATCAGTGGCAGTATGGGTTATTATTAATTCATGCTAGTTCTGCGTTTGGTGTCACTTGTACGAGATAGATATTATGAGTAGTCTGTTATGTTTTCTTTTGCAGGCTCTATGAATGATTAGTGAGCTTCCTTTCTGAAGTTAATGTATTTGTAATAATGTGGTCCTTCCTGGTAGTGTTTGTTTCTTAAAATAGTTATATTCCTCTTTTCAGTCCTTTGGATTGGGAGGTGGAGGCTGGGAGCATAAGAAATCTGTTTCTGTCAGTGTAAGAAATGTTAAAATACTGTGCTGAAAATCTTCAGTTAGTACAGTCTTGCAGCCCCACAGGGAAAATGCTTGTTTTCAGTCACTGGAGATACACAGAAGGCAAGTAGAAGGGAGAAAAATGTTTAGAAGTGTACTTCAGGCTTTCATTTAGTAATTTTGTGTTGTTTTCATACAGGATCTTAAGTATTTAAAAACAGTAGTTAAATTTGATATGCTTTAAACCTTTCACATGCAAAGTGCAAACGTGCAGAAATTACTTCTGCACGATTTAAACTAAACTTTTTTTCTCAGTATCACAAGAAACAGATGAATGTGTCTTTCTTTAGTTGCTGTGAAGTTTCTTGTAAGTTCACCTCACAGCAGTAGGGAGTTGTCAAAATTCTTCCAAAATCTGTTTTGAATAATAATAATACAATAAATGTTTTCTCTTTGTTTGGAAACAGGAACTTGTAAACCTTATAAACAACAATCGAGTCACTGTGATAAGTGGTGAAACTGGTTGTGGAAAGACAACCCAAGTCACACAGTTCATCCTGGACGATTACATCGAGCGAGGGAAGGGGTCTACCTGCAGGATCGTTTGCACTCAGCCCAGGAGGATCAGCGCTATCTCGGTGAGTGCCCTTCTGTCAAACTGAATAACTTACTTCTTGTGATTCCCCCTCCCAATAAATACGAGGAAGAATTACTGCCTTTCTTGGAATCACTGAATTAAAATATATTTCTTACTGGGCCTAGGATCCATGGGCAAGCCTACGAACCGAGTATACAATCTACTGGGTTATTGGAAGTTAAGATCTAAAAAAAGTTCCAAATGACCTCTGAAAGAAAGTGCTGTCAAATTTATTCATCCTAAACTTAAAGCTCAAAATAAGCATTCATCCCATAGTGGGCAGCGAAGATGGCTTTTTGTGTGCTCGTTGTCAGTAGTCTCAGATTCTACTGCAAATAACAGTTTTGTTAAAATACACTGATTTGATATTTCATAAGCTTTGGTTGCTAATAGAGTTCTGAAACTGCAAGCTCCGTTCTTCCCTGGATTCAGTCATGGTTTGTATCTGATTTTAGTGGATTTGGGCAGTGCAAATGTGAAAGAAAGTAAACATTAATGTTGTGTCAGGCTCTTCAGAGACATATTAATGAGGAAGAAAGAGTTTGGCTTGTAAGTGCATAGTAATGACTCTTCTTGATAGTTAAGTATCAAATGATGATAGAACCTTAGTTCCCATGAGGCAAAGCTTCCCTAATTGTATTGCTAATGTCTAAATTATTGTGTTCCTTTGAAACGTATCCCAGGTCACAAACCCCTTCTTGGGTGGCTGGCTGAAAACACTGTTCTCAGTGGAGAAGAAAAAGTGATTTTCAGGATGTTGTTATGTTGTTTACCGAACATCTTGCTTTTAGATAATTCCTACTGATGAGTAGCTAGATCATAGCTCAGCCTAGTGGGAATTTTTTATATTATCTTTTAATGCACTGTTTTGATTTTCTTTGGTTTTCTAAGGTGGCTGAGCGAGTCGCTGCTGAAAGGGCGGAAGCGTGTGGGAACGGGAAGAGTACAGGATACCAAATCCGTCTGCAGAGGTAAGAGAGGCTCCCGTGGCAGTTTCTGTGCGTTCGTGTAAAGTAGTATCTATTGTTAGTCAAGCAAGAAAATTTGAAAAGTAGCTCTTAACCTAGACAGCCACTTTAATTCTGATACTTTCTCCAAAAGGAATTCCTGTGAATAGCTAGTGTAGGGAATAAAGTTTCTGAAATTTAGCAAAACGTTTGAGTGCAATTATTGTATTTTATGCAACATGTAACAATGGCTACCACTAAGTTTTACTTTGGCTAGTAAGTCATTTTTTTCACATCTTCTGAAAGGTTGTGCTATAGATAGAGATAAAACTGATGTACCTTATCCATGAATTTCAAGGAAAAATGGAAATGCTAAAGGAGGGAATGCTATAAGCCTTATTTCTGGAGAAAATTATGTATTTGCTACACTTACCTATTGAGTAACCCCACTGAGATCAGGGAGTAAAGTTTGGCACCTTGATAAGAGTTCATAGACCTACTGCCATTGAGCAAAAGCTGTTACATTTGGAGTCATCTGTACTTGAAAAAAACGTCTCAGATGTTACCAGCAAGTAATGGAATCTCAGTTATCGTTGAGGAGAAACTGCCAGTGGGAGGTGACGGCTTCGTCCTTTCAGCATTTTAATTTGAGTTTAGAGAGTCTTGTTTGTATTTTTCTTTACTGTTTGATGGAGAATGTTACACTGCTGTGTATTCAGCTGTCGTGTACTGAGCTGAGATAGCTGCAAGAATCTGAGGGCAGCAGATCAGTGTGCACATGGTGAGAAATGGTGTTTGGGCAGTCGGGGCTGCTGTCAGATTAGAAGTGGTTTGTTCCCTGTCAACAGAAGTGCTGCAGCTGTGATCTAACTCCTCGTCCCTCCGATTGAACCGTAAGCAAGCAGGTCAGAGAACGAGGCGTGCTTCACGATGTCTGTAACGACTATCTGCATTTTGATTTTAGGCTTTTAAAGTACTCTGTAAAATACGTGAAGAATTTCTCAGTTCTCTTCTGTATCTTTTTCAGCCGGTTACCAAGGAAACAAGGTTCAATTTTATACTGTACCACAGGAATTGTCCTACAGTGGCTCCAGTCAGATAAGTAAGTTTTCCTGTTTAATAGGAAACTGAATGCAATTATGAAATGACTTGATTTCTGAGCTGTGTCAAACAGTCTCGGCTCTGTTGTCTTAATTTTGCTAAAAACAAATGTTTAACTTCCCGCTCTTCTATTTTTAGGCACTTGTCCAGCATTAGTCATGTAGTCCTTGATGAAATTCATGAAAGAAATCTTCAGTCAGATGTTTTAATGAGCATTATTAAAGATCTTTTGAATATTCGTTTGGATCTGAAAGTAATTCTGATGAGTGCTACGTTAAATGCAGAGAAGTTTTCGGAGTATTTTGGTAGGTGAATGCTTCCTGTGAATGTTCCTCGTAAGTCATTTAGGCTTCTATGGTATAGTGCAGTCCTCAAATTTAGGATTGATTTTCATCAAAAGAGGGAATGACTTCAATTTTACAAATAGCTGCCAGCTGCTGGAGATGCTTATTCCCTTAGTTTTATCTCATCACGAGCTTATCTTGCTTCTCTATTTGCTTTTCAGACGTATCGTGGAAGCAGTATCTCCAAAGTGTTTTTGTTTTAAATATTTACTAATATTTACCACATTTACAAGTCTTGGTGTGAGTCGGCAACCAGATTGAAGCCTTTACTTGTCAGTATTCCAGCTTTACTCTGTGCTGGAATGAGATGAACATACTGCAGGACTGTACACTGCCTGCTGCCTATGCTTTCTTTTTATTCAGCAGCTTTATTTGGAATTGAACTTGGTGCCTTCCGTGAGAATTTAAACAGACAGAAAAACCCTGTAGACTTGGAAACTATATTGCAAAAATAGTGAAGAATGTTTATTGCCCTTATTATTTCAGTACAGTATTTTGTTTGCTGTTTAGAAACTGAATTATGCCTTCCCTGACAGATAACTGTCCAATGATTCACATTCCTGGGTTCACTTTCCCTGTGGTGGAATATCTTCTTGAAGATGTCATTGAGAAGTTGAGGTAAGTGTATATTTTGAACACCATTATAGACAATATTTTGGTTTTTTTGCTTAGTATGTCTCTTCAAATATTATTTTGGGATAAATAGCCTGTGGAAGAATTGGCTGCATTTTTCAACAGAAAACCTTTCAAGGGCAGTTCAGTAGCTTTTCCAGTAATGAAAAATGGCACGTAGCTACCTGGAAATGTTGGCTTGAGAAGGAAAAAATATTTGTCTGTCTTTTGGTGTGGTGAATTTTCAGGCTACTAAATCAAGCTAGTCTTTGGTTTTATTCAGACTTTTTTTTCTGCTTGTTCTCATGCTCACTAGAGATGGCACCTGTTTTTATAAGTAAGATTTCTTTCAGAAAATAAATTTTAAGAATCTTATTTACATGATATAGCTAAAGTGCAGCATATTGTCCATAGTTTGGAATAAATTACTTGCTTTAAATTACTTGAGTTTCAAAATTTAATTGTTTGTTATTTAAATTCAAAGATATACTCCAGAAAACACAGACCGTCGGCCACGGTGGAAGAAAGGCTTCATGCAAGGGCACGTCAGCCGACCAGAAAAAGAAGAAAAAGAGGAATTGTACAGGGAGCGATGGCCAGACTACCTGAGGCAGCTGCGGGGCAGGTTGTTCTCCAGTCACTCTGCTGCGTTAGGTTTTTGGGTACTTCTTGACTGATAAGCACAAATGAGTGCTGTATGCTGTTCCTGTGCTTTTATGAATGATGTGGTGGTTGCTCCTGTGGAAAACAGTAATAATGGCTTGGCCAGTGCAGTTGGCTGGCAGCTGTCCAAGTGCTTTAGAGTTACCACAGAAAACCAGTCCCGTTTGCACGTGCAAACCATAAGGGGACTTGGAGCCAAGTCACCTTGGGTCACCTGCTGTTGATGCTGGTGGTGTCTGTTACAGGCTTCAGCATCACGTTGGGCTGCTGGAGCTTTGGTCGTCAGGTCTCTTCTGAGGAGTTCTCTCCTTCTTCAGTCTTTTTCTCTGAGAGAGACCTCACAGTATTTAGTCTCATAATCAACATAATATGAAATATGCTGCTTTAAAAAAACAAAACAAAACTATACAAAACAACAACAAAAAAAACAACAAAAGAAAAAACCCACCACAACCTTTTCCTCAGAATATTTTGATATTCCTCTAGAGTGGTTTAAAACCGAGCTAAATAGTTTTCTCTGCGAGAAAATTAACTCTGTCTCAGCCAAACCAGCACGGTTACGTAGGCGTGTCGTTGCAGAGCCTTGCAACAGGAACATGAGTGACTGGCTTTGTTAACATACACTTTCTGTGCCTGTAGGTATTCAGCAGGTACTATAGATGCCTTGGAGATGATGGACGACGACAAGGTCGACCTTGACCTTATAGCAGCACTTATCAGACACATCGTTTTGGAAGAAGAGGTACACTTCTATCAGCAGATCTCAGTGATGGGACTGAATTGTGGCCAGTGGCTGTTGGAATGTTGCAGCTGATGGTTAGCTTGACTTATCAAACAGAGTCAAAGAAGAGTAATTTTTTGTTTGCTCTTCTGAGAAGTAATCTAACAGCTTTAAATATCTAATTACTATTTGAGCTCTGAGTTTAGAATGTGGTTAATTAGTTACAGTTTATTGAAATGGTGGGATAAATCATGTTCAAAGGGGAGCACACTAAGTGTTTTCTTGAACAGGGCATGTGGGTATTTAATGAGAACTATGTACATAAGAAACTTGGAAAACTTAAAATTATTTGATATTTTACAAATTTGATATGCTCATTTCTGGTCCTTTCTGATCAAGGGAGAAAAAAAAAAAGAGCCTGAATTCTTTCACCAACTGTAGGAATTGTCTCATAAATAAAATGGGATAGAGATCTGAAGGTTTAGGTGCCATTTTGATTCAGATTGTTGCATTTTTTGCTTCTGGATGGGCTTTTAAATAAGCCTTCGAATTAATTATCCACCTTAGTTATTTCATGGAAAGTAATATAATTACAAATGAAATTTTAACTCGTAGTTCTTTCTGGGACTGTGTACGTGTTTGTCAAAGGTAGTGTTCTTTGCAGTCTGTAGTAAAAGTTAAGTTTTGTGAAACAGCTGTAGAAAACTGTCTGCAAACCTCTTCAGCGTACAAATAAATCTTCGTTTGTACTTCCTCAGCCATGGGGGGGGAGGACAAGAGCCATACTTGGAGTTGATACTCACTGCCTCATGCCCGTGCTGTGCAGTTGGCTTTACTGGTTTTTCTGCCCGAGTAATCTAAACATGACTTAGGTGCTGTGAAGACTGAGTTTTTGTACAGCCCAGCAGAAGCCTAGTCACATTTACCAACACACAGCCAAGAGAGACTTCCAACTCTAACTTGTCAGGATCGGTAGTAATGCAGCTGCATTAATAGTTATCCCTAAGTGTGCTTTGCCTTGCTGTTTAGTAATAACGTTATCAGAATATTAATATCAGAAGGATCCTGTGCCTGAATTAGTGACAAACGTGAAGTAAGAGTACCTTCTGTTACCGTAGGCATAACGTGTGTAGGTTGTTGCAACGTGAAGTTAGATATTTGTTTCTGTGTTCAAGAAGTTCTGTGGAAGAGCTGACGCTGTGGTTGGTTCCTTAAAGAGAATTCTGATTATTAGAAATATCAAATAATTTAATATTTCATTTTTTTTAATTTTTAGTTTATTAATTTTCAATATTTAAGTTGTGAACAACGAGGATGGGTTGCTGTTTTGTATTTTGTTCTTGCTGCGTTGAAAATGATACACTAGTTTCTGTGTTTTATTTGCAGCCCAAATTCTTCTAGTGTTGACATGGCTGTGTTTAAAACACTGCAGGGGAAAAATACCTAAAATCAAATTTTCATTTATTACTTTCAGATAAATATATGTAGCTAATTTTTTTATAGAAAATAATATAAACATTCCAAATTCAGGTCAATGAGACTTCAAGTATCACATGTTCAGCATACAGGTATTAGTGTGCGAGTAGCTGGTTCTTTGCACAGCATGGAATTTATTCTGACCTTTCTCCCCTTCCCTCCCTCTTTTATATATAGGACGGTGCAATTCTGGTGTTTCTTCCAGGCTGGGACAACATTAGCACTTTGCATGATCTCTTGATGTCACAAGTCATGTTTAAGTCAGGTAAAAACAGAATTTTACGCGGGAATTCTAGTAGCAGCATCAGTGGCACGCTTAATTTTTGCGTGTGATTGCTGGTATTGCACTGGATTTTTATTTTTTCTCGTCTCTCCTCTCAAAATGATGGCAGTGTTCAGCGGTTTTTGTGGCTCTCTGGTATCTTTAATCTGCTGCTGCTGCTAACTTGTTTTCCTGAATAAGAGTCTCAGACCTGCATCTTTCTCCTTCTGTCCTTTCTTGTAGCTGTGATAACTTCTGTCCACAACTAAACTTGTACTTCATTCGGTGTCCGTTTTCTCTTTTCTTGATTCTTCAACAGTTTCTGTCCTCTGCTTTGCCAATAGTTCTCTTAAATCCTGTTTATTCCTAGAAGCTTTTTTGGTAGGACACTAGAATACTCTATGCCTATCTGATACACTTTAACTTATCCTGTTTGCATGACCCATATTTTCATCTAACTTGTCTAACTATGCTCTTGACTCTTCAGATAGTTGTCTTACAGTTCATGTTGTGTACTTTCCGTAAAGAATTTCAATTTATCGAAACATTGAGGAGAGTGTCAGTTTAATAATTAAACTCGAAACATGAAGTAGTTTGAGAATTTTAAAACAAAGCATAAATTACTGAACATAAGTTCATATATTTTCTTAAACTTGTCAAGTCATCACAGCATAATTAAAAAAAAATTCTTGTATACCTTTTTACTTTAGAATTTGCCATTTTGATGCATACCTGTGAATTCAGAACAGCAGACTGACTTAAAGCATGTTTTCTCTCTTCTGCATGGTTGATTTTCCTGTAAAATTAAAGTTTCTGTGTTTACACCATCTCTTTTACTGATTTTTAATTTTCAGATAGGTTTATTATCATACCTTTGCATTCATTGATGCCTACTGTTAACCAGACCCAGGTATGCTTTTCTTTTATTGTAATATTTCACAACTACAAAAAAAACCCAAACAACTTAAGCCTGTGTTTGGTTGTGGCAAACATATAAATGGGCCATGGATAATTGCAGGTTTTTAAGAAGACCCCGCCGGGAGTGAGGAAAATCGTGATTGCTACCAACATTGCAGAAACTAGGTAAATACCAGCTACACAGACCAGAACAAGCTGTAAGTTAAAACAAATGAAAGAGATAATTTAAAGTGTAAACCTGTTTAGTGTTTCCAAAAATACATGTTTTTGTGTTTGTAACATTCACTTATACACTTTATCTTTAGAAATGTTTGTAGACTAAACATGAGGTTTCCTTTAATTGTTTTAAACAATTAAACCATGGATGGTACTGTAATGACTGATAAATCCGAGCTGCCTGTCCTCCTGCAGACTTCATCGCCCCACGTGGTGCCTTTTGCCAGACCTGGGAGGACAGATCAAGCTCTTTCCTGAACTGCTTAGTAACGTAATTCGTACTGAAATTCCAAACACAGATTTATTAATCTTTTTTTATTGGTGGCTCACGGTTTGGGCAGGCATAGAGAGAGGCTAAACCCTTTCCAAATCTTCGGCTCTTTTTTTAAACAGCATTACAATAGATGACGTCGTGTTCGTTATAGATGGTGGAAAAATAAAGGAAACTCACTTTGACACACAGAACAACATCAGCACGATGGCAGCAGAGTGGGTCAGTAAGGCGAACGCCAAGCAGAGGAAAGGCCGAGCAGGGAGGTAAGAATTTTGTGGTGTTCAGTTTCCATCAGTCCTGGAGCACGTGCCCGCTGAAATACTCCTTTGTTGTTCGTGTGCTCAGCAGCAGATGCAGCACAGCTGTCTCGTGTTCTTAGGAAAAGAATGGTTCTTTCTAGGAACCTGACTTGTGCTGCGTTTAACTCGTGAGTTTCCCTCCTTATAGAAGAATAAGTCCCATGGTTTTTTAAATTTTTGTTGCTAGTGTTTGCGTTCACACCTCATTTATGAGGCTATAATACATGAAAGAGAAAATTGCCTACAAATTAATATCACTTAGCTATATAGCAATTTTTAAAAAAAATTTCTCTCCTTCTGAAAATACCTTGTGGAATATTTTCTCTCTTGTTCAGACTTAAAAGTTCTTTTCTGGTCTCTTCATTGCTCCTTTTGAGCAGTTGGTAGGAGGTGTCTGTGTTCTGCATGCCATTTTTCCTGTTGGTAGACCAGTGTTTCAGAAAGCTGAAATGGCTTTTACAATTGAATGTGCTTCAGTTCCAATTCCTTGAGGTGTTTTGGAAAGCTGGTTATGAACAAACGTAATCGTAATGTCACAGTGTTACACAAGAAAACCCAAACCAAACCAGTTGTTTATTTCAATAATTGCAGAGTTCAGCCAGGCCACTGTTACCATCTGTACAATGGGCTGCGTGCCAGCCTTCTAGACGATTATCAGTTGCCGGAGATCTTGAGGACTCCTCTGGAAGAACTCTGTTTGCAAATCAAGGTAAACATATGACTCTTCAAACATATTTACTATTTACTTTTCCATTGGAATAAGAGGTTGAGAGATTAAGTTAAGGCAACTGTGAGCCTGGGGTTGAAATCAAAACTCTGTTACACCAGAAGTACAATATATTTAGCTAATAATTGCAGCAGCTTTTGCAAAATGCATACTTGTATCTGGATGCCCCAAACCCACAAAACCAGGACTGTCCAGTATAAATAAAAGCTGAAGTCTATTAACAAAAATTTGGACTGTGCTTCCCCCCCTCACCCCAAATACTCAGAAGCTTCAGTGAGAATGCCGGTGAGTCCAGGGATATGATGTCTTGAAAGAATTTTACTAAAAAGTAGTTCTAGAACTGATGTGAGTTTCCTTTTTGGCAATTTGTATGGAATTGCTTACACATGCGTAAGAAATAGCATGTGTGTACGTGTGTACATACCGGAAGAAGAATAGATCCTTATGTTTCAAATTTCATCATTAATACATTTTTATTTTTGTCCTCAATTCTTAATTAGTTAAATTCTAACTGAAGCTGTGAATTACTCACATTTTTTTAGTTAGTGTGGTCACTGCTTACTAATGTTAGGTAGCCATCTCTCTCCAATTGCTGTAGGTGATTTGTTTTGTTTTTTCTTTCAGATTCTAAAGCTTGGTGGAATTGCTTATTTTCTGAGCAAACTAATGGATCCCCCATCTCGTGATGCTGTGATGTTGGCCATAAATCATCTAATGGAGCTGGTAAAGTATTGCTGAACGGCCACACAAGGAAAGATGGTTAGAAGCATATTTCTGCATTG
Source organism: Tauraco erythrolophus (assembly GCF_009769465.1). NCBI lineage: Eukaryota > Metazoa > Chordata > Aves > Musophagiformes > Musophagidae > Tauraco > Tauraco erythrolophus. The sequence continues at coordinate 29,181,994 of NC_141475.1, forward strand.
TTTGCTGTCAGACAGTTGTGACTGTGCAGCTCTGGGCATTGGCAGCCCCTCGCTGTACTGAGCAGACCCCTGTACATCCTCACTGAGCAGAGGAGGTGTTTTCACATCATACATGATACTTATGGGCTGCATAGAGTAGCTCCTGAGGAACTTTCTAAACGACTGAAACATACACATTGCATTTTAAGTTCCTTGCAGATATTTGTTGAACTCACTGCTTCTGTACCACCCTGCTCATGGCTGTGTCCACCAAGCCTTCCTAGTGCAGGCAGATTAGTGAAGAGCTTGAGATACTTTTCTGTGGACAAATAAGGTACTTTGGAGAAAGATCTTGTATCATTGCCCCTTTGGATGCTGGAGAAGGAGCGATTAATGAGTTTGTACTGCTGACTTCTTGCCCTGGTAGTATTTGTACAAATCAGCTGTAGCAATAAATTGAAACATCTGATTTAGATGAAGGGCAGTATTTAGACCGATGACACGGTTCTGGAAACGTTTATAGATCAAATGTACAACTGAATTTTAATTCTGTGTTCTGTGACAGTGCTTTATAGTAGCAAAGGGTAGAGTAAATAAAACCAGAAGTGACATTGAGGGTAAGATATAAGACTAAAACTAAGCTTGATCAGGAGAATAGGAAGACACTGAAGTGTTAATTCTTCTTAGTTTCATCCAGAAAGACACTGAGCCCTAGTAAACCACTTGAACACAATCAAAGCTGGTTGCCGTTTTCCTGGCACTAAGTGAACGTTTCTGTTTCTCTGTAACTTGCTTGATCGCTCTCCTACCGTGCCTTAGGACAACTGGCTGTGTTCTCCAGCTGTTAGGCTTCCTTTTGTTCTCTGGGCATACTAGTGGCTGTTTCAAGGAAATCCTCCCCATTTCAAATGCTGTGTTTATTCTTTTTTCCTTTGTATTTTTTTCTCCTTATTCTGACAGAATGCTTTGGACAAACAAGAAGAACTGACTCCACTAGGTGTCCATCTAGCACGACTACCAGTTGAACCACATATTGGAAAAATGATCCTCTTTGGAGCTTTATTCTGCTGCCTGGATCCAGTGCTTACCATTGCAGCTAGCCTCAGCTTCAAAGACCCTTTTGTCATTCCTCTGGTAAAGTTTCTACGAGGAGAATTACAAATCAGACTTTAAGAATCTCAGAAGGATACTGGGACTTACTGAGATGTGCTAGTTAAAAGCACTTTAAGCTTATTTTCATGTTAATTACGTTTTTATTGGTAAAAGATTGCTTTCACATACTATGAATTATTGTCTTTGCCTGCAGAATATTGGAAGTAGCTTTAATTTTCATGTATGTAGCATACGAAATATTGCTTGTGTATATCTGCCTTAATTAGGAAAAGAGAACTGGCATGTCGGTCATTAATATTTTATAGGTTCTAATTATTCTTAGGGCAAAGAGAAAGTAGCAGATGCAAGAAGAAAGGAGCTGTCAAAGAACACTAAAAGTGATCATCTGACCGTTGTGAATGCTTTCACGGTAGGCATGTTTTAATGGTTTGGGGTTTTTTTCTTCTGGAATTTTAATTGGAATAATATGGGTTATTCTAAGGAAAAAAAAAAACTGATCAGTTTATGCTCTGAAGTATTTCTTAATTAGTTTCTACAGAAACATAAAATCAAATTAATTTCCACCCCTCTAGTGTTGAGGAATCTTGTCTTCAGGCTTAATAACCTCGTTTCTTGTGGATAAGTCTATGAAAGAGACAAAACATGTTACAGTTACCTCGCTGCAGTCATCACTTTGTACCCTTCCAGCCTCTACAGGAGGCTGAAGATGGCTTCAAAAGTGTTGGAGGTTAGTTGTATCATGTTGGGATGAGAAGCGGAGGAAATCAATGGCCAGGAACGCACTTCTACCCAGGACTCTTAATAGCAGCAAATCGAGTTCTGGCAAACTTAGCTAGATTTCTCTCCTCACCATGGAAAACGGAAAGCTTTGATTCAGAGTGTTGTAAAGTTGTGTATTTCTGCTCTGTGTTGCACGTGTATATGTAATCAAAGAGATCAAAGGATTTACTTTCTCTCTTGTAGAGAAAAACGTACCTACGTTGTTTGTTGTCCTTAATTTTTTAGTGTGTGTTCACTTACAAACGCCTTTGACCTACGGTTTTAATTTTTAGGGCTGGGAAGAGACTCGACGTCGTGGTTTCAGAACTGAGAAAGACTATTGCTGGGAATATTTCCTGTCTTCAAATACACTCCAGGTAACACCCTGACAGTTTAAAAAAGAGGATCGTGTCTGGGGGGAAAAGGAGAGGAGCCTTTTGGCACAGCATCATTCTGGGGCAATTTTTTGTTTTTTTCCTAGATGCTGCATAACATGAAAGGACAGTTTGCTGAGCATCTGCTTGCAGCTGGATTTGTGAATAGCAGAGACCCCAAGGATCCCAAATCTAATACCAACTCAGGCAAGCAGTGACAGGAAATGGAAATTTTCTGATAGTCAAAGTCTCAGTTTGCAGAGCTACGTTATTTACTTTGCTGTCTTCTACAGATAATGAGAAGTTGCTCAAAGCGGTCATCTGTGCTGGTTTATATCCAAAAGTTGCGAAGATCCGGCCAAGCTTCAGCAAAAAGAGAAAAATGTAAGGATTTGGTATAACGTTGGTTTGTATTCAGGGTGTTTTCTACATCCGGTAGTTTGGCAAGGTGAAACAATGCTTGAGCACAGGAATGAATCTCTCTGTAGCTCAGTGATGGTTGTGGGTTACTCCACGTGAGAAGGGTATGTACACCTGAATACAGCAGATGTTGAGCAGCACTGGAAGGTGTAAGCCAGCTGCCCAGGAAGGCTCCATTTTATGATGCGCTGAACAAGAGCTCTGTTGCACTGATGGCTTTGCTGGAGAGGCTCTCCCACCTGCTTTCCAAACACTGAACTCCGTGTTCTGCAAAACACTGCTGCACACAGAGAGCTCAGGGGTGCACGCCCAAAGAATTACGTCTCTGAAACGTGGGAAGGAGGAGAACAGTTGTGCTTCGTCCACACTGTGTTTGGTGTCCGCCTTTTATTGTCTGACGGAATTACAGTGTTAGAAGGGAAACTGTCTTTGGGTAGTAAGTACAACCAGAGCAGTTGAGTGTTGTCCCTCGAGTCGCGTTTGCTCGAAGACACACGGTAGAACTGGAGGTACACAGCCCTAGACTGGTTGGCAGTGGTATAGCTAATTCCTTCTTCCACACTGCCACTGCTTAACGCTGAGCAAAGTATTCAGATATGTGAGTTTCTTACGTGGTTTTTCTAAGAAATTGCTTGAAACTTGATTTATGTAACCAAATTGAGTCACTCACAGATTGGGAAAAAGAATGCCACTTGGGTTTTTTTCTACTTGAGAGAATAAAAGAGTTTATTAAGGGACTAAATTTGACAAAAAAATTACTTATTTTACTTTCCAACTACTTCAGTGCAGAAAGATGTCTAAAATTAATACTGTAGATTCAGTTATAATCTTTTAGGAAAGGAGTTAAAGTTTCTTCTAACGTCCTTGTACTTGCAGGGTTTCATATGCTTGTAGAGAATTGGAGGGTTTTTTGGAACTGAGACATGATTGTGCTAAACTTTCAAGATCTTATTTCAATCCTAAAATAAAAATTTCTTTTTTTCTTTCAAGGGTGAAAGTTTGCACCAAGACAGATGGAACAGTCAATATTCATCCTAAGTCGGTTAACGTGGAAGAAACAGAGTTCCATTATAACTGGCTCGTGTACCATTTGAAGATGAGAACTAGCAGTGTATGTGAAGGTTTATGTATATTGTGTAATTTATTTTTGTAGCTCTTTAATAAGGTTGGATCAGAGTTCAAAGGGGACGTGAACAGTGCCTTTGTTTGAAGCCTTCCTGTCTTAGGTCATTTGTTTTACGCGCCATCAGATACATTCTTTGTTCCACAAATAACTCATATGCTAACTTCTGGGGTTTTTGTTTGTTTTGTTTGGTTTGAGTTTGGTTTTGTTTGGTTGGTTTTGTGGTTTGGTTGTTTGTTGTTTTGGGGTTGGTTTTTTTTAAAGGTTCTGGCAGTGAGGGTGTAATTTTCTCTTTTTTTTTTTTTTTTGGATCCAGTGTAGCACTCTTGAATATGGTGGGAAAAAAATTGCTTTTTCCTCTGATTGTATGCAGTAGTTGGTGAAGGACTGTATTTGAGGCCATTTTTGCTCCTGTTTCATTTCATATAGCTTTTCCAACTGAGTTGCTCCAGGTGTGTCTTGCAAATTTATGAATGACTGTAATGATCTTCTGAAATTGTGTTATGAGTTTCTTTCATTAAGGGTTACTGATGGAACTTCGGATGTTCTGAAAGGTGATTGGACAATTTTGTCATTTTGCAGATTTACTTGTATGATTGTACAGAGGTCTCTCCATACTGTCTCCTGTTCTTCGGAGGAGATATATCCATTCAGAAGGACAAAGATCAGGATACCATTGCTGTGGATGAATGGATTGTTTTCCAGTCTCCGGCAAGAATAGCGCACTTAGTTAAGGTGACTGTGTTTAATGTATATGGAAGCCTTAGTGTAGTACTGATTCTTCTTAGAGATTTCTATACTTGATATTAATACGTACCTACTGGTTTAACGCTACAGGGAGATAATAATGTTTTAAATTTATTTTTTGTAAGTAGTTCAAGTACATAAAGTAAACAAACGAGATCTCCGGAAGGTGCGTAGATGAATTCAAGTTAGAATAGTAAAAATAACATTCTGAACAGTCATGTAAACTGGGCATCCAGATCTGGTCATTTGTCATGAAAGGTAAAACTGGTAGTTTTTGAGAAGCAGGTTTTGATCCTGAAAATAGGAATGTTGAAGTGGATTGATAGAGCAGTAAGTGTAATGATTAGGAGAAGAGAGCCCAAGGAATTTCAACTTACTGTAGTAATGTTGTTGTGTGTTGCTCTAATTGCCTGTCTCTCTTTTTCTTTCTTTCTTTCTTCATTGCAACAAACTCTTTCTAGAACTTAAGACAAGAGCTTGATGATCTTCTACAAGAAAAAATAGAAAACCCACATCCCGTGGACTGGAATGATACTAAATCCAGGGATACAGCAGTACTGACAGCTATTATAGACTTAATCACAACACAGGAAAATGAAAGTGCTAGAAACTATGCTCCACGATTCCAGAGTGAATGCTATAGTTGACATACTTTCATCTGTATTGATAAAGCCAACATACTCACCTGCTTTGTTTTGGTTTTTATAGCATTTATTTAGCTAGAGGAAAATCTTTTTTAGGGCAGTTACTTCCAAAATAGTTGGTAATATCTGTATATGCATGGTATTCTGTATTCAGTGTTGCTTTTTAAATAGGAGAAAATGCAATGCTAGCAACATTAGTTGATGTACGGTTCTTGTCCTGCTGTAGATTATTTTTTTTTTTACCCATCAGGTAACAGATATTCAAAAAAACTGCTAAAATACTGCTTAATAATACTTAAACTGTTTATGCTATTGGTAGAAACTTCTCAAAAGACTTTTCTTTTTTTTTTTTAATTGGGGGTGGTGAGTAATTATATACTGCGTTATTCCAGCTGTGCAGCAGTCTTCTCACCAACACTGCCAGAGGAGGTAATTATAACTTAATTAAACTAAACTTGAAAACACTTGTTAAATTTGTACTGTGGGAGGAAGCAATCTTCAGAAATGTTCTCTTCTGCCTTTTGCCCCATTCAGTTCTCTTTCTTTGCTTTCTGTGCTATCTGTCGGCACTACTGACTAGAATTTCAGCCTACAGGAGACATGGTTAGAAGAAAGCCGTGGTGGAATACGCTTTAAGGTTTCATTGCATTCTAATTTTTCTTTTTTTTAAAGAAAACAGTCCATGTATGTGTTACAGTATTACATTAAAAGCCTTTCCTTAAAGTGTTATTTCATCTGTTCTTAGCTCTTACTATTTTGAATGTCATTCTGTTTCGAATGCTTCCAACTCTGTAAGAACTTCGAATACCAAGGCTCGTTTAGGATTTCCAGTAGGGTGACTTGTTTGAGGAGAAACACTGTTCTGATCAAACCTGTCTCCCAGTGACAGACCTGCTGCTCCCTGTAAGCACTGGGGGCTTCGTCTGGGGTCGGGCTCTGTTCCCCCACCGCTGATGGGAGCTGAAGCCAAGGATGGTGTTTAATAAGTTTACTAACAAGGTTTTATCCTCGTTTTAATAACAAGGTTGTTTCTAAGTTTATCCTTGAGGAACAAAGCTTTGGCATCTCATTTGCTTTGCCTGGAAATGTAACCCCTCTTGTTGGGGTTCGGTTCGGTTTCTTGTGCTTTGCAAAAATGATCTTGACTCCCAGATTCCAGAGGATTTATGAGCCTTAGAAGAAACCAGAACTGATCAGGTGAAACCAATTTTTTTAGAATTTATGACCAGCCTGTGCTTTCCATCAGGTTAACGAGGAGCAGGGCGGGGGGGATGCCATGCTCGTTATTTCTACAACACACCTGCCAAAAAAAAAAAAAAAAAATACACTTCAACCTCCCTCCCCCTAATCAGTTTAGTTTAGCCCCAGGTGCCGAGGTTGGGGTTTTCAAACTGGGAGGGAGGAGGAGGAGGAACACGCTGCCCTGAGGGTGGTGGAGGCAGTTTAAGGAAGGGGGAGAACAAAAGCTCCAGCGGCTCCGGGGCGGGGGGTCGACGGGCTTTGGCGCCGGCCGGGAGCTGTGCTCCCGGCCGGCGCCAAAGCCCGTCGACCCCCCGCCCCGGAGCCGCCTCCGGTTGTGTGAGGAAGACTCCGGTTGTGTGAGGAAGAGCGGCGCTGCGACCGCCGGGACCCGGCGCGCCGCTGAAGCGCGGGAGGCGGGAAACGGCGAGAGCCGCTGTGAGGGCGTCGCCGCGCCGCGCTAACTGAGGAGAAAGGCGGGAAGCTGCGACACGGCTGAAGGTGAGCGCCGGAATCAAAAAGGGGGGAAAGGAAATTAAATTAATGGTAATTAATGTGGGAATGGAGGTGAAATAAGTCGATTGTAGTGCTGTGGCTCAGGCTCGTGGTCTTGGGAACGACAGGAGGAGCGGGGTCTTCCTCAGACAGGAGGAGGGAAAATGGCGCCCAGCGCTGAGGGGGATCGCGTTGTACGCGGCTGCTCGGGGTTAAGGCGGAGGGGCGTGCGGTGGTGGAGGCGGGCACCACAGCAAAAAGGTGCAGATTTGCAGATTCTTGAGAAGAACGAGCAGTAGTGCTGCTACAGTGTGGGATTAAAAGTCATGAAGAAAACAAAGGCTCGCAGGTGGTAACCGATTTTACTCTCCTAGTGCTTGGGTTTTTTGCACTAAGAAAATGACGGCTGAATTTATACCTAACACAAAAAGACACAAAGAAATGGTAGCAATAGCAGAACACGGGTATGTTGGCCGAACAAATCAGTCGGCAGCTCTCTCACCCCCGAATGGCGGAGAATTGGGGTCAGACTGGTGTCGGCGCCACCCCCAGAAGAAACGCACGTCGAGGTGGTCGTGGGTTGCTACGGGGTCAGAGCTTTACTTGTAAATCACACGGCTAATGCGTCAATAATGATAGTGAATTAAGGAATTGAGTTTAGTGTGCTTGTTCGACGTAACGATGAGCTGGCAAAACAAGAATTCCTGGTTTTTACAAAAGATGTTTTAACTTGGCTAACTGCACACAGGGGTATGATGTGCTGAGACCACTGGTTTTAGGCACAAATACCCCACTATCAAGGAAACGATAAAATTAGCTGCAACAGGCAAAAGAGAGCACTAAAAGTTGTGTAGCCTGTTCGCTTATCAAAGATTCACCACAATGTACATGATGTTTGATATGATTTCTATATAAGCTGTCTGTAATTTTATCTCAGCGGAGGTGCATTTTGCAGGGTGCGGACCCTGTGCTCTGCCCACTGGCAAAAATAAAGGTGCTTTGGCTTACAGTCCGTCTGTGAGTCGGTTCCTTGGAATCGGTATCAGCTGTACTTTCCCCAACTGTTCCTGGAGCGTGTAGCTCACTTTTCTGCTTAAGAAGTATGTTATCAGAAACATCTGTGTTCTTCAGAGTTGGAAAATTAGCCTTTTTCAAATAACAGGTGTGCTGGTTTTGGCTGGGATGGAGTTAATTTTCCTCATAGTAGCATGTATGGTGCTGTGTTTTGGATTTGTGATGAAAACAGCATTGATGGCACAGGGATGTTTTAGGCACTGCTGAGCAGTGCTGGCACAGAGCAGAGGCATTTCTCTTCCCAGTTCATAGTGCACTTTTCTCTTCCCAGTTCATAGTGCACTTCAGGCAGCCGGAAACAGCCTTTATTAGAGTTTCTAGCATCTTCTACAACTGCTAGTTATGGAATGAAACAGAACTCAGTGACGGTAATTAATTCTTCCGGATCTTTGTGTTACCTCCAGTTTGCCTAAATCATGTAGTTCTTATGGTAGAGCTGTTGAAAATAACAGGCTCTAGCAGAGCTAAGAGCACCACTGAAGGACTCTGTAATTCCCAGGAAAGAAGACCTCCTCAGATCTCCTTGCTCTTGGCATCAGTATTTACTCTAAATATTTATTTATTTCTAACACCTGTGTTCTGTCCACTTGTTTTGATTACTTAAGAAAGAGGATATACAGGGAAAAAAAAGTTTGTGTGAATATATTTGATAGATGCAGAGTTTAAAGTACGTGCATATAAGTATGATACTGCACAAAGACTGTTTCTTGAGATTGTGTACGTTGACTAAAGTGGTGCTGCTTTTACCTTTTTATTTTCAGCAAATTAGCTTTGCATAATGGAGAAAAAATTTATTCTTTGACGTGAAAGTCAAGAACAATACCGCATTGTATCATTACTCTTTTAAAAGTTCAGCAGATAATAAATAGAACATTTTTGTGTTGCAGGGACGATAGAAAGAAGCAGAAAAGACAGTAACTGTTTTTTAGTTGTGTTGTATGAGAATTTGGAAATGCAAAGACAGGTTGGTGTCAGGTGAGCACTGGTTTTCTGAGGGGCGTGCTTGGTGGCCTTCAGGAGGCAGTGAGGCTCCCCGGGCCAGAGTGGGTTCCTGCCTCTGGCAGTGCTGATGTTCAGCATGGTCTTGGCTTCCGCGGGGGGGTGAGTGTAAACCTGAGACTCTGTGCAGGTACCTAATTGCTGGGCCAATCATGCGCATGGGACTTCGCATGGTTTCTGCCCACCTTACATAATGTGCATTTAATTACATCATGAAAAAGGAAACTTTGATTCAGGGAACTAAGAGCCTTTTATTTTCAGTTAGCTTGCTTAAAACCTGATTAGGGAACTCATGTAGGGAAGGGGTACAAATTCCAGGCCCTACAAAAATGCAATGAAAGTTAATTTTACAGTAACATATCTCAGCTGTATTCTGTCACTGCTGGGCTGTTTAATTAAATTGGAAAGGAGATACTAGTGCCATGTCCTCCTCCTTGATCAGGAGTTGGGGGGGGCGGGGGCGCGCACGCGTATGTGTGCACACTGGTTAATGAAAGCAATGAATGAGTTTTTTACATTATTCCCTCCAAAGTGCTTGTCTTGGAGCAAGTCAGAGTTAAAAGATGAGTTCTTTTTCGTTTGTTAAGGAAAATATTGTGGAGTTGCTAGAAAGGAAGAAACAAACAAAAACCCAAACAAATAAACCCTTACCTTTTGAGAACTTGTTTCTATGAACTTTTTGATAAATTGCTTGTTGTGCTGTCCTAAATTTCTAAGCCCTCTTGGAGCTATGAGAGAATTTTTAGAGGTCATACCGGTTATCAGTGTAGTGCCTGCTAGCTGCCTTTTCCAGGCCCAGGCTGATGCCACACTGAACAGAATGTAGTTTGAGTCTCTTATTTCTGAGCAGGGGGAGTTACATGGTGTGGAATGGAGCTGTGTGGCTTAGAGAACACTGATGGCATCAGCTGCTTCCCTAGAAGGGAGGTGCTGCTTAAGCAGCTCACCCAAAGGCCACTTTTTTTTTAAAAAAAAAAAAAGTTGATCCTTGTTCAGGCATTGTGGAGGTGGGGGCAAACAAACTCTGCCAGCAGATAGGTGGGACAAACAGAGAAAGCAATGAATTTGTAGCTGCCACACCTCTACCAATGAGGTTTTTAACAGCTCCTAGGCTATGGGGAGGTCATCACTGCTCCTCAGAAGGTTCCCAGGCCACTGCTGGCTCTTCCTGCCCCAAGCAGTCACCATGGGTATGAGCAATCATCCTTCTGCCCTTGTAGAACTAACCTCTAGGTAAGTTGTTAGGCATTATAAATAATTTCAAGTCTTCCAGCATTTATTGTAACCATAAACTAATGCTGAAATACTTAGCACAAGAGCTGGATCCAACCTTTTCACTTCCTCAGTGTTCTACAGTAGTAGGGCTTTGTTTCGATCTTCTCTTGATTAATTTTGAATTATTTTCTGCACAGTCATTTCTAGAAGTGAGGTGTGCAAAACAGCAGATTGTGTGCTGAGGTTCTTAGAGGCCCAGGAGGGCAAGAAAACTGGTGAAGGGCTGGAAGGCATAGCCTCTGAGGCACAGCTGAGGACACTGGCTTTGTCTAGGTTGGGGAGAAGGAGGCTGGGAGGTGACCCCTTGTGTCCTGAGGAGGAGAGGTGGAGAGGGAGGTGCTGAGCTCTTCTCCTTGGGCTTCAGGGACAGGACACATGGGAAAGGTTCAAAGCTGGACCAGGGGAGCTTCAGACTGGACATTATTAGGAAGCATCTCTTTACCAAGAGGGTGGTCAAACATGGGAACAAGATGCTTAGAGAGGTGGGTGATGCCCCAAGCCTGGCTGTGTTTGAGGCATTTGGCTGTGCTTTAGCACTGGGGCAGCCCTGAAGGGGTTTGACTGGATGACTGGTGTAGGTCCCTTCCAACTGGAACAGAAGGGAAAGGTGGTTCTTGATTGTTTTCCTGTCCCCTTCTCCTGGGGCAGTCTCTGACTGAGAGAGGAGAGGCCCTCCTAGGCCTGGTTATTGCTCCAAGTTCATGGGCATACACCTAAATTACATCTGTGACAAACAAAGTAGAACACATGATGGTGCTATTTCTTTGCAGAACCAAAAAGTTAAAATGCCACTGGTTACAGAACAGATTTAATTTCTTTGACAAGAATGACATTAACAACTTGCTTTTTAACGGTATTTCTTAAAGAAAAACTTAAGCTTTTTTTAGTAAAGGATTTCAAACTATTTTATTGATCGTTGTCCTATAAAATCATAGACTTCTTTACTTCCTGAAAAACTGTGTCTGGCAATAGGAAAAATGTCTTTAAAAAACATTATAGCGTTTTTGGAAAAACTAGGTATGAAAAATATATACAATGTATTAAAAAAATCTGAATAAAATTAATGTCTGGATTTATACATTCAGTTATGTGTTAAACATCTGTCTGTGCACAATAAAATTTGTTAAAATATTAGCAGTATTTTACTATGTTAAATAAGTCTGTTCAATTTACAGTTTCTCATTACTATTTTATCAGTCCACTTAACAAATTAATTTACAAGGCTGTAATTAACCACTGTCAGACTGTCAAGGTAAGTCTTTTTGTACAAAATTATTGCCTTCCTAATATTTTAAATTGTTAAAAGATACATCTTTATCAACATCCAATTCATTCACAAATTGAATCAACAGATTACAGTATATAAAACGTACAGTCCCTTGAAAAAGACAGGGAATGCACCAAGAAGAAAGCCTTTCCCTTGTTTTTACTGAAGTAAAACTGCTGAGTTATCAGCTGGTCCTTGAAAAGGTGAGGATTTTTATAAGAAACTGTCACACCTATATACAGAAAAGATGCACTGAAATTTACTTCATTTTTGAGTGCATTTTGTTCACACAACATTAAGTGGTTGTTCTTTTCTGTGAAATTCCAAAGCTAAACTGCACGTTGCAGACATTTTAGCAGGTGTTGTGTGTAGTGCAATTGTGAGAAGTCTTCTCTGAAGCAGAGAAGAGCGTGTGTGAAGCAGCACCAACGTGAGCTCCTCTGACAGCAGGGTCCCAGTGCCATTTATCTACTGCTCTTTCCCTCCCTCCTTGCCTGAAGCGTCCAGTGACATCAAGTCACACTGCAGCCAGCAAAGGCAAAGATAAAATGCCACATTACTCAAGGTGCAGACTCCTTCCAAGTCACTCCTCAGTGGTGGTCTTACCATTTCTACACATACCATGGAGATGAGAAGACATGGCACCTCAGCAAAACTCTACAGATCTTCTCCCTGTGAATTCAACTTGATGCTAACAAGTGCTAAAGATGTGGGTAAACTGAAGTTCAGGTGAACTTTTTGCCTCCACAGAAGGAAATAATCAGTACCTCCTCTAGTACAGAAGAGCAGAAAGCCTAAAAAAAACCCCAAAAATCCACACCAAACCCCCAAACCCAGACCAGAGTTATTTCATGCTTTCTGCAGTCCCCATCAAAACCCTTGCTCTGAAGCAGTAATGTCACATGAAGACCAAGTTAAACATAGGGGAAGACAGAAATGAAATGGACACGTTTCCAGCAGTGAGTTAGTCATACTCCCTTAAAATACACATGCTAAAAGGATCTGAGAACAAGTTAATCAAAATCAGGTATTTGCTTTCAGAGTGTGGTACCTCTTGCTTTCAGAAATCCTTTCACCAGCACTAGAAGGAGAAAAAGCCTGAGCTGCCTGAACCAGTAACACCATATTAGAGACCACCACCACTAGAGGCACTTCTCTGGATTAGAGATATAATTGCTTCCTACAAAGCCTGAGACCTCCCTGGATTGGTGCTGGTGAGGTAGTCCTTTATGAATTACAGGGCTGGTTATTCTAGTTTGGGTTACACAGCTTTTGACACTACTGGGAAGAGTATCCCATTAACATCCTGTGGTACTGCAAACGTAACACTGCGCTTTCTTAGGAGCAGGAAACCCCCATATTGCTGCTCACCTCCAGCTCAAGGGGTGGGTGCGTTTCTGGTGTTGGTCTCCTACGCAGACTGCTACACAATTCTGCTTCTGAGAGAGTCAAAATGCTCAAAAACAGATGGAGAAAGAATATGTAGAGGCAGAAATGGAGGAACTGAAGTTGAAACTGAACTCTGAGCCAAGGAGATGCATCTCCAGTGCCCAAGGAACTACTGGTAGTTGAAACGTGCTACTGGTCTAGCCAGGTTTCAGTCAGAGCGCTCAAAACAAACGAAAAAGGGGTGAGTATCCGAAACATCAGTGCTCTGTTACTAGATGTTTGCGTTGGTGACTCACATCCTCCACGCGAGAGCTGTGGGTGTGCAGCAGTTAGTGCAAATCCTGTCGTACAGTCTGAGGAAGCAAAACCCGGCTACACGTTGGTTTCAAGTCCCAGTAAGCGTCCCATCCGTTCCATGTTCTTGTCGATCGTGGCACGACACGTGATTTCTTTAGCACACTCCATGGGAAACCAGCCTCTTTCCCCATCCCGCAGGCGTTCCCCTTCATACCAGCCTGCAAGAGCGAACGGACACGGAGTGACAAACCGTTTCCAGTCACAACTGTGTGCTGCGCTTGAGCAGACACAGCAGAATCTGTGCGTTACACATTGACGTTTGTGGTGAATGAAGTCCCAGATGAAGGTGGGGTCAGCAGGTATTTTTTTATACAGGCTGACTAGGAACAAAATAGTATGTAAAAATAAATATCATGTGAAACAAGTGTTACACATTTTTAATATTGCAATTCAAATATGTTGTTTGAGATAATATAAAGAATATTGCAATCTAAAGAAAGCAATGCAGCAACCATTGATAGGATGTTTGATGTCATATGTAATACTGAATATTAAGTAAGGATTTAGTGCTTCATGTGCTGACAGCTTCGAGCGTCACTGAGTCAGCAAATCATGAGACACTGGTACCATCACTTGCACATCCAGGCAAGAATCGATTTTGGTCTCGGGGTACCTGATGCTATGGAAAACTTAGGTAAAAACACTGTGCCAGTCCCTCTACTTAACAGGCAGTGGGGCACAGTGTAGGACATGACTAGTAATGCCTGTGTTTTACTCGGACAAACCTGGTGCTCACTCACTAAACTATCTGAGCTCCATCGTTTTAGGTGGAATTCAATTTCTGATCTGTGGACATCGCACACGACAAAACCAGCCAGTACCTGCTTTCTGCAGTGATTTATCTATAGGAGTTATGATGGGCGACGAGCACCTTGAACATCTGTTGCCTAAACAGGGGCTGTCCTTCAGAAACCCAAACCAAAACGCTTACTGAAGTTAAACCTGTTTCATTGTGCTGCCAGTGCTATTAGGAGACAAATTTTTCTGGCTGGATTGACCTGCAGCGGTGACAGATGGTTACTGACAGCAAAATTCGCACTCACCATCATTTACTTGTTGATAAACCAAAACAACATCAGCCACTTGAAGAGACAGTTCATCCGACTGCTTTGCTGTGTAAGTTCTGATGATCTCTACCTGAGTCAAAGCTGTGGAAGAAATAAGCCAGGCTGAATTAAACGCTGCACATTAACAGCCTTGTCCTGGTTTTGACTGGGACAGTTAGTTTTTCTTTTCAGCAGCTGGAAGAGCTCTGTTTTGGGTTTAGTCTGGGATTTGTTATGAGAAGAACGGTGATAGCGCACCCATGTTTATTGTTGGTGCTGAGACATCAAGGACCATTCAGCTTCTCGTGTTTTACCAGTGTGCAGCAGCACAACAGGCTGGGGGGGCAAGGCCAGGACAAAGGGCCCACAACTCCCCTCATGGTTTGAACTTGTATTTAGGATTGAGGGCTGCACTGACCCCTGGAGTGTTCCATCTCATGCCATGTCATGCCTGGTATAGAGATGAGGGCTGACCGGGAAGTCTGGGGACTGATTTCTCGGAGTGCTCCCTCTCTCTTCTCATTCTCTTTTCAGGCCTCTCACTCATGGAGGATTGCAGTGCTGGGACTTATCTGGGACCAGGCAGGCGTGGTCACTGGATGGTGAGCAGTTACACTATGCATCACTTGTTTGTATACATTATCATCAATTTTTATACATAATATCTTCATATATTATTTTCTCATTATTCCTTTTAATTTTTTATTATCGCTATTAAATTGTTCTTATCTCAACCCAGGAGTTTCCTTCCCTTTTCCCCTTTAATCCTTTTTCCCACTCCCTGGGGGTGGGGAAGGGTAAGCGAGCAGCTGTGTGCATTTAGTTGGTGGTGGGGCCAAACAACTACTAGAGTATCTTTTATTAAAATACATACACAATTTATTTTTAAAATTTCCATCTTATACTCCTGCAAAACAACCCACAGGAGGTAGCAAATTATGTAAATTACTTCCCACCTGAGCAACTGCACACAAACTTGGGACAAACACGTAAGGGAAGGGGCTTGGCACATTTACTAACAGATTGGAACAGCTGACCAAAGCAGAGTTTGGGAATGCAAACAGGAATTACTGCGCGGAACAACTCCTCAAAGAAGCCCCTGCACTCGGGAAGAGATGGCGACTTTGTGTGTACTAAAGCCACAGAGGCCAGGGAAAAAAAGGACATATCTAAGGGTATTTACAGTCCACACTTGCTCAGATCCCCACTAAGGGGCAGTGCATTCCCATTCCCGTGTCAAAGCTCTCAGAAACCTTGTTGGTTGTAACTTACTCGTCCTGTCCGTTTGCTGCCGCTCTCTGTCCTGCCCCAGCGCCGTAATCCAGCGAGCTCTGTCACTCCTGCAACCAGCAAAGACAAAACTCGGTTTCCCAGGTAATGGTCAGACTGCTCCCCTTTCCAAAACTCTGCACTGAAATTGTTCCTCTTACTGTGTAGAGAACCTCCTTTCGCCTCCTCTCAAAACATGGCCAGAAGGTGTGATACTACTTCTAGTAATATATTAGTCAAACATATTTATTTAAGCATGTTGGATTAGGGAAAAAAGCCCATATACATAGGAGCAACTGGCATAATGTCTTAAAAACAATTAAAATAATGGTATGTAAGTAATGCAGGTAAACTTCTCCACAAGCGTCTGTGACTAATACGTATTAGTAATCTAATTTTTTTTTAAAAAATCCATCTAGTGTAGAAGCACCCATTAAATGCAACACAGCAGTATTAACATACAATACTACCAGGTTTCCTGCCAGTAAAAACGCTCTGCAATGTGCTCTTAGAATGAAAAGCAAGAATGAAAAAAAATAAAAAGAAACTGATTATTTTTTTTAAATCCCAACACACATTCTTCCTCAAAGATGAAACTGCTGCAGGTGTCCCACTACCATTTGGTGGTACCTGTTGATCAAATGGCCAAAACTACAACGCTCACCACTTCAGACACTTCGGTCATTGCAAGCAGGTGGTGCTAAGCTTGTGTTTCAACCAGAGCAAGAAAGTCGATATATCATTTTGTGTAAGCTCCATTCTGTGGGCTTTTTTTCTTTTTTAGAAACAGATGTTATTTAAATTCATATTTTCCTTTCCCTGTAACCATTCTTAATAGGAAAACTACATTTCCTTTCAGACAACTCTGAGAAAAATGGGATAATGCCAGACGTTCTCCCAGTTTAAGTATGTATTTCTTCATAATCTGTGTATACTGTATATTTTGTGCCTTATTCACTGGGTAGTATGAAGTTACTGCCCCAACATTGGTACTTTTGTACTTGGCAACCACACAGCACATGAAGTGACACAACATGATCCAACAGCGCTAGAACGCTTGGCATCAGTGAAAGTATTTTAAGTTTTACATATGCAAAATTCTAATCAGTACACACTCTAAGCTTGGCCTTCCTACTGCAGATCGCCTTCCTGCCCTTCTCAAAGTGACAAGTTTTTTTTTTCTGTGCCCTGTGTATGCATGGTAATACTGTACAAAAATAGGTGATTTCCAAAGAAAGTAATCCTTTTCAGAATTTCTTCCTCTGAATAACAATCTGCTACTCTGCTATTTATATACAAACAGTATATAGCAAATCAATAATAAATCCACAGAACAAAGTGTCTTTTGTTAAAAAGGCCAGACAACTAAAAATGTACTGCATTTTTCCCAGTAAAAATGCCTTTCCAAACAAGTCTGAATCATCTGCTTGCTCTTCAATGAGACCTTTACTAGAAATCATTAACGATCTATAGTTTCTTTCAGGGTTATTCTAAACTCTGAAGGCAAACCTAAAACTGAACGTTTTTCCAGGCTGGGATACATCTGGATCACTGTTTCATGTCTTCTGTCCCGCCTCCAGCTTCCACTACAACAGATAAAATCTTTCACTTTTGTGAAGGGCTGTGTGGAAGTTCATGGCATCCCAGAGAAATGATGGCCTCTTGGATATCTGCACCCAAAAGAACAAGACACTTCTTGTTGCTGTTTCTAAAGCAGAACACTCTTCCAAACTGCATCAGGAGAACAAGGACCACCTCTATCCCAGCACAGCTCCACAGCTTCCCCGAGGCAATGCCAAGCTCCTCCTCCCATTTAATCCAGTACTGTTTCCACTTCTGCACCACCCAACCGCTATAGTAAGTAATTCACAAATCACTGCTCCAGGACAAGAGCATTCTGCATTCGTACCCTAACGACGTGTGCCTTGGGATGCACCTGTGCCGACCTCCTCCTGCTAATGCTGTGCGCTGCGTACAGACAACATGGTGTAAATGCCACGTTGCTGAAAGAACCGATAAAACACAACAAACCAGCACAGACAGTATCCGAGACAGAGCAAGCTTACATGAATCTCTGCAGGCACGTTATTCAAGGTCGTCTTACCAAGGTAGGTATCAGACAGCCCCCTTTAACTGCAACAGGAAAAGCAACGTTTTCCTCAGAGCAGCCTGCAGCACGCTTGGATTCACCCACTCCAGTAGCGTGCACAGCGGCACGGTGCGTGTGCCACAGGAGGAGCTGGGAGCATCGCTACAGAGAGCCTCAAACTCTTGACTCCCACCACTAGCACCTTTCCTTGGAAATGTGAGAACCCGCAGCTCTGCAGCGCCGAGTTCTGTTCTTTCCGGTCTGTAACGGTCTGAACTATTTGTGGGACAGCTCATGTGTAAGCAGGCTGTAGAACACATACATACACAGCACTTTCAGCTACAGCATACTGCTTGCTGCTCTGCTTTTCGGTAGGCACTTCCCTCGGGACATAAGGGTTACTAGGGAGAAGTGCTGTTAACAGGTGAGCAGGTGGAAAACCTGAGACTTCCAGTTCTCAGAAGGTTTGTTAGAGAAGTATTTAAACACATTGTCCTCATGCTACAACAAAACCCAGTGATGACTCAGATACTTGGTCATTTGTATTTCCAATTAAAAAGTAAAGAACTTCCATACTGCAATGTGTAATCAATAGAGTGTGTGTTTGCTTAACACTTGTGGTATGTGGCAGAACTTAGGTTTTAGTTTTTTGGTTTTTTTTTGGTTTTTTTTTTTTAATTGTGATAGCACTTAAATTGAAAATAACTTAAATTTAGTGGAACGTCCTTCCACAACTCCCCGCAACCCCCCAAAATCCAAACTCCTTACATCTCTGTCCTACAGCCCTTGGGTGCCTCACCAGTAACAACTAGAAAGGATTCATGGCAATCTCCATGGCACAGTTAATTCTTGGCCTGAGGACCCAGAACAGGAGCGTGTAATAACAGATACTTCAGTTTACAGAATTTCGGTACAGGATTTTCCATTATTCCTCCATCATGACCTCAAGGAAAGAGAACGGCACTAACAGAACATGCACTTAAACCACTGATTCCTCTCATGACAAGATTATATGAGGGAAACTGAACCCAGTTTGCAGAGGCTCTGTTTTATTGCAGTGAATACTTACTCCAGCATCTAGGGGGACATTACATCTGCTGCACATTCTCCTGCTCTGCCACTCATTAAAAAAAAAAATCAGGAACTCGCTTCATTTCAGTGTGATGTAAACTTGCCAGACAGAAACTGGGCATTTCCTCCGCCTTGGACCAGGGCAGGGAGGCAGCCTGTTGATGAGGTCAGAATTACGGAAGCAGTAACCATGCACTCACTGAGTCTCTGCTCCCAGGAGCATCTCCACCTTCTCTCCTGCGTGGTTACTGAGCACCGCCAGCCTGAAGAGGTGAGCTGCAGAGCTCTGCCGCGAGTAGAGCATCGTCGAAGTGTTCTTTACAGGAGAAGAAGTCAGGTCCTCGCTGTCGCATTGTTGTACCACCAGCTGGTCCCTTAGAGAATAATCTGTGACATTGTAACTCTCTTCACTGCAGAACAAAGGAGGGAATAAGAAAACCCACAAGTTTAATTTTACATTAAGTATGTCTGGAAGCAAACTCAGTCATAGAATCCACTTTTAACTTTATAGTGTGGCACGATTCTTCTGACACCTCAGATCTCTGTCTTTTCTGTTTTTTTTTTTTTTGAAACTACCAGTTTTCCAAGACATAAAGTAGATCAGTTTTCAAAGCCTGTGGAAGTTCATTTAGTGGCACAGCTGAATTACTTTGATGGTCTTGAGATGGTGTAAGCTCAACTTAACTCCACTACATCTGAAAACAGGGACAGCAGAGGAAAAAGAGTAAAATTTCCCTTTTCCTGTGCCTGTAAAGCTATGGGTATATATACTGCTGCCAGATAAACACTATTGCTCTTCATTTTAACTACAGGAGAATCGTCTGTACTCCTTGTTCATCTGCATGTAGAAGGTCTAGTCCAAAAGCTGTTTTACAACATTCTGAAACATACCCTTAGTCAAATGTGACTTTTAAAAATGGGCAAAGGCTTGTCACACACTAGTGGTCTTCCAAAATGCACTGCGCCATTTACCTTGTAGGAAGTACTTGGTAAATAAATATAGCAGCTCTAAATGATATCAATAAAGTGCTTAACTTCCCAAACATAACTCAAAGAATTCTAAGAAATTATGCACATTAGAAGCTTTGCCTTCCTTATGGTTGATAACATAGGTGGGGAGGTGGACACCAGTCCTCACCACCACTCTGACACAATGCCACGTGTGACACAGAAAACAGAAGACCTCCCCACTACTACTTAGGTGAAAGTCACTGAACTGAATCAGGCCAAAATGATGTTACGGTCATTTTCCCCAGATCACTGAAAACATGAGGCAGTACAGATCAGAACATAAAAGTGTTACTGATTTTAACAACAGAAGGACCTCGAAAACATGCACTCTTCCCTGAGCAGCAGCCTTTTATTTCTAAATGTGAGCATCACATCAGCTAGTCAAGATCTTCCTGACAGGTGAAGATGTGGCAAGGCCAGGAGGAAGCCTGTCTGGACGTGGCCCCCTGTCACACGCGACACTGCTAACAGCAGCGGTGACCAGTTACTGCAGCGACCCTCCTGGCACCCCCCTGCGCTGTGTTTGCGACACGTGCTTCAGCTTCGGCATATCCGGGCGTCTTAAAAGCAGCATTCTCCAGCACTCGTGTGAGTTCAACCAGTTACCCTACTTACTGGTTTTGCCACTCCTACTGAGGCAATACTGGAAACTGGTTTTTTCCAAGTGCATTCCCAAATTTTTGAAGTCACAAAACATAATTAAAGAAACAGTTAAAAGAATCTACCTCACTTACTCAAGAAATAGCAATTCACCTGAAGAACAAAGGGGCCAGTTGAAAAAGCCTTTTTGTTTCCACTGAAGCTCGTGAGCATATTTCCCAGAATTGCCTTACGCGCATTTGCAAGTTTACCAGGATATATCATCAACCCAGAACACTGATAAACTAATTATCCCGTAATTTCATGTAAGCTTGGAAACTTTTTCAGATTTCTTGTCCTACACTGGTGCAACAAGAAAAGACAGGAAAAAACCTGCTTACACAGGCATAACGCCAGTTCTCCCTCCCAGCCCGTACACGGTGGTGTTTGTCAGGTTTTGCAGTAAATCCCATACATCAGGTTTTAAGGTGCAACTATACATACTCCACCTTGAAGTAGAATCCATTTAGACCTCAGTCTCAAGTGATGAAAAGCCATGCTAGAGCCTTGTGTTACTACGGTTCATTAAAGTAATTTACAATGAAAACATACCTGAGCAGATTAGTTGAAACATACAGACACATAAGCACTGACCTGACACAAATCAAATCCCAAACACCTGGAACCGGAGCTGTCTGAAGCGCTGACGGTGACGTACCTCTTTCTGGCAGGTGCCAGCGAAGCGTACTCTGTCCTTATGGTTGCTCAACTATTGTAAGAAACTGGCCAGCTGATGACTTACTGTCTGTTGGAATATCTTCTACCCATTTTGTGAACTGTCAGGAAAATATCTTTGAATACCTCAGTAGCAAATGTAATGGTCTTTGTAATTCTGATCTGTAATTCCTCAGAACAAGAACTGCTAGAACACAACTGAGCAACATTATGACCCCAAACAGAAATTATTGGTGATTTACTGTTGGCTCGTCCAGCATGAGAAGAATTTCTCTATTCTTAAGTGACAATGGGTTTATAGATCATCTTGTATTTGTGGATTTTTGTGGATTAGTAAGTTTTGCCAATGCATCTAGTGTAAAAACAAAGTTCTTATTTCAACTATGTGGAGTACGTTTTCACTTCTGTTCTGTGAATTAAATACTTGAATTTTTTTTCAGTACAGCTTTGCACATTCTGAAACAATTGATATAGTTCCATTACCATCATGTTCTAATCCTTCTCGCAAGTATTGTTTTTCCTCATCCTTTGTCTAGGGGTTTACAAACGAAGCAGAAGCAATGACAGACAAGCTTAGTTAGATTTATCATATAGAAGGACTGTAATCAGGGTAGCTCTTAAGAAGATGAACACTTTCCTTCCTGTTTTTCTCCAAGTCTCAAAATGGTACCAACAACTCCCCATGATCTGCTGGTGTTTTCCACTCTGAGGGCTGGGATCACAACTCCCCATTCAAGTACCACTGGCAAAGGCACAGAACATACCGAAACTTCCAAGACCACTGTTGCAAGAACTTAAAATGGCTTCAAAAAACTCTCCACAAAGTTTTGACTAACCTGGCTTTTGATCCCTACTGTTCCCATGTTCCTTAGAGTAAACAAATAAACAACTAAATCACATTGGAAATGAGATGGAAGCAGCAAATGCTTTTGGAGTGCTGTAAAATGAAGCCCGGTTAATTATGCTATTACAGATGACTTCCTGGGTCCCAAAGCAGAAAGAATACAGATTACAAGTAGGTTTTGGTGTAATGAAAGGAATTTAGCATGAGCAAACTGAGAAGCTGGGAGAATCTTCAATATTTCAGCATGTGAAAAGCTACATTTTAATTTCCGCACATGCAGCCCAGAGATGCTAAAAGGAACCTTAGTTCATAGATTTCTAGATTCATAGATTTCTAGGTTGGAAAAGACCTTAGAGATCATCGAGTCCAACCGTAAAATGTGTACTGCAGTTCAAATGTGTTCTGCATGTCCTTGTCTTTTGGGAAAGGTGTGCACACAGCTCCTCCCTGAAACAGAACAAATTCCAATTTGCTGTGATTGTCCCACTGTAGAAAAGCACAAGTGTTTTTAGAGGAGCTGTGAGAGGGGAGGGAGTAGAGACTGTGGACGCAGGCTTCACGTTCCCCAAATCCAGCTCTAGATTCACACTAACTCATTTAGCTACAAAAAGATGCTGCTTATCACTTGAGTGCAGTTGTTTCAAGTGCCGTCCGTCATAGCTGAGGGTTCCTACTGAAGAAGGAGAAAACAATTTTATATCTAATATTTACCAATGTCTCCCTCAAATATATACTCTAAACCAGGGAAAGGTTGGTTTGTTTGTCTGGTGTGTGTTTTTTGGGGCAGCGGGTGGTGGTGGATTTTATTTTGTTGGATTTTGTTGGTTAGTTGGTTGGTTGGGTTTTTTTTTTTGTTTGTTTGAGTTTGATTTTGTTTTTTTAAAAGTCTGTTATTTTAGCCTAGGCAATCCTTGCTTAACCAAGGGCAGAACTAGGAAAACCAGCTAGGGATGCTGCTACAGTTCTTTGAGAATCCTGCATCTGAAAGAGAAGGTAGTCTGTCCATTTGCACAACAATAAACGTATTCCTTGCTAATTAATCAACTAGTCTATACATTTGCGTAACATTTAATAATAAACACATTCCTTACTAATTAATCAGAGAGTCTTCTACAAATCCTTCCTATTTTGTATCGCCATTCAATGAAACTGATTTGCAACTGCCAGGCAGCCCTCATCGTTTGGCCGCTGTGCCCCCGCGGGGCCCACAAGCCCCCCAACTTCCACATGGATCCAGCTGACAGTGCTGGTGGGCACAGGGACAGAAACGGAAACTGAACCCACTCAGCCAGGCGGCGGGGAAACAGGACGGGCGTTTCAAATGGCGGTAGTCAGGTCACGCAAACATGCCAGCTTTCGTTTTCAGCTCAACACTGAGCTGTTTGGCTCGACTTGGATTCAGAACAGGAGACAACAGGCCCGCTGCATACCC
Organism: Tauraco erythrolophus; assembly: GCF_009769465.1. Lineage (NCBI taxonomy): Eukaryota > Metazoa > Chordata > Aves > Musophagiformes > Musophagidae > Tauraco > Tauraco erythrolophus. Next base: position 29,205,324 of record NC_141475.1, read on the forward strand.
CTTGGCAGGGCATGGAATCACCCCTTAATCGAGCTTCAGAGGCGCAGTTATGACGTAACGTCACCTGTTCTCGGCCACATGTACTCGAACAGATAAAGCTCACGGCCCGCCTGCCTATTTCCTTTACTCTTTCCATCATACTTTGGAAGTGATGCCAATCCTTCCTGAATCTCCTTCAGCTGTGTTTGGTCACAGCTAAAGAAGCTGTGCTACCCTGAGCCTTTGTGCTTGCCTTTGGTTACAAAGTCACCCCGGCACCTTGAGAAAACCCTGGTTTGGCAAGCAGCTGTGAACAGGTCACATTCCAGCAGCAGGGAACCTCTGGGTGATTCCCAGTCCAGCTGCATTCCACTGCCAAGGTATGTCAGGAGCTGACAAGCCATAGAGCCGTTCGGACAGACAGGATTCTGGGTATCCTTAGGGGATTATGGAAAACAGAATGTTCAGTAAACATACACTCATTCCAAAATATAAGCCTGTCTGCAGTTCACCTGAAACCTTCTAAAAGCACTCAGGATGCAACTGGCGGATTTTCTGAACAGCTGGATAAGTCAGCTGTTCAGGTGTACATGGCAAAACTTTATTAATTTCAGAGTTCTGCTGAACTCTGCAGAACAGAGAGCTTCCTACAGGCAGCTTTGAGCATTAATAACTAAAATAGGTAACCAGACCTTCCTGGTCCCAGGAGGGCACATGGAAAAGCAGGACCTCTTTGACCTTTGGTAGAGCTCAAAGCTAGCTGTATCATATTTTGAGCAGAGTATTTTACAGTGTAAGCTTCCAAACCTGCAAAAGGTATCAGAGAAATCATCCCTCCACAGCCTGGTCCTCTCCTCCGGCAGCTGTAAAGTGTCCACTGTAGAAACTCTGCCGTGCCCGGGAACAGACAAACATCTGTCCAAACCCAGCAGCGACACTCACCAGCTGTGCAGTGAGGTACTGATGATACTTACACTTGTGGGAGAAAATTGAAAACTCACTACGAAGGAAATACGTACAAATGTACAAGTAGTAGGTGTTTTTAAACTAAGTATTCTGTATTTTGATAAAGCACTAAATTTCATCATACTTTGTGGAGCCGGAATAGTTTCTTCATAGCCCAAGGAAAGCCCATCTCCCACGCACAGTAACAACAACTGCTGCCATGCACGTGAACCACGAGGCAGCTTTACAGAACGGCTCTAAGAGATGAATTACACTGCACGTTACTCCGTATGTCAGAATACTACCTTCAGAATCCACTGTCCCCATAAGCTATTGGTTTACTGGTCCTTGTAGTGGATGTTGTGGCCAAAATGGTGGCAATTCACAGGACAGCAAGGAGGTGAATAAAAAAGAACAGAAACCAGAAAAGGAGCAAGAAGAGAATGGAGTTAGTGAAACAAAAGGGTAAAACATGACCACAAAACACAGCCGTGTTCACATGGACAAGGATTAACTGGTACCTTCCTGTGCACCAGCCATACAGAAGTTGACCCTTCCACCAAGACCTCCACATCCTGACACGTGCTAGCACAGACTAATTATTCTTTTCAAGGTAATGCATTAAAACTTCACAAGTATTAAGAGTGTGACATTTAAAAAAAAAATAAATAATCAGATTGTGTCTACACAGCAGAAGGGGCTACAAGAAAGGACTACTGAACAGGAAAAAAGGTGCCAATGAAAAGCTGAGCAGTGGGGAAATGTGGATTTCTGTTCTTCTCTAAAGTCTTGCGTAGAATGACACAAGTTCACGTGTCTCTTTTTGGCCAAATCCCAATGGCTAGTCTTGAGTATTATTCAGTAGCCGTTCGCCTTACTTCTCTGAAGGGCGAACGTGATGAAGCGACTGACGGCCCTGCTGCTTTACAGCACGCAGACCGCGGTCCGAGTGCCCCGGCGTCTGCAACACCTGCACAACGGACGGACATGGAAAGTGCAAGGCTGAAATATGACACACAGCCACACGGTGCCCATCAGAAAGGAAGGTATTTCAGTAGCCGAGTTTCATTTAACCTACTTAGTGAGTGAGAGAAGACAGTTAAACTTTGCAATTTCATATCAGGAGGTGAGATGGTAGATGAGGAAGATGATGAATAAAGTACCATTAAAATTAAAACCTAGGAACTCTGGAGCACGCCCGAGTACACGCCAACACAAGACGTCCCTTTATCTCCTTGTATAGCCAAAACGTAACGGTTCTCGTTGTGAACAAGCCCCTGCAAGGCCTGCCCGCTCAGTGTCTGCGGTGCCGTTCTCCAGCGTGTCCCTGCAGCGCGGACACGAGCAGCGCCGCACGCCCCATCTGCCTGGACTGGAACTGCTCCAGTCCCCGACATGACTCCTCGGCAGGTGCCGTCCCACCCAGACTGCACCACTGCCCCCATGCACGCCAGGTTATCCGTGTATGGCAAGCGGCTCGGGCGGCATGGTGGAGATTAACTTTGGGTGAAGATTAACCAGCGTGATGGGAGCACTGAGCAATCAGTATTTTTAGCACAGTACTGAGGAGTGATTTGCTTTGTGCAATGTTAGGAATTTTCTGAAATGCAACTTCTCAAGTGAAAATACCAACTTTTAAACTCAACGAGCAACAAGTATTTATGTCCACTGCTGTGGTGTCCATAGAAACACTGTGGGTGGGAGAACAGATCACCAAACCCTCAAATATTATTAATAAGCTTATTCACTTGGGCAAAGGACGCACTTCCTGCTCAGAACATCTAGGAGGCTCACAGAAACCAGTCCTTTCCAGTTACGTCCATTTGCTTAGGGGGTGCTGGGAGAGTGACTATGTGAATCTGATCATTAACATGAAGTGTTCTTTATTTGGCTTCTGGGCCCATTTGGGACATTTCGACTCCAACAGCTGGAAGCGGTTATAAATCAAAAGCCCCAAAGTTTGGATAAGATATGTTGATAGAAAAATCTGGTTTATAATCTGGACAAGAAGCCATCACATAGGAAACCAATAAACAATGTACCAACACAGAGCGGAGACTTCTCAGTGCTTTCCCAACTCAAGCATCTACTTGGCTACCAACACAATCACGTCAACAGGGGGCCCATGAGAAAAGAAGCGCTGTTGAAAACCGCGGTTCAACTCCGATGTGCTGCCAGTGACTTGGCCAGGGGCGGTCACAGAACCGTTTCAGCGTAAGCTTCCATCAGCACTGCACCTCGGCAACACGCTCACGTCACTAAGCCAGCTGGGGAGCAATCTAGTCACTTTTCTTCCCATCTTTATTAAAAAACTCCTCCACTTAATTTTTTTCCCCTCCATTTCCATTTAGCTTTCTCTTTGCTTAAAAAGTCGCATTTTCTTCCCAGATTTTGCCTCGTACCTCAGTCCTCAAAACTTACATAAATTATGAATTTGCAAAGTAATTGTTCTTCAAAACAGTTCTTACTCTGGAGGAACAGGGTCTATCAAGTATTATCTAATTACAGTAGAAGGTGGAAATTGCATTCAATTCAATTATTCTAAACCTCCTCTCAAATCTAGTGATAAAAATTTCAGCGGAGGCTGCTAGAAGTGGTCTCCCATACATCACTCTCAAAAACAGCCCAACTGTGGAAAATTAACGTTTCTTAATCCTTCTACAACTTCTCCCTTTGCCAAGGCATCAGGATGCACTTTTTAATTTGTTTGACAATTCGGAATTTCAATTGCATTTGCCAAAAATTTATCCTGTTTAACAAGCAGTTACTTGTCATTTGGAAACGTGGCCTGGTTGAGCAATTTGAGAAACTCGAATACCTACATAATCCATCCTCCCTCTCAGACATGGCTTATGAGAACACAAAGGGCTTCACAAAGGTTTACTGGACTTAAAGCCTGTTTAGGCTGCGTCTCCTCCTGTATTATGCTGCAGCTGTACCAGGTCCCCTTACTTCTCTTTGAATCTCCTTCCTTCTTTCAAGCAAGTGGCTAGAAAATGTGTAAAAATGCTGCGGATGCCATCAAGTTTGCCATTCCAAAGCCAAAAAGCTTCGGTTTCAGTTTCCCCTGGGGTGAGGCACACACAGCAGTCACAGTAATTTTAAAAGCAACAGAATTTGCGCTGTTCTCTCTGTGATTCCAGGGGGTAAACACAAAGGCAATTACATATTGGCAAAGCTCTTACCTCTTCTTCTTGGTGATAATGAGGACATCGTTAAAGAGGAAGAAGTACACCTGCTGCTTGGAAGTTCTTTTAGAAAAAAGTCCAGTGTCTTCCACATACGCTGTTAATTCGCCCCTTTTCACTAACCATCGTGAAGAGGAAACCAATGGAAATGGCTACAAAGCAAGAAAAGTAACATTTTAACCCTTCCAAAGTACAGATTTTTAAAAAACAGACAACAGTGTATTCTACATTTGGGAAATACTCTGGCCTGGTACTGGAACACAGACACCCACTGAACAAAACCCTCCCTATGCTGTAGACACACATGAGGGAACTTTCAAAACTGGTATCATTTTAAAGTGGCTCCTGATGAATAAACGTACAGCGTTTCTCTGCTGTGACCCTGTTGTATCTGCACTCCAAGATAATATTAGTGTATTGGATCTTGATTAAATTCCCTTCAGACATTTCTTCCCGTTAATCTAAATTCACATAGTCTGTTTTGATTTGTGTGACTTTTTTGCAGGTTTCTAGTTTTGTATTACCCATTAGTTTATTTAATGCATTTTCTACTGTATTCTCCAATTTGAAAATGCAGAGTTTTGTTTCAAATTCACATTTCCTAAATAGAATTTTATCCAAGTCTCTGTTAGTGAATCACAGTAAATCAATCTGGTCACAAATCACTGTAACTTCCAAGTTTGTTAACTCATTGTCTCTCATCTGAGATCAGTGGCTAACTTGGACTTAAATCCAGCTTCATTATTGTCTCCCAGCACTCCCAGTACTGGATCATTTTCCTCATGGATGGCCATTTTACTCAAGAAGCATCATTGAACCTCCCAGGTCAGAAAGGCCAGTTTGGCTCAGTACTCAGACATGACACTTCCAGAGGAACTCCCAGGCTCCATCACTGAAATCCAACTTTCGGCTTCAAAAAAGCTGGCTTACTTCCCATCCAAACTCTGCTGGTTCAGTTACCCTCAAGTGACATGAAAATCAATTTTTTAAACAAATGGCTTTTACATTTCCTGAAATGCAGTAATGGTTCCATGTGACAGTACAGGAACGTGAAACACGGGCCCGTGCCCTCCCAGTGCCACCACTGTGCTTCTGGCAACTTTACAAAATGGAGGACGTTGGGCTGGGTGGTCCTTCAACACAGAACTCGCACCCAGGTTTGTTTCATGAACACAAAACCGTGTTGGTAGAAAAAAATTTTCTGGTGATGAAGTTTACGAGTAAAAACTCCTGAATCTGAATTAAAATATTGAATTCTACAGATTAGCCACGTACAAGCGACAACTTTTGAGCAGCTTCTCTTGCGCTCCCATGAAACGCTCTACAGTTACATCTAACAAAATAATAAACAAAAAATCCCAAAACACCATATGAGGTTGAGCAAGAACAGAAATAATTTACCTAATTTATAATGGTTATAAAACAGAATTATAGCACCCTGGTGATTGTTTTACAGATAAAAAGCACTTTAAAAAATTTCTGTTTGAGCATGAACTAAAAATTCCTCTGATCTGTACTCCAAGTGAGTTAAGCACCTTTTCCTAATTGACTATATTCCCAAGGCAGTTTGCTTTTACTTTCATATTCATTTTTCCTTAATTGCCAAGAGTACATCACGTATACCATCTCCTTTCTGTATAAAACAAGCTGTCAGAACTTCACATGCACTGAAACGTGGCCAAAGCAGCCTTTCATACAGCAGCTGGCAAGCTCTCAAACCACAGATAAGGTCTAAACCACCAAGTGGTTACACTTCAGACGCACGAAGGCAAAAACCTTGTATAAAAATGCAGAAAAACCCAATAAAGTTTCTGTTACTCCCATGAAACTAGTGAGAGCTGCTGGTCACAGCACGTACAGGGCAGCATTACGCAGGGCTTCTCGTACCTGCGACTTTGTTTATGCTGATCAAAACTAACACGTAGTCAGAACTGTTCATACACTCAATGATTTACAGTCAGAAATGTCACCATCCTACCTTGATTTTAAATTCCAGTTGGGAGTTAATTGTGTACATCATTTCCGTCCTTTCCATTTTCCGAGCGCCTTCGTTGCACAAACGCACCAGCTAGAAACAAGACAGTTACTGAACAGGTTTGACGTACTCAAGACTTACAACACAAATCTTATTCCTTTAGAAATGCACTTCTGAGGGAGCATAAAATCTACAAACCAACTGACATTTTCACATTGGGCCACACACACCATGTCTGGAAGACTGGACTGAACGTGGCCCTGTGACAGCCAGTTCTGCCTTGAGGCCGGACTGGATGACTCCCCAGATCCCCCTCAGTCATCCAGTGACACTGTGATCATTATTTATTCTTCAGGGAGTCCAGATGGTGCAAAGGTTCAGCCCCAAGTTCTGCCTGAGAAGGGTTATAGCCCTCTGATCCGAGTCAGTGATCAGCTCCAGAAGAAACCACCTTCCAGACGGACACATCGGCGTGACACGCTCCCACATCTGCCACGCACACCCAACTCCTTCCTGGGAGAAAGTCCCAACACAAACGTTACAGACCCATCTTGTTAAACCACGGCAAAGTGTGCCAGAAAGGTTCACTGCGGCTGACCTTTAATCACTTTAGAGCACACCACAGTTTTACTGAAGCCCAAAAACAGACGGAAAGGCAGGAAAATGCATTCCCCTTGACCCTACAGCATCCCGTGCGGATTTCCCTGCCGTCAACGGGCCTTTTCTCCCTTTATAATCAAACACTTTACACACCACACGCTGTTCCTACAGAAAAACCCAACTGTGCTGCAGCTGTACAGCGTTGCCAAGTTCAGGGTCTTTTCCTCAGTAATAAACAGACAGTAATTTAGGCACAAAAGTGATCCCTAGTGGCCTTTCTTAAATAAAATAATTTAGAGGTTTTTATCTTTCAGAACTCTTCCCGTTTGCATTACTTATGCATGGAAAACATCAATTTTTCGCTTAAAGTAGATGGGAATGTTCAAGGCCCAAGGTAATGTCTAGCCCCAACGTGCAGAGAAACTTTTTTTTTTTTTAAATAAAAAATGCCCAGTCCTTCCCATTTCACAACAGCAATGATGCACTATAGCTTCTGAAATTCTGAGACCTTAGAGGCAAAAAATAGCCAGTCCGTAGATCCTTAGATTTTCTTTTCATACCACAATGTTCTGTTTTTTTAAAGAGTTGTCTATTTCCAGAATATAAATATATTAAAACAGATGGACTGGAATTTCCCACCAATTTTAAAAAAAATGGTAATCTGATTGTTCAGGTTCAAATGGAAGGAGCCAGAATTTACTGTGTGTGCTGTTGAAATTTGCAATCCAGGCATGGAAATGGACTTGTGCTCTTCTTCCACCATGGATTCCCGGCAAAAGAGCCCGACTACGGGAGAAGAGAACAACTTTGAACAACTGACAGAAGGTGACTGGGTAACTTGCAGAATGCTTAAGTTTGCTTAGAAGACCAGACGTTCTTGTCTCTGTCAGGATAGTGGTTTGGCGTTTTTTACATGTATGGTCCCCCATGGGGCTTTCTGTTGGAGTGACTGGCAGCAAATAAGATAAATTTGTCCAACTATACAGTGAAACAGTTGAACAAAACGAGTCGGGAACATGAAAACTCATTCTTAAGCACCAACACAAAAGCAGCCACTTCTCACAGTGGATTTTTGAAATTAAAAGCACATGGTGGAATTTAGGAAGGAAAACAGTCACAGCAGAAAAAACTCTGCATCCATTAGACTTCTAACAACATACCTTGCTCACTTCTTTCAGAGCTTGCTTGCAGTTCTCGTATTTTGGGGAATCCTTAGGAGTTTTCTGACAAATCGTCTGAAATAAAAGGTCAGTTACTTCAGAGGACTACAAGCACAGATTGTAACAAACACAGAATTTTACATAAATATTTAATGAAATCACAGAGGTGAAGTCACAGCTGTGGACCGGGATATGGTCATTGGACAGCAGATCCCTCCCTCGGAGCGCTCCACGACACTACGCAGCTTTTTGCAGCAAAGTGATGTTCTGCACCTCTTGGCCAACCTCCACCCCTGGCAGCACGCGGGAGAGGCAGGCCACAGCCCTCCAGAAGATGGAACATTTCTCCCATCTTGTCTCTAACTTTTTGCAGCCCACAGTGACATCTCGCTGCGGCCGGACGTAACCAGGTTCCTCCTATTTCAAGTACCATGTTAAGCTTCTCCTGGAAGTTGAAACACCCGTTTACGTACAACCCTACTGGCAGGAGGAAAATGGTACCAGGTTACTCTGCCTGACCTCGTTGTGGAAGGTGTTTCCAAAGGACTAAGAGAAACGGCTCGTAAGGCCACACTGTGATGTGCACCATGGAACATAGACAACAGTGTCATTTATCACAACAGAAAAGGACATGGAAGGGAAACCTGCTGGAGCATCCAAACAGAGGAAGCTCTGGAAAGTAATGGGAAGTAAAATCGATCTGTGAGTTACACGTGACAGTTGTATCTATTGACAGACTTTATCCTCATGAAGTCCTATCAGAAACAGGCATTTTGAACCAATGACAGACCATTTTAATCACTTTTTTGATTCAGAAACAAAAACATAATATTTTACATTAAATTAGTCTTTGGTTCAATTATGTTCCCTCCTCTCCAAATGCAGCTGGAGCCATACTTCTGGTACGGAAGCCTTAAAAACTGAATTCACTTCAAATACAACCAAAGTCTCAATATCAGGTTTACACAACCATCACCAAGAAAAAACGAACAAACAAAACTGAAACAGTGGAAAATAAAATGTTTGGTTTGCTTGTTCAGATTCTTTTAGCCAAAAAATAGGAATGAGGCGAAGAGGAGAAAACAAACAAAAAGGAGAAGACACATCTAGTGGCACACTGAAGTAATACTGGATTATTATTGTTCCCTTTTTTTAACCTAGAACCATACTGCAGAGAAGAGAGTATTCGATGTCCGTGAGTGACTGTAACTATCCACATGCTCAAATTAATCAGTGCACAATTTGCAAATATATAGGAGAATAGAATTATCTGTTTCTAGATCCTCCCTAGGCCAGAATCTGAGCCTGGATTTTAATCTGCACTACTGCCAGCTCATAAATTTAGTTCCGGCATCTTAACTGAAACACCAGGAATCCTGGCGTGAACTCCGCACTGCGCGCTTCCCGAACGGCCCCATAACCTGCAGGGGAACGGAACGTCTCGGTGCAGCACACGGGGGCACCAACACTGCTCCACTCCCAGCAGCTCCCGTGCCCCTGGCACAGAGGGCACCCTCGGGTCTCACCGAGACCCTCTTCCTGAAAGTAACCATTTGCTGCAAAAGGATCCTGATCTCATCTGTATGACAGGAAGTCTTGGTTTTTAAACTGAGGGGTTTATGTTTAATCTTAACACTATATATGATTTCTGTGCTAGGTTTCAGAATCATTTTGACCCTTTAATGTACAATTTTTCTATCAGAATGTCTAAATATTTAACATTTGAATGGGAGTCAGGAGGTGCCAGTCACAGCAAGCGAACGACAGCTACAGTACTTCATAAGCAACAGACCAGTACCTACAGCCCTGCACCTGGTGTAAGGAAGATATGAAGAGACTGGAATGAAGCAGGAATTGAGTATGAAAGAATGCCAACATTCAAAGAAGATGCATCAAGGAAAAACAGAAAAATAACTCTGTTCTCACATCCATCAGTAAGGGAAGACGAGTAACCCTCTGCATGGGAAGAATGAGGAAAGAGATCATCGGTAAATTCCGGCAGTCTCCATGGGACTCGATCTGTGACAACGTCTCCTTAAACGCTGGATTTGTGGCTCTGGGGGGGAAAAGGGGAGAGAATTAACAGTAGGTTTTACCAAAGAATTGTGACAGTTGCTAGATTTTAAATAAATCACTATTTTATTAATAGGAAAGCGTGGTTTGAAGGAGTCTAAGCCTTCAGCTGACATTTGGACACCTCAAGTCCTGCTACACGTGACCAGGAGTGCAAACAGCCGCTCGTGTAACGCACAGGGAATTCTGCCTGGGACGCTGACTGAACTGTACTTACTGGTGGAAAGGGGATGTAACACGTGCCCACGGATGGGACGGGACCACGCAGCCAGGCGTGCTTCCACTCCTGACTTCACTTCAAAGGAACTCGCGCGTTACGGAAAGCCGAGCGGGTAAGAACACGCTCACTTGGAAGCCATGGGTTCTGCACCAAACACCACAGCCTACTGCTCACTCCTACGACAAAGGGGGCCATTTTGCAATCATATTTTTAAACAAATTCTTACAGTAATTTCTGCAGTGTTCGCTGCTGATAGACTTCATTGGTGCAGTACTTCACGTACGGATCAAACGTTGACGAAGCGTGCTTTTCAACGATGTCACTGATATCATCAATAAAGATGTTGTTCTGATGTCTTGCTTCAAGTTCTTTGAAGAACCTGTAGGGGGAAAAAAAAAACAAATTACTCATTTTTACAAAAAAATAGCAGACTTTCTTCTTGCAACATTTTACACTTCACTTGACACAATCCGTGACTTTTATGAACTAATGACAACTTGAGCAGTTTATGACAGGGTGAGATCACCTCTCCTTTGCCAGAACTGCAGGGAAACCCTTACATGACACAAGTCCAAGGGTGGTGGTGCCACCTGGCACAAGCAACGATGGCAAAGGCACTTCCCATTCTTCAGCTGCCAAGACCCAAACAGCATTACTGATCTGGTTAGACAAGAATTTCCAGAAACAGGGTTGAAGAAGAAACGAAACAACTTCAAGCACAACATTAACACGTTTCCTCTTGTAACAAAGGAGGTACAATACCAGAAACGGTCCGTGAACTACAGTTACGTGTGAACTGCTAAACTAAGAACAAAGAGATACAGAGCAGGCTGAGCTGGACAAGGTGCTCACACACCACATACTTCCATCTACCGTTACTTGTTCCCCAAACATACTTGGTCTAAGAACTTGCCTATTGTTCATCCTCTGTTCCATACCTGACTCCCTTTGGCCTCTGAAAGCTTTCCACATCTCCCGCACTTCTCATTTTACCAGAAAACAGAAGCCTTTATTTCCACAACGCTCATCTTTCCCTGTTTGGGGCGTAAGAGCTCACACAGGTCGGCAGTACATCTGCTGCAGGTCATCAGACCCACCTGCACCAACAATGCAGTCACTGCGAATCCCTACAAATCCAGAACCTGCTCAAAATCTCTGCAGTACAAGTTTGTCTGCAGCCTTTTTAAGAGACGATACACCAGAACAATCCTCAACCCCACAGAGTAAACTGGCTAATAAAAAACCCCTCATATAACCCAGAAAAATTAAGGAAATACTTGGAATGCATGATCTCACAGCAAGGGAAAATATTTTGAAACACGTTTTACCTTGGCCCTTTATTACCTTTTCTCAGTGGCTCTTCAAAGCTCTGTCACCTTGCTAAGTGCACCACCAACGTTCTCCGTAGTTTGTTTTACAAACAAACCTACACACGTGAGAACAGGATGAACAGAAGCTTGTTGCATGGGTGTTTACAACATGAGTTAACCAAAATTAGGACATTTTTTAGGCGTGCTTAGAAGAAGCTGCCTGAATTGAGCAGTTGCCAGATTCTCATTTGGTCAACCACACAGAAAAATCAAGTGGGGTTTTTTGGTTTGGTTTTGGAATTTGCGTGTTTATTTTTTGTTTCAAGTTCTGACACACCAACTGCAGACCGGACTGATGTTCATCACTACGTCATTTAATGACAAACAGGACACTGCCTGCAAACAGACACAGCTGTTCACTACAGCGCAGCTTTCTCCTCCCCCTGCCGTGGTGCACTTTGGGCACCGTGCCACTCTGGGCAGGCAGAGCCCTCCAGCATCCCGCCGTCCCCCACCCACCTTGCTGCAATGCACAAACTACTCCGAGCTGTCACTGACTGGTATTTGGGCTTTTGGTACCAACAACAGCACCAACTGGCAGAGCATACTAAGCAGCAAGGAGGCCTCACACAAAACACGGACAAACACTCATGCCAACAGCTGCCCAAAGTTCCATGGGGGCCCAAGGAGGGGGGGGGGGGGTGTCTCCCAAGCACATGGCCTCCAATTTCCCATCAACCACACAGATCTCAACCGCTGACCACCACGAACTGCAGACGACTGGAATTAATTTCTACTCTACTCAGACATGTTTATAGGTGGGAGAACTTCTCAGCACGCTGCCAATTCACTTTGCTCAAGAAATTAGGAAACACAACATTTCTCCCCGCTGTACGTACGTTACGGCACGCTGACGAGGTGTTTGACCTTGCTGGGCTGGAACCTCCACTTTCAGAATTTATCTGGTGCTTCACCAAAGAACCATCAGTCACTCATTGTAAGGAACAGTAAAAATCTTGGATAGTAGAAAATTAAAAAAAAAAAAAGAAAGAAAGAAAAAAAGAGGGGCAGAAAGCAGCAGCGTACCCGAGCCCCGCCCCTACAACACGTACTGTAAGAAATATTACCTCTGGAAATCAGGCACCAGATCGGCTGGAGAAGGAAAAGAAAAACTATCTCCAAAAGTACTTAATGATAGAAGTAAAGGAAAAACTGGACACAAAGTCCTAGACCAAGGACTGGCAGAAGAGTTTTGAAAAGTACACTAATTACAAGAGGAAAAGTTCCAAGAGGACCTGACAGCGAGTCTCTCCTCATAAGAATCTGGGACACCGAGTCACATACCATCTGTGCTGCTTTTCCAGAGGAAGATAAATTGACAGTACAGAGCTTCAGCATCGTAATTTTTTTTTTTAAAAAGGACACAAACACAATTTATTTGTCAAAATAATTTTGGCAGCAGAAAAACACACAAAGGACACTGGGAGGACAGCATGCAGATGAAGTTTTGAATACAAAAATTACTAGAATTCTCTACAGAGAGATAAAACAAAGTAGGATTTTAATGGCCACTATTCAAGAATATAGTTTTTGTAAATTTAAAATAGAAATTGAATTACCTTTCATCTGACAAACACTGTTAATATCATCAAGCTTCAGCAACCACAATTAAAAAGCAATAAAAAGGCACACCTACGATCACGGAGCTGGGAACACAGAGCAACTCAAACTGCCTTCTCACAACCTCAGGTGCTCTGCCTTTCTTTTACGGAACCCTTTCCCCAGGATTATATACGTCACCTGCTCGCTATTCCCTGACATTTGCTGTCGGTCCCGTTCAAGTGAGAGAAGGAGGCAGAATCATGTTTTGCAGGGAAAAAAGAACTGAAGACAGTACGACAAGGGAGAGACTGCGAAGGCCGTAAGAGAAAACCAGAGTAGCACAGAAAACAGCCGTGTCCTGGGTCTCTGCAGGTGAGCTCAGGCCTCCTGCAGAGGTTTACATCAGCCCTAGCACAGGGCAGGAAGGTGGAGCAGCACTGTTCAACCCCTTCCTCCCCTGGCATGCAACTGCTTGACAATATTGCAACCGTGTTCCTTCAGGGAAGTTTGGGGGAAACAGGAGTGCGTTCAAAGACACCCTGGTTTACTCTGCAAAACTCTTGAGTAAAACCCATCAAAACAAATGTGTTGCCTCTAACCTTCAGTCACTATTGCGGTGTGCAACCAGAGGACCTTCGTCTGTTACTCTTGATCTTGGCAAGTGGTCATTTAGGTTTTGATTATGTGGTAGAAAGAACTGATCAATACAGTGTACATCTACACTGCCAAATAAAAAAAAAAAAACCACTAAAACCCAAACAAGATACTTCATGTACTACTTCATCACGTAATCTTTCAGAAACAATCCCCTGAAGGGTCTACTCTGAGCAAAACCTACGATGGCAGCTCCAGGGATCTGGAAAACATTGGCAAATCAGTTGCCTTGATTTGCATTTATTTTTTTTTTTTTTAAACAAAGTCCAGCTTAGTGTCTGTTTTAATCACCAAAATGATTCAACACAAACATTAACATGATCCAAAGGTCTCCTTCAAAGATCACACCAGCTAATACTACTTTAAAAGGATTAAACCGTACCTTTGCAAAGCCTGACAAGCATTTCAAGATCTGTTGGGTAAAGCACCAGGATGTTAGAGAGGAACAAAAACACAGTTACATGGTCAGTATTTAAATGATGCAGCAAATGACCTCTGGGATACAGAAGATTATCTGAACAAATACACATTTTATGCAACTAATATTTAAATTTCATATATCCAGCAGTGGGAAAAAAAAGAATTGTAATGACAGTGTAAGTTTTACGCTGGCGTTTTCTTGAAGATCCTGTACAATCCATCAGAGCAACAAAGCACCGTAAGCTTACTCTGGCTTCTAGTCCCATCTGACTTCAGGCTGAGGCTAAACTCGTTGGTGACAGACAGACAACTGCAAATGCTTCCATCAACACTTTGTGCCACGCGCAACATTGCTGGAGGTTCTCAGATGAACCAAAGGGATCTTCTACACCACCTTCGAGCAGGTGCGGAGGCAAAGATAAGGACACCTGAGCAGAGACTGACACCTAGCACGAGAGCCAGGTTTAATTCCACAGAGGATCGCTCAAGCCCGAGACAAGCAAATTACGAACAGATTCGGCCTTCTTCACACCTAGCTGGCATTCCTTCGGAGGGGCGTCTCAATCGGAGAACCCAACGGACAGCTTGAATGGGACTTCACACAGGACAGAAGGGAATGTGCAGAAAAACACTTTACCACCCGAAATCAATGTCCTGTTAAAACACCAACTGTTCTCAGAAACTGCTTTAAGAGTTAAACCCATGCCACTGGCAACCCCACACGGCTCACTACCAGCAGTAAATATCTCAGGCTGAGCAACTTTTCCATAAAAAGCTCTTCCCTGCTTTTGTCACCGCTGTGACTGCGGGTGACATGCTGGAGCAGTGGGAGAGCAGAGCTCTGGGATCACGGTCCGGGATACCCAGGAGGGCAGCGGGGCAGGACGGGCTGACAGGCAGTGCCGCACACAGGGCACCGTCACCGCGGCTCTGCCCAAGCGTCTGCCCGGTGTGTCCTTCTCCCACACCGACCAACAGCTGGCCACCGCTCAGTCTGGTCACACAGCAGGAAAACACACCAGGAAGGGCATGGGTGGAAATCTGTCAGTTTGGGGCATTCTTTTAAACATGTTTAAGTGAGTAATTTGAAGCTAAAGGCTTACTGTATTTTCTGGAAAGCTACTTATTTTCTTCAAGGGCACTTTTTGTATAGGGAATTGCTAGGTATTTACTAAACTAAGTATTAGACAATGCATATCTATGTATAAGAATTTCTAAATTCATTTTTAAAAAGAAAAAAAAGCATTCTTTCTCTTAAGTTCCGTTCACCCAAGAAAGCTGAGAGAAGTATCATTCTGTTCAGATTTGTTGCTCCTGAGTACTGAAGTCATGTATCTAATCTTGTCTCCAATAAGGCAGCTGAATTACAAAACCAACAATCTCTGGGTCAGGAACGCCATCACCAACTGCACATTATTTTGAAGTAGCTGTTTACCAACGCTGCTAGTCATTTGTGAAGAACAGTGCAAGTCAACCCAGAGAGTTTTTTCAGCTGCCACGAGCACCCTCTGAACAAATAATTCTCAGATACTGAAAGCAAAGAGTTCAGCACTGAGCCCCGATGTCAGAACACACCATGAAGGAAGCCGTCTGAGGGACACAAGGGCAAACGCACTGCCCCACGTCATCGACGTAACGCAAACCCGTAAAGGTGTTCTGTGGCACCTAGAATTTAAGGGAAATAAAATGGTATTTTGGACTCAGTGCTCTACAATAGGTGCTCCGGCATGCCTGGAATCTCCTGACAATCAAAGAAGGCCCCATCGGCAGAAGCAGCTTACGCAGCGAGGTTGGGAGGAAGGCGAAACCCGTATCTGGTAATTTAGCAGTGCTCTGCGGCACGCTGAACAGCCAAACATCACGTACGGTCCCTACGGACCACCAGCACCTGCTGTGGGTCAGGGCAAAGCACAGAGCTGCAGGAGCCTCACGCTCTGCTTCCAGATTATTTGGGAGGATTCTCCTCCCTCTATTACTCTGTCCACCATATCCAACACAATCACTCAGCCCTACTGATAAGAAAGCCACTCATCTGCTTCGAAACTTCCAGTATGAACAACTTCCTTTGAAAGAGCACAGGAATTCTCCCCCAGATGGCACCTCAGTGTCACTTATCCACCAGGGTAACCACGCTTGGCTGGATGCCCTCAAGACATTACTCAGCTTGCTTCAAAAACTGCTAGCGGCAAGAACTGGGATAAAGTACAGAACCCTGACTGAGACCTTCAGCCTAGAGCAAACAGGAAAAAAGGATGTTAATGACTTCTGTCACTGTGTCACCTGGAGATCGAATCGGTGATCTGTAACTTATGAATAATTCCCGTTTATTATAGTTCACCTGAATAGCCCAGGGTGTCCTCACAGTATTTATTTATTTTTATTATTATTATATGCGGGTGTCAGGAGTTTTGTTTGCCATCTTCAAATAAACAGAGCAACAGAACTCTGCATTCTCTAACAGCAATGTTTTTAATGCCTTGTTAACTGAATCAATACACACTCTTATTCTTTAACAAACACTAGGGACTCTATTTTCCTCTGCAAAAAGATGAAGCTGCTTTATTTAAAGTATGTTGATAAGAGGTGAAACATTAACCCAATTAACAAAAAAAGCACTATGAGAAAGCTTACCTGGTTCCTAAGATATATTCACACATATAAAGCTAAATTCAGATACACAGACAAGATGTTAACCTACCTCACAAACCCACACACCAGCTCCTCTACCGAAATCGAGACACAGAGTTTAAAAAAAGTCAGAACCTGTCAAAATGCTTTTTGTTCGTCTTTTTCTGCTAATGCTCATCTTCTGATATTCCACAAGCTTTTTGCTGGCCTAATGGCAGAGAGAGAAACAAAATACTAAAGCTTTCCTTTCTCCTGTGAATTTCGTGGTTTGACCTGTCAGACCAATTGTTCTTCAAGACATTTCTCTAATTTCCCTGTAACTCCTCGTTCCCAAGCCAGGCTCTTGGGAAACTGACCTCTTTTGCACCACTTTTTGAGACCAGAGAGAGTTCCTCTGACCAGGGAGACCAACCACACAGCATGCTCAGACTACATGAGCTTTTATTTGCGAGCTTGCTGGCCTGTGGCATCCCCAGCAGCTTACACCTCAATGCAAAAGCTCCCAGCAACACGGGTGCAACGCGTGTGCTTTTGTGTTCCACCAGTTATGAACTCCCATCTTACACACGCAGGCACACACAGGATAAGAGACTTAAGCTTTCTGGAGCCACCTTACAAGATGTTTTCATAAACAAACACATTGGATGCTGCACAAATTATTCAGATCAACTCTTCTTTGTTAGAGACATTCCAATGAGCTCCCAAAGCAGAGATGGTCTTTGCTGTCGGTATTCTGCTCCTAACAAAGGCAGCTTTGTTCCATCAGAAATGGCCTCCTCATGCATTAGAAGCCTATCTTGGTGTTTCTGGAGAGCTTAAACGTGTTCTAAGTCAAAGTTCCCAGATATAAGCTTTAAGCAATTTTGACTAAAGACAGTATTTTTATCAGTTCACGTTCTTTAGCTCACCAAACTTTTGTCTGAACAACCAAAACCACTGATAACTACACTCACACAATCATTACTCAGATTTTATATTTTTAAGTAAAAGAAAGGCTGCTTAAAATACAGCATAACAGGACAATTTTATAACAAAAGGATGGATTTTGCTACCTTGAAAGACCTTGAAAATGGGAAGTGACAGTTTGGAGATACCAAGAAAGAGGCTTCTGGTTTAAAATCACTTTCATTATTTACACAGATGAGGTTGTAGAAAAACAGCACAAAGTTTTGTTACAGTTTAACAGTATTGCATAACTCAGGAAACAAAATATGTTTTCATTTAAGTTTAAAAAGGAGTTATGAATTCTGTTTTCACTCCAAGTTACAAAAAAACAAGTTCTTACACCATTAGACTTTCCAGACAAGAAAGAAAAGATTATAATTTTAGGCTAGTCTGGTATTTTTCCATTCTTTCTTTTTTTTCCTCCCTCCCACTTCCTTTGAAGACTATTAATCATAAGGGTTCTAAGAATTCCCCTAATAATATTGCTCTCCCCACCCTCATGTCTGCTTTAAATATTTCAAGTGAGAAATTTAAAAGTGGATTTAATGATGTGGAAGGCTTATTCAACACAGGGAAAAAACCAAACACACCTCTTCACACAGCTGTATGTAGTATGGTCAGCTGTGTCTTACGCAAACAAACCAAAGGAGAGGCAAAGTCTGCAGGCTAATTAAACCTCTGATTGCCATTAAGCTATCTAAACAAGATGGCAGTTACCCTCTGACACATGACAGTTCTGCGATATCGACATTTGTTCAGCAAAAAACGGGCTCATGATACTTCACAATTCACATTTCATGTAAGCAGAAGCCTTTAAAAAAGTATTATTCCTTGAAAATCAGGACTCGGACAACCCGCACTCCCTGACAACACTGCTGTCGTGCAACTCATTCCCGTGGTGGCTGTGGATTCAGACAATATCCAACTTCTCACAAAAGACCTCAACTGTAAGGAAGAGGGAGAAACAAACAGAAACGGGGATGGAGAAGTTAAGGTATCCTTCCTAAGTCCAAATGTATGTCTACCATATAGCTCCTAAACTAGGCTTGCACTTGACACAAGACATTGGACTCTCACATGTATGCTCCATCAACCAAGAATCTTCTTACTGCACAAACTTCAGCAGACAAAGTCAAAGTGCTGCACAACAGATGTAAAATTCCACAGGCCTTGTGGGCTTCAGAGAAACAGAAGCCAAGGACGGACACTACCATGACTGGGGACGTGAAACTTGGGGAGTTCCACAAAGGTAAATGCAGGTTTAATGCCAGAGAATTCAGAACATCACAATTTCTACCAGAAGGAAAACAAAGGGGACGAAAGAAAAGGGAACAAAAAAAAAAAGCTGAAAAGGCAGGAAAGACTGACTCCAGAAATATTCCGAGTCTGACAGATGCCTTATCCAGCCATTAGCCCCACTTCTGAATTTCTGTGCCACAGGTAAAAAGAGATGCTTTTAAAGCTGCTCAGTGCCACGGATAAGATCAATCAGTATCTGAACTAGGCCATGTGCATCCTTCAGCCATTGTGCTCGATTTCAAACTGGTGTAATAAGTTGGTAATAAGGTGTAAGAAAAGAAGCAGAGACTTTTTTTTTTTAGTTACACAGACTACAATAGTTCACCTGCTGATACTGCTATTAACCAGGCTGGGATAATGAACAAATTGTAACAGGGCAAAGCCTCATTAAACAACTTTTTAAATCAGGTCTGAAGTATTCACAACCTGAAGCACACTGTGAGCACACACACACGTCCTGTACTAAATAATGCTGGCAGTAATTATCAGCAACCATAAAACAGCCTTTTCAGCATTTGTATCACGTCAGATCTGCCAACATTTCCTTTTCATTAGGTGCTATTTGTAGGGTGTCCATTTTTTTGTTACTGACTTTGTACTGAAGAAAGTTTTTTTAAAAAAAAAGCACTGCAGATCATCTTTGTAACAGAAATACGTGTGTCTGGTGAGGTGTGGCACAGCACTGTTCACAAACAGTGCCAGACTTGTGCTGTTTACACAAAAGATGCCACAGTCACACAGCATGCTGCACACCGAGTACTCCGTGGAAAGCAAACAGTGATTCAGCTGATGAAGGAAAACACTGGCAAGAGTCAGTTCTTAAGGGCAAGTAGGAAACTCTTGCTCAATTTTTAACAGTTTAATAAGGGCAGACTGAGCTTAATTTGACAGACTGTAAAGACTATGCCTGCTTTGAGCATCAGCATTTAGCTTAGGAACTGTTTAGACCTGAAGGACACTTATTTCTACTAAAACACCCTATGTTCTCTCCTTCCCTACCAATTTTCAGAGAAGCTAATACCATGCCTATCCCATTAAACATGAGCTCAAACATACTGGTAAGGTGAGCCTGTCAAACTCATGTGCATGTCCATTCTTATTTGTATTTTTCATCTTCAAACTCACGTGACAAGGTTTGGAAGAAATGGTTACCACTGGAAAATGGTCACTTGAGACTCTAATAAGAAACTTCTTTTGTGTTCAAATAGGTATTAAAATAATAACTGGACCTCTCCAGTTCAGCCTACCTGTAAGCTCTCCCTACTAAACTACTACCATGTAACTCAGATAGTATCAATCGAAGCTCTACTGTTCCAGGAGCTGCCTGTGAGGTATAAGGAAAATATAATCCAAATAAACAAAAACAGAACCTGTGGTTAGCACAATAAAACCTGATCTGTTTGTATTATATGAAATGATTCTTAAGCACTGCAGTGCACATATGTTGTGGTGCTCTCAAAAACACAGAATCAAATTCCATTCTAATTTATTTACCACTTATAAAAAACTAGGACTCTGTATATTAACATGTGCCACACATGACAGCATTCTTGAATTATCAGGCCAAGCTTTTGCTGAATTTGCTACCTTGCAGCTGTTCCTTCATTTTCTAGTAACAGCAAGGACATTATTTTGTATACTACACTTCATTACTTGCTTGAAAGGTATTTTGATTACCAGTACTCACCTTCAGGTATAATTTTTTAAAGCGTGTTGAAAATAATTTAAATTCATAATTACTAAATTTTACATTTAAATCTGTAATTTTTAAAATGTGCAATTTTTCAAAGCTTAGAAATGCATTGCTACACTTACTTTTTGCTTGCTTCGTAAACATCTGCGATATTGGAGAAAAGGTGATGGCTCTCCGTTTTGGTCATGGTGAGGCTCAGCTCCCTGGAATTTTTAAACATCCGGATCAGAATCTCCAAGCTCAGCAAATAAGAATGCTCAGAAGATATCACTTCAAATATAGCCTGCGAAGCAGAAGGGGGAAAGAAAAGACTTACTATTGACTAGGCTGTTTGTTTCTTTTTTAAATAATTTTAAAAGAAAGGAAAACGCAGAGGAGGTGAGAAGAAAAGTTACTGGAGGTAAGCTAGAGATTATAACATAAATATTCACTTCCATAAGAGATGCATCATTTACTTAGCAATAAGTGATTTAATACTAGGAAAAAAAAAAAAGACTTTTTATATTCAGACTTTTCAATGCAACTGCAGAGTTTGAAGACAAAACACTTGACACACCATTACTCCCCATTCATACTCCCGAGAGGTGGGTTTTGGTTTTGCCAGTTTCAGTGCTCTGGCTGGAAGCTCCCCATCAGCCATACTACCCTTATCAGCCAGTATTTGCTC
This sequence comes from Tauraco erythrolophus, assembly GCF_009769465.1. NCBI lineage: Eukaryota > Metazoa > Chordata > Aves > Musophagiformes > Musophagidae > Tauraco > Tauraco erythrolophus. Next base: position 29,226,682 of record NC_141475.1, read on the forward strand.
TTGCTCTTTTCAAACAGAAGCTGCAAAGTTCTTTACTTGCCAAGGGAACTCTGCTTACCCAAGCACCTGCACAAAAGCAAAACCCTCTGCAAAACTCAGGTTTTAGTCACACACCAGCCAGGACACCTTGGGTACTTTTTGAACACCAGGTAAGCAGCAGGCAGATGAGGAGCAGCCATGTGCAGCAGGGAGAGCAGCTGGAGGCAGCCCTGTGCCCTTCGGGGAGGAGAGCAGGGGCAGACCACCAGCCATCCCTCCCCTCCCACAAACAGCTCCTGCTTTATCTCCCTGCCACTGGAAAAGCAGCCGCTGTAACTTCCACCAGCTGGCTGGCGTACAAAGCAAACTTCGAACGGACTCTCGGACTTCGAAATCCACACGCTTGTTCATTGGAAATTTTCATCTCTCATGAAGAAACCTGTTCAGCTTTTAGACACCGTTTACCTCTCTGGGCTTTACTTGCTGTTAGTCTAACAGAGTTCTTGCATGTATATACGTGGAAAAATATGAAATAATTTTCATTAACCCTTTTGTCACAAGCTCCACCAAATCCCATTTGTCATCAGTGCTTCCTTCTACGCACTAACACAGAATAATGCCATCAGCAGAGATAATACAACTTTGTTCTTAATACAACTAACATTAATACTTGTACATATAATTTCCTTAGCTTTTGCAAGTTCTCTAAGCATTCTCAAACCAAAGGAGCAATATACACTTCAAATGCAACACTGCAGACCTGAGTATTCAGACAGGCAAACACCCGTGGCTCTACACACAGAAAGAAACAGGGTCTGGCAGTGACAGACAGGCAGACAGTGGCAGAACTCCTCCCACAGGAGGAGTTCACTTACACGGTCTGGTGTATGTGCTCTGAGAAACCCTGCCCCTTCCTGGCCAGCTATGAAGGCAAGAGAGACTACAGGCAAGTTGAAGGCAGTCTTCTGGAATATTCTCAACCACCGAGACAAACCATATCGGGGAAAAACCACAAATATTCTGCTGGGGACATTTGTTCAGAAGATTTCATAAAGAGCTCCAGTGCAGCAAATTCTGCTGGTGTTCCTAAGGTAAGCTTTTGAACAAACCCAATTTCTCTGGGGTAGTCTCAGTGTTACCAGACTGTGCTTTCAAAACTACTCTTGCCCTCCTAAAAAGTCTTTGTTCAAAGAACTGAGATTTTAATAATGAAATAACAAGTTCAGGATTTCTTAGAATAACAACAACAAAAAATCTGTTTTAGCTGAAGTCTTAAAGGTTTATGCAGTACAAAGATTTACAAACTCGACAGAAAACCTACAGGGCCATTACACATACAAGGAAAGAAATCCAATGTAGGCATCAGCAGGCTCTCTACCTTACTACCTACCCAAACAGCTGGCGGGGCCTGGTGAGACACAGCAGCAGCTGGGTGGCAGCTGCAACACTCTGCATGCGATGCACAAGAGTGAAAGCTGCTGTGCAAGATGTGCAAAGGTGATGCTCAAAATAATGTCCCATTTCCCGCCCATCACCTCTGTCAGCCTCCAGAATCCAGAGAACATGCAGACGTGCCAGCCAACCTCTGGTGGCAAATTAACCACTGCTTGGCTGACAACGGGCAGAAAGGTGCCTACAAAGGGCATCTGGGCCACACGCACTGCAGTTTGTACACACACAGAGTTTCCATTTTGCAAGAAGAGACGATCTATCGACAATTATTTTAGTTCGAATCAGTCCGTCTACATGACACATTTTCTTTAGACAAAACGTGCGCAGAGATGCATCTCACTAACATGTTCTGGAAGATGGGATGCTTATGAATGCATGACATTGCTTTATGCCTTGATTAAATGTCAAACAAATACATTTTTCTGCAGTGACAATACATTACGACGGCAAAAATAATCCAATAGGCTCTAAAAAGTAATTTAAAGAATAGATAAAGAATAATGGATAAAAGGCCATTTAAAAGAAATACAGCAAAAGCATGACTTGGTAGTACAACTACATCTTGAGGATATTTATTTAGGCTCCCCCTGCAAGAATGAGCCTCTAATATTCAAATAAAAAAATCCCTCAGGCTTGAACATTTTCGGTAACATCGAAGGCTTTACATTTAAAAGGCATCTAAAGAACTTGTTCTCTTTGAAGGGATGTAACTATGACTCCAGGAAACAGACTAAAGCTCCTAAAGGATACAGGACTGAACTAAATGCCTTGTGTCTCAAAGCTTCCCAGCAGGAGGAGACAGAAAAGCAGAACACACGGCCTGAACTGCCACACAGCTTCTTCTCCCCCAAAAAAGCAAAAGATAGTCAAAGAAATGCAGCATTATTAAAAAAAAAAAAAAAAATATTGTCTAAGTCTCATCTGTGCAATACAAGATGTTTCTGTATTTCACGTGTGAACGTAACAGCTGTAGGTCACACAGTTAAACTAATGTTTAAAGCTTGCTATCCCATCTGTGTTCACTTTCACAGAAAACTTGGCTACATTCACTGAGGTGTGTCCTGCGGTGAAATGAAGATCATGAACAAATCACCAAGGCAGGTAACAGTGTTTCCAGTCAAAAAAACATGTGGTTTTTCCCTATTGAAGGACATACCTCAGGAAGGGCAGGTATATAGCTGGCTAGGTCAGGCTACTCTTTTCAACACCTCTCATTCATTTTGATATAGTCCCTGTAAGTAAGGAAGGAAGGAGAGGAAAGCAGATCAAGTGGACACAAGGAATGAAGAGGAAAGTGGGTAAAGAGGACAAAAGGAGCAAAGGGGAAAGAGACGACAAGAGAAAAAGACAACTATATGAGTAATCACTGCTGTTGTCTGCACTGCTGACGGCATGGATGCACCTGCTCCGTTTCAGTGTGAAAGGAAAAAGGTTAGTTACACCAGATTCACAGTGCTCCCACGTTCAGAACTGTTCACAGGATTAGTGACAACCATGGGGCATTGCAAAAAGCTGTTCTTTGTTCCTCACTGCCTTTAAAAACTGATGCACCACCTCCTACCCTCAGCAAACGTACAGTGAATTTTACACCTTCCCTGGCACAGCCCTGTCTACTGCCACTCGTAGCCATCAACCAGGCTCCAGCAGCTGGAGAGAGCGTACCCAGGAACCACTCCTCCAGCAAGACCTGCACGATGTTGGCAGGAGACCCGTGGCAGGGACATCTGCACATCAGCAATAGGTTTTGTTTGTTTAGTCTCCCTGGGGAGAGAAGACACTTCACTCCAGGACAGGAAGCAGTGTGATGAACTTGTCTCTTTATCAACAGAGTATTAAATCAGGCACGCAGTGCATCCCAAAACAATCAACGAAAGAGAACGTGTTACTTTAAAGAGTACCTCCTGTCTTTTTCTTTCTTCCTGGCTGATTGCTTCCGATAATCCATTCTTCTTCACCTAAAAAATAAATGAATTAAAATTTTTAACATCTTTTGCAGAAAAAAGTCATTTTTTAAAAAAAAAATACAGGACTATCGAAACGTGGCACTAAGAATTCAGCTAAACAATCTGTCCACTTCGGAAAGACAGCAATGAACCAACAGAAACAACAAAACCTAAGTCAGTAACATCTGTCGTTTGACTTCTCAAAAGAGTAATCTCACTAAAAACCATCCCAGGACACAGACATGGAGCCGCTGCAGCACAAGCGAGCACAGCCGAATCCCGGTCACCCTGCACAGCCTCCTGGGATTTTACACACACACACAGAAGCATGGAAGCTGCTTTCTCCTTTTCAGTTCGAGTTCTCAACTGACACACACACACCAGCCTGAAAAATCCTGCTGTTTGTTAAACACACCTAAAGGTGCAGACAAATTACAAATTAAAAAAAAAATCCTTCTGGAGGAGCTCCAGCTTTACCCTAAAAGCACATGACAAAGCCCTGAGTAAAACACTCCTGTATTTCTGTCCTCAACCCAACAATGAGGTCTCTCCACTCCGCACCCTACAGCCCAATCAGCCCAGACCAGTTTGCCTCAGCTCTCCATATAAAACCATCACGAACTCCAGCCACAGCTGCCTTTTCCACAGCCTGAAGCCACGTGCTCGACTGCCGAATTCCACAGCAGAGACTCCCGGAGTTCATTCCTGGTGCAAATCACATGCATTATGCCATTTGACAGGAGAACATTAGGGAGTGGGGAACAAACACCAGAGAGTGAAGCACCAAGGAGGGACTGACCTCACAAATTTCCCAGCAGAGTGCTAAACACAGGACCTCAGATGAGGGGTCACCTGTGTATGGCACACGGGGCCAGGAGGCCACTGCACAGCACTAGCCCCGTGAGGGACACCGTTCTCTCCGTGGAGCAGCAGTACATCACGAGACATGAGACCCAACAGATGCATTTCCAGTCTCCCATTTCTCTTTTGTTCTTCCCCAGAAGCTGCTAACACACTATCAACAGCTTTCTCTCCTTACTCCACTTGTTCTCTGGAATTTTCAAGGATGTATTACTCCTCATTTTGTTCTTGCATACCAGGCACACAAACCTGGACAGCAGGCTCACGAGTAAAGAGGGCACGACATTAACGAGTGCCTCACCTTGGTCTGCAGGACACCGAAGTACATCTATACACACGTATGTACTCCCAAAAATAACAGGAATAGTCCAGTGTTCAAGCAGTTGTTGTTCTGAACACGAGTTACAGATCCCTGTGTCACCACAAGGATACACTTCCGAACACCACGCAACAACTAACGAGACACCTTTCTATTAAACTACTAAAGCACCTTTCAATCAACAACCTGGAAGCTTTCCAGCACTCACTAGGAAGTACAGTGTCACTTCTTTCTGGATGCAGTGGAGGGCTGTTCTAAAAATATGCCCACACAGGAAATACCTATGAACATATCCGAGAGATTTCAGTGCTTCCTGTTAATACAGCGACGGCAAACTGCCCGCGAGGTCAATGCGGCAACTGCTGGATTCACCTTCAAAAAACTGTAGCTGTGTTTTGTGATCCTCGTTTGGTCATATCTGAGTGTGCACATACAAAGTACAAATATAAATTCATCATATAAGCAAACAGCTCAACCTTACAGTCTTCATCAACACTTTTTTTTTTTTGAAAGAGGCCCAAATATGAAGACTATTTTTGCCATACTCCATGAAAGAAAATTCAATTCCTGTTTTTGAAGTGTCCAAAATGTTTTAGCTGAAATAGCCTAAAAATCACATTTGTTGTATTTAATATAAGCTAAGAACGTAACCAGAAAGAATGGCAGAGACCCAACACGACAGCAATTAACCTCCTCCTGTGCTCACACTGGACTGCTTTTCTCCAGCAACTCAGTTATGACTGATTCAACCACAGAAACGAGGAGGACAGGATGAAACGGACAGGTTAACTCCGTGGTCACGTACAAGAACTTCCTCCAAAATAAGGAGGTGCTGCAGGGGGGGAACTCACCAGAAATATTTCTTTTAGAAATATACTAAGTGGCTGCACCATAAACCACATCAAACGTCAGCCCTTTGATACTGGGAGAGAAACAAGAGCTAATGCAGAGGTTAGCCCTGAAGATCCTTGGCAGTAAAACTGGGTAGTTTTCCATTTGACACCACAGAGAAGAAGCAGCCACAGAAAGGTGACAGGGTGAGCAGCTCCATAAAGCAACTTGCAAAAAACCACAGCTGCTCGTGTTCCACACCAGAGAAAAGGATGATCAGAAACACGGAACACAGGATGAACAAAGCTTACACAGAGTTTCAGGTTAGAGACAGCCGTTCAGAGAACGTGCAAAATCTTGATGTAGAGCTGCATTAAATACACTGAACCCACTGGGCATCAGATGGAGGACTTGATGCCAAAACAGTCATTTAATATGAAATCCTTCAATAACGATGAACATTACCTATGCTACGGGACGTGTTCCCAGTGCTAAATCTTAACGACATTTATAAGCACCACAGCAGCACTGACAGCAGCAATGAAAAGTGAACACGCATCATATTCTCCAGGCCGGACAGTGCGGACCTGGAAAAACAGATACTGAAGTTCATAGTCCGCTACTCAGATGCAGTGGTCCAACTCTGCACCCGGTTGCGCAGGGAGCTGGTGAGGTCTCCAGCCATGGAGGTATTAAAAACCGGACCGAGCACAGTCTTGGACAACTTGCTCTGCCTGACCCTCCTCGAGCAGAGGATCAGGACAAGATGATCTCAGGAGGTCCCATCCATCCTATCGGATGCTGTGATTCTCTCCACGCACAATGATGCATGTTTTCGTTACCCGTACCAACTGAATGCTGCTGTTTGTTGGAAAGTAAATACATGTAACATAGTGCACAAGTTAATTATCAGTGCCTATCATCTGCTGGAAATTCCTCAAAATATCAAAAGCCACTTTTGGAATATAGTTTGGAAATATTGGTTATTCTCCCTAAATTCAACTTTTAAACTAACAGATGAAGACTGAAAGGAAGAGAGATAGGTGAGCTAGCTCCTCACCTACTCCTCTGCTTAGCTACTGCTCGCTGCCTAATCTGTGACAGGAATCTAAAGAGAAAGAAAGATCAAGAAAGGAGTTTGAAAGGAACCACATTTAAATAGCACCCCATTTAAGAGTCTTTAAACGTCCTCCGAAAAGCTCAGTTACAGTTTCACATGTGTGAGCACACTGCAGGAAGACAGAAATACTCTTTTTTATTATTATTATTATCATCATAAAGGATTTGAAGGTTTCACCACTCCCCTCGAACAGAGCCTGGTCAGAACTGCATCAGCTGTCAAGCCTGAACGGCCAAAGAAACACTGCAGAAAGAGGGGATTTGTTCTGCTGCCTGTCCCCTCCACTTCCTAGCAGTCACCGCCAACAAATACTGTAAACAGATTATTCTCCTTTCCTAACGTATGTCGAAACCAAACACTTTGACATTTTCCAGCTGACTTCCTGTTCCACGCTCACTTTTTAATACTCATTGACAGCATGTAATTCTCCCACAGACACTGTGAGATTTAGATTCCCACATTTCGTTTTCACAGTGCAGCACCTTTTCCCAGACATTCCTCACTTCTGACCTTGTACATCAAGTAAAGACACTGAAGGAGTTTGCTGTGCCAGGAATTGTAACGAGTAAGTTGGTTTCTGTAACTGTAAGCAAGGCATAGGAATGGTTCTCTTACTGAGATGATCTTTACACTCTTTTGGTCTCACAACAAATTAGTGATTTTGAAACTATTATTATTACTGAATAGCATTCCTTCCAAAATACCTCAGCAGTTAAACATTTAACTGCTAGTTTGCCTACAAGGTAGGGAAAAAACACCCCAATTTGACTTCATTACAAACAATTTTTTTGCAACATTAAGCAAATTAACTACATTTAAAGTACATGACTTGTTGAAAGAAAATTTAAAGCAATTCTTTTCAAAACCACATTGTCTTTGCCTTCTTTATAATCACTGCATCAGAGGGATTCATATCTCAGTACCTCAAACTGCAAAAGGTCATCAACATCTGAGAGACAGCTCTTCTAAACAGACCATCTACAAAGCCTTAGAAAATCTTGTTGAGGCTTAATAACTAATTTATGTAAGATATACACAGCCAGTGGCCCCAGCTGTCAACTATTCTAGGTGATCATGTCATGTAATAATCTTTCTTATGCCACATACCCAGATGAGGTTCGACAGCATTCTACAAGTTACATAAACAAAACCCAAAGAAACCCAAACCATTCATTTTAGGCATATCCCTCCAGAAGCCACAGCAATTATCAAAGGATAAAATTAACCACAGAACTTTTACAGTTTCTTTGGTCTCAGAATCATGCATACCATGAAAGCCTGTAGAAATATCAATTGGTGTAACTAATTTGCCAGCTTATTAGCAATGCAGCCAGCAAGAGCACAGCACTGATTAAACCAGCTGAATTCTACTTCGTTTAACGATGCTACTAAGAAACAGCCACAGCACACAGTTCCCAGGCTGCGCTAACGACAGCAGAACACCACCACCTGAACACTCTGCTTTTTAAAATGGTTCCCACTAAAAACATGCAGGCAAATCAACTTAAAGTTGGTTTGCAGCAACCTAGAACAACCCAGCAGAAACCTGTTAGTAACTAACTCAAGCTCCCCTTTAGTATAATTCATCCTTTTCGTGAATTCATACACAGACTTTTCTTCTTTTTTGGTAGTAGTTTTTGGTTTGGTTTGGTTTTGTGGGTTGTTTTTTTTTTTCAGTTTGTTTTGTTTTTTAAAAAAGAATCAGTAAAGATGTATCTTTGCCAAACAGAGGACCTTAAAATGAACTCTCAATTACATTGCTTTTCATGTAAAATAAAGACCAATAATTGATTGGGACTTCCATGTTGTTCTCAGGAAATGAAAAACAAATTTTAGGAAAAAAAAATAATTAAGGCTTGGTCCACACCTCTCCAATTTTTCGCAATGAACTACAAAGCACAGACTTCTCTCTGAGTGTACATGCTGTGAGGATTTAAATCCATCCTTTCAGGCTTTCTGACAGCACCCTCCTCCAGAGCAGCCCAACACAGCAACACACACCAGTGTGAACCACACAGCCCCTCCACGGCCCTGCACCAGTGCGGCAGCCAGTGCCGGGCGTGGGCATGGCCCAGGCAGCCAGCCCTGGCAGCTGCGGGGAGCACAGACCCAGGGTCTCACATTCCATGCACCAACAAAAAAGGCATGCTGGATTTTTTGTGTCCAGCATAGTTTGAAAAGAAAAAAAATAACACAGGTGTATCTTAAAGCGTAAATTTATGAAATATTAATTCCTTTGCATTTCAAAGCTGTATTTAACTTCATCTTAAACTACACAATTTTTTTTGTTGGTAACTTCAAATCAGATACTCTGGGCAGTCTGTTGTGTGGCCACATGAGCCTACAAACACTGGCGCTAGAAAAAGGGAGCTGTCAGGTAACCAGGGAAACAGATTCTGGCAGCAGCATCAGTCTATACCTACCAAATTGACTGAGAAAACATGATTTATGCTTTAAGCTGCTGGAGCTACCTTACAGAAAACCTAAACAAGAGCTAAATTGAGACCTCAAGATTTGGATTAGTAACAGCAGTTGCAAATTGGTCAATTAAAAAAAACGTATTTGGAGACACCTTTTATTTTGGAAGGGAAAACAAGACAACAAACTTCAGCCAAAGACTCCAGTAGCAAGTAAAAAGACCTGCTTCAACACATTCTGAGATACTCTGACTTTGTCTGGCTATACAAGGATCAAATACTCACAACAGACAGCTGACTCCACGTTGATCTCAGGGGCTTATAGTGAAAAACAATCTTTTCATCCGATTTCTGCTCTCGAGGCTCAGACTCTTCATCAGAATCTATGTCCAGAGCTTTTTCTTTATAGTTCTGATATAATACAGCGTTTTCTATAAAATAACAAGACTATGTCATTAATTTCTAGAAAGTTAGCTTAGTGGCTTCCATAAAAATGAGAAGTAACATTTAAACAATGAGAGAAACCAAAAGGTCTCTGCGCCGTTCACAAACTCCGTGAGACAAAGACAGGATCTCATTTAGGATGGACAATGGTGCAGTACAGTAACAATGGATCACTGTACCACTACCAAAAAGATCCACACTGACTGAATTAAAGAACAGATGCGTCCTTTGTCTAGAAAAAAAACAGAAAACAATTTTTTCTTCCTTGGTTTGCAGTACAATGTTCCATAATCAGCTAGCAATCCAGAAATGGGACCAGCGTGTCAGTAGAGCAGAGTCACTCATCTGGAGGTCTGGCTATTTTAATCTACAAAACCATTATAAGCCCACTACCCACACCAACTTTCACTCTGCCAGCTTTAAATACTGTCTTCGCGCTTCACTAAGAGAAGGAAACAATCCAAATTTCAGAAATTTGAGGTCAGAGCTATTCCAAACAGAAACTTTAAAACTTGCTTGAGTAAGCATGAGGCCTATGAACCTTCAGACAAAATACTCATCATATATTCCAGTATTAATTCAGTAATATCCGTGGCAAAGAAACACAGGTGCGAAGCACACCCTTTCCACTTCCCAACCTCCTCCACCACACATCCTTTGCGAAAGTAGACACAAAAGGACAGAGAAATTCAAGACTAGAAAAACCAACAGACAGATTAAGTGTTAAGAAATCAAGCTCTAAAAGGTACTTTAGAGATAGGCCAGGCTTTGGATAACATCCCATCTTCCTCTGCAAGAGAAAGGGGAAGGTCTGGCTGCTCCACACACAGGTGCAACTCGTGAGGTCGTACCCCAGGCTGGGTGGATCTGTTTCACCTGCCCCAACCACAAACCCCTGGCTGAGCACTCTACCAGGTCTGGCCCTTTGAACTTGCTCTTTGGAATGTGTCTATAGTTTATGAACTTTTAAAACAGGTAATTGCATACCACACCAGAAATGAATTCTGAGGGGCACTACAGAGAAAGTTATTAGTGGGGATCAGTCCAAGATAAGAGGGAGCCATTGGAAGAGAATTTAGAAAGCCTCATTAGGAGATAGTGTGAGAAAAGATGAAAATAAGAGTAAGACAGGGTGATGCAAATAGAGCAAAGTGCAAAGTTCTAAAAATAGAAACAAGAGGAAAAGGAAGGTAACACAGCCACCAAGATGATCTTAAGGAAGCACTAAGCAGAGAAAAGCCAAGAGAGTAGCAGTTCCATGGACTCGCAGTCAGGAAATAATCTTTTTCCTGTTGAAACACTGGGACAAGCAGCAAACTCGGCAAAGCCCAGAACTAACGAGTAACATAAAAGAGCAGATACGTGGACAGTGTTTTTCTGACACTTTAACTTGAAGACTAGGTAGCAGGAAAAGGAAAGAATCACAAAGTCAAGGAATTCACCCCAGCACCCTTGGCTTACGAGGAAAGGAGAGAAACAGCTGCATGAACCATAAACTCAGAGACTAACAGCTCAGGTGCCTGCTGCAAGTGAGGACCCCAAACCCACCAGCTGACCCCCGAAAGCTGCGTCTTGCACCTGAGAAGGGCCACAGGACAGACAGGAAGGCCAGCCCAGCAGGAGGAACAGGCCTCCTCTGGGTAACTCTACAGAACTGTTATGGCTGAGACAGACACATCCACCAGTTCATCTTTTAGGGGAGACAGCAGTTCAAATCGAAAATAAGCCCTTCCACTAAAACTTCTTTTCAGCCTGCCATTCTATATTCTTTAAAACAGTCCCTAAAGTATGTCTAGTGCCAAAATGATGGTTCTGTATTTTAGTCAGTTTACTGAAAAACGAGGTACTTAGTCTTTGACTACGTAAAAAATAAGTGTGCAAAAAGATCCTGAAGTCATTTTCTCTTGTGACTGAGCGTATTACCAAGTCTGTACAGAAAAGAGCTTACCTTCCCCATCAAACGTCCCTTGTCCTTTCAGCATCTTCTTCTGATAATTTTGACAGGAAAGAGAGAGATATACACATTAAAAAATGAACACAAAATAACCAACACTAACAAGAACTTCGGTTTTATTTGATACTTAGGCACTCAATTAAAGGGCCCTACTCTCTAAACGTCTGATGTTGGACAAGTATTCATGAAAACAATTGCTTCATCAGAGAAAGTGAAAAGCTACTCTAGTTTTCCCTCTTTCATGCACTGTTTATACATATTTATTCCCAATGCTTCGTTTTTTCCTGTCTTTCAAAACCAAAGCGTACTAACTTTCCAAGAGTTGAGGGAACTTGTAACTCATCCCACTGGCACTGGGCTTTCCTACCAGGATACGAGGCACGCGGCGGAGCTTTCCACACACTGCAAACAACCACCACGTTAAGTATGTTGTAAACCAACGTCTTGAGACCAAAACAAACCTTTGAAATAAAGGAGCTGGTTTAGTGCAACAAGTGCTATGGTCTAAGAAGTCTATTTAAAAAAAACCCAACACACCAGCAAAGAGAGTTTTGTGTGTAAAGGCAGGAAAATGTCACGTCCTCCTGTTTTAAACTGTTTAAACTTACTGTTAAAGTCTACTACCAAAACAAACCACCTCCCTACTCAGTACAAGTTCACAACTTCATCTATCACTACTTCACCACTTGTAGCACTTTCACCGAAGCTTTCATAACCAGAATTTTTAACTTGTCTGAAAATTGTCATAAAGCTGAAAATTATTTTCACAGCTACGGCATCAGCCCTTAGCCTGGAGTGCTTAATTGCAATTCCAAACACTCTGCAGAAATCTACTAATGTATTTTTTTAAAAGTAACAAATTATATTTTAAAAAAAGGAAATACAAGATTACAATATGATATGTTCAAGTAAAAGAGTATTTTCAGTAAGTCTTTATAATTTAATTTTAATATATTAACATTCAATATAAACCTACTACTCCTAAGGGATTACAAAGAACTAAAAACAGGCATTCTGCTTTTATTTACAGGCATTAAAATTAAGCTACAAAAATCATACCTGAAGTGGTCTCTACCAATTTAAGAATCACACTCTGATTTTCAAAAACACTTCAAAAGTAACATCTCAGACTAAGCAGTAGGGAGGAAGTTTATTTTTCTGTCAGTCTATTTACTCTAGCAGGCAGACTTTATTAAGGCAATGTCCCTTTTCTTTTTTCCTGTTTACTACTCTCTGGGAAACGAGTTTTAAAGTTGGATTGTGAAAGAAAACCTCGAAGTGCCGGGGAATCCGTCAGGAATGCAGGCACGAGGCTGCCCAGATTTCCACAGAAACACATCCCTGAAGCCTCCGCCACTTCACTTCGGAAACACCACTGTAAGTGATCTGTGAGACTCATCAATAACTACGAAAAGTCTTGTGGCAGGCAAAAGGAAACGGAAAAAATCCCAGCCTTTATAGAAAACCGAGAGACCGCAAATCACGCTCCCGCGTAGCCTCAACCACTCCAACCAAAGTGTCCCCGACCAGCACAACTCACCTTTATCCTCCCCAGGCTCGAAAACTTCTCTTTATCTTCAACAACCGCTTTAAGTATGGGCTGGGACATTCTGTTTTTTTTCTTAAAATCCGAAGAGCCGTCGAAGTCCACCCCGCTCACCACGGCTCTGCGGTAGGACGTGGACCTCAGGCCTCGCCTCAGGGACCCCGGGCTGTCCAGGTCGCCCCCGGCCTCCTCGTCGCCGCCGGCTGCCAGGGGCAGGCTGAGGCTCTCCACCATGCTGCGCGCCTTCAGCCCCCTCCTGCCCGCCTCGGCGCTCTGCCCGCCGCCTCTGCCCGCCGCCTTGATCTGGGAAGCCAAACTCTTGGGGATGATCTGCTGCGTGCCCACCTTGAGCGCGGCGGGGCTGTTGGTGCTCAGCACCACGGGGGGCTCCTGCGGAGCGCCGCCCGGCTCCGGGGCCGCCGCCCGGGGAGCCGCGGGGGGCCTGGGCGGCGCCGTGTCCGGTGTGCTGGGAAGGCGGTCAGCGGGCGAAGGTGCGTTTCCCGGCGGTGAGGGCTGAGCGGTGGCTGCAAAAACGATCCGTTCCTGCTGCGGCGAAAGCGCGGACGGAGCGGAGATGCCGAGGGGACGTCCCGGACGGCCGCCCGCCGGGGTGACGGTGCCGTTGGCTGTAACGCCGACAGGGCTGTCCGGAACCAGGGCGAGCACCCGGGACGGCGGCCCAGGGGAGCCCGCTATACGGGCTGGAGGCCGCACCTTCCCGTTGGACACCGATCCCATGCTGGAACCGAGAGACGACGGGCCGTTCCGCAGCGCTCCGCTGCCCGGGCAGGCGCTGACGGTGCCGGCGGGCTGAGTCACCGTGAAGGCGCACCTGTCCTCCACGGGAAAGTCGGTGAAGAGCACCCCGTTGGGGCTCTGGTACGACTGCGGCCGCGGTTTGCTCCAGGCGCGGTGCTGCGGCCGGGGGGTCGACCTCCTCTTCCACCGCGGCGCCGCGCTGTCCGTGGAGAGATCCGCCTCGCCCGCCCCATCCATCGCCCGACCCCCGCGGCCGCTGCGCCCTCAGGGCGGCGGCGGCGGCACCTCCGGCCCGGCGCCCGCTCCCTGCAGCTCGGCAAAGGGGAAGCGAGCGGCACCGCTCGTCAGGCCGCGGCAGCCTCGCGGGCGCGGAGCCGCGGGAGAGCGGAGAGGCAGAACCGCCGCCGGCCCGCGCCCACCCCGCGCTTCCCGCCGGCCGCGGGCCGCCGCTCCCACCTGCGAGCAGCCCGCGCTGGGCCGCCCGGCCCCGGCGGCGCGGAGGGGAGGGGAGGGCCCGTTCCCGGTCGCGGTCCGCCCTCCCGGTCACAACCGCAGCGCCCGGGGCCTCACCTCATCACGGCACGGCACCCCTCGGGGGGCGACGGCGGCCTCCCCCCCCCGCGACCTGCAGCTCGGCGGCGCGCAGCCCTCCCGCGGCCCGGCCCCGCCGCCGGGCCCCTCCCTGCCCTCCGCCCCCGCCGAGCGCGGGCCAGCGCCGGGCCGCGCAGGTAGCGGGGCGGCGGGCGGGGCCGCGCTCCCGCCGAGCGGAGAGGCGGGCGCTGGGCGCGCAGGGGCGGCCCGGCTGCAGGGAAAAGTAACGCGGGGAAGGCGCCCGGGCCCGGGCCTGGTAGGGAGGAAGCGGAGTCGCGCCGCTCCGAGTTAATTTACCTCAGGGAGTTCCCGCGCAGCGCGGGCTGCCGCGGGCAGGAACGGCACCCGGACCGGTGCCGGTGGGCGGGAAAGCCGAGCAGCCGCCGGGCGCTCGGGGCCTTTTTCCAACCGCGCAATTCCAAACAATGTGCTGGGGGGATGCACGAGAGCCCGCCGCGCTGGGAAGACGCTGGGTTTGCGGCTCGGCGCGCACCGCCCGCCGCGGGCTGCTCCAGGGAAAAGGAGCAGCTTTGTGCTAACAGAGCAGGGACAAACCGGGAATCTCTGCGAATCCCGACAAATGGCGTCACCCTGAAAACCGTGTGCCTGTAAAACGCTGAAACTGAACCGTGACTGTCGCACAGTGTGTAACAGACACGGGTCCAAGGAGAACGGAGCAGGTTTTAAAAAGCGAAAGAGAACGAAAACGCTCGTGTTTTCGTGCCAGCGCTCGCACGGGTGCTGCCCTGCCGCTGCCCAGGTCCTGCAGCCCAGCCAGGGCCACCGCTGCCCACACCGCGGGTGCGGGCACAGCCAGGAGGGGAGAGCTCAGGGTCCCTGAAACAAGCACGGACACTTTTTGTGTTCTACTACACTCAGCAGCAAATACAACAGGCCCTTACTTCACTATCTGCTTCTCTGCAGTTAAAATTTGTCTCTGTTTGACTAAAATAACCATCGCTATAATTTAAAAGCCATCTTGTCCCCGTGTGTAGAGCACGTGGCATGAGTAATTATTTAGCTGCGCTACCGATTGTCACATTGGATATCACCATCGAAAATAACGTAGAATGCTTTCCTGGAATTGAACCACAGAACTTGTCAGGCTTCCCTCCAACGCATAAACGATCGCATCCAGGTGTGATTTGTGTTCCTGTGTAATGTGTCTGATCCAGATCGGCAGAACAGAAACACCTGGAATACTTGAAGACGCTCAAGTCCAGGCCCTGCCTTCACACCTGGGCCACCCCGCAATCCAGAGGTTTGGAGATGGGAATAAGGCACTGAAGGACCTGCGGCACACACCTATTCCTGGCAATCTCAGCCTTCGATCTCTGTTTTTCTGCCACCCAAATTAGTGGTGAAACATTCGGGTCATTTACATCTAAGTGGGCTTCAGGAAAGGGCAGCTGCCGGGCATGGAAGGCTTTGTTCAGCTGACGCCTTTCCTGCCACCCGGCTGCGAGGGCACTTGGCTTTCATCACCTGCAAAAGCCAACCTGATCTCTCCTCAGATTTTCACTGAAAGAGAGTAACACAAAAAGCTTTGATGTGGAGGCCGGGCCCGAACCACACACCAGCAATACAAAGGAATCTGGCAGGTGCCAGGCGAGGGGAGCCCGGGCACCCGGGAACCCCTCGGGGGCTTCCTTGGGGCTGGAGACCACTGCGGGCTTTGCTGGAGGGAGGTCTGGGGGGTTTTTGGCCCCGCACTATGCATCTGTGACACACGGGCTTACAGAATCATAGAATGGTTTGGGTTGGAAGGGACCTTCAAGATCATCCAGTTCCAACCCCCTGCTACGGGCAGGGACACCCTCCACTACACCAGGTTGCCCAAAGCCCCATCCAACCTGGCCTTGAACACTTCCAGGGATGGGGCAGCCACAACCTCTCTGGGTAACCTGTTCCAGTGCCTCACCACTGGAATTTCTTCCTTAGATCTAATCTAAATCTCCCCTCTTTCAGTTTAAAGCCATTGCCCCTTGTCCTGTCACTACATGCCCTTGTCCAAAGCCCCTCTCCAGCTTTCCTGTAGCCCCTTTAGGTAATGGAAGGCTGCTGGAAGGTCTCCCCGGAGCCTTGTCTTCTCCAGGCTGACCAGCCCCAACTCTCTCAGCCTGTCTCCATAGCAGAGGTGCTCCAGCCCTCAGATCATCTTCGTGGCCTCCTCTGGACCCACTCCAGCAGCTCCATGTCCTTCTGATGTTGGGGACCCCAGAGCTGAACGCAGCACTGCAGGTTTTTTGGCCCTGCACTATGCATCTGTGACACAGGGGGTTCCTGAATGAGCGATGAGAGCTCTGTGCTCAGGGTGGCAAAGGCACACACAGGTTTAGAAAACTGTGCCAGTCGCTGTGGTTGGCAGCAGCAAGGGGGGTGGTTCGTGTCCCTGAGAGTATGTTTAACCAAGAAGCCCCGCCGCGTTTCTGCCTGGCAATGCCAAATCTTGCACTGATGCTCAGGAAATCTGAAAGCTGAGGTGATGATTGTGTTTGTTACAAAACAGGAATTTAATTAGACAAGAGCAGAGAACTGTAACAAAGAGAAGGGCTATCATCAGACTTGATGGCAAACTGTATTGCAAAGGCTGCCTAACCTAAGCGTACACGTGAGATGGAATCGGAGGAGAAAGGGCCCAGGGTCACCTCCGACGGGATATAGTTCACTCTGGTGCATCAACGCATGCCTCACTTCCAGAGTGCAAATTTTCCAAGTCCAGCAAAATAACCTGCTTATTTAAAGATGGGGACCCACTTAAGCTCCTGACTAAACTTGAAGGGAGAAGGGACAGAAAAAAAAAGTTAGATTTTTAATTGTTCTCTCTAAACTTGCAAGAGTTCATGTATCACCGAATCAGAAAAAATTAGAGCAGGTTAAAAGTGCTCTCTTATCTTTAACATATATTAAAACTATTATTTATACTAACTCTGTTTAGTAGGTAGTAAACAATCAGAAAAAATTACAGAAGAGAACATAAGGAACAGCCAACCATATGCACATAAACTTCAGATGTATTAATTCTTCTGCCAGAAGAATCCAGGAAAAGCAAAAATCTTACTAAGAATTAAATTAAGCAAAGCCCAATTAAATTAAAATTGACAAATTTGTGCGTCTTACAAATGAGACGAAACTTCAAATTGCCACACCAACTTCAAACAGCCAAAGCACACCAGGAGAAGCCACAGGCATAATCTAAAATGCCAGTTCAGTTGTCACTTAGGATTTCACAGCCTGATGCATTAATTATAAAGAAAATTCACACACAGAATTAGTTCTAAAATTCTCAACTTCCCACAAAATTGCCAAGGAATTGGATATAGTTGTGGCATATTACTTAATTCGTAAATCCCAATTGTTAATAACGGAGGTAATCAGCTTTTAGGAGATTATTCTGTTACACATACTTATTAACTATGATGCAATTACTGGAATAATTTCTGTTTGTGAACAGCCACCTCAGTGTTCACCTTCACACACAGTAAAAAAGTAATAAATCTCTTACAATGAAATTGTCATCATAGGAAAAGTAGAATCGACTATACAATTTAAGAGAAGAAAGAAATTTGAACGAAGTTATGAAGAGCTCATGCGAAGCAAGGTCTCAGTATAGAGTCACTGAAGGACTTTCCTAGAAGTGGAGAAACCCGACATGAGCCGAGTCGCGGCAGGGAGAGCGTGTGCTCCCGCAGGGCCGCCGCAGGCACAGCGCAGTCGCCTGCCCAGTGCAAAACCTGAACCACTGAACGCCCTGTGCTGGAGAGGGCAGGAATCCACCAGTACAGCTTTCAGCCGTGCCTTCACAGCGATTGGGTTAATCCAGTTAATGACCTCGAACGTTTACTGGTGACAATCCACCATTTCCTAGCTAGCACGAAAGACCTAAAAGCCAGTGTCGTGCACTTTGCACCAAACCAGAACGCATTTCTACACCCCTGTGCCACTAAACATTCCAGGACATCCAGGAGACTGTGTTTATCATGACCAGTACGAGACAGATGGAGATTAGAAGACATGCACAGATGTTTTCAGTGGTGATTGTGGTTATTCCCTGAAAATCTACCAGGGAAAATGGAGGATTATCCATCTTTTCCCTACATCCGAATGAAGAGCACGCTTTTCCTCTCTGTGAAGTCAGGGAAGCATTAGTGAGTCTCTGGCTTTATCTGCAAACTAAATGCCTGTGCTTCGCGGTCCGAACGCAGCGCTCATGGCATGCGTCCTGTGGGATAATTTTTAATAGATGGCACTGTAATCTCTGTCAGACTGTACGTATTTTAGGTACGTTAAATACATCATTTTCCTCTCTCCGTCTCAGTACAGCAGATCTGTATCTTGTCACTCAGATCCAAATGAGAGATCCTCTCGAGATAACAAGCCAACAAGTAACAGTAAGATTAAACAAAGCTTTGGAAACATTACAGGTTTTAATAGATGCCTTTTTGTGAGATCTTAATGTAAAAATCAAATGTTCACGCAGTAACTTACAGGAGATGTGTAAAAACTCAGAGCTGGGACTGTGCTTTCTGGCAGACAACAGAAGAGGAAGAAAAATACTTGGACACTTTGTATGTTCAATTTCAAAACCATCTGAAATCTATCATCGAGCTCAGGGCTCTCTCTCTGATGTGTGCTGGGCCGTAGCTCTCCAACCTTGCAAATATCTAGAGATGTTCAGGAAACTCCTGTAATTCAGTGATTTTAAATAAACTAACTTATTCTGTTTGCTGTATCAGTGCTTCTTAGTCCATACTTTTGTCAGTCCTCTCTGTCTCCCAGTCAGTTTTAGGGTTGTCCTGTGTAAGGAGCGTGAAGCAAAGAGCTGTGAGAGAGGAAAATGCAGCAGAAATAACTCCCGTGCATCTGCTGTGAGCTGCATTACTTCGGAAACTGTCCTTTCCCAAAACTAGGTCCCAAAACAGCCTTGCCCCTGGGACTGCAGATCCGTGCAGATGGGGCTCACAGCTCCTTCGCTGCAGCCGCCTCCTGCAGTTGGCATTTTCGGCAACACCCGTCCCGTCTGTGCCTGCCGAGGGAGGGCAATGACGGGGCTCCACGTGCCTCCCTGTTGCTTCACGGCATCGAAATCGACTGTGTGTCTCAGCTGTACTACCTGGCAGCTATGAAATATTAATATAACATTCTTTCTAAAATCTTCTCCTGCCATGACTTTGGGCAGTCTGCTTACAGTCAGCTGAAAACGAGCCGACTGTTCTCAGACGATTAGTGCCAGTCTCAATCCCATAATTAGCATGCACGAAGGAGTAAGACCATGACTGTCTCACGAAAACCCTGCAACAGGAGTGACAGAGGCCATCGCCAACGGAAGAGAAGACGAGAGGGAGGTGTGATGGAGCCAGGCCGCTGGTGAGATACTCCTGCCCCTGTTCTCTCCACTCAGGCAGGGACACGAACTGCTCGGGCACGCAGCTTCTCACCAGTGAGAGCCAGAATTTTACTGAGCAGGGCACTGGTTACTCCAGCAACGCGCTGCCAGCCGTGCCATGCAGAAAGGGCAGAGCCCGCCTAGTGTCTCCCTCTTTCTTTTTGATACGACTGTAGACTGTGAGAGATTTTACTCTGAATAATGCTCAGCTAAATTTTAAGTATAAATCAATCAAAGACAGCAGAAGATAGGTTCTTTAATTATTTCTGTTTTCCTCTTAATTGTTTTTTCTGTTAAGATAACCAGCAATAGTAGAAAGCTTTGCAGCATTAATGGAAAGCTTTTAGGGGAAAAGCAAATCATATTGTACTGTAGTAATAAAGAATCTGTAAATGCTCATGGAGTATCGAAGTGGAAACAAGATGCTATTCCAGCTGTTAAACTGGGATGTAGCTTGGAACCGAACAGCAGAAAAAGAGTAAGAAAGAATGAACCCCCTGAGAAACATGACTAATGATTGAGGTGCTGCTGCCTCTTTGATTCGTGTCAGGGAAGTTACTGATTTCTTGTCTACATCATCATAAAAATAACCCCGTGTTTATAACACTGAAGCTGATATTACTGGTTACCCAGATGCTTTAACAGCAATGTTTCCTGATAATGTCTCTTCATTTACCACATCGGAAGTCGGTCCAGAGATCATCTCCTGCTGCGAGAGAAGGAAGCTACCTGGCAACTCCATCATTTGTAGAGGTGCTCGGGAATTTTCCAACAGGAAGTATTTGAGATTTCAGTATCTTAGCCAAATTTTGTGTATGTGCATGTCAGATTTTAAATTTTGATGTGAAAACCATTTCCTGACTTGCTTGAATTCTATGTCCCTCTTTGCTGTTACTTTTTATTTTCCAACACAGTTTATATCTACAATACTTGCACCAGTAAAACTCCCATGGACTTTGAGGTAGATAATTAAGTCCAGTGGGATTAGAGCTGTCTTTTGTTAAAGTAGGTAATTTCTGTAAAAGGTTATAAAACTTTCCAAAAGTTACATCTAGTTCTAATGTGTAATGAATCTGAATTTTCAAGAATTGTGAAGCTGAAAACTGGGTCCCTTCATCTCCACTTTGTTTAAATACATTGCTTTTCCAGTTTTTGGACTCCGTTTACATGTTTGAAATTCTGACATACTGTGAATTCCATCTCAGTAATTGTAAGAAGATCGTTTCTACAGGAGAACAGTTAAGGAGAAGTCTCTGAAAAACGTAGACATAAACTCTTTTAACTGATTCCTATAGTTCATACGATGTTGCTATTTAAACAGTTCAGCAGGAAGATAAGGTAATTCAAACATTTCCTGACAAAAGGACTGAGGCACTGCTTGCCATAGCTGAGGACATGTTGTGGTTGCTATTAGAAACTAAAGAAAAGTTGGGAGCCTGCAGAAACATGGCTTTGCAGCTAAAGGATGCTATTTTCTGTGTCTGCTCTTTCTTTTTTCTTTGTCTGCACAGAAAATGCCTGCACCAGTGACAGGAGGAAGAGAGGATCATTACTGTGGCTACTCTCAAAAGAGCTGCTTCTTATTCATTAAGTTTGGGGTTTTGTTGGGTTATTTTGTGTTTTTTTTTAAAGGAATGAAGATTCTGCTCATACAGAAATAAAAAAAAATGTGGAGAACCACTATGTTTTTGATCTGCTTCCTTAATGACAGATAATAATTCGTGGGTTTGATTCACCACTGTCATTCCTTGCAGTCGCAGCAGGAGTCACCTGTTCCGCAGCCCCTGCCACGCTGTGGCCATCCAGCCTCCTCTGCGTGCCTGGACTTGGCCAGTCCACTCTGCAGTTTCAGGTGGGATGCGGGTCCACTTGCCCACTGCTGATTGCTGAACCCACCTGCTGGGTAACTCGGACCACTCGGAACTGGGCGCTGCCATCCCTACAGGAGAGGCTGAGATTTTCCAGCCTGAATCTCTCAGGTTAGATACCGAAGCCCCGTTTAGTGGCTTACCTAAATTGGGCTGATTTTCAGAAACGCTGAACCTGGTTTAGTTTCAAACAACTGCACAACTGATTAATCCACAGTCATGCACCAGATTTCCCCTTTGCCGTATTAAAATGCTGGAATTTTAGGAATGCCATAGCAACGATCAGAAAATGAGGAAATCTGGAGTGCGAGGCATGGAAGCTTGTCTCTGTTTTTCTCTAATGAGCTGAAATTCTGAAGTGTGCCTTTCCTCCTTAAACTCCAGTTTCCCATTTGTACTCTCCACGTTCAGATTCCATGCTTCACTTCGCTTTTTGGCTGAGGTTCCGTCAGCGGAAACTATGCATCAACGCATGCGTACCGGGCGAGATCCCAGTTCTGCGTTACTGACTTCAACAGGATTTTGGCTGCAGTAGGACTAATTGGACCTGAATAACCGTGAGTTTGACAGAATTCCCCGAGCTGCTTAGTGAGAGGCCATTCTCACCTTTCACCAGTGCTTCCACACGGCAGTGCACTACGCACAATATATTGTCCAAGTAATGCACAAGGACTTTCTCTGTTATAATTTTTTTTTTGGCAATAGCAGTATTTATACGGTTATTCCTTTCCTAAACATTTTGAAAAATTGGCACTTCTTCATCTTCAAGCTATTATAAGGGTTCCTAATTCAACTCTGAACACACTAATTAGCTCAAATACATTTTAATTAGTGGGATTTGTTGTTCCGTGTGCCAAAATTCAACTGTATGGTTTCTCTATGTTCAAGTAAAGTTGTCTCTTTTCCAGTCAGATTTATGCTCTTATTTTCTAGCAGTCATTTAAGTGTTTTTCTCATTTAGGAATAATTTCTATTTTATTATCTAGGTCCTTTTTTCATCCTTCACCTTGACTGTGACATATTTCCTAACATACCATAGAGAACTTCAGAGTTCATGTATATCTCTGCTTCTTAGAAGATCCTTAAGAATGAAAAGACACATCCCAGACTGAACCCTCTGTTTTCTCATCCCCTACACCATCATTTTCAGAACTGATTACCTTTCTTCTTCAGACAATAAGCCCTTCTGAAATAATGTTCATCATTCACTTCTCTCAAATAACTTTATGTTAATATAGGACACTATTAATAGTGAACACAATTAGATACGCAATGCACAAGAACCTGTATAGCTCTACCAAAATAATTCTCATACTTAAATTACACATTTTTATGTGTGTATGTATCTCTCTACATATGTATATATAAAATAAGTACACAAAACCCCAAAGCACACCTCAGCACTTAGATACAGCACTTCTGTGTTGAACGCACAAGCATTAACCAAGCAACTCAAGCATCTCTTAAAAGTACTTGTCTTAGCACCTGGTTAGCTTGAGTGCTGTCACTGCACTTTGCTGTTAAGGACCGTTCTCCCCAGATTATGGTCAAGTCATGAAGACAAGACATGTCAAGTCATGAATGACATGCCCGTGACCAGCCAGGAGTCATTATATAAAGCAGGATTGGTCAGGGAGTCACACACTTCGGCCCCACGTCTGCTACATCACTGCTGCAAGAAGAAATCCAAAACTGGCCACACCAGAGCTTTACACAGCTGAGTATCTCTCCTGTACGAAGGAGATCTCCAGCTGTCCTTTCCGATCTCCCTTCTAACGGCCTGTGCTCACCACAGAACAGTAAAAGCAACAGCAGAGAACCTGGGTTTATTTTCAAACACAACTTTGCTAGCACTGCATCCCCACTGTCAGAGACACCAGGAAGTTCTTCCCCCTGCAGTAGCGCAGCACTGGGCAATGTCTCGGCGGACAACGACAACGTGCTTGTGCCACAAAGCGTTAGAGAAGCACAATTTATGGAGCACATTTATTGCATGGTTTGTAGATAGTAGTTCTGGCAATTGGAATTCTACAACCGATAGGTGCTGGCATGAGGAAGACAAAAAGGAGAGGGGTTATTTAAAACAGAATATTGCAGGAAAGACCTTCAGCTGAAACAACAGCACGTCAGAAGCAGAGTGAGAAGTCTGAGAATTCATACACCACTTCCAACAAGACTACAGGAGCCCAGGTAGTGTTCTCTTCAGTCCCTTTAGTGGCAGGAAAGAACACAGGAAGGAATAGAAAATCAGATTTGATTAACAGATGGCTCAGAGGCTGGTGTCACCGACGGAAATTTGGTTTCTTTGATCATGGGGAGGCTTTCGCTGAACCAGGTCTGATGGCACCGGATGGGACCTGCCTTTCTCAGAGGGGAACCAGGGTCTTAGCTCAAAAGCTAGCAGGGCTCATTGGCAGGGCTTTAAACTAGATTTGAAGGGGGAGGGGGGGAATATCAAGAATGGTAAAGATATGCTGGAAGTATCTGTAGAACAGAAGAAGGGAATTCCAGCCAAGAAGTCAGATCTATACCGCTGTCAGCATGGCACCAGTGCCAGCACCGAGGGTCCAGAAGCTGAGGATGGATCGCAGGTATGTTCGAACGATCTTACACTGCCGTCCAAGAGAACACCTGTCACTCCAGCCAGCGAGTCGGCTTTGTCGGAGGCCCATCTCAAGTGTATGTACACCAACGCACGCAGCATGGGAAATAAACAGGATGAGCTAGAGATGCGTGTACATGAGCAGGGCTACGACCTTATTGGCATCACGGAGACGTGGTGGGACGACTCCTGTGACTGGAGTGTCAACATGGAGGGGTATAAGCTTTTTAGAAAGGACAGGAAGGGGAGACGAGGAGGGGGTGTCGCTCTCTACGTCAGCAACCGGCTGGAGTGCGTGGAGCTTCGCCTGGGGTCGGAGGACGAGCTGACAGAGAGCTTATGGGTCAAGATTAGAGGACGGGGACGGATAGGGGATGTTACGGTAGGAGTCTGTTACAGGCCACCTGGCCAGGAGGACAGAGCAGATGAGGCGCTTTATAGCCAGATAGGAGCAGCCTCGCGGTCACAAGCCCTGGTCCTCATGGGGGACTTCAACCACCCTGACATCTGTTGGAGAGACAATACGGCAGGGCACAGGCAGTCCAGGAGGTTCCTGGAATGCGTGGATGACAACTTCCTCCTGCAGGTGATAGAGGAGCCGACAAGGAGGGGTGCCATGCTTGACCTTGTGCTCACCAACAGGGAGGGACTGGTGGGCGATGTGAAACTTAAGGATAGCCTTGGCTGCAGTGACCATGACACAGTGGAGTTCAAGATCCATGGGGCAGCAAGGAAACCATTCAGCAAGCTCTGTACCCTAGACTTCAAGAAGGCGGACTTCGGCCTCTTGAAGCACCTGATGGGCAAAGTGCCGTGGGAGGCGGCCCTGGAGGGACAAGGGGCCCAGGAAAGTTGGTCCACATTCAAGGAGCACCTTCTCCAAGCTCAGCAGAGGTGCATCCCGACGAAGAACAAGTCGGGCAAAAAGACCAGGAGGCCGGCGTGGATGAGCAAGGAGCTCCTGGACCAACTGAAAATGAAGAGGTTAGCCTACAGAGGGTGGAAGCGGAGACAGATAGCCTGGGAGGAATACAGAGAAGCTGTAAGAGTGACCAGGGATCAAGTGAGGAAGGCTAAAGCCCTAAAGGAATTGAATTTGGCAAGGGATATAAAAAGCAACAAGAAATGCTTCTATAGGTATGTAGGGGACAAAAGGAAGTCCAAGGAGAACATAGGCCCCCTCCGGAAGGATACTGGTGCTCTGGTTACCCGGGACATAGAGAAGGCTGAGGTACTCAATGAATTTTTTGCCTCAGTCTTCACTGGTAAAGCCTCTTGTCTTACCACCCAAGCTGTGGAAAGAACTAGCAGGGACTGTGAGGATGAACCACCGCCCACTGTACTTGAAGACCAGGTTCGAGAACATCTGAGGAACTTGAAGGTGCACAAGTCCATGGGACCTGATGAGATCCATCCGCGGGTCCTGAAGGAACTGGCGGATGAAGTTGCCAAGCCACTGGCTATTGTATTCGAGAAGTCGTGGCGGTCTGGCGAGGTCCCCGATGACTGGAAGAGAGGGAACATAACCCCCATTTTTAAAAAGGGGAACAAGGAGGACCCGGGCAACTACAGACCGGTCAGCCTCACCTCTGTGCCTGGCAAGGTCATGGAGCAGATTCTCCTGGGAACCATGCTAAGGCACATGGAGAGCAAGGAGGTGGTGGGTGACAGCCAACATGGCTTCACCAAAGGCAGATCGTGCCTGACCAACTTGGTGGCCTTTTACGATGGGGTGACAACATCGGTGGACAAGGGTCGACCAATGGATGTCATCTACTTGGACTTGTGCAAAGCTTTTGACACTGTCCCGCACGACATTCTTCTCTCTAAACTAGAGAGTCATGGGTTTGATGGATGGACCACTCGGTGGATAAGGAATTGGCTCAATGGCCGCACTCAGAGAGTAGTGGTCAACGGCTCAATGTCCAAGTGGAGACCGGTCACGAGTGGCGTCCCTCAGGGGTCCGTGTTGGGCCCGGCCCTCTTCAACATCTTTGTCGGTGACGTGGACAGTGGCATGGAGTGCACCCTCAGCAAGTTCGCCGATGACACCAAGCTGTGTGGTGCTGTCGACACGCTGGAAGGGAGGGATGCCATCCAGAGGGACCTCGACAGGCTGGAGAGGTGGGCCCGTACCAACCTCATGAAGTTTAACCAGGCCAAATGCAAGGTCCTACATCTGGGTCGTGGCAATCCCAGGCATAAATACAGACTGGGTGGTGAATGGATCGACAGCAGCCCTGAGGAGAAGGACTTGGGAGTACTGGTGGACGAGAAGCTCAATATGAGCCGGCAATGTGCTCTTGCGGCCCAGAAGGCCAACCGCGTCCTGGGCTGCATCAAGAGGAGCGTGGCCAGCAGGTTGAGGGAGGTGATTCTCCCCCTCTACTCTGCCCTCGTGAGACCTCACTTGGAGTACTGCGTCCAGTTCTGGAGTCCCCAACATAAGAAGGACATGGACCAGTTGGAGAGGGTCCAGAGGAGGGCCACGAAGATGATAAGAGGGCTGGAGCACCTTTCCTATGAGGACAGGCTGAAAGAGTTGGGGCTGTTCAGCCTGGAGAAGAGGAGGCTCCGGGGTGACCTTATAGCGGTCTTCCAGTACCTCAAGGGGGCCTACAGGAAAGATGGGGAGAGGCTGTTCAGGAGGGCCAGTTATGATAGGACAAGGGGTAACGGTTTTAAAATAGAGGGAGGTAGGTTCAGGTTGGATATTAGGAAAAAATTTTTTACCATGAGAGTGGTAGAACACTGGAACAGGTTGCCCAGAGAGGTGGTGGATGCTCCATCCCTGGAGACGTTCAAGGCCAGGTTGGACAAGGCCCTGAGCAACCTGATCTAGTTGGAGATATCCCTGTTCCTTGCAGGGGGGTTGGACTAGATGACCTTTGAAGGTCCCTTCCAGCCCTAACCATTCTATGATTCTATGATTCTACAGAGAGAGAGAAGATGGGGGTAGAGACACTTAGTGAGCCAAGAACAGAACGGAATCCTAAAAGAGAAGAACTCTGGATTCAAAAGGAAGGAAAAACCAGAACTGGACAGACGAAGTACAGCTTTGCCAAAGGCCTCTGTCTGAAGGGGGATGGCTGGTGGGTGCGCTCTGCCTAAGCACTCAATTTGGCTGAGATTATTAATTTTATCTGTGAAACAAGTTCCCTTAGACAAAACATTTTTGTTGCTTTTCAGTTGGTTTCAAAATTAGTCACAGACTAATTTTATCCCTTAAATCAAACTGAAGGTGATAAAGACCTTGAAAAAGGCATTCTTCCAGAGAGGCAACACTGGATCCAAACCAAGCAGAAACCTTGCCCAGCATAGCTGCTGTGGAGTATAAACTGTTTTATAAATGTTCATAAAGAGCTGAAATACTCTGAAAAAACTTGAAATTCAGAGTTTCAAGCTACTCTGAAAAAACTTAGCATGAGAGTCCTGCGAACTTACTTCTTGCAGCAGGTCAGCTGGGCGGCGTGCCGAAGCGTGGGCCCAACAGGGAGCAGACTGCTCAGGCAGCTCCCAGTCCACATACTTTGCCTAGTTGGGAAGAGCTGTATTAGGCCAGAGTCTCCCTCAAAGGACAAGGACTTAATCAGCTGAGTTCCACTGGCTTTTTAAAAGCCTTACAAGTACTTGAAACTGGAAGGGAACACGGCACTCGTTTGATGCTCATGGAAACAAAACAGGAGCTGCCCCAAACGCACTGGGACACCACTGCAAACATGTTCACGATCCATTAAGCTGAGCTGCAGCTATTAGCAGTGCTGGTTTTCAGCCAGCTGTAAGGAGCTGGGAAAAGTCACCTGAACCAGTACATGGATTGAGACTGCCCAGTGGTTTTACAGCGTAGGTGACAATGCTCAGTGGTCTTCTGAACGACTAGAAGGAGCTCTGTGGGCTGTGGTTCCTGTTACAACACTGCTCATACCTGTACATGGTCTTCCCTACTGTGCTTTGGGTCTTTAGTTTTACAGGCTGATATGACGTACTTTGTACAGAGGGTTTTTTAATTATGGTCCTCTGGGGTATAGCAGAAGAAAGGTAAGAGTGGATTAAGGTAGGCACGCATACAGCAAGAATGCTTCTTTGCAGCTCTCAGAAAATTTTGCCTGGCTCCTTCCTAGCAAACTCTGTGCTTTTAAATACACATCTGGATTCATGTGTGGTGTCAAAGTGCTCATGTTTCGTTTACAGTTTTATTTAAAGTTTCTCAGGAGATGAAAGACAACTAAAGTGGCTGAAAATATTTCAAAATGCAATCTGAAAGCAAGAGAAAAAAAAATCAACGTTTGTGTCATTACTTGGAAAACCTAAAAAGGGAACTGCAAGCAGCAGTTTGTCTGTGATACTGTAAAGTGCTTCCTGTTCTTCTTGTTTCTGTGTGTTCTTTCTCTTTAAAAATCAGACAAATAAGAAAAGAGATACCAAATTGTTGGCATCCTCAGTCCTACAGTACTGAATTAAGCTGGCACTTGTCAGGCCAACACGTAGAACTGCCCCACTGCAGTGTCAGTGTGTTCACTGGCTGAACGAGAGGTCACTGAAGGAATGGGTAACATTCCCAGGCAACGGTATGATGCCGTTTATGTTCTTGCTTTTTTTTTCAGTGATAAAAGCCAGAAGCTAGAAGGAAACAGAGAACACATTTTTCCTCTCTAAGAGAAAAGAGAAGAACATGTGTTACAAGCCAGTTTACCTGGCTTGGTACCTACTTGCTCTGTATGATAATGAATCAATTCTTCAAGTAGCAAAATAATCAAAGTAAATTATTTTAGTCACCTCACTTTGAGTTACATAGGCTCTTTGATAAGAGAATTGTTTTTAAGACCTAGCTCAGGGACGTCAAGTATCCGATACAAATGCTTGCAAGTGGTGAACTCTCACATGCTGAATGGCAGAAAACGTTCCTTTTTGTCAAGGAAGACGTCTCTCCACCTGGATACTTTCTATGGATTTTACTGTACACCACTTTGCGTGTGCCTTTGTGGACTCTTGTGACTTGGCAACGACAGTACAGTAAAGCTCACAGGGAAGGAATTTGATCTTACGTTACAGTCTGAGCCATGGCACAATCCACACCTCTCGAGTTGTGTAACTAATAATTCTTTATGGTCCGTTCAGGTAAGCCTGTCCAAACTCCTTTGTAAATACTCCTAAATGAGTTTACTGATTTAGAATTAATTTTTAAGCTCAATTTATACATGCCAGGTTTAAACAGGTTTAAGTGCATCCAATGAGGATACAATAACAATTATAGTTCACCTTGTACAGTTGGGATGTGGAGGAGAGTCCTGCAGTAGCTTCGACGCTGAATTTAGGCCATGTAGAGAAACAGCCAAGTGCAAATCAACTATCAGCCACTATGAGCAGCACGACAGCTTTTTTTTTAACTTGATTTTTTTAGTGGGATAAAAATAAGTAACTTTTTAGAGGAATTATTGGTAGAACAAATTAAAACACTAAATAAATGTCTCAAAGTCTTCTGCAGAACACAAAGACATGCATGTGCCTTAACAAAACAGACACACGATCCTTCCGCTTGCACCCTGATTCTCTTTGCTTTGCTGTTGATATTTAACTTTATTTCTCTTGATGACAACATTCGCTGTAGTACCCCAGCGCCCGAGGGAACCGCTACTGAAACAGCCATCTTTGGCGTTGCTGGAAGCCTCGGCACCAAAAAGTCACCAGAAGTGGAAGCACAGGCAGAAACATCTGCCCAGACACACACCACCAGTCCCTGCTGCGGAGCTGATGGACAGCTGCTCGTTACCCGAAGCGCTGCGGTCCCCGGCAGCAGGCACTGCCCGCGGCGAGGGCAGAACCCAGAAGCCCAGGTGCCCGTTCTGACTTGGCCACGATAAGCAAAATCTTCTGCAAGCGGTTTGGAATCAGTTGTTCTCTGCGCTCCGTGAGCTGGGTGATCTGTCGGGCAGCTCCGGCGAGGCGTCGCGAGCCTCGTCCCTCACTTTCCCGGGCTTTGCAGCGCGTCGTGTTGCACGGCAGCAGGCAGAACAGCCCACCAGGTGTCAAGCTACAACTAATCAGTAATTTCAAGTCTAAAAAGCCATTCTCAAATCTTTTGAGAATTCCAAGAGAAATGTTTAAGCCAGAAGTAAGAGACTTTAGAAAGGACGGCCAGCTGCAGATGTTCTTATCCTTGTGAGTGAAAACCTAGAAATACTTGAAATACTCCAGATAGTTACGACTGGCCAGCAAACTCCACAGCAAATATATATCTTTGTTTTAAGTAAACCATTAACAGAACAGTCCAATCACAATGATAAAAACCACACTAATATTCTTGGACTAAACCACTGAACTGCAACTAGCCATCCCACTACAGCTACGAAAACTGAGACGCTTCCAACAGAGGGAGAAACATCAAGAGCAGGCTGCTATGGCACGAAAGCTTTGGAAGCTGATCTTTGAGACACAGGAGAGGAGATTTATTGAAAGTACATTGTATTACAACGAGAGGTCTGCTCTAAAATTTAAGCCCAAAAATAGCCTTTCTCACAGAGTCCTACTTTGTGTGAAAGATTTATTTAAATTGTAATATAATTCGAAACCTTTCTTTGCCCTTTGCGCAGTCAAATTCTGATTCTTAATTACCCAACTGCTCTCATTCACCGTTATGATTTCAGAATCAAAACAGTATTTTAACAACATTCCATACGTGTTTTAATAAACTCCTTGCATTATTGCACCTGGAGGAATTTTAAGTAGAAATGTATTTGGCATTATATACACTGTTTATATTTTGAACCAAACTGTTTTGTGGGGAAAACAATTTTTAAAAAAAAGGGTTTCTCAGTTCTCTATTTTATGTCACCATATACACAGTTCAAACATAGCAGGGAAAGCAAATCTTAAGTTTAAAATCTGCATTTGTTATGTGAAGTTCCATACAAATAGGAAATTAACATAGAAAGGGAGAAGATAATGATAAGGAAAATCCTTCTTTCTGATTTCATGCATCTTAATGCTGCATAGACCATGCTTTGATAAACCCCATACAATTAACTTTTCCACTATGTTTCAATTAATTGCACAGTCTTCAAAAAATGAGAGCAATAGATTACAGCTCCTCTGCTCCTCACACCCGATGAACACTGTTCACAAGGTCAGCCTGAACTATCTCCAATTTTATAATTCACTTTTTTTCCATAAAGCAGAATTCTATTTCTTTTTTCCTTGGAGGAAAGCACAATAAACATACAGCCTTAATCCATTAAAAAGCATGGAAACAGATTTTTAAATCGTGAACCTTTGGTTCTGTCCTTGTAATGGGACAGTACACACCTGGAGACCTGGTGGCAGCCCCCACCAAGCTGAAGAGAGGCCAGCAGGAGCCAAGGACACGGTGAATTCCCTCCTCACTGCATCAGCCTGTAAGGGCCACACGGCCCCGGTCCGTACCGAGGGTGCTACGCACCGGCAGTCACCGCAGACACGGGAAAGTGGGATGCATTATTTTGGGAAGAACGTTTAAACACTGCTTTATGTAAAAAAAGATGCTTTTATGTATGTAAACTGTTCTACATGCTTCTGTTAATGAATTATCTGGGCATTTCAGACACAGTATTAAATACATATGTTTATATGTATAAATACACATTTTTTTTCCTACTGATCTGCCTTCTGTCCATGGTCACCAGACACATCCACAGCTGCCTGGCCTCCCCAGACTTGCTTTCACATGAAGGTCCTTCTGCTCAGAAACAACAGAGACCCGGGCTCAGAGAAGGTGCACGGAGAGGAGCAGGGACAAGGACAGGTGCCACTGCACCTCACACGAGTGCACCCGCAGCTGAACGCGCCAACCAAATGGGCACAGCGTGTTCACCAGGGACGGGACCGCTGGGGAAGCCGTCAGCGAGCCGTACAGAGAGGATTCGAGAGGCCCTTGGCAGGGAGATAAAAGCATGTGGAAAGTCTCCTGTGGAATGATACAGCAGTCCCAGAGGGAAACTGGGCTGAAAGGGGAGCTCTGGCTTTCTGCCCATTCAGCTCTTGATTTCTTTACTCAGCCTGTTAAGAGAGGAACAAACCAGTGCCAAGCACGCTGCTCAGCAAGTTCAAGTGAGCTCTTTTCCTCTTTCAGCATGTTTATTTTCATTACTCTTGTACCTGTGTGTATTCATACTTTTCTTTAAAAAATAGTTAGCTCAGAAATTACTCTGTCATAGATTATTTTCCTCAACCCATCATGGCTAGTACCTGCCAGAAGAGCACGCCGTATGCCCTGCGTACCTCCAAACCTGAGGCTGAGGGTATCTAACAGACTATCAGCACGTACGTACAGTACATGTTTATTTGGGGAAATACAAATATTCACAGCTGGCTTGTCACTGACAAAGAGTCTGAGGTCTCCTTACCAAGAAGGGTACTATCTTCCATCGTCCCCATCCCTCCCAAAGGGAACAGATATTTCTCTCATTTATGCAGAGGACAGGCAAATAATGACTCAAAAAATGGGGTGCTCCTTCCAGAAGCTCCTGGTAACCAGAGGTGATGGCAGGATGGCAGGGCTCTCTGTTTCTAAGACATACAGAGCTTTGCCCAGGACCAAAGAACAAGACAGCAAGTGGAAGGCAGCCACTGCACACACAGAAAAGCTCTTGTCAGGGCACAAGAAAAGCTCAGCATGGTTTTAGTTCTGTATTTTAAAATACAGTATGAAAAGCTCTTCACAAAGCTAAACAGAGGCAGCTGAGCTACAGTGATAATAGACCCCCATTAACAAGCAAGGAAGGAGGCGACTTCTGAAGCAATTGTGAGAAATTTCAAGATTTTCCTTTTTTTTTTAAAAAAAAAAAAAAAAAAAAGATCCACTTTGCCCACCAGGCTGTACCCCATCATTTCACTTACACATGCTTCACATTTTGTCCATTCTTCTCTTTGCAGAAGTGAAAAGGCTGTTCCAAAAAACCAGAATGGAACAATGGAACAGAATAGATTTACATGCACATTTGTGATAAACACTATGAAAGGGTGTTCACTTAATAAAGAGAAAAATTAGTAAAGGAGTCCTTGTAAAAAATAATAACGTATTAAGTAGGGATGGTTGCTATGATTCTTAGGAATTATTTCACACATTTCAAACCTATGAAAGGTAAGACAAAAAGCACAAGTGTTGTGCCTCAGAGATTAATTTCTTTTATAAAGCCACTGCTCAGCAGACAGTGTTCTTACAGGAAACAAAACATGACCGGAGTGAGAATGTCGGAGACATGGAAAAACAAGTGAAGAACAGGCAGTTCCAAATTCTGGTATTCACAGGCCAAAACCCAGTCAGGGCAAATGAATACATGACTTAATCATTTCAATAAATGAGGCCTCTGTTTTGATCCCCACCGTGTGAGAGACAGTGTCCGTCAGGCTTCTCCCCCTGCCGCTGCCGTGCCCGGCTGCAGCACGGGTGCCGCAGTGACGCGGCCCACCAGCGGTTCCAGGGAACGCTCCTGGTCCATCACTCCCCGATGCCGCGCGCTGCTGCTCCTGGGGCCGCGCGGCCCCCGTGCTCGTCCCCACGCTACAAGAGGTGCTGTTCCTGATTCAGTCAAATCTACATCGTGTGTAGAGCAAGTCAGTTCTGAGCCCCATCCAGGACCTGAGCTGGAATGCCAGACTGTTTTCCAGGAACCATTATCATAGAATGGGTTGGGTTGGAAGGGACCTCAAAGACCATCCAGTTCCAACCCCCCTGCCATGGGCAAGGACACCCTCCACTACACCAGGTTGCCCAAAGCCTCATCCAACCTGGCCTGGAACACTTCCAGGGATGGGGCAACCACAGCTTCTCTGGGCAACCTGTGCCAGTGCCTCACCACCCTCTGAGGGAAGAATTTCTTCCTTAGATCCAATCTAAATCTGCCCTCTTTCAGTTTAAAGCCATTGCCCCTTGTGCTGTCACTATTACGACACAAATGTCCTCTTCTCTGCTTTCTGCTGGTGGCAGTGGCTCACCAGTCTCCGAGCGAAGCTGTGGCTGAACTCAGCCAGCGGCACTTTTCCATGGGGAGACGTGGACAAGCCGTACTCCGCGTCTGCTCCACAGAGAGCTGGCTTGTGCTGTGAACTTGTGGGTGGACAGCAGAAGAGCTGAGCACCGGTTAACGCTTCTGGTATCTCCTTCACCTCATGGAAAATCAGCAGGTGCAGAAAGGCTTATGAA
This sequence comes from Tauraco erythrolophus, assembly GCF_009769465.1. Lineage (NCBI taxonomy): Eukaryota > Metazoa > Chordata > Aves > Musophagiformes > Musophagidae > Tauraco > Tauraco erythrolophus. The sequence goes on from NC_141475.1 coordinate 29,260,931, forward strand.
ACTACATCAGGAATCATGAGAAGTAGCTGCAGAGAAGGGTCTCACTGTTGCCCTTTCCTTGCTAGAAAGTAAAAAGGGAAAAGTTCCTCTCCTTTGCTCCAGGACACTCACTTGCCCAGAGTCCAGCCAGCAGCACCCATCCCTTGTTGGCACCCAACTCATGAGTGCCTAACCACACACAATTCCAGTTTAGTTTTTATGTACAAAGAAATTGCAGGCTTATAGTTAGCTGCCTGCTCAAGGATCAGTTGTGCTGTACACTACGGTAATAGACATTATTGCATCTGTGACATAAAATTCCAAAGCCTATTAATCCTCTGTTTCTTCTGCATTCAAATTCTCATGTTAGATAAAGAGCTAAAGAAGTTCATGACTTGCATTCCTGGACTGATAAGCTTGTTTGCAACTAACCTTTACAAGCCTTCAGCTGAGAATGTAGCATGGCTAAAAATTGGAAGGTGGAAAAAGTGTGAAAGGGTTTGACCTTAGCTACTGCTTCACCTAGTGGCAACAGAAGAAGTAGATTCACTCTTTGTCATCTTATTTTAGTCCAAAAAAAGAGCCTAGCAGCAGTAGAAATGTGAAAAGCAAATGAAGAAGAAAAACAGATTTCCCTGCCCTTGAGGAGATAAAATTCAGGAAAAAAAAGTGACCTTGCTTAAACTATTGGATCATAAGTGGATGAACCTTTCTCCCCAAGCCTCCCTTGAAACTGAAGACTCATTCCTAATATCATTTTTCATCTAGTTCCAAAATCTGCCTAAGCTGAATTCACAGAGGTTTTTTCAGAACTGACTGATCTCACCTGGAGACAGATGACAAAGTACAAGATTAAAGGTACAGGAGAACTTCAGAGAAATCTAGTGCTTTTCTTTGCCACTTTGTTGGAGAAGCACAATCCCCATCTTACTCACAGCTCCCAAGCACTACGTCTGATGTACACCTCGGAGAGACTGAGCCTGAGCGAGGCAGGATCCCGCTTGTGAGGCTTTCCTGTGATGGGTTTCCACACGATGTGTCTGTGCCACCTCATAAAATACTGCCCATATTTTGCAGTAAATAAGGAAAAGACGTCCAGAGAGCATCCAGGCAAACCTGCATCTGACGCCGTTTGCCAGCACAGGCGCGGTGCGGGATACGGTGCGGGATAAGGCGCATTCCACGGCCTGCAGAATGACCTACGCAACTGCTCTGACGAAAGGAAGATGACTGTTACCCTTCTGTGTCATGCAAATATGTATTAGGTGCAGAACTTTCTAAAATTGTCATCATTAGCCTAACGTGGTTCTTTAAATTAGATGAGTGGCAAGATTTGTATCCCTGCCTGAGAATCGAGCTAAGCCACCAATCTGAGTTTTTGAGAAAATCCTCTCCTTAAAAAATTAACGCACAGTATTATGAAATTTGTCCACGCAGAAACTTACCCAGGACCCATTTCTATTCACTTCTCTCCACAGGGTGAGGTTATCAATCTATCAATGCAATTAATTCACAGATCACAATCATGCATTTATGTTTTCTTATCCTTCCCTTTCCCTGGCACATATAAAAGAAAAAGCTGCTGCTTAAAGAAAAGTTGTGGATGAAGTTTTGTTCTGATTTACAGCCACACAGGTTCCCTGTGTTTTTTCTGAATCAGCGTACAGCTCAGCAACAAGACTACATCAGAGTCCAAAACCCACATTCTTAATCAGGCTGAATTACTGCTGACCCAATCCTATTTAAATTCTGCCCACATAAACCAGAGCTGCAGCCAAGACATCTATTGTGGTAATTACTGTTGGATATTAATTGTTATTTTCATTTGCAGATCAGAATAATACAAACGTGTTAGCTTGCCAATCATATTACTCCAGAATGAATGCTAGATATTTGAGAGAGAAGAATGCAGGCGACGCTTTAAGCGGTGATCGATACGCAGTTACAAGCATTCATCCAACCAGCAATTACATCACTTGCAAAAATTGGTTTGCAAGAGATAAACCAGTTCAAACAGAACCAACCAGCAACACGCGTGTTATGTGCAAACATATCAACTGACCCTGAGCTCCAGACGCTGTTTCTTCTCACGTTGCCTGAGATGCCTTCACTGCACGCTGTCCTTATCTGTGAGAGCTTCCGCCGTGCATTCCTGCCCGATCTCCTCCGGGTTAACGCCTGCCACTGAGCAGACGTGAGGGAACAGCCTTTTTTCTGATCGCTTTGCATCCTGCAGTGATTATTGATCATTCAGTGCTTGTTCTGGTGCCCCGTTACTGACTCCTTGTGAGAACTGTACGCAGGCAAACCCTCACACAAAATCTACTGCGCCTTCGGGTTTCTCCTTCAGCAAAATTCAGTGTTTGGTTTGAGGACCTTTTGCTTCTCCGTTCACTGTGGCTGCTGCGAAGGGCAGCGATCCCTCGCAGAGGGCTTTGAACATCAGCACTGTTAAGTGCCAGTTATACTCACAGATTGGGGTATCTTTAATACAAGAATTTAAGGGGCAAACAAATGAAAGGCAGTTTACATGAATCACTGGAGAACAGTACCCTGGGATTCACGTTTCAGACTCCACTTACGGCATCATTCCTTTGGTATCCACTGCAGTATTTTAGCTGTGATGAACACATCTGGCATTAATAAGAAACACGACATACTTCAACGAGAGTCCCACTGCTGTCAACTGGAACTCATGAAAGTAAACAGAAAACAGTTATTTATAAAACCACTCTATCATAAAGAGAGTATTCAAGAGTCTGCAACAGAGAAATCTGCATTTTATCACTGTGGTTCTAGTTTATATGAAGGCTAAGGCAAAGATAAATAAACGTCCTGGCTGTTCCTACCAGGCTGCAGGGATCATGGCACATCACACGCGCGCAGAGCGTGGCAGCCAGACCGGCCGCGCCACCAGCACCGGGGGCTCGCGCTGCTGCCAGGGCTCACCGGGCCACCACGTGCCCAGCACGAACCTGGACTCTTGGGCAGGTTTCAGCTGAGCCAAGGACACCGACTGCTGCATGACAGATGTCTGTTGCAGCAGAACGGCTGACGGGTGTTCAGAATGCAGTGTGCAGTAGCTGTTGGAGGAGCCGAGTGTGGGCAGATAACCACCAGACCACGGCTGCCTGTTCCAGAAACAGCAGCTCTGGGAGCAACGTCGGTGAATTGTACTTTTCTGCCTACAAGAAACCATGTACGTGGAATGGAATTTCTGGCTTTAAATCTACACATACACACATGTATGCGTGTGTATATAGATGTAGACATCCTTACCCAGGCAATTTGCTGAGGGTAACAGTACTACAAAAGAGGTTATGAATATCTAATCAAGTAAAAAAAATAGTAGTGTCTGACTTACGTGATCAGTCCTATGTCATGAGTGATCGATATGATCAAGATTAGTATGCAAAAAACCCATAGGCAGAAAGATCTGATTACAAATATATCTATATTGCACATGAATACAACTTTTAGCTTCTCAGAAACAACTTTTCTGTCCAGCAAATAAGTTTATTCCAATCGTGCAAATACTTTGCAGAAGTCAAGACTGACTTATTACATGGAGAAAGAACGGGTTAAGTTTGCAAAGAACATTCATTAATGAATGTCCATATGGCCTATTTATACAAATGTATAAATAGATTGATGAGTAACACAATATTCTAGGCTAAGGATGAGACGAGTTTCCCTCTCTATCCGTATGTGCCAGTATGTGATTATTATGTTATAGTCAGCAAATATGACATGAGAAATTTCTGCCTTAATATTACAGGTTAAAAACCAAGCCTGCACCAAAGGCTCATCCAGCTAATAAGTCTGACACAGACTTCTCATGTAGATTGGAGCAATTCACGTGTAGACTGGCAGGTTCTTCTGCAAGCACATACGTATCTCAAGATCCACAGTCTTAATCTCTTTCTGTGCCCCTGTCTCCCACAGAGATAAAATAAAGACAAAGGATGAGCATGAGAGAGTGACTGTGACCACTTAATGTTAAAATACGCAAGTTTATTTTCTATGTTATCGACATAGATATTTTCTGCTATGTATAAATTAGGCGGAACAGCCATGTGATACGAACTGGAACCACAAAAACAGCAACAGAATTTCAAAACAGCAGTGAGCTTAAAGGAGCTTAGAAATGTGTTTGTAAAGAGAATAAAAGAACCGTGAGTAAAAAGGTACAGATGTGAAAATTTTAATCGACATACTTGTTTTGAATTTGCAATACTTATCTAAGCGTTGGCATGGAAAAAAATCCCAGAATTTCTTCTCCCATCTAAATTGGGTAGCTTCTCTCATTCAGTTGTACATGAGTGTTTGTGGGAAACATCATTTATAGCAAGAACAAAATAACACTGTCAGAACGCTGCTGCCTGTCTTCTCTTGCCTGCCCGAAGTCTGTCAACAAATGGAAGTGTTTAACATATCGATCATGGGAGCATACTAAAACTTTGAATTTTGGGTTATTTACAGACCTCACTCTTTGAAGAGGCAGCTGAGAGACCGGAGCACTTTGAATAAAGCCTCCAGGAGCATATTGCAACAAATCTTTATACCACCCTTCTGAATCCAATATGTTCCAAGTCAGGTTGCAAAAAAAAATCTTATTTTCCTTGTGCCTAGAGAGAGTTCAACGCAGGGCCAAAGGAGAAATGATTAGAAATATTAAAAAAGGAGAGGAAATCAAAAAGGAAAAAAATCTCCAGAGAGCAGATCCTCGAAATACTGAAGTTTAAAGTCTGAGAATTGGCAGGCGGCCCAGAAACATACTGAGAGCAGAAGACGACATGGAGATTGCAAGGATTTGGCAGGCAGACATCATGGGAGATGCCAAATGAGAGCACACAGAGTGAAATGTGTCAGAACTTATAAAAGGAGATATAAGAAAGAAAGCCCAGCACAAGGGGAGAATGACAAAAAGGAGACATGATCCAGGACTTGCAGCTTTAAAATGTTGGACAAAAATAACGGAAAAACCTAATTTGCCAGATTCGGTCTGGTACATGACAGAGAAAGGCAACAACCCGAAGCGATGGGGCACACAGCGAAAAGCACTTGCAGAGAACTGGGACAGAGAAGAGCCCAGAGAAAGCCATTGAATCAAAGTCCTGAATTCCTCCTGGGCAGGGCAATTTGCAAACTGCAGGTTTCTGTTATCGGTTCTCTCTCCTTATCTTCAGTCTTTGCTTATGCAAAAGCACGTCAAGGCTGCGGGCTATGCTGCTGACGGAGGTGTTGCAAGGGAGGAGACAAATTTAACAGGAATGCATTCCTTTTATAAAATTCTGTTGGCTTCCTTGGAGATTTCAGAAAAACACGCAAGTTTAGAGTTCATATTGAAGTTCTGCTGCGCAGGACCTTCAGCTAGTCGCAGCTTTACTTCTCTCTACCCGCTTGCCACGATTAAGAAAGGAAGCCTTGCCTGCCTGGAAAAAGCAGTCCTTGTTTCAAGAGTTTTAAATATAAAAGGATTGTGCCACTTGTTTTGCAATCTGTGCAGCATCTGCTTTTCAGCTCTAACCTCTTAGGGCAGCACAGACGTGCTGTCTGCTCCCGTGTTGGGTGTGCAGTTCATCTGAGATCTTGAGCAACCTCTAGTGAGCTCATCTTCCATCTTTTAGGCTCTGACCTTTGATCCTCCTGTAAACTGAAGTCATTAGACGAGGAGAGCATGCTGAATCTTTACCCCGAAATGCTTTATGCAATCTCTTTTATTATTTGTGCTCACTTATTTTGATCTAATCCAGGCAGTTCTAGTTTCAGATCTGGGCAGCACTATGCACATAACACAACACAAATCTGCAAATCATTTATAATTCCAACAACTTCACTAACTTCTCCCTTCACGCCCGTTTTCCCTTTTGATAGAAAGGTATTTTTGTACCATCAACATCTGAAGTACAAGTATGCTTTGAATCATTCTCTAAGAATCAGTTGAAGTTGCTAGGAAGGAGTGGGTGGTGTGGAGGAGGGCAGGTGGGCTGGCTCCGGGTTTCAAAAGCCTCCCATCGTGATGAGCACACAGCTCAGTATGACAGATCAAGAAAAGCGAGACCGAGTGGGTGGGTGTCAGGCTGCTACAACTTTACAGACCAGAGATAACACCTGAGCACCTGGGAACTGCTAAGGATGAAGTGCAAAGCGTATCTGTGCGATATGCTCTACTCCAGAGGCAGTACTTACACTGACACCTGCCCCAGCCCAGGTCATCCCTGTCAGAGCACAGATGGATTGGAACTCACTGTTGGGTCCAGCACATTTCTTGAACTGAACCTCAAGATAAGGGGCTAATACTCTTTGCCCCAAAAAACTTGGGATATCCAGGCCATCTGCAATCGAAGGATGCATTTGCTGTCCCCTTTCATCTTCCAGCAAGTGGAACACCAGCCACGTGCCCTTGTGCCAACCTGAACAAAACCTGTGGTGCAAACTCTGTGATCACCATCACCCTGCCCAGCTCACCGTCACCTGGGTAGTAGCCAACCCTGCTGGAATTAGCCTCGTTATTAACAGGTCACCAGCCAAGATGATCACACATTGTAATACCTCAGGTGAAACCCTCCACACAGAAATCCACAGGCACAAAGGAGAAGAGGCTGTCTTTCCCTTTCCCTTTCCCTTTCCCTTTCCCTTTCCCTTTTTCCCTTTCCCGTGCAGCCCTTTGCTTTGCCCACACTCAAAGGTTCCTCTACTTGGACTACGTTGGAATATTTCATGAAGTATAAAGCTCAGCGGAAATTTCTGCAACCTAATGGCATGAGAGTGCTTGTATCACAATTACTTTCAACTGAGGAGTAAGTTCTCTTTGTCTAGGCCCATTTAGACCAGTATAATTGCATCCACGTGAAGGAACGGATCACTAGAAGAAAAAAATCACCTATCACATTTAACTAAATATGCTGGAACAGAGATGGTTTCTTCAAAGACTGGTCCTGCTATACAATATCATTGTTTTCCTAACTCATATGTAAGAATTTATTAATGAAAATATCTTTTATTTAAAGCTTGCAGGGCTCTGAAAGTCTTTTATCACAAGTACCAATGTGAAAAATGAGACACAGTCTAAATCTACTGAAAATTGAGACACAGGCACAATCTAAACCAGCACTGTAGAAAAGGTGGCTTTGCAGGCTCTAGAAAATCTGAGAATATTCTGTCAGCACACTACAGAGAAAGAATTTTTGCTTTTCTTGCAACTTCTTGCCACAGGCATGATCTTAGTTCTCTGGCAGCTTCCAAGGTCTCTGCTAAGGTTCACCTGAACTAGCTTACTTGGATTTTTTTTTCCCACAGGACTCATGTTCTTCAACAGAACGGTGATTTAGCACTGACAACAGGCAGTACTATCTATGGATGTGTCTCATTAGCCTGTCAGGAATTTATGGAAGCATCCTTTGAGGTAGAAAACCCCAAATTATTAACAAAATAGCCACCAACTGACTTGTATGGGTTTGTTCCTATTGCATACGTCATACAATGCATTTCACGGTACCAAAAGCATAAGGTTAAATGAAGTTCTTTGAAGAATGTTTTTGTAGATAATTTTGAGGAAATGTCACCTTTTTGTGACATTCTGGAGAAGATTTGAAGCAATTTAGATTTTTTACAGTGTTTTAGGATTCCCTGCAGATTGCAGCAAGCTATCCAAAGGGCTATGGTGGAGAACACCCAGTATCATCAGATACAACATGTCTTACTCACTGCGTAAGAGGAACACCCGGAGATAATTTACCCTTTGGCCACAATCTGTTGTAACCTTTGAACATACATACTCAGCCACAGCTTTAGGAATGGCAGAGTGTCAGGGATTTTTATTGCTTCTGGTGAAAATTAAATAAAGGCAGCAAATGTCTTAAAAGAACTAGGAGAAAACTCGTGGCAGAATATGGCCTCATGTGTTTATCCAGTGTCTCTCCCGAAGTACTCGGAGCATTTGCCATGTGTAAAAGCAGCCAACCAGCTATTTTTGAACTCACTTGATTCAACACATATGGGCTGAATTCTGTTAGAAATAATAACCCTCTGATGTAGTTATTGAAATTGCCACTAGACAGAGCTGTTCATCTTATTTTTAACCTTGGAAATATTTATAAGCCCAGTGATGTGCTAGAAATCCAAGAGGAGTTTGTATTATAGGCTCCTTCAGAAAAATGGCACATGACTGTAACAACTGCATGGCATTTGCAGCCAGGGTGTAGTTTTTGCACTACACTATATATAATCTCGTCACCAGAGCTGAGGGCTGCATCTGTGTCTCATAAATTCTCTAGTCATTCACCAACAGCTAGTGATAAAGAGAGGACAGATGGAAAAAAAAAAAAATCTCTTTTTCCCTCGATTAAACTACAGTGTTGGACTTGGAAATAAGCAAAACATCTGGAGATCTAAAAGCACTGTAACAAGTCTCTGACTGTAGAGTTTACTGTCAAATACATTTTGCCAGGATTTTGGAAAGGCGCTAACAATGGTACCTTTGAAAAACAGGAAGTTTTACTTCCAGGTAGGTAACATACATTCAGAAAGGCATTAATTAAGTGTGAGTGCCAGCAGACTGGATTCAACAATTAAGACAAACGTGTTAAAATACAGCGCTGTAGTTTAATTGCTAGGCAACAGTGCATCTCACTGCACATGCTTCAGTATCCACGTGCCCTACTGCCCATCACAAAGCAGCAGTTCCTCCCGCCAAGCAATGCAGAAATTACCCCAGAAATTCAATGCTTGTTGACATCCATGGAGCTATGCCACTTTATACCATCCAATTTTCCAGTCTTTTGTGATAAATTTAGGGTAAAACGCATCTTTGTTAAAGAAAAGCAAGCACTTATTTTGGGAGGAAGCAGAAAGAGATATCAGCGTTAGCACTGGATCTCCTGGCTCCATACCCTGATCTGCATTGCAGGCAACCCAGAGCAGGAATTTCTGGAATTTCTGCAGCTGTAGCTACAGCATTGATTCCATCTTGTGATTGCGACTTCAACAGCTGTGAAGCCACAGCCAGCTCTTGCAGGCCAGCGTTCCTGTGCAGCCCACGTATAGAACAGGGCTGGTGTAAGCATCATCAGAAGTTTTCATTCATTTCCCCACTGGTATCGGGTGTGGGTTTTGAGGTTCCATTTCAGTGTCAGGCCCAGTAAGTGCTGGGGCAGGTAACTGCCTCTGCAGGGACTCTCTAAGGACATGTAAAGGCTACAAAAGGACTTAAACTGTCTACACATGGCACTTCAGCACCTTAGGTAATGCCTTTGTTGCTTAAGAATGTACCTGCCAAACCTTTGGCTCTTTCTTCTCGCTTACTCAGCTGTATCTTCAGTCCACACTTACTTGCTGTCAGGCCTTGCCCTGGTCCCAGACTGGGCTCCTCCCAGTGAGCTGCTCGCCCCTCTGCACGGCCGTGCAGGGCAGCCGCACAGCGGCCCACAGACATGTGCCACTAACGTCTCATTTTTCCCCCAAACTCCCCCAAACCACCCCTTGCCAATACTGGCAGCCTGGTGACCTAAGAAGAGTGATGCAAGGCGAATTTGGAGAACAGCAGGTTCCGCTGTGTGAGAACAAGCCCGCGGTGGCAGAGCCTCACCAGTGCCCGGTGTAACTCGGACCCTCCTCGGAAGGTGCCAGTACTCGTGCCAGGTGCACCGTCCCGCTCACACCATGGCAGCCTCTGCCGTTACCCGTGTCGCTCCGAGGGCTCAGCACGGATCAGGGCCGTTCTGACACTAACTTTGACAAAGCACGGCAACTAGAGACAGCTTTTGGACTTCTGGGACTTAAAAATGTTACTGTGTTTTTAAGCCACAACTGAATATTACATCAAGCAAATTTTTCTATGAAGCTTACGGTAAAGTTGCATGGATTTTTTGAAAGATATTTTTTAGCAGTTTGCAGTTGCACTTGTATTTCAAATGCCAGTCAAACCCAGGGCTCTTCCCTGTTTATCCTCCTATCATCCTATATTTAGGGTGGATGAGCTACTTGAGGATATGGTTTAATGGGGATTAGGGATGGTTGGACTCGATGATCTCTAAGGTCTTTTCCAACCTAGAAATCTATGAATCTATGAATCCTAAAGCCAAGCTTAACAATAACTAGAGGTGAGATAAAAGTACCCAGTGTGACTTGGGGTTCCTCCCTCACCTTGAACAATAGAACAGGCACTGAATGCACAGTTTGGTTTTGCTGTGTCATCACTATTTCTCCCCTCAGACACTGGTGTGACCCGAGGCCAAGACACCCACGCCTTGTGCCGGCAGGGATGCGCGCGGGGCAGAGCGGGGTGACGGCGGAGCAGCCTTGTTTGCGGCAGGGAGGAGCGGGTGAGGAGGCAGGTGGCAGGTTCCTGCTCTCTGCCCACTCAGGACAGGAGAGCTGAACCCCACCTTCGGCCCCGGGCAAAGTACAGGGGCACGGCCCAGCTATTAGCACATTAAACGAGCGTAATTTAGTATATGCAATTTCCAGCACTAATTATTTCTGTAAAGCTTGTGAACTCAGTGGCATTTCTTGCACCTATTACCTCCTCACCGCTTGCAAAATTTTTAGCTGAAAGTGGTAAGGGACTAGTCATAGCCAGGTGGAGATTAAAAAAATTAATGATGATCCCTTTGATAGTTCCTCGGATGGTCTTTGGACACAGGCAAAGGATTAGTCAGATCCTGGAGATGCGTGAGGCAGCAGGAGGCATCAGCGGGTGTGCAAGAGAAACACTGCCGGAACGGCACAGACGTGGGTGCACAGCCCGCAGGATCAGAAGGCAAAACTGCTGACATGGCCAAATCCAGGGACCTGGGGCGTTCCAGGTGGATAAAGAGGGACCGAACGAGACAGATCAGGAACAAAAGAAACTCATTCTGCATTACTAACAGAGCTCCGAAAACCTTAGAAAATGCTTCACAGAGCAACATGATCTGGTTTCTGAACTGACAGCTTTTACTCCTCAGCAAGAAACTGAAGACTAGAAATTAACTATCTTTTGCGTTCCCTTTCTTCCTTTCCCCCAAACTCCAGCAGAACTTCATGGTATTGACCTGGAGTTTATTCACGTTAAACCATAAAGTGATTCAGAAACAGTTTTCATTTCAGCTGGCTTTAGTGCTCATTCTCATATTGCCAAAGCTGGCACAGCCATCATGGTACACAAGTCTTGGGATCTTCTTTGAATAAAGGTGATCCACATGATTTTACTCCTTTTGCAATTTCAAAATATGATTTTTTTTTCTAAAAGCCTTCAAACACCTACATTTTTAAAGAGATCCATTACTTGTAATGAAATTAGAGGGCAATGCCACAACCAGTCCTTTCAGATTAATGGGAAACCTTTCCGGAATGTGGACCGCTCTGACCTAATGTCTAGAAACAACAACTAGAAGAGGTGTAGGGGATAGAGGCCCTGCTGCACATTTTCTCTCCTACAAAACTCTTTTTTTAAAACAAAACAAAACAAAACAAAATAAACCCATGCAATACAAAAAAAACCCAAACCACCAAGATCTATCTGACACTATTAAGGTCTTTTCTCACTGCTCTGCCCAGGAATTACTGGGCTTCCTGCAGTTTAACTCTGGAATTTGCCATTTCTCCGTACGGAACCCTGGTCTCCACTGTTGTTTCCTGCCTGGCTTTGAACTTTCCCTCATTTTATAAATGAGTAACCGTGTATCTCCATCGCCTGTGCGGATGACCACGCTCCTGGGGACAGGAACCTAACTGAGAGCCTGGACAGACTGAAGCAAAGTTCAGCCGTGTTCAACCCAAGGTATTGCTTCCACTCATTCTGCCTTCTGCCCAGAGGTTTTATCTCTGTTGTCATATTTTTGTGGAGGTTTGTGAAAACAAATTTTAAAACTGCTACTCCTGGTGCCAAAGCCATTTGCACATATAATCTCTAGAAAAATGACCTTGGAATGAAAGTTAGATATTGCCATACGGACACAAGGAGTTTATTTTCTTCATATGTACCCAAGACATCAGATACTCATAAACTTCAAGGAAAATACAAGGTTTTGGATATTTTGGCTCCGTGACATGGCCAAAAATGTCAAAACAGAAGGTTGTTTATTATCATCACTTAAAACAATAACTCAGGAGTAAGAATTTACCTAGAATATTTCTCATTTGTTATTTGAAATGAAGCTACTGATCTGTTTTCCAAAACCTGATCCAAGCACAGGGTATACACAAACAATCCTCACATGCTAACTCGGGAAGAAATGTTTCACTTTGTTCTGGCTCATTCGTCCTCTGAGACAGCTCCATGGAACCATGTCAGGAATTTTACATTGCCTTGCATGCCCAGAACTTGCTTTCCTGATGTACAGTTCTGCTGTGGGGCTTCTGTGAGGACACAAACTCCTGACCCTTGGATTTCTACAGAAGGACATGCTATGGAAGCACAAGACGAGATTAAGTCACCAGCAAAATGAAATGACTAAAAATACCTAACTCTTAATTCTAAGCATCATGGTAACAATCTGACTCAAAAAAAAACACCCCTTGCAAGTGGTTTAGAAAGTTACACATTCACTTTCTATTGGGTTATGGGTTTTTTGCATTAAGATTATTATGGGTATTTGAGGAAATCTCAGTCATAGCAACAAAATATTTATTGTAATATAAATATCTATCATACTATCACCTTCAGTGAAACTCTGCAATTCATACTTGAGAGTATGATGTAGCACAAAACAGTGGTAAAGCAAACGCTAAATCTCTGATGGAAGTCTGTCAGTTCATTGCACAACAGCCCTTGTGATACAGGACTCAGAAAACCCCGAAGGATGAGAATTTTCCAGCCCCTTCCGTGTTTATGCACGTTTGCCACAGTTAAGGATTGAGCACACGGCTGTCCCTAAGGTCTGTGCGCTTCCGCCTGCTCAATTATAGGATCAAGGTCCAAGCAGCCACTTCTACATTGTGAAACAGTTGGGTAATTCTTAAAGATAAAACATTAATTTTTGACAATACAAAATTCAATTACAATTGCATTCAAGTAACAATCTCCTGCTTTTCCTCTCGTATGTGCTGTTGCCTCGCGCTCTTCCCCCTCCCCAGACGTTTCTGTACCTGCCTACCTACCATGACATCTAGTTGATGACTAGACCTTGCAGTCATTGAGACCACATCAATATTTGATAATCACAAAAGGCCAATATGGGAAAGCGTCTTCTCTAGATTTCTCCATAGCCTCTGGCAAGCAATAAAATGCAATGTTCACTTTGAACAGCCTCAGCAACTGTGGCTGGGGATTGTCCTTCAACAATTAATCTTGGGCACTTTGTTCCAGATTTGCCAGCAACCAAGGCTTGATTTAGGCCACTTCTCTCTGGTCATCAGGCTGTAAAGTATCTACCCATTGGTCTCCTATAAGCTACCATTTAGCAGGAGAGAGGATAAAAAGGCTCAAAGATCCAGTTTTCTCCCAAGGTTTAAGCATGAAAACAGGGCAACAAACTGAACTTTCCTTACTGATGCCTTGAATCTACCCAAAACAACATCTGAATGCTTTTGAAGAAGAGAATGTAATAAAACAAAGAACAACATATATGGTATCTACTCTGAAAGACAGATCTCACTTGAATGGGAAGCAAACCATTGAAGGCAGAGTAATGCCATGAGAACGAGCAATTCCTCCTTTTATTGATTTAGAAGCTGCCTGACGTGGCTCGGCGGCCCAGCTAGATCCCATTCTGCTGCATACATGACAGCGTGGCTCATCAGTAGGGCAACAACATTTTTACTTAGAGGAAATAAGGGAATTTGATCCTCTTAGGAGATGTGGATTAAACCCCAGAAGGGAGAAGGCAGGATACTGGGCAATCTGCTGGAACCTATCTCAGCACAGCCCTCCACGGCGTTCTTCTACTATCGCTGCATAGCAATGGGAGGCCTTGAACCCAGCACAGCTCGTGCTGTTCCCTGGAAAAGCGACGAGAAGAGAAAGTCAGGAGTTGTCTACAGGGGGTATGAAAGGAAAAGCTTGACAAAAGGTAGGAAAGAGAATCAACAAGTAGAGCAGCAGCAGGGAAGGCAGGCCAGCCGCATGGACCCCGGACGTCCATGACACTCCTCGCCAGTGGGGTGGCTCAGCAGTGAGCCACTGGAGATCCGCCGCTGCAGCCAACACTGCAGTTGTAAAACCTGGGGCTGTGGGACACGGATTCTTTGTGAATATCCTGTTTTCTGCAGGATGCAGCTTTCATTTCACTGAGGCTGGCTTGTGGGACTGCAACCTACAGCTGGAACGACACAGCAGGGATCTGTAGCTCCTGAAGGGAAAGGCACAGTTTTTTTTTCTCTCTCAACATTATCAAGTAGTGAAGATTCAGGGTGTGATGAAAATAAAGCTGATGATGGACATGAGCACAATGCTGTGCGTGCTCTGGTAGGGCAGCACGTACCCCAAGGGTGACATGAGAGATGAGGACACAAAGGTAACCCAGTGAGGAGGAGGAGGATGCCTCCATGGCAGCCATTTCTTCCAGCTTGCCATCTACAACTTTAGTTCCTGTGCTCAAGTTGAGTGTTGATGAGTTTTTTTTGCTCTTCACAGAGGCATCCACACTTGTGTGGCCCTCTTCTCCTTTCTCAAAACCAGCCAAACAATAAAAAACCCCAGCAAACACGAGTAGTGTTACCTCCTGACATTTTGAATAGAAGATCCTTTAACTTGTGTCCGTTCGTGTGTGATTCTTGAAAACATTTAGTCGTCCATGAACTGAAACGGAGTTCTTATAAAACCAGCCTTAGGTTTTTACTCTGCAGATGTGTTTGTTCAGCAAACACATTTCTTGGGCAAGAAATGATATAAATATTGGCTGACAGTGTCAGAGCAGCAGAGTATGCAGATACTTGCCCGCACTTAGAAGTCTGATGTATCCATGCTAATAAAAGCAGGACACTGTTCCTTTTGCTGTCCCCGTGCGGGGTGCCACACTTCAGAAGCAATGCTCCTTTGCAAACAGCAAAATGACATCAGGATTGTTGGACAGTGTAGGAACAGCACTGCGTGCACGCAGCGTGTATGGAATGTAAATTGATTTAATTTTGATGTCATGACAGCTGATGTGATAATGCTCCCTGATACTTGAAGCTTAAGTCTGAGAAACAGATTCATGAATATGTTTTCAGTTTTACAAAAGGGACACCTCTGACTTGAAAAAATAGAAGTTCTTGGATTTTGAGTTGGATCATCTTCTAGATATATCGTGATTTTTTAGAGTATATTTTTGCCTATGCCAGAAAAGAGAGAATAAAGCCTGGCCCATCTTTTTGGTTTCAAGTAGCCTTCATGAATATAATAACTCGAAAAACAAAATTAAAAGAAGTACTCTACTTTGGGGCCCAAAGAGCAAATGCCACATTTTTCCTGTGTGCCTTTATCAATCCTGACAGCTGTGACATCAAAAAGAGACGCAACTGAGCATTGCCACGTCTTCTGCAGCACCTGTCCCCGAGCACAGGGTGCCAAGCAAGGCCCCACCGACACAGATGTACCCAGAGGAGCTGCGGTGACGGCTCCGTTCAGCTCGGGTCCCAGTGCCCTAGTCGAGATGCAAGTGCCTGGTTTGAGATTTTACTAGTCGCAGCCAATTTACAATTCAGAACACGGTACAGCCTAAAAAATATTTGGTACAGCGTAAAGGGTCTTTGGATCAAAGTCAAGAGTAGATTAGGATGAAGCCAAGGAAATGCTTGAGCTCAAAAGGCTGGAAACACCCTCACTCTCGAGAAGATGAAGGGTGGCACTCTGGTAGAGTCAGCAGAGCTTTGAGAACATCCACCCTCTTTGGCCAAAGCCAAAGCGAGATCATTCACCTTCGGGTCAAAGACTGTGACCCTTCTTGGTGCAGAGCCGACTCCGGGGAGGTCGCTGGGCTCAGAGATCGGGGGCACCAGGGCACCCGAGCTGGGCAGAGTCACACCACAGGTCAGAATCTCAGCTGGTCACTTCAGCAGCTGTTCACGTGTGAAGTTTTACGTGTATCTGTTTCTCAATTTCACCACAAAGTGGCACTATAGCAATTGCCATTCATTTCAGACAGAGGATGAAGAAGGACTTGTGACAGACAGGTTTTTTTTCCCCCTCCTGCACTGAGTCACCACTAATTACCCTCTGCTCATACCATAATAACCCCTACAGAGGGTTCACACTTAGACGTGCATGAACCATTTAGATGGGAGCTTCCTGCCTTGTTTACATGGCAAAAACATCCTCTTGCAGCACTTTCTGCTGACATCTTCCAGCAATTGGCTATTTGGAACTAATGAAAAGTAAAATGATACTTTAGGTTTAGCAGAAATCTAAAGTACTAAAGTCACCAGCTACTGAGCAGTGGAAACAAAAATTTGGGAGAAAAACAAGAACAGCAAGAGTCCTCCAAGATCTAGTGCACTTTCCTATAGACTTAAGGGTTTGGGCCCATTGACACTGCTGCCAAGATCTCCGTTGAGGTCAGCCCCAGATAAAGCTCTATGTATTTGCCTTGCTGTTTTCCAACGGGTAGTACTTGGCATTTGTAGTGTGCACTAAGGTTCTGTTGCTCTGTCCTTAGTACAATGGTTCTGTTCTAACTGCACTACTGACATGCTTCACGTACAGTCCAAAACTTTTCCCTCTATGCTCATGCTGGACCCCCCATGTAAAACCCAAGGAGCACGGGATTTGGTTACGAAACACTGGTACCAGGGGCTGGGGTGCATTAGACTCCCTTCTGCCAGAACAAGCCCTGTGCTGGCAGCGCCGGCAGAGGCTGTGCAAGTCCAACTGCCAAAGGCCACCAGCTGGAATCGCCCCAAAATGGAGGGAAAAAAGTGATTTCTGAAACAGTCAAACTCATCATACCTTTGCCCTTATTCATCTCCAGTTCCAAGGCTATGATCAAGCAGCCTTCCCAGAAGAGCTTGCCAACAAACTGATTTATTGGCAGTTTTGAGCTCTCTGGTACGTCCATGGGAAATTCACCCGCTTCCAGCTGCCCTCATAGAGGCCAGCTCCCTGACCTGCATCCAGACACGCTCCACTGCCATAGCAAGGATTATCTTTTGGCTGGGCCCACCCACTCCTCCGTTGCCTTCCTCACTACCGATAGCCAGAGCTACAGCTGGCTCTAGCGGTCCCGCTCCCCCAGGCCAGCTGGCAAACACCCTCCCCTACCAGCCTGCAGTCAGCTTCTCCCTCTCGTCCAAGAACTGGTTTGGGATGATTTGTTGCCACTGAAAAGCTGCTGCTCTGAGCAACTGCCTGCCCTGCCTGCCAGCTGGAGCCAGCCTCACCTTGCAACGTGATGCGGGCACCCCAGCAAGGCAGACGCCGTGATCCCAGTCCTCATCTCACTGCAGTCACCAGAAAATAACCCCCAACTGGGGGACAGTGAGGACTTCACCTGATAGCCTCATTTCTATACACTTCCCTTTGGGAAAGTGTTCTTTTAACGAATCTTGAAACAATTAGCAGAGTTCAGAGGTTTGTAATGTGTTGGATGTGTGAAATCTGTAACTGTCCAACTGGGTATCAACTTCTTCCCTGGCAGAGAGGGACTGTTCCTACTGTAACAACACAGCAATATGCCTATGGTGGGCTTCTGAGGAGGTAAGAAAGTGCTGCACAGAAAAAGGCCACAGACGTTCAAAGCTGGTTCACTGATTTGTAAATAGGTTAAGAGATCTTAATCGGTTTTATGGTATTAGTCATCCTACTAAAGAATCCATTTTTGCTATTTATGAGGAAAGAGACTGCAAGCTGGCCCTTGCTACTCAGGACAACAGAGAGTCTGAAATAAAATCAAATTGCTTTTGATGGTCAGGCAACTAACTACTGGTTTACACTCCCTCTTTCTAGAGCTCACCGTTTTAATAGTTCCTGTTACACCACAGCGAGTGGCACTTTATCCTCAACCAGTCATTTCTAATTGCATTTGATTAAGATCCATGGCTAGAGATATGTTATGACGATAGTGTTATGACAAATTGATATAAAATAATCCTGTGAAAATGAAAGCTTATCTCTAAATAGGGAAAAAAGCCCACTATTAAAATAAATGCATTAAATGTATGTATTTAAATAGAAACCATTTTCAGATAAATCAGGAAATTTGAAAAATTTGAAAAATTAGGCAGGTATGAGAAAAGGTGAATACAAGGGCTATAGAAACTATGAGGATCATCTAAAACTCTACTGTTAACAGAGAATTAATGTGAAAACAATCACATGAAACAATAATGGCAGTAAAATCTGAAGGGGCAGGTACTTATACAACATTTCTGCTGGAGAAAATATGCCAATGCAATTCCTAACACTGTCAATAAAAGAGAATACAGTGCCTTTCCAAAGTGAAACAGGAGCCAAGAGATCTCGTTTAGGTGACTGGTCCTTGGATCAGACCATTCTGGTTTGTGAATCACATTACTGGTTAACCAGAAGAGTATGTGTGATACTTACAGGAGAAACAGGATGTACGTTCAACTGAGTGGGGAGAGAGTCCTGTGACAAGTTCCAAGAAGACAGCAGGCAGAAAGACAGTGACACTTCTGGGCTGGTGATCATTTCTCAGTTCAGCTTCTGTACAGCACTTCACAAGGCAGCTGCCTTGTCCATTATGGAGGCATCCAGGATCCTGTCTGATAAAAACGATGAGAGTAATAAACATTACAGATGAAAATACAGTTCTTAACTAAGGCAAAGCACTGTGTCCAGCTAATGTACTTGGGTAGTGTCCTCCGAGCTAAAGCAACTGCACTGTACATAGTTCAGAAAGATCACAAAAATTTCTGATTGAGCAACGTATAAGAACAAGTCTGAACACACTGTAGACTTTCATTACTGAAAATGCTCTAAAATTAGTCTGAGATAGAGAGAATGAAGGAACCAACAGAGTTTATCAACAAAAAGCGATATATTTCATGTCACATCACATTCTTCTAATGCTTTAGCTTGCTCTGAAAAATACGAGCTCATCTTTTAATTAATCCGGGGTGCAGCACTTTGAAATGACCCAAGTGTTTAAAACAGAAGATGTGTTGTGTGGGCTTAGTTAGAATACAGAAACACGAACGGAGCCATCTCGTTATGAATGAAATCGGAGTCTGAAACCAAAGGCCAAACAACCAGTAAAGCAAGAGAGGGAAACAAACTTAGGTTTCTGAGGTTTATTGAGCAAGAACAAAGTACAGTTGCTTATTCAACCTTGCTGTTGAATTATTTCAGACACATCTGTGACACACGCATGACTTCAAAAAGAAGCAATGCATTGCACTGTACGTATAATAAATGTGACAAATAGAATCATGGAATCACGGAATGGTTTGGGTTGGAAGGGACCTCAAAGATCATCCAGTTCCAACTACCCTGCCATGGGCAGGGACACCCTCCACTACACCAGGTTGCCCAACCTGGCCTTGAACACTTCCAGGGATGGGGCAGCCACAGCTTCTCTGGGCAGCCTGTTCCAGTGCCTCACCACCCTCAGAGGGAAGAATTTCTTCCTTAGATCTAATCGAAATCTCCCCTCTTTCAGTTTAAAGCCATTGCCCCGTGTTCTGTCACTACATGCCCTTGTAAAAAGCCCCTCTCCAGCTTTCCTGCAGGCCTCCTTTAAGTACTGGAAGGCTGCAAATAGACTGTATCGCACAGTGCTGGGTAGCAAAACTTGTCTTCCTTGAGATGAAACCTTCACCAGAAGTCACCCGTCACCACTGGCTGGCTGCAGGCATTACCAGGACAGGCATGTGCAGCGTTCCTTCAGGAACAGAAGGACTGATAGAGGTCTCTCGTTGGGCAGGCAAGAAACTCCACCCGTCAGTCCTGGGCACCACCTTACTGGCTCTTAGCGGCTTCCAAGCAGTGGGGTGAAATTCTGCACGTAGAGCTGAGGTGGGCATCTGCCCCTTGACTGTCTGCTGCAGAGTACACCCCGACGCCGTGGGGAACGGGTGTCCTGCTTGGAAGTCCTGTGAAATGTTTTCCAGCTGAAAGTGAAGTGCGGAGAGTTCTGACAAACTCTGCTCAGAGAAGAGCTTTTGTATTGCAACAACCTGCCCACGGGCTACGAGAGAAACCTTCACGCTGAGCTCATTCGGGGTTTTGGGTTGCAGATGCCAGATGTTATTTTTATACTTTGGTAGATTTGGATGTGATATGCACACGTGTGTCATGTAATTGTGGCCGTGCTTGGGTAATTATTTGAACAAAACAGTAATTATCTCAGAAAAATCAAGTAATCGATGTGCCCGTCAGACCTGTCCTTTGGCTTTCTGCCAGTTCTGCGTTTTCATGTGAAATTCACGGCCTGTGGAGCCAAGGAAACCTTCTGCTCTTCCCAAACCTGCACCCTTCTGCGCTGGCCGCCTCTCGGGCAGGGAAGCAGAGAGCAATCCGTGACTCACGGAGGTGCCCTCCGGATTCAGGAAGCACACCCTCACTTTGGAGATACCAAACCAATGGCCATCACTGTAAACCTAACCGGCAGCATGCCAAGTTTTCCTTTGGGATGTAACCAGCTGGCTTCTCTCGGCAGATTTTTGTATCGCACTTACAGATGAGTATCGCCAGCTAACATGCTAAATGCATTTTAATACACATCAGATTTGATTTTTCCCACTTTCTGGCAACAAGCTGCAGTTCCCACAAAGTGTAAAGCTGTAGCAGTACAACACAAGAGCAGATTCTTGACAAGTCACCATCTATACTAAATTGTTATTATTTATTAACTTTTTAATGAAAGTTTTATTATCTTTGTAATCACATTATCCCAGATTAATGTTGCTCTGCTGGAAAAGATATTTTGATTTTCCTTTCATTCGAACACACACACAATGAAAATAGCAGAAAATCCGACTGAAAATAAGTAATTTTTGTTACCTTTAACAAACAAGCTCTTTCAAAATGTATCCCAAATTTACTTTCCAGGTTTTCCTTGAGTCAGAACACATCTGACTCCGCACTTAGGAATTCCTAGCATGTGATAAATACAACAGTAAAGTAACATGGTGCAGCTAACCTGGCACAGGATCTCTAACAGGGCTCCGACCTCCCAGTCCGTCCAGCTAACGACGCATCAGCCAACCGCCCCTCCTGCCGCCCCGGCACGGTGTGACACGGGAGGGTGCCGTGGGGAGAAACTCGAGCGGGTGTCTCCGTGCCGAACCCCAGCGAGCGTGATGCAGCCGCACGGTGCGTTCAGCACCGGCTGCCGGCAGCACCGCCGCTCTCCGCGGGATGCCATACAGAAGGAATTATTCCCAATCCGCAGCCCAAGAATAGCCATCAACGTCTATTCACGTCTCAGCATAACGACTAACCTTATCCTCCCCAACCAGGGCGCTATGTCCAATGAAATTCTTGCAACTGGAAGTGGGATAAACAGCTGCGAGCTTGGAACTGAACGGGATCCCCCTGGTGCTGGGGAGGGGAGATGGAAAGAGCACCCATGTGCCTCCTCCCCTGTCAGCTGCTTCTCACTCTGACCCTCCTCCAGGCAGGGTGTCCTGCGGGGCAAGCACAGGGCAAGATGGTTTCTGTTCCACCTTCTCTTGCCAAGCCAGGGCATCATCTCATTAAATCTCAATGCAGACTGGCTCAGGCCCATCTGGAGTGGGCTCTTCCACTGCCTGGTACCAGAGGTGACATGGGACCGACCAGTGAACGGACGAAAGGGAGGTGCCAGAGCACACTCCTCTATTAACCAACAGTCCCTAAGCCCACATGCCATGTACTCCGAGCTTTGGACACGGGAATGGCCGAAAGCTTCACATCCTCCACTGACAGGGGCTTTTCGGTGATGATGTACAGAACATGGGATGTTGGGTGATTCTCTCGGGGCACCTAAAGGGCAACTCTGCCTGCAACGGTAAGCGGGCAGCCAAGCTGCTGTCAGACCAACCCGGCAGGAAGAAGCTTCCAGGCAACCAGGGCAAGCGCGGGGGGGGACGGAGCCAGGGGAGGTCAGGACAGGGTATGAGAAAGGGAAGAGGAGCTCTGGGGGAGCTCTTAGCTGGCACCAAAAGCTGCTGTCATCCAACATGCTTTGAAGCTACTGGTGTTCACTTAGTTTTTAACAGGAATGAGAAAAGCAATATTATTTTTACTTGCTCTTGCTTCGTTACACTTGCCATCAACCTTGATTCATGGTGATCCTTTTACTACGGCCATCTGCCAATTTGCAGCAAATGACTGAGACACGCTGAGCCTCTGTGGTTGCACTAGAATGTTAATCTGGACCATCCAGGCCTGCTGTTCATCAGTGGAGCAGTGCGTGCCCTTTCGTTGTCACTGCTGAACGCGCTTCCCAAAATGGACCAAAAGGAAGGACCTACTGTACAAGGCTTTTCTTCTGATGTATCAAGAATGCTTTATTCTTCCTTTCTCAATGATTACGCAGACCCTGGGATATGCTATTTGGATTTTTTAGCTGAGGTTAAATGTATTTTTAGCTACAACTTACTGTATATTTCTTTAAATAAACATAATTTTGTTTAAGTTATTTTCCCCGTATCATTACAAAGCAAGAAAGATTTCCAAAGCTTTGAAGACAAAAATGAATAGTGCTCTGGATATTTAAACTCATTTACTGTTCAAGCAGTTAATGAAAGTGCAGATTCACTCCCTAAGCCGCAGCTGCTCAGGGCCTGCTGTGCCTTTGCCTTCTCCCTCGTTTGGAGAGACAGGTTATGACTTACATCCCTAGAGAAGTGGGAAAGATTTTTTTTGTCATATTTTTGTCATCAGCAGTTGAATACAGTCGGGAACTGCATGAACCTTCTAAAGGAAAACAAAGAGCTTTCTCCTGTCAAAACATGGCCAAAACTTCACTGCCGATGAAGCAGATGTCTGCCACGTGAAGGGGGTCTTCAGAGCTGAAGTGGTAAGAGAAGAGTGCCTTGTGTAGCAGGCGTGCCAAGAACAGGGCCAACATCTGGAGCTGAGCTGGGAGGGGCCGGCTTTGTTCTGTCAGCAAAATGATATTGAAATATATGTCTGCATTCCTGCCGAACCCGAGACAAGGACAGCTCTTCCTCAGGGACCGGCGCCGACGGAGTCCGTACTCACCCACCTTATTTCCGCTTGCTGATTTAAACCGCTTTGGTGCAGGGTGGTGTAAAACAGACCGGCTTCATTTCATCCTCGGGCAACACCGGAACTCCAGTGGTATCTGAACAAACGCATCCTCCGCCGAGTTCCCACCCTGCACGAAGGGAGGCGTCGGGCACGCAAACTGGGACAACACCTAAGGCAAACTGGACTCGTTAGCTGTGCCCTTGTGCGTGCTGCTGACGGCGAGTGATTTCTGTGCCAAGCGGTATCCAGAGATGCTGTCTGAGGCTGGAGGGTGGGATTAATCCTTAGCAGCCTTCCGCCAGCTTTGGACAGGAGGCTCTATGCACAAAAGCATTTCGGTTCCTAATAAAGCCATTGCCAACCCCAAGCGAATCCAGCTGAGCAGGCGAGAGTGCCCCAGAGGCCGCGCAGGAGACGCTGCGCAGCTTGAATTCACGGGAGGGATTGTTGGCACATCAAGGTTGTCTAAATGGCTTAGTACGTCCCAATGCCACACAAACCTCCCGTACTTGGAACACTGTGAGACCTACACAGATGCACATTATGGGATTTTCAGTGTTTGAGGGAGAATAAAAGGAAACAGCAAATGCTTTCCAGCTGGCATATTTAAATGCTCTTCATCTTCCTCCGAGACATGTGCAGGTTAATTTCAGCTGATGACAGATCTCTCATCCAAATGTTGCTCCAGATAACATGAAGTCATTACACTTACCCTGCAATGAGCCTAAACAAGGGAACATTCTTAAAATCATGTGTCTGTACGACTGCAATCACAACTCACTTAAACATACTGACTTTAAACACAGAAATAAGGCACGAGGTTTGAACCCACTGCCTTAAACTAATGACACCCGTTCCTAAAGAAAGCCTCACAAGCTGAGCACAGAGGGAGTTAACACCTCGGAGACCAGCTGCTTCAGGTCATGCTATCTGTGCCCTGCTGCCTACAATAATCACTAGAAATCACCCGGCTGCTAAAGCTGAGTGCCAGATACGGACCATATGGCAACAAGGCAACGTATAATTAAGAATAATAGAGACACCGAAAATTAACGTCCTGCAATTGCCAGAGGCTGCCCACACGCTGCAGAGGAAGCAGGACGGACCCCACGGCCATTCAGCCCCTTGTGTCCATTTGCACATTTCTGGTAGCCGACACGCTGTGTGCAGCTGTGGGGTGGACGTGGCGGTCGCCCTGTGCCCAGCGCAACAGCCGGAGCTCCGAGAACCTGCTCTGTGCTCCTCAGGCTCATGAAACTCTTCTTTTGGGATGCAGTCAGGACCAGACACCTGCGTGGCATCTCAGAGGCCCCGTGTCACGACAGATGTCCCGTATCACACCCCGTTCACGCACAGCCCTACAGCCAGTGCTGGGCACCTCAGCGCACACATCGTGGACACGAGACTGGAAGTCCACAGGGATCAAAGGCACTGGCAACTGAAGTACATAAATATTAACCTTAATTTAAAAAAAAAAAAAACCCATGAATAAAACCAACTAGTTCTATTATTTATCGGCATTATTTTCAAAAGTTGTAAACTTTTCGTAAGCATTTGAAATGAGAATTTCATAAACTACAAAGGTTCCTGAGACAATCCCTCTGGGACAAAAAATACAGGGGAGAAATAAAGTGGGTTTAATTACTGTTTTTTCTAGTCAATGAAAAAGAGGTATTTTATTCATTTCTGGCTTTGTTCAGCAGTTTTTACCTTTACACTGTCGTAAAATACTGAAGATGAAAAATTTTTCAGCTGTCAAGGGGAAAGAAAGTTACAGTTTATTAAATATGGGAATAAATATGTTCCTATAAGAAAATGAGAAGTGCCTTGAAAAGTAATGCTACATGACCAAACATAGCCAGACATTATTTTATGTGTGGTCTCCGCTGGGACGCACCTGTACCACGAGCTACAAGCCAGATGTGGCCCACTGCACCCACTGGGCAGGCCAGCTCTGTCTGCAGAGCTGCACTGGGGAAGCTGGTCAGCATGGCTGGCCGCGGGCCGGGGCCGGGGCCGGCTCTGCTCCAGACGGGCACAGCCAGGGCTGGGCTGAGGCCGTGTCCATCTGGTTGCATCGAGAGGACTTTCTGTTTTCACTAGAGGCTCTCTGTGCTCTCTAGTGCGCTACAGCCAGTGAGTCAGACTGATGAGAGTTGGTCCATGTGGTTTTTCTTCCCTCTGCACCAGTCTGACATATGGATTCAGCTGTATCAGCAGAATTTTTCCAAGTTTGAAATGGATGCAAGAAGCGAACCTGCTGTGTGACTCAGGAGGGAGCATGAACCCAGGCTAGCATGGCAAAATCAAGGAAGGATATTGCAGATATAAAAGCAGGCTGCTGGGTGACTATACTCAATCAGTTGAAAAAAGAATCCAGTAGTGGAAGGTAAGCCCCGCAGATGGAAGACCAACCCATGATCTGTTAGCCAAAGATCATCAACTAAATGGTCTGACTTAAATTCACAACTTAATCTTCAGTCACAAGTCAGAGTCTACAAACTGTGTTGTTGCATTTTTTTCATAAACACGTTACACCATGAGAGGTAGACAAACACAGGTTTTGTCAGCAGGATGACTGGGGAGGTGATCCACACTCTGAAGCAGGTGCCCACGATCAACCCCCGAACGGCTTTATTGCACGTAATTCATTAAAACAAACACAAATTAGTGCAGGCAATGTCTCTGACTCTAATAGAAATGCATGTTTGCTATAGCCTTCATCTATCACACCTGAAGTACAAATCGAGGAACCCTTGCCAAATATTTTGTCCCTAAGCTCTGTGACTGCCTTGTGGAAACTCAGAGCAGACTGTTGTTACCCACGTACTCGCGTTTGCACAGCAGCATTCCTGGTAGTCCGAGCAAATCGGAAAAGGTGACACAGGCAGGAGATAGGGAACCACAGCAGAAGCACAGGACTCTTGTGTAGGTGTGACAATTTTTAGGAAACCTCTGCCTCTGTTTCACCGTCGTCCTCTCTTCTCTGAGCCAGTTTAGACAAGCAGCTCTTCAACACAGAAACGTGCAACATCCATCGCTGCAGCACCTCAGTCACTGGGACACAGCCTGTGGGCGTTTGCGTAGCAGAGATCAGGGAAAGTAACCATTCCTCCCAGGACAAACTGGTACCTCTTTGCTTCTACCTACAAAAAGACTGCTGCACCACGTTGTATATACTGATTGGATGGATGTGCAACTGCTGGCACGCATCTCCTCTTTCAGTGTTTTCCTCATTTAAGTTTTTCTAGGGATGACATTAACCTTTCCAGCTACTATCAGGCAGAATCAAGATATATTCCTTACATAAAAATGAAAAGCCAGTGTTCTTCTGAATCACTTATCTAAATAAAAAATATTAATAAATTGATCTTGGCCTGCAAAGAGAAAACCTCTAGGATGCAATTAGCTGAAATAATTATGAGAACTATAACTAACACATGACAAACTGCAAACTGCTTTTTATCAATCAGTGCTAGATTTTTCAGTAATGCAGTAAACAATGATCCATAACGTGCCAAACCAAAGAGCTACTGTAACTAATTAAGGTGAGACATCCCAAAAGAAAACTAAGTAAAAGAACTGAAAATGGGAAACCTGAAAGATATTATTACTTTCAAACTGAACCTGCTCACATATAATGCAAAACACAAAGTCGAAGCGGTCTGTAACGGAAGTCCATAGATGGACAGAAATAGAAGAAGCTGCAGCAGAGAGACAATTTCATCTCCAGCAGGACAGCTGGGATTCACCAGCTGAAAAGGAATGTACTCCTGGGGAAGGAGCAGCTTTTACAATTACCACTTTGGCGTGCTCTTCATTAAATAATTCAGGAATGTACAACACCATTTGCTTCCTTGAAGATTAAATTACCAAATAAATCCCCCGCGGCCAAAGCAATATTGCAGGATCCCCCCTGCACCCCCACAGCTCCTTTTGTAACTCCGGGGCATCAGCTCTCATCAAACAGCCACGTGTTTTTAAACGCCCCATCTAAGCTCTTGTTTGATTACGCCTGACTGATGACTCCACGGTAATAAGTGATGTGCTCCAAAGAATCTGGTGTCCACACAAACGAAGCAGGATGACACATCTTCCTGGCCGGCCGGGTGAAGACGGTACCGGACATCCTGAGGAACGCGGGAATTCCCCTCATTGTAGGAGAACAAATGACATCATTAAGAGAAATGCAGATGTATCCCTGAACAGCTCAGGGGCTTGAGAGGGGAGGAGAGTGACCAGGGTGATGTTCCGGGTGTTCCACCCCCGGCCAAGCACTAACGGTAAGGAGAAAGGGTCAGGGCTATGCTCCAGCCAGAGGGAGGTGAAAAGATACTACGCAGGTTAAAAGTTTCCTTTGTAAGTTTAAGTACATCTTCGTTTCCAAGGGCATCATGGAATTACTAACTGAGCAAGTGTTAGTGCTACTGGAACCTGATGGAGGAGACTTCTGAAATCCAAAGAGATTCATTCCCTGGTGACTCGGGCCACGCAGATGCAGCCCGTCGGGACGGACTGCCGCAAGGCCTTCGGCACCGCTCTCCCAGTTATCGCATTCTGCTGGTCCAGCAGCCTCCACGCTCCGTTCACACAACGCTCCTTTGCTCACCTGTCCAGCCCACTGCCTGGGCTCCAACACTTTTGCCTCCTCCATGACGAGGCAGCAGGCGAGCACGCCAATGTGGAAAGGGTAATTTGTCCTGATGGGAAAAGGTAGAACAGACCTAAAACAGACCTCTGTCTGCTGAAGGCATTTGCCATTAAATAGTTAACAACAGAACAGCTCATGACACCAATCTTTACGCAGTGTCCAGTACTATTTCTTTGAAAACCCCAAATCAAACGGGAACAGTAAAAGATGATGTAAAAAAAGAGCTTTACAATATGTGACTAACGACAGTAAAGCATATGTGCTGCACTCAGTATGAAAACATATAGTCTGTCTTCATCATACTGAGTATGGGCCAAGCAATAGAAAACCTGGATTGTGCGGCTGTTTTTCTGACAGAAACCCAGGAACATGGGATACGCACACGTGTTTGTCATGTTCTGGCTCTGCGAGCGACGATCACGCGAGCTCTTGGGCCGTGCTGTCTCCCAGGGGACTGATGATCAAGAAATCACACAGACAAAGCTGAAAAGCAGATGTAGCACTTGGTTTCTTGTAGCAGTGCAGAGCCGTGAGAAAGTGAACCAGGCAGACACAGGCTGCACTTGGGATCCTTGTAACTTCACGGGGTACTGAACCCCAGTTTACAGAGGGGCAATAATCAGTCACAGACATCTCCCTGTGCCAGTTGTGCCAACTGTGGAGATGTGGCAAGAGCAAGAGGAGCGATAACACGGAGGTACAGGGTGGCCCTGGGGCAGAAAAAGTGCCGCAGCTGTCCGGCTGTGAGCACGTTAAAACAGGCAAGGAGATGGTTCCGTCAGCACGGGCAAGGGAAAGGAAAAAACTGTATTTGTCATCAAATTAACAGTAATCCCTAGACCCAAACTGCCAACAAAATATTTTGTATTGACTCTTCAGTGGGGATTGAACATCCCAGGGGAATAAGCGATGAGATCTGCAGACTGCAGAGTAACATGGCCAGACCGGCCCAGCGGGGAGCAGCAGAAAAGTCATTTCACAGCTGTGCAGCGATCTGGCTGAAATATTAGTGACTGCAGCTGACAGAACTGGTTTAAGATGAATGAACAAATGGGCCCATGCAGGGTGTGATGCATCTCTTAAGATGCAAGGGCTGCTGGGAGGATGTTCAAACTAAACATCACCATGAAATGCACCAATGGCTCTGCTCTCCAATTTTTTATTACATTGCACCTGGGCAGAGCTTCGTGTTTTCAGTTTGCTGAATGATACACGAGGCTTTACCATCACAGTATGTGGAATAATGATTGTCATGTTGGTCATAAAGAAAAGCTAAACAGAGTAGAAAGAGAAGCCCACTGGATTTCCAGAAGACTATCTGACTTTTCATTTCTCCACTTATAACATTACGTTCCTAGGAAACAAAGACTCTGCAGGCAGATCATTTTAACAGAGGAACAGACAAATACTACTTAAATGCACTGTTTATTAAACGTCTTCATCACTGTTCAGTGAAATCAAAGCCACAATTCTCACTGCCTTGAGCAGACAAGATCATGCTCCCACAGCCTGATCCAAAGACAACAAAAGCCAACAGAAAATGCTCACTGATTTCAGCAGACTTTAGATCAGGTTGGGATCTCAACCACACATCATCTCATATAAGGGAATTTTGTCATCAAAATGGAAATGAAATCTCTCTTCCCCTCATATCACCAGGGGAAATTCAAGGCATAATTGATGAAAAGGCAAGATTCAGTCAGAAAAATTATGTTGTCTTTCAGTGAAGAAGAAATGGAAAGAAAAGATTTAACAAGAAACATCCATAAACACAGCACTTGAAAAGAAACTTGACACTAATCCCATGCTAAAGAAAAAAAGCAATAAAGACTGAACCCCTCCTGCGTACGTGCTTGCTGACTCACAGGAAATCGGACGGTCCGTCTCATTTTGGGTGTTTGTGTTCTAACGGGGCCCAGACGCTCCAGCGGGTCTCCCACGTTTGACAGCCCATGTTCTGAGCCATGGCCGCGGGACGCGGCTCTCCATAAAAAGGGATATTTCCTGCTGCCTTCACGTGGGGATGCACTGACAGCACCACCAGAGAAAGAAGCAACAAAACTGTTGCTGAAGCTCCTGTCTGCCTGACCAGTACAGAGCAGAGATAAGAGCCAGCAGCTAATGAAGTAGCTCGTTAGGAGGAGGAACTGGATTAGATTAATTCCTTCGTAACGCTGATTGACTTGGACGGCACATCTCACTAACACTGATGCTGCAGTGAAACCCAGTTACGATTGCGCTGAGTGACAGGGTGAGATGACACAAAACATAAAACAAAAATTTGAAAGGGCAAAATTAGGTCTCTGTAATTGCTTGATAATTACTTTTCAGTGTTACTTGGGCATTTCAATATGAACATCTGAAATTGCATTCTTGCACCTCAAGTGTCACTGTTTCTGCTTGCAAAGGATAACGGCCCGGAGCTGCGGTTCCCACTGTCCCCCGGGGAACTGGGCCGGTGCTTCCTGCCCTGCAACAGGCACCTGCAGACACTGTCCCTGATGGCCCAGGGCAGCACTCTGCTGTATCCCACACTCCCAAAGCCTGGACTCCCCCAGTGCTTCTGTGCATTTGGTTTTGACCTTGACTATGGGATTAAAGGCACAACTTCACCAATCAGTCAGGCTGGCAGGAGAGACTCCTGGCTCTTAGAGCTGAAGATGTTTTGTACCGAGTGGCTCAAAGGAGAACATGAACGAGTGGAAGAGGTTCAGACACACGTGTGTGCCACCTGCCAGTGCAGACATGTGTCATGCTACTGGTTTGATTTCCATTTTCACAAAAGCACTTGTGAATATAGCAGAGGGAGGAAGAGAAACAGAAATGTAGGCAGGACTCAGGAATCTTTGAGGGCACAAAGCAGCACACGGTTCTCACACTGTACCAAAGGAAAAGATGGCTGCAGGAAACAGCTTTTTACTACAACTCTTGTCCTACACGTTAAACTTAGTGTCATCATCAAAGATGAGACGAGAGATGACAGTAATGCAAAACTACATGAACTTTTTGTTGTGGGCTGAGCTGCACAGAACGTAGCAGTTATCCTCTACATTAGCTGGTAACGAAATGTTCTCTTACAGATAAACCTGCTTTCATGGAAACAGCATACAGGATTATAATATAAGACAGCATCCAATTTTAATGCAAAATGAGAATTTACTAAAGAAAACTACAGAATAATTGATCAGGTTAACGTCTACGAGGGCGATTCATGTCAGATCTCAGCTGTCACAGTCAGATCCTTGGCTCCAGCTGAGGCAGAACAAAGCAAGCGGAAAGATGCCCTAAGGAGGCAGCAGTGGCTGCGGCCTCCCCTCGTGCCCACACTGCCCACCTGCTCCCGTGCCCACGGGTGGCTGGGCCAGAGCACGGGCCGGGGCAGGCTGGCAGCCTGCGTCCCGTCCCAGCCGGGCAGCGGTCCCAGGGCTCAGCACTATCCCTTCCCAGCTGCTCCCGTCAGCCCCGGCGTTGAGACTCTGTGCCAACACATCCCAGGATCTTTACAGTTCTGCACCCACCTGCAAAGTTCTGCTAAACTTCATGTTTGGATGAGTATTTTAAATGCTGCTGCTAAAAATAGTTAATATTGTTTTGTTTAGTTTACAATGCAAATGAATTTAGCATCCAGCATTAGAGCAGTATATAGCTGATGGTGTTTGAAAATCTGTCCATATCTCAAATTCAGAACAAAATCTGAATCCAAGGGGGTTTTGTGCAGGTAATCAGCAAGAGCACCGGCCAGGAGTAGCTGGGTTTTGTAAAAACGATTCTTGACAAACCCTACCCTGTGAATCTCCTTCTGTTAGAACATGTATCTCAGTAATTCTCCAAGTATCACATCAAGCACTGTGTCATTTCAAGTCATGCACGTCCTGTCGAATCCCTACGTACCATGAGCTGAATTTCTGATAAATATTTAAAATGGTGCACTTTGGGCAAGCATTTTCTTGTTGTTCCTCTCAAAACTGCCTTCTGCAAGGCTTGCTTCCCTGTCAGAATCACTTTTTTTCTTTTTTCATTCCACTTACTGCTTTCTTTACAAATACTACAATCTGCAACGCAGCCCAGATCTTTTGTCTTTCTCAGAAGCAGCGTTCCACGGTAAAAACACGGATATTTTAAGAGAGATGTGCTCTCTCTGATTCTCTGTTACAGACTGGGATTATATCAATATTAAAAAGCTTTCATCTAGAATCAGGAAAAAACTGTATAATTCTCTTATTGCTTCAAAAGGGGTAGAAAAGTCAAGGAGAACAGAGTGGATGTTAATGACGTGGTATTTACAATACTATAAAAAATTTGGAGGAATATGAATTAACCTCTTCTCTTAGTGGACGGAGATAAAGAATGATTATAGATGTAGATGCCCACCTTGCAAATGGATCCGTGATTTTAAAGGCTTCAGTCAAGGCCCAAAGCGAAGATGTCGGGAGACTTGACTTAGCAGACAATAGCAAATAACTGGTTTTGAAAATGTAGGTCAATATCTGAAGTGGTGTGACTCTAGAATGAATGTGTGGTTCTCATTAATCCTGAATTAAATTCAGGCAGAGTTAGACAATGGCTGGAAAGGAGGATCCTGTACGTCAAGGCTGAGGTGGAGCTCAGCAGCCCTTCCCCAGGTAACTCACTCTGTCTGGAAGTGCATTCTTCTAAAATCTGGAAATGCAGATTATGCAGGTTCACCCAAAGATTTCTGGCCTCTGAACAGAGACCGTTCTCCCTAATCCGCAGACTCTCTCCCATCAAAGACTTTTTTTCTGGCAGATGTTGAACAGATGCTTTTTATTATAAACAGATGGGAAAGATTTTTCAATTACCAATTATTCAAAGTGCCAAAAAGGCCTGTTGCATAACTTAGAGATGACACTGAAATAATATTTATGCACATTCAAAAAAGAACATTAAAATAATATTATTAATCTGGATTACATTAAAGTTATCCCATCCCAGTCTAACCCAAGTACTGTGAGGAACGATGACACTCCCCACCGTGGCTCTGTGGCCCCGCAGCGCGGTGGGGTCCTTGGGCTGCTCCGCTCCAGCCTCAGCTGGGAATGAACATCCCTGCTGGCTCTGTCACAAACTCCTGGCAGTTCTACAAAGTCAGAGAGCTTCAATACCAGGGCAGTAACGACTACAGCTGCAGCTCCTAGGTACAAGCTGAATTTCTAACACCCCAATATCCAGCACTGGCAGTTCTGCAGAGAACAAGACCCCGACTTAACACGAAGACAACACATCGTGCTCTTCCTTTTACGGCAAACGATGCAAAGGAGCAGGCAGGGTGCCACCTTGCCATGTGAACCCACCGGGAGCAGATCTGAGGTGCAGACGCCATAGGGAGCACCCACCATTCTCAGCTGTAACGCCAGGTTCTTGTAGGAAGGTTTGTGAACCAGCACCGCCAAGAAGTACTCTCATTTTCAGCACTGCTGCCTATAGTAATCAATATGAATTACATCAAGAAAGTCTGAATTTATTTTAAAAAGCACTGGCTTGAGTACGAAGAAGAGAGAGAAAGAGAGGAAAAAAGGTCATGAAACAATTAGAAAATGTGAATCAAGAGGGAACTCCAGTGCCTTGGCAAGCACACCCAACGTACTCCCCAGCTAACAGTGAAGGAAGCCAGAATTACCTAGCCAGAAAAATTCAAGTGTTCTAAGTTTTGCTAGCGTTGTCTCTTTTGAACATTTTAAATGTCACGATCATGTTGAATTAAGCCTTCATTTACTCCTTAACCTTGGTGATGGAACGGAGAAAGAAAACTCAACGTACCAACAGCCTCCGCGGGGCCCCCATCCACCCACCTGGTCACTGCGCCCACTCCCTGGCAGCGAAGTCAGACAGGATCTGCACGGGGTGAAACACAGTAATGCCTGGCAAGAAAACCAGTTCTGGGTTTGGATGGAAGCTGGAGCAGAGTTGCTGTGAGCGCGCTCGCCCGCAGAAGGAACTGCCGACAGCCGAGAACGTCCTTCGCGCTGGGAAGTTGGTCAAGAGGGAAGTTCTGCTCTGGCACTCCAT
Organism: Tauraco erythrolophus; assembly: GCF_009769465.1. Classification (NCBI taxonomy): domain Eukaryota; kingdom Metazoa; phylum Chordata; class Aves; order Musophagiformes; family Musophagidae; genus Tauraco; species Tauraco erythrolophus. The sequence goes on from NC_141475.1 coordinate 29,294,647, forward strand.
TAAACACACTTGCTGCAGCATGTTTTTTTTTTTCTAGCAGTAGTGGCACTTCTATTTCAACTACACCATCCCATATAGCTCAGAGATTATTTGTAAAGCTTATCTCAGAGCACTGGCTTTTCAAGCTTCTCCGGAGAAAATCTTCCATCTCACAAAATAACCCTCCAACCTTGATAATATTTGGAGAGGGATGAAGAACTAAAGCTTGTTCAGAAGCTAAATCAATAACAGGGAGTTAATTTTACTTTCAGTATTACCATTATTTTCTCTGCTACTGTCAGTAGTATTTTGAAGAAGAAGAAGAAAAAGAGGTGATACGTTTCCTGTAACCTCATCTCTCCTGTTAAAATAATTTAAGTACTTTAGTACTGTTGAAGCCCTAGAAAATTTTTACAGGCATTGAAAATCCAGTGCACGCCCCCTCTCCCCAGTCACTATTGGGAGCAAATTTAGAAAAGCTTCATGTAACAGGAAAGGGACTAATCTTTTGATTCCCAATCATTTTCATCAATGCCTCCGGCAACTGTAATTCTTTGATTTTCAGCAGATTTCTTTTTCAAATATTAAAACAAGAACAGATTTTCCTCTTAATTTTTGTTTGATTGCAGAGGGAATTTGTGTGAAAGGATATTCCTGGATATTCAAATGAGCTGTTAGAAACGATGTCTTATGAAGTGTTTAGAAAACATATAAACAATGTGCATTCTTTGGGATTCTTTGTGAGGGCAGATGCAACAATAGACCGCAGGAAACATGAGCAGATGTTATTCTGCACACTCTTCATTTCAGAGTCTTTAGAAATTCATGAGGTCTTTTGTAGGTTTTATGAATCTTCTAATAACAGTGCAGCTGTTCAATTCAGAACTGCAGAGACATCCTCAGACATTTACTTGACTCTGCAAATGTTGAAGGCAGCACTGGAATGGCCACGTTTTACAGGTTTGCAAGGTATCATCTCAAAAGGCCAACCAGGTGGTGCCGGTGAATGCTGTGCCTGTCTTTCCTCCCATCACCTGGACAACTGCCATTCCACGGCCAGCAATCCTTCGGTAATCCAAAGTGTTGCATTGCCTCCATCCCTTTTCAATAGACACCTCGAAGACAGTTCAACTTTCTCTGAATAATCCCACTTTCTACATGGGCAGCACTGTGATTACTTTCTGATTTTATGAAAGGAATCACTTAAGTTGTCAGCAATAGCACAGAAAGTAATTTACTGCAACACACTCGTGCATTCTCATTACATTCTGGGCAGGCAAGACACAAATCACATTGCAGATGGTTTCGCTGCAAAATGTGTATTTGATCAACAATTGCACTGTGCTGAACTCGATTCGATTTCTGAGTCAAGCTGCTTTACACTAACGCTGTTCCGACAGAGCTGCAATCCCTTCTGCACTGTCACTGTCCAGAGGGAATATTTCGGACTTTGCTCATTCTCCACTTTGGTTGGCTCACCTTGCATTTACTTCAAATTCACTGACCGTTTTATTTAGCTCTTTAGATCTTCTGCTAATAGTGAAAAATGCTGCTTAATCTTACTCATGTAGTAACTGATGTAGCAATTGGATGGTCTCCAGAAGAAAAAGATGGTTTAAATATTATGCTGGGCTGCTCTCCAAAAGGTAGGACAGTGCATCACAAGCTTCTGTCCTTCATCTACTGTTTGAAACATACACTTCAATCACCTGTCACGTTCCCTGAATGTGGCAAATCACCTCTCTAAATGCAAAGCATCAGAGTGGTAATGGATCAAATATAGTAACCACTCAACAAAATTCTTTCACTAAATGGTAATATAAGTCTATTTTAACAACAGTAACATTTATTTTACCAATAACATTTACAGTCTGCATTCAATATTTTTATTCCTCAAATTACAACTAAACTGCTTTATGTATTAAGCATTGGCAGTAGTACTGTTCAGACAAATACTTACTAATAAGCGTTAGCTGAATTTGATATTCCTGAGCACAGAAGACTTGAAAGAAAACATGTAATTCAGTTAACAGGAAGAGTTGCTTTTCCAAAAATGTTGCCGAGGTGAAGCAGACTTGCAATCACAGAGCCAGTTAGTTCTTCAGAAGATAAAAATGCAGACAACCAGAACTTTCTAAATGAAACACTTTTACATCAGCCCGTAATTCAGAAACTCACTGCCAAAAAGAAGTCACTGAAGCCAAGAACAGACAATCCTGAAGGATAATTTTTAAAAAGAAAATGTTTAACTACTGGTATCTTGATATCCTCCTAAACAAGACCTAACTTCTAGGAAACGGCAACTTACTATTTCATGGATTAAATAATTTTTTAAAGAAACAGCTCCCAAATTGTAGAGAGTTGGCTCCTCTTGGCCAATGGAGCTACAGTATAACTGCCCTGCAGCTGGTTGAAGTACCACTATTAAACAAAAAGTTGTATGAACTTCTCAGTTCCATGTGGCTGTGCTGTTGGTTCACCAAAAGTGCTGCACTATTAGCCCGAAAATTAGAGAAGAGAAGAGAAGAGAAGAGAAGAGAAGAGAAGAGAAGAGAAGAGAAGAGAAGAGAAGAGAAGAGAAGAGAAGAGAAGAGAAGAGAAGAGAAGAGAAGAGAAGAGAAGAGAAGAGAAGAGAAGAGAAGAGAAGAGAAGAGAAGAGAAGAGAAGAGAAGAGAAGAGAAGAGAAGAGAAGAGAAGAGAAGAGAAGAGAAGAGAAGAGAAGAGAAGAGAAGAGAAGAGAAGAGAGAAGGCACACTGTCTTCAAACTGCCTCACGAGTGTTTCTTACTCTTACATGGCACCAGCCACCACTAGTCCTAGCTACTGGAAAGGATGGCTGAACGCCCCACGATCTGCTCACACTGTCCTTTTCAGGCACACAGCGGAATGCGCAGTGCAGCCAGTTGAGCCATGCACATGAAGTGCTGACAGTGCCAAATGAAAAGTTATCCTGCTTCTGTAATGTGGCATCAAACACATCCAATGCAATGAGACAAAACCCAACCAGCTGTACACAGGTATTACTCTAACCAAGCAAAGAGAAGTTCTTGTAAAATGCAGAAGCACTACAGACATACAACACAGACAGAATTCAGACACAGGAGGCTTGGCATCTGCTTTGCAGATACTATAATTAAAGAAATTTAGGTTTTCCACAAGAAACAAACAAAAAAAAAACCCCAAAATAGCAATTAAAGCCATTAGAAAAATACAAAGATTTTATGGCTTTAAGAAAAAACCAAGGCTTTTCCTGGAAGTTCAGACAATAAACACAAAGGTGTTGCTATTTATGCAATGCTCATTATCACTGATAAGGGAAACAATCTTTAAGGGTGAGTAAGTTTGTGTTGATTTATTGCCAAAACCAAAATTAACCATGTAAGTCACCAAGGAAAGCTTCTGTGTGGTCCTCGTCAGCGCGTTCCCGTGGCGGTGGCTGGGGAACGCTCACGGATCGCCCGGCCCATGTCGGCCGCTGGAATGACGCAGTGACTTACACTTGGTTTACTCAGGCTTAACCTGGGGAGTCAGATCATGGCAAAATTCTATGAAGTCCACAGGGTTTACACTAGTTAAGGCTTGTTTTTGCCATGAAAGACAAAATGGCAGTGCTCCACTTTAAATCAGCACCGTAATTATTGGTCTGCGGCAGCACTGAAGGGTGCACAAAGCATCAAACTTGGGTGGCATTAACGTCCCCAAGGGGATCACAATTCTGAGATGGACAGAGCTTAAGGACAAAAAATCTCACAGAGCAACTAAGATAGTGGTTGGGCAGGTCTGGACAGAATTGTAATGTATGGACAAATGTCAGTAAATGAGAAATCTCCCGATGCCTTTCCCTAGCAACCTCAGTTTTTCTTGTATTTGAAAAACCAGGACAGCAGAGTGCAGAAAAGGAAGCAATGGTTCCTGTGCTTCCTGGAGAAGGAAGCTTGGGAGAGCCTGTGATTAAAAATAGAAGAAAGAAGTAGAACAACAGAAAAAGAGAACAAGCCAGGACTTCAGCCAGGTGCTGATCAAAGAGCTTAGCAGAGTTTGGGGCTGTCAGAGGGCAGATCCACATTCCTCCTTTCTTCCTGCTCCACGTTAGTCAAAGATTTCCACTCAGTTACACTGGAGCTCCCGCTCTCCGGCCTCGCAGTCCCACAGGGAGGTAGTTTTTGTTGTAGTGATTTACCAATTAAACCCAAAATAAAGCAGAGATGTCCTGCAGGCAGGTCCCTATCTCAGGTCCCAACCACCTGCCTGGCAGCACCTGCCTGCGCTGTTCAGCTCTGCGCTATCAGAAAAGGCCACTGCAAAGAGCTGCCTGAAGACAGCGACGTCCCAGCAAACACTGGAGCTACACTGGTCTACAGGAAACGCTCCTAAAGGAATATAAGGAAATCTGATAACTAATAATTTGTATTTTCCTAGATCTTCTACCCAGAAGAGCAAATTCCCAGGTGGCATATTGGCCTATGTTAGTGGTACTGGTGTCCAGCAGGGAATGGACTGAAATGCCACTGGTTTTTTGTTCTCTGAATCCTGATGGAGACTAGCTGAAATGGTAAATGTTCTGATTAACATTCACTTCATGATTACAGAGTAAAAGGAAACATCTTTTCTTTCTCCTCTAAAGACAATGCCTGCTCATTAGTTTGTGATGTCCATATGTTTTCCAAATCCAGGCTGCATCACTGCATCTGGAATTGCTGGTAATAGCTTTTACATCTAATTATTTGAAGACGCTTAGGCTAATAAAGAAATCAGTTTGAAGAGACTGCCAGAGATATCGGACCGTGTCACTGGGGTGGGAGATAACAGCCCAGATGCCTTGTGCAGGTCCCTGTAGACTCTGGGAATCTGAGGAATGACATTTCAGAGCTGCTTTTAAGCTGACGCAGCGCACACTAACCCTTACAGAGAGCTGAACTCCGCGGTGTCCAAACACGGATCGAGAGCACAGCACGGGAGCCAGCCTCTGCTCGCCCCTTGCAGGATGCCCACGTACTCGCCAGCCCCCACCGCAGGGAAGCACCAGTCCAGGCAGGCTCAGCCCGGGCAGGACAGGGACTGCAGCAGGACACTGCTCAGGGCACTATCCCTCTGCTCTGCGATGTTACTGACCGGTCCTTTCACTTCTTTTCCTAAGGCTATTTATGTAGCTTCCATGCCCAGTATCAGTACCTGGCACACAGGATTCCTGTAGTGAGCTGGGTAACATCTACGATTTTCCTCAGGAGTTCACACAGCATTTATATTTCAGTGAAGTTTACAAGCCCACTGCGCAAATACCAGTGCAGTACGTACCCACGTGAAAATTAAAAAAAAGTTTGTCTCATGAGAGGAAGACGTGTAGAGAGTTAAGTTAAAATGCTGTCTTGTCCAACAGTGATTGAAATAGCCTAGGGCAACAAATTAAAAAAAAATTTAAAAAATCAAACTTAGTTGATAGTCAAGTGCAAAGCCATAGGAACAGTGAGAAACCCAGGACAGTTTTTTAATTATTCAATATGGTTCTAATGGAAATAATATTGCCCTTGAGAATGCAGAACCAGTTCACAGTTACTCTGGCCCAGCTACTATTGGAGCATTTGTTAGTCGGTGTTAATCCTTTCTGGCAAGGGAAAAAGACGGCCTTTTAACTTGTTAATTTTTATGGTTATTACTAGCCTCACGCATACAACAACTAATTTCTACAGCTCTACACACTACTTGATGTGAACAAGACTCTAAACATGTCTGTTTCTTTCCACTTCTTCGATGTGTTTTACTTATATTTTAAATAATCAGCTTTTAAAAATACTTGTACAAATATTTTTTTAAATAAGTAACAAATGTTTTCCGAACTGTTTTCATATTTGGGCTTTAAGGGACACTGCTAACAATTTGTACTCGCCACAAAGAAGACAAAAATAAATTCTGCCAGGCACAGGAAACGAGGAGCAGGGAGATACTGTGAAGAGGTAAGTCATAGTTTTCAGTGCTCAGAAATTTGTAGCGATTTTCGTGCAGTTCGGTGCCCCTTTCATTTACGTGCCACCATCACAGAACACTTTGCAGCACTTGGAGAGGACAAAGTAAACACGTGAGCTTTCTTTCAGATCCTATATGTGAGGGAATGCTTCCAGAGCTCAGTATGAACTGGGACGTAATTTCAGGGATGTTCCTCTCACATTTCTTGCTATGATGAACAGTCCTGAAAGCCGCAGCTCAGGCCTGAGTTCCAGCTCTGACACCAGTTCCCAGACTGTGCTCTGGGAGGGGGGGTACTGGGCAGGCAGGGTGGGGAGGTGACAGCAAGCTCGTCTGCTTTCTCTTAGAAAACTCAGCAGCAAGCACCGTGTTCCTGTTTTGCTGAGTCTACAGTGGAACTAATACATCAAAAAATTCAGATCAGAACACCTGTTCCCATTTCCAATCTCATTGTACCCTTCCAGGTTACTGTTTGCCACTGGTTTCATTGAATTCAGGGAAGATCATGTCTACATAAAGAGCTGCTCGAGTTTTCTAAGTAACAGGAATATCAGACAGGATTCACCAGGTGGGCAAGTTTTAACATGAACAGTGGTTGCAGCGAGCAGACTCGTCAACATCCTCGTTTCGAGTACTCTCACAAATGGAAGGGACATCTGGTCCATCTCCTAAACCCTTCACCAACACTGACGTTGCACATAAAACTTGAACCACAAAAACTTTTGGTAACTTTGAAACAACCACAGAAGAAATACTAAAGACCTCTCTCAACTTCAGGCTAACCTGGAAAGCTTATCTAGAGAGTCAGAAATGAATCTTACCGTTCTTACCCCTTTCAAGACGTTCGCCATCAAACAGAAAAGACATTAAAAGTAAAATTTCCGTAGATTTCAATGCAGCCAGGATCTCATTCCTGTAAATTACATCTTGGCACTCCGGCTGCAATAAACCCAACCTGAACAGAAATAAGGTAGGGTTTAAAGCCTGTAGGAGTCAGAAGCTGTGAGCTGTCATTGCAGCAGGTAGTCAACCTGATAGTTGTGGGCTATCTAGAAAAACTAAAGCTAAAGGAGACAGATGTAAGTACAAGCAATTCTAAGAGACGCTTTTCAGCCAGTGCTGATGATGGGTGTCACACCCATCCAAGTGGGCTACTGCAATTTGCACTGCAATAAAAGCAAGTTGCCCAGACAAAACTGGAGTAATCAGTTTTGAAGATAGCAGAACTGTAATTACCACAGAAGTGCATCTTTATGCAGATCAGGTGTTGGTTCACTCAAAAGATATACTTGTTGAGTTTTCCTGGCTTTGAAGTTTAAGCAAACATTTGTCAGCTATTTTTACAGTCAATAAGGTATAAAGAACACAACCTCGTGCACGCACAGAAAACACAAGAACAGCACAAAGCTCCGGAACTGGTACACCGTGTTGTACACATGCACAACTACACTTTTCACAATGCCCTTAGGTCACTGTGACGTGCAAAGCATGAGGCTGGAGTCCAAAGCCAAGCAAGCAAGAGGCAAAGATGCCTTTGTGAAGGCAAACTGGATGTGAACCGTAATACAGTGAGGGCAAGAACCTGCCTCCTTACTTCTGTGCCCTCTACTGATTCCCTGTAGCCTCCCCTTTACCTCTGCAGCATATCTCTTATTAAAATTGCATTTCCGAGGCTTTCAACAGATAATCATCAGAGAACTGCCCAGTAAAGGAGCAGCTGTCCCATGAACCTGGCTTCAACACTGAAATTACAGCAGCTGGGAGTGCTGGAGTGGCTGCGTTCCCTCTTCATCAGCTGGATTCCGGTAAGACTCAGAATGACAAGGGATGGTGGGCAGAGCAGGTGCTCTTCTACGGATCTAAACTTGCTCCTTAACTCGTCGGCCCCGATGTGGACACATTCCTGCCTGTAACTGCTTCTTCCAGACTCTCCAGGAAATTACATGCTTCAAGAGAGAACGGTACTAGAGAAACCAAGGCTCCCCTTCTTCAAATACATTGGAAAATAACTCACAGACATTCCTCTCTAGATGTAGAATAGGACCCAGTCCATGCCCGTCTGTTACGTACGCGCAATCCCTTGAATCTGCAACATAATCTAAAACAAAATCCGAATGAAAACCAGTGAGAACAAAACGCATCTCCAGGTCGTAAGAGGGACTATTCAATAAAACTGGTTGGCAGTATTCCAGCCATAGTATAAGCAGAGACTAATATAACCAAGAGGTTACACATTAAGGCTCTGAGCAAAATAACAATGCGAGTAATCAATGAGAACACAACAATCAGAAAGCCGTTCAGCCAGTCTATCAGCAAAAGCAGCACTAACTGCATTAGGATACTTTTAAAATCATCAGGGCCTAATCCAAACAGCCTAGTGATGAACCAGCCAGTGGAAGCAGTTCCATCTCCTTTAGCTAAGGAAGGAGAGGGCTAAAGCCCCGGCGTGCTGACTGACCTACAATCCATTCCTCCCAAAGACAGATGCTACCACTGCCTGCCTGAAGTGGAAGAAAAGGGAAATTTAGAATGCTCAAAAATGCCTTTACTTGCATTTAAAAAAAAACAGAAAACATGACCTTTATGCTTCCAATGCTATTTTTTCTTCCTAAAAATTAAACCCTCAATACACTAATGAAAGGCGTGAAAACGTCTGTAGTTTTAAAGGGCTTTGTCCTGACTTTATTTCTGTGTAATAAGTACTGGCAAAGCTACTCTATAATTTTGATTAAAAAAAAAAATAAATCTATAAATAGATAAATGTGGTTGATGAAGCAAAACTGCATTTCCAGCACAGGCATACACACAACCACAGAATAATAAAGAAACAAAAGACTTCATCCAGAACTTTCCAAAACATGTTGTCATTGTGCCTAGGGGCTTCAGCTGCTGGCTCGCAGTCCCCTTCCCTGAGCATTCGGCTTCAGAGGAACACCCCTCTGCAGTGCAGGAACCCAGCAATCAAACCCAGATTGACTGGTTTTTGGAGTTAACTTATTTTTATCGTTCTCTTTCATTCCAGGCATTTCCCTCAGGCACAGACTCTACGTCTCTACAAGACGGGCCCCATCGGAAGGCCCTGTCCTTCTCGTGGTGGGCATAAAGTGTCTGCCTCAGACATGGAGACACATCTGCTGCTTGACATGCTATTTTTAGATTCAACATATCTCGAGAAAATGCCTGAAGGATTCATTAGGGCGGCTTTTCATCTCTGAGCAGTGCTTCCACATCCAACAGAGCTGAACTGAGTATCCTCAGAGAGTAGGGCTCCATCCAGTGTCAGCCCGATGAGTTACTGGAATCTCTGCTCCAGTTGATGAATTAAGCCTCAGAGACTTAAGCCTGTGCTCCCACTCCAAAGGGGCGTCACACTCTTCAGTAATAAAACCAGCAGCAACTACTAATTACTGGAAGAGAAAATCGGGCAATTCTCAGCAGTTTTGTCTGGACAGGCACACATCGTGGGATTATTCCAGCCTTTCAGGACCTGTTCTCCTGGCAGACAAGGCTGGCCGAGACGGCACGATGGCTGATCAGACATTTCCAAGGTAAGCCTTTGAAAATACACTATGGTGAAATTCTTGCATTTGTATTGTTGGTTTTTTTTCAAAGACTCCTGTTGAGCTTATCAGAACCAGGACTCCATCCCGTTGCTTCAAACCAGTGAGTTTAACAGTTAGGGTGTTAAGCACAGGCTCCAGATTCCCACCTTCCCATGAGAAATACTGTCATTTTGGCATCTAGAAGCTGTTCCCAGACTGAATATTGGCATGTTCTAAACTGCATTCAGATATTATCCAATACATCCCAGTCTGTGATAAATCTGCTGTCAACAAAATAAAAATGGCTAAGTGTATTTATTTACAGGAAAAAATGCCCTTTAACCTTAGCTCAAACCCATAAAACGTAGGTTGCATCTTAAACTGTTCTGTGCAGCTGAAATAGATTAAAGGAAACTCCCCTGTGCTCTCCACTTCTCATGCACAGAGCATGATCACTTACAACTAGGCACCACGTCTGAGTAAACATTGTGTTAACAAAGCACACAGCAGAGCTATCGCTGAAGAGGAAAACAAGGGAAACAAAGCACTGATGAGGCAGACTTCTGTGCTGGTAAAAGAAACAGAGAAATATGGGGATTATCGTTTTTACCTTCACCCAGACTAAACTTCTGATATGTTGCCCAGTTGTACTTACCCACTTTCTAAGAATATTAAGAGACTCAAATGTAGAAAAAAGGATTGACCTGAAAGTAGTCCTTTTCATCTAAATTTGTCAGACGTCTCATAAAATCTCAACTACTTACTCATTTTAGCTTCCTGAATTTCTTACTCTGTACACATAAATTATAAGTAACTTTTATACTTACACTCACTAATTTAACACTGAACAGCTCAATAAAATCTTACTAACCATGGGCTAATTGAGAATGGTGATGTTTCCATTAAAAGTGTGAATAGCAACAAAACAAAAATGCAAAAATATCACCTGTATTAAACAGATTTGCTCCTGGGCACCGTATTGTTTTAGGGGTTGTGAACTCTGACAAGACCATTTCATCACTAAGGGTTAGACTATAATCCTTTCATGCTGGATGGGAATTTACACCCTGGGGGTTTTCTGCCATTAGTTACACTTGGGTTACTCACAGCATAATCATGCTATGAGCAAGGCTACGGGCATCAGCTGTACTCAGATCTGGGTTATTAGGTCTCGGGTTTAAGGTCTTTTTAAAGAAATGAAAGACACAGGTTGCATTCAACTCAGAACTGAAAACTGCTCTTGTTTATCTTTAAAAGTGACATAAAGAAAGAATACTTTATTTGCACATTAAGAAAATGTCAAAACGTTCCCCCAAGGTATCCGAATTAACATGTATGTAAATTATCTGCCATTTTGATCGCTCCTAACAATCAGTGTGCGCACAGCATTAAGCACTTCCAGGAGGGATATGACCTACTCTTCATCAGGTCTGAAGTAAAGGAAACCATTAGAAATAAACACCATTTTTGAAAAGAGGGCCAGAGTATCCAGCATCGGAGTTACACTGTGAATCCTCCTCCCTTCCGCCTTGTTCACTTTTAGATACAGAACTAACTGAAGCGACGAGGACATGGAGCTGCCTTGCAGCAAACACATTATATGACTTAATTTTAGAACAGCATCTCCTTTGGTGACTACACTAGATGTTCTCAAGAAAATCAAAGTGTCATTTCAGCACCATCTGGACAACCCGTTTATTCACAGAATATGCAAACCTACACCCACTAAAGAGTAATGCAGCCAAGACAGCCAATAAATTAATTAAAGACGTTATTTCTTTTGTAGTATAAAAAAGCCCTGCATTTTTTCAAAGCTCTTTACTGTGGAAATTCTGCAGCATTGCCATATAAGACTGTATTGCTATAAACTCTTTCACAAGGCTTTGTTTTCAGTAAAAATGCAACTCTCAGTGTAACACTGCTTCTAGGCACAATGTAAAGCTCCCCAGGAAAAGGGCCCCGCAGTGCTCTGAACAAACATCTTGGTGCATGTCCTCTGTATATACTCAGCATGCAATACATGGTTGCTACTCCGTATTTCCAACACGCCTCCAAGTTATTGCTTAAACAAAACAGCTGTAGTAAGAACACGCGTTTCCCAAGAGGGACATTATGACATCCACAGTGTTGCTCATGAATAGAGCTATTACCATGGAAAACAAGCGTGAGCTTTTAAAATGGGGCACTAATTTATAGTGTAGATAATATATAGCAAATCAGAAAAAGCCCCTGATATTTCTAATACTTCAGCTCCTTGAAGGAGCATCTTTATCTCCTCCTAATCAAAACTTAAACGAGCATCCTCTCTGAGAATGCAGTTGCTTGTCTGTCTGTTTAATGAGGGTCCTGCCACCGTGCCTTTCAGATGCATAACTGTATGCAGATTTTACACTCCAGGTTAGCCTCTGTTTATCTGAAAGAGAATGGAATTATTTTCTAACTATTATGACCAAACAGCAAAGGAGTAAAAGGAACTTGTGCTTGATCTGGGTAATAAGCAGTTATGACGTCTGTAGTTTTGCTTTCCTTCATTAGCTGCTTTTTAAGGAAGGGTTAATTTTTCCTGTGTTTATCATCTTAAACTATGTGAAATTTGAGACTGAACAGTCTAAAAGGTACTGTTTAAGTGGCTCCAAAGGAGAGCATTCACGTGACTGTGAAGCACTGCCTTTGCGGCCAAGCGCTGCCGTTCACAGTGCTGAGGGTGGCTGCCAGCGCCCAACCTTTCATTTACAGTGTCTAATTTTAAAAGTTGGGCTCATCTGGACGAGGAACTAAGCCATTTTTTCTCTTTTGTAGCCTCTAGATGGTTTGGGGTAAGTTTCTAACATTCCATTTTACAGTCCTTCAAATAAAAACACCAAAAAAATTTAAAATAAAACTTCTTGCTGGATGCTGGAGATGATTAATGAACAGTTAATAATACAGTAATAAACAGTAAACATTATGCACATACAAAACAACATGCACCAGGCTATCATTTTTCATTCCCATCAGTCAGTCTTGCTTAATTCAACACTGATGCTGGAATTTGGCTCATGGCTTTTAGCTTTGTTTTAACCAGTTAATTAATTTTATTTTCTTTCTATTCATAAAAGTGAGCTCCAGTGCCCCCACTGGTACCTCCAGTTGCTGAGATACAACACGACGATCCACACCCTACGCCAGGCGCAGTCCCCGGGTGTGAGCCCAGCCATCCCCCTGCCACCGGCAGTGCCCGGCGTGAGCAGCCCGTACGGAACTGCCCGGGATGCCCGGCCGTGCCACCGGCGCTGCCCTCTCGCACCGCCTCCCCTCTGCTCACGGCTGCCCCGTCTCCCCAACCCGACGACGTGCAAGTACAGGTGCCTTCTCTTAGAGCCTCCAGAGACTTTTAATAAAACCCCTTTGATCAGATTCATTCCCAACTGCTGCTCAGTTGCCATTTCCCCTCTGATTTTCAGAATACACAACCAGGGCTGCCCAGAAGTCGAGCCATCCGTTTGCCCAAAATCTTCCCATTTGAATGGATGAGTAAATTTTAAAGCTGTGCTGCATTTCATTGAAATTTGTGCTCCTATGAACCAAAAACTACAGGAAAGACAATCGACAACTCCATTCAAAATGTAGATTTCGCTCTGACCCTAGCGTCAACAAGTATCATAATCACACATCAATTTTAACTTGTAATAGAAGGAGAAAATGACCTAAAGCAAAAACATATCTTCATAAAACTGTATTTCATTCTACCCAATTCCCTTCCCAGTTAAATATAAGTACATCAGCCTGAACAAAGAAGGCTTGGTGTCAGAAAATATGAGTTCAGTCATATATTATCACTTTAATAAAACGTAGGTGTTTAGAAGTCATGAACCTTTCCTGTTGAACTTGGCCTTCTGCAACGTGGGGAGAAACAAGTGTTGCTAGCTGGTCCAACCATCATAAAGCATCAGGGCTGAAGACACTGGAGATGAAGTGCCCTCTGAAGACGCTGGGGTTTTCCCCAGTAACTGCACAAAGGAGCAAAGACTCTCGCTTGGACACAAGCAGATCACGAGGTATCTCACCCGAGGTGGGTGTCGGAGGGTCCTGCACCTGCCCTCCCCACCGCAGGGGGTTCAGCCACGGGGACCCCGGCAGCTCAGAGACGGCGCAGCTGGGGGGCTGCTCCCTTCCCCCTCGAATGTGGGGACAACGTTGCGGGGGCTCGTGGCCAGGGCTGACCCCCTGCCCGGGCAGCTGCCTCCATAAAACAATGGCAATGAAAACAGGTACGAGAAAAAACAATTACTAATTTGACTCCTCTACATATAAAGGGGGCTAGAATTATATCAGAAAAAGATCTGCCTTTGTTATCTACTGATCACAGGAAGAAAAACACTTGGCTAATTACGAGTGAAAACGTCTTATATACCTGTGTGATTTTTTTAAATCAGTAACAAAGTAACACAGATAATAAAGTGTACATGCATTTTCTAAATGCTTTATTTGAGATCCTTCACCAAAGATTCTTAAGAAACCTCATCTGTCGTGCAAGAAGATGAAACGTAAAAAATATTATAACTTTTGCTTTTCTCTTAAGAGAAAACTGTTCTCTAAGGGTGGAAACAGAGTGATTTTATTTCAAAGAAGTTGTTCCTAATAGCTTTCACAATTTAGAATCCTTAATAGCCACTTGATGTATAATACTGACTCGAAACACCGAGTGAGTTTAGGATCGAGACATAATTTCATCCTGTACTGAGCTGATTATCGTAGGTTTCACAAGTGTCCTGAAGTTCTTCCCAACTCTCACACTGAGAGTAAAAGCAGTGTTTTCTGCAATCACCTGAGAGGAGTTCTTACCCAGTTCCATCAAGCAGTCACACTTCACATGTGCTCCCATTTGTAGCCGGTTTGTCTCTGTTTAGAAACTTCCATGTGCAAACCTCGTGCGCGGCACAGCTCCACGACCATCTGCTCCGATGCCTCCAGAGCACTGACAGCAAGGAGCTCTGACAATGATGCTGGAACACACAGAGTGTTGATAGCACGAGTCATTACATGAAAGTAGGCCTTGGTAGGAGGGCAAGATGCTTTGGACTGTCCTTTCACACTAACTTCAGTATCTTCTGCTGTTTTGTTGAGTAAATTGACCATTAAGTTTAAAATTCAGCAAAAAGAAAATAAATCCTTGAAGTTTCTCTAAAGCAACAACATACCTCTTTTCAACTTTCCATTTTGTGGGCAAAAAGACAAACAGGGTAATAGAACAACTATTTCTAATGCTTGAACTTGAATACGTACTTTCAAATTATTTTGGCATAGGAAATTGTTTTAGCAGCTACAGAACATTTGAGATGTGCAGTACGGAGCAATCCTGCCCCAGCTGTGCATCTGCAATTAGCAGAAGAAAGAGGCTGGATTGTATCCCTGCACTGCCATCTTGCTTTTCAACCGCTGGAATCACATCACAGTACTCACTGCTGCACACAGAGGCAGAATAATTTAGGTCAGGAGGGACCTCTGGAGGTCACCTAACACAACCCCTTGGTCAAAGCAAGGCCATCTGAACCAGTTCTTTGCCTTTGGTAGCTATCAGTGACATAAACAACAAACACAGCACTCGCTGTCCTTTATCATACGCCCAACTTGTGAGCTCAGTCCTACTCTCACGGAAGAGAGCGATAGGTTGAAAAGTATACACGGTACACGATGAATAAAATTCCCTCCTCACAGAGGCTGCTTGGTGCCCTGCTGAAGACCACCTTTGTACTTGAACAATCACTCTGGAACATTCCTTCCAATGTCAAGTTTAAGAGCATTAGAGTGGGAGAATATACTTAATGTGAGAGAAATCCATTCTATCAGCTTTTTCAGAGCTTCTTCCACAGTGTTCATCGACCGTGACAAAAACATTTCATGGACTCTCCTGGAAAATGTATGACTTCCAATAGTAAAAGGATTGTATGAAGAAAGTTATTTTTTCTTCTAGGGTGGTCATGGCTATCTCAACAGTTATCTTGGAGCTTCCTGAAGAACACTATCCCTTTTTGGTTCAATTGTTACATATGTTGATATCGCAGCAGCCAGTGCAGCCATACTGAGACAGATGTGGCACCTCTGTCAGTTGAGGGCTCAGAGTAAGCACTCATCTTCTCTGCAAAAATGCTGCTCCTGGCACAAAGAACCGCACTCCAAACAGCATGCAGGGTCTGCTCTAGCATGAAATAGATATAAAAACAGGCAGAAAGGTCTGTTGTACACACGAACTGCCTATGTATCTGATCACTACTCTTAAGTTTGGCCAAATCTATTGGGAACAGGGAGCAGTAAAAAACCTGTCAGTATTTGCAAGCTTCTGGAACAGCTCCATTTTTTAATCATTTCTAAGCTCCAAGTAAGCAAGAAAGGACAAATGAACAGCTCTGACAACATACTGACTGACAACGTGTTAACGTTTTTAAAGCACTCCTAGGGTGCTTTCCAAATAGGTTTTGGAAGGTGAAAGAAATGAACAGAATGTGGTGTGTGCAGCCAGAAGTACCGTGTGATGGCAGTTTCAGTGATTCTTCTGCAGTACTGAACATTCTTTGATTTGCAGAAACTCAAACAATCTGTCTCTGAAGAAATAGCTCCAGGATGTTGCGACAGGAAGGAAATGTACTCTGTAAATGGTGGAGCGTCCCGTGGAACTGAGAGATGCTGTGTCTAAAGAAAACTGCTTAGGAAATGCTTAAGTAATACATGGATCTAAAGAACAGGATTGATATGCCCTGAAACACAGAAAGCTGATGAAGCTGAAATGGCAACAGGACATACGTCTGTTACCCTGTGTCCATTACAAAAGCCACCTGACTGGTAATCTGGCTTTACATCACCTAAATGTCAGCGATGGAACAGCACAGGCACGTCAGAAATTTGATTCAAGAATGAGAAATGGCTTAAGCTTGCAGTAATGCTCAGCTACACAGAACAATCAGCCCCAGACAGTTCATTCCTGCAGCACACCAGCAGCCTTGAAACAAGGCCTGGCAGCTTCCCGACACCTTATCAGGCAGCCACAGCCGCTGGGTCGCTCAGGAAATTCAGCCACGTATTCAGCTGGAAGGACGACCAAGCAAGCTGCTGGGGGGCAGCAGCAGCAGCAGCAGGCAGCCCTCTGCGGGCCACTGCAGGGCTTCTGTCAGCCAGGGGGTTACAGCAGCAGAAAACAATGAACTTACAAGAAAACTTCCACACGGGACCTACGTGCTGACCTATGCCATACCAACCCACCGCTTCCTGCAAGGGTGAGGAGCCAGCTGCCTACACCCGCTCCTGATAGGAAAAGCTGCCTTTCTGACACAGCACACATCCTAAACACCCAGTGCTTCAACACTACTCAACGCTTACGCCAGAGCGTTCAAATATGTCACAGAAATTTGTCAGCCAAAGCGCTCAACTTTTCTAGCAACTGGGCCACCATGAATTTAGGCGGCTCGACTTTTAAACGCATTCATTCGACATCGGTAGACAGGCAAAACAAAAAAGGACTGTGTTTAAAATAGTTCATATGAGTAGTTAATGCACTGCAGTTTCTGTACCACTGAAGACATCCAGCCTGAAGGGGAAAATTGTCACAAAACATGGAAAAACGTGTGAATAGTTTCCACAGCATCCTCACCTACTCTGCGTACAAAAGGGACACCTATCTGTTTGCCATCCAGAAGCCCACATGAGTGTATTTCTGCTTTATGAACACTGGTGAACTGTTTTAGTTATTTTACAAACATTCATGTGTTGATGAGCTTTTTCAATAAACAGTAATACCAGCGTGCCAAATTATTGTGGATTTCTTTTTTGTTACCAGCCACAGGACATTATTCCACATATAACTGCTATTACTACCTAGGATTTGTTTTGCACCTATGTAAGGAGCCCTGTATAACCAGGCATGGCCTATCCATTGTGCTGGAAATAGCACGGGGAAGAGGGATCTCTCCACTGAAGCTCTGCTTTATTTGCAGGGTGGGCTGGCCGGGATGATACGGCAAAGCACAAGGACAAGCAGAGCCATCACTGTGTCCCACCATGACTGTTGATGTTCAATCCACCAATGCTCAGCTAAGGTAATAACCTCTCTCAGGGGCTTTCCAAGTTACCTCCTGAAGTGGAGAAAGACGGAGTAAAGAGCAGTACTGTGGTACTCCATGGAACATGGTCAGCAACACAGAAGATGCAATTTTTGACTGACTTGTCATGTCACAGAGTTCCAAACCAGGATGGGGAGCGGCTCACGCTCACTCCAAAAATAAATACCACATAGGTATGATGAACTATTTAAAGCTTTTCTTTCTGATATTGTTCTCATTTATCAGCACTTGAATGTATATCGAGTGTAGAATAACACATACTTCTTCAGGATGATTTTTGTAGGCAGTAAGAGTGGGAACTTTTGACATCCTGAATCTGGTTTTTGTGTTGTTTGAACCCAGCCCTCGTGGGCTCCCTGTGGTCCCACTGGCAAGGCCGATGCTTCAGTCCCCCTCCCACGCCTGAACCACAGGCATGTCTTCCTCTCCCACCTTTACAATCAGTAACTTCGGTCAAAAGTTTCTTCCCGTAGCACGACAAAAGTCAGATGTATGCCTCAAGGAAAACCTCAGGAAGCTGAAGGAAAAACGGTGACTTTAAAACAGAGCAGCATTTGGAAACTCAATCAGGTGGCTACGAGTGCTGTTCTGCCAACACCAGAATGTGACCGTTTTCACTGTCCCTCATGAAAATTCTGGTCTTCTTTAAGTGTTGAACTCTAAATGTCGAAAGCTGTATTGAACACTAGTGTCCAACGAAAAAGAAATTTACCCACTCTAGGCACCAGCCAAAGCCTGTAATTTTTCCTCAGAAAATTTCCTACTGATAGCACCCACAAGAGCTTTCCCAACATTGATATTTTTGACAATACTGCTTCTATTATCAGAATAACAAATGCAACCATTTTTACTCTTGTGAGTGTTGCAACCACAGATTTATTCTCTCTATTAAACTGTCAGTAACTTTTCACTGGAAGTGCTCTCATCTGCTGAAATCTGGCTGCCTTCCTCTGAGTTGAGAAATGAGGGAAAATCATCCATTTGAACACACTGAAATCACTTACTTGGTAAGAAGTTTTCATACTGTATAACCATTGGTATGTCTTCAAAATTGCTTCACTTAACCCTACCCCAAGAACGTTACAATGAGCATATGCAGAGGACTAACTTTTCTGATTCACACTACAGCACAGTCCACACACATAAAGATAGTATTTGACTCTAATACAAACACCTAAGCAACAAGTTACTACTAACACATACACTGTGCTAACAAAACCAGTAAAACAGCGGTCGTATCAGAATCTCTCTTCTGAAAAGGAGTAACTGAGACTCTAAGCAGGGCCTGAGGTCTACACAATCTACCCCAGGGTTCAGCTTAGCTTGGTGTGGCTTTTGCAACCGTTATCAGCATTTTATGTTGTCTCCACTTTCCTACTCATTATCCCTACAAGACATCTCACTGAAGCAGAAAAGTTCCAGAATCGCTTGGGAATCAGACTCCAGTGTGTTAAGCAGGAATTTTAAGAGCCAAGTAAAGTAAATCTGAAACTCATGAAAACCCACATAATACTTGGGAGTGACACCTCATGCTAATTACAAGGGGTTCTGGTGTGCTAGACTGAGCATCAGAGAGCGTGAAACTTCTGGATGGCTATGTGAAGGCACTCGTGCTGTATGGAAATCATGTGACATTTTATTGACTGATTAGAATTCAGGTATTGTACGAAATGAACAGTGAGTCCCATCTACAATAGCTAATGGACTGTGCAAGTGGTAATCTAATACACTGGTGGAAACAGTGCCAAAATAATAGAGAGAGTATTACAAAACAAGCAAAGTCAGACCCTGATCCATATTTAGCCATTACATTACAGAGTAGCAGGAAAAAATGCCAGGCTGTCATCTTTCTACACTTTACTCAGTGGAACAGTGACAAGAAGAAAGCCTGCATGGCTGGAAACCAAAGTCAGGGTCAGAGGGCATGGCAGATTGTCTAAAAGGGCACACAAACCAAAACTTGGAACGCGGTACAATCTGAAAGTTTGGGAACTGCCGGGGCCTCCCAGGAGGCAGCGTGTACGTGCGCCTGGAAGGATCCGCAGGGCCGGCCGGGTGTCCCCCCGGCAGCCCCAGCCAGGGCAGCGTCTCCACCAGACTGCGAACCCGCTGCTGGGGCTTTGCCAGAGCTCCAGGAAGGAGGTGGATGGGAGCACTTTCCACAGCCAGCTTGCCTGAGGACGTCTTAAATAACCAGGAGCCACAACAGCCAAAGGCAAATCACTTCAGACAAGCAGAACTAATGAAGGAACTTATCGCTGGCAGACGATAGCGGCCAGTCCCAAGGTCTCTGAGCAGAACCACACATCTCAGGCTCCCTGTCCGAAAGCAATTACGAGACTCAGCTGACAGTGTGTAAGACTTTGAAACTCTTGTAACGCTAAAGATGTTTTAATCATCATTTAATGCTATATGGTCTGTGAGAAGAAGAGGAAACTGTATCTTCAGAAAGGTCTCACAAAAGCCTTTGGTTACAGTACCGTGCACGTTGCATACTGGTGGCCATGAAGAACCATTCACCAAAGGTTAAATGAAACCTCTTCCAGACTCAGCTCATTACTGAACAGACAGGATGCATGAGGCAAACTTACTACCAGCTCTGCCGATAACTTTGTTCCCTCCTTTGTTCTCTACCTGTTGTCAACATATAGTGTAAGTAAAAGGCACTAACAATCTGGTTTTATCGACACAATTATGCACTACTCTTGCATGTTGGCCTCAAGGAGTAATATAATAAAAATAAAAGAGCAACACAAAATTTAAAAAATTAAGCAGAAGACAACAATACAGATATTGAAAATTAATTTACAAAATGTATACACGCTGTATATTAATATACACTGATATTAATAGAATATTAATAGAATTACCTGAAACCATCAGACTTACTGTAAGATCTCTGATAATAATAACAGCATTTCTCATGCTTTTAATTCAAAGACCTGGAAAAACTCTGCAAGTCATAGTCTTACAATGCTCCTGTGAAATAGCTATTACTGCATCTACTTACAAAGGGATAAACAAAGACTATGTGAGAGGAAAACAGAAATAGAAGCAGAAACAGAAACTTTGGAGTTCACTTTAACTCCAATAAGAAGAAAATAATAAATTGATTTAAAAATCAGGTTTTTCAGCTATTTAGCCACTTAGCTACCTAAAAACATGAACACACGGCTCAGTCTGAAACTCTTACACAGGTGAGGGTATGGGAAACGGGCTCTCCACACCAACATTTTATTCAAGATGAGCACTTATGTACCCAAAACACAGCCTGCTATACAAAATTAACTTGGTGACTACATTCCAGAACCCACCATAAAACCACCACTTTTGCAGAATCTTCAAGGTCTGAGGGAGGGAAATACCTAAAGAAGGAGGGTGCCAAACAGACAGATGTTGTTTCCTTACCGCACACCTGCCTCGGTGCAACACTGGGCAGGAAATTACGGAGAAAGGGTTGCTCTCCGGCACAGCGAACAGACCCGTGGGTAGGGTATAACCCCAGCAGGGTAGAATTTTAAGTCCCTGCTCTGCCTCAGTTTGCTCGTTTCCCAGTAAGCGATCCTGACTGTCTGAACTCTTCTGGAAAGCATCAGTTTTGCTCTGTTCTACTGGAACTAAACAACAAAGACCAAACGGTCTGCGTGCATCACTCTGGAAAGCAGCTACAAGCGGACGAACGCCTGGCAGGACTGCAACGACTCTGTTTTGGCCTGATTTTACTCATCACCTGAAATACAATTTAAATGGCAGGTTTTCGTCAAGATACTCTTGAGATGGCACACACGGATGCCCTGACAGTCTCGGCGTCCAAGCTTATGCAGGGCACAGCGTATCGGGATCCTGATCTCAACTGAAGTCTCTAGACATCACTGGGATACAACAGTACTAAACCAGTGCAAAGCAGATACAACACTGAAGGTTTAGCCCTTCAAAAGATCAAGACCATTAGATATGTTTTAAGAAATATGTTGCTTACTTTGTAACAGTTAATTTAACTTTAGGCTAAAATATGAATATTACTTCCCAAAGGAAGTGGAATTTTTTAACTGGTTGTTTATAACAACAATAATAAAAAATCAGTACAGACCCATGCCTGCATATATTTAACTCTGAAAATCTTTTAAAAAAAAAAATCAATCCCTAACATATCATCAAACCAATGAATGGACATAGTGGAACATTGTTCCTCCACCCATTTTCCACATTTCATTTATCTTCTAAATTAAGGGCCATAAGCTGTAATGAATACACAGCTTAAAATCCAATTCGTTAGCTCTGTGAACCAGCAGCAACCCTTATGATCATTTCAGGTACTGTAGGAAGAATGTAAGTTGATTTGGGAAGGAAAATGTCTCAGATTTTAAAATCTATTTGCCATGTCTAAGTAAAGCAACAGCTGTTGTGAAAGAGTTAAATGCAAACAAACTACTGTTTTTAAAAATCCAGTAAAATGGCAGCACAGCTTTGATATGGAATACATGTTTTCCTGTTTCTTCCCCAAATGAGCTGCTGAGGCTTTTGGAATAACATCCCTTTCAGAAGAGGATGAAGCAATGGAATCACTTCCCTACTACTCCACACAAAATGTGGAAGCTGTTTCTCTTTCAGATAAAAAGCCAAAACCAAACCAAACGGATCTTGCTAGTTGCAGGCAGCAGACAGTGTTGCTTTCTCCTCCCAGCCGTGCCAAGGCGAGGAGCTCCAGAGGCACGTGCTGAAGCACCCTCTGCTCCGCAGCGCGCCTGCCGACACAATCCCGATGCCGGACAGCATTTATTCAAGCTGGCGCTAAACCCAAACGATCAACTGGAATTTTAAAAAAATCAGATAAAATTGCACTAATAGCAGCATGCATGTAGGTAGGAGAATAAATCCTTACTGCAAGTCATTCTGAACATGGTGCAGCTCAGGAATCTTGCTATCCTCTTCCCACTGGCTGGGCCCACAACCAAAGCTGTGCCTTAAGAAATGAACCACCAGCTCATGTGCCCTTCTGTGATTATTGCAGGCTCTGCTACTGGGCCTCAGGACAGAGGTCACGTTCTTTTCAGATGCAGAATTAACAGACTCCGATTACCCTTCTGTAGATCTTGCTAGAACTCACTTAAACCCACCAGTCAGTCCTCATGCACATGACAGTGGCAGATCTTTTACAAAAAAACAGCCTTTGGAGAAAAGGCAAGTGGAAACACTTCCACCGTCTTTTTGGATATATGAAATTGTTGCAGTTTGGTACATTCTAGAACGCATATTATAGAACTATTATACGCCCTAATGCAACATCTCGGTATTTTCATTTCCATTCTTACTGTTAGGGCTGTTTTTCCTCGCTAAATTCAGTCTTTCCATTCACCTCTTACTTCACCTCACTTTTTCGCTTGTATCTCCTTTCATTCTCTTGTCCCAAACTTCCAGGACAATTAAATTCTCCCCTAACATGAAATAATCCATCTCCGCTGCATTCTTTCTCCTAGTTACTCTCCTCCTCCTTCTGCATCTTTGCTTTTCTACAAAATTATTCTGTTTTCTTTTCTGGTACAATTGCTAATTTTTAACCCATCTCTCTCTACTCTGTGTGACAAGTCGTCTACTTCTTCTTTGGCAGTTACACTGACAGGCATAACACTGACATGAAGCACTGGACAGCAGTGGCCTGGAGATCTTTAGGTTTCCATTCTCTGGGCTGGGTGGGCACACCACAAAAGCTTGTGATGGGAAATGAGAAAGTAACAGCCTCATTCAAGTGAACTTGTTTCTCTTGCTGAATATCTTGGAGAGAGTGAGAGGCATTCTCTTTGGCGGGTTATTTACTATTCTTCCACCTAAGGAATACATAAAGAGTACTGCTCCCTTTTTTGAAAACTCCTCTTGGGACTTAACTGCTTCTGACCCATTATAAACAAGCACACTCACTACAGAGCACGAACACGTTAGGATGTCTTATCCTTAGTTACCCAACAGAGGATGTCTTGTCCCCAGTTCCACAGGGGATGCCATGCAACGGCCAGTACATACAGAAAGGCACTGATTTATTTCAGACCAAAGCCTCCATCCAGCTGCTCATGAATGCACCAGCAAGGCTGCATACATCATTCAACTTCAACACGAGCAGCAAAAGAACTATTTGCATGTCAAATTCACAAATTAAAAATGTGAACAGATGACAACTGAACATCTTGACTCACATTGTGTTTCTCCTGCCTGTCAGTTTCTGGCAGTTAGCTAAAGTAACTTGAAAAAGTGCTAAAAATAACACAGATCCAGGCCCTGGCTCAAAATTCTTTTTTTTTTTTTTTCCTCCCATTTTGCCTTAATACTCTGCTCAATACTGCTAATAATAAAGTTAGTATGACTCATCGAACCATCGTTGTAATTTTAAAATAACATAAGAAATACATATTACCTATAAAAAAGAGATACCCGTAACATGTAGGATTCATTCTTACACGATTGGTAAGTTGAGATGATGGATAGCTATACATCCAGCACAGCAGGCATCCCACCAGTGGGAAAATCACTCCTTGCTACTCAGCCAGTGTCACGCTCCAGGAGAGCTGCATCAAGGAAGCTCTAGAATTACCAGCTGTGAAATAAAATTTCCACTGAATTAAGCCCAACTGATTCTCACAATTTTTGATATGGCTCTAGAGTCTTGACATTCCGCCATCTCCTTCAACAAATGGAACACAAACATGCTGGGAAAAATTAAATCAGACAAAACACTGCGTGTTCAAAAAATACAACCACTGAAGCCCAAATCACTGGTAAGAAGAGCAAACTAATAAATGGGAAGGTCCTTTTCCGAAAGTGACAAATCATTATTAAAGTCTGCCTGAGGGAATCCTGAACTAATCTTATTGTTAGAGTGAATAAACACCAGGCAGATTAACAATGTCTCCTAAACAACATTAATTTTGAAGGCTGATCATAATTCAGAATAGGAGAAGGGGTTAAAGAGCTTTACTAGTCGTACGCTGTCAGCTTCTGAGCGTAATTAGCATGCTATTAGTATTTCTGTGTGTAAAGCTCTTGTCAAAACACACTTCTAGTTCGTGAAAGAAAATAAGATATAAATACATCACCACCACTGGTTTAAATGAAATATCTTCTTGCAGTGAAATATTTTCTAAAATATCACATTTAATAGAATGTGTTAAGACTATATATTGCTCTGCACATGGCACTGGGTGTAGCAATTTTATTTAAAATTCTGTGTAGCTACCATTCGAAACAGCAAAGAGAAAACGGTCTGTAATTTTGAAGGTATTGAGCATTTCAGTCCTTACCTAGTTATCCAAAACCCAGATGAATATTTACAAATTGCTAAGTGCTGTTAAGGTGAGGATTTCAGAAATAACACAGTAGAAACAATAATTAAATAGCATCAAAAAAGTAGGCTGTAAGACGATATGATGTTATTTTTATTTATAATGAACAGGCCACTAATAGAGTAATGAATACGTTTGCTTTTTCTCTAAAAATACTAATACAACTTATGGAAATTATATTCCATCTTAAATCTTCTTTAACCATAGCTGTCACAGAAACTATGGATTTTCTTTTCCTCTTCCATTTTTAGATGTTCATTTTGGAAAACATATTCCAAAAAGCTTGAGTGAGAAGCATTAGCTCCCATGGCTTTAGGTGAGGAGCTGTGCTCTACCAACAAATGGCATCTGCACTGACCGACATCCAAGGCCAGATTTATAAAAGCATTTTGGTGTCAAACAGTGGTGTAAAGGTCAGATGGAATTTCCAAAAACATCTGTGCACCACAGTCGCGATGATTTTCATACAAGTGCCTCATTTCCCCTGAAAATCTCTCTATAAATACTCAGGGGTGGTAACCCTTAAAATCTGGTGTCTAGTTACTATTTTTGATTCTTTACCACAAAACCAGGGCTCTCCAACACAGTAATTTAAATAAAAGATCATAGTGGACAGTGCCATGCTGTAAACCCCACTCCAGTCCTAACCACTACGTAATAACAGTGTCTCCCAGTTCTGTCTGTATCTGTACTGTTATTATTGATCCTACTCCTACGGTGCCCGCTAACAAAGTACATGAAGGCAAGGGAGACAGATGATAGAGAACAACCATAGTCAGATTTTGAGAAATGTAAATATTGCTGTGGATATTTCGCATGTTAGTTTGAATTCATCACTAAAGTACACTTGGAAAGGCATACATTTATCGCTTCTAATATGGTAAGAGATTCATATAAAATTAATTAAATATCTTGTTCTGATCTTAGCACAACCTTTCTTCTGCCTAGCAACTACCATTAACTATGAAAATGAAAACATCTTTAAAATAAATGTAACATGAGAATTTATGTCTAGCTCTACATCTGAAATTCCATTGTTAGATTAGTATTTCTGCTCTAATTCTGCTGGTGGTGGCAGAAAGGACGGCAGATGCCACTAACAGGAGGCAACACACACATGTCGTAGTAGGAGTGGAGTGGGAATGGGTGGCAGGGTCACTAAACAGGGATAACCATTTTGAAATGAAAGAATAGTGTACATCCAGAGCCAGGAAACAGAAGATGCACCAACGTTTGTGTAAGGAAAACAGCATGGTTATGTTAGACACTTAAAGGTCTTCATGAGAGAAAGATTATTTCATTCAGAAGCAAACAAGAAGAAATGCTAAAAATCCTTTCTATGGATCCTGCCACATTTCTGAAACCTTGCTCGGCTGTAACTACGAAGTTAGTGGTGAAAGTGCATCCTGCTGCCCTTGATGTCTCCTGCAAGTCTCTATCCCAGTGACCCAGCACCCTTTGCTTTTTGGCCCTGTCCACTGCTTCCTCACTGAACCGCGGTCGCAGTTTCCTTCCCTTTTCATTCCTCATTCACGGCTCGTGTTTTCGCTTGGCCCATCTGTTGGCAAAGACGCTCTAATCCCACTGCGTCAAGTGGATCCCATCGCTCGCCAGCAGTCCGCAAACCTTTGGCAGAATCCCAGGTCACACAAGCCAAATCCCTGGTCAGAGGTGACACTTGACAGACCCAGTAAGAGTCCTTCTGACAGAAATACCACCCTGTGACAACCTATCAACCTTCTGATGTCATGACCATGCAGAAAATTGCATTTTTAGGTTTTTTCCAACAACTTTGTCACGTGGGCTGCTCTGCTTATAAGCTACACAAGTCTCACCACTTTGGACTATTTTCCATGTGCTTTTCCTCAGCCATTTGTTTACAGGAAAAACTCACTCTCTTAGCCTGAACAGTCATGTCAGAAATATCACTGCATTTCCTACTTTTCAAAGAAAAAATATCCAAAAGGGGAATCTAAAACATGTCATCTATTGTCTATCTCAAACAAACGAGAAGAGTAACTTACAGTGTTATTACTCGCTTTCCCGGAGGAAGGGACGTCTCATTAGACGAATATGCCAGCAGCAATTATTTTGCACGAAGAAAATGCTCAACAAGATTCTTGTCACCACTTACAAACAACAAACTGGCCATATATACAGTACCTTTTACAAAACTAGGTCTAAACTATTCGTCGCTTCACGTGATGACGTTGCACCATCTAAAAACAGTTTCAAAACTTAGAAATAAAGCTACAACCCCCCCCCAATATATCATATTAAATACACTTACCTCTTTTACGTCTTAAAAATACTTTGAGCATATGCTAAGGCAAGGAAAGAAACTTGAGGACTGTTCTAGACGTAGGGAAGCTGTTGCCATCCCATGGTTCTTTCAGCACCACAGCTGCATTCGTACGCGGGTCCGGTCCATACCCACTGCCTACAGCGGTGACAGCAGTCAGGGAACGGCAGCGGTACGGCTCTTCTGATCTCTGTGATTTTGTTGTTGCAGCAGTAGAAATCTATAAATAAACAAAGATTTAAGATTATTTAAGACCTGGCCCTTCCACTAAATTCAGCAGAAACTTTATAAATCACCTGAACTAGAGAAGACAAAGTTCACAACTTTCACAGACAAGCAGAACTATGAGGTGGAGAAGTGATAATTAGCTCAATCTAGGCACAATGGTTGCAGGAATTAGAAAAGCATAGCTGTAAATATTTGGTTTATAGCCTCAAAATATACAATTAACTAAAACACAAGAGATTAATTTACTATGAACAGCCCAATCACCAAAGACTTGTACTGCAAATTGTAAAAGCTACCATGAAAGTAGCAGTGACTTTATAGCTATTATAAAATTTGATTTCATGCATATTGTTTCTCCAGCATCATCAAAAGAATACACTGTAAAATTCACACAGTGTCTTTTTTGCTTAATTATGATAACAATAATTTATACTAATGTCATACAGAAAGAAAAGTATCAAAAGGCTTTCATCTGAATGTCTGTCTTTATTTATCCTGTTATTCCTGCTGCTTTACGCTGCAGGTTTACGTAGCATTTGTTAGAAAAGCACACATGATATCACAGATTAAGAAAGAGAACTGCTGGAATTCGATTGGCTACTTTAATCCAAATATCCCAAAGAAGAGAAGCTGAGATACATCCTCACTAGAAGAACAAACTCTTGCTTCATCTTCTGAACGTTGAGATTTGAGATGCATCTGGGTCAGACGGGTAACTAAAGAGGAAAAGGAACGGCACTAGCTTGCAGAGAAGTGTAAGTTCACATCCATGCCCCCCGATGTTCCCGACAGTCGGATACGAAGGAGTAGTTTTGTTCCCATGGCATTGCAGAACCATGGCGAGGTCAGAGCGCGCGCCATGGCAGCACACCACCGACGGGGAGGACAGCAAGAACATCTGTCTGACCATGGCACATGCTTCAACGCTTCTCAGGCATCTTTAAATATCCTTATCCTGACTTTTTGCTATTTAAAATTTTCAGTAAAAATACAGGATTGAGGTTTACGGCCTTATTTGTTTGTTTGTCCCCCTTTTTAACTAGTTTTGCTCTTAGAAAAGTCATCAGGCCTGCTGGCTCCAGCTGTGGAATATCTGTTCACATCAAACAAAACTGGTAACTTCATTTTTCCAGAGAATTAATACATTCCAATAAGTAAATGATACAATTAGCTAACTTACATTTTCCCTTAATGAATATTTGGACAGAAAAGCTCACTGTGTGTTTCATGACAAGAAATTAAACCAAAACATATGGCTCTCTAAGCCCTAAATTAATAGTTGTATTATGCAGAAGAAAAAAACCCAATACTTCTAACAATAATAATAAGTAAATCTCATCATATGAAACCACTACGGATGAAACACGGGATGATTAATCCTTACAATACTGTTTTTGTAAAGTTCTATCTTCAAATCATCATTTTTCCATGCTTTAAAATGTGCTTGGTGAATGAGGAGATGAAAGCAAAACAGCTTGGTTTGCTATCTGGAGCACCTGGGTACACGAGGTGCTGAGAGCTCCAGCACCTCCTGTTCACACATCTCTGCATGCACCTCCCAAAGAAACCAGCTGAATGATGCACTGGTCCCAACGGTTAACAGGGGTGGTGGCCTCTGCTAGACATGACATGGAAAAAGATTAACATATCTCTTTATTATCTACACTAAGCATAAAACTGCAGAGTGATGCCTTCGCACCCATCTTTGCTAAATGACAATAAAACACAAAAATGAAATAATCCCAACTGATTTACTCGTCTTTGATGTTTTTAAGATGATCAACAGTTTAGAAATATCTTCCAGAAAAAGAGATGACATGGTTTTGGTACCTTGGGCAATGCGAACAACAAAAAGGGATGAACGTCACTAGTCAACGAACAAAATGACTTCAATTCACCATATATTTCTAAAAAAGGACCACCATAAAAGGCAATATGATGTAATAGAGTGGCAAAAAAATCAGTCTCAAGAGACTTCAATCTTACATTGCACTCTGCCATTCCCTTCCCAGAAATTTAATGTTTCTTGCTTTATTTCTTCCTCTGCACACCAGGAAGGATACCATTAACTTTTTATTTTGTTAAACTTTCTGAAACGTACAGAGCGAAGCATCACGCCGAACGCGCAGCAGGCATCCCGTGCGCGCGGTGAGGCGGGAGCGGACAGCGCGGAGCAGACTCCTTCCATGGGGATACTTCCAGCCTTACTGTTTTCTCTCTCCTGTGGTTTTCTTCGTGTCAGACTTTTTCAGAAGGAAAATATGTTTCCTTTTCAACAGAGACACATTTCTTCTGAAGGAAACCACCATGTCAAACTTTTCCTCCAAAGACAGGAACATACCTACCCATGTTCAACCACGACTCCATAAATACGCCTCTGAAACTAGCTGCAGCACTGCTCAGGGAGGTTTGGAATGCCTGCTGGGGCAGCGGAAAGGGGCACCGCATCTTTAAAGGAAACAGATTTGCTTCAGAAAGGGGCAAGTTGAAGAAACATCTGTAAAGACTGATAATAGATTCACTTCCTGAAATTATTCTAGCACTTCTGCTGTGAAAAGCAGGAAGAACAGGCAAGAGAGAGGAAGAAAGTTACAGATGAGAACAGAAAGCGCTCTCCCCCCCAGAACAGGCTGGAGTTGGGAACGCTGCTAGAGGTCAGACTGGAGCTGTCATGAATGGCATCCCTGCATCCCAGGAATACAGACCAAGATCCAGCAGTATCACTGCTGTCATCTGCCAGTTCTTCACCTCGACTTTAGGATCCACAGCACAAAGAGCCGTTGTGAGGAAATACTCCACCTTCTCACTGAGGCAATGCCCTTTCCCAGATCAGCCCATCTTCCTCCCAGTAACAGAAAAGCTGATCTGGACCAGCACGTAGCAAACGCTTATCAAGGTATACTCAGCTTCAGGCTCCTGTAACCAAAGCTGGCACTCCAAGAAATAACATTTAATGGGATGAGGACCTATTGAGTAAGATACTACATCCTTAAACACAGTATTTTGGAATATTAGATGGAAAGATCGTACGATGCAGATACACTGTTTTCTTCTCTCTGTATACACACCTACCATATAAATCTTTTACAAACACAGCAGATCCTCTCTAGAACTGGTCTTTAAAATAAAAATCCAACACATTCCTTTCAAGAGTAATTGCACATCTTAACGATTTTCTTTGGAAGCCAAACTTGGCCAAAAGTACCCTCTTGCCTCTGCCTTTTTTTTTCCCCTCATAGGAAATACAATTCTTCTATTAATAACTGTTGTATCACCAATCAGACTTGATGCCATCCTTACAGGCAAACCTGAGCTTAAAAGCGATCCCAGTTAGATTTCCCAATAAAAACCTTGAAACAGGCGGTTTGACTTTTCCTGTCTCCTGGGTTTTACAAAACTTTTCCAACTCACAAATCTGAACAGCTACTCAGAACTACGTGACGCTGCATGCTGTAAATTAACTACAAGTGTTCCACAAGCCAGGTCGGTCTCTGTCGTGGTGCCACGACGCAGGTAACGCATCGCTGGTTCTACCTTCCCCGCTCCCTTCTGCTTTTCTGGGCACAGTGCCTTGATGAAATGAAGCAATTAGTTCTTAATAGTAAAGTTATAAAGGTGCACCAGAACGTCCTAGAAATAAAACAATCACCCTTTCTGTTCCGGAATAAAATATATTTGGTTTACTCTCCTTCCCTTTCTTTATATGGAGAATCAATAGAGCTCTCTATTGAAATCTCTGTCCAGAAAATCTAATTTTGCTTTCTCTTTCCTGAAGAGGGTTGATAGCTTAGTCTTACTTAATGGTCTTGAGCTGTATTGACTACTACATTTTAACAGAAAAATGCTGCAGTAAATACCAAGTACAACAATAAAAACATATTAGATCTTTCTCTGCGTCTCTAAATGAAGGAAATTGATTAAATATACTTCGGGCAAGTAGAGGGAGATGGATTTATTTACTGCCAATTTAAACAGTGTGTGTTCCATAATCTCTCTGGAGGCTTTAGCAATACCATTCTGAAAGAGCAACACATTAAACCAAAGCTGGCTGCAACAAAGATACATCTTCCTTCCCCCAAAGAAAACTGAGATTTTCTCCAAGCTTCATAATGTTTTGTGAGAATAAATAATTTTCCAGTTCCACCACAGTAAGGGAAGTTCACTTCTGGTGAGCAGCCTGGCACTGATCACATCAGGAGACCGGGGGCTCGAACGCTGGGTGCCAGCAGGACCATTTCTGTGCCGTGCTCCTGCATGGAACCAAGCCCTACAACTGCACACCTACACATGCTAAAATATTAAGATCCTCTGCAGTAGGTCAAAATTCTTATTTCAGGCTGTATCCAGAAACAAAATAGTAACCAATATTGCCTATTAAGCAGAGACAGGCTAATAGCAAGGAAAACAATTAGTAACCATTATGCAAAT
Source organism: Tauraco erythrolophus (assembly GCF_009769465.1). Taxonomy (NCBI): domain Eukaryota; kingdom Metazoa; phylum Chordata; class Aves; order Musophagiformes; family Musophagidae; genus Tauraco; species Tauraco erythrolophus. The sequence continues at coordinate 29,326,510 of NC_141475.1, forward strand.
TCTGAATTGGCTTTTCTATTCAGCCACTTTTTTTTTTTTTTTTTTGGCATCCGTGAAAACTGCTTTTCTTCACACTAATATTTGGAAAAGAGGTTTTATTTATGCAAATAGATGCATTTCTAAAAAAACTCAAAAATTGCATGTAAATGAGCGTATTTGTGCGTCAATTAGTGAATTTGAGCTCTTCTTTGCTGCAAACACACACCCATTTCAGATGGTCGTAAATGACTAGTGAGAGGGAAACAGAAAACATAAATGAGTCAATTTTCCTGAGCACTTGACAGAAACGCAAAATGCCTATTGTATGAGAGACAGGGAAGCTATACAAATGTATAAAGACAGCAGCACAAAGCAGTGCCGTCCACAGAGCTGTAATTCTTGGTCAATCTTTTAAGTCTTCTGAGACACAAAAGAATAAATGGTATTCCGAAAATCAAAGTTTATTCTGTCGACATTCTGCAGGCGCGCTAAAAATACTTCACTGGAAAGGGCATCAAAGATTCTTTAAAAAGTGAGACTCAATGGAGAAAAGATTGCTAGTAAGACCAATCCCAACTGACAGGATTCTTCTTCTCTCAATTAGAAGAGGCCAAGAAATTGAGGTGTAGCAGCAAGCTCAAGAATAAATTAATTTTATTTTTAACTTCCCCCTGGAGAGAGGCAGAATGCTCCCTACATTGGCCCAAAGGAGTAGAGAAGATTGTAATCCATCTCTAAGGGTAGGCAAGGGGAAGCTGGTCCTGCAGTTTGCTACTTCTCCTTTCTGAGGTCAAGAGCACGTTCAGATGGAGCCTCCTGCTGCCATCTGGCACATGGACTGGCCAACTGGTTTGGTTATCAGTGACCTCCCAGCTGCCCTTCCTTTGAAAACATACACCCCATAACTGAGGCAGCCAGCCAGGCTGAGACTATGAACTACTCAAACACAGCTAAAACATTTTGGGCACCTGCACCTATCAAAGATGATATATCGGATGCAGCATATAATGCCCTGCCTGGGTGCTATCACTCAAAAGCAACTTCCAAGAGAAGCAGTAGAACAAAGGCACTAAAAACAGAGATCTAGCTTTTCAAAACCGTGAGCGATCGGCATTCCCGTAGTAACTCTGATGCTGGGATTACATGCACGGATACAAGCTGATTTCAGAACTGAAGGAGTGGTACCTTGAACTTGAAGTGGTACCTTGAAACTCCAAGGAGAATTTTCCTGTGCTAGACACTCCAGTCCTGTAAAGCTGCTGTCACGACTAGGCACATATATGTGCGTTTTTTGTCTTCTACTGGTCCAAACCAAAATTTCTCAAGTACTTCAGCACAAAGTGATGAAACTAGTTATTTAACTGCTGAGAGCTGACCTTCAGCTGGCACTCTGAACCATTCACAAATGCTGAGAATTGTCTTTTCAAGCCACCGTTATTATCAGAAGCACTTCAAACACCTTAACTGAGCATATTTCAGCCAAAGGTGATTTACCGTAACTCGTTATCCAACTCGTATTCAGCACAGGTTTGTGGCTGGAAGCTTGTCTGATGCTGAGAGCATCTCTGCCTCAGCTCATGCCTCAGTCAGCACGAGCACAGACAGGTCCTGAAAAAGTGGAACACCTGAAGCTTTCTGGCTTTTCGTGTAGCAGGAAACACCGTGTGCCTGGGCCTCAGTGTGAAAGCAAGCGGGCTTCCCTCCTACTGCTGCCCTACGAACTGGAGACAGAGGAAATCAGGTGTTGCTTTTACAGACCTTGGGAGATTTTCCCATCACATTCAAGCCCAGAAACTGCGTCTGCATGTACACACACGGATGACCTTAAGAGCCTGGGGGACTGTGCTTTGTTCAAGAAGGTATCATGGATGGCTTTCCTTGTTTCTGGAATACCAAAGGAATGCTTCAGTAGCTACAGTATCTCTTTCACAGCTGTGCAAGTAGAGGTCACAGTCTGTCGTTTGTAGTGCTGTGACCTGTAAGATGACAATGATGTTTCCTCATTCATCTTGTCGTATTAACTACCAGGCAAGATGCCTACTCTTTCTTCGCGTAATCTTTTGTAACTTCTAGGCCTTTTATTTTGCTTTTCTACTCAACATTTTGCATGGAACTTAATTTCAGTTAAATAATCATTTACATATGAGTAATTTACACAAAATTCTGCTGTTCATGAACTAACTGGCAGTCCCTTCCATAAATCAATGAGTCTTAGGATACCACTAAGATGAGTGATATTCACAGTGTTTTGTCCAAAGCCCTTCCTTCTACACATCAGAATCACTGAACTGATCTTCTTGACTTAAGAAAGAATCACAGAATATCAGACTGGAAGGGACCTCAAGGATCAACCTTTCTTGGCAAAAGCATGGTCTAGATAAGATGGCCTAGCACCCTGGTTTCAACTGGGAGAGCTGGCTTTTCAGTCCAGCTGAATCTTAAAAGTGTCCAAGGTTGGGGAACCCACCTCTCTCCCGGGGAGGTTATTTCAATGGCTGATTGTTCTCATGGTGAAAAATTTTCCTCTTGTGCCCAATCAGAATCTCCCCTGGAGTAACTTGTACCCAGAGAGCTTTTTTTTTGAGATGTTATGTTTAAAGAATTAGCAGCTATGGTAAATCCTTTTTAATGAACGCAGTTTTGAAGGAGGAGACAGAATTCCAGAAGAGTTACGTTTGGAAGAGACCTCTGCAGATGTAGACATCACCCTGCTCAGGCAGTGTCAGCTTCAGCAGGGTGCCCTGGGCCGTGTCCGGTCAGGCTGTGAATATCTCCAAGGATGGAGACTTCATCTCTCTGGGTGACTTGTGTTTTCTTACGTTCAGACAGAATGTGAGATATTGGCAATTCCTTCTGCGCACTTTCCAGGGAGTTCTCTTTGGAAAATGAGGAGCCTTAGCATGCACTACAAACAGGGAGTCCCTGGCTTTGCCACAATATGTTCATATATTCAGTACATATGGCAACAATTATCTTGCGTGTTGCCTTTTGCTAATTTAAGCATGTGTTCCCAAAAGCCTTCAATGAAATGGAAAGTTCACACGACCACCCGCTATTTATTAACTGTTACTTCATCTATTTTTTGCCTACTTCTTTCCCTACAACGACACATCTCTTGAAGACTGAATTTGGAAAGAAGAGGGAGAGAAGAAACTGCTTGTAGATTCAGACGGTAAGACTGTGCCCAATCCAGGTCTAAATGAAAAAACTTAAAATCATCCTCAACACAGCCTGTCCTTAATAACCCTCAGCGAGGACTATGATTGTGACATTTTTAAAAAAAATGCAGTTTTTTTTGGAGCAATTTTTTGAGAACACTTATGAAAAATGTTCATGTACAATTCAAGTACATGTCCTGATTTCCCAGCTCTCTTCTGTGCACATACTGCTTTTGCATGTTGGTAATTCTCTACACCTCTAATGTTCAACTGATAATAAAATACTCCTTAAGCCATGTAGAGCTATGAACGCAGGAGACACCAAGATTGTTGGGTTTTAGACTACAACTTATTTTTGTCATGTTTCATTTCCAGACCAGTAGTAAGTGTGAATTGATGTGAAGGAGATGATAGAGATGATTGAAAAGTGTGTCCTCTTGTAACTTGCAGACAGACACTCTTATTTCATGATGAGATGAAATGGAAAAGTAGAATTCAAAGGAAGTCTCTGAAAACACAGAAGCAAAAGCAGGACTGACTCCTGAGAAAAGCCATCAAAAGAAGGACAGTTGGAGGAACTGGTAAACTGGAGCACACAACGGCCATGCTAGAGAAGGGCTAGAAAATAGGTTGCCATGAGTATCACTATGCTACTGCTACCAAATCACATCAAAACAAAACCATTCACTTGATATATTCCTTTCCACGGGTTAATTGCCTCAAAAAAGACTTTGTACGCTTACGCTGTACGTGTGCAAGTACTCGTGCAATCACTGGTAACAGCAGTGAGTGGCCCCATGGTTAAACCACATGGCTTGTAGCAGGTAGAAACCACAGCTCTTGGTGTGCAATAGTTACTCCGCAAACACTGAATAATGTATTGAATCCACAAATTTAACTAATTCCTCCCCCTCGTTTACATTACCCTGCATATCGACAAGTCTTAGAAAAACTAACAACATACCTTTTAGAAGTCGAACCTGGCAAGATCGCTATTTCGTTATGTTAGTACATCACTTAATTCAGGGTTACTAAAATTCAGATTCCTTCTTCCATCTGAATGATTCCAGCAGAGATGTTTGTCTTCATTGGTGAACTGAAATTTATTGCACAAACTCAGTCACCAAAACCCAGTTACAACTCTCTTCACACAGGGTTTCCACCAGTTTAGTAAGTGTATGAAATGCATCTGACGATGGATGAAGCACATAAATTTCTATTTCTTAGCCAGTCTCAATAATGGCTTCTTTAAAGAGATTCATGGACAACGCAGGTGATGAGCATGCCCACCAGCCAGCTGTCATCCTTCCAGCCGGGCTGAGAGCTGTCTTGGTGCTGACAATCAGCAGCTCCTCCGCGCGGGCACCATGCCCGCTTACATTAGGGAGTCTCCTATGGAAATAACGCAAACGGACAGGGACTCTGCCTGGCACTGCACCAGAATTATGTACTGGTGCATGTGAAGGATGGCATAGGGACACTGAGGAGAACGGCCATGGGAATCGATGATGTCCTACTGACGGTATCATTTCTGGCATTACTATTAGTATGATTTTGAAGGAAGGATGGAAACATACTTCATTAATTTCCTACCTACAGAGGGACATTAGATCAGGGCTTAGACCCGTGGAAGCATTTATTTATTGAAATAAAACGTCCTTAATTTTACAAAGGCTTGCTTTCATACACTGCAATTAGACCAAAGAAGCTGATCTATGTTTCTGCAAATGTTCATTATTTCATCCACTGTCTCAGGAGGCTTTTCCCAAGGAAAAAAAGCCACATTTCTTTGGACAGTCATATAAAACACACAGTGGGTATCTGAAAAAATTCTGAAACCATTCAGGCAATAATATTCTCATATGATCTTTATAGTGATGTTTATGCAGCATATATAATTAAAAGCATTTTCAGTATCAGCTTAATTAATCTCAGAAGTTCAGTATTCAAAGAGCAGAGGAAGTCAGCTTTTGCTACTCATTATATGTCATGCAATTATATAAAGAAGACATGCAATCATCATTATGTGCCATAATAATAATAATTCCATGTCAGAAAAGTTCCATATATCTAGAACAAATTAAAAAAAGCACACCTTAAACAGTTTGCCTCTAGGCCTAAAGGGACAATTTTAGAGAGACTCTAAATGCACTGAAACCCAAGGAGAAAGAAGCAGGGGGGTGGTGGATCTTGCCTCAGGGAGAAAATAAAAAAAACTATTCCTGCTGCCATAATTCCCAGGTGGTCAGAGAGAAGCACAGCGAGAGGCCAGTGCCAGACTGAGCTGGGGGGCTGCGTGCAGCTGTTCCATTTCTGCCTTTTTCTCAGCAGGCAGCAGAACAAGCAGCATTGCATTTGGCTTCCCCAGGAGAAAGCCTCTGGGCCACAAAAAGGCCTCCTCCTCATTTTCTCAAGAGATAAACACGCTATCAATTGAAATAGAAATAGTATCTAAGTGTTTCCTCTCCATAGATTTTGCACTGGAACAGGTTGCCCAGAGAAGCTGTGGCTGCCCCATCCCTGGCAGTGTTCAAGGCCAGGTTGGATGGGGCTTTGGGCAACCTGGTGTAGTGGAGGGTGTCCCTGCCCATGGCAGGGGGGTTGGAACTGGATGATCTTTAAGGTCCCTTCCAACCCAAACCATTCTGTGATTCTATGATTTAAACTTACCTTTAAAACTTGGTGTGTACACGGGAGTGGGAAATGGGCGGATGCAAACGTCAGCCCACGATACCTCTGTTCCAGCTGGGAACTGGTTCTGACACCAGCGGCAGTGCCAGGGTCAGCCACGGCCATTCTCTGACTTCCAGGTACGCAACTTCTGCATCAACCCACTTATCTACTGTGAGCCAGCTCGATTATTCTAATCTTTTCTGCTGAAGCATTTGTCACTACTTTAACCACTGCCTTTCGAATCAGCCCGAATACTGGTCAAAATGGACTATAGACACAGCAGAATGGCAGCTCCCTTATGCTCTGGGATTATTATCATCCCAAATACCCAACCTCTTTTCCCTCGTCGTTATGCAGTTACGGCCCACCCTTACAATTATTCACTCAGACAAGGAGTGGAACATGCCACTTCGTAAGAAGCCAACACTAAAACAAGTAGAATTCATCCTGCTTGAAAAGCCACAGTGTGACAGCAACTTTTGCTGAAAAGAAGCCATTAAGAAAGTAATAATCATCAGATTTTTTGAGTTCATGCAGAGATAAAATCTCTTCAGTTTCTATCCATTATAACACTCTCTGTGCTTTTTTTATGCCGTGCATTGCCATTCCAAATCCATACATTGTAAAGGACTGAAATGGAGGGGAGGGAAAAGGTCATTAATGCTTAGCTCCCTGGAGTTAAACAGCCTCTTAAAAGCACCCCTAAATTCCATACGATACTTACTGTTGCCATGAGCACAGCATGCATAAGGTACGTTAGATAAATAAAATTAAACAACCTTGGCCTTGGGATTCTTAACTCTCCATGCACAGCATTTGGAAAAACAGCTACCTGTGAACCCTCTCTAAACCACTTCTATATCCTTTCAGAGCCATAGCTATGCTAACCTAAAGGTTCCTTTAAGCCAAGATTGCTGTACCATCTCAATATAAAAATAGGCTTCTGCTGAAACAAAATTTATTATTTTTTACTGCAAAGAAAGCACAGAAACTCTCAGTGTCCACAGGCAGTCTCCAGGGTGATCGACGTGCTATTTCAGTATTGTACTGCACGTACTGTACGAACGACAAGCTCGGTACTCCCACACGGATTTCTGTCTAATACATGGATGTCTAAAAGATTTCTCCAGTCACTAGGAACTCTTCTCTTTCTTATTCTGAAATTTCAGGAGTCATCTAACCGTTACCAGTTAAATACAGGTTTTGCACTTGCTGTACATACATATGAACATTCCTATACTTAGCCACAAAATGCAAGCACATCTACACAGATTGTCCGAAAGCTGTAAAATCCTACCTGTTTTGCAGGGAATTTCCATTTCTGCACTGCAAATGACCTCAACTGCCTACAAGGATGACCCGGCATCTTTCCTTCTGCACAATTTGTTGACTCTTCGGGAACTCCTACACCTCTAAACTATCTGTCCTGTGAGAGCACTGGAGATGATTGAGGAAAAAGGAAAATCCAGACCCTGTCAGCTGGTTACATCCATTCTGGAGAGTGAAGCCTGCTGTGGAGCCAGGATCTCCCTGCAGTGCAGGGTCTGGCTGAAGAAGCACCGTAACCACCTTCCACCTCTTACTGCACTAAGCATAGCCATTGCTTTCTGACCTCGCTCTCTCCGACATCCTCAGTTTTGCTATCCCTACATCACTATTTTAGCCCAGGGCTGTTGTGGACACCCTGCTGGGTGTCTTTATTCCCATACACAGTCATGTTGATAGTTTGATTTTGTAGTAGTTAATATGGAACTTCCCAAAGTACTGCATTTTCCTCAGGGAGGAGACGACAGTCCAGCCGAAGGTGTTATCCAATCTCTCTTTTCCTCCCCTGCAAAGTCTGCCTGAGTCTGCAGAGAGATCACAACCACTCAGATATAGAATCATAGACTGAGTTGGGTTGGAAGGGACCTCAAAGATCATCCAGTTTCAACCCCCCTGCCATGGGCAGGGACACCCTCCACTACACCAGGTTGCCCAAAGCCCCATCCAACCTGGCCTTGAACACTTCCAGGGATGGGGCAGGCAAAGTTTCTCTGGGCAACCTGTGCCAGTGCCTCACCACCCTCAGAGGGAAAAATTTCTTCCTTAGATCTAATCTAAATCTCCCCTCTTTCAGTTTAAATCCATTGTCCCTTGTCCTATCACTACATGTCCTTGTAAAAAGCCCCTCTCCAGTTTTCCTGTAGGCCCTCTTTAAGTACTGGAAGGCTGCAATAAGATCACCCTGGAGCCTTCTCTTCTCCAGGCTGAACAGCCCCAGCTCTCTCAGCCTGTCTTCATAGCAGAGGTGCTCCAGCCCTTGGATCATCTTCGTGGCCTCTTCTGGACCTGCTCCAGCAGATCCATGTCCTTCTTGTGTTGGGAAAGGTCCCTTCTCTGAGATTGCAGTTTTCATGTCTATGGCTTCATTTGACAGTGCATTAAACACGAAAGGCACAATCATATTCTTCAGATTCGCAATGTCTTCACTGGGGCACGTTTTTTTCTTTTGGCAAGATATTCCCATTACCAGTGCTGCCCTAGCCATAACTGTTCTTTACCTTTAGTGTGGAGGGAGATACAGGTGTTCAAAAGCATACGAAACATATGAGCCATTAAAAATGTGATTAGCTGCTACGCACGTTGCTATTTTACTTGAACATACATTACCATACGTATTCTTCCTCCATATGCACGTTATTTCTTGAGTCAAAACAGAAATAGGTTATTCTTCCAAGACTTCCTTGCTGTCACTAAATCTACTTGCACATCTTGGAGTGGGAGTAGAATGGGGGAGGAACACGATGCAGCACCATTTGAGGAGAGCTACACTGATGTGCAGCAGAGAAGGAGAACATGGCAAAGAAGCCAAGCAATAAAAAAACTCATGTTAATGCCAAAACGAGCCTCCATCAAACACTTTCCTTTTTTTTTGCTCAAGAATTCACTATACTTACTAAAATTTTAGGCTACCCGAGTTTGCATCCATTCAAGAAAGTCCTGAGAATGGATATAAACATGCCAGTGACAACAAGGTCAGAAGGCCAGTCCTAATCTTTCTGATAAAAGTAGATCTCTGGAGCAAGTCTGAAGTGATGTGGTTGCTGCACCAGACCCAGGTCCTCAAGAAGCATCTGCCAGTGTCCTGATGCCACTCTAATCCAAGCAAATACTGTAAAAAAGAGTACTTGTTGAAAGAGGAACTGTTCTTTTTTAAAAAAAAAAAAAACAAAAACAACCACAAACAACAGTAATACTGTTACTCTGCTTGGAAAAATTCTTGTAAAGTGAGTTTTCATGGTGTAAGATGCCCTTTGTATCAGAAACTATCAAAAAGGGGGATTTCCATCACATGCCCATCCTTGTGACTTGTTAAGGTGCCCAACAACAGCAAATATGCTTTTGTTACCAAAGCAAAGATGTATCTCCTCAAACAAGCACCAGTTTGTGTGTTTCTTTCACTACTCTTTTTCACTCCCCGTAACACCCGAACATGCCCAACCACGTATTTTACTCCAGGGACCTAATGGTGCTGCTATCAGTGTACCTTCCAGCACTGTAATATTTGATCACAAACGAAACACCACGGCTGGGGGGTAAGCTCTGCCTTCAACAGCTGTTGCTGTGACTACCTCTGCGGTGATCATGGCTACGGCTGGGCCACTGCAGCAGCACCCACCAATACCGCAGTCATCAATCATACCACCAGGTAGGGAGCAAAACCAGACAAAAGTCTTAGCGAGCTCTGGTTTAGCAAGCTATTTTTTTTCGTTCAGAATTGAGCACTCAATGCTGAAAGTGAATACTTATTAGTTTATTTCAGAAAACTTCCTTCAAAAAAGGCAAGAGACCGGCAATGCTTTCCTTCCTCTTTATGCAGTATCTGAGAGACTGAGATTGCTGAAGAGGTAACAAAAGCTAAAATGGAAAAGAAAAACAGAAAATATGCTGCAGTTGTTATACAATGATTGACTGAGCACAGAAAGCTATATTCTTGATTATTTCCTAAAATATTCCTAAAAATTCCTGAAACATCTCCCACCCAATCGAAGAAAATCTGGTATTAACTTTACAGTTGGCATGTGCATGATGGAAGCTTGTTGGATTAATCAGTGTGAGAGAATACGTGGTTTCACAACTAGATCACCCTTCCAAAGAGAAAAAAAAAAAAGAGAAAGAATCTTTCATTTGTTAAATGACTAATAAGAAAATTCAGTATCAAATCAAATGCCTTTCCACTGAAATACATGGTGCTTGCTTACATTTGGCAGACACTATGGAATCCACACTATGTGACAGTTGCTTCATCTGGAATTCCTTAGATGAAGGGACCTCATCAGAGATAAAGCTCAAAATGAAATGGCTTCTTTTGTTAAACCCTATTGTGCCTCTCACTCATGCCTCCTTTTTCCTCACAGTAGCAGAATTCTGAGAGAAATGAAATGGGCACACCAGACCATTGATAGAAAAATGTAACACTGCTAGATCTGGACAGATCTGTTTCTGGGAACAGAAAAGGACACCTGAATGATATTTCCCATTTGTGACACGGGTACTGAGAATGTATAGTTATTAAAGAATCAGACCAGAGAAGCTTCTCTTCCCCCACAGCCTATGAGTGTAGTATAGTGGTGAAGGTGCATCACAGTCCCCCCATGTGCTTGACTTACAGGGGCTACAAACTATTGCAGCCCTTGCTTTTAACCTTGGAGGTCTAGGAAGCAGCAATACAAGCGCTACTAGAAAAAAAGAATAAAATATTTGCAGTTTAAGTAAACTCAGGATCATTTCATGTTACACGGATGATAGGGAAGATGACACTGGAACCTCAAACTTACGCTACTGACTTGAAGAAAGAGATGGTGTGTTGATTGGAAACTCTACATCAGAGCCTTTCACTCTAATCCCGTTGGGCTGTGAAGCGTACCTGGATATAATGCTAAAAAAGGCTCCCTCCCAATTCGTAAGAGCTAAAACTGTGAGACTGGGTGTGCCAACAGGCCCCAGTTCTCCTCCCAGCCTGTAACCACCCTTGTCTGTCGCACTCTCCTGAACCCCCTTTTGCTCCCAGGTAGGGGCTCAGCTGTGTCCCAGGTCTGCTCTGATCCGGTGCAGCTGTGAGACTTTGGACCAGACTGGTGAAAACAGCTAAACTGTAACAACCCATTTAAAAATCACCAGCTTCTCCTTTGCCCTATGTAAAACCATACAAATGGCACAAGACTTCAGAGCCAAAGAATGACTGTCTTTAGCGTCACAATCTTCTGGCAAACGTGACCCAGATTCTGGTTTTACACAAAAATCTGAAGCTCTGTACAGAATTGTGTGAAATGAAATTAAAATCTTGCCCTACTCCGCTATGATACACCCTCATTTTCCTCCTGATTTTCTACAGGTATTTTCTCAAAAAGATAAAAAATAAGAAATAGACAACTTGTTATAGCATCTTTGTACCTCATCTTCATGCATCATACCTTTTCTACTGTAACTGTTCTCCCCGTGACTAGACAAGCAGCATAAAACCCCTCATAGAGAGTGCCACTCGGAAAGCTGTGCCATGAGATTAAGACTGTAAAAACTTGGGAAAACCCTAAGAGACATAATAAACGAAAAGCCAGATAGTAATGAAGCTATGCTAAAGCAAAGCTGCTGTTGAGGCTGCAGAACCACATTAGTCTATTAACTTTTAATGGAAGAACATAACAAATTAAAATTATTCTTTTGCCCTTCCACTTATGGCTGTTAGAGAGAATGGCACAGGACATCAGAAAGGCAGTCAGCTACTCAATTTGAGATTACTCAGTTTCTAGGCCTTATTCATCAGGATTTCAACTTCTGTCTTACTAAACCAAAAAATCTGAATTCAGATGCTTTTGTAGAAAACATGGATAAACTTGGAATAAATTACCGTGACGGGAAAGTGTGCCTTTTGAAGAGATGTAATACAGGAAGCATTTCCTGAGCAGGCCACTACAGTTCAAGTGTGATGTCAGGGTCACTATTCCAAGTTTTTACCAAAACATCCTGGATCAGCACAGACACAGAAAATCACAGACCCCTATCAGGATGGAGGTCACAGCCCCTCGGCTTGTATGTAACATCTAATAGCAATACTTACCTACTGTTATCTGGAAAACGACATTGTGTCCCATGCAAATTTGAAAATGTTCTAATTTTATCAATTAGTACCACTGAAATGCCTGTTACACAAAATCAAACATTTATGAGCTTGCTTTTGGCTGTATCTTTAAAGCATTCCTAACAAAATCCAGCAACCACGTTCGTTTTGCTTAGTTTCCTAAAAGGTCACTGCAGTCTCTGTGACTTTCTTTCTTAACAGCGCAGCCAAGCAAGCCATGAGAGTCACAGGTAACATTTCATGCAATTAACCACAAGCATATTAAAAATAAACAAAAAAAGTGTGCAGAAATTCCCTGCAGAAATGAGGAATCCCAATCTCTTGGCTGGCACATAGAGGTGCCAGCAAAAGAAACAGATTGCTACGTCAGTTACAGCGGTTGTGTGTGCAATGCCATGGCCACTAGAAAAAAGATTTCCCATCTATACATAGATTCCACTTTTACAAATAACCTTTCCAGAAAAGCCAGAGGAAATTCTACTTGTTTCTAGACCAGTGAAACACTGGTGACAGTAACATCAGTGACACAAAGACCGTTTTGCTGTTAGAGCTGTGAAGTCCTTGTTCCACGGACCCTGCCATCCTACTGACAAAACACATCTTGGGCCGCTTAAGGGAACTGCTCTTCTTTCTCGTCCTTAATTACAGCCTTTTCAAAGAATTTTACCTTTATGGGAGGAAGAAGAATCAGAATTACAGCAGAGGGACTGCCTTGCAGTATACACTGCTCAAAGTCTTCCATCTGAAGTCAGGCACCAGCCTTCACACAACCCTATCCACACTCAGGATCTGTTTGGTGGCACTGCTACTCAGGCATAACTGAGAGAATACCCCATATAGGTATTGCAGGTATTCAGGGACAAATTCTCAGCTTAGACTAATCACAGTCACTCTGCAATTAGAAGAATGGCCAGCTGTTTCATTCTCCTTATATAAGCATTGGTCTGGAAAGTCTGAGCAAAGCAGTTAGACTGCACCTTCTTCGGCCACCTCCAAAATCCACTTTTGCATATTCACACTTTTACCAATTCCTGCTATAGCCTCTAGAACAGCTTTTTATTTTCTTACAATGCAGAGTCTCATGTTAAACAAGAGCTGCATGATTAATCCTTGTGATATCAAGGTATTTTAATAGAAAGCTACATCCACTTTGTGATTATCCTCTGGTATAACAGTTTTAATTAAGCTTTGAATGTGAATGCTCTGTATTTTAAAACAGCAAACAGGCGTAATTAAACATAAGACCCAGCATGAAACCCAGTATCCCCCAAAATCCTTTAATGGATCTTAACATAGCTGCAACTTCACCTTTAAGACAAAGCAACGTTTAGCAGTGCTTTTCAGTTAACAATCTTAACGGCCTGAAGAGCTTCTACAAGGTTTTGACCACTAGTCAATAAAAAGAAAAACTATTTTCTGTAGATCTAAATTCACTGTGGACCACAGAAATATCTATATCTAATTTTATCCCTCTATAAATCACAAAAGGCAACTTTTGTTAACTGACCACCATGCTCTGGCTGGTTCTTCCCCTATCCAAAAGGAAGTCCAGAGCTGTTGTCCTCAGTCCCACCCGATGACTCTCCCCAAGGATGAACTCCAAGGATGGGGCAGGAGGGGGGATGCCTTTCCTCAGACACCCTGCTTTTGAACTCCAGACGCCTAGCCACAAAGTACAACTCAAAAACCTCTTCATCCTTCAACCACTCACACACAAACAGATCCAGGAACTCTGCAAGAGACTTGGCTCCAAGGATCAAGACTCCCTCAGTCAGATGACCAGTACTGATGTTAGACTTACGCTACACATGGGGTATATACTAGCACAGCAAGAGAAATTTCTGCATATTTTCTCGTCATCTGAAGAGTCAAGGAGAGGCAGGACTGCCCAAAACTCCAAATGTCTCTTAGGAGAGGCCAGGCCCAGGGAAACAAACATTTTCTTTTCTCGGCTACGACTTCCCATTAAATCTGTCCTTTACTAAAAACACAACATAGAAAATCTCAGGAGAATAAAGAACATTACTGAGAAGAGACCCCATATTTGGCCTGATAATCAGTTGCTTATTTTTTAAATGTAAGAGTTAGAAGTGCTGCCAGCACAAGTATGTTGATATGCAGGATCTGAGAATTAAAAATAGCAATATAAAAAGTGAATGCTTTTTCTCCCCTTTTCTTTATGCTTAATTTCTCTTTTCTAAATGTACTTTGCACATTGTTAGGTAGGTATAATATGTGTGGGATGTATTGTTGAGGTTGCCATGGTTTCTCATTTTTAATGAGCTTTGAGACTTCATAATCTAACCAAATACATTCATAATTACTACATCTATTTTTTCTTCCTCCCCTCTCCCTCTAAAGCACTCCAAAAATTACTGGTGGTAAAAGTAAAACTAGTGATTTGAAAGACAATAAACCATCAAAGTAAAAGCCCACCCTCAAAGAGTTGGCAAACAAAAGCTTAGGAAAGTAACAGGAGAAAATTGCCACCATCAGATTCAAGGATCTCTTCTATGTCCTTGTATCTGTCCTTACCATCTGCTTCAGGGCGATATTTTATCCTGTTGGGTGCAAAACTCCCCAAAATACAACACCAAGTCACGTTTGCCATCAGAAGTGACGGTGAACCACTGAACACTGGCTACACCAACTCTGATGCTGTTTGCCAAGTCTGCTCTGTGCTTCAGGAGAGACTGAACGGCACAGACGTCCTGTGGCCACGGCCACGCGATTCCGGCCTTGATCTGGCAAAGCACGGGAGAAACTGCCTGACTTTAAAGACAAGAATCCCAATGGGACAACTCACTGCTTATAGGCAGGGCCCTTTTCGACTAATTCACTGAATCAAAGTCAACAAAACTGAAGAGGCAGAAACACTATTCACTTAGGAAACAGAAAAAAATTATTTATTTCCTCATGAAAGTGTTTTGCTTTTATACTACTGATCAAGTAAATAGAGATAAGTAAGATTAAAAAAAAACCTGCTTGTCAAACATAAAAGTAAGGAGAAACGCACGGAATGCTTGAGCAACCACAAAAACAGTTTTTGCATGAGAGCTGCTTGTCAGCTGAAACCATTTACTAGCATGTATTTTTGCCTGCCGCCTGACAGGGACGAAATAAGCCAAGGTGTAGAAATAATCCGGATCCTGGATCTGTAAACAGCTCTTTGTCCCAAAGACATACGCAAAGGTGTGTTTGTTACTTACTGCCATTGTTGACCTCACCTCAGAGCAGGTGGGGAGTAAAAGAAATCCTTTCCTTCCATTTGTAGGCAGATCAAATACGACTATCACATTTCTATATAAAAGAAGGCAATTTTAGCCTTCAAGAAACTAGCAGATTGAAACCGCAGTGTTTCTACAACTTACAGTTAGCCAAGCAGCTGTGGCTGAGAGTTCTCAAAAGCATCACCCACCCCAAGGACAGACGATGAAACATCTGGGGGCTCCCTGTGAAGTTTCAACACACGCTGCCCTAAAACCTTGCAAGGCACGTGTGCGCTCAACCAGCTCGCTTTATCGACAGCGAGACACATCCAGACCAGCAAAGCACAGACAAGGAAGTGACTCACCTCGTGTTTCAGGGAAAATCTGTGCCAGAGTGGGATGCTACATCAGCTTCCAAATTCCTGAGATGAAATTCACACTGGTGGTACTCCATCCGCAGACCACTCCTCTCTGGAAGGACAAAAAGGACATCAGCACTACCTCTGGGTAGGACAGACGACTGAAACCCTGCTGTGATGCTAGCCATCAGAGGAGCCCTAGCACAGAAGTGCAATTTGGCAAAAATTTAGAGGGGAAAAAAAAAATTACTTCTGCAGCATGGATCAACACAAACTTCACCATTGCGAAATAAACTTTTGATGGCAGCTTCCGGCGTGAAGTGTCTGAGAATTCAGACACACCAGCAGTGCCTTCTTTCTGATAAACTCTTACAGAATGATAGAAAATTGCAACCCAAAAATTCCCACTTCTGTGAATCAGAAATTGCTGATTTCTTTTGGAAAGGTCACTAGCATTTTACTCGAGAGTTTCCAGAGAAGCAGATCATTTGGGATGTGAGCAACGTGACTAGACAAATTAGACGCTGTGGAAGGGGAAATGGGAACAAGCAACAGGAAGGAGCACGGAAGTTTATCTATGTTAATACTTGTTTTTTAACATGGAAGCACAAGATTCTTCAGCAATATTATCATAAATTCAGGGACCCTGCCATGACATGAAAGTATTTAAGACCATTTCTCTGTCTCTCTAGCACCAGTAAATGTTCTCC
The DNA here is from genome assembly GCF_009769465.1 of Tauraco erythrolophus. Taxonomy (NCBI): domain Eukaryota; kingdom Metazoa; phylum Chordata; class Aves; order Musophagiformes; family Musophagidae; genus Tauraco; species Tauraco erythrolophus. Next base: position 29,342,719 of record NC_141475.1, read on the forward strand.
ATATACAGCCATCACGAAAGACAGAGCTTCTCATTATTGAGAGCAGCTATAATATCAAAAATTAGATGCATGTTTTAAAATAGTTCTTCATTTATTATAGAAAACTTTGCTGCTAATTAGATACAACTTCACTTCTGTTTCCTTGAGTTTCTGCTTTTAATCTCTCTTCTATCTGCTGGTCTTGATGAAATAAATGATTTTCATTTGGAGTTGCAGTTAATGCATTTCGAATGATTAAATAATGCAATGATTTAATAATACTAATTAAATAGTTAATTAATGATTAATTATTGCAATAATGCAATAATTTGAAATTATTAATAATGCAATATCTGCCTGTATGTCCGGAAACTGCCCTTCAGTGACAAAACCCAGACACAGCCATTTAATGTACGAAATCATCACATCTACTATCTAACGTACAGTATATTTTTGGAGACACATTCATTGCTTTGTTGTTCAGTACGAACGCTAAAAGAAACAAGCAATTCCTTTCTGTACAAACAAACCAGAAATGCAGGGTCATGCACACCCTGCTTTGAAGAGAGACCATTTCTTTCCCTAGAATGCTTTTCTCCAGTATTTTCACTATATTATTTAGGAATCTGCTTCCATTAATTTGTTTTCACAGCCCTCCATAAAGACCATATCAAATGAAGTGTGAAAAACTGAAATAATTAGGTGAAAGGTCTGAACTAATTTGAGGCATTTGATTTGCAATTACTAGGACCTCATTTCATTAGACTACTTCACACCACAAACAGCGCTTGAATGTCCAAAGAATCACCCTGGACCTCTCCTCTGCAAATGCCTCCCCCTCCACACATACACGTACTTGTTTTCCCCCTATACTGGTGGTACCCAGCAGCCCAAAGTGGGCATCTAGAAAAAGGAGGCAGGCATTAATGGATGATTGTAGCAGCTTGTTTCGGGTGAATTTCTTGCGTCCCAGAGGAACCCTCTGCCAGAAGCAGGAGGACTCTGCGTGTCAACAGCCTGAAGCTGGCGTATGAGACCTCTGCCCCACAGCTTCTCTTCCCTTCTGTACAGGACCAGCACGGCACATCTGTAACTACACTCATTCTCTAGACCAATGGAAAGATCCTGCTCCAAAGCACTAAATTGTCTCAATGGAACTATTGTAGTATTTCTTTTCATGTGGCCAACAACAAATTTCTTTCCTAGTCTCATTGATGTCTTGAGTATACTACTAGTCTATCACATGAGAGAAGGCTCTTGGGAAATGCCTGCCTTATTATCCAGTTATTCAGATCGAGATTGCAAAACAAAGCATTTCAGCTTGTCTAACCTAAAGCAGGACATTCGAGTCTATGCAAGAATGGGAAGGAAACCACTGCTTTCCCTTAAAAGCAGAAAACAATCTTTTCTGTATGTCAAAATTTTAGGTTTACAGTATTGTCAAAGTCAAGTATGCAAAAATCACGAATCAGGAAAAAAAAAAAATCAACTTCATTGCTCTAAGCATCGCAAGATTTTAAAATAAATAATGTGTTCTTTGGTGGTGATATGTCAAAGAGTTGATGAATCAGCAGACGTTTGGACTAAAACATACAATGACTTTCCGTGTCACAGCCAGACACTTTTTTCCCCCCGAAAGCACTACCATCTAGACTGGGGTTATGCTGCTTACCCTGTTCTTTAGGGAGCGAGTTTGGAATACTTTTCTAGAATTTCTGAAACCAAAAGACTCTCATATCCATATCGTGGCAGCAGGATGGCTTTTAGGAAAGGCAGACAATATTGGTAAGCCTGCGATCCAGTCAGCATAGTCAATAATGCCGTTTAGTTGGAATTTTGAACTAAAATGATTTTTTTAAAATCAAACCTAGTTTATCTATTTCTTATTTTTATTGAAATCAATTATTGGCTTTACGTTTAAAAGTCAATCCTCTAAAAACGAAGCTGAGGAGATCTTGGATTATGTTGGACCTCAACGGGATGGTTTGAAGGCATATTAGCACGAACAGGAGTGCCCTATTTTAAACCATCAGTCAACTGCTCCTCGATAATCTCCTTCGACAATCCAGCTACGCTACTTGAGAGTACCTGTTCTTTCAGTTTCCAGTGCAATTCTCACAGGCAGATTCTATTTCAAATTTGAATGCTTGAAATTCTACATATTTTAAATGGTTTTAACCATGATTGATTTTATCTCTAAATAAAAAATTGTGGGATACCAGTATTGACTGAAAGAAAAAACATAAACTCTTGGAAACACATTAAAACACAGCACAAAATCATTTAAGGAAAATCAATAGGCATAGGCTTGTCTTTAAATCACTCTTCACAGAACAAAAAACTTGTTAACTTGCTCTGTTTAGGGAAACAATATGTAAGTCCGAAAACATTTTCACAGAATTAAGAATACTACGGTACATACATGTATGTTCCCCAAACTGGATTTTCCCCACTACTATGCAGCCACTTTTGAGAAAATACGCTGCAATACAATGCTGGGAACTGAACTTGACTGGAACTGCTAACAGAAGCTGTAAAGGTTATCTTTCCAAGATATTTAATATGGCACACATAGACAAAGTCCACTTTTCTAGGCATTGTCCAAACGCACTGAACCCAGCAGAAATACACTGAAATGGGTTTGGTTTTGGAGCCTGAACCTCATTGTTCTGTTCATTTAAATGAGAGCAGAATCCTTGATGATGGACCCAATAATATATCTACAATCTATGGCTTTATGGTGTGTGGTTAGTGCCTGCTATCTATCATTACACCCACACTGAGATTTTGTTAATTATTACTATTTTAGGAGAGTTGTTAACACTAAAGGTAAGGTTCAGTGTAGCAAAGCTACTCCCTGATGGCAGAAGCTGATTAGACTGTGTTGGACGACAATAAAATGACTTTGGTTACTCAATCTGTCAAACAGAGCTGGTCAACAAAATCCACACGTCTGAAAGCACAGACACGTGCTCTGAATTCTCAATGGAATATTTAAAAAATAAATTTATTAAGCAGCTTTGTTACCACTCATTACTTCAGCCTGCAATTAAAAGGGAATGATTTTCATGTACTGCCAGCTTCAGTCAGAACAACCTGTCTCTTATCTGATACATGATGTAGAGGATTATTATCACTCATTAGCACGATGGTACCAGTCACATTAGTGTTGATGCTGTCTTCATACACATGAAAAGATGGTAACTCTCCTGCAAATGGCTAAAGTGCTCAATTTCTTTGGCAAAATCACCCAGGATGCACCAAGTTCTCCTCATCTAAGATTAACTGATCGGTTATTCTTTTGCCAGAGTCATTTGAAAGTCGAAGTTAAAACTGGGGAAAATACTCCTGAAGCAGGCAGGTGCTCTTTTCACTAATCCAGACAGTGACAAGCACCCCTCAATCTGTACCACACCTCAGGAACAGTTCCCTTACTGTGTCTTCATTCCCACAGTAAGGCAATACCATGAGATTAAACAATCTTGTGATGCACAAGGTGCTTAAGCAAAAAGTACGAGTGTCTTCAGTTTTAACACGGTACCTAGGCTGCAATGTGACAGTTTCACAGCACGGATAAAAAGAAATTCTGTCTAAGATTGCAGTTTTCTGTTCGCAATCAGTTGTGTCAGTTTTGGTACCCAGCTACACAAGACAACAACTCTGACCAGAGTGCCACCTTGGGTCAGTGAAAGCATCAATTACAAACGAAAAAACAGCAGCAACAAAAATATCCCAGCATATGCAGAATGAGAAGAATGACATCTGCCTATGTTAAAAATTAAGTGTCAGCGACTAATTCTGAAAAATAAACACAGCGAGAGAAGTTCATTGTCAGCCTCGGGGCGATATTGACTGTATTGATCTTTCCTGACAGGTATTTGTTTAACCTGTTCTAAAGACCAACCGTAACACATGCTCTACAGTCTTATAAAGCAATCCGTCCTGTTCCCAGTAACCACAGTTTGGAAAGAAAAACTAAAAAGAGATGCAGAGGACACAAAAAACCCTATGTGTTTGGTTGTGTTTGGGGTTTTTTTGGTTGGTTGGTTTTGTTGGTTTTTTTTTTTAATATATCCACATACACAGGCTCACACTTTAAGGTAAAATCAACCTGGAATGAAGTGGTTATTTAGACACATGCTAAATGTGAAAAAGGAAAAAGAGACATGAGTTAACAAAAAAGTCAAGAGAGTCAGTATATTGCATATTTTTCCCAACAAGACTTTTGATGCCACAAGTGAATATTATTTTTTAAAAAAATGTATCTTGCGCTTCGATTTATGAAAAGAACTTTTAAGTCCATGAGAGTAAAACACTAACAGAAGTCATTCCAACTGGTATGGTTGTCCCGATTTTGTTAATGAGCAGCTACCTCGAGGCACAGAAGATACACCAAAAGGTTTGCAGGTCAGCATGTACCTACACTGAAGTCTGCCAAAGACACTGCTGGGAGATATGCGTGCTGGGCAGATGCGCCATCGTTACTCCAAAAAAAAAAAAAGGAAAGTGGGAAGGGGAAAAGAAACCACCCCACAACGCAACACTGACCGAGGCTCAGACCTTGCGCAGGGCCGCAGGAAAGCTGCCTTACACCAGCGCGGGTGCGACACACCGGCTCTCCTGACCCAGCCTCGGCTTCCCCTCCTGTCCCAGTGGGCCTCCTCCCAGCACGCTCTGCTGAGCCTTTGCTCCACACAGCAGATCCCACCCAATAGCTACCGTTCTGTGCCCCCTGCTTCTAGATGAGAAGCCCCAGCCAGGCGAGTTTGAAATAAATTCCTTAATTTCAGCTTTTACTACAGGGGTCACAGGTGACGGTCCTGACAAAGTTGTGCTCTGCAAAGCTCCCGTCATCCTTGAGGGAAGCTGTGTTTTCACAGACGCTGTACATAACAGAACCTGTCATCTTTCTGCAGCCGGTTGTGGCACAAAGAGAAGTTATTCCTTCACAAGCTTTTACACAATTTCATATACCGAGTGTACCACGTGAGTATTTCTTCTCATCCTTTCTGGGTTACACATGAGAAGGAGCCCCATACAGGGGGACCTGAACAGTAACAGGCCCAGGATCTGCTTCAGTAATTCAAATTTTATCTATTCTTCATGCTGCATAACTGCAATAGCTTCTTCATTTGATATTGCTTCATTAAAGGTCATTTTTGTGTGACATTTGCGTAACTAGTTCTCTAATTATACTGCTAACCATATGAGAAGCTTTTTCAGGAACAGTTCATTCTCCCTTGTCAAGCAGACAAAATTTAATTACAGAGTGGAAGCTTTAAATAATGGTTACATAAAAAGCACTTTTGTAAATTCCTTTCAGTTTAGGTTTTGAATTCTTAAAGGTTATGCTCTTATAAAGTCTGCAGCTTAAAAAGAGATCATGACTTGATTATATATCATCATTACGTACTTCAAATTTGTATTAGTGGACATTGTTCATCCTCCTTTGTCACGAATTTTGAGTTCTGAAAACAACTAGAGATTGGCAGCTGATTTTTTTTAATTCAGCAGGTGAAGGTTTCCTTTTACAAGAATAGCCTACATATACATTGGTCTTGAACACAGCAACACATCAGTACGTGCGTATAAATATCTATCATTCTTATGCTAGATTCCATTTAAAAGAACAAACACTTGCTCCACTGAAATGTAAAGCCATAGATCTGTTCCAGTTTTGACAAAGATACTCGTTGTGCTAACAGCCACTAGGACAGGATCACCATCTGTTGACTGGAGTGCTACCAGCTATGGCCATCGGTGCCCGGGATTCCTCGGTTCCAGGCCTTGACAATGGCCAGCATCTGCTTTGCCCGCGGCACAGACCAGATCCGTACGTGCCGGCAGCAGTCCTGTGCATCAGCTATGGTTTCTCTTGGGATACCTTTAGCTTGATTCACTTCCTTCAGGTGTAACTATGGATGGTGCTATTAAGGAAACCAACAGTCGAATTGGTAAGACAGACACCAAGGAGAAGACAGTCCTTTCTCCCTTCCGAGAGACTTCCTCAGCACTGCAGCTCACAGAAGAGCGAGGCAAGCAGCAAGGAAAGAGGAAGTTTTCAGAATTACAGGAGGAGTTGAGAGACTACTTTAAATCCTCTTACCACACATCTTCAGGAGCCCTTTCGTTCACCATGCTAATTCTCTGCACATTCCAAGGAAGTATTTCCTCCTGTCACATCCCTTTGGGCTCTAACTCACAGGGAAAGCATACCAGCCATGAACTCTACAAGCTTTCTGGTATTTCCCCCTCTAACAGATTTCTATCCCCATTATCTGCTCTACAAAGATTATTTTTCCACCACAAACACCTACTCCACTACAGTGGAAAGAGGCAGAGTCAGATATACCAGCAGTGTAAAAAGAGGGTGTTTTGTCACAATGTAAGAATTTGCAGCACCCAAAATTAAACAGTTATATCGTTCATGTGAAATAACGTTTAGGTCAACTGTCGCTGTTGTGTGAAAATGCTAACCCTGGACAGCAGATGTAGAGAAACGTGATTGCAATTGTCCCTCTACGGAATACGTAACATCCAAGAGTTGTATTGCTTCAGTAACAAATAGGAGAGGGAGGAGAAACAGCAGCAGCACCAGTTTCTTATCAGAACAAATCCTCCTACAACTAGCAGAAAAATGAGTGCTTTGCATTCGCACAAGCTCTTTGGTTGCTTGAGTGTATCCATGGTAACACCTATCTTCCAGAAATTCTACTATGCATCTACACACTTATTTTACATTCTACCTAAAACATGAACAGAATTGAGAGCACTGGAGTAGCTGCTCCATTAATCTGGTTCTACTTCAGATATAAAAGCGCATTAGAAGAAAGAAAAGCTCCCCCCATATCCACCCTTTAAAGCAAATTCCTCCAAAACATGCAGCTGTAATTTCTGGATTACTCTATACTCTGACAACAGCACTTATTCTCCTGCAACATGAAGATGAGCCCTGCAGGATTTTGAATATTTAGAATGCATTGTTGAGTACCATTTACTAACACCTGACTGATAAATAAACACTTGATTATAAAAAAAGGATGAAAATATTTGATTGTATCAATGGTATTTTTTTTTATTCCTAGGAATAATATGGTGCATAGCATTTCCTCAGGAAATTTGACAGAGCTAATAACTTTTCTAATCCAAATTTAATCAAAGGCTTCTTAAAAAAAAGATTTTTATAACATTTTTCTTTATTTGTGGATCAGGAAAAGAAAATTGCATTGGAATTTCAGATTTCTCTGTAATAAATCTTGCCATTTTTAGATAATTTGCATGATTTCTTTTAATAACATATGAGCAAACAAAAACCTGCACACCTCAGAATGAAAACCAATATCCTAAACAATAGCCTGTGCAAATTATTATGAAGATATTGAAATTACTGAATGAACAGAACTGGTCTGGTGTTTCATTGAAATAGAACAGTGTGATTTCGTTATGACGTCATGGCAACTTTCAGTAATCGTACAAGGAGAAAATGAAACGATTTCTGCTTCTGAAGCAACTGGCCTCTGTGCTGCCTTTTGTTCTCTCGGAACAGCAAGCTCCTTGTCCCACAGCCAGCATCTCAAACCCAGCTCCTTCCTGACAACTGTCTGGTGTTCACTGGCAAAGCTTCTCACATGAGACTCCCCTTCAGCTACCAGCTTCACCATATCAAAGTCAGCTTTAAAATAAAGTAGATTGATTCATGTTTAAAGCCAACCCCAAAATCAACCCGCGGTGGATAAGGAATTGTTGTTCTTTAAGGAACTTGTTTTCCTTAGCTTCGTTTCTGTGCTGCTCTTCCTAATTCAAATTCAGCTCCAGTGCCAGAAAATGGCAGACATGTCCTTGGAAACAATGCATGTGATACGGGACTATTTTTGTCAAGAAAACACTCCTAGTGATAACTTTGAAAAGAGGGGCAGTGGTGTACTGGAACCAGGCAAAACCAATGGAAATCTCCTCGCAATCCCATTTTGGCACCTTTGAAATCTCACGTTGCCTCTTCTGGAGAAAACAGATGGAGTTAATTGCTGCTTTTTTAGTTAGCATGTGAGCAGAAAAGCTAAATTACCTTCAGAATGACTCTTCCACGTACGAAGAAAGCTAGTGCAAGCTCTCTGCAGAATACGAATGTAACCTTCCAAGTAAATAAAATACAAAAATTCAAATGTTAATTCAAATGCCTAAAATTTGGACGAAACTTCTCTTGGGAGGGCTTTTGTTCCAGTGAAGATATCAGAGTTTTGCTATTTACTACAAACACGATTCATTTTACAGTGCCATTCCTTTCAGCTCAGTAGTCTGACTGCCACTGCAACTACATCTCATGAAGCTTTCCTTTCACCCTACTTGGTCTTACAACGCACCCAGAAACTCAAAGAACACAAGATTTGATGGTTTTTTATATTTACACTGGCAAAAGAAAAAGAATAGACAAAAGCTCCTTCTGCTTGGCAAAACAGAAATGAAATCTTAGTAATCGTAAAGAAACTGAAGAAGGTGTAAAATTCTACCTTGGCCTCTTCACACGTCACCTTGAGAAGGACTTGCACAAAGCGACACTAACTGGTGACTATTATTGCTTCGCCCTGGGCAAACACACAGTAAAATGGCTTATTAGTATCTCACCTGCAAGGCCACAGCATCTGCATTGCTTATCAGAAAAGCACCAAGTTTCCATTTCCGTTTCTTCACCTCCTTATTAAAACTCTAAATATCACCATTATGCCCAATATATTGGATGGAAATCAATCTGACATCTGAAAAGTCAAGGCTTAGCCTCAAGAATGCTTTTGTCTTTCAAAGTTGCATAAAAAAATAAGTGTAATATAGAAAGGCAAACTAAGAGAATATGAAAGGAAACAGAAAAGAAGAATTCAGAAGATTTGGAAATGTATTTTAATTAGAGAGACTGTGGATAACAGTAAATTTGACTGAATTCCAGACAGACTCAAAAGATCCAGGCAGTCTATGAATTCTGACAGGTTTTCAGCTAGCTCAGCCTTACTGTGCAGCAGGCAGTGAATATTTTATGTTGTTTATTTTCGTATTTTTACTTGGAGTTAGATCTTTTAGGTTAATAAAAAAACAACAGTAAGTTACAAAAAAAGTATGTATGTTCATAAATATTGATGAGCCAAACCACCACACCGGGTCTGACCCTCACCAAAAGTCAGTGGTGGGATACACGGACATCGGGTCCAGCTGGTGAACTAGCCAATGGCCTTGTGATGGTAAACCATCTTTTTTTTCCTTTTTTTTCTGGGGGGTGTGAGGGGGCAGGAATCAAAGACAGTGCAAGTTTGTCCTCAAATAAGTGAAAAAAACCTAATCCACAAGTCTCCAGCAATTTGTTGACTTGACCTGTTACTTGTCAACAGATCTATGTAGGTAAGTCAACTGCATCCTTCTGTCAGGTCAGAAAACCAAACTGAAGAGCCATACTATAATCATCTGCTGCCAGCCCATCCCTAAATAATAATTTTAAAGAAGGAAATGAAGAATCACGTTCAAAGCTAGACATCACAGTGGCAAACAGACTGTCACTGCCAACCCCTCTGTAATTTACAGATCTGAGATCTACATTACAGCAGCTCTAGGCTTTAAGGCTATTTGTTCTTCAAAACTTTTCCCCATGATGCAAAACTTTATATCCTTCCAAAACATGGCAGACTGGCCACAGGAAAAGGCAGGATGTTGAGCACGTGCTGGTACCACACCTGCAATTAATATATCCTAGAGATAAGGCAGCCCTGATCTTTGGTATCAAGAAGGAATTCCTCCCCCACCAAAGGCTGGTAGTGTTTTCTAGTTTTCCTGAGAAGAAATCTGCACAGGAGCTGTAGGATTTGTTCATAGCTTTAAAGCTACTTGGGGTGACTCAGTGTAAATATCAACTTTTGAACACTAAATATTCCCAATAAACACATGCCAAAGCATTCACATATAGAAATTTAAAAAAAAAATCTAAGTAAAAAGAGTAAAAATTAGAATCTTCCACATTCTGGTTAAAACTGATGAAAAGGTGAAACAGGATTAAAACATTTATGCCCTGTCCCTACAGACATACAGATTGTATTCTCTCATCCTTGGAGGGGCTGTGAACAGGGCATTTGTACAGCTATTTTCTTCTCTCTGAAATAACATCAGACACGGACATTTGCCTTCCTGTGGGTGGTGAAATTTCATTCATATTCTCCTGTAAACAACTTAACAGCAAATTACCAGTGCATTTCCATCCCACAAAATCACCTTAGCAACCCCTTCAAAACATCTTCATCTTTCAGAGGTAACAGTCACATGGCGATTTGCGAAGCCTCCAAAAGAAAAATACCACCTCTGGTAAAAAAAAAAAATAACAAAAGCTTTATGTTTTGCTACATAGAACCTTATAATCCCTCAAGGATACGATTCAGGTTTTGAGAAGCAACTGGTTTTAATGTAAAGGAGCAGGCAGAACAAAAATTTCTTTCAGAGCGAAAATTTCTGTCCAGGACACAGTGCTGTCATTGGACTCCTCACCTAACGTGGCTTTAAAATTAGCCAATTTGGTGATGGTAGCACTGATCAAACCATCATCAGAATGAATTTTCCCATCTTAACTCCTGATGATTCTAGTCAAAGATCTGGCAGAAGAGTACCATTTTTTGCTTGAGAGGAATTGAGTCTGAACTGGTTTCAAACCAATGTTTTTCAGAACTTCTCATGGATTGGAAACAGTAAGAAAATTCAGCAGAAACAACATACATTGTATATTTGCTTCCTGGCTTCTCAGGGACACGTATGTTTTTCCTAGTTTTCTGTAATTAACAGATCCCAGTCCCTCTTTTCTTGTTACCCACTGTTCACTCTGGCACCGACTTGCCACAGGTCACACCTGCTCTTCTGCCCCTTGACATGGTGGTGTACAAAACTGGCAGGACACTTCCATTGAACACCCACCTTGAAATGCTCAGTAGCTCTTCTGATACCCTAAATCAACTGATAAAACTTCTTATCCCCACAAGCGACTCTGATCTTAACAGGGACTAACCCACAGCCCACATAGCAAAAATAAACTGGCTGGCAAAAACCTCAAACACCTGGCAGGCAGTCAAGTGTGCACTAAAAATGGGTTGTTGTTTTTTTTTTTTTTTTTTAAACTACCAGCTTCAGGTATTCTTGGCTATTTTGCTAGACCTCAAAACTGGCTGCAGCTGATTTTTGCCCTTAAGCAGTCACAGATTTCAGCTACATCAGTGCACGGCTAGGGCTAACCAGTGTCTGTATTAGGCCTTCCCCTACATCTTCAGGGTCAACACTGACTATTTCTAACTACAATTTTCCTAAATTACATATTATCTAGGAATCTCATACATGGAAAACCAATGGGGGCTGCGAGTCCCAAATCCCAACCGCAGCATCGGACAGGCTGGTGCCTGAGACCCCATCCCAACCGGAGCCAGCACCGGGTCACACGTGCCATACCACCTCGCGAGCAGAGGCTGCCAGTCTGCCCTAAGAAGAGTTTTACTGATGTGATTTTTAACTCAGACTCAAGTAGATGATGCTTTTAACTCTAAAAATCCTTTGTCAGTGGTTACGATGGAACACAAAGAGGAGTTCACCCCCCTCTATGTATGTGCATGTGAATTTTTAGGAATCTCACCAGTGTAATTATATTATCATTCCCTACCACATCCTCTAGGCCAACTCTAGTTTTAGCTCTTGGATCAGAATTTTCTTAGCTCCTCTGGATAAAGAGGATGAAATCTGTAGGCAATGTCAAAAATGCTAAGGCCAACATTATAACGAAACAATTAATTTCCAATTCTCTAAAAGCCTTGTGTATTTTTTAAATACATGTAACAGGAGATCAGCTAGTGTTTAATTCCTCTCTCCAATGGAATTCCAGGAAAGTGCTAAAGAGAGATGCAATAATTATACATGAGAGCATGCTCCACCTGAAATAACATACTCATTTGCTGCAAGGTTGCACATAAGACACTTTGAAAGGATGAGGTAGGTCCATCTAACAGATCTGTTTCAACTACAGGTCTAACTAAAAGCGTGTTTCTGCAAAGTTCTGAGCAGCACCCTGAAGACAGAAGGACGAAAGTGTGTTCAGTGTCTGCCAGCCTGAGGGCTCTGGTATAAAGGAGCAAAACATCTAATTCCTTACTGACCAAGGCTAGAGCCTCCTGCAGGGACTGCCCAGCTTTAAGCCAAGGGACGGTTGCCCACCCCTCCTAGCTCATGCTCAGGTGCGTAACGCTGCTGAAGAGAAATTCTGAACCGGAGTAACGACAGATCAGATCAAGGATGGTTAAAACAGGCTTAAGAATAGAATAACTTTAGAAGAAACTTTATCTGCAAGAACATGGAAAATTTGCTTGATTAAAAATCTGTGCACAAGTGCAATCAAAGGCTACAAGACATCCAGCAGCGTTTAGTAACAGTGCCACCTTCTACCAGCACAGGCCGGAACAATCAGGGTAACGATTCCCACAGCCATAGAAAGCTCCCAGCCTAAACAACTGGGTTTTTTTTTTTTTCAGTATCTCACCATCAAACTGGAATAACAGATCAGATTATCCCTCATGGTTTGGAAGCCTCAATAAGAAGATGAAATTTAAGTCACTCAAGATCACCAACTCTGTAAATCAGTAGTGGGATTTGCAAGCCTTTGGGTAGCTGTGAGCACCTCCCAGCTAGTTCAGAGTGCATTTTGTTTACTCAGCCACCATCACAAAACTGAAAAAAATAATCAGCGTGGCTAGTTCAGTCTGACCCACGCATGGTGAGCCGTGCCACTGGGTTTGTTTACAAAGCATGTGGGCTTCCCTCCCTCAGTCCCTGGCACCACAACGACATGATCCGCTTCTCAAATATTCCTAAGGTCAAAAGACTATATTCCTGTTGACGCAAAGGAGCAAATCTTCCATCCAGCTCGCCCGAGGAACGAGCAGGGCCTACCCAGTAAGGCAGACATGACTGCCAACGTGCCCCTGTGCAGCTGTGGCACGGCGTTGGCCGGGCCAGCCCAGCGCTGCTGAGCACCGTTACTGTTTGGTTTCAGAACAGCAATGGGGACAGATCTTCCTTTGAACAAACACATTTCTTGTGAGTCAAAACTACCAAAGGGCTTAACTTCCCTCCCCCATCTTCTTTTTCCCTAAATTCTGGAATGCAGAAACACGTCATCATTACCCTGAACACAGAAGGGGGACCACGAGGAGGGAGCTGGTCTCTCTCTCCATAATTCTATTCCTTGGCTTTTTGATCATGACCCAATGATTGATTGCTGCCACAAAAGACTCACTGTTACCAGCTTGCAATTAAAGCCTGCACAGAAAAATATTCAGATTGTATTCAGGCACTAATATTTAAGGGATAGAATCTTTGCCATGTACTTGAGAGCCCATGCTTAAACATTCTGCAATTTTACTCCTTTCTAAGTAGATGCGACTTTAGGAGGGGGATAATTTTATTCTAGTAAGTACATGGTATTAAACAGAATAATGGTATAAATATAACAGATCATTATTCAGCACAGCTCTTGCATTTTGTTGCATAAGGTCTACTGCAAACATGAAAAATTCAGCACGTAAGATGGCTGACAAAAAGCACAGGTGTTACATTCATTGAATGGTTTTATATTAGTTGTCCTTTTTCATGTTTCCAAGCAATCACTAAGAAGTTTCTCTTTAAGTTTGAATAGTTTCCTGCAGCATTTACAGCACAAACACTACAGCTCTGTGCTAGTGCATAACAACTTATAAGAAAAAAAAGACGACTCCTGGCTCTCGAGAACCAGAATTTATCTTCCTTCCCCTTCAAGTCTTAGTTGTTTCTCCTCTTTTCAGTGCCTAACGCTAGAGAAACATGGGAAGAACATACAGCATAAATGATGATCAGACAATTCAGTTGTCCTCGTGACTGGCAACTTCACTTGCATAAATAATACCAGTGTTTTCCACTGGAGTTTGGTTTTTTCCATACACTCTTTATACTTAGTTATTTTTCTGTGGTGGAAAGCCACTTGGTAAATTCGACTACAAAAGGGGAAATACATAAATTGTGGTGGGGTTGAAAGCGCAGTCAGCTTTGGAACTCATTAGACGTGCACAGTGTGTAAATTTTCTGTGTCCATAATTTTGATGAAATTTAAATAAATAAATTTTTAAAATTCAAGAAGTATTACACTATGAAGTAGAAGCAGTAAATACGTAGTATGCTATTGTAAACACACTATGACTTCCAAAAGAATTGTAATTATCTAGTCAGCTTTCCAGTCCTGCAAGGTCTTTTCTGTTACCACAACACTATTATTTTTTGGTACAACAGACTGGAGAAATCAAAGCAAGGACTTTGCAGAGTAACTCTAAAACAGAAACAGCTCTGAGGACTTAATTGGTAAACAGAATGCACATTTTTATATTGTCTTGTCTCTCTCTATCTGCTTGCTAAAGCCGTTAGCAAAATGCACAAAGATAAACAGCACAGTGCCAACTGCTGGTGACCACCCTCTTTTCCAAAATGGTTATAGTCACACCAGCTAAGCAGCACGCAGTTTTTCAGGCCCGTTCTGTCACAGATGGAAGCAAACAATTCCCAGCGAAGGATTTAAATCGACAGAGTCCCTCTGTTCCATTTATTTTGAATTCTTACACCAAATAACTCCGAGTATTTCTTTTGCTTAGGACTCATGTTGCTCCCAGGCAATTTATTATCTCCCTTTCGAGATATTTGGAATTATTGTTTTGGTGCAAGATCACACGGCACTCTTTTGGGTCTCCTGGCTGAGTAGGCAGAACTTTTGTTTCCAGTGAAAGTCTTGATATTAAAGAAAAAGTCTTCCAGAAACGTTTCCAATATTTTCTCTAACGTTCACTGTAATGGCCTAATTTCACATACTGCTTTGTGGAGTATCGCAAATATATCGATTAATATGAAAAAAAATGCAAAGAACAGGAAATAAGCAAAATGGAAGGAAAAGTTGCACCAAACTGGCACAGCCAGGGACGTGAGTTGGACTGGGTACTGCACAACACAACTGTACACCTTCCGGACCACCTGCAGCCATGACCACTAGGGAAACAGGCAGAGCCATGCAGACACCTAAATCTGAACCTAAAGAGTCCAAATCTCTCACTAGGAATAATCTCACTAGGAAGAATCAGCTATTTCCTAGAGTTCCTGCTTTCCAAAACAATTAGGAACTGTGAACAAGAAAGCGTGATCCTTCTACATTACTTCTGTGGTTGATGTGTTTATGCTAAACACTTTTTCTGCAGAAGGAACACGGCTACAATTGCCTTAGTTACAGAATTATTCTGAATGACAGCTAAATATAC
This sequence comes from Tauraco erythrolophus, assembly GCF_009769465.1. Taxonomy (NCBI): domain Eukaryota; kingdom Metazoa; phylum Chordata; class Aves; order Musophagiformes; family Musophagidae; genus Tauraco; species Tauraco erythrolophus. The sequence goes on from NC_141475.1 coordinate 29,358,027, forward strand.
ATTCTTGAGGTGGCCAAAATGCAAAATAAGAAAACACACGACCAGGGAGGAACAGCCAGCCTTTCTTCATACGAGCAGTCTTTCCTAAGAATGATCTATTTCTCCAGCAGTACATGGTAACCCAAAGCCTGTTGCCCAGCAAACAGCTGCAGCACTGCAACAGGGAGCTGCTCACTGAGGTTCATCACCGTCATCCTGCTCCCAGAGCAGTTCTGATAACACAATTTAAAGAAAAATTGTTTTAACAGGACAAATGTAGCAACATTTGGCTGATCTTCCCTGCGTCAGTTTCAGCAAACAGTAATACCAGAGATGTTTTGGACAGAGTAACCACCTGTAGAAGAGCATGGGAAGCAGCTGAAAACACCTTTATCTGTTCTGGATAAGGACGCTGGCATGGCCTCGATTATTTCAAGATGTGAAAGGAGGAGCTGAGGTTGTTATGGTCCTACTCATTCCCTTGGTCCAAAGATCACAAATCTTGTATTTCATGGAAAGCTGGACCTAAATATCACAGTAAGGTCCCAAATCTCTTATCATGAGTAACAACTAACAGGGACTCCTGTTACAAGGGCAGTGACACCTATGGAAGGAACCTTAGGTCCTGATGCTATCCATAAATTGTGTAACTCACACGAAAAAATTACAGCATCGTTCTCCTATGATGGACAGGAATTTAAATTACAAAAATGGAGATTAATGAATAAAATGTGAACACGGTCCTACAGAAAAGCAGCCACCCAGGTGGTCACTGACACACAACCCCCTGCATTTAAGCGGTCACCAAAGCACCAGTTTTCAGTGTGGACAACCCCTCCGTGCAAAGCAGCCAACAGAGGCGCTCACAACCCACAAGGACAATCAGAACTTTCGTTACCTGAAGAGGAGCACAAACGCTCACAGCCCACGAACTTTTTGTGACAATTTGGTGGCAAAAAAATCCAACTGTTGGAGCTGGCGCGCTTTGCGTCTATTCTTAAGCAGCACACGGACTGGAAACGAAGGTGCTGGCAGATGAGGAGGGGAGCGGGGCAGCCGTGCCGCAGGTGCGTGCACGGCTCTCACAGGGCCGCGCAGGGGCCGCCCTCCGCCGCCATCTCACCGCCCCCCCCGGCGCCATCGCCGCCCCGCGCAGAACCTTCGCGAAGCGCGGCCGCGAGCGCCAATGGGCGGGCGCCGCGGGGCGCCGGGCCAATCGGAGCCCGGCACGCTCGTGCCCGCCCTCCGCGCGCCGCCAGCGGCGCTGCCCGTCGGGGCCGTGACAGGGTTACCCGGGGCGGCCGGGCGGCTCCGTGCTCCGCTCCGGGATGAGTGCCCAGACGGCGCACGGGTTCCTGACGGAATAAAAAACGTTATCGGAGAGTGTGAAACCTCGGTAAGGACTGACCAGCGGCTTCCCCGTGTCTCTGAACGGTGTGGTGCCCGGTCGGAGCGAGCCAGCCCTGGCCAGAGCGGGACAAGCTTCTGTGACCACTTAGTCACGAATATCTATCCGAAAAAAAGCCATTAATCCACCTCAACTTCAATTCATAACACCATGTATCTCTCGTGAAATAAATTTCACAAACGCCGAGGTAATTGTGTGTTATTACATTGCCACCTGAAAATTTATTTGGGTTTTCCTCTGGTTTTTAAAACTTTGCTGCTACAGACTAGGAAATCTGACAAACGGAGCTGTGTTGTTTACATGTATTCATTCTGATACACTTTCACTGGTAAATATTTAACTTTTATTAATTACACAAAAGTGGGAACTTTTCCTCAGACACAGGGAGTCCACTCGGAGAGGGAAAAGGTTATCCCGGCACTGATCTCGCAATTAAATGATTTTTAATCCATTTTCTCATGTGAACACAACTTACAGTCTTTTTTAAGTGCCACACAAACACGGTGAATGGGAACCAACGCTGCGTACAAACTGGAGCATGCCGACGAATTGGTACTGTATATGTCTGAGATGAAAGGGTTGGGTTTTTGTAGGTATGTTTTCTGTTTCCTCTGTAGGAATCTGCTTCCATACTGGTCTGCCCGTGGCGAAGAGGACAGGTGGGAAACATGGTGGATCTGCCGCGGACCGCAAACCGCAGCCGTCCTGCCACAATGATGAAGGTCACGAGCAGAATAAACAGCAGCGTTTTGTAGTGGCGGTCCATGAACGTATCCTACTAATAAAAGCACGGAAAAACAGAGGGTGTGCAGTCTGCAAGCGGCAACTGCTCTTTGCAAAGTACACAATTTCCATTTTTGACTAGTGAGGTCTTCCCACACTTTTCCTCGTTAGATCACCACAGGATCATTCCTTTGATTGCTGCTAGCTTATCTTAATTGCACTAAAGCAAATGTTTTGGATACCACAGACTGTTAGGTGAACAACTTCCTCCAATCTTCATTTCCTTAATCCACTTAACCCGCAGCGATGTTTCAGAACGGGCTTTCAGTAGTTGCTGCGCTTGGGACATCGTTAGTGGCATCGTGCCTAACGGCCACCGCAACGGCCTGCACTGGCCATTGGAGCACGTTGCCTGCGATGTGAGATCTCAAAACAAAACACCGACCGTTCAAGTCTTTGATCAGTCTTGCCATAAAGCAATCTGAAGAAAACTTATTTACTAGGAATACAGCTTGCATGGAGCACCAAGGCACAGCTGTAAAATCAACCAGCGCACTGTGCAATCGTAAATAACTCAGCTGTCATCTGCAGTACTTCCAACAGTAGTTGCTTGGCCCAAAGATAAATATACACGACAGTGCTGCAGAAGTTGTGTTGACACATAGATTAGGACCAGGCCCCCAGTTAGTAGAATCAGTAATAAAACAGATGCATGCATGTCTACAGAATCAGGCCCTTAAACACTGTGCTCTTGCAAGCGGGAACCATAATTGTTTGTACTTTTTGACATTAAACATAAATAAATGTAATAGCAATGTGAACTTAAACCTCAAGCCGCAGAAAGAGTTTTCAGTTATTCTTCATTTTTTGCTGATTTCGAAAGAGTCAGACGCCGCTACCTTTGAAGGAATCCCTGCCGGGTTCCCCTGGAGGCAAGTGGCAGGACAGCTGATCTTCTACAACCTTGACACTGAAAAGAAACTTGAAAGTATCACAAACACTTTTTGATGCCTGACTTTTTTTGTAATAATTAACCAACATATTAGGGAATCTAATTTTTCCATTACCTAGCGTAGTTGTTTCCTTCTAGCCTAGTTTTTTGTAAATGCTGTTAGCAGTCTAATAACCTAATGTGCCTCATGGATTTAAAAACATCACCAATTTAGAGTTATCCCTGATGAACTTTATAGATATTTGTACTTAAACACACACATGCAGTGCGGTTTTTCGCTAACCGCTGGAAGCTTCTGGCAGCTACTTCCCCTTCCTGTCTACCATTGCCCTGAAAAAAAAAAAAAAATAAAATCATGCTTTTTCAAAACATAAACAAATGGTTTATAAATTAAATGTAACGATTAAGTTTGTGCTTTCATTTTAATCTCCTATGACTTTGACTGAAACTCTGTTGGAAAGCACTCAGTACAAAATTTAAGCTTTCGGTGGCTGCTTTTTGCATTCTTCCTTCCCACCTCTCTCAGGAACTGGCAACACGGCGGCACCCACTGCCTCATGCCTGCTGCTGAGTTCTGTAAGCACCTTAGAACGGCTTTACCTGTACTTAGCACCACCAGTGGCATTAATGTCAGCGATCCAAATGTTTTAAATACTGGCATAAACCGGTGCAGGACTGGTATACACGAGAGCTTTGCACAGAAAACGCCTGAGAACAAACCACCTTCCTCCTGAGTGGGTCTCGCGCCAGGCACACTTGAGCAGGTAACTTACACAAAGTAAAAGCCTTCAAGTGTGTTTTCAGAATCCTGTTCCCTACGCTTTTTGGATATTTATCTGGACCAAAAAAAAAAAAAATCATTCGTAAAATGAAACTGAAAAATGTTGAGAATCCTTTCTCCACTTCATATGAAATAAAACTAAGGAAATGCAATTTTTAATGCATTTTAATGCATTTAAAGTGAGGCTTTTGTGGCTCGCTGTTGCTGGGGCAGTTGCGCGCTGCCGCTCTGTTTCTGTGCCTCCCACATTTCTTTACTTCCTTGAATTGACTTCTCTTTGCTTTACTTCTCGCTCAGATCCCTGAAGGATCCAGATTTAATCTTCTTTTCTACTTCCTTCTTCAAATTACTCGTTCTCCATTCCACTGCGACCCCAGATCCCACTGCTCCTCCGTCTGACCCCCAGCCCGCCACTTTGCCCATCTCCTGCTCTCCCACCCTCCCAGTCAACACCCACTGTCCTTTTCCTGACCTGAGTTTGTAACCTCCTAATCAGCTAGGACTCCGCTTTCTCCATTTCTTTTTACAACCAGGCATTAGCTGATTCCCACCCTTTAACATCATCTCTCAAAAATTTTTCCTCTTGAACTTTATTGCCAGAATCGTCCCCACCGTGTCAATTTTTTGCCTCATTCCCCGCAAGCCTCTTCCTATGTGAACCTTGACCGTACCGTCTCTCTTCTTTCAGTGCATCCAAATGCAGCTGCAAAATTACTCTGGTTTTGTGCCCTTCTCTGTTGTGGCTTCTCTGCTTCCTCCAAAGAACCAGCAAGATTCTGTCTGCTGATTATGCTTTACCTTTTGCTTCCTGACTCGCGAAGTACCGCAAAATAGAGTCACAAAAAATGGGATGAAATACCACAGGCGTGCATACGCACTCTTACGAAGGCAGGAATGGCAACATCCACGTGTGCATTCCTGGTCTGTATGTTCCAACGCAGGTGTGGGGAGAAAATATGTAGAGGCAAAGGAAACGCCACAATAAAACCTCTCAGTTTCATCAGTAATCAGGAAAAAAAGTTTGTTTCTATCCAATAAATGCTCTACTGTTTTAATCTTTTATACTAAATTCAGGTCAGTCTCTGAAAGAAAACATCAAAATGTACAACTGAAAACCACTGAAATTAAATGTTTGTTTTAAAAAATATTTCTCAGCCAAAATCTTTAGCTAATTCAACTTAATCCAAACCCAACTTTTTTTGTTGAACAAACCGTTCACATCAAAAAAATATATCCAGAGTCAAATTCTTTGATGCTGTTTCCGATGATTTCTGCCTTGAGCACACTCCCATTAAAAGGCAGGGGAGCCAGGCGCAGATGGAAGCACAGTATATTCTCACCTTAAGGTGTCCATATTTCATCTGAAATGGGAAACAGACGGGAGGAAGACGAGGTACAACGCTCGGGTCTGCTGCTGAGCTGCTACCATCAGCTCTGCTCACCACTTCACGTCTGTTTGAGCAAGGGAGACCACTCGAGCAGACCCTGTCACAGAACTTCCCAAGAAATTTTTGATTTTAAACTAATTGGCAGTTCCTCTTCCACTTTTCATGCTGTTGAACAGTTAGTAGATCAGCTGTCTTTATTGATCGGTCGGTGAAGGCACGCAGCTACTGCGGAGTCTGCGCTCAAGGGCACCCTTAGGTGCCAGCCGGAGAGCAGACCGCCTGTGACACGGGGAAGGGGTTCAGCTGCCTCTGCTGTCCTTCCTCAGCCCCACGGAATGCCAGGAAAGGAGACAAGGAATGGAAAAGGAAGAATTAGTCGTAGGTGAAACATCTAGACCAGGAGGCTGATTCAGTGTGTCCGGAGCTAAAACCTTTGACTGCCACCAGGCTGTCTTCACTAGCAATTTGAAGCTGCCTGGAATAGGCTTTTATACACTGAAATAATTTTTAGGAATTTTGTCCTTTATTTCAACCACATTTAGCCTTTCAAATATTCTGCATCAGTCCTCAAGTTTTATCTCCAGCCCTTTCTCAGATGTCGGGAGTAGCATGACAGCCTGCTTAAATTTACTAGAGCCCCGAACAGACCCCCTGCATGAAACACGTGCCTGCCTTGTTTTTCTGGTCTTGACTTGAACATGATTTTGGTCTACTGCGCCTTCTTCCTGCTGAGCCACCTTTGCTTTTGCCATAACCGTATGTGTGAACAGCATTTCATGGTTTTCAGGCATTCCAGGCATATTGACGGGAATGCTATTTCCCTCTTCCAAGGCTGAGACATTTCTACAGGCCGAAGATTTATGTGAAGTTGTCCCTTTTTAAAGCTCTGTGCAGCTCTAACTGCCATCTCCAGCAACACAAAAGTTTCCCAACAGTATTTTATTACATCCCTGTATTACATTGGTTAAAACTAGGCCTACATAACATTCCATTTCTTTTTAATTTATACTCCCAGCTACTAATAAATCCTGCCTTATGAACACTAGAATTGTAAATGCTTTCACTTCTTCATTACACTAGTCTCAAATAGAAAAATAAAACATTTTGACCCCCTGAACATGCATGTCAAATATGTTTTTGCCTGGTGTTTGCTTCACATGGCAAGAGGACCTTGGCGATTCTTTCATGACACCTTCAAGAGGCGAAGAAGATTATTTTGCTGATATCCTTAATCAGCACTGATGTGATTTTTAACACATTCACATCTGCATTCACATCTGCATTCACATCACAGCGTAGCAGTCCTTGAGTGGTGTTTCATACAAGAGTGATTTTTCAGGCTGAGGATACACAGATGAGAATTTTCATTTTTATCAAGTTATAACAAGTAAGGACCAGTGGAAGAATGAGCACAGTGCTCCACGTCCTGCTCATGGAGGAGGGCACCCATCTCCCGTGGTTGCTCCACATGCCCGTTTGACGGTCACACCACTGGCATCGGGAGTGCTGCAAAGCGTGAGAGACCACAGGCTCACGTACGTGTTGCAAAGTAGAATTCAGAGGTGGAATTAAACACGAATGCATCCCCCTCACTCGGGTAAGGATGGCTTCGAGAAGGAAAAAGCAGCCACATTTACCAGCCGCTCCACGGCCTCTTGGTGTGCTCCCAGGCAGGTGAGTGCCTGGCGAGCGAGATGCCAGGGGACGCTCAGACCCGTGTGTCCAGGGCCTGGATGCAGCATATGCCAAGCAAAGAGGTCTGACTCCAGTGCATCATTTTATTTAAAAAAAAAAAAAAAAGAAGAAAAAAAGATTTTTCCTGCTCTTCTTCAACCCTCTGGTCAGCCATCCAAGAAAAAGGCTGGGGCTCTGCCAGGGTCCCACACTAAAATCACACCAAAGCTTTACACGGACACGGGACCAACGTGTTGAAAGATGGGGGGCGGGGGGTGGGTGCGTGTTTGCTTTATGGTAGGTCACCTTCAGCTCCTTAATCTTCATGCAGCACTTTGCTGCACCCAACTTTTGGTTCCAGGTAGTCGTCACCTTTACAGAAGTCCTGGGAGAGGCGATTCCTGGCTTTAGCCGTCAGGATTTAGAGTGGCAGAAAAGTCAAGGCCGGACGGGACCGCTGCGCGTCATCTGGCCCAACCTTCTGGCTTGCAGACCCACCTCAGAACTGACGTTGGCAAAAGTCCAGCTTTGGAGAAAGTATGGATTTAATAATCTTCTAAGTCAACAATCCTGAGCTGATAGGAATGGCTTTTTTCTCGAAAGAAATGTGATTTGCAATTGATTCCCAATGCATTTTTTCTGCTTTCTATATTGCTTTATCTGTGACTACCAGGTTCTTTAGCTTCCAGAAAATTCTATATTTCCTTAACTATTCTTAGTCCTAAATCATTTTGAACTTAATTTGAACCATGAGCCAGTATTTCATGGTGAATTACACATAAATCAACTATACATGTCATCATAAAAGAAATTTAAGACTTTTTGTTCATACTGGTTTTCTTTATGTCTGAAGAAGGCAGCACACTCATGAACCAAAGTTTTGTTCAACGAGGATTATTTCCAATAATTTTAAAATTATTTACAATAACATTTACAATAAACTTGATGGAATTTTCTTTTCCATGTACACGAACAAGCACTCCAGCAGCCACCACAACTCGTGTAAACCCCTCTCTGACACACGTACTTACACAGTTTGTACTGCAGAGCTGAGGAGCTGTAAGGAATTAAAATCTCAGCAGGCTCTTAGGCCAACACCATTTCAATTAAATGATACTACAAAAAAATTTTCACTGCACTTTTGTCCTAAGTATAATTTGAAATTCTTCTGTCAGGAATAGACATTTTAGCTTTATGAGAAGCAGTAATAGAAACTTTCTGCTTTGCAATGTTTTTTAATAACCTACGAATTTTTTTAAAAAGTGTGACTACAGTTCTGAGACTCCACAGGAAGCATAAGGGATTTTAGATAAATCTAATGCTGCTTAAATACCACTGTTCCAATGGGGAAAAAAGCCTTGTCTCATTTCAAATGTTGGCAATGGCCTACTAGAAATACTGGGGCATAAGGGTTTTTTTTTATTCCAAACAGATTAAATCTCTATCGAAATGCTCTTTAACAAAAAATACATTTTAATTTTAAAATAAGAAGTGCTACAAATATGTTCACTTTTAATATCGTAAAAGGAACAAGAGGTTTTCTTAAGCTGTTATTTCTAATAAAAATAACCCTCTGTACACATACTATTCCCTTGTATTGTTCTCCATCAGATCCCTGTTGCACTGAAGCGGGGATTCGAATAAAGGAAAATGTGCTTCATTACATAATAAGCTAGAGTATTAGCAATCTGGTACATCCTTCTGCCTTATACACATGGTTTTTATTAAGATATGCTTGAGTTTTATTAGGTTTAAAGTGAAGGATTTTTCCATAAAGCTTTAAGTGTAGTAAACCAGCCTCACTGGGCTTTTTTTTGGCATTCATAGTGCGTTTGGAAATAGTATTATTGTCTAGAGACTTTTATAACCTTTAAAACATTTTAGAAACAATTAAACACGCCTTTCTTAACATACAATCTCTCTTGCTACGTTCAGCTGCAAGACTGCTGAGGTCTCACTTTTCAACACCGCGACTTCGGTTTGAGCAATAATTAAAACTAAAAAAGACAACGAGGCAGCCTGCGCTTGCTGTTCTCTCTCTCACTTGTTCCCCTTTTGTTCTTCCAATTCTTTGAGGTTATTTTACAGGAAACTAAAAGCAGTTGATCTGCAGCCGCACAGTGTGTCCATTAATGTTGCTGCAGAGGTGCCACAAAAAGAAGCTTGTGTAGGGGTGGATGTACAAGCGCGGCCACCGGTGCCCCTGCTCAGCACCACAACCACGTCTACACACGGTATCGCTACAAAAGCAAAATCTAAACAGCATTCTTTCAAATTAGACACAGATCATAGAATCATAGAATCATGGAATGGTTTGGGTTGCAAGGGACCTCAAAGACCATCCAGTTCCAGCCCCCCTGCCATGGGCAGGGACACCCTCCACTACACCAGGTTGCTCAAAGCCTCATCCAACCTGGCCTTGAACACTGCCAGGGATGGGGCAGCCACAGCTTCTCTGGGCAACCTGTGCCAGTGCCTCACCACCCTCTGAGTGAAAAATTTCTTCCTTAGATTGAATCTAAATCTCCCCTCTTTCGGTTTAAAGCCATCCAAGATCCAAAAGGAAGCTAGGAGCTAGGATTTTATAGTAAGTGGTTTAACCCATGGGCCTCTGCCACCAAATTCACAGAACTGACCCACCAAACCCCCACCCCGGAACCCTTCCCTCCTTGTTTGGCGCAGCCAGGACAGTGCTGCTTGTGTGGCATCACGGAAGGCTGTCAGCTTCGCTCCCCAGAAACTCCCATTCATCCATTTTGGCTACACCTGATCACCCCCCTTGGGGTTAGTCCTTCTCCCACAGAAGTCCACGAGGTCTGGCGGAAGGGCCGTGGCAGCAGAAGCAAGCTCCGCGCTGCACCAGGAGATGCGCTCCCTCCTCTCAGCTCAGCCAGAGCCGTGCCGCAGGGACTCCCACCGCTCAGTTTAAAGGGATGCACGTCGAATCGGTGCCAAGGTGGTTTGTGTTAAGCAGGCATGGAAGGCAAGCTGAAAACGCCAGATGTATTCCATAGACTTGAGAGGTTGCATAGGATTGAAATGTATTTTAAAGGAAACATTTTTAGAATTTAAACATGATACTTTATGAGCACATATTTGTTATTTAACTTACCTTATTTAACTTACACTGCAAGCAACTTTAAGAAGTAGTCCAACTACTCTGGAAACATCTCCTCTCACTGAATCACACCTGGAGAATACATTGCCATGAATCCATGAAGGTATTTCTCCATGCGTGTTGCAGGGAGAAGACGAGAACCGGACCCCTGAGCTGCCCTCGCCGCTTTCTCGTTCCCTGCTCTTGTGCTGGAGCGTGGGCTGATCCCTTCAGCCGTGACTACGGGACGTCTTTGCAGGACACGGCGTTCTCAGCGCCTGCAGGATCCTGCTGCCTCTTTTACAACATCCTGTATGCCATCTTCGCTTCTGATAATAAGAGGCTTTGGATTTACCTACTGACACGTAAAACTGTAGGCACTGGATACAACCTGGATCCAGCTTTAAGTACCACTGAGCATTCTGATTTGCTGTCAAGGCAGAGGCTTGTTGAGATCTAAACGGGGTTTCTTTGTAACAGGTCTCAGCAAGATAATAAGGTGCTGCTGGCTTTGCACCTCCAAACTGAGCTAAAATAAGGAGAAAACGTAGATTCTAGTTCAGTGCTGATGCTCTCCTTGAGGTTCAGCGGGGACTGTAGCTGTATTTATGAGACACGAGCTACAGAAGTAGTAGGCAAAAAAGTTTATTTAAAAGATTTCATTATTAGGGGCAGAGGCTCCGAATACCTCAGAACACCTGGTTCTGTCCTGGCTTTCCAGACTGTACTGAACTGGTACTTGCACACCTGGTAGATAACGCGGTGTTGAATTCAGGAGCAGCTTAACAAAAAGGCCATTAACACACGGACTGAGGCACAGCCACTTCTACTGCTGACTTTCCACTTAATTCCCTTCAAATTTTGCCTTCAAACCCCAGATGATCCAGGCAGCAAAGTGTGTGAAAACTTCTGCGGGATCCAAGAGTGCTGTGCAAACACGTGCACAGACACAGGTCATGGCCACGGTGTCTCGTCCCGCCTCGGGGAAGAGCAGACAGTAGGGAAATCTCAGAGATAACCACTGCTAATTCTGTTCTAGAGGTTTTAGTGGTAAAGTGGAATTTCCATTTAGTAACAGAAACCTATTGGAAATCACCTAGATGTGCCGTGAGCCAGCTTGGTTCACCTTCCAGGGAAGCCCCGGCACCGGGGCAGATTTGGCACGTGCTTTCCACCCGCGAGGAGGGGCAAGATGTTGGTACAGAGCTGGAGCCAGGATCTAGGAAATGCTCATGGACACGGTTCTGGCTGCACCGTCATAATTACAACCCACCCTTAGAATTAGGCCCGTGCAAGTGATACGAACCCATTTAGTGAATTGTTCCGTACATCATTTCTGAGGGCAGCTTAGCCAAGATGCTCCTGTTGGAACTTGTAAGAGTAGGGAATAGATGGCCTTGAAAGGGTCCGACTGATGGAGACACGAGAGTCAGCAATACACGTACGATACACAGACACTAAGGACTTCATATCAGGTCACGAAGGTTCCGTATACCCTCCGAAGCATAGCAAATATTTCCATTTCTTTAGACATTTAGCATTTTTAACATCTTGCCAGATTAGCGCCTGAGCTGACACACAGCCTAATGACAAGAAATTAAACTTTATGTAGTTAAAAAAGCATTTTTCATTTACATGACTACAAGCCACCTTGCAATCTCCTTAGAGGAAGCCTGTAAGGATTAAGAAAATTAAATTATTACAACTGCCAAAACCGAGACATTTTCGAAATAATGTAATGCAGTGTATTCCACAGATACATGGCGGAGAACATTAATTACTGTCACTCCTTTAAAAAGGTTCAGGCTTCTCTGCGAGGCCTGGCACTTCACACTTCTGGCCTCCGAGTCCCTCGCCACATTCCCACCGCGCAGCGCGCCGGTGGTGTGGGTGCTCCTCCCCGCTCTCCAGGGCTCAGGGACCTGGGACTGAGGTCTCCTTAACCTCTTGGCATTGCGTCCAACATCCCGTTACAACACAGCAGCCTTGTGAAGAATAGCACCAGCAGATGAGGTAATGTTATTTACCACCTCCGGAAGGAAGGTTTTCCTGTTTGTGTCTGAAGCACAGCGGAAACATCACCGTTTGTGTACGGAAAAACGATGTTGGGCAAGCGCTGCCGGCACAGTTGGTCTGGAGCAAAGCTGCCCGCAGCAGAGCCCGCACCGCGGTGCTCCCCGCCGGAGCTGCTTCTGCAGCTGGAAGCAGGAGAGGGGTTGGCAAGAACTTGCTCTTACAGGCAAATCCTTGACCACAGCAGAGCGAGGCCGGTGAGTGAACTGGACTGTGCCTGTGTCACGCGGTGGCAACTGGTAGCATCTGGGGTCTGCCGGAGCCTGCGGCGCGTCGGCTCTGCCTGGGATGGGGGGGAGGCTTCCTGCCTTCCACTGCTGCTGCCGGACTGCACAGCAAAAAGGGGGGGGAACAGTGAGGGAGGCAGGAGTCCAGGAATTAGAGAAGTTGAAGAAAGAATTAGCAGTAACAGAAGAGTCCATTGGACTTTCATCCTGTCTTCTTTTCAATGCAATAATAGCAAACAATGGGGAGAAATCCTGATGTTTACTAAAGCAGGGATGCAATATAACTCCAGAAACAGAGGAGAAAACCCAGCCAGCCGAATGGAGAAGCTGTGGGACGTGCATCAGCCATGAAAGGACACCCAGAAGGAGTCACGTGTGAAATGAGCTCTGACAGAGCTCACAGGGGAGAAAATCAGGGCATTAAAAATGCGTCTAGAAAATAAATGATAGAAGGATTAAGGAGTGACAGAGGAGTGGATGAAGATGCTGTACAGAACTTTCTTCCAAAAAGGGGGGCTTGGGGGGGCAGAGCTGCTGAAGGGCGCTCCAGAGCCCGATGGACTGATGGATCAGCAGGAAGACAGGTACTTAGGAGAAAGGAGAGAGCTATGGAGAATGGAAGAAAGAGCCCATCAGGCAATGAATGGTGACAACAAAAGTGCTGGAGATGTTGCGAAGGGAAAGGATACTGCGAGGATGCCGAAAACCACGCAGAGTTACCCTTGTAAAGGATGAAACAGTAGAAGGTTCTTCAGTTTAACAGCTATGAGAAGGAAAAGCAGCCACAGTGAGAAGCATCGCTGGGAGCAGTGCACCACGCTTAGGGCTGCAAAGGGGGCATCCACGGAGTGATGGATGCACTACAGTCATGTCTGCAACACAGACAAGAAATCTGTTATCTCAGAGATACTGGGAGACACTGGAATAGACTAAAGCTTTTCAGTAAAGTTATTTTCTGTCTAGGAAAGGGATTATAATCAGGCTGTACGATATGAATTATCCTACCACGTTGAAACATCAAGCTGCCGTTCTTTTCAGCGGCTCGCAGCAGATTCCCATCCTTGTGCACGTGTTGTGTAACCAATAGGCTGTCCGACCATACACGAAACACAGCTTTGACTGTAAGAACACTAAAGAACTGGTTACTTGTTTAACATCCTGTATTTTATCTAATACTGGAAAGAGAGTTTTTTATGAAATTTTCTTTACATAAGCCTGGAAAATTCATCTTTCAGCTATGTTTTCGTTGACAAAATTCATTAGTGTGGAGCCAGGGCCTGATTCTGCTGCAGCCAGCAACAAATTTCCCATTTGGTTGTGCTATCACATGAATATACTGAGGGTGCTTCCACCAGCAGAAACGTGTCTGGTTTATAGAACATTAAAAATCAAGCTGCCAGCAAGCGTGCTGATTAGAAAAGGCAAAGATAAACAGCGCTCGTCAGATCCAAACCAAAGCCACGGAAATGAGAACTCACATTTTCTTTCTCTGCCCTGTTCCTGCCCGGCTGCCAGCACCTTCTGAAAGGGACCGTGGGCACTGAGAGCGTCACGTCTGCTCCGAGAGCAGCCGGTGCACCTACAGCTCAAACCTGCCAAACTCTGCCAGCAGTGCAAGAGGCTTTGGTGAAACCCAAGCGGGTCTCTGTGTGGCTCTGTGGGCTCCACAGCCACAAACAAGATGGATGGTGATTTCTTTGAGAAGGAGAAGACACAGGGAGAAGGGAAGAAATCCCTGCGTTGGTCTGGGTAAGGTCCATAAATACAGCGGTCGCATGCTGTCAGTTCTCCAGGACTTTTTCAGAGTGCTGTCTCATTTATGAAATTCCTGATTAATATGGCTTGAAACAAAAGACAGAAGGGACGTTTCAAAGGATGCAGCTTTCCCCAGTTCTGCTTTCATTAACTTTGATGAGGAGAGCTTTGAAAACCCTACCCTCAGTGCAAAAGCCTCACACTCAAGCTTCCTGAGAACGCTGGCCATGCTGCTCCGGTCACCCTTGGTCCCTGCAGAACATTTTCAGTGTGACTGTGAAAACAACAAACTGAGATTTGAAAAAAAAAAAAAAAATGTTAAAAACGGGAGGAGAAACCCTGCAGATACTCAAATTGCAATATGTAGACAACCTCAGGTCAAACCCAAGAGCTGAATGGCCACCAAGGCACGTTGTTTGAATACGTTTGGTTGGAGATACACAGCTTTGCTCTGGCTTGATCGCTCGTTACATTCTCCAAACAGACTAATAAAACAAAACACGCAGCCAAACGGGGTCTCTAATTAGCAGTCATGGGCTGCCTATGCTCCCTTGAACAAAACCAAACCCCAAATCCAGCAATGCTGCCCTGCAACACCGGAACAAGAGGAAAATGGTACCGAATTGTAAAGCTATTTTACCTGGTTTTCTACATCTAAAAAAAATGAAATTAAAATTAGGGATGCACATGTCCTTCGTATCTCCAGAGAGCAGCTGGCACCCTGGCACTTCAGGTGCCACACTGCATGACGTGACATGCCATGAATCCAATTTTTGCCATCCAAATGACTTACCATTGGCAGCGTGTACCAGCAAACACGTATTTATAGCCGGGACAAGCACATTCGGATTAATTAGCAGCTTTCCCAAATGAAAAAGTGGCAGCATTTCAGACAGATCATGTTATTTGTGAACTTCTGGGAAGATGCATTTTCACAGCAGTGTAACGGGAACAAAAGATCTACTTAAAAGAAAAAGGCACTGAGAGGACCCACGTGAGGAGTTCAAGGATACAAGGAAGTTTCGAGGGTACAAAATGCATCTCTCATTATTTTCAAGTTCACTAGGAAATGATCCAGCTCACCCAACTCCCAACAAATATTTACCATGTTGTAAAGTTGAAGTTTTTTTAGAAAATATGCAACATAGAAACAACTATTTCGGACAAAGGAACTGTGCTTCAACAAAAATTAATATTATTCTTGGTGTTTCTTAGTTTTTGCCTTTTAAACAACAATAGTGGCACTTCCGTTCCCACTTTTCTTCTGGCTCAGCTAATGACATGTCATGAAGATCTTGTAGAATAATTTTGAGCTATTTATTACCTCCCTGAGTCAACAAACTGCAGTCAGATTGATATCAAAGACCTGACAGACAGACTTATACATAAGTACACCTTTCACAGGAACATCTCCAACTTATGAAAGAAGCTGACAAACAAAGCTCAGGGGGGAGTTCTTCAACCAAAATGAACCACAAATCTAATTTTAAGGAATATGAGGTGACAGACGGTATTCTTCCTATTATAATGTTAGTTTTAACTTGTCAAAAACTATGAAAAATCAGAAGTGTTACAAGCCAAGCAAACCAGTCTGATTTAAAAATAAAAAATTTAAAAACATTAAATCAGATGCATCAAAATGCATTTGTTCTTTTTTAAAAAAATGTAGACTCTTTCTTTTCCCTAAATCAGCTTGGAGAAATAAAGGTAAAATTAAGGAACATCTCCATGTTGGCAGATAGGCTTTTTTCTTCTCCCCGTTAATCTTCCTCCACAAAAAAATATTTCTATAAACACCACCCAATCTCTGTGATGAGTTTGCAGTGTGGCAGCTCTGTGTTCTTCCCCAGCTCCTTCCTGGGAAAACAGCAACCAAAAAAGCAGGGAATTCTGTTCACATGGTGCCTTCACTGGCCGGTGCCAGGGACTGGTCAGGGACCCGCTGAGCACGGGGCAGGCTCTCCTGCCCGGGAAGTTTAGACTGAAAATAAGATGCACATTAAAGGAATAAGAGAAGTTGTCCTCTTGACAGTTGCTCTACGCAGATAAGAGTTTGTTTTCCTTCCAAGAGCCAGACCCCGGTTCCGGGGCGCATCGCTCAGGTCGGGGCTCAGCCCGCAGAACCCCTCGCCCCACGGCCAGACCTGCCAGGCGGGCGGCGTGGCACGGTGCCTGCCCCATGGGCACCCCTCCATCCCTGCCACCCGGCGTTAAATCCACACCGCTCCTACACCCAAATTCATCCACGAGGTGAACTGTCTGCACGCGCATCCAGAGGGCCGCTCGCACCCGCCGTGCGCGTACGCGGGGACGCACAGCTCGTGCCACCATTTCCAGCAGTTCAGCCAACACAACGTCGCAATCTCAGCTGCTCTCTGGACCGAGAACTACCACCTCGTTTCACTTAAAGCCCTTTCCCGACACTGCCCAGGTCACAGGCACAGCTGAAGGAAGAGGAGACCTTTACAGACCGCCCCATGCCAGGCGCAGAACCGCAGAGGCCGGACGGCCGCGCAGCTGGAATTAAGGGACTCACTGGTTTTCAGAGCCGTAACCGGAATTATTTCTCCCAACTCCTCTGGTCGTTTTCTGCCCTCGTTACTGGCATTACTTGGTAACTACAGGCCGTGTATCACGACTAGAATTCATCAGTGGAGATTTGACTCTGCCTGTAGCAGGTCGTAACATCACAGCATCTATTAACCCTTCTGTCCCCGTCCCCAGGCTGGCTTGGTGGATCTCCAGCTGTGACTCATCTTTAGCCAATACACATAGAACTGAATCGTCTGCCTCATTTATTCACCTTCTTGCCAGCTTTATTGAAACAGTTTGTAGAATAATAAAAAAGAGACTAAAGATTGTATATTCTCCTATTCTCTTCTTAACACACAATGCCTGCTTTTATTTTTGAATCAAGGAGATGATAAATCATGATCCTTATTCTTAGAAAACTCCTCCAAGAAATAAATGTGAAGCAATCTTTCTAAATCATAGAATCATAGAATGGTTAGGGTTGGAAGGGACCTCAAAGATCATCCAGTTCCAACCTCCCTGCCATGGGCAGGGACACCCTCCACTACACCAGGTTGCCCAAAGCCCCATCCAACCTGGCCTTGAACACTTCCAGGGATGGGGCAGCCACAGCTTCTCTGGGCAACCTGTGCCAGTGCCTCACCACCCTCTGAGTGAAAAATTTCTTCCTTAGATCCAATCCAAATGTCCCCTCTTTCGGTTTAAATCCATTGCCCCTTGTCCTATCACTACACACCCTTGTAAAAAGTCCCTCTCCAGCTTTCCTGTAGCCCCCTTTAAGTACTGGAAAGCTGCTATAAGATCACCCCGGAGCCTTCTCTTCTCCAGGCTGAACAGCCCCAACTCTCTCAGCCTGTCTCCATAGCAAGTTCTGTTTCATCAGTAGAAAAATATTTCCTTCTCAGAACAGAAATGCAAGACTCTCAGTTTCAAGATTTTTTTTTCAGCTATAAATTCCCTGTAATACAGATGAATGCCAAACCATCGATTAGAAGAGTGTGAGGAGTTACAACTCATATCTACTAACTGCAGTTCTCTTCTGAACTCACCCTCACCAGGGAGCTGGTGTGTGGGTTGCTGAACATACCAGCAGCAGCTCTGCCCCTCACCATTGCACGTGCGACATCTTGGCTTCACACAGGAGCTTTTCCAAAAAATTTCAGCGTTTGAGCTCTTTCACCTCTGCATAATTTGAGTATTTGATAGTATTCAACCAAAATGCCAAAAGATAAGAAACGGAAACATAGACAGAATCCTTTTCTTGTGTCATTAGGCTGGAGCTTACATTGCTGGAAAGAGGGACCCAGTATTTTTAACTGAAGAGCATTGAGTTTGTATCGATGTTCTCCATCTGGAGTCATCATGCCCATGACAGGAAGTTGTACATGCATCTAAAATTCAAATATTACCTGGCTGATAAAAAAAAAAAACACCCACAAACAAATACAAATGTAATTGGAAGTTAGTTAAAATTACTAGGTTAAAGATTGGAAACAACCTATTATGTAAAGACAAATCAAACATTGTGACAGTCTGACTAACTTCTAAACAGGACTTTGTGGTTCAGCTGTTCATTGGGAAGAAGTTCATCAGTATCAATTAATCTTTGTTCACGTCAGGCATCCTGCTCACATCCTTATAATCGGAGTGCCTGAGGGGAGGAAAGGAGAGGGGCTATAAATACCAGGTGGATTTAAATACCAAAACTCTTTTCCATTCATGCCCAGTGAAAACCACAATGGAAGACAGAAAAACTCCCACCTGTATCAAGTGAGGCAAATTCTTTTCCCATTTCTGCAGAAAACATAGTGACCCAGAGAACACATCGCCAGGCTTCCCAGGAGTGGGGGCTGTCCGTAGGATTAGAGACAGTGCAGATGGCGCTTGGCCTTTAATGGAAAGATTTTTCATTCACTGGGAAGAGAGCTGTAGGCTGTGCACCAGTAAGAATGCGTCAATATAGTGATTTGGGCAATGCAAAACGTAGCTTCTATTTATTTCCTCTCATGGATTTGGGAAATACCTTTTTACAATATATAAAAATCAGTGTGTAAAACATTGAAGATTTTTTTCTATTAAAGCGCAGCGTAAGAAGGATCCTGACATAGATATAACCCGCTCACCTGAAACTGCAGATAAGATAAATCCCAGCCCACCAGCCTACTGAACACAGGACGAGTAAGTTAAGCTTTGTAAGACCATGTGTACAAAGTTCTGCCATGGTTGGCATGCCGATGTGTGCTCCCAACAGCCAGGAGCATCACCATAAATCCTTTGTCTCATTTTCAGGAACAGCCTTTCAAAGTCTTCACTCAGGTTGAGAAAAGCACAAGTACGACATCTCCAGCCTACGTAAGGAGCAAAGGCTGCTGGAGAAATCTGCACGCTGTCCTTGCACTGGGAGGGTATTTCTGCATTAGATGGCAGTGGGGTCTGGAAAATAATTGCCCAGTCCTGGCTGGTGGGCATTTGATCATTTTCTGCTTGGAAAGACTAGTAAAAAATGCTCCCTTCTGACATTCAATTAGGAGGCCTATTCGGTGTCAGAGTGCTGAGGGAATTTAGTGGGACCAGTTATTGCTTCTTTATGCATAATTCTGAATTTGCTGCTCTAATGAGCCCTTCTCTACATCCTTCGTGATTGTCACTCATCTTGGTGAAAATGACTTGGCCTGACAAATCCTGTTAAGCCTCAGAAATTAAATGAGATCTGAAAATGCTTGAGTACACATCCGTAGCTCCACATACTGTTCTGATCAGTGGAGTTAGTTAAGCAAGCTTGGAGGAAAGCCAATAAACCTAGAGCTATCAAACCGGATCGCCAGAAGCAATTAACCGTGCCTGAGAATAAACCGGTGCTCCCTACTCCCTAGGATCACGCCTGAAACGGAGAGGATAAAAACAATTAGTAAAGACATAAGCTAATTACTTGGAGCCATCCAGGTCTGCTCTGGGTGGAGCACGCAGCCGCCCCGCCGTGGCAGAGTGCAGGAAGCCTTAAGCACGGAGCCACCGGAGCAGGGGAAGCTCGGTGGGCAGCGGGGCAGGGGCACAGCCCCGTGCCCTTCGCCAGCCGCAGCCCCGCAGTGCCAGCGCGCAGGAGCTGAGGACAGGGTGCTGGGTGGTGTGACTACTGGCCACGGAGCACAGGAGTTGGGCTCGTTTGTTCTTCAGATGTAGGTGCCAGGTAAGAGAGAAAGGTGCAGCACCTTTGTAGAGGCTGTTTAGATCCTGTAGCTCTACCCTACCAAATCCTGTTCTATCCATACTGTTGGCAGCAGCGCCATCCCATCGTCATCTTCCACTGGCCAGCTGCAAAAACAAAACAAAATAATAGTAGTTGGGGAAAAAAAAAAAAAGTACTTGATTGGGTAGCCTGTGGGAATGTCCTGTCTGTGGCAAAACGAGGCAGGAAAAGCTGAAGTTGAGGGGGGACATTTGGACAAGCTTTTCGATTCAAGATCCCCCAAACCAAATCATGCTTCCACGAATCGATTCTGACAGTCATATTTGTAATAATTTATTTAACCCAAAAGATCTCTAACAGTAGACAAAAAAATAGTAGAGAGACCAAAGAAGTTATCTAAAGGAAAACACGAGGGAAAACTGAATTCTATAGTAATTGATTTAAAAGCTGCAAAATAAAAACTGACCGTTGACTATTTTCTTGCATGTCCTAAGTAGACAAAGAGCACAAATACTGTGAGAATATCTAGCAATTCGCCTTTACGTCCAGACCAAGATCAACAGAAACCGTAACAAGCTCACGGCAATCTCAGGGACAAGCCATCCGGAGGCTGGGAGAGAACGGAATGACCAGACCCAGCGAGATGCCCGAAACCCTCAAGACTTGCCTGTTCCCAGCTGTCTGTACCACAGTCCCTGCTGGCAGCCCCAGAGCCGCCAAGGGGGCCAGACGACACCAGGAAAACAAAGATGTTGAATGGAAACCTTGTCTGCCTCCATGCTTTCCTCTATTTGATACCCCCTGTAGCCTTTGAAGGTATTTCCTTTGAGTCAGAAAGCTGATCTGCTCCTGCTGGGCTCACGGTGAGAATTCCCAGCCATAGCACCTCTCCCCATCAATTCCACCCAGCAGCTCCCACCTCCCTGTCCCAGGGGCCAGATTTAATCTGCTCCCATTTGGGAACTACCCTGCTAGTAGCTCTTTCCAATTTCAGCCAAGCTGAGTTAAGAAAGGGGACTTTCAAGACTGTTGTGCAGTGTTACTGGGTTGAAGAGAGCCCAAACAGCACGGGAGGGAGACGGGGTCCAGCGGGGGCGTTAGGAGGGCGTGCGGCTGCCGTCGGAATTCAAAGGCAGCTTCAAAGGTCATGCAAATTAACAGTGACGTCGTCTTCCTCTGCAGCTCTGGCATGTGATTCTCACATGATTCCAGTGATTTTTTTGTGGGGAGTGAAGACAAGACAGCATTTAAACCAAATGAGAATCACTGTATCAAAGCGGCATCGGTCAGAAACGCCAACCGCCAGAAAACCGAATGTCCCGGTTGTCTTGCAACTGCAAGAAAAGCAACCACCTCGCCAATCCTGTGGCATAATTTGGGTTTTTTAACCTTCATAGGTGACAGAAGGTGCTCACCCTTAGGAACAGGGCGACCCTGCTGCAGCACCAGGGCAGAGAAGGTGGCAGGTTCACCAGAGCATCTTAGCCTGGAGCAGATCCATGTTACCACATGGACACCCCGGAACGAGAGCGAGCGGCAGAGCACACCGCTGTGCAGACTGCAGAGTATCTGGTCACACTTTCAAATCTGTCTAGAGCTGGACATCAGCACCTGCACCCCTCGGACCACGAGCTGCTCTCCAGCCCCCATGAGTTCACAGCCTGAGCCACAACCCTTTCCAATGCGGAATCCCCCATTCCCACACCTCACTACATGGTCTGCTCAGTTGACCAAAAGACACTTGTGCAAATCCATTCAAAGGATGAATTCAGATGCATCCCCGAAATGTAGCACAAAGAATCCAAAATTGGGCAATAAAACTGTAATTTGGTCTGACAAAATACATGTATAGCTTAGCGTCAGCCCTACAGTGATTTCCCTACTTCACCCATATTTATCCCAACTTCCTCTTCAGCGCGTTGTGCCGGGGTGAATCACTGCTGACTCACGTGTCCAAGGCAGATATTTTACTGTAATTTCATCCAGATGAAGTTCATCCAGCCGAACGTGGCTGATACCAGCGCAAGAGTGAGCCGTGTTTGATGCAATATAGTGTGACCTTCCAACAGTTACCGTGTGCAATCTGCTTTGAGTGGATTTAGGGGATTTCGTGTTCCATACTGAGGAGTAAATGCTGGGCGCTACAGTTATAGTAACGTAATATGTATTTGTTTGAATAACAACTGCATTTTTCCACACCATTCCTACACGAAAAAAAAAAAACCCAGGACCATATGACGAGGCTGTCTTCTGTGGCTGACAGTAGTCAACCAGATGCTCCTACATGGTTCATTTGTTGCTCAAATACCAGTTGCACACCAGTAAGCACAGCCCCTAACATTAAGTTTTGCTCATGGGCGCTCACTTTCTCACTTGCATGAGCATATATCCTTCCCCAGAATTCGACTGCAGCCCGAGGTAAGTTTTCAGACGACAGAAAAAAAACACACACGAAGTTAACAGAATTCCCCTCCGTCTGCACAAATACAAACTACCTTAGAAAAACAGAAATGGAAATATTCCTGAACCAGCCTCACTCTCTCCCTCCCACAAAAGAAACTCCCCATGAGTAATACAGTCTTTAAAATCAACAATCCCATTTGCTACCAGAACAACCCATTTCATGCCAACAACCCTCCTTCTCTGAGAGCACATGCAGTACACCTAGTGCACTGGGATATATTTACACAGGAAAATAAATAAATAAACATATTTATAGCGTACACAATAAACGCAACATGTTCATACTGAAACACAAGACTCCTTTTTTACAAGGACATGTAGTGATAGGACAAGGGGCAATGGATTTAAACTGAAAGAGGGGAGATTTAGGTTAGATATAAGAAAGAAACTTTTCACTCTGAGGGTGGTGAGGCACTGGCACAGGTTGCCCAGAGAAGTTGTGGATGCCCCATCGCTGGAAGTGTTCAAGGCCAGGTTGGATGAGGCTTTAGGCAACCTGGTGTAGTGGAGGGTGTCCCTGCCCATGGCAGGGGGGTTGGAACTGGATGATCTTTAAGGTCCCTTCCAACCCAAACCATTCCATGATTCTATGACATTCAATCCAGCCACGTTTTCCAGCCCCAGCAACACGCTCAGTGCACACCTCAGTGACCAGGTTCAGCAAGGTGCTGAACTACGAGGAGATGACACTTAAATGTGTTTCTTGGAAAGGTGGAAGTCCACGTGTGAACATGTCCAGTCGTCGGGGTTGAGGCTCATCAGCGCTGTGCAGCCACCTCTGCCCCTCGGACACTGGCAGCACGTGTGCAGGCAGGATCTACAGGGACACAAGCCTGCTGCCCTGGTGCCCAGAGCCCTGCTGCACGCTGCCTTGCTACGGCTGGCGGAACAGAAAAAACAGGCAGAGCTGGAGGAAGGCAGAAGAGTAAAGAGCAAGGTGATCAGAGAATTGCAGCAGGGCATCGCTTCTTCCTTCTCTGTTTTCAATAACGAGTAGTTGTTTATGCCCAGAGTATAGCAGAGCAATCAAAAGGCTGCTCTAGCTCAACAGTTGGCATTACAGCTACGATACAGACCTATTTACCCAGATGCTGTGCCAGCGCAATCACACCAGCTCTGTAAGAACTCAGTAACATAATTAGGAGCAGTATAGGAAGCTGAACGGTCAGATGCCGTCACTGGTAAGAAGTCAGCAGCCCAGTGTGACTGGCAGGGATCTGGTGCAGAGGGTGCATACCCTCTCCCCGTGGGCAACTGCTATCGCTGTACGTGACTCTGCCTATCCTTCCAGCCCGTCTGGGCTCAAGTGTGCTACTAGGAGCACACTCAGTATCCGCAGGGACATAGCTACACCTCCCTGGCACATCCCTGTACGTGGCACGGAGGGCACGCGGGGCGGCTGGCCAGCTTGAACTCTAGCTGTGTTTGAGCAAGACCTTTCTGACTGTTTGCAGATGGGGAAGTTGTAAGGATAACCTTTAACACTGGACACACACAGAACGCTTCTCTGGTACTTCTGTGGCTGCTTCTGCACTTTGTCCCACACAGCAACTCATAACATCCATGTGAACCTGAAAAGAACGCAGGTAAACCCGGACCCTCCAAACGGCTGTGCTGGATGCAGAGCATCAGCCAGGCAAGACAATCAGCAGACAGCAATCCTGCGACAGGAGAGAGGGAATTCTGCTGGAGCGCAGTCAGACAAATTGTTCATTTCTTGTACTTCAGCAATAAATCAGAAAAGAAGCCAAAATAAACTTTCAGTGGTCTCCTTTCCATCACTCCCCTTCTGAGAAAGCGGCGCATCTCCTGGCACAGAGCAGCCCTGCTCTCCACTGATGGCTGGCGAGCCTATCGCCGTACGAAACCCTCGCTCCTGCCCCGTTTCTGCCACCGCTGCAGCAGCAAGCGAAGCGCAAGGACGGCGGCGTGCACCAGGACTCACGGCAAGACAGGAAACCTCCAGCAGATCCACCCTTCCTTCCTGCGCTCCCCAGCCAAGTCACACTGCCCGGGCCAGGGCAGCTCGCTCAGCACTGAGAAAGCTGAAACAAGCATTCTGCAACTAAATTTAGCGTTTCTCATGTAACACAACCACTTCGCAGAATCTCTGAAAAGCCACCTTGGTTGTAAGTCAAAACATGAGACAGCACACGGTAGGAAAAACACCCAGATTTTTCCTTGTCATCACATTTATCTAATTCTGGACTTTACCTCGACCTTAAGAAAACGAAAGAGGCCCAAATGTACACAGTCTTGTTTGGACCCATGAAGCCCATTATTTATTTAGCCGGTTATTTGCAAAGAATAACCAGCCTCTGAAACCACAAAACTGCTGTCTGAATGTTACAACATATTGAAAGCTTGAAACCGTAAAGCTGACATGGCAAACGACAGATCTTAGGACAACATCTGGTGCCCCTGAAGCAGGGGGAGTTTTCCCTGAAAAGAACCCAGATCCATCCACACTTTTAACTTTATAATCTTTTAACTCTTTCTTCTGTTACCAAGACAAACAAAAAGCCAGCGCAGCCCCCCCTGCGCGACATCAGCAAGCAAAAAACTCCCTCTTCAACATCCTTAACAGCAACCAAGATTTCTTCTTCATAAATAATGCTGCAGTTTTTTAAACTACAAAAAGCAAACCACCCCCAGGAGCCATCTCTCCATGCGCTGGTGAGTGGTCGTGTTTGGGTGTTCCCTGTTGCCAGACCCAGTTTGAACAGGACTGACTTGCCAAGGGCGTTTATTCACAGCCCCCTTTCTTCGCTCTCAGCAGAGCAGCACTTGCACAAAGTGGCTAGAAAGTGTTTGCTCCTTCTGCCAGTAATGACAAAACCCACACTACAACCCCCTAAACCAACCCCCACACAACAGACCCCCCCTGGCTGCACTGTAGGGCACGGTACCCAGTTCTTGGTACCCAGTTCTTGGCCGTGAGGCTGAACTGAACCACTAAACACAGCTCTTGATGCTCTTTAACCCAGCGGGGCCGTTGGCAGCAACGGAAACAGGAGGTTCTGCAGGCAGGGCGAATTGGCGAGGGTTTCATTCCCACTCTTGAAAATGTCTCTTTGCTTTACAAAGGTGTCACTTCAGATCTATTTTTATTCAAATCCCTGATGAGGCTAATTCAGGTCTATACAGACCGATTCGAAATTCTTTAGCTCAGCAGGAGCATTATAGGAAAAAGCAAACAACCTACGAGGGTGTATTTTTCTTTCGCTGCTATTAGTATTTACAGGCAGACTGAAGTGTCACAGCTTTTTCCTCCAACAGCTTTTTCCAGGCTGATTTGTTACATAATCCAGAAAGCAAATCTCTCAGAGTGGCCACGTTTAGGTGTACTCCAAACTCCCAACATCCGACAGACACTGACAAGGACACAACCAGTCAGAAAAAGAGCAACGCCACTTGACTATCTGGAGCAGCCAGAGAGGAAGGTAAGGCAAACTAGTTTTTAATTTTTTTTTCCTCCACATCTACCCTGGTCCAGCCTAACCAGCAGCTCAAACAGAATGAACCATGCTGGCAGTGCATCAGTAAATTGTGATTTACTGGAGCGATGCTGTGCTGCCAGCTTGCCCCGTCCTGGCTCTGCAACACGCAGCCGATGCTGTGACATCCTTCTGGAGAGGGAGATTTGGGGGGGGACGGAGACATAAGACACGGATGGCTCCCCAGGTGCCACCAGCCGCTGGCCCTACAGGAGCACTGGCTGCCACCCAGTGCCAGGCAGCTTGCCGGGGATGTGCCGCAGCAATAGGATGCAACAGCCCAAGGTCACTCCATTTTCTGACTTTGAAGGCCATGCAGGAACGGCCTGTCGTCAGCCATTTAAGATGTATTGGCATGAGAGGCAGCACACGCTGTAACCCCTGGGGGGTTGGCCAGGGCTGAAGACGCCCCGCAGCCATTCCGAGATCCAGCCAAGCAGTTTTCTGTTGGCTGTTCTCTCTGTGTTACCGTTTGCAGCAGATCTGGTGCCGCTGCGCTGATCCCTGCAGAGGAGTGATGCACAGAACGTTCCACGATACTTCACAAACAGTTCTAATTATTTCTACAGCCAGTAGGATGAAACTGTGGGAAACGTCTACAGAAGCTACTGTGTTAGGAAGCCTGAGGCCTTCCAAAACCAGAAAACCAGAGGATAGAGGATAATTTCTCCATTCCTACCCGAGACACAAGTCTTCCACTGGCAGATGAACTGCTCAGAGAACTGCAGGAATTACCCTCAGCTCTATCAAAACCAGAGGGTACTCGCATCATCTTTTTTATTAGAGGGAATAACAGTATTTTACTTCAATTCCACATCTGTGAGTTTCTCATGTCATGCCAGTTGTCAGTCATACTGGTACCTGCACAGACAGAAGCGGCGTAGGTCACCTCTTTACATCCCGAAGCTCCCTGTCTATCCCACACCTGCATCCCTTGGTTATTGCATGTGGAAGGGTGCAACAGCTATTCCAGCTGTAGGGACTGCTTTTAGGAGAAGGCCATCTGTCAGCCCAAGTGTGGCTCTGGACAGCTGGCAGTACAAGGAGGTCAGTGACATCTCACACTGCACAGCCCACCACATGGCAGTCCTCATGGTCAAGTTTTACAAAGGCTGAGTTTGACAATCTACACGAGAGAAGAGCTGATGCTGTTCAAAGTGCCAAATTCCCCCAAGAGCTCATGTTCAGAGAATTACAGACAGTAGCTGCCTGTCTGAGTTTTTAGAAAGGGAAAAAGCTATCATGGCTTAAAGCTTACGAAAGAGATGGAAAGGGAAGGGGTAAAAATGTGACTGCCCAGGAAAAAGAGAAAACAGTGCAGCAGATGCTTTGTCCAGAGATGCCACGGAGTGGGAGGGCCCAGCACTAAAATTAGGCTCTGCTTCCAAGTTGCTGTTAGCCTGCAGAAACACAGAAGACGGTCTGACTCTCCAGAAGACAAACACGTCCCTGTTGCTGACAACTACCTGCTGCAGGAGCTGTGAATCAAGGACAGACAACGGGATAACATCCGCCTCTTCCTTCGCTCCGCGTGGGTGCCAACGGACAGGGAGGTGTTGGGGCATCAGAGAAGCCCTTCTTCATTTCCTACTGTCACATGTGGTGACGTTCTTTCTGGTTCTCCTGAAGAGAATAAAAATGGTAATCACCGGTGTAAAAAAAAAATATAAGCCCTGGAGGACTCAAAGACCACAACGGAGGATCCGTCACAAAAGTCGCTACTTAAAAATCAAAAGCTCATCAGCCATTTCAGCACATGCAGCTTGCATTTCTCCTAAGCTTCATGCATCCTTAAGTAAGAGAGCATTGTCTTAAATAATTCAACCTTAGCAATCTGCCAGTCTGATTAAAAACACCGAAAACAATTTTATACTGCTCTCTGAAAGACATTAACAGCTGTCTCTCCTAATTGCGGAAAGGCTGGGATTTACATATCAAATCCTAAACCCAAATCTAAAATTTTAGGTTTTAAGTTAGATAAAAATAAATAAACAAATAAATAAGAGGAGGAGAGGGCTGATAATGACACAAATATTTATCTTGCAATATTTTGATCATTCGCCATTTGGAAGACACACGAAATAAATTAATGGAAGTGTCCTCTGCTGGAACAAATCACCGCGGTGATGCACCCCTGAGGCATCCCCAGAAACCGTCGTCGCTGTCTCGTCCCTCCCCTAAGCAAACTTTACAGAACTGCAGCTGTATCACGTTATTGGAAATGAGCAAATCCTTGGGCCAACATCAGCAATATTACACCAGAAACCAGTTTGTCTCTTGAACAAGAGAGTCAGAGCCCAGTGGTAAACCAGTGCGTGTCTGCTCATGGAATGGACCCACTCAGATTAGCTCAGAACACGACCTTCCAGCTTTAGGTTGAGGCTGTTCTGCCCGAAATAAGTCAAGCAACAAAACAGGAACACCGTGAAACAAGCAGCAAAGAGAAGTTTTAGAAATATGGCGCTTCTGATAAAAAAATCCAGATGCAAAGCCTAGAGACAAAAAAATGCTAAATTGTTCTTGATGAATCGGTTAGTCACCGTAGTCTCGACCACCTTGCATCATCTGATAGGAGCTGCATGTAAATTCAATGTCTGCTGCGTAGCACCCTCAATAGCAGGAGTGCACACGTATCTAGTTGGGCATAAAGCAGCAATTTCTGATTTATCATGTGCAGCTCCACTGCCAAGTCACCTGAATATAATATATATTGTATGGGTGCAAGCTGAACAAAGAACCTGCAAACATTCACTGTATGGAAACCTTATTCATCCCCCCAGTATATGTCTTCTATAAAATCAACCTCCTTCCTGTTTTCTGTCAAAAGACGACTGTCACCAGCAGAAATAACAAGTCACACTCTTGCCAAGGAAATCACCATGGCACTTCAGTGGCCCTTTCGTACCAACTCGAGTTACTTCTGAAGTCACACTATGGGCAATTAAAAAAAATACTATATGGTTGGAGTTCACCTCAAAACCAAGAAAAACATAGGTTTGATAAGACCTTTACATTAAGCATGATTTTAATTTTGATTTTATTTTGTATTTGAGAGAGGAAAAAGTGATAATAATGTCAAGCGTTCAGACACCACCCATATACATTTCTAAAAATCAAATGCACAGAAAACTATTCTTGCCTCACAGTGGAAATAAATCTCACTGTGGAAATAAGATCCAAGTACTCACACAACCAGTTCTGAGTGACAGCATCTGACAGGTGACATCAAACTGAAAGTCTGGATTGTCACTTAGCCAACGAGGAGCGAAAAACGGCAGCATGTTATGCAAACCACAAAAATCATTAAAAACTTTGCAATTATTGAATTTATGGGAAAAGACTTGGCTATCCTAAAATGATCACAATGTTGTGTTGGGAAGAACTTTCTTCTTCTCTACTGGTAGCTAAATAGAAAAATAACATCAAAAATTCAAGCTACATGGAAGGAGAAACACTTGCAATACAAGGTTGCTCAGCAAATAAAAAAAATCAGTGCATTAGGTCCGAATGAGAAATATTTTGACTTTTGTTCCAGCACCTTCTCGTTTAATTTCGATCAATTTTTAAATTGAAAATAAGAGGTCTTAAAGCAAAATATTTTCAGCACTTCCTAGACTAAACTTCGTTTTGAAAATATGAAACAAAATGCTTTCCATCATTTCCCTCCTGTCCTCCCCACCCTATGCAAACTGCTCAGGATATTCGGCTCAGTTGTGGAACAGCGTTGGTGCCTTTTTCCACCCTGGCATTCACAAGAGACATTAAAAGAACCTTTCTTACACCAGCTCTCTGTGGTTACACGAAAACTTAGTCCATGACATCCAGTATGTGCAAAATACCTTCCAGTTATTCCCACACGTAAACTGCTGCCGTCAGCTGTGCGAGTTTTTGGTTTTGAACGAAACGTGAATCCCAGCAGCCAAACTGGGAATCCTCCTTTCCCATCAGGCTGTGGTAATCACAAAAGAGACTAAATTGGTCACCGTCACTTGAAATGCTGTGTGAAAAGGGATGCCAGTTTTTGCAGTTGAACGTGAAAAGTAAATTATTAAGCCCTCTGAAATACCCATAATATGTTATAGCTGGATTCTCCCACCTCCCCACATCCCCTCTTCCCTGGCACACTGCCCTCACTCAGCACTTACCCATTTACACGAGCAATCACTGTTTTCTGGTAAACTATGATTTCCTTTCTCCACCTTTTTTTCAACAGATTATAGTTAGCTCCAAGCAGTTCCAACACTTCTAATTAGGAAAAAAACCTCAAAATGAGGAGTCATGATTATGACAAACAGGTGCCCAAAAGGCAGAACACTAAGACTGGGACTGCAGAAACCTGCTCCTCACCCTGGGAGAGGTCCTTGGCTTCGGCACCCCTCCCTCCACTGGGGCTGGTACTTCGAATTCCAGGGTGCTTAGAAGCTAAGTGAAGTCTTCGGGGACCTAAACCTGACTTCAGCCCAGCCAGGGAGGTCAGATCCTGAGCTGGTGTATACGCGGTATCCTGGGCCATAGTGCGGTTCAGCCCAGGAACCCAGCAGAATCCCAGTCTCTCCTGGTCTGTTTTGGGTGTGCGTGATCAAAAACTGCTGGACAGACTCCTGAATAATGAGGACTGCCTCATCTTCTGGCATGTCTGTACTCTAGACCAAACCTCCTTCTCCTCCTCTTGCACCTTTCTGCCGTTCCCTACAGAAGCAGTGTTTCATCGCTGTCAGCCTCCTCCTGTCTCGAACCGTCACGCTCACATCTCCAGTTTCACACCACTCCTACTGCCGTGGGAAGCACGGAGCAGCCAGGGTGAGCTGCAATTAAACAACTCTCAGTGTTAATTTGCAGGGTAGCTGTAATCGCAAGTACTTTGACTATTTATCTACTTCATGCAAGTGTAAATCAGCCTTTCCCTCACCTTTTTGTATTTTAAGGAAATCAACCCTTTTCAACATTCCCAAGAAACATTCATTGCTACAACTGTCAATAGCACTGCGTTAAAAAAAATAAATTACTGTTCAGTAATGAAATTACCTGCAATCCTACGCAGCCAATTTATGAATGAGATAAGCTATAAAAATTCACCAGCCCTGCCACGCAGGAGAGGAGCTGGCAGATCCAGGACCCTTCAAGGTGCCAGGAAAGACCCTGCTGCCCAGGAGGTCCCAACGGACCTGGGAAAGACCAAACCACTCACGTGGCTTGAAGGTCTGCAACAAAGGTCTCCTCCTGGGCAGCCAGCTGGGACAGCTGTGCCGCTGGTGCAACCTGACAAAAAAGATTACTAAGGAAAGAGCCCGAGTTTGAGGTAAAAGAAGGAATACAGGCAGCTTAGAATAAAGATTAGCCCTGGTAAAAATAAAGAAGAAAGGCAACATTTTCACCAGTCCTTTCTCACATCCCTTATTTGCATGTTCCGATGCCAGCTCGCTGATACAACATGGAAACGGCCTGACCAAGTGATGTATCTGCAGGTTTCTATGGTGATCAGCACATAAATTGCCTGCCCAGCCGTGTGTGAAAGGAACCATCCGTTTCGGAAACTGCCAGTTCTATGCAGAGAACAACCCTTCCCCGATCAGGGTGCCGGAGGATGGTACTGCACGACAGAAGGCTCAGCACCCGTTTACCAAGCTGGAGATTTCGACTGGCATGGAAGCGTGGGACAGTGCACTTAGGTGATAACTCAGAAAAGGACAAAAAACCCTATAAAAAAAATACTAATTACCACTAAATAGTTACACTACGTAACATCATTTAAAAATACTGATACACTCAATACACACAAAACATTTCTGAATAGCGGAAATATTTATTTATACAGTAACACTTGAAAACTGTGTAAGTAGATAAAAATTGGCTGATTACACATGGCTACTGGGTGTGTTGCTCCCCAGACTGAAGGAGAGCTTGGAGGTGAGCCCTTGGGGAACCTGCCAGGCTCCAGCCAGGATTTCGGAGGCAGTCAGACACCAGAAGGTGTGACAGGAGCTTAGAGTTCTTTTGTTTGTTTTACACTTTTCTGGAAAAAGTTTGCCATCTACCCTGACACAGACAAAAAGGCTCCACACAACCAGCAGAGAGGGTGCTGACCCTTTCCATTTTGTAAGGGTAGAGATGTGGAGGACTCTTCACATTCCTTAGGTGACCTTCACCTAGAGTAGAAAGAAAATGGCAAATGAGGACCTTACCCTACAAAATTTGATGGGGAAGTTTTCAAAGGCCTTAGAAATGATGCTCAGATTAATTCTGACAAAGTGAGATTATTGTCATCATTACCGTTAAGAAAAGGCAACGTAGGACAGAAAAGATTGTTACAAGATCTGAAGCCAATAAAAGGTGCCCTGGAAACACCGTGGAAGCCCTGTACTGAAGCTCCTGCTTTCTTTAATGAAGTACCTGGGTTTGAGATTCTGCCAGTCTCTTCAATTAAAGAAATCACCTATATGTAACGAGAAAAGCTGGAGCAGAGCAGAAAAGGCTGGCTTAAGCTGGTATCTTCATTTCCTTGAATTTCTGTCCTGGCCTTAATCCCAGAACAAGAATACCTGACGAAAGTAAATTATGGCCAAATACATATGAACAGAGTAAACACCAAGAATAAACAGTAAATAGGAACTTCTTTCAAGGTTTGAATCATCTGTACTTGGCAGTCCCTCCACTAGTTTTCCATCAGTCTATTGATAGATCAACTCCACTCCCATCAAAAATCAAATTATGATCTAGGGACGAGCACCTTATTTGTAGCACTCAAAATCAGCATCCAAATATTGCACAGGAAGCTTTCACCATCCACCCACAAAACTGATTTTACAAGTAGATGGACAAAGACTCCATGCATTATTTTCCTACTGAAAAAGCTGGTTTCTTTCCAGTTTAGAAAACGGAATTCCACGCGATCGAGCTGCCCCATCACCAGCGGTCGGAGGTGGGCAGCCCTGCGGCTGGCAAGCGCAGTGGCTCTGGGGTGGCCACACACCACCAGCCCCGCAGCCCGGCGGGCCACCAAGGCAGGAGGCACAAGCTGGCAGGAAACACTAAATTTCTTCAGGGATGTTTTGATTTTGATCAGGCATGGAATGAAAACACTTTCAAATAAATAAGCATATTTAGTATTAGTATATAATGTTTTCAGACAAAAAAAAAAGATGTTTACTAATATACTGGTACACCAGCAGAGCAACGCACAGAGTATTTCTTCTTATACAGCATGAAATAGAAAAATATTGTCTCTGAAATTTCCAGGTGAAATTCCAGATACTTCTTGAGCACAAAATATTTTCTACTCCATCCTGTGGAAACTAAGTATAAAAAAATAAATGGCAAAAAATCTGAAGTTTCATACCACCCCGTTTCGACACAGCAGCTTCCATCCCCCTTTTCTAAATTCCCCTCCTCTCCCCGTCACCTGCTCCACCATTTCTTGCCATGAACAGACACGGAAAGAAGGAATTAGCGTTTTTGTTACACACCCCCCCCAAATCAGAAAAACAACCCCACACCTGTACTTACCAATGAACACCCATGTAGACAGCCGTTATTATGAAGACCTATTTTAAGAAATTAAAGCTATTTTTTTTCCCTTAAAACAAGTATGACTTGTCCGTGTTAACGAAACTTCTGAGCATGTAATAACTGATCTCCAACAGCGAGTATCAGCTACACTCATGGTAACAGGGCAAACAACAAATGGTAAAAAGGAATTAAATTCATGTACTTTGTAACTACCTGCTTATATAATCTATGTAGAAGGTTTTTGACTTCATGTTCACTATCCTTGTGAACCATGGAATGAAAACTTGTCTTTATAAAACAGTTAGTCCCTTACAGAGCTCTGTGATGCTGAAAAATAAAATCTCAAATCCAGACTGCCACACACCCTAGGCAGAAGCACTGATTTTACCTATTCAGTGCATTCCCAAAGGAAAGCGTGGATGATACAAATGAGCACCAGCAACAAGACAAACCTTGTTAGTCGATCCAGACTAAGTCACTGGCCAGCACTTTTCAGCTGAGAAATCAAGAACATTCCTCTCAAACATCTTCCCCTGCACCCAGCACTATTAGTCACCAATAGCCACAGCTGACTTGGAGTTAACGCACTTAGTGCCCTTTAGGAATCAAACCTGGAATTTGTCAATTCAAATACAACTCGGAGTAGACAGAGATCGAAGTTTAAAAAAAGAAGTAATATGTTTACTCTCAGTTTTTCCACAAACAGGCTTTGAAACGCCAGCCAGCTTTGTTTTTCCCTGTGATGAAGAAACATAAATGACAACTCCTAAAACATATTAGGAAATTAGTATGGCTGAGAAGAAGGAGATAATGTACGCAATGATTTTCTTTTCCAAAGTCAATTACTCTAGCTCCCAAGCCTGAATTAAGCAGCTGCAAACCTTCAGAAAGCAGCTGCTCCCCTAAGCCCCTTCTGCAGACGCTGGCTGCCAGCGTGCACCGCCAGGGTCCCAGCCCAGGGCGGGTGCTGCAGGGCAGACCAGGAGCCCCCAGCACGGCCCGGCTTTCCCAGGTCACTCAGAGCAGCATTTAGTCAGCCAGGGCCACATGATGCCCATGTCCTCCCACAAGTATGTCAGTAGTTTTACATTTTGTGATCCCAGCGCATAGATCAGAGGAAAGCAAGAGATTTGGGCTGCATCAGGCACTGCCCACATCACGAGCTTGCTGGGTAGCTTGGACTTGCTTTATTTGCTTTCCACTGAGGCTCATGGAAAGAACCATTAACAACCAATGCCTCCCGGCACCATCGTTTTAGGACAGTTTTACAAACAGTACTGCTGGATGAGGACCTGTACACCTCCTGCTAACATGTGGGACCCGATGAGCTCCAGAAGATGCTACGAACACACGGCCAAAAGATACCACCCCCTGGGAAACCTGCTTGCACGAGGAAATTAAATCCATTACGGAGGCACAGCACTTCTGCGACCTCAGACATGCCTAAAAAACCACAGGAGGTGCAGGTATTCAAGATGCCTGATCAATAAACAGCAGAAATCAGTAGCCCTTAGACAAATTTCTTTAGCGTTATGTTGCAAATAATTCAATAAATATAAACCTTTTCACAGATAAAGGGACACCAGGAATGTGCTGACTGCTTTCACTCAGGATGCTGAAACTCTGAACGTGAATCAGCCTTTATTGCTCGGAGACCAAAGGTTCCAGTGCTATGGCACAGAGCTCGGAGGCCAAATGTCCCACGCCGCGCTCGCACCAGCTACATTATTTTTTCAAATCAGGGCAGAGTTCGTCACGTGGCACCTGTTCCACTCCCAGTGAAATTAGCAGTGACTGGAATCGCCCATGATTGGAAATCTAAATTATTTATAACCTTTGTGTAAACCTCTTGAGCCAGCCATTGAGCGCTGCTGCGCTCGCCGTTTTCCGTGATGCCAAGGAAGACGCCGCCACTCCGCCCTCCGGTGCCAGGGGTGTCGGGCAGCGCGTGCAGCGGGGGAACAGAGGGTGGCTGCAGCTGAGCAGAGCATTCACCCGCTCCAAATTCAGACATGGTAACACGTGCTTCCTTCTCAGCACCCCCAAACACGAGTTTAACCACTTTTTTTTCTGGTGGGGTAGAATGGGAGGAAGCAGAAGTACGAGGGTGTGAAAGGGAAGGGGTGAGGAAGCTGAGAACAGTGAAGTGTGCCGAGATCTTCAGACACTTTTCCTCTGTAGCTGCGAAGGGAGCAGACACAACCATCTCCAAGGAGAAAAGATGAACGTAGCACAGCTGCCCTCGCAAGACCCCACTGACTCGGAGAGGTGGGCGGCTGGCACTGCCAACGGGGTGGCGCTCCATCGCTCTTCAGCCGCAGGAGTTTCTGCTGGAAACAAGCCAAACTCACGCCTGTGTGAAGCTCACTGTGCAGAACATCTGCCAGAGAGACAAGAGTCCCACGGGATGATGATCACCTTCCCAGGGAAGGGCTCCAACCACCAGCCTAGAGGTTTTCTGGAGGGGGCTGCCCAGTGCCAACAACGCCGTTCTCGTTATTACGGCCCCGCAAGGCAGCGGTAGCAGGCGGGAGCCCCATCCCATCGGTCAGCCCTGGCCAGGCAAGGCTTGCTGGGGGCCCAAGGGCAGGGAACACACACTTCCCAACAATCACTGCAGCCTGACGGGCAGCAAAACAAGAGCCTGGCGTGCTGTCCTCCAGAGAGTTGGCATAAACCAAAATCTGAAGTTGCTACGTTTTGACTGTCGGATTTTCCACAAGATGGTGAAGCAGATATAGAACCTGTTTTGCATTGGTAATTGAAATAAATTATCATAATCCTCCCCGAGTCCTACAGTCACTGTTTTTTAGGTTGAACCTTTCCTGAGAATTTAAAAAAAAAAAAAAAATCCATAGTTATTAGACTTAAAAATAATACCTTCCCTTGAAAGCAAGCTGGAGACACAGCTGAGTACGCACCCTGTTACCACGCCGGGATGCAGGAGTGAAATATTCCCTTTTTCAGCACTCCACTGGATCAACCCTTTTTGTTAATTTTACGAGCGCTGTGATGGATCATCACAAAAGCCGTGTTTGAAGTAAGTGTGTTTAATCTTTCAAAGAGATTGATTTGAAATTGACCCAGTTTCAAGTGAATAAAAATTGTAAGAGTTTCAAATTGATTCAATTTCGAGCCTACTCAAATCATACGTTTTACATCTAACCTTTGCATCTGAGAACTATTTCCATTCTTCTTCAAAGAGTGGAGGGTGAGGCCACCAAAGGAAGTAATACTTCCCTTTTTGAAGCTTCTACAGCACTGTGTAGTACTCACGCCAAAGCAATGCAGAACTCTTGCTTCCTGAAGTACAGAACTGCTTTTTTTTTTTTTAATTTTAGAATATATACATTTTCCTATACGTGGACCATACACCTCTGCAGTGACCCGCAGACTCCAAGGCTCACATAGTTGTTCTGTTTCTGAATGCAGAGAAGGCAGAAGGGAAAGGAAAGCTCAGGGCTCCTTTGTTCTCCCTCCTGGCATAGTTCAGGAGCTTATGTAGCTCCTGGCATCAGCTATAAAATAATACCAAAAAGAAAAAAAGTGACAGCTTCATCTAACTTACACTCTTTTGGTCCAACACAGGGCAGCTTAGGACATAACCTCAGTATTTGCTCTGAGACACCATGGACGTCCACCAGGACTGCTCCAGCTGCGACGCTGCTTGTCCCACAGGGCACCCTGGGGCCCTGCAGCGCAACCGCGTCAGGGCACACGACTTCAAAAGGTTCAGGCAACAGACGTCCCGGCTTCCTCAGGTGCCTGGTGGCTTCCTGCAGTAGTAGATACCGTTTACACAGCCACCACACACCACCAAATTACAAGCACGGACAAAGCTCAGCACCCAGCCAGCAGATAACCCCTGCACCCCACCAAGGCGTGCTCCAACCAGCACTGGCAGCATCAGAAACAGGAGCGACCTGCCGAGCATCTGAGCGGGTCCTGGAAAACCATAGAGCCACATGGAAAGAGCATTGCCGGGGATTGCTTTGTGCACACCCCGAGCAGGACCTTTATCCGAAAAGAGCCCAAGGTGCTCCTCTTCCAGACTGGCCGCTAGTGCAAGTTTTCCATGTTATCTCTGCTGTTTTTTTTTTTTTCCCCTCCTCTTTTTTTTCGTTTCTTCTTCTTCAAATTGTCACCAAAAGGAACCTTCACTGTTACAGTCAATGTATGCCATCAGCCATGCAAATAAACCATTGTGCCTGTAAGCCTGTCTCGACATCCTTTGGGCAGCACAGGAAAAGTGTTCTTCTTTCATTTTCACCAGAAAAACGCTTTTAAATGCAAACTAGATCTCCAGGAGGTCTGTGCTCTCCTGCACATCACATCCATCAGGTAACACTAAGGTTGTCCAATTCTGATTGGACACAAGAGGAAAATTTTTCAACATGAGAGCAATCAGCCATCGGAATAACGTCTCCAGGGAAGCGGAGGATTCCTCAACCTTGGACACTTTTAAGATTCAGCTAGACAAGATGCTGGGCCATCTTGTCTAGACCGTGCTTTTGCTGAGAAAGGTTGGACGAGGTGATCCTGGAGGTCCCTTCCAACCTGGAATTCTATGACTCTAAAGGCTGTGAATTATGAGTGTGAACAAACCTCACTGATACTAAAATACAACATATTATAAACCGCTGATAGAATGGGAAGAAAAAAACTGCAAAAAATAAAAAAAAATTATATAGACATATTGCCATTTCAAGACAGCATCCACAATTTACACAAACCCAGTATCACTTCAAGATAAGAAACACCCACACAATGGGAAAGAAAAAAAAAAGGAGAATTCAACTAAAGGCACAAGGGAAGGCTTTTTTTTTTCTGAAATGAAATTACAACTTTTTTAAAAGACAAAGATCACACTAATAGGTGCATGTGAAATATTTAAATTGGAGACTGGGGTTAAATTCTGCTCTTGTTTGCTTAAATATGCTCTGATTTCAGCAAGATTACAAAAGAACAGGGAACTCGGCATACATACATTTACAGAACCAGAGAATAAGTCAAGTTCAGCTTCATAACACTGTAGGAGGTCAGTACACAAATACAACTTCAGCCATGAAGTTATATTAAAAATTCTGTTGGAGGCAATTAGGATACCCAACACATTTGGTCAGAGTTTCTTTACATCCTGGAGTAATACAGTTTACATCTCCACGTTAGCATGCACAAACAGGCTCGCCAAATGAACTCCAGCTACCCATCAACTAATTTCTGTTGCCTGCTCCAACTGCTGAAAAACCCTGAGTAATGGTAAAGGAAGGCAGTGTCTTACACACACCTGAGACAAGCTGCGACCAGATGCACATTGCGCAACTCCAATCCATCATAAAGTCTGTAAACAATCCAAGAATATCTATCCCTGACCTCGTAGTGTTTCAGTCTGGACAGGTTTGGCTCCAACTCACTTATCGCAAGAAACACAGAGGTAAGACACAAGCTAGAAGATTTATTCACAGCCAGCACTGACCACAAACGATCAGACCAGTTGGGCAGGTTGCTACCCCTGCATCTGGCAAAAGGCTGCGCATCGCACACGTTTGCTAAACCAGAAAATCACTGTGGTTATTAATGTTGAAGTTTAATTCGTGCCAGGTCAAAAATCCTTGAAAATAAACAAGACCACTCTTTTTAGGTGCTTATAATTGGCTACATAAATATGTACCTAAGTGTCTACGCTACTGCTCTGATATTCAGTGAGTGTAGGCACTCAATTCCTGGTTTTCTGTGCCCAGAGCAGAAAAACGTGGATGGTTCCCAAACCCCAGGTACCAGATGAATCTTTGTATGCGTGCATAAATATTTATGCTTAGAAATCTGTAACTTTCGCTCTCACTACAGAGGCTGAGGTGTAGTAATACTGTACGTGAATGAATATCTAAGTGTCTGTGAACACCCTAGCTCACTCCCAGGCTGACCCAGTTCTTTGGTAAATAAGCTTTTTCAGGCTGTTCTTCTGCTGCGAGTCCAGGCCTTGGAAATACCTTAAACGTACAGTGTTCTCCTTAAACTTCTCTTTATTGCAAAAACACGTGGAGTGCATGCCATCTATTTCTGTAATCTAGGCAGCTTGCACTATACAGTAATTCAAATGTGAATCTCCTCCCTGTTTTTTCCTTTACTTAAAAGAAAAAACAAAAGATGCAACAACCAAAGAGAAGGCAACACCCACACTAAAGCAAATATAAGATTTGAAACAATAAACCCAGAAGAAAACAGACAGCCAACCTGGAACGTGGCAGAGTATTGCAAAAAGAAGGGAAATCAAGATCTCAAACATCAGACACTTATTACTCAAGTACTTCATTAGCCTGCTTTCATCTTAACTTTGTTAATCATCAAGTAAACTTGGCAGCAAACTCCCAACACTAAACTGAGGTATGTAATATTCCTGTAGTTCATTCAAGGAATAAAACTATCACTAATCTCATCCTTAAGTACACATGGCTCCCAACTACCCTGAGTCACACTGTAACCATCGTCATTACAAAGCCGCGCACAGTTTAAGAGAGATTTTGGCAATTAGTGGCGGAGGGAAGCCATGAAACTCAGCATAAACTTAGAGCACCAAAATCATCCTTGGTGGATAACACACCCATTGCGCAAGCTTTCTTTGCACTTTCAAATCTGCTTAGCACCATAAAAGGGGGAAAAAAATAAATCTACAACATACACACACAGAATGACATTTCTTTATACCTGAAACAAGAAAAATTCAACCCATCTTCTCCTAAACTCTCTCTGCCCTCAGCAGAACATCCTGCTTCCTACCTTTCCACACAAATCAGGTCTGGCTTTTAGAAAACCAGGCAAAGTGAGCCCTGCTTCCAATCTCACACCACAAACCAGAACACAGTCCTCCAGCACAGTCTGCTGTCCCACCTAGCCAGGATTTCACCAGCCCTCTGCTGCTACTTCTCCATCACTAAGATCTTTCTCATAAAAACGCACAGGAGGTGCATTGTTTAACACACACGATGTCACGGACGTGTCCGTACAGCAACACCTCAAACTTACTTTTGTTAAAGATCTAGAAAATACTTCACATGCATCCAATTCCTGATCATTTGCCTGAAGAAGCAGAGCTTGTCGCTGAAGTAGGGGTGGTGCGCAAGGGGAAGAAACTACGGTCCTGTAGAGGAACTTCAACAGAAGCCACATCACGCGTTTCTTAAGAAACACAGAAAGATTCATGGTTTTGACCTCTAAAACGTATCTTCAGGATACCTGTAGAAGACTTATCTTTCAAACTACCTTTCTGGATGAGCAAGAGTGGACACAACGCACGTGCATACCCTCTTCCTCAAAAGGCCCAACTGCTTTCCTCCGAGCGTGCTGGACACCACTGTCGTACGTTAGCCACAGGCGTACGCTGCAAGGTCTCAGTCCACCTTGCAGGAAACAGTTCTTTGGTTTTGCCTCCCTAGAACAAACCTGTAACGCACACCTAACACTGAAGAGCGAGGAGGTGCACGCGTTGTATGGATGCTCAGAAGTGTAACTCCAACAACGGATACACCCTGTCAAATGTTCAGACGTGAGCCAGCTTTCCATCCCTGGTTTTGATAAGCAATCATCTCACCATCACAAGAGGAAGAATGCCAGAGCTCCAAGCGAGCAACCAAGTCACGAAAAATGTCTCTCTGTCGAGGATTACCAAAACAAAGCTACGGATTCTCCATCACTTAGCCTCCTCTCTGCCCAACCCTCCAAGAGACACAGATATTGCCAGAATAAAAGAAAGTCATTACAGAACAGCTGCTTCCAATATTTTAAGACTTATTTGAACAACTTACAAGTTCTGGTCAACTGCCTTCCAATTTTACAGCGGTTTATACACATTTACACATAGGATTTGTTTCGTGCGCAGTATGTCACCTGCTGAATCACTATGCTCTAGCATCAACGGTATTAAAGCAGCACCTGAGGTGTATTAGAGCAGTCAAAAAATGTAAAATAGCTATGGGGAAATTTTAATGACTGTTCTTCAGCTTTCTGCACATAAATCTCTGCTCTAGTGTATTATCGGTCAACCAGTTCAGGTTTCACTGGGCGTTTTCTTCAACATGATACTGACGACAGGCAGAACTGGGACCACAGAGGCTGAGATCATCAGTGGTAAGGGCAAGAATGTTGATTCCAACCCCAGTGAGGTCAGAATACGCACGTACACACACACAATGACTGTTACTGGGGAAATACAGCGAGATTCTCTATTCAGCTAACATACTGTGAGTCTACTCAAATCAAAAAACAAACCCCACAGAAAACCCAAACCCAACGTACCCAGCAACACACTTCTACTCCACTTCTCATCACTACACCTCACTGGAATGTCTTCAGCTGTTTGAACTACAAGTCTGCTATTGAATTACTCTCATCTGCTATGCACACATTTACCAAAGATTGTCAGCCTCAAACAAAGAGTTTTAGAAGTTGGGCAGATGTTGGGTTCCTACAAAAATGAGATTCTAGAGCACCATGTTGTAACAGTGTGACCGCAGGGAGAATCTTTTTAACATGCATATTTTGCATGAGGCTATAAACACTGCGGGAGCAGGCTGTAGGTTATGAAGATCATTATTTAAAACAATTTCACCTCTGAACAGAGCTCAGAGACCTTTTCACTTCTACAGCAAGTCTCAGATCACACCAGAACATGAACAGACACTCCAAATAACAGTTCCCAAATATACAGTGAAGGTCTGTCAGGAAGAGTGTCTGGGTTGCCTGCTATACAAACCTGGAGAGTAGGAGCTTCTGATAGCAGTAGAGCTCCAACCGTTTTCCATTTGCAGTCGTGGGACTTGTCCATGAATTTGAATGAGAAGAGAACACACATGCCTCTCCTTTTCATCCAAAAATTCTTAAAGAAAATGGAAGTTTCTGCATTTTGTCACTCCTCAGGGAAATCTGATACTTAACACCACCTGCATGCAATGAGTATCCAAATGAAGGAGTCATAAAGAGCCAGCTGCCCTTTATTTAAAATGCCCTTTGCAAAAAACTTGCAATTTTGCATTTTGCATATACATTCTTTTTTGAGAGAAGCAGAACTGTCAGGAATCCCACAGCCACAGAAATCAACATCATCTCCAGAACCGTAAGCATCAATAAAGCCTGAGCATCGTGTTGAGAAGAACCACACTTATATTGAAAATCAGGTCGAGAATACTTCACGGTTACAATCACAGAGACTAGGATTTCAGAGACATGCTTTCTTGCAACAGAACAAGCTCAGATTTTTAAAAACACAATCATTATGTACAGCAAAATATGAGGCCATGAGACAAGCCTTAAAGTAAGGCCTTGTTTACACAATTTCTGCACTGTCAGGAAGCATTTTGGCTGGGAATGTCATTTTTCTTCCAAACGAATTAAACAGTTGCAATTCTCACTGTGAAAAGAGCTATATACCACCTTTGTATCGACACGGGTGTAACATATTCCCACAGGGAAAAAGGAATAAGAGAGTACCTTTATATTGATACAACATTTTCCTCAAGTGTAGAAGCTAATATAGCTTTTGTTATTCAGCCAAGTTAAAGCAGCATGACTTCTTTTCCTACGTGACAGACAAGGCCTACGTTTAACAAGCACCAAAACACTTCGGAGTATTTGGAAGATCAGACCACTGAGCTCTACTTCTTGTACTGTCCTCACCAAGTCATGGAGAACACTGAACATCTAAGTACATTCAACACTCTGACGAGACCCATGCCATGGTTTCTTAAATCCTGCACTGTTTCATGAACACATCTTCTTGGTGAGAGCTAGAGCGTATCTACAAAAGGGCCCAGCATAACCCAGAACTTACTAGGCTGCCTTCAGCTGCTCTGCCAGGCTGTGCCGCTGTGTGCTACAAACACCCACTTTTGCACCATTCCTCGAGGAGGTACTAGAAAACACGAAGAATCTGCTATCTGTTGGGGAGAACAGAATAAATATCTGCTTTTATTAAGTGGAACAAGTTGCTTT
This sequence comes from Tauraco erythrolophus, assembly GCF_009769465.1. NCBI lineage: Eukaryota > Metazoa > Chordata > Aves > Musophagiformes > Musophagidae > Tauraco > Tauraco erythrolophus. The sequence goes on from NC_141475.1 coordinate 29,401,253, forward strand.
CAACACGCTGATCTGGAGCAAGGCCTGCTGGGTGCTAAAAACTGTATCATCCCATTGAATTTAAGGCAAAATTGAACCATAGCAATAGCTGAGATGTAAATTTATGGCTTTTTAAAAAAAAAAAAAAAAAAACAAAAACCAAACACAAAACCCTAAAACTTCAGAGATGAAGTTTTTTTACACTGCAGACATGGTGGCAGTCAAGCTTTCTTAGTTTTCAACGCAGTTATTTTTGTTAAAAGACACCCCTACTATTAATAAGCATTATTCCCCTGCCCTTCTGACAGGGAAGTCAGAAGCTGGCTTCTAGTTCACTTTTACAAATTTCTGAAAGACATGCTGCAAAGAGGTTTCCAGTTTTCACCTAAAAATGAGGGGCTGGATTAATTTGTGTTATATGAAGGCCCCAAGAAGAAGTTGAGGGACCATCACCAGGGTTGCCTTCTCCAACCCTCTTTGTTTTTCACTGTGATTGTATCAGTCAGACTGATACAACCCGACTGATTGTATCAGAATAGGTCCCTCCTGTTTTGAAGGATACACTGAGCTCAAGAAATACGTTCAATACTTAAGTACGTAATCTTTTCCAAATTTGCAGTAGGTACCAGATGTTGCTAAAACAAATACACAATTTTCAACTAAAACACAAGATTACAATTTTCATTTCAATACACAGAATTAAATTAATACTAAACACTGTTCTTCCAGTGCTGAAGCAGAAAGTTTTCCTACTTAGAAGAAATTATCAGATTCACAGTAGGAATCATGGCAGTTAGTTTTCAGTTGGCCTGATTAAAAACCCTTTCACACATCACTGCTCAACTTTTGCTCTCATGTGGTAAGAGAGTTTCAAGTCTTCCTGAGATAGGGAGAGGAGAAAAAAAAAAGTTGCAGGTTGTGTGTGCTAATCTTTAAAGAAGGGGCTAAGAGAGGAAGATAATGGATCACTTCCTAGGTCTTCCAAATGACAGAAGACCCAGTCCTCCTCCCACCCCAGCTTCTCTGCAAACCAGGAAAGAAATAACGGTCTGATGCATAATTTTAAAGAGTTATGATGCAATGAGATTAAAAGCTCGATATTTTATAAATAATGGATCTTCAGAATTTTACCCCAATAAACCACACTCTTCCCAGTAAGGACTCAGGTCCCAATCTCCCAAGGCCTTTTGCATTAAAGCCACACTACCTTCCTAAAGCTGCCTACTGAACACAGCGTTCCGCTCACATGTTGACATCACTCGGGGTCAGGACCTAAACACAAATGAAACACTGTATTAAAAACGACTAAATAGGTAAAACAGCAGTCTCGTGGTTTATCTTTCTTTCTTCTTGAAACGTTGTCCTTGGCTAAATCAAGCCCCCTCCATGCCTTTCGCTTCTATTAAGATCTAAATCAGGATTAACAGCCTGTGTGAAAATTAGTGTTTCAGGTAATACATGAAAGCGCACGAAGTTGTTTTCTAAAAAACAGCATCTGTATTAAAATTCTTAAAATGGATAGACATCTCTTAAATGCATGTTTGGAATTAAAATGACAGAATTTTCTTGGTACATCACAACGATAAGATTTCTTTCTTTGCTGGCTGGTGGTACATCCCACAACAAAACCAAAGGGGGGAAAAAAAAAATAAAAAAGCCCACCCCCCCCAAAATCCCAAAAGGCTAAATTCTTGTAAATTTGAAGTAAATGAAGCCCGAACTTGCAAGGCATGGAAATTACAGTTAAAAGGCTCAGATGGAAATAAGAAATAAATTCCACTAACAATAGGCCCTTTTGTCCTGGCTTGTTCGGTACGATTACTGCAAGGAAACTGTTAAGTAGTTTTTGGAGTAGTAGATAATGGGATTCTGTGGAGCTTTCACAGGTTGGCACCGGCTGGAACAGCTGAGTTTTGAAGGCACTCTATAGACACAGGGCTGCTGTTGGCCCTGCATCACATGGAGGAAGTCTTTGCACTTTAGAGAGCTAGTCATCAAAATCAGTTATTGCCAACCCAAAAGAAAAAAAACAAAACCCTCGGAACAAAAACACCACCGCTCCCACCCGCCAAAGAAAAATTAAAACAAAATCACACGCACACGCACGCCTAAAAAATTGTGCAGATTTGTAACATTTTCACAGCTGATTTCAAAAAAAAAAACCAAAACAAAACAGGGAAAAAAAACCGACACGCTACCACTCTCCTGCAAACTCCCATCCGATACAGCAGGTAAACAAAATAGAAAACTATTTTTCACGAAATCATCAGCAGACACCTTCTGGCACCCCACACCGTCTTGGCATCAGTGTTTCAGTGAAAGTCCCAGTTCCGATGTGCAATTCTCCAGGCTGGACGCCCCCGGCGCGGCCGCCCGGCTTTGCATAGAGATCCTGGGGCGGGCGCGGGGCTCCGCGGGGGCGGCCCCTCCGCTCGCCGCCGGTCCCGGGCTGGGCTCCCCGGGCGCTGCGCTCGTCGGGCGGGCACGGGCCGCTCCTCGCCGCCGCTTTCCTCCGCCGTGCCCGCTGCCAGCGCGGGGCAGCGGCCCGCGGCGGTCACCGACAGGAAATATGCCACGACCAAAGACTGGACGAAACGTACACGCCGAAAAAAGCCACATTTCCAACACGATTTCCTTTTTTTTTTTTCCTTTTTTTTCTTTTTTTTTTTTTTTCTCTGTGTGTGTGTGTGTTTGTTTTCGGCGGCCGCCGAGGACGGCGCGCTCCCGCCGGCCGGGACGCGGAGCCGCGCTCCCGCCGCCTCTGCCCGCCGGGTCCCCGCAGCCAGCCCCGGCCCGCCGCCGCCCTCAGAGGATGGCGCAGGAGGAGCAGCACTGCTCGTCCCCGTTGGGCTGCGAGGCGTAGTTCATCTGCCTGACGATCTCCGCGAAGAGCTCGTCCACCGAGGCTTTGTTTTTGGCCGAGGTCTCCATGAAGGGGCAGCTCCACTCCTCGGCCAGGGCTTTGCCCTCCCCGAAGGAGACCTCCCGCTCGCCCTCCAGGTCCACCTTGTTGCCCACCAGGATCATGGGCACCCTCTCGTACCTCTTCACCCGGATGATCTGGTCCCGCATGGGCTTGATGTCCTGGAAGCTCTGCTGGTTCACCAGGCTGTAGACCAGGATGAAGCCCTGCCCGTTCTTGATGTAGAGGTCCCGCATGGAGGCGAACTGCTCGGTGCCCGCCGTGTCCAGGATCTCCAGCACCGACGGCGAGGAGTCCACCTCGATCTCCTTGCGGTAGAAGTCCTCGATGGTGGGGTCATACTTCTCGATGAAGGAGCCCGTCACGAACTGCACGGTGAGGGCGGACTTGCCCACGCCGCCCGAGCCCAGCACCACCACCTTGTACTCCCGCATGGCTCCCGGCGCGCCGCCTCCCTCGCCTCCCGCTCGGGGCTGCCGCTTCCCTCCCGCCCTCGCGGCGGGCGGAGAGGAGGAGGAGGGAGGGAGGGGCGCGCCCGCCCCGCCGGCCGCTCACTGGCGCCGCGCGGGGCCCACCGGGGCGGGGAAGGCGCGGCCGCGCCTCACGGAGCCGCGGCGGGCCGGCCCCGTCGTCAGGCAGCGCCGCGCCCCGGGGGCGGGCGCCGGGGGCCGGGCCCTGCGCGGCGGCGGCCGCTGAGGAGGAGGCGGAGGAAGCGGGGCGCTGCGCTGCCGCTACCGGCCCCGCGGCGGGACGGCGCTGCCGCGGCCCATGGCGCCCCGCGGCCCGCCCGGCCCATTGGCTCCGGCCCGCCGCCGCCCGCCCCCATTGGCTTCCCGGCGGCGGGCGGGCAGCCGCGCGCGCAGCGCCCCGCCCCGCCCCGCCCCGCCCCGCCCGGCAGGAGCGGCCGCACTCGGGGCGCGGCGGGTGTCCCCGTGCGGCGCCGCCGCCCTGCGCGGGGAATGCTCCGAAGGGAATGGCGGGGACCCCGCCGGAGCGGGGCGATCTCCCCGCGGGCTGTCGGGCAGACCCGCGGCGGGGTCCCGTGTCGGGCACGGGAAATCGCCAAGGGCGGCGGGACCGGCAGCCGCGGGTCACCCCGCCCGCTTATCGGCGGAGGGCGCGGCCCGGTTATCTCCTCGCCCTGTTGCCCCTCACGGCCGGTGCCCGGGCAGCTGCGCCCCCCGCTCTCCGAGATGGCACTTCGGACCCGCGGGGGGTGTCGTCCGCCCCCCCCCGGAGGGGACCGGCGCGGGCGGGCCGGGCGGGAGTCGGGGTCCCCGAGCAGCCCCCGCAGCTTTCCCCAGCGCCCCGCGGGCTGAAGGTGCCCCGTCCCTGGTGGGAAGGGCTCCCTCACCCCGGGGCTCCGCGGGAGCGGTGGCCGGAGCTGCCGCCCGCCGCAGCTGGGAGCCCCTTCCAGGACACCCGCCTTCTGCGCCTTCCCCGTGCCCCGGGCGCCAGGACCGGCTGATGTTCCGGGCTGAAGATGTGGCAATATCCAGATGTTGGTGCTCTTCGCACTTTGTGGCCGGCGAGCAGCAGTTCGCCCCGGTGGGGCTGGCTCAGGGAACTGGCTGTTTGCCACTGTTTGTAGAAGTCATTCCTTGGACTTCCTATCAATCCGACGTCCCTTTCAAGAAAATACCGTTAGTTATTTTGGCGCGCTCCAGCCTTTGCTTTTATATCCCACCCAGTTCTTTACTGTTTTCGGTATTTATTCATGTAGTTGTGGCAGTAAGTCTGTTGTGGGTTAACCCAGGCAACTAAACACCACGCAGCTGCTCACTCACCCCAGGGGTGGGGAAGAGAATTAAAGGGGAAAGGGGAAAGAGACTCGTGGGTTGAGACGAGAAAAATTTAATAATTACAATAAAATAAAATTAAAAGCAGTAATGATAATAATATAATATATAAAATGATAATAGTATGTACAAACGAGCGATGCACAGTACCATTGCTCGCCACCAATGCCCGTTCCGGCAAGCGATCCTGAAATGGAGAAGTCCCAAAACCACGATCCCAGAGGAGTGAGAGGCCTGAAAAGAGGGCCAGAGAAAGACAGAACTCCAAGAGTCAGAGGGAGAGAGAGACCAAGAGTCGAACTTCCCAGCCAACCCTCATCTACACGCTGGGCATGACACTGCATGACATGGAATACTCCTTTGGCCAGTTTGGGCCTCAATCCTAAATCTAAGATCAAATCCTGAACGAGGGGCTGTGGGCCCTTTGTCCCGGCCCTGCTTCCCCCAGCCTGCTGTGCACCTGCGCGCTGGCAAAAGGTGGGAAGCTGAAAAGTCCTGGATGTCTCAGCACCAGCTATAAACATGGGTGCTCTATCAACAGTCTTCTCGTAACAAATCCCAGACTAAATCCTAAGCACAGCGCTACTACAGCTACTAAAAAGAAAAACTAATTCTGTCCCAGTCAAAACCAGGACAAGGTCCTTTCTAGCACCTTTCGTGTTTACGAACCCAATTTAAATACAGCTCTTGGGGAAACAGGCCATTGTAAGCGAAGACAAAAGGATTTGAAGTGAGTTTTGTAAGCAGCATTCTGTTTTTACTGAACAGTTTTCACAGAGGCTAAGTTCTACTTAAATTATTTTTCCAGAACTCACTGTGGGGATTCCCTCTGCCGGATCCAGCTGTCCTGCATCCCTGTGGTCTTCTGTCGAGCGTGACGTTTCCACTGATCCTCTGGTAAGTACCACACCTCTGGTGATTCCCTGTCTTCGGGAGCTTAAACTAAACCCTTCTGCTATTGCTTGTGTAAGTTTTTCCAAAAGAAGCCCCTCCCAAGGAACACAAAAGTTGTGTTCCACCAGCCCTCCTGCAAGGGGGGCAAAAGTTTTAACAACTTTCTCAAATACATCACGTATCTAAAACCCGGCACTCTCCGTGTTCAGCTGGTGGGTGTAGGTCATGCCCTGTACCTGTTGGCTGAGGGTCCCCAGGTGGGATGCTGGTCTGCCAGGCCTCCACCTGGTTTCTCCCAGGGGCACAGTCTTCTCACTCACCTGCAAAATTTGTCTGCTGCAGGCTGATCCTGAGCTAGGTGAAGGTGCTCTACAGATCAATCTGGAGATTGATCAGATGTTTTATCTTATATTGAGTCCCGAGGGCTGGGCTCTGGCCGTATCTCTGCTATAGACTCTGCCGACTAACCACCTTGCCCTGGACTTGTGACCAACCTGTAGGCCATCTTTTCTCCAGAGCAGTACTGCTGTTCTCCGAAAAAGTGAAGAAGACCTCTGGGAGTACTTAGAACCTCGTGTTGCACCAGTGAGCTGCCTCTCAATGACTGCTCAACTCATGTGTAGACACGCATGGATGTTGGGTTTGGAAACAAAATAACTGGGCTCACCATGAGGCTCTTAAGTTCTTTCCCCACCTCTTCCTGTTTCCCAGTTGGCTCTCCCTCTGATTCCCTTCTAGGAGTACTCCAGAGGCAGAGCTGGCACATCACTCCTGCCTTTATGTAGGCCACCCAAAGCCGGTCGCCAGCCAGCAAGTGTTTACAAAGTTATCTTTAAAAATAGCTGTAAAATTCGGTTGAAAGGCTACGGTATCGCTGCAAAAATACTTTATTTTCTTGTTCTGCTGACGCGCTTTGCTTATGCTGCTCTGGGGTTTTGGGTACAACGTGGATTTGCTTTCCTTCACCCCCTCTACGGCAAACCCACGTGTAAATTACTGACACTGCACTTTCCCCCAGCATGGCAGTCGCCGATTTCATAAAGACCAGGCAATTGTCGTGTTGGTTTAAATACAGTCTATTTAATCTCGATTCAGTGTTGAATTGTGGTGTGAGGGTTTTTTCAGTGACAGATTAATATTCCTCTATATATTTTTTCATACTACACTATGTTACTAAGTGCTGCTATTTCTGGAAGAAGGAAACGTGTCGTGGTCAAAGTAACAAATGATCTTTATGCTGTTGAGTTTAAATATGGAATATTGTTTCTCAAGTCCCAGTTCTCCACTACATATATTAATTTAATCTCATTACCAGCCAGCTCTAGGTAATTAGTTGGTCTGCAGTATGGCTTTTAGAAATTTGGAGTCTGTGAAGTAAGAGCAAGGAGTCTGTGGGAAGTAACTAAAAGAAGCCAGTCTGATTTTGCTAGAAATAAATTTTCTGCGCATGGCTACAGACCGCTACGGGGATCTGCGAGTGAAAAGGTTGAAAATCCCCAGCTAAGGGTTTAGACATTTAAGTTAAATAAATCACAAGAGTATTCAGCACATCATTTTAGAATTATGAAGCACATGTTACATTGGGTGGTTGTACTTCATGAGTGGTACCATGGTTTAGACTCTCTCAGGAGTAAATTAAAATTGTCCTGAAACAAGCTCTGTTTGGGCAACATGAAAGCATTACGATGCAGCAGAATCTAGGCAAAACATAATTATCAGACAGTTGGCTATATGAATTTGATTTTTGAAATGATCATGCATATTTTAAAACCAATTTCAAGATTATTTGATACGATCTGAAAAATGTCAAAATACAAATCAGCTGAAAAGCATAAATTTGGTTACTAAGCAGTTTGCCATACAATATTTACATATGTAACTAGCTTTTACTGTGTTGAGTAACTCTGCTTGTTCAGTAAAACTGCTGATACAAGCTACGATTATTTCTTTGCACGGTTTAGAGGGATCAAATCATTAGCTTTTTCTGTTACAGTTACTTTTGCCCTACAAGTATCAGCATTGTGGAACTACAAAGCAGTGTAGGTTTGTGTTTTTGTTTTTTTTTCCAAAAATGTATTTCACTAATTATGGGCAAAGACTAAACTTCAGTGTAGTTTAAGTCAGTAACACATACGATATCCAAAATTTCAGTGCCAGGAAAGTTTTTCAGTGTTTGATGACAACAAGATTTAGTGCTATAAAAATAGGTAAAGACGTTCTGGTGTTACCAAAGGGACCTTCTAACCAGCTCCTCTGGTACTCCTGTAAAGAGGCGTAGCCAGCCCCCTGACAGCTATGGGACTAACTCCCAGCCAAGGTCAGTGTTAGCAAAGGCATATATAGCCTCCTGAGATCTGATTAAGTGCCACTGAGCTTATTTCGGATGAGTATTTTATAGAAAACCTGTGATATATACCCGTGGAACAGAAAAATGATGTGAGCAGTGGGTTGAGTTGCAAGGTATGTCCTGCACAGCATTCGTATGCTGCTGAATTTTGGAAGGCCTGAGCTCTGTAAGTGAAACTGAGCTAGAATCTGTAGGAAACGTGTGGCTTTGGTTAAAACAGAGACTTCGAACGTGCTCAGAATTAGTTGAGCGTGTGAATGTGCTCGTATACAAAATGTGAAACTCTGCAATGCTCGAGAGAAAGAGATGATAGCCTTCGCTCAGATTTTCTCTGGCTCCCGTTAGTGACTACTCATTTAAATAATTATTATTAATATATGAGAAGCTCTTGTGACTGTGAAAGAGACTCTGTTGAGATCATAATGCTTTGCCATGTTCTGGTTAGGCATGGGGATAATTGAATTTTAAGGCTACAAATAATAAGAAATGTCATATTTTGACATTCAAGTTTCATGAGAGAAAAGTGATTTTAACAATTATTTCATAACATATATTTATTTAACACCCTTCTTTCAACATGAAGATGCATCTCCATGTACTTTTTCCCCTCCTTTCCTCTGTGGCAATGGTGGCGAATGGACTTGATCCCCTTCTCTGCTCTCAGTTGTGCAGCAAGAGTTTTTAGGTCCACGGTGCAAGTGAGTCCCACAGCAACCAGCTGGGCTGTGGTGAGAACAGGCCCTTCTGTTGTGGGTGCTGCTTAGCTGCTGCTGGGCCAGAGGGGCCAAATGCAACGAGCTGAATGGTGAATTGTTCCTTGTTTTCAGCAGAACTAAGCGAATTCAGCACTGCTGCGGAGAAAATCCTGAGGGAAGTCGTGGTCTAAGAATACTGCACACGGGCATTTTACTTCCTAACATCTGCAATATTCCCTGGATATAATAGAGATGCTATGATTCACTTAAGTCTTAATGACTTAACTGGTTCATAATCTGATATAAAATAGCTAAACTGAGAAGATGCAGAATCGTTTGGGGAAGAGATGCTATTCTGTCCCTTCCATACTGTTAGTATGTGACATTAATATTAGCAGTAAACCTTAAGATAAAGGGAGAATAATCACCGAGGGAAACTAATAAAATGAAATAATCTCTAAGAGTTTAAAGTACAGAATTACACTAAGTGTTTTCTGGCATTAGACAAATCTGGAGAAATTTTTCGATGTTTATTAATTTTCAATATATGAAATTGAGCAAGATTTCTGGGCCTGAATTAGTTTTTAATTCAGTGGTAAACAAAGAAGTCTTTATTTTGGATTCGTCAGCGGGGTGATTGTAGGTTGGTTTGGAGTTCCTCTGGTGGGGGCTGAGGAAGGAGAAGACAACCTTCTGAGCACAGAAATTGAAGTATTTGCATCTTGAAGTATTTTCAGGTTTTAATAATATTTGATAAACCATAGCATTTTTAAGGTTTCATGTGGCTATTTGATCAATGAAACCTCCTCTCTCCCCTTTAATAGCAGCTAAGAGTGTTTTTGGTTACGTTTGTCACGGTAGTGTCTAATAGTATCAGCAGTGACATCCCCTGTGTCTCTCTTGCTCTGAAACAATGGCTTTAGTTTTCCTTCTTTGATTTGGATTGCTCCTGTTGAATGGTGGTAGTGCATCCAGCACTGCACAAGAGAGAGACTGAGTCCTCAGCCCTAAAAATATGCTGGCAAGCTTTAACCAAAATACAGCAAGAAAGATTTACATGGCGGGTATGAACTCGTTTTAAGAATAACAGTGGAAGTGGCTGACTACTTTTGAAAATCTGTCCACATCCTGGCAATGGGGCGTTGAAGATCTCTCTTCTACTATCTTTGCCTCTACTACTTCGTGATTCCTCTTCCCATACCAGTAGCCCGAAATACTGATCAGGAGGTAATGAAACATATTCCTATAATAAAGTATTGTGCTCTCATGCTCTGCTCGGAAAGCTGTGCAAAAAAGCTGGACAATTTTGTTGTTTATAAAAGTGCACTTGTTTTCCTACATTCTACATTACAGAAGATTCGTATTTAAGAGAGAAAACACCTTTCAAAATGCGTCGTCAAAAACAATCTGGCATTCCAACAGTATTTAAATACAATAATTAACTTGTCTGCACTTTGAGTTATTCTTGATAATTCTGTATGTGAACACATATCTGAAACAAGACTGCCTGGTGTCTGTTTATCTTAATCCAATGGTATTAGGTATTCTCATTCTAGAATCGAAGTGTCTACATATGGAGTTAAATGATAGCCAATTAGGGTAATTCCATGGGCAGACTAGTTTTATTGTAAGTGAAACTGTTCCATCTGCTCAACACCCAGATAATCAGGGAGAAACTGATAAGACAAATTGCTAAGTGACTCAGGCCAAAGGTACTGCTTAATGCTGTAATTGGATATGTTTGTAGTAGTATGAGCTAGTTTCTCCCCTGACTCAACCTGCTGAACAGTCTCCCCTTTGCCAGCTACTTCCTGAGCAGGAGCTGATTTGTGCAGAGTCATCCTTCTCCTGCCTGTCTGGATGAGCGAGGCTGGCAAGCCTGTCTTTGGGAATTGTAGCCCCACTGTGACTTTCCTCTGCAAAAAGATTCTCAAATGCAAAATACCCAAGTTTCATTTTTCAAGAAATAATAGCAGCTGCTGGTGGGTGTGAATAAAAAAAAAAAAGGTGACACATACACAGAAGAAAAAGTTCATTATTTCCATCAAAAGTCCTGCCAGAGATCTTATCACTACGGAAAAAATAGCCTGTGCTGCCAGAACTTACTACATATCATCTCACTTGATTTGGTGTAATAATGCCACTTTATTTTTCTTTATAAAGAACGTGTTCAATGACATGTTTATATTCCACTCATAGATGTGATGTTTATAGCCAAAATATGCAGCATTGTCAAAGCTGAGGTCTATTTCTATGTTCTGCATTAGTTGTCAACCCCCTCCTATTTACCGGAGTAGTGGTTTACGTAAAAGGTGCTGGAGATTAGAATTTTAGGTAAGCCTTTGGAACAAAGAGAGAACACTTCTCTGTTACTGTGTGCAGCAGTCAAGCTGCGTGTAGGTGTAGTGGAACAGGTTTTGGAACCACAAATGTAATCTTGATAGCACTTGCATGGAAACAGTGCTATTGTATGTTAATGAAAACGGTATAATCAGCATGCAGTGAAACCGATGACTAATTCCAAAAATAAACTTCCTGTCTGCAGCGAAAGCCCTTTTGTAGAAAAATGCATTTTCTCCGTTGACCCGTGGCGTTATATCACATTACAGTATTAACTCTGCTGGCAGTAGTGTTCAGAAACAGCAAAAAGTTATAGTTTGGAGAGTTTTTGCTCTTTAATTTGTTTAATTAATTCCTCCATCTCCTGGCCAGGAGCAAAGAGCTTCGCCTGACAGACTCATCTGGTCGAATGGCAGCAAGGGGTGAATGCTTTCAACTCTGATCTTATCATGTTTCGTAAGCGAGATGGGAGATTTCCAGAAGTCCTACAGAAGCAGCAAGTGAAGTTTGCAGGTCGCCAGGTTGTGGTCTTTTCCTCCATGTGAGGAGTCACTGTAACAGTCTGCCTTTGGGTCAGATTGGTGGTGGGAAATCATCAGGAGCTCATTCGTGCAGAGTCATCCTTTTACTACCTCCAGGGACGTTAGCATAAATTCCCATCTTACCTGACAGTTCAATGAGGATTAGGTGACTGTCTCATTGTTCTCTGTCCTATGTTACCATATTTTATCCTTTAGGCTCCAGAGCCAAATCAGTTCATTCTGAAGGAGACTTAAAATAACTTTTCTGTGATGGAAATAGAAGACAAGCTGCAGTTTGTGTCTCCAGGTTTAACAAGGATGGCACAGCAATCGGTGGGCAATCAATCAAAGCTTTAAAACCAAAGAAACTGGAGAGTAACCATCAAGGCCTTTTGCCTGCTTTTGTTTTTGTGTTGATGGTAAGAGCTGCATAAGAGAAAGTTTCCACACAAGTAGGTACTTCCCTCTGTCCAAATCTATCCCCACGTGATTTTCTTAGGAACAATGATATTGCTCGATTTGCAGAAGCTCACAAAAAATGCACCCATTTTTAGGCACTTGGTATAAACTCGTAAAATATTTGCAGTACGGCCCTTCAGGAAGCTGGCCATCTCTAGATCTCAAGAAGACAGGTGACCACAGGCACTTCTGCCTCACCCTGATTGAATCTTTAAGGATGTGAGAGAAAATAAATTAAACTAGACGAGAGGAACGGCCCGCTCAGTTGAGCTTTATTTTGCAGTACACAGGCAGACTGCAAGGTCAGCAGATCTCGGCGAGCTCTGTGGCCATATGGGCAACGGCAGTTTGTGAAACAACTGTGCCAGATTTGGCAGCCTCGATGATGACCACATGGCAGGTCAGTGAAAATCGTTTCAATGCCAGCTGAATAATTTCACTCTTCAGTCATCTGAGAAGAATATGTAAGACAAGATTTTAGAAAGGCTGGCGTCGTTTCAGCTCTGCAACTTGCACTGTTCTTCGTATGGTGCATGTGCTTCTGATGCAACCAACAGAGCTGTTTTGCTGCTTCTTGGGTAGTTTAAAGCTTTCGAGTTTAAATATTGATATTCTTTGTGTGTGTGTAGCCTTGTATTCGAGTATTTTGAAGTAATTGTAAATGTATCAACAAAGGAGATAAGGGCTTTTTGAAAGAAAACTAAGACTCATGACAGGCTCAGGCTGACGTAAGTTATTTGTAGCCTCAATAGCCATCAAATCTCTTGAAGTCCTCTACTTTAACAAAATGCCACGTCTTCTGATTGTTTTAAAAGGGCTGCTGCTTACAGCTTGCTTAGGCTTAGGTTGTTCCTGGCTGGTCAAGGTTGGAGGGATCATGGTGGCTGACCACTGATTGCATCACCAGCCTCAATACTGTTTCATCTTTCAGGCCTTCAGCTGCTGGGCCAGATTAACGTGAACGTGGGAGCAAACGAACCCTTGCGACACTGGCCGCTGCAGATAACCCCACCCCGCCTGACTTGGGGCCAAGCCACGGCACAAACAACCTCTGTTGTATTGGCAGATGACCTCATGAGAAGGAACAGATAAGACAAAATGATGTTGATGCTACTTGATCTGTAAGCCATGTTCGATATTGTCAGCCAGGGCGGTCAGGAATGCTGATGTGACCACAAGCCCTCGGAGAATTTGTTTGAAGGCTGGCTATCGTCACGCCCCGCCGGGACACCCACTGCTCCCTCGGGGCTTCGTCCCTCGGCTGGCTCGTGGCAGGGAAACCCACCGCTCTGAGTGTTCTGGAGCGTTGGTGCTGTAGGGCTTTCTGCATACCGCAGTCCATAACTGCAACAAATATAAAACATTATCACTCACTGAACGTAGACGTATTTCTATTTCTGCACACTTTATTTTGTTGTAAGTAGTTCCAGTAAGAAGATACCACGGGAGTTACTTTCTTTAGGGGGAGCGTGCTCCCCAGGGCAGAATTGATTTCTACTTGTTTGTCCCACTTGCAAACAGCAAACAGACTGTCTGCTCCGAGGTCCTCTTCCATCTCACTAATGCTTCTGTTCGCCGTGGCCTGTGCTTGAGCTCGATTGCTCAAGAGAAGGTGAACTTTGAGGCCCTCTTAGTATCAATGAAACAGACGTGGCGTTTTAACACTGTGAGCAAAACAAAATGTCAAGATGGTCAGAGACTTCAGTTTTCAACTGTACTTCTGTTTTTTCACTTGGTTTCACCCTACTAGTGAAGACTGCAGGCTGCTTTGCTCTATGAGCAGATTCTTTTGTGTAATTAAACTAAAAATGAAAACTAAGTACATCGTTAAAGATGGCATCCACGGCACAGAGGTTTGTCAGTTAACCAGTTTATCAAAATCACTTGAAATTCCAATCCTCTTCTCCAGAGTGCTGACAACCAACCTGCCAGTGTCAGCAAATTTTGCATTTGGTTCAAGGTGTTAATACAAATGCAAACTGCCTTACAAATCTTTTGAGATGTCTTCCACTGTTGTGGCAGACTGTTGATAACTACTCTGAATACAATACAACAATACATCAACATTGTTTTCTTACGGGAAACGGGATGCGGGAAGAGCTTTTCTACAATCAAAAATCCATCAGATCCACTGGCTCCCACTTGAAATGTACGGCCACTTCTTTGGGCAAAAGTGGGAACTGTGTACACTGTGAGGTGGTTTGGTCATATCTATGTCTGGATTCTCGTAAGAAGTTTCTTAACAGGTTATTATCTTCTAGGTGCTTTCACAGAGTGTTTAATGAAGCGTTGTAGTCTTCAGCCAGGCATGCTGACACTGAGGTGACTGACTAATGCAAATAGACATGTCAGAGTCGGTTTTGATTTCATCGTTAACTAGTGCCTCGGTATCTGTACAGTAAACACCACATTTCATAGTTTGCATCAGGTGAAATCCGTCTGCAAATATAAACAAATACATTCACGAGAACAGGAAAGTAAACTCCGTGGGACATTCGTGGCTGCAGTGACAATCAGGTAAGAATAGTCTTTCGTTGTTGGTTTTTGTAAATTAAACCATCCAGCACCTAAAGCAAGGACAGTTTGGGGTCTGCACAGCCTGGAGAAGTGTTCGGAGGAGTTCGGGATCTCATGATTGCCGGGTCCGGAAGGATCGTGCCAGGTCTCTGTGTCATTAACTTATTCTGTACTGTTATTGCTTAAATTAACAGTTTTAAAGCTCCTTTTAGTCTTCCTGATTAAAGGCTCTCATATGGAAAGACTTCCCTCACCCCAGGACTGCCATGGCAAGCTGTCAAAGAAGGGTTAAAAAAAGTAATTTCCCATTTAGTTTCACTCTCAGTTAACTGGAAGCAGAAGCATCTGCGATCCCTGTTCTGTGGGTGCCCGGCCCGGGCAGTGCCCTCCGACTGGGGCGAGGTGCCAGCGCTCCCGGCACGGCTGGCACGGCTGGCACGGTGCCAGTGCTTGTCGGCAGAAGGACCGAGGCTTTGCAGGAGCGCGGTACCGGTGCTCAGCGAGCGCCAGCCGGGTTTGCTGTCTGTCTGCCAGGTTCATACCCAGTGTGAGCGCAGAGCTGTCGGTTCCTGGGTCCGTACCGCCCCGAAAGCGTGAGCCACCCCCTGTGGGACCGACGGCCGTCTCTGGGGCTCCGAGAGCAGCGGGAAGGGGAGAGCACGTAATACCTGGGACATTTGACAAGGTGTGGTGCTGACTCAGGCTGGCTCCAGCCAAATCTCGTGATTTTCCTGACCAATAGACAGAACTAAGCAGTAATGACAACACCGAAACCCGATGGCTGAAACTTTATCAACAGCACAAAGTGGCCGTTTGCCGCAGCGTGTGCGATCCCCGAGCACCAAACCCGACATCCCGCCTCAGCAGCAGGACACGGCTCGGAGCTGTGGAGGTGGGGAACCACCGCAGCCACGCAGTGCGCTGCTTCGGCAGTGACGAACGCGGAGGGAATGTCTCGGCACACGGACACACGCGTGCCCTGTGGCTTTGGCTGGCCTTGCCTTCACGGGCATCCGCCTTGGTGCTCGGTGGGTAGTTACCAAGCTCAGTGGTGGAAAGATGACATCTATTAATAAACCAATTGCACTAAACCAAGTCTGCGTACGGCTAGCACTGATAAAAGAGATGACTAGGCGCTGTTGCAACATCAGAGCATCCTACCAGAGGCACTGTGCGGAGGGAAAGGGCTGTAGCTGCCAGCATCATAGAATCATAGAATGGTTTGGGTTGGAAGGGACCTCAAAGATCATCTAGTTCCAACCCCCCTGCCATGGGCAGGGAAATCCTCCACTACACCAGGTTGCCCAAAGCCTCATCCAACCTGATCAGCAGATGAAAATCCAGGGTATTATAAACTTTACTGTGATGTAGTGAACGTATCTGTACGGACTATTTCATAGTCGTAGTCGGTGCTTCTGTTGCGTTGTACCAAGTGCAAGGTGCTCAAACATGTGTCCTGGGGATTCATGGCGGGGCAGCTTGCTCCCTGCAGCGTACCCCGGGGTACGGCCTCGAAAACGGAAGAACAGATTGTGAAAAAGGAGTAAAAGTCATGTGGAACATTAACAAAAACCCGGTAAATGGTAGTGTTATCTCTTTATTGTTGATACACTATGCATCTACAAATAGACAGGTTGTGTTCTTACTACAATATCTTCATTTTTAAAATCACATATTCATAGCAAAATTAACATTTAAAAGTAAAGTTTAGTGTAGGTAAACACCAAACCACTGTTCCTACTCCTGCTTACCCTGTGTAAAAAGCCATTGAACGTTACAGCTACGCCAGTAACTAAACTCATAGTACAGTGAAATTCTGCAAATAATATTTAAGCATTGACAGTAGGCTCTGATCATTTCACACACTGAGCCTGGACTGAGCGTAATTCTTCAGCGTTAGGAAATCTATTGCTGAAGTAATGTTTTATGCCAGTTTGCATATGTAAAGGACTATATAATTGCTGACTGTGATTCAATTGTCAGTATCTGAACACAAATTACACTTCACACAGGGTTTGGGATAAGAAATTCCATAACATTTGGCGAAATGGCTTGTGCATTCCCAGTAATTTTACATAAAATCTATTCATAGTGTCCATTGACTGGAAACAATATATGTGATTCTTTTAGTTGAGCTACTTAATTCAGCAGATAACCACTGCTGCTTCATAGTTCATGGATGAGAATTTAAGAGAGCAGCTGAGGCATACATTTGAATTTGATTAATGACAAAGGAACCGTTTCAGAGGACAGAGGACACACTGTCCACTTAGCTCGTGGTGCAAAACAAGAAGTCAAAGTGACCGCTTCCAGTCGAACAGTGAAGCGAGAGCGGGTCCTGCCCTGCCTGTGCGCAGCCAGCCCTGCGCAGAACGAAGGCACGGGCAGGTGTGATAGATACATCAGTGCTTGAACGGTCCTACCAAATTCAAACCACTGAGAGTAATTTTTTCTGATGTTCAGTCAAAGTGAAACAGTGCTTATAGCTTCTGGTTTTGTTTTTCTGCCCTACTTTTGATGATATCAGAGTCGTTAGGGCCTAATACCGCGCCCTTCGCGTACAGGAAATAAAAGCAGATAAACGGCCGAGACTGGCAAGAAGCAAGCTGCTGTGTAAGGTACTGGGATGAGCTGGAAGCAGGCGTGGGTTCGGAGGGGATATCGCCACGGCTGCTGCCGGCGCTCGCTCGGCCGCGGCGAGCTGGGCTGGCTCCAGCTCTGCCTCGCGCTGCCCGGTCGCCGCTGACGGAGCCGAGGGCAAGGCACAGACCCGCGGTCACACCGAGGGTGGCAGCCTCGGCGCAGGTGGAACTCCAGCCCCCAGCAAAAATACCTGCAAAACAGAGAGACAGGAAAGGAGGGCCGTGTTTGCCATGGAGGGCCGACGTGGAGCGTAGCCTTAGCACAGCAAGTACTAATGAAAAAACAAGTGATTGTGGTACAATAATTGCCTGATGGCTCCTAAAACTCGTTCATTCAGAAATTTCTAAATTTCAAAATTTCTTTCTGCTGTTATTTTACAGAGAAGTGTTAGTATTCACTCAAATAACAAAATACTTCTTTAAATTGCCTTTTTTTCTCTGTGTCGAGTATCTCAAGAGACACAGCTGCGATGCTCTGGGATGTTGGAATAGAGAAGCTGTGGCTGCCCCATCCCTGGCAGTGTTCAAGGCCAAGCTGGATGAGGCTTTGGGCAACCTGATGTAGTGGAGGATTTCTCTGCCCATGGCAGGGGGGTTGGAACTGGATGATCTTTAAGGTCCCTTCCAACCCAAACCATTCCATGATTCTGTGTTTGCTCATCAGAAGATGACAGTTTGAGCTCCAGGGGGAAATTATTGCAATACACAGAGTAACAGAATGGCTCTCCTTGTCCATTGTTTTGGACAAAATCCATGAGACTTCACTGAGAGAGCTGTGAAACCAGACCCAAGAGCTGCTGGTGCTAGTTATTTCCTGAAGCATGTGTTCTCTCTTTTGCTTTCCTGTTTCATGCTTCTTCGGGGCAGATCCCCTGTAGATCTCTTGGAGCTCCGAGGAAGTCCGGTCAGACACCACTGCTTGAGTGAAACCCTAACTCTCAGCACCGACTTGCCTGGAGAGAATTCAAAGTTAGGACCCAGTCGAGCAGAGGACCACCAGCTTTTCTTACGCCTTCACTTTGAACAAGAGAGGTCTGAGACTTGTAGGACTTCTTTCTGCTGTCAGAACATCTGCAGAGATAACGAGAGCGTATTACAAACACACTGTGTGTTTTTGTCAAATACAAAATACTTTAAAAGCTCCTGGTGGAGCTGAATGACTCACAGGTTGGTCATGGGGGTTAGATCATTGGTTCATTACAGGACTAATATCCTGTAATCTGATATATGTGGCTAAACCCTGTTTACTTCAGCGGGGTTTGGTGGGGAGATCCTGGCATCCTCCTGCAGATCTCGGTGCAGGGGGTAGGAGAACACAGGCAAAGCAGCACTGACATTGGATCATTGGGTTTGCTCATGTTCTCATTTCTGTTCCCAGTTCATGTTCTCAATGCTGGGTCACATCGTTGAATGAATACAACCTTTTAAGCAACTGCACAGAGGAGAAGGAGAGCTTTTGTGCTCCTGCAGTGCCTCTAGTCCAAGCACCGCAGCAGGACCTGCAGCAGGGATTCTGCCGTGGCCAGCAGCATCTGGAGCTACCAAAACCTGCTCTTTAGACATAGAAAAAGGGACATCTCTGCTGAGCAGCGAGTTGTCAGATGATGCAGGTGGGTCCTGCGTCTGCCCTGCCTTACATATCAGCCTGGATCATGCTGATTTGTGATTAAAGACTTTCAAATTTTATCCATCTGCACTCTAGAGGTGAGACCTGTGTCAGACTTGGTCTGTGGTTTCGTAGAGCTTGTCCCTGCTGTTCTTTGATTCTCACCTAGGAATACCTGCGACACGTTAAGAGCTTTTCACGCCTCCTCTGAGCGGTTGGTATAGTCATTCTCTCTCATTTTCTAATACAATTTTTATTACTTTTGATACGGAAGGATAGCAACTTTCTCTTCTCATTTAGTGCAGGAAAGCCTTGCTATGGCCAAGAGGGAAAGCTTTCAAATTACCCGAAGCTCATAAATTTCAGAAGAGAAAAGTTCATATCTGCATTGGCCAGGATAAAAATATTCCAACTGTATTTTGTAAGAGCATTGGTGTTGTCGCAATTTCTTTCTTTTTGAAAGGCTTATGGAAGGAGAATGTAAAACGTGGGCCTTCAGTTTGTCACCACTTTCATGTCATCTTTGGAAACAACAGGAGTCCTCACTTTATTTTCCTGTCCAGCACGTAACCATCAATATGTCCATACTTTCTGCTCTGACGTTATCTTTTCCCCATCATGCATATTTTAGGACACCTTAAGGATTTAAAAAGTTTTCTATCTTATTTTAATATTAGTGTCTGAACACTGTCTCCCTGGTATGGGGAAGGACAGTGCTCAGTCTGCTTCTTCTAGACACAGCCTTGGATGGGGCAAAATTCCCTCAGACAGGGACAACTCCTGACCCACAAACTGCCCTCCCTTCTGGGGCCAGCTACAGGAGCTTGTTGGGATTTTAAGGGGCTGTGGAAGGAGCTGAACACTGGAGAATTAAATTGTGTTTATCTTCAGCTAGTTATTTCATGAGATTTCTGGAATCTCCTAAAGCTGCCTGCAAGTGGCCTTTGGGGTGGAAAGGAAGGAGGCGAAGAGGAATGAAGTATCATTATTTGTGCTGTCACAGGAACGATCCTGGGAACAATTGAGTTTAAGGAAGTTATATATAGGTGCTTATATATGTACATTAAAAATATGCACCAGGGTATTATATATTTATATATTTATGTATACACATACTAAATATATAGTCAAATATAGATTATATAGTTGTCTATGTAATCTTCATTTATATTCTGTTCTATTCTATACGTAATGGAATATATACATTCCATATTAAATCTATGTATAAAATTCTCTACTCTCTATGTCTTTTGCTGTTCTGTTTCTGGGAATTACAGGCACAATCCTCACCCCCACCATTCATCAGGACTGCTGGGACCTGAACACACCACCACCGTCTCTGCCCACAGACGGGTCCCTCTGTCTCCTCCCCCAGGTCCCCTTTCTCTTTCTCTCTTAGGTCTTCTGCCCCTGATGAAATTGTTATTCTGGTTTCCAGCTCTTCCCAAATGACTTGCAGAAGGCAGTGACAGGTTGCAATTTTAAATCCACTTAGCTCTTTTTTTTCATGAATAATCCTGTTTGACAGGCTTTCCTCCCCTCCCTCCTCGCCATTAAGCACGGCTGCAGCTCAGGCTGAGCGCAGAGCCGGCTAATTGTTTCGGTTAGGGACACGAACGAGAGAGAGAGAAATTTTCAGCTACTGTAGTCTGAGCAGAAACAGCAGAACTGGTGCCCAAAATCTAGCTGAAAAGTGGTGTGATTTGTTACATACCATGAATGCCTACTAACTAATTTTTGGACTGCATTTGAGTATTGTTTCACTACAGGTAAAACAGAATATGGATGCCTTTAAACTGTTCACGTTCAAGGCCCAGCAATCAGAACAAATGCAGATAAAACCACTTGCTATGTGCAAAGTTGTGATTTTGAACCATGATGTATTAAAGATTGTGAATATATTTTTTGTTCATGCTTATGTTAATGCTTTCCAATAGCATAGATTTTGCAATCTAATCATCTTAAGTGTTATTCCTTCCTAAAGTGAGTAAAAGCCTGACCTAAGGCGAGCGGTTAGAAAAGGAGTGCACATCTCCATCTTCCCCCCTCTGCAGCACGGAGGGGTGAGGGGCGAAGCGCTGGCTCCGGGGCTCCGGCCGCCCCTCTCAGCTCAGCACTTTGCTCAAGTCCAGTCCATCTGAGTGTCCCGGCGTATCTCACGGAAGGGCTTTCTGCTGCGTAGTTACGAGGGCACGCCGGAGAGGAGCTGGGAGAGCGGGAGGGGGGCACAGCAGAGACGAGGCCGGAGGCAGGTTGGGTGCTCAGCCCCCTCGCTGGCAGAACCCACGGCTGTGCTGCTGCTGCCTTGCGACCTGGTGCCGCTGCGTGCCAAAATCGATGACGTGGGATTTGGGACGGGGAAACCTTCCCCATCACGTAAGGTGCACCAGGATATTCTTGGGCCGATGCAAGCATGGGCTCACTGGGTATCTGTGTGGGCTGCAGATCCAATACGGGTGTCTCTGCATTTCCACTGATGTTGGAGGTGTCTGCAGTATATAGTATATATGCAATATATATAAAACAGGTCCTCTGAATGGAAAGAAAAGGTGCCCAGATAAACCTTGTCCGTGTATGTGGAGCGTTACTCCATACGTGCCTAGAGAGATACGTGCACTATATCAGTTCACAGCCCGCCACCGCAGCACAACAGGCAGCAGCGGAGGATGACAAGGAATTACAGCCCCCCGCAGCACGGCACCCATCACTGGGGAGGCTGGAGGACACATCTCTGCTGACCTGGTGAAGACAGACCTAAGCTTACTCTGCCTGTGCGCTAAGCCGGCAGGATACATCCAACCCAGAAGGCAAATATTTGCATTGGAAGTGCTGCACCAAACCACCACACCTTTCTCAGCGTGGCGCAAGCACAGTCGCGTGGCTGATCCGCTGTGTGCTGGAGCTAGCTCAGGTCTAGCCACGGGCAACGGGGAGATGAGTCTGGGTGCACACCTCTGCAGATGTGAACTGACTCCTGGATTCATCCCTCCTACACGCTTACGGAAGATGCTTATGTTAGAAGCCAGGTTGCCAGAGTACCTTGCCACACAACTGGTGGCGAGAAAGAACGAGCTTTGGGCAGGTGCAGCTCCAGCTGGATGAAAGACATCGCAGATGGAATTGCTCTCTGGGGATGCCAAACATAATGGGGATGAACCTAGGGATTTGCATTTAATAGCATTATGGGAGTAAGCTATTTTGGTAAAACCTCACTTTTCCGCTCGGAATGTGTGCGTATATTCTTTTTCCAATGTTGATTCACAATAAAGTTGGGCTTCTCAAGGCCAAAGCCAAGTCTGTTAGCATACATGCACTTTTTCTTCCCCAGACTTTGATCCCTGTTCCTCTCCATGGCTCCTTCTCCTTCCTGTGGGCTGGGCAGGTGGCAAAGACACCCAGGTGAGGCTGCGGTCCAGTGGATACACATCTCGTGCAGGCTCGTGCTGTCCAAAGTCTCTGAAAGTCCAGTTCACTCAAGCGTTGAGGACGCTTCGGGGAGCGGTGGGCACAGAGGGATGTGAGACCAGTTGTTTGCAAAATTCAGATGTGAGTGGGCTGGCAGAGAGGCGGCCTGGCAAGGGTTAACTACAGCAGCCCCTGGGCAGCTCAGCGGGTGCTCCCCTGCCCTAGGCAGCGGAGATCTTCATTGAGGTTTGGAGTACAGGGTGTCTGGAGATCCTGGTCAAAGCAGAGTTCCCTGGTGCTGCCGCAGTGCGGACACGGCGCTGCCGGGCTGATGCTGCTGGAGCCCACGCGCCATCGGCCTCGTGCGTCTGTACGTTGAGGTGCAGTGATTCTGCCTGGCCACCCTCGGCCCCCCATACCACTGGGCGTCTAGTTGGTGGGTCTCAATCTCCACCACACTGGCCCTGGGCATTTCTTGCCCCCTGCCTCTGGCTGTGGCCTCGAGGACAGGATGTCCCACGGGATGCGCCGCGGTGCCCCGCGGGTCAGGACCACTCAGCCCACACCTCAGCTTCACCCAAAGAGGTGGCAGGGACAGCCCTCGGTGCCAGGCACGGGGACACTGATGCAGCAGAGAACTATTGTTTGGGCTGTGACTTTTGTCTTGAAGTTTACTCCCCAAATCAAGCACACATCCTTCAAAGGGCACTGCCCAGTCCTGGTTATTTTTATGGCAGACAGCCTCCATCGTGCCAATGTCCTTTACAAGCCAAATGATTTCAGTCTTTTCCACTTAGTGTTTTTGACAGGAATTTCGAATAGATTGGAACGAATACGATGAACGCTGCGTGTGAACAAGTGTCAGCTCTAGCCGAGCTAAACGATCGCGTGTAAGTATTTGCTCCGTTGCATCCCTTCGTGTGGAAGCAGTCTGGGAAACTTAATTTATTTTACTTCTTATTGATTAGTTTAAAAGGTTTTTGCTTACCCTGTGATCGGGAAGAGAGATAAACCTAGTTATTTTGAAAAGCTAATGGCATTTTTCAAATTGTAATGGACACGTCTATTGCCATCGTGTTTGAGGAGTGTTTGTCTCCCATCAAATTGTCCAAGTAATCACCACCCAGAGCACCCGCACTTTGATATGTTTATTATTCCAGAGGAGAGGGAAATAAAAAATGACCTCCTGCTGCCTTTTAATTACTCATTTCCTGTTTAAGACAGCAAATGCCATTTTGCTGCTATAGGCTAGATAAATGGGGGGGACTTTTTTGCACTTCATTAAGACGGCAGTGCTTTGATAATTATTGCAGAAGCAAACTGAAAAAATAATTATTAGGAAAATAAGCTAGAGGTAATATTCTTTTCTTAAGCAAGTAATAAATGCAGATGATTTCCTCCAAATGCATAGAGGTTCCAAAGTCACGTAATGTGGCACTAATTGATTCGATTCTTACGTGCTGCCTGCTGAGCAGATGGTTTATACTCGTGCTCCAGACCAGAGCCTGGTGACTAAGTGGATAAAAGCTCTGGCCTTTCACCTCAGGTGCAGCTTTGGTTTAGCAGCGACGCGGGGCTTGTCTTTCTCAACAGTTCTCCTGACTCTTTATGGATGGAAGTTCATTCCTGGCTTGTTATTTACATTTTGTCTATTCTAAACTCGCTTTAAAAAAAATTGTTTCTCTACAGTTTTCACGGGCTTGTTAAATGCCTGAGATTTGACTGAGGGCAACACATCAAATCTCGACTCTTTGCGAGATTTCAGCTCCAGGAGGGTGCAAACACCACGTAGAAAGACCGGTGATGTGGCACAGCTGCGAGAGCAGAATCCTCTCGCCGGGGCAGACGGAGGCTGGAGCAGTGGAGGAGCAGGACCGTGGATCCCAGCGGGACCTGTTGTGGAAGGAGCTGCGGTGGTGCTCGGGGAGCCAGCACCCAGGAGCACCCAGCACTGCAGATTCACCTGCTGGGCATGGATCCGAGTGTGTCAGAGCAGGAGGCGTGGGGAGGGGGTGTCTGCGGTGTGTGGTCCCCCAGTGATGGAGCCCCGCTGCTGCGCAGGGGGTGGGGCAGGGGTGCAGCCCCCCTTTCCCACCTGGGAGAAGAGCAGACACCAGTGTCTGCATCAGCGAGAACAAACCTATCTGGGAATTTCCCTATCAAAGGTGAAACTCAACTTTGAACAGCTAAGCCACCCCTTCCCGGGGAGGGAGAAGCAAAGAAACCCAATTTTCACTGACCTGTGACCTGTAGGTATCTATGCAAAGCTCCAGCTGCAGAACTGCTGTGGTGTAAATGGTTCTCAGAGTGAAGGCGTTTGGCTCAGTTCAGCTCCTTGGCACCGAGGCGGGCGGCCGTCGGGAGGGCGCATCAGCGAGCGCTTGCGGAGCAGCGGCACCCGGCTCTGCTTACAGCTCCAGTCGTGGTCCGCCTGGAGACCGATGAACATTTTTAGGTCTCCCCGTGCTGTTTGCGGATTAGGTCACACGCACGAGAAAAATAAGGGAAGTTCTTAAAATTAATTAACGGCTGCCATTTATAAAAGTTCTTTGGGTATTAGTAAAAACTGCTGCCCCACCGGTCTCGGGGTGTAGCATTTTCACACTGCTGGGACATGTCCTGCAGGGACATTTCACTGTCAGGGCGGAGGGTGAAGCGAGTGGGAGTCGGGGGGGGAAGCTCCATCCGTGACCGCGAGCTGAACGCGGGGCTCAGCGCAGCGCTGGGTCTCACGCTCAATAAATAATTGTGACAGATGCTGAGAAATCGAAAAGCTCGTATTTTAATGCGGTGCTAAATTCACGTAGGCATGTCTGCAGAATGAAAAACGAGAGTGCGCTGACTGAGCCACTAAATGTACTGAAATTTCATGATTAAGCGGCTGTTTAGGCACCTTGGAATTAATGCTTTTGGGATAAGAAGTCAGAGCTGCGTGTGTTTGGTGCTTGCACAGGCGCTGGGATGGGGTGCAATTCCATGGGATGTGGCAAGAGGCCACTGGTACCGAGCTGCTCCGAGTCCCAGGGGAAAAGGCAGAGTCTGAAACACCTCCAGCCTAACTCAGCTGCCCTTTGTCTTTTTTCTCTGCCATTATAATACCCGAGCACCGAGCTTTGTGCTTAAGCAAAGCTTATGGCTGGTGGTGTATAAGAAAAGCCAGACTCATCAGCTGTTTGCATGACAGGTCTCCTGGGATTGCGCATCCCAGCGGAGAAAGACCTGGAAGGTGCCCTGGCCCTGCAGATCGCGGGTCTCTCCTGGGGGGAGTGCTCAGCAGAGAAGGGCGGGTTGTTTCCATCACCTTCCCCGAGCAGCCGTCGTGGTTAGAGCGGGGGCACCATCCCTCGCCAGCACCCCTCGTCTCCCGTGGAGAAGATAATTAGAAAGGCAATTATTTAAATTGTTTGGAGACCTTCCAGCTCAAATACCTACCTCCGGAGAAGAGCGGAGGTGAGGGAATGTTTTCAGAAAACCAACTTCCACACTTCACACATCCAGGGGATGCAGAAGGTGTTTGCCTGAGGGCTGCTGCCTGCGGAGCCTGGTTCATGTAAGCTGCACGGCCCGGAGTCGGCGCGGTCGCTGTAACCTCAGCCCGCCAGGGGCTGGGGGACAAGAAACTTCAGATTTAGGTGAGTAAGCCAGAAGTGTAGGTAAGGTCTCAGACTGCGCTCCATTTCCCATTTCCAGCGTTAGCACAGCAGCAGTCTCCCCTCCAGAGATGTTTGGTTTTGCACTGTCTTGTCCTTGCATTTCTGGGATTGCTCAATCATGTGGAGCTAAATTTTATTTTAGTGGAAAAAGGCTCTCATTAGCTCCAGTGAATGCCTTACAAATCCAGCCCAGCTTTATTTTTGGTTTTCTTGTGCTGGGGTAAGTTCCGTGCTGATCAGCTCCTGTACAGTCACAAATACTTGAGGGGCTGCACGACAACTCCGTACGCAACTCGATCCAGTGATTTTAGCCAAAATCAAGCCAGTCTCTAGGGAGGGCAGTTGAGAGCTTGTGCAGAAGCCAATTTAAGATTCCTTGTGCTATCGTAATAGAAAAGTGTCAAAGTTCCTTGAAATCTTAAATAATTGTTTACCCCCCGCGGACAGTCGTGGGAATTTATAGTTGTTTTCCCTGGTTTTTCAGCCTCTTTCCTCCGGACCCAGGCCGGCACGGAACTGGAAAGGAGGGGGATTTCCGAGGGGGATTGAGGAGCTGCTGCTTGCCGTGCGGCGAGTGAGCCAGCCGCATCCATCCCTCCTGGGAAATGAGAATCACTTATACAGGGTATAATGGCATGAGAATCCTTAACATCTTATAAACATTTTATTCAAATGTGTGGGCCATTTTAGTGGTTTGTTAGTATCAAGCTGAGCTCCGCACGTGTTCTGTGTTTGAAGCCTCAGTGTGAACACTGATCCCCCCCCGGCCCCTCCTTAGCAGACCGGACTGCTGACAGCTCAGGACAAAGTTAAGGGAATTGCCCTAAGAGGGGTTATCCAGGGAGCGGAGCAGGAAGGCCAAATTCGGGCGGAGGTTTTACATCTCTAAACAAAAGGCTCCCCCAGCCCGGAGGGTTTGGAGCTGGGAAGGTCTGACACGTGCAGCCCTAATTCCAGCCGCTGCTTCCCAAATCGCTGCGAACACTGAGGCTCAACAGCCCATCGGGAGGTTTCAAGCACCATTTGCTACTCTTGTTTACAGTCTTGTCTGGTTTAAAATCAGTCCTCTTAGCCAAACAAGGTGACAGAAAGAGTTGGATTAACCAACAGGATTAGCCTTCGGGCACGGACGTGAGCACAGTCTGTCAAACAAAAAAAAAAGATGTCGAACATTCAAACTGGAGAACATCCAAAGAGGTGAGCCCATGCCTGCTTGCCTTCATGAGCACTGCGTTTATAGGAGGTACCTAAAACTTTCCAACCGCTACGGCAAGAGGAAAGATCACGGCTGAGAGTAGCCAAAGCGACGGCGCGGACACAGTTGGAGACCATGGAGCTGACGAGGGGCTTTAGGAGAGGCTCCCCTCTGCCATCACGCAAGGGAGCTCACATAAGGATACAACACAGACAGCTTTTCCCCTGTGCTCCTCTCCCGGGCCACCAGCCCCTACGGAGCGGGGCAGAGCGGGACAGACAGATCTGGCACAGACAGATCTGGCACAGAGCCCGGCTGCTGTGCTGCCCATGACGGGCATCCTCAGGGGGCCAAAATGCTGCAAATGGCAACATGTGAAGAAAAATATGCTACTTCTAACCACCAACGTGGGCACAAAGGAAACCTCGTACCTACTGCTGTATGTGAAATATCTCCAAGGCAACGGCGCGCGGCGCGAGGAGCTGCGTTATAGGCAGCGATACCGGTTGAACGGGCTCTCGGTGATGCGGGTACCTGGCAGGATGCTCTGGCAGGTCAGTGCTAACAGCCTGCCTAGCGCCCGCTGAATATTTTCAGCACTGCAATGCTAGGAGGGTATTTGTCTCTATTTTATACATCTCTGCCTTTCTCAAATTCAGGTTGGGTGTGGAAGTGGTTTCGGATTCAGTTATATTTAAAAATGAAAACTGCAAGGCCCCACAAAACCAGCTGCGGCTCTTCACTCAGAGCTGGAAGTTGGTGAATCAAAAATTAAGGTCCATTAAATTAAATTAAACAATATTCAAGACTCTCTGTACTCAGGAGCATAATCTGAAACAGAAAATAATTATGGTACTTTGATTACAGCTTATGAATACCTGTAAGGAGGACAATAACGTGCTGGTTTTAGGTCTCTCTACCCTACCATGCAGACATGTTTTAAGATCCAGTGACTGCAGGTTGAAGCTCTGTACTGGCAGACTGGGGCAAACGTGAAGAGCCAGGACAATCACAGTGTGGAATAGTTTCCTGAAGACTAGAAGGAGCCTTCTACCACTAGTGGGTTTTTTAAGACAAGATAATTTGTTCCTCTAGGAGATGCTGCAGCCAGGCAGGAAGGTGGCTGGGAGAGTGCTGCAGTTTATAGTATGGAGAAGGTTCTACTGGAAAATTACAGTGATTTTTTCCGGCTTTGGAGTCTTTAAGTGTAAACTGTAAGTCTACAGCAAGTAGAGCAAGTAGAGCAAGTCCAGTGGAGGGTGTCCCTGCCCATGGCAGGGGGCTGGAACCAGATGATCTTTAAGGTCCCTTCCAACCCAAACCATTCTGTGATTCTAAGCAAAGCTTGTGAAGAGCAAAACGGAATATCTGACGTATCATAGGAAAAATAAACCGAGTAGTTATTGAAAATTACAGCACAGAGTGTCATATGCTGTTTGTTGTAGCGATGAGCCATTTAACAACTTGCACCCTGCGCGGATGCGGGTGCCTTGGATCAATGTCGCTGCATCTTGTGCAAGACGTACCGAATCGTGTCCTTGGCCAGGAAGATGGTTCACCATCCTGGCAGAGAAGGCACGCTTCGGCTGGCAACGCATCCTCGAGGTGCCCAGCGACGGGTCAGAAGGGCCCATTCAGACCCAGGGAGGTGAAAAGCCTTCACCCCACCACGCTTCCCCCCCCCCCCCGCCCGACCTCCGTGCCGCCGTTTCCGTTTATCTCGGCCGGGAGGGACGATCCGGGCACCGCGGGCGCCATCTGGTGCCATCCCCGCGGTTCTGCGGCCGCCGGGGCCGCCCCGTCTGGCGGGGCCGCGGGGGGAGCCCGGGGCCGGGGGGGACCCGGGGCGGGGGGAGCCGGGACACACCGCGTGGGGCCGGGGACGACACGGGGACGCGCGGAGCGAGCTGGTGCTACACTTGGGTTGTTGGGTGTTTTTTTTGTGGTTTTTGTTGTTTTTTTTTTTTTTTGGAGGGGGGGGGAGGTAAGAGCTGTACGTGCAGCTCCGGGTGGCCTTGACTGCCCGCGGAGCCCGGGGCTGAACGGGCGTCCCACGGGGAACCATCCCACGGGGAACCGTCCCACGGTGGAACTGTCCCATGGGAACCGTCCCACGGGGAACCATCCCACGGGAATCGACCCCCTCAGGCCGGGAGCAGCCAGGTTGCTCCAAAGGCAGATGAGGAACTTGAGAAGTTTGGGGTTTTTTTGGTCTTAATCCTGCCAAGCCAATGCCGTTTAACTCCTCCATGCTGAACGTTTCCTGCTAAGCATCAGGAAGCTGAAGATGGGAAGAGCTTTTTGTTGGTGGCTTTTCCTCCCCTTCGGTGCTGCAATGACCGAAATCGCTGCCAGAGTCATGGACCTCAGTGGACTTTGCAGTGCTGATGGACCTGGGGCGGTGGGCATCGTGGCCATGTCCTCACCCAGGGACAAGCCCTGCAGGGATTTCCTGCCAGGGTTTCCTGGCTACACTGAGAGGAACATGAAAACCAGCTCCCTCTTGGAAGGGCAGAGACCCTCGTGTCCCTTTATCCTTGGCCCTGTGCTGCAATTGCCACCACGGTCTCAATAACACTAATTGTCACAGCCGGTCCTGCACCATGCCCGTTCCTCGCTGGCAGGGGACGTCTGTGACACTGTGGTCACCATCCAGCCCTGGGAGTGGGATGTCACCTCCGGGGCTGGGAAGGAGCAGAGTGAGAAAGCAGATGGGCGCCGTGTCCTGGATGGCAGCTGAGCATCGCTGTGGTCGTTGCCCCTTGTGGGTACAACTGTCCGTCCGGTGGCTGCGCACGTGCCAGCCTGTCACTTCCCGTGGGCCACCCGTCCAGTGGTGGCAGTTTCAGGATTGGCATGGTGACCTACTCCCAGCTCAGTCTTCTGCTTGCAGTTTTATTAATTATCACCAGGAGGGATGTAGGATAACGACTCAAAAAATAAAATGTCTTTCATGTAAAAGGAAAGCCGAAAACCGAGCGCAGCCCCTTGGCTTCCAGTCTGGTTTCCGATTCATCACAGTGATATGTCAGCTCATTCCTGTTCCATCATTTCCACGGGGGGCTTTGGCTTGGGCTTCGTGTGTTTCCTGAAGTCTTTTAGAAAATGTGCTCTTTCAGGCTTCCTCAGTCACCCCGCGTGCGCAGGGCCTGTAGCAAAGGCTCCCACTGGTGTTTGCTGGAGAAACTTGGTGGGGCTGGGGGGGGGGATGACATTTGAGCACGGGAACAGAGCCGATGCTCCCCTCCGCCCAGCACAGCCTGGGCTTTCCGAAACATAAAGGGGCATGAGGAGCCGCTGCACCCACGTGTGCAGGCACCGATCCCTGCCCGGCTGCCCTCCGGAGAGGGTGCTGGGAAGCAGGATTTGGCTCCAGTGGTGGGAGATGGAGGGTTCTGCACCACTAGTGCTGAGGGAGCGTGTTAATTGTCTGGAAAATGCTCTGTAGAGGCGGATTGATTGGCGTGAGCAGCACGGAGCAGCTCCAGCTCCCAAGGGGGGTCCAACAGGACCGGGTGTGGTGCCCACCAGCTGCCCGGGAAGCTTCTCCGGGGGGAACAGGGACAAGGGGCAGCGAGGCAGGTAGGTTATGGGCAGGGCTGGGCAGGATGGCTCAGCTCCTGTGGGGTGCGCAGGGCCGTGCGGACGGGGCAGCTGGGGAGGTCAGCGCCACGCAGCTGGCAGTGCCGCACCAATCCCTCAGACCTGGGACCTCCTTGCAAATGCAAAAGGTCTTGCGGACCCATCTGCACCAGAATCTCCTCCCGTGGTCCATGGGCTGCCCACGTGGAGATAAGGTCCCTCCAGAGCTGCTTCTGCACGGGGTGCTGAGCGCATCCCCCCCATCACCGCCGTGCCGCGTTGCCGGCTTACCCGTGAGCACGGCCCTTTCTGCCACGTGTCTTCCCAGGATGCGACAAGCGACAGTTTGGGTGTTCGGTGTTTTTTATCTCATCTTCCACCCCACAGCACCGCGTTTGCAGCTTTCTCGGAGCTCGGCCACGTGCTGCTTTGCCGTGGCTCCTCGCCAAACGTTACTCACCACACGGCACAAGGCACATATATTTAGCCGGTGCGGAGACGGTGTCACCGATGCAAAAAGAGGCATAGATGAGCCTGCAGCTACTGCGAACAGCACCCTGGTGTACCAGCGGGGCTGGAGCCGTGGGTGGCCGTGGGGCAGGACAGCAGTGGGTGTATCACCCATTATTGCGGAACGGTGCAGCGCTGGCACCAAAGCCACCTCTGCCCTCGCACGTCTCTGCTTGTGCGGAGCTTTCTGGGGCACCGAGACGTGGCTGTGCCCAGCACTGGCCCTGAGAGGGCTCTGCATGGCAGCCCTTAGCCGAACGTAACCCTGTCCTTCTGTGCCCTCCCTCCCGCTCCTGCCCGGCTCCCTGAGCCCAACTGAGCTGCTGGTGCTGCCTGAGCACCCTGCAGGAGATGGCACCGAGCAGTAACCATGGAGATGCCTGCTGCTCCTGGTGCGTCCTTCAGTGGATCTGCAGAGGAGAAGAAAGGCTGCTTTGCAGAAAAGCAGACTACTATTTGCAATCGTGCCCTTCCTGTTCGCCATACACGTCGGTGAATATCCGCGCCGGTGCTCGGCTGACCCTGGGTCTGCAGCAGCTGGGCCGCTCTGCCCGGCACAAACCCAACAGTTTGTCAGCCACGGAGCTGCCACTCGCCTCCACCATGCGGACTGTTGCCAGGCCTGTGCCGGGGACAAACCCACCCCATCCTTCAGACCCTCCTCGCCCCCTCGGAGGCAGCGGTTCCACAAGCAGCGAGCAGACGTTGGCAGCGGGGGAACACGGGGCGTCGCGGGGCTGCTCAGGAGGGGAACAGCCAAGTCCAGCAATAACTTGTTCCTGGGCACTGCACGTTTGTGGTTGCCAAAAAGGGGGTGAATCTCTTAAAACAGGTTTTGCAGCAATTTCCTCTGTTTGGGAAGAGCTTCGATAGGGGCTTTTGACGTCCCTACCTGCACTGCCCCCATCCAAAGGCACCGCAACGAGGCAGCTCGTCTTGGGGATGGTATCCAGCTCACCGGTACCATGATACCTAAACACTTTTCATCAAACTACAGCGGATCTAGGAGGAGAATAAACAAGCATATGCTTTGCTAAACACAGCTAAAATCTGGGTCGGGATGAGACGAGCTCCATATAACCATGAGAGGTGTTGTCGTTCCCTGTCCATCCTTTGGTGAAGAGACAACGCTGCCTGAGTCTGCCCGAGCTGGTCCCTGACCTGCTCCTGGCATTTCCGAGAAGCACGAGAGTACAAGTGGCACTGGGGAAACACAAGTTGTTCTCACAGATCACACCGTGCAGAGACAGGTCAGCAAGCTCTGCGAGACACGGGCCCGCTGCAAACAACGAGCCCCACTGATGCCAAGCAGCCTGCACGCGGGGGCAGAGACACGCAGATGCTCGCCGTGCCTAAGGAGGTGCGATCCAACTGGTCCATTATGGTACCCAAAGGGAATAAAAAACCTTCAGTGCTGAACAAGGCTTGCTAGTGTATTTCTGAATTGACCTGTGATACATTATTTAGGAGCTCACATTATAGGACCATCGTTCTTTTAGTGGCATTAGGACACTGTTAAGTTCAAGACAAGAGGTACGTCAGCTTTCCAAAAATAAAACACTTGATGACTTTAATGCAACTTCTTGTTCCTGACACATTTGGTCGTACCGTAATGCCAGGGCTCCTCCTTTAAACGGCCGACGCTGTGGGAAGAGCGTTTCGTTCACCCTGCTTCCATCCTGAGACGTTTGCTTTCGCATCCGGATCGCCGTTTGCCGAGCGCGCTGCTCGAGCTCTCATTTACATTTTACCAAAACATCACGACTCCGTTCTCAGCCTCTCTACACCCACCTTGTTTTGCTCCAGCCCCGGTGGCGGCGTTCCGCGTGTCTGTGTGATGGCAGGGTTGTGCTCGTGCCAGGCGAGGA
This sequence comes from Tauraco erythrolophus, assembly GCF_009769465.1. NCBI lineage: Eukaryota > Metazoa > Chordata > Aves > Musophagiformes > Musophagidae > Tauraco > Tauraco erythrolophus. The sequence goes on from NC_141475.1 coordinate 29,434,188, forward strand.
ATAGAGAAGCGCTTTTCATTTTGGCACCCCCCGTCACTCGGACGCACCTTTTCCGTCCCTTCCCTCTCTGGTCAGATGGTGTTATCCCCAACACGCCCAAGGTTTTCTCCCCGCCGCCCTGCCGGGTCCCGCGGTGCTGAGCCTCTCGGGAAAGCCCTTCCACGGGTGCTCCCCCGTGGCTCGTGCAAGGGGAGCATCCTTTGGAAGGGGCACAGCGCTTCGGGGGTCTTGTGCTGTGATGGGCACTAAATGGGCACGCGGCTGTAATTGCCTTCTCGAACGAGAGAGAATAACTTGCTGCCTCCGCAGGGCTGGGGAAAGTTCCCCGCTTAGGAGCAGCAGGAAAAGCCCTTGTCCCCTCTTCCCGAAACTGGGAACATTCACCCTGTGGCACTCAGGACCTGGCCCTGGGGCTTAGATGCCCCAGCACTGCACCAACAGGGATGCTTAACGTGAAACTGCCCGTTTTGGGCATCCCTTCATGCATGACGACTTAGGAATCCCGGTTCTCGCAGGCCGAAGGCTGTCACCACTGGCTTTCTATCCGCACCTTCAGGGCATGACCCCAGCTAATCACATCTGACTTTTCCCATCCGCAGTTTTACCGTAGCCCTATGGAAAATATAAGTATCCCTTGGGAAACTGCTGGTGCCACGTCCCAGACTCCGCTCCATCCAGCCTCCCGCACAGCCCAGCACTTTATGACAATTTCTCCTGTGGATCCAACGAGCCGGAGATGGGACAGCGTGGCCGGAGGGTTGGCACGCTCACTGCCAGGGGCCGGGGCGGGCAGTGGGCACTGTTCGCCAACTGTGTTTGAGGTAGTTGGTAGCCGCCATCCGAGCTTCAGAAGGGCAGAGGTGGCAGGAGAAGGCTCAGTCCCCGGTGCGGGTCGGCGAGCGGCGGGGAGCGCTGCCGCCAGGACGTGGGGATGCGCCTGGATCTCGAGCACGTCTCCAAGCCCCAGCACGCCGCGACAAACGGCAGGCTGGTGATAAAAGTGTGACTGGCAGAAAACAGCCGCTTTCTGGCTCTAAGCACAAAACGACTTCCTAAATCAACAGCAGTTTTTCCCCTCGTTTACTCTGGGAAGCCCGCTGCCTTCCGAACTGGGCAGCCTGCTGTGAGCCATGGCTGAAGTGAAGGAGCATCCCCTGCCCTGGCATGGCCCGACCCCAGCGGCGCGGTGCAGCCGGGCACAAACCACGCTGGGTCCCGCCGGGCTGGCAGGGCAGGTTTTGCTCCTTTTCTTGGTGCACAGCTTGATTTTTTTTTAAATTACAAGAAAGCTGCTTTCTGCCCCCTGAGGCCAACCTCCACACAGGGTCCCAGCAGCCCGGGCTGGGGGCTGCAGCCCTGGTCTGATCCTGCTCAGCGCTGCGGGCAGGTGGGCAGCAGCCTCTCTTCCCATTCCCAGTGCCCAGAGAGGCTGTGGGAAGCCGAGCTTAAATGGGATCAGCCCCGGACAGCCAAAACCAAGTAGTATAAAACGTTTTTTTTCCCCTATGTGCTCCTTCTTCAGGCGCTGGAAGGGGAGGATGGAGCCCAGGCTGCAGGCAGGGCAGGCAGGATGGGCTGGGCGGGCAGGGTGGGCAGCAGGGGGTCACCGTGCCCATGCCACAGGCCCAGCTGTGGCTACATAGGCAGCAGGCAAGCGGCAGATCCGGCCCATGCCATCGGCGAGGCTTGGCACGGCCACTTGCGACTCCGGCACAGAAGCCCGAGCCCCGGCTGGCAGCAGCCTGGCAGGAGGGGGCTGAGGCTGCCGCAGCGTGGGGGCTGAACGGGAGCCAGAGATGTGATGTTATTGCAAGAAAAGGAGCTGTGGGAGTGTGGGATCCCTCGGATAACATTTTTCCCTGTCTACCGTGCAATCACAAATGTTAGCTGAAGTGCAGCCGGAGCCCGAAGCGCAGCCGGAGCCCGAAGCGCAGCCATGGGAGATGCAAACCCGCTGCCGAGAGTCCGGGGGGCGAAGTGAGAGTGACAGGGAGCGCGGAAAGGCTGGTTTGGGAAGAAATGCTGGGAGAAGAGGAGCTGGGAAGAGAAGGGAAGGCTGAGGGAAGGATCGGGAATAGCAGGAGCATGCTGAAGAGCTGGAGCCTGGCACAGGGCTTTGTTCCATGCCTGCTTGGCCAGGCTGACCCTCTTTGCAACTGGTGCCAGCGACGGCCAGGCTGCCTGCACCGGCATGGGTCACTCGCCCGGCAGGTGCCATGGGGTCTGGTGTGGGGCTGAGCTGCTTCCTGCTGCCAGCAGAACGGGGCAGGAGCTGCTCTGCTCCTGACAGCAGCGCTGCTTGCTCCCAGTGCTCCCTGTGTTCCCAGTGCTTCCATTGCTCCCAGTGCTCCCAGCCACACTCGGTGCTCCAACACCGGCAGAATAATTGGTCTCTAATAGTTTGTTTCGTTACTTATTTTCAGCTTTTGTGGCCCTTGGCTGAAAGCACAGCCTGTGCAAGGGCAGAAGTACCAGAAATGGGATCCTGCAGTGGGGTTTTATTTCCCGCTGAGGTTTTGGTGCAAGACACAGGACACGGCTCACAGCTCACGGAGGTGCTGCCTGGCTGCGTGCCGGTGAATGGTGTGTGATGGTCCATGGAGGGCTTCCTGAGCCTCCCGGGAGGCTGCAGTGTTGATTCAGATGTTGTGGGTTATAATCAAGTGCTTACCTCTAGGAAATCATGTAAGCCTCTAATAATTTGCTTAATTACGTTGCAGCAGTGGTCTGGCATGGGAGTGCTTGGGAAGAGCCAGAGAGCTCTTCCGTCCAGCACCGGTGTGGATCCAGCTGCTAGGAATTGTGAATCAATTAATCAATTACCTTGAAGTTAAGGCCCTTCCTACAAAAGGTGGGCCATTTCCTCCTGGCTGTGAGAGAAGTGGCAATCTACTTTAGAGCTGCAGCTTGAAGTCTTGTTCTGGTGAGTGACACACTGGTGCCCAGTGGGTCCTGGTGAGCACTGGGGTTGCTCATGGCAGATGAAGTCTGGCACCCAGGAGAGGTTTAATTCCAGCACAGAGATGCTGCTTCTCACAGGGTCTGAGCAGAGGTTGGTGGAAGTCAGGAGGTTTTTCTGAGCAGGAGGGATTCAAAAAGCTTTAGTTATGCTAAGTGGGACTTGCCCAAACCAACAGTGGGTTTGTGGCTGGTGGAGGTGACACAGGACTTGTTTGATGTTTTCTTACTTCAGCCTGTTCATAAATAAAAAGTGAAATGAAAACTGGGACAGACAGATGTCTGTAAGGAGCTGGGCAGGGGATGGGCTCCTTCAGCAAATCCCTCCTAATAGTTTCTGGTCCTCTGAAAAGAGGTGTCTTTCTCCTGAAGCATTTGCAAAAGCAGCTTTGCTAAAATACAGAATTAAGCTACTCTTCTTTTCTTTTTAAATGCTGATAATCAGCTTAACACAGCAAAAGGTGCAGTGGAGAAGTTTGTAGTCTTCCCTAGATGAGGGATGTGGGGAGCCCAAGTCAGCACCCAGTTCCTGGAGGTGCCACCCCCACCCAGCACCCTCCCCTGCACAGGGTCTGTGACCAGAGCTGAGTTTGGTGCTCCAGGCCAAGAGGAAATCTTTCACTATTGGGTTTTTTTTTTTTTTAATTAACAGATTCTATGGTAAAGGTATGGCAGTGCCAGAGAAGTTTCCTGGTTCTGTTCGATGCTGGTATAATATGAGATAATCTGTCTCATTTTAAAAAAAGCTTTGTTCAGGATTATTCCAGTCTGGAGGTGACCTTTCGTACTCCTTGTATGCTTCAAATCCCTGTCTCTTCAACCGTAGCATCACTCTCTTGAAAATCCGTGCACTGATTTGCTTTTAACCCCCATTAGATTGGGCGCTCAGCTCCTCGGTGGCCAGCAGGGTGAAAAAACCCCGATTCTTAAATAAACCCTGTGTATGAGATGTGTGCCTGCAGGGGAGCCCAGTGGCCGGCGGAGCCAGCCCCTCTCCCTTCCGTGCTGCCGCAGCCCCTGCATGCCCATACCTGCTGGGGGCCATCCCACCCTGGGCACCCTGGACCGGGTAAGGAGAGGTGAGGGGTCTGCTCTGGAGAAACCCCTGTGGGATGCTGGCAGCCCCCTCAGGAGCAGCTTGCTCCCAAAAGTGTAAAATCACGTTTCCAGAAAAAAACGAACATGCTGCAGGTGGCTGGGAAACACGAGTGGCAGGAGGTGGCTCTGAGCAGCTATTTTGGGGTTTTATTTCAGAGGCACAGGCAGCGAGTGCCCCTGGCAGAGCCAGAGATACCAGCCTTCCAGAGACACGTGTTGAAGAAAAAGAGAGGAAAAAAGCCAGGAAGATTTCTGCTTCCTTCGGAGGTTTGCAAATGTGGTCGCTGGAGGACGGAGGATGCTGATTAACTTGAACAAGCAGACAAAGACCCTGACACCAATTAAACACTGCTGATGAGGTGAGGTCACCAGTAATTATAACCTGCTCATATCTTCCCGCATTATAGACCTGTTTAATCTTTTTACTGAAAAGCTTTTTGCTGAAATTATGTGGTATGATAATTCCCTACAGTGTCCTGTTTCTAATTAAGTAGTTGGAAATGCAGTGGGTCGCGCTTCATCGTCTCTTCTTCAGTTAAGTCCTTGCTAAAAAAACACCTTTAGGTTTATCTTTTTTTTTTAACTGCAGCCTTTTAAGTGGCTTTGAAAATGGAAATCACACTTACATCGGTATTTATCTACTCTTTCCAGACGTGAATCTTAGAGTCAGTGACCGTGGGACAGCCATACCTTTGTCTTTTGCAGGGAAATCCCGATTTCTGTGCATTTCTGGCTCTGTCGGCGCTCACCGAGTGCCAGGTGAGCGCTACATGCTCAAAGCGCGAAGGACGTTTGCTTGGCAGCAGGTTGTCACCCGCGCGGTGCTGGCAGGTGGCGGTGCTCTGGCGTGGTGACCTCCTGTGCCAGGCACCGCTGTGGGGGTCCTGCTGCCGACTCGCCCCGAACCCACCTGGGGGGCACTCGGTGGGGTATCTCGGGGAACCTGGCAGCGCGAAGCCGGCGATGCCCCAGTCTGTGTGTCACGTTCCCAGGAGCAGAGAGCCACGTCTGTGCTGGGCTGGCGGGGCTGGGGATGGGGGTGGCCGCAGAGTGTCTGCATGACACCCGCGGCTCCGTAACCCGGTGGTGAGTCCGGGGGTGCCTGGTGCTGCCGGAGCACCGTGGCGGTGGTGGAACGGACAGGCTGGCACAGGAGAAGTGTCATGTCTTGCAGCTGCAGAGGAGCTCTGGCTTCCACCTGCACCAGCCTTCTTTGACTCCATAGGGCCTCGTACGAAGCAGCTTTGACTCAGGGGCTGTCCAGGTCAGTTTTCAGCCGTGTAGAGCTTCCACCGGTACTAAGCTCACTAAGAAAGACCGCAAGATTTGTGTTTTTCCCCACTCAGCCAGGGAGGTGCTGCCTGCAGCAGAGGGAGCCCAGGGAACCGCAGCCCCCAGCAGCCAGGGGTGATGAAAGCATCAGGGGCTACTCGGGGACAGGGAGGGCACACACGTGCCAGCCTTTGCTGCGGCTGGTGGACATCTCTAATGATGGCCATGCAAAAGGTTTTAACCAAATTTTTCAAACCTAGCTCTGAAATCTTACTGAACGTTTTAACCCGGACAATTAGGAGAGATGTGGCAGCTGCTAATATAGCTCTGGGGTGGTGGCAGCAGCGGGGTTGGGAAGGCATTCCAAAGGGAGGCTGGAAACTGGAGAGTGCTGGGGGTGGGGGGTGTCTGCTGGTTCCTGCTTCGCTGCTTGAGCTGAAAGTGCAGCCAGGAAAGGTACTGCAGCTCCTCCGTCGCGCTGCTGGCTGGGAATATGCTGCGGCACATCTTTCACTGAACCGAAGTCTCTATGGAGAGGTTATGGATAAGGAGAATGGTGTTGGGAGCAAAGTGGTGCGGAGGGGAAGGGGCTGGACCGCAGCGCCGTGGGCAGCACCATATGCCAGCTGGGCACAGGGCCGCTCTTCCAGCAGTTCTCCTGGAACATGCTGACCACTCTTGCTTCTCATCCTACACTCCTCTCTTGCTTATTTTCCTGAAGCTGTGAAAGGATTTGTCCAAAGCATCTGTCACCTTTCACAGTGGCAGCAGTTGTCTATCGACATTGCCTTGAGCATCGCTGCTGGTGCCAGGGGTACTAGCGAATGCGGGGCTGTGCCGGTGCCCTGGGCTTTGGGACCGCTGCCAGGACAGATCCAGCCTTGTCTCAGTGGTCTTGAAGCTGCTGGTTGTGAGACCAAGTCCCGGTTCCCACACGAGGAACCTGGTCTGTCTACCACCAACTTGTGCCTATGTGCCCGAGTGGTGGCCGCTGGAGTGGGCTGGGCTGGAGCGCTGCCCTTCCCTCCGGCTGCCCCCGCGCCCCCAGGGCTCACCAGTCAGGGCGGGCTAATGTGGGTGTTGGACTCTGTTGATTTAATCGTCACTTGGCACCGAGACAAACGTGTCGGATTTGTTGGAGAAAGTTTATCTACCTGTTAAGTGGCTTTTATAGTTCCAGCCCGGCTGAGAGCGCTGGTGCGGCGGTTTGTGCGTTCGGCTCAGCGCTTGGCTGCTCCGCAGGCTCTCCATCCATCGCTCCTCCGCCCCTTCCCGCTCCTGGTGCCAGCATTCCTCTGGCCCGGGCAGGGCTGCGGAAGGAAACAGATGCTCAAGGCACCGAGGCTCAGACACGATGGTGACCAGAGAGGTCGAAATACTCGCGGTGGCTTTGGCGATCAATTAGGAGAGGCAGAAGGTAACGAGCGGGGCCCAGGGCATCCCACAGTACTGAACGCCGGCGCCTTGGCACCGCTCGGGAGGCGTCGCTGCCGCCCGCCCGGCTCTGCCACTTCCCGAATAACCAGCTCCTGGTACGCCAGATGCACAGAGGAGGGTTCACGAAGCACCGTGGATGGTTACATGAGCGAAGGCGGGTGCTGAGGAGTTCTCTTGAAGTTACTCGAACCAAACAATGCCGGCAGCCTCCAGCACTCGCTTCCCTCTCATCACCAGCCAGAACAAAGCTGAAATAACAGCGCACGTCTCTCCCTGCGAGCCACGAGACACCGAGTCACCAGGAGAAGGCTGAGAGCAGCTCGTCAGCGTGTGTGCCGCTCACCTCCCAGCACCACGGCTCTCCGGGAGACCCAGGAATTACAGCACCATGCGCTGGGCTGGAGCAGGGCTGCTCCTGTGCCCAAACAGCTCAGAAGGCTGAGAGGAAATAAAAGCCACGACGCTTCCCTTTGCCAGGCTGGGAAAGCCCCTCACCAGCCCCAGCAAAGCCCATCTGAACCCGCGTGATGTCCCGGCTGTCCCGAGGGCTGTGCCATCCCTGCGCTGCTTCTTCTTGGGCACTTTGGCCGAGCTCCGAGGGCTCCACGGGGGTGACAGGACATATCCTGTCCGTGTCCCTGCTGGCCAGGGCAACCACTAAGTGAGCGGTGGCACCATCACACTCTGGACCCTGTGGGCACTGTGTGTGTTGCTGGGCGAGCTGTGCGCTGAACTCACAGTGTGAGACCTGCAAAATAAAATCCATTCTATGCATCTCTCCATACAGCTGCCCGAAAGCCCCCATGAGCTTCTTTCCCCACTGCCCTTCCCTCCTCATGGAGGTGGTCCCTGTCAACGAGGCCCCACGTGCCCATGGCTGGCATCCAAGGCGAGCCCTCGGCTGGCCGGCTGCCTCTGCCAGCACGAGCATGAAAAGGGACAAAGCCCCATCACACAGTGCAGCTCTCTCCTAAAACAAGGCTGCTTTCTTCTCCGCGAGCCAAGGATAAGCCTGTGCTGGCTGGAAGCAGCTGGCGATCACAGCCGTGGCGAGGGCTGTGCGCCCAGGGGTGCCAGCACAGCTCCACGTGGAGCCACAGCCCTCGTCAGCCCGCTCCGACCCCGGGAGCGCCCACCCGGGCACTGCTGCGTGTTTCGGTGCCAGTGCGTTCCTGGTGGGTTTGCTCCCACCAAGCCCAGCCGTGGGAGTGAGCCAGGATCCGGGCTGTGCCTCCGCGCTGCTGCTGGGCTGCTCCGAGCAGCCGCGGAACAAAACCAGATGGCGCAGGGGCTGGCTTGGCAAACGCCGGCGGAACGGTGCGAAGGCAGCGGAGGGGTCCCGTGTCTGAGCTCCAGGCTGGGAGCCCAGACTTGCTCCGTCCTGTGGCACCCGTGTGCGTGGTGGCAGAGGGGGCTCTGGAGGTGGCACGTGGGTGCCCACCTGCTCCAGGCAGGGCCAGAGGATGACCGTTAGATTGAGCTGCACACCACAAACCCCACGTCCTTCCTCCAAGTGGAACCAAAACGCTGCTCTTCTTCCTCGCCAGAGATTCAAGTTGCTCTCTGGTGCCCATGTGTGATGGCGCACGGCGGTGCCCAATCTGTCACCAGCGCCCCTGCCCGAAGGGTTCTGAGTGACCCTCCTTGCCCAGCACCTGCATCTCTCCAGATTGCACCGATGTGTTTTTGCATTAAATCCTGCACACGACAGCTGGCAGCCTGGAAGGGAGCTGGAGTCTTCAGGATCCGCCGAGAGTTCGCAAGCGACCGCGTCCGAGCGGATCTCCGGGGACGGACGCGGGGCCGTGCGTAAAGCTGAACTGTGCCACAGGGACTTTTTTTTTTTCTTCTGTTGCTGCCGACTCCTCTTTAAATCACAGCACCAGTGCTGGCAGGGGCAGGAGGCATCTGTGAAACGAGCTCCTTCTCCCACAGAGGGCGGTTCAAAAGGTTTCACGACAACTGCATCTGCACTACACCTCATCTTGCTGGATAAAACGTGTTGCCAACTTCAGGGGTTTCAGTCGATGAAAACGAGCATCACGTGCAAATCAGTCCAAAGCAGAGAGCCTGAACACCACTGGCAGCCTGGCACACTTCTCCATATGTTATATAAAGTAACTGTTTACAGTGTGAGCTGGCAAATATCATATAATAGAACTAATAATTAGATGACACCGAAATATGACTCATTTTGAGTGATCTCATGTGCATTTTTGTACCCTTAGAAGTGTTACTAGGAAAGAAGAGCAAAAGCTTCTCAAGGAGCACCAGCCCATCGGGCATGCTGCTGCGGCCCTGGACGGGCATTTCTGAGGGCACAGCCCAGTTCCGCCCCCGTGTCCCGGGGATTTCTGAAGTCGCACAGCCTGGTTCAGCCCTGGTGTCCCATGGGATTCCTGGGGTGCACAGCCTGGTTCAGCCCTGGAGTCCTGTGGGATTTCTGGGGGTGCACAGCTTGGTTCAGCCCTGGTGTCCCATGGGACTTCTGCGGGGCACAGCCTGGTTCAGCCCCAGTGCCCGGGGCCCTTCAGTGCCTGGTGCTGCAGTCGAGGTGCAACACATGCAGCTCCAGAGGCACCACTGTGGGGAAACAGAGGAGCGAGCTGCTGCTTTGGCACCAGTGGGTGGGATGAGAAGAAGACAGAGACAAACTGTAGAAAATTAGTGATTCCCTGCACTTGCCGTGGCGTAATGGACCTACTGGCCTCATTCTGGCTAAAGCCATCTGACTTGTACCTGGTGAGTTCTTTTCCCTCCCAGCTCCAGGCTGGGTCTCCGAGGTGGGAGGAGCGGAGCTGGCGGCTGTGGCTGAGGGCACCCTGGCTCCGAAATCCGGCTGGGAAACACCGCGCCCCAGCAAGGCTCCACCGGTAGCCTCTGCTCCTGCCGTGCCACCCGCTCAGCTTCAAATCTTGCGTCTGGTGGTTAATTACAGGTAGCGATGACAGAGAGGTTAATCATAAGGCACTAGTTAAGCCCAAGGTTTGTGCTCGAGAGCTGCCACCAGGCCCGACGCGGCGGTGAGGGGCGGGCGAGGCGGCAGCACAGCCCGCGCCGCTGCCCATGCCCGGGAGCTCCGCCAGCATTTTGCAATGTGTGCATCATTCCTGGGCTGTGCTGGGGCAGACCCTGTCCCAATGTAATTGAAGTTTATCTCAGCCTAAGAGGCAAATTCTTTCGTTTGATATTTTAAGCAGAGCCGGAGCGCGGCCCCTCGCCTGCTTGGCGTCGGCTGGGGCTGAGTGGCTCCGGCTCCTCTGTTCCCTCCTGGAGATTTCCCACCAGTGTGAACTTACTGGTGCTTCCAGATCTGCTCCCAACTCTTACGGGCACGGGGGGCGTCATGGTGTGCTGGGCGAGTTACCAAAGCACCATTTGTCCATTGCCTGTGCATCGTGTTTTCTGCCTTCCTGCCCTTTCCAGCAAAGTAGTGGGAATTTCCAGCTTTGAAATCCTGAAATGTTTGCAGCAACTGCTGCGAGGGTCGTATCAAAGCAGGTTGGTCCCTGGGATAGGGGCCCTGTGGGGAAAGGGGCTGCTCTGTGCTGGGGCTGCCTCCGCTGCCGCGTGCTCTCAGCCACTGTGAATTCCGGGGCCGCAGCTCCGAGCCCTGGACAGCGCGCGGGGCTGCGGTGCAGCGTGCTGACACCGGTGGTAGCTCCTGTTTCTTCAGCCCCTGTGAAACGAGGATGGTGGAAACCATCTCAGACAGAAGCTGTAAAAGTTCTCTCCCTGCAAGGCTGAGTATTGCAGGGAGCAACTTCAATGTGTCGTTCAAAGTGGAAAAAAATAGTATAAATTACACTTGGATCTCAGCATTCCATGTACGCACGCACACACACGTGCTTATACACACACATCCCCTTGGATATGTATGGATGGAGTCGACGGGGTATTTTTAGACGCAGTGTAAATTGATCCTATTCCTAAACTCTCTGGTGAGCATAAATTGCTCAAGAAAAGCAGCAACCCAAAGCTTTTGTTCCTATAAAAATCGAAAGTAGCCGTGCAACCCTGGGAAGGAAAGGGAACACATCTCCCAGGGTTCACCTCGAAGCCCCCTCCCACATGGCTGGTGACTTTTCCTCAGCAGGTGAAAAGCCGGCGCTGCCGGTGAGCTGCCGCTCCGCCTCGCACCATCGCTCCCGCGGATTTCGGGATCGTTAGGAGGCCGACACGCACCCCGCGAGCCAGGCGAGCTCCCAGCGCTCGGCTCTATTCCGGGTGCGGATCACTATACTTAGGGCTGAGTCATCCCTTCCACTAGCAGTTGCAGAAGAGCTTAAACAAGCAGAGCTGGTGGCCAAACCCTCTGGCCAAGGTTGGGGGCCGCGTGCCGGAGCCACGAAGCCAACCTGGAGCCTCTCCGCCGGCATCAGCAGCCACGAATCCGGCACATGGGTGAACCATGGCTACCAGCTCCAGCCCATGGGTGACACCGTTGCTACCAGCTCCAGCCCATGGGTGACACAGTGGCTACCAGCTCCAGCCCATGGGTGACACCGTGGCTACCAGCTCCGGCCCCTTCTCGCTGTCTGAGCCCGGCACGGGGAGATGGGAGGAATTTCGGCTGGCAGCTGGGAGCAGGGAGGTGGGTGTTGCTTCTGCGCTGGCTCCATCCCCGGCTGCGGACAGGGCTACCGTGAGCCCCGGGGGACTTTTAAAGGCAGGAGTCCACGCTCCATGGAGTTGTCCGTTAGGGCAACTGCTCACACAGCCATTTACTGGGGAATGGTATTCCCTGGTGTTCCCTGATATTTAACCTCTGCATTTGAGCAGCCTGTTGACGATCCCAGAGGCAGCCAAAGACGCTTTCCAGTGCACTTATTACGAAACACGTGCGAAGCCGGCCGCAGCGGTGCCGGATATCGCCAGTGTGACACCAGTCCTGCCAGCAAACGGCAGAGAGGAATGTTTTTCTTTGCAGATTCATTCCCCATGCAGAAAGGGAAGGCTGGAGAACATTCTCATTGAATCGCATCCAAACAGTCATCAGCCTTCTCCATCTGCTTGAAGTGGAGGTTTAGTTGTTAATTTGCCTCCGTGGGTCTCTCCGTACCTATTTTCTGCCGTGTTACATTGGACACCTGCGGGTCATTTTTCTTCTGCTTTTTGCTGTGCCCAGTTGTCACTGTCAAGTGACATTTTGCCCAGTGTCCAGAGGAGAGGGAATGACTCAGAAATAAAAGACCATTTTGGTGAAAAGCCATTCTGATGGCAGCACGAGCGGCTTACAGAACCAGAGCTTCTACTCTGAATCGAGTCCCTTGATACATGAATATTGGCAGAATTTTTTTTAAAAGCCTTTAACATTGGAAACTTTATTTTTAGCGTGTAAATGTCAAGGTGAATGGCAGCCTTTCCATCTTCCCCCAATTCCTCCTGCTCCGTGCCCCAAGCTCCCGCTCCCCTCCAGCACCCACCTGCAGGGGTGGGAGCCCCGTCCATGAGGGGGGAAGGAGGATGCACCCGCCTGGACTGGGGGGGATGGGGATGGGGGTGTCAGGGATGGGGGTTGATGGGGATGGGGGTGATGGGGATGGGGGGTTGATGGGATTGGGGTGATGGGATTGGGGTGATGAGATGGGGGTGATGGGATTGGGGTGATGGGATGGGAGGTGATGGGGATGGGAGTGTCAGGGATGAGGGTGATGGGGTGGGGGTGTCGGGGTTGGGGGGTGATGTGATGAGGGTGATGGGATGGGGGGTGATGGAATGGGGGGGGATGGGGGTGTTGGGGATGGGGTGATGGGATGGGGGTGATGGGATGGGGGGTGATGGGGCCCGGAGGTGTTGGGGCCAGTGGGTGATGGGGCAGGCAGGGAGAGGAAGCAATCCTTCTCCCAGCTCTCTCCCTTCCCCAAAGGACTTTGTTTTAAAACAAGTAGTCTTTTAAAAATCTAGGGCAACTCAGGCTCTTGCCAAAATTAGTCTTTGTGCAAGAGCATGAGAAGGAATTTTAATGGGTAGCTGGTATGTGGGGATGGAGGGAAATGACTGCTTTTACTATCTAAATGCTGTTTGAAACAAGGCTGTAATATCCGACAGCCCCGCCGCGCTCGCAGAGATGCTTTACAGGAATCATCACTGCCACCGCTCAGCGACACGCAGGAATGTTAAACAGCAACTTACTTTCTCGTTGGTGCCAAACGTGCCCTGACACATTGCTGAGGCAGAGGAGAGCTGCAGCTCGGAAGAAAGCGCAGGCAGAGCCCGGGCACTGCTGTGATCCCGCCTGGTGGCTGTTGCCGCGTTGGTATCGGCTGCAAACCCCTGCGAGGGCATTTCTCATGTCGTGTTTGCCAAACTGTGGCAGGGGAGAGGGGAGAGGCAAAACCTGCACTGGGGTGGGGATGGGGATGGGGACAGGGATAGGGACTGGGGCAGGGATGGGGATGGGGATGGGGTGGGAATGGGGATGGGGACAGGGACAGGGATAGGGACTGGGGCAGGGATGGGGATGGGGATGGGGATGGGGTGGGAATGGGGATGGGGACAGGGACAGGGATGGGCTGGTTCAGCAGCTGAGATCCAGCCAGTGGTCCCCGGCTGGCACCGCCACGCCAAGTGGCTGCCGCGGAGGTGTGCAGCAGAGGACAACGTCACCAATTATGGAATGAATTACGGCCTATAAATACTTGAGAAAAGATGGTGGGGAGGTAGGGGAAGGGCTCTTTACATTAGTGACGGGTGATAGAACAAGAGGAAATGGGCATAAGCTTAGTCAGGGGAGATTCAGGTTGGATGTTAGGAAGTATTTCTTCTCTGAAAGGGTTGTCAGCCGCTGGAATAGGCTGCCCAGGGAGGTGGTTGAGTCCCCATCCCTGGATGTGTTTAAGAATAGGGTGGATGAGCTACTTGAGGATATGGTTTAATGGGGATTAGGAATGGTTGGACTCGATGATCTCTAAGGTCTTTTCCAACCTAGAAATTCTATGAATTCTATGAATTCTATGAATATAATAGAAAAGAGGGACATAGGAGTTGTCAGGGAAAAAATAATGAGACGTTGGTAAGCTCAGCTCCGTCCTGGCCCCTGCTCCTTGTCAGCACAACCCAGGCCCTTTGCGGTGGCACCGGCCTGCCCTGCTGCCTGCCCTGCTTGTGGCTCCACCAGCTCCTCCAGCTGCCGAACAGCACCTACAAAGTTATCCAAAGGGGCTGATCATTCGTGAGTTCTTCTTGCAAAAATTATGTTTGACTTCGTGAAATAAAATTCACAGGTACAGTCCCCTCCCTGTAGCAAAGTGGTTTATTGTTTTTAACTGGGATTTTATAATCTCTGCCTGGCTTTTCCCAAGTTTCCTGCCGAAGCCACCTGTGTCCCCTGGAATGTGCTGTGCCACTAATTCACAACTTTCCTGGAGCAGGAACATCCACACACTGTACTGCTCGTACTGGTTACATGGGATGTACCGGTCTGTCCGTACGCTCAGACAGCATCTGCATGACTTCATTTGGCATTAATCTCTGTTTCCGATGGCATGGAGCTCTGCAGTGAGAGCGGCCGGGCTCTTGCCGACGGATTTCAGGCTGTCCCGGAGTCGCTGCGGCCGCGCGCGGGAGGAGCGTGCAGGGCGGCTGCTGGTGCTGCTGCGTGAAGAGTCATAACCTGAGCGGGGAAGACTTTTATGAATTATTTACATAAATAGCTCTGCTATTCCTCGGCTAGATGGGAATGCCGGGAAGGGTAAATGGTGTTTTGAGCACTTTAAATCCATGGATCTTCAAGTGGTCACTCGGGGACCCAGGGATGCTCCCACGGGTGGATGCAGCCGCTCAGGACCCCGATAATGGGTTTCCCCGTGGGAGTCGCTGCCCCATGCTCTGTTGGGAAGCCCAGGGTATGCCCAGGGTATGCCTGAGTTTCAGCACAGCTGCCCGCGGGCTGCAGCCCAGCGCCGCTGCTGTGGGCTTGGCTGGGGAGAGAGACCCTGGAGAGGGTGGGGGTGTCGTAAGCGCAGAGAGCCGTCCTGTTCTGGCACGTCTGCTCCAGCCCTGCCAGGGAGAGGAGCTGTTCCTGCAGCCTGGCCACTGACCAGGAGCAGTGGATGAGTGGGCAGGAGGGGCATCTGCCCCCCTCCCCAGGCACCCAGCACCCGGAGCAGGGCTGGGGAGGGCGGTGGGTCACTGCCACCTGGCAGGCCAGTGACACTGTTCCCGAAGGAGCAGTGCTGGCACGTGTGCCCCAGGGGCTATAAATACAGCCTGAGCTTCACTGTCCTCTTGGTACCTCCTGCAGCAGCACTGCTGCCTTCTGCAGCACCCACGCTCCGCTGCCGTGTCACGCGTGACGTCTCCGGGTATTTATATTTGTGCCAGCAGACGCAGTTGGTTTGGGGGGCAGTGGCACCGAACAGCTCCACATAACCCCGGGCAGGCGTGACCCAACGGGGCAGGGACCAGGACCCCGTTGGGGCCCCTGGGGCTGGGCACCGGCCACCTGCCTTGCTGCCAGCGACGGTCTGGGGTAAATCCCATGGGAATGTGTCACGTCTCCCGGTAGCCTCCCAAATCGAGTGGCTCCCAGCCCAGCCCAGCCCGCCCCAGTTCAGCCCGAAGCGTTCAGCTGCGTTCCCGGCATTACCCTCCCACTCCCGTCGGAGTGGGAGCCTGGCGCTGGCAGCAGAAACCTGAGCTGCACGGGTCGAAAACTCCCAGTGATTTAATTATTTATCTGTTCAGCCCATCGGCACGGCCTCGTCTTCCATTTTCTAATGCTGCAAGATAACTTTTTAAAAGTGTTTAAACAAATATTCCCTATGTTCCCGCGATGCCTCCCATCTGCCGGGGTGCACACTTAGGCCGAGGTTAAAGGGCGGCAGAAATAAATGCACGATCAGGTCAAGAATTAAAATACAGATTTGCATACAAATGCCATCAGCAAGAGCAGAGCTTCACACACCGCCCCGTTCCCAGACCTGCTCACCTCTGCGTATTTAAAGGTTTCTGTGCTGGGGGTGGGAGATGCCGTCGGGTCTCCGTGGGTGTCGGATGGGAAAGGGAACTTCGGAAAGGTGTGGACCAGCACCATTTGTTGCACATGGAATCCATTTACTGATAAGAAAACGTCATTACAGTTCAAGGGATAGTGCAGCAAAGCTAAAAAGTTTTCGTGAAGCGCAGAGATAAACCAAGGCTGGGAAAAAGAAACGTGAATAAAATAGCTAAATAAATTTTAAAATAAAACAGGTGAAAAATGAAATACAGACATGTTGCATCCCACGTACCTGTGGTTTGCACCGCAATATCACTGCCAGTGCCCCACACCTGTACGTCAGCTTGCAGGACCAAAAAGTCTCCAAAAGCAGAAATTTGTGCCTCGCCTCACAATGCCAGCGGTGAGCCTAGGTGGCTGGGTCCCGTGGTCCCTGGGTCCCTGAGTCACTGTGTCCCTGGGTCCATAGGTGCCCGGGTCCCTAGGTGTCCGGGTGCCTGGGTCCCTGGGTGCCTGGGTCGTTGTGTCCCTGGGTGCCTGGGTCCCTAGGTGCCCGGGTGCCTGGGTCCCTGGGTGCCTTCCATTTGGGAAGGAACAGTCATTCTGCATCCTGCAACAAAACCAGCATGCAGCAGCCGTTGCCAAATAGAAAAAAAGAAAGTTTCCGTAAAGGCAGATTTAGCTTTTGATCTGTACGGCCCAGGTGATGCGCTCCAGGCTGTCGGATTACGGCTGCACACGCTGGACAGTAACTGCAGGAATAAATATCCAAGGGAGAAAGGGGCTGGGAGCAGGTGGTTCTCCAGCCGAATGCTGGAAATGGGAGAGGTGCTGGGAGCGGGTGGGGAGGGGGTGCTGGATCAGCCCTCCGCCCGCCAAATCACACGTGTGTCACCCCGATGGTTGCTGGGAGGGGGGTCCATCACCTGCGGACATGCTTCCCCTAAATCCGAGAAGACGAAGCATCATTCATTTACTCACTTATTTTTGATCCTGAGCCCGGTTGTGCTCGAGGTTTTCAATTTTATATATTTCGCAAACCTTCTATTGTCTGTTTTTAAGCATGTATCGCTGCCTGAAGAGTCACCTGGAAACATGAATTAACTGCAATAGCACGAAAGGCAGAAAAAGTGTTTCATAATTTTATTGGAGCGGTTTCAGAGTGAGGTTGCTAGGTACAGTGCCAGTAACTCTGCGGCTGCAGTTCTGCTGCCACTAAAAATAGTTACAACTTCAAAAGCCATGCCTCACAGTAAATGTACATGCAAACAACCTCGTGCTTTATTAAAAACCAAAACCTTTTTATTCGTTAAAATTATGGACAAATAAGGGGATTTTTTTACTACAATTTAATTAAAGCCGTTACATAGCCTGAGCTTAAATACCAAGTAGCACTGTCTCTGCGGGTATTGCAGTCTCATTTCACCAGTATTTACACAAAGATTGAACTTACTCAACAATAATAAAATCACAGTACAATAGAAAAATAAATATCCTTGAAACACACCGTAATTCACAGCCACAAAAATCAGTAGTGGTTTTAATTCACAAGTCGCACGTCTTCGAAGGATTCGGAATGCTTGTGCCAACACAGTCAGGCTCCAGAAATGCTGTTGGGCAGTAGATTCCGACTCAGTGCAAAGCACGTGAAGTTAGAAATAATACAGCAAATGTAAACAGGCCTGTTGGAGCAGCTACAGTTGCTGTGGGGTTTTAGAATTTAAGGGCTTTCAGTGCTGGTCTGAGCCCGGTCGGAGCTGAGGGCTGGCACCCCCCTGGTTTGCAGCTGGCAGCTGTCAGACACGGCTGCTCAGGAGCTCGGAATACATGTTCCATGTTCAAGTTCATGCCTAGAGCGTCCTTCAGACACGTTACCGAGGTGGAGGCTAACCACTGCGGGTAACCAGCATGACCGTACAGCCGTGAAAAATAACGAGCTTATCGCTGAAATAACTCCTACCTGCGGTAAGGCATACCGCTCGTTGGTCATGTTTTCATTCTGGTCCAATCTGAAGACAAAAACTAGTAACAAGGGGAAAAAAGAATCCTGGAAAGGGAAACAGCAGCTTTTGTCTCCCAGCACAGCGTATCCAGCTGCTACAGATCCGACTCTCCAGGTGGGACCTTCTGCGGGGGCAGCGGGGAAGAACAGCCCCTTTCCGCACCGCGCTCTGCCCCGCTCCCGGCGTGCCCGCAGCTGGCAGGGCACGCGCACTGCGCTCAGTGGGCTCATCGGACACGGCCCCACGGCAGGAGCAGCCACGGAGGTGGCACCTGCTCCCTGGAGCCTTGTGCCCCCCAACTTTGTCCTTCCTCATGGAGAAGAAGAGGAGGATGCCAGGCCCGCACCACGGAAATGAATCCTCAGCTCCTGTCCTGGGGCATCGAGGAGGGCAGCCGACGCTCCCTGGCATTCCCTTGTGGGCCATCAGCCACGGAAACGGCCCTGCAGCTTCCCGCTGCCACCTCCCAGGCTCACGGGGGAATCCGGCTCGGGAGGCAGTTTTCCCGGGCATCTAGTGCAACCTCCTGCCGAACGCAGGGTCAGGGAGAACACTGCTGGTGCCCGTGTCTGATCATTATCTCATTAACTTGGTGTCACATGAACGGGATTAAAGCAAAAATATCCTACGTGCTAGGTTATGAAAACGTACAAACTGACAGCAGATCATGTGTAGGCTTCATACCGACTTCATTTTGTGTTACAGATTACCACATGTGGGAGCTAATGGGCATAAATGAGAAAAAAAAATTAACCCTGTGAGCTGGAGGAAGCAAAATACAGCTCGTGAATAATCATTGGATTCAGCGTGGATTATCGTAGAACGCTTTGGCAAAACCTGAGCTCTAGAAAACTATTTACCTCTAACCTTTGGGTGTCTTCGGTGCACGACCTGTAGTTATTAAAAGATTCCCAAATATACCCAGAGGAAAAATAGGTTAAAGGTATGATTGCGAAATCGTAAAGCATCTAATCTCGTTCGCTAGCCAAAGGCTAGTACAGGATGAGGGAAGGTGGAACTTCTAGGTGGCCTTCCTGTAGTGAGCCCACGAGCTGAATCCCATTCCTAATAAACACAACCCACCGTCCTCGTTGCTTGGTAATTAACAGCCCAACGGCTGCAGCTGGGATGATTGCACTCTCCTTGCCTACGGGACAGGTCGGAAAGAAACTCCAGCTGAGTGGCTCAGGGAGAGGCTTCTTCGCCTGTCCCCGTCACAGAGCTTTGGGTACAAGCACAGGGACCACCTCGGGCCTCTCAGCCTGCCGGACTGATTGTCTTCCACAAACACATTATTGCAGGTAAGTGCCGAAAGGCAAATATTTAACAACGGACGTGCCGAGCTCCCCAGGAGCCAATGGCCCCAGCCATCACCCTGCCTGGAGACCCGCTCGGTGTTTGCCCCGGTGGTGTCCGATCCCCCCATCTGAGCAGCTCCCTCTCCGACGGAACGGCCCAACAGACGCCACTCCATCGCGCTGCAGGCAAAAGGAACCGTGCGGGAGGAGATAGGAATTTGGTGACATTTTGCACTGGTTCTGACTACCCCACGTCAAATATAGCAATGCTTAAAAAAAGAGCAGGAGCTTTGCACAAGATTGTGAGGCTCAGCTTCGAGTTCCAGCTGGATTCAGAGCAGCCCATGATGTCTCGGTACATCGACAGCGAGGAGTCACATCGGAGCAGGATGCGGTTTGAGGTGTTAGCTCTGCACGTCATGGGACCTGAAAGATGGAAAACAAACTGTGTAAAACGTGTTTAATGATCCTCCTCGGTGCTCGGCAGGAGGCTCCGTACGCTTCCCCGAGGTGAGATGCTGAGTGCAGTTGCCTGCCATGGCTGGTCATCAGAAGCGGTCTTCGTTAAATCATCACAACGGGCCTCAGTAAGGAACTGGGTGGACAATCCAGCCAGTTGCAGAGTTCTCTTGGGCGAGGCAAGATGAAACGGAGAGAGCTTCCAACGGTCCTCGAGGAAGGCAGGAAAACACTGCCGGTGTCCAAGACCCAGCAGACTGCAGGGAAGACGACCCAACAGAGGCATGGCTGTGCCGAGCTCCAGCAGGTCCATCCCCCCGGCGGGGCATCGATCCAGCCGGCGGCCTCTCCTGCAGCGTTCCCAGCTACAGCTGGGCCCGCGGAACTCCGCTGCACTGGGATTTCATACCCGCTGTGAGCCAGCCAACTTTGCCATATTAGAGAGACATATTGCAAAAAAGACTGTAAGTAACTACATAAGGCCCAACCTGGGCGTGCGGTTTTACATTCTGCTGCGTCTGTTTAGGATCTTTTTTCAGACATGGATTGGTGGAACATTTTATTTCCTAACTGAAAGAGAGAAACAGACCACGAAACGCCAGGAAATGAACACGATTTTGAACCTCCAGAAGCAGATTCGGAGAATATCCTATTTTTACGCTCTCTCTCTCCATTTAATTCATCTGCTGTTCCCAACAAGACATGCCCCAGTTGAATGAAGTCTCCAATAATCACATAATAGGAGAAGTCATTTATTGTGAATCAGGCTCCTTCTCCGGCGATATAAATAGGCTGTGCTGTTCCACAGCCTTTTGTCGGTCGGGATTAATTAGCAATTGACCCTTGGTTGGGATTTCTTCACTACTTCTACATTTTTCATCTTATAGGGCTAAATGAGATCTTAACATCGCTCTGAGAAGCTATGCTTCCTAAGCAGCAGTTTAATTTATCCCTAGGCTACAGATCAGTAGCTTAAATTATCACTAGGTTACATATCAACAGTGAACAGTCAGGGTGGAACTGAGTTTATTATAAAGATGTTCTGTTAGAAGACACAGTATTACAGTGACTGAAACATGCTGTTAAATTTCCCGTTAATGCCCAATTCTGAAGATGAACACAGAGAACCACACTTTACATACTTTACATTTCGCTTTCTAATAAATAAGTTCAATAAATAGGGATTTTGCAGATCAAGAAGCTGTACGTGTGAACAGAAGCTGCTTTACAATGTTGTCAAAAAATAACTAAAGCTATTCTTGTTTGTTACCAATCACTGGAAATCAGTAAGTAAAATATAAATATTTTACTCTTACTATGAAGACCGGAGGAACGAAGATCTGTTAAAATCACCCTTAGGATTACATAGAACTTAATTTTGTACACTAAATTTAAAATTTAGAGCATGCTTTCATACCATTTTTAGCACACAATATTTTCAAATACATTTCTTAAAAATACGAGAAACGAGTAAGACTGCCCATGTAAGATTTCGTCTCTGCTCTGATCACTACCTCTTGTGTTACACAATATTGCAGTTTGGCTAATTTTGGACGACCTATCCTACATTTGGAGAAGATACATAATAAAGGGCCGGATTTAGTCTGTAGTATATTGCAACATCCTGTTAATACAGTAATTTATTTGTCACAGTATGAAAAAACTAATTCCCCCAATTATTTTTTTATATATATAAGATATATTTTCACTATCCACTTCAATAACTATTTTCTTGGGAAACAACTCTTACGTTCCCTCGAAAGACTGCCAGGACCAGAAACATTCTCGTACCAAACGAAAACGCAAGCAGCTCGAGCCACCGCAGCTCTACACGTCCGAAAGGCGCGCTCATTTTCGGCACACGCGTTTCTCACGTTTTACCCGTAAAGATCTCCAGCAAAGCCCCCAGCAGCGGCGGGCGAGCGACGCCGGCCAGCCTTGGGGAAGGGCGGCTCGGCCCCGTCCCGCGGCTCCTCCGGCTGACAAGGCGCCCCATTCCCTCCGCACGGAAGGCAGGATCGGACCGTCGGCCGCGCAGAACCAAGTCGCCTCCGCAGGCGCTGGCACGCCGACATCCGTCCGCGGGACGCGCCGCTGCGGGCACGTGCAGGGCGGGCGCTGGCACGCGCCGGATCCCAGAGAGACCGGCTCATCTGCCTGCCAGCGGCCGCGGGGTCAGTCCGCCCGGAAGCCAATCTGCCTTTAAGGGGGTCCAGGTTTTGAATGAACAACCATCGTAATCTGAGAGCATAATCATGCACACGTCGGCAAGCCGACCTTTTGTACGACACCGGCACTCTGAGAAGACTGAATCATAACTGCTACCGAGCTATCAAATAATTATCAACACGAGAAGCAGATGAAGAAATAATGAAACTATAAAGGTGAGACAACCGCATCGTGACCTTGATTTAAATACCTGTTTACAACGGCAAGTGAGCGAAAGGCTAGGTATGTGGACTGAGCCTCAGAAGAGAAGACACCGCTCTTTCTCATTTTTATTTCCTATTTTTAAAGAGAGGCCGATCGAGAACATTTTTGAAGGTGGGAGACTAAGCCATTAAAAGAGAAGCACGTGGATTGCTTTCTTCCTTTAGGGGATTTACTTCATTTTACTTTATCTGACACAAGTCAGAAAGAAATGAGAATATTGTCAGGAGGAGGAAAGCTGAACTTTGACACGTTATTTGCCATTAAAATTCTTCCACTTACTCTGCTAAGCTTTTTCTAAAATCAGAAAACGAGGCTTTACCCAAAACGAATTCGAGAGACTGCTAGATTTTCCTCACACACTTGTAGCACTACGGTGTCCCACTGCCTCAAAGCGGAGGATTTTTTCAAACCGTTCCCAAATCTTGCGCATTCGTTCACAAACTCGTATCTCCATTCTGTTTATACTCAGCCAGAATATTGAGAGTCATTTCCTCGCTTTTGGACTGCACGTTGTGCTCGCTTCTTCTGGACGATTTCCTGGTCGCCCTGGAAAGCCGCCTCCGAAAGGTATCACCTGCCAGAAAGTAAAGGATAGGGTCGACGCAGCTGTTGAGGCTGGCCAGACCCCTCGTCACTTGGTAAGTGGCATAAACCTTATCGTTGAAGGCACACATCTGTGGAGTCTGAAAATCCACCCTGGCTCTTAGATTTAAGGTCTTCATCACGTGGAAGGGAAGGTAAGACACAGCAAAGACCGTCAACACGATAATAACCAGGTAAATCGACTTTCTCCTGAGAGGAGAATTGTCCAAATCTTTGTAAATCAAAGCTTTCACAATTAGCCCATAGCAACCAAGGATCAGTATGAACGGGATGCAGAACATAAGCACTGTGGTGCACATGCTGTAAACGAAGTAACTTCTCAGGTAGTCATCGGTCGTTGTGTCGTAGCACGTCGTGGTTTTATTCCTCCTGATCCCCGTTCCCGAGTAGAAGAGTATGGGAGAAATCACGGCCACCACAACGACCCAGACCAGGGTGCTGATGTACACCGCGTTCTTCTTCTTCAGCCTCCCCAGGGACTTCAAGGGGTGCACCACTCCCGTGTACCTGTGCACGCTTATGCAAGTTAGAAACAAAATACTGCCGTACAGGTTCACGTGGAAGATGAACCTCTGCAGCTTGCACATGATATCTCCGAAGATCCAGTCTGTTTTATTGAAGTAGTAGAAGATGAGGGCAGGCAGAGTCAAGACGTACAGGAAATCAGCCAGCGCCAAGTTGAACATGTAAACTGAGATGCCGCTCCAAGGCCTCATGTGGAAGACGAACATCCAGATGGCCACGCTGTTGCCCAAAAACCCAGTGATGAAGACCAGAATGTAGACGGTGGGCAGGTAATAGAACTGGAAGCCAGTTTTGGTCAGGGAGCACTTGGTGGTGGCGTTTCCCACAGACCAGCCGCTGCTGGATAACAGATTGGGTTCAGTTCCATTCAAAGCAGCAGAGAAGAGGACTTCGGTCATGATCCTTCCACCAGAGTCACATAGGTCCGAGGCGAAGCAACAGTGTCTCTACAGGAACAGGAACGCATCTAAAAAAAAAAAAAAAAAGAAAAGAGCAAAGAAAACCTAACTGGAAGGTAAAACCCGCCCTGCTTTTCTCCAGAGGGTTTCCAAGCGGGCGTACGCTGCGGAGCATCTCCCACCCGCGCGGCTCGGCGGGGCGCGGGGCGCGGACCGTCCCCCCCGCAGCGCGCCGGGGGCCAGCGGGCACCTCGGCGGGTCGCTGCCCGCCGCCGGCGGCCCCTCTCCCGCGCCCGGGCACAGGGCAGGGCAGGCGGGCGGGGGCGAGAGCGGCGGCGGGCTGACCCGGCCCGGGGACGCGCCGGCGGGGACCGGGAAAGGGCGAGCGCCGCGAAGGGGCGGCGGGAGCGCGGCCGGCCGGGGAGCAGCCGCTCCGCCCGCGCTCCTCGGCGAGCCCCACCGCCCCGGCCGGCTCCGGTCCCGCCGCCGCCGCCGCTCCCCGCGGGTCCGCCCGCTCCCCTCAGCCCGCCCGGCCCCGCTCCCCGCGTCGCCCGCGGCCGCCGCCGCCGCCGCGCCCCAGCCCGGCTCCGAGCAGCGCCGGGGCCGCCCCCACCTGTCTCCCGCAGCGCCCGTCGCAGCCCGCGCTCGCCTCTCCGCGCCGCCCGCAGCGCCCGCCCGGCGGGGGGCGGCGTCCCGCCCGCAGCTGCCCCGGCCGAGCCGGCTCCCATGGCCGGGCAGGGCGCCGGGGGCAGCGGCTCTAGGGCACGGCGGGCGCGGGGCGCCCCTCCATGGCGGCGCCGCCGCCGCGGGGAGAGCGGCCGCAGCCCCTCTGCTGCGGGAGGCAGCGCGCCGGCCCCGGGCGGACTGCGGGCGGGCGGGACGAGGCGCCGACTCGGCCCAGGGGCGCGCCGCCCGCCCCCCGCACCGCCCCCGCAGGCGGGCGGTGCCGCCGCTCCCCGCCCGCGCCACATGGCGGGCGGAGCGGGCCGGGGGCTGCGGGGGTTTCGGCGGCCGGGGCCGCTGCCGCCTCGCCCGGGGCAGCGCCCCGCGACCCCCCGCCCGCACACAGCGCGCTCGGGGCTCGGGGAGGGGGCGCCGCCGCCCGCACCGGCCCCCGCGGAGCGGAGTGTGCCCACGCCGCAGCGGCCCTCGCCGGGACGGTCCGGCACAGCCGCGGGTGCCAGCGCTGGCCCCGGCCCGGCTGCGGCGTGCCCGGCCCTTGCGGGCAGCGGGGGGGGGAAGGAGGGCAGGGGGTCCCCTCCGGCCGTCCGCAGCGATGGAGGAGGGGGACCGTGCGCCCCGGCAGGCAGGGGGGTGCAGGCAGCAGGGTGCTGGGCGTGCTCCTCCTGAGCTGCTGCAAGCGGCTGAGCAACACTTTCCTGATTTTCCTTTCACTCAACCCTTTGAAATCTGCTCTGCAACCCGGTTTAAGCGACACGAACACGTTAATTGCTGTAAATGGAACAGCTGAGCAGAAATATGCTCTACTGACCTCTAATTAAGCGCTATACATTTGGCGCTTGAGTCAGAATATGATTATTATTTATTGTCTTAGCAAAACACAATCTGCTGGTTTCAGCCATTTCTTCCTTGTTCACATTTTAGCGAGGATGTGTGGTGAGTGAGACATGAGCTAGTCATATCTGCTCTCAGCGAAAAGCTGCCTTCTAGACGGAGGATTATTAGTACTTCATGAATATGTATTCATTTTTCAAACTTTTGAGTCTGTCTAAATTATAAAACTACTTTGTTGGGAAAGCTTAATTGGGAAATCAGCTGCATATTGTACCCCTGTAGGAATATGCAAGCGGATGCAGATGGAGCTGCCAGCCTGGCATCTCTTTTTGGGGCAAGTTACACAGGCTACAACTTTGAAGCAACGGCTCAAATTTTGTAAATATAAGACCCTTCCTTCTGGTGTATTAGGGGTTTTTTTCCTTTTTGTACTCACGCACTGAGTATTTACAACTTTGAAGATTCTGTTTAATTTTAATACAAATTAAATGTGAAGAGAAAGGAAAGTGAAAAATGAGACAAGAACAGCAACACCTGTAAAATCTGTGTTGCAAAGCAAGCCTGGTTTAGGAAACTGTTCAGTGGTGCCCTCTAGGATTTTGAAGTGCTAGGAAAAATGAATCCTTAGCCTCAGCGTTCCCACAAGAGAAAACACCCAACCCACAAACCAGACGTACAGTGAATACAGTATAATAATATCAGGCCCACCATGGATGAAAAAGCCATCTTGCTCCTCAGAGAATCAGCTGCATGGCCCAAAACCAGAGTCCGTTTTAATAAAGGACTATTGTGTAAAAAAAAAAAAAATTAAAAAACACAAAGTGATGCTATTAGCATATGAGAAGCCTTTTAGTTTATCTTTAGAATCACAGAATCATAGGATGGTTTGGGTTGGAAGGGACCTCAAAGATCATCCAGTTCCAGCCCCCCTGCCATGGGCAGGGACACCCTCCACTACACCAGGTTGCCCAAAGCCCCATCCAACCTGGCCTTGAACACTGCCAGGGATGGGGCAGCCACAGCTTCTCTGGGCAACCTGTGCCAGTGCCTCACCACCCTCAGAGGGAAGAATTTCTCCCTGAGATCTAATCAAAATCTTCCCTCTTTCAGTTTCATCTTTCCCTTTATAGTTCTTGTTTTATTAGTGATTTTCTCGCTCCCATTGCGAACACGTAGCTCCTCTTGGCAGCTTCCCTGAATTCCCTGTTTTGAGCACGTTTTGAGCCATACCGACGCGGCGCCAGATAGCATCAGTAAATATGCACTATGAACTACCGCCTGCTTTCCTGTTACCTGAGCAGCGCCGTAAATCCCAACCGTGGAGATGAAAGGTCGGAGCAGTAACTCGGGGAGCCCACAGCTGCCCGGGGAAGGAGCATGTTTCAGGTGCAGGGTCCGGCCGCGGGGGCTTCTCAGCTTCCGCTGGAAAAGGGCTCGTGAGCGCAGCTACGGACAGGGCTGCGGTTCGTTGATGGGGGCTTGGAGAAGTAGGAGACCACCAGCACAGGCGTTAGTGGGAGTGGGCAGGACGCGGCGGCGCATGCCGGGTTTGCCCAGGCACCGTGGCCGCGTTCACACCGGCCTCAGGCTTAACGCCGACATGATGGTGGTGAGGACAGCAGAGACAGCACCTGATCTGGCATGAAGCTGCGGCTCCGTAGGGAGGTGACACCTTGCCTGGCATAACGTTCTGGTGGGACTAGTACGCGGCTGAAGGTTGAATACAAATGTATAAATACAAATGTATAAATGCCCAGTAGCAGAAGCAAATCTGTCCCAAACCCATGCTTCACGTCCTTCAGCTGCGGCACTGCTGATCCGTTACTAAAGACTCCGAGCTCGGCTTTATAATCTGCTCTGAGAAACTTCAGTTTATTTGGTGTGCTGTGCCGGAGCAGGATTTGCCACGATACCTGGCTCATCCCTGCAACTTTTTTCAGAGTGTCATCTCATAATTGAATGGCTTTTTGGAAAGGTGGGCACCCGAGGCAGACACTGTTGTGACCGCGTTGCTCACGTTGATGACAAGCATCAGGCCAGCACGTTCTGATGATGGCCGTCGAGGTGTAACATCACACTCGTGCGTCGTCTCCCGGCTTCTCCTGGGGAAGATCCTCTACCATGAGAAGATCAGGTGCTACCACACACTGCCAACGGCAGCATCTCTCCAGAACTGCCC
This sequence comes from Tauraco erythrolophus, assembly GCF_009769465.1. NCBI lineage: Eukaryota > Metazoa > Chordata > Aves > Musophagiformes > Musophagidae > Tauraco > Tauraco erythrolophus. The sequence continues at coordinate 29,461,307 of NC_141475.1, forward strand.
TCACCTTTCCTCATGAGTGGAAAAGAATGTTTCCCTTTTTTAGGCACATTTTCTAAATCCCTGGCATTCTTGCCTCCTTTCGACTCCTGCCTCGCATACCTCACTTCATCCAGCCATCCCTTTTCCTTTTTTATACCCCAGTTACTGCGGCTGCTCAATATCCACCCTCTCCCTGGCCTTGCAAGCCTCCTCTGATATCTCTGCCTACCCTATGCTTCCCCTCTCGGTACACCCTGGGCTCAGCCGGGCGCTGCTGATGCAGAGCGGAGGGGGTGCCAGTGGAGGGACCCTCGCTCCCGCCTGCCTTAGTGGCCCTTTGGACCCACCGAGGAAACCACCTGCCCGCAGCAGCCGGGCACAGGCAGCCTGTGCCATGCAAGCAGCTACATCCCTGCAGCTCCACGGGCAGCCCGCAGACCCCTGGAGATGGAGATCACACATGCTGGTTTTAAGTTTGCCCGTTCTGACTGCAGTGCTTCAGCTGCTCAAGGTCCAAGTGCTTCCATGGGTAAAGAACGAGGCATATTTTTTAGCAGCCGTACTGTGACATGCCTTCATACACAGCCAGCAAATTAGTGTCTTCCTGCTCGTTCCACTGATCTGTTCTTATTTTGGACCACAACCATAAAGCATGTTGCATTAGCACCTTCTCCTCCATAGCTCCAGCATATGCCTTGTAGCTGAACGGGCTTCTGGTATAGCTGAAACTGAATTCTTTCCAGCTTTGCCTCTTAATGCACTTTCTGCAAAATCTGGGATTTTATACCACTGATTTCCATTAAACCGAATGTTTTGTTCTGTTAACAGCTGATTTAGCTAACTCAGACGGATGATAAATCCCTAACGAGAAAAGAAAGTGTACTCGAGAGCAAATGGAATTTCCCAGTCAGTCCAATTAGCGCTGAACTATCGCGGTGTGTGGGTGTGCAAAGGGAACGGTCTGGACATAAATCCAGCTGTTTCTACCTGTTGGTTTTGGTTATCGAGAAGCCTTAGATGCAGATTTCAGTATTTCAAAGGGTGCTGATATGAACAATGGGCCTAAACCGGCCGCAGACAGAGAGGTTGGTAGACAGGACCCCCGTAAATCATCATCACAATATAGATATATATATATTGACTCACACACGCACACGTATGTCAGGCCCTTCATGTCTCACCTGGGACTCCCGTGGGAAGGGGTGAGCAGAGGCCTCGGCGGCTGAGCTGCTCTCCACTCCCTGCTGCAGGACATCCTACCTGCTGCGAAAACGCCTATTTCACACGTTACCTGAATTGGCTTGTGACCTACCTATTGGCTCCCGGTGAGCCTCATTCCCCTTCCCGTTACGGACCTCTGTAGGTCAAATAATGCTCTGTCACTCTCTGTTTTCCTTCTCCAGTCTCTGCGGTTTCATAACTTCCTTTTTCAGCTGTCACAGAAGACAGCATCTCTTCCCAGCACCCCTTACAGGGCGTGCAGACCTTCCACGGTGAGCCTGAAATACTGAGTTATTTTATTTTAAAATACCACTGTGTACAATACACCTTTGAAGCTGGATGAGGTCCCTCGGCTGGACTTCCAACAGTCACCTGCACATAGGTGAGAACTGAGGATATTCTGGTTCGAAGGATTCGAGCAAACACTTTTTTGTACAACAAAAGCAAAGCTCATCCTTGTGCATCTAAAAATACTTAAAAATATATAATAGACTGTTAGCAAAGGCTATTTACCCCAGGTTTTGTTTCCTTCCAGCCTCAGCTTCACACGCTGAAATGCCCAGGTTTGGCCTCGACTTGTGAGTAAATGTGGTTGGGAGGTTTGAGGGTGAGCAGACGGGTATGTGGAAAGTTGCTTTTGTGCAACAAGCAATTTCTGTCACCTTCTTGCAAGAACTCGCGGCCCGTCGCAACTGAGGCGGGAGGCTGGACGCTGGCAAGGAAACCATGTGCAAGACAGAAACATCCGTAACAGTAAAAATCAGGAAGGTGTGCAAAACTTCCCACGGGAGATGCCCAGTATTCCCTTTTCCCACTTCCAAGGGCTGACGGGTGGGTTTCTGGTCTGCGGCTCGGCACCAGCCCCAGGGACCCTGCTGAGCAGGGCACGGCGCGAGCCCCTCGGCTGCACTAAAGGAGTGCGTGTCTCCCCGGGAAGCTGGGAGGGGGGTGGCGGGAGGTGCAGGGAGCAGAAGACCCCCACCCCAGCACGGTGGCCCTGGCACACCACCCCGCTGCAGCACTCCAGCGAGCCTGGCATGGCATGGGACCCACTCACCGCTGCAAGCCTTGGCTGCCTCTGCCTTTCCTCGGAAAAGAAACTTGGGAAATGACAGTTCAAGAGCTGAGAAAAACGAGATGTGCCACTGGTGGAAAGCAAGTCTCGACTGAGTTCCCAGCCTGCTCACAAAAGCCGCCAGCAGAATACGTGCCCGGAGCTCCGCCGGTGCCGCTGCCCGCGGAGTCTCTGCTCCGCCAAAGCCTCGCGCTCTCCTGCTCACCATCCCTGCAGAGCAGAAGCTGCCATCCTTACTGCTGCTCCTGGAGATGTCACCCTGCTCTTCAGGGGCTGAAAGATCTCGCTGTGCCGCGGTCCTCAAGGAGACCCCCGGTGCCTGTGTCTCGGCGGGGGAAGCCGCTGCCCCCCACCGCGGTGCGAGAGCAGCCCGCGCCTCTCTGCGTTTTTACTGCCGGAGCTGACATTTTGCTGTCTTGAAAACAAAAGCTGTTCACGGGCTAATTGAATAGATCCGCACACGGCAAAATCGTGAGCCCGAGGAGTGACAGAGGCCCAACAGGGTGTGAACTCTGGAAGACAGAAGGACACAGTGTTGTGCATGCAAAACTTAACAGTTTTATCATCAAGAGTGGGTGATGCGGTGCGTGGGTAACGTGGGTGCACTCCATCCATAAGGGCCTGGTGAGTCTCCGGTACGACTGCCATGTATTCCCACAGGGATGAATACCAGACGTCTTGTCTTCTCCCTCTTTGCCTTTATTAATATTAAAACCCAACAAGAATAACAAAAGTGCTGTTTCAGGGTGCCTTCCGTATTTCAGAATATGCAAATGGTTTCTGATCAGCGCTGCCGCTGCGATGCCCCGGTGGTACCAGCACAGCAATAGAGTTAATGGAGGTGACTTATTAATCCTGGTGGAGCAACTACACTTCCAGAGCCTAAAGATAACGCAGAACACTGGAAAACTTGTTCTAATTACAGCAGGGAGCACCTTGCCTCCTTCCTATATCGCCATTTTAAATTGAAATTACTATTCTCAGTAGAAAAGATCTTTTGTTCAGCTACCAGCCAAAAAAACCTATTCTACTGAGAAGGTTTAATAGCGCGTTAATACTCACATTACACGGTTTCCTCAAATGGCCAAGAAGACAAATGGTCAGGAAACGGTGAAGACGGCATACCAAGGGAGCCAAAATTAAGTTTTTCAATTAAGTACGTACTACCTAATGGACCAAGGGGAATGAACACCGCACTCCCTCCCAGGAGCTCTAACTGGAGCACTCCACTGGAGCATCCCACGCCCGTACCTCGGTGGGGTACAGGGACATGTTTTCTGGGTGTCTCCACCCAGCTGGTGGGGGGCCCCGCGGGTGCCTGGTGCCTCCCCCAGCCCTGCCTGGCTCCTCTTGTCCCCCTAAAGCCTTTGGCACCCCCGGAGCCACGCTGCCACTGCAGCAAAGCCGGATTTCCCCAGACGGCCGAGGACACGACAGCAGCACCACGTCTCGCCCTACGCTGTTTCCAGACCCAACTCTGATTTTCGCTGGCGCTGGCTCGCGCCGCGACGTCCCGTCGTGTGCGTCTGCGTCACAGGTGGGCTGTTTTTTTCAGCCCTCTCTCTGTCCTTGTCTCTGTTTCCTGGACCAAAGTTAGTCGCAGGGAAGGCGGGTGGGTTTTCCCAGCCTGGCGAGGACGCGGGGGTCGGATGGAGCGGAGGGAGCTGGCGCTGGGGGAGCCGCGTGGCACCGCTCGTGCGCAGCCCGGCTGCTGCGGGGAGGTTTCGGGGGGCTGCAAAAGCATCGTTAACTCTGCGCCCGGCGTTAGCGATCCCCGCGGCGATCTCGTCTGAGGTGGTGGAGGTGGGTGCGAGAGGCACCGTTCCTCAGGGCAGCTCTTCGGGAGTCGGGAGGTTGGCATACGTCCTCCCTCCTCGCCTCCCGGACAGGTCTCGGCTCTGTCTTACGGATGGCTTACAGGTGCGGTGAGGCACCCCGACCCACAGCAGGGGTTTGGTCACCAGCAAGGTGGACCCCGGCTTCGTGGTGGTTTGCAGGGAAATCACTCGACTGCACTTCCTGAGCTCACGAGGCTGAGGGGGGAGCGATCCTGCTGCGGGCCCAGCGGGTGCAGCTGGAGGCAGCATCCAGTTCTGGAACAGAGGAAGTCAAATATTAGTTGGAAAATACCTGCAATTGCATCACCGGCAAATCATATCGATGGTAAACATTGCCTGCTAGCATTTAGCAGATGTTAGAAAATATGGTAGCATTGATTTTCAATTAAATTTCCCTTTCAATATTTCTTTATAAAAGCGTTTAAATGTAGGCAAAGTTGTTTCTTGATGTTTTAATACAGTATTTGATCAGGTCATCTATTAGGTTGATTTTGTCAGCACTAAAATTATGGGAAAGCTAGAATCAGACAATGTTTTCAGGTGCTAAACTTTCCTACTGTGTAGGAAGCACTGGAAAGAAGATGTTAAAACTGATGTGCAACAGTTTTTTAAAAGCTGAGGGTAAGAAATGAGAGACCAGCAATGTGGCAGTAGGTGAAAGCCTGGCACGTTGCCTTCCTCTGGACTGGAGGTAGCAACAACCCCTGTTTAAAAGTTGTGGAGGTGACCTCTTGCTGCTGGTAGCAAAACCCTCTTACTGAAGCCCTTCTGATCTTTTATCTTTCTGCTTTTCTTTATCCTGTACCCACGTTTCCTTTCCCGATCGGTTCCGCACGAGTCGATGCAGATAAAAGGAGGAACATGCCATATACCCACGCACGGTATTATACTTCCTGCAGAAATCTCACCCTGTGCTATTATCCTGATGGAGCTCAAGGGGGTGACTCATCATTTTCCGTACAGCGGCATCGCGCCTGCCACGGCGCGGAGCACCCCGCGGCTCCCCGGGCACCCAGCTGGAACTGCTCACCAGCCCTGTCCTGTCCCATGGGAGCTGCTGGGTTGGCTGCAGCGGTGCTGCCAGTGTCCATTCCCCGAGGAGTGCCGTGCCACGGGCGAACACCATCCCTGCAGCTGCCAGCAGCCGTGCAGCTGCTCCCCTGGTGCCGCTGCACCATGACCGGCACCTCCTGCCTGCCCCTGGATGGAACTGACACCCCTTATTCACTGGAGAACAGGTAACTTCAAAATCCTGTTGGGTTGTGAGTTCCACGTGGGTAAAAATAAACATCCACATACCCTTTTGCTGTGCTTTGCAGCAGCGGCTGCGTGCTTATGCATTCACACACGGAAATATCGAATATCTAACCCTGGAACTGCATCCTCAAAGACTGTTTGGGTGACTTGATGTTATTCACCAGGCCCCTGCTAATGGCACAGGCTCTGATTAACTGTGGGCCGCGTTAGCGTTGGGATGTCTTAGTTGTTCTTGAATTCGAGGGTCCAAAGCGACCAGTAACGATCAGTCAATGGTTTTTCTAATGGATCCTAAGGATCCTTTGGCACAGGTCATACAACAAGAATAAATTAAGGCGCAATCATAGAATCATGAATGGTTTGGGTTGGAAGGGACCTCAAAGATCATCCAGTTCCAACCCCCCTGCCATGGGCAGGGACACCCTCCACTACACCAGGTTGCCCAAAGCCCCATCCAACCTGGCCTTGAACACTTCCAGGGATGGGGCAGCCACAGCTTCTCTGGGCAACCTGTGCCAGTGCCTCACCACCCTCAGAGGGAAGAATTTCTCCCTTAGATCTCACCGCAATCCTCGCCTGAGTACCACTGCTGATGATGAAACCCCAGTGGCCCTGGGGGGTGGTGGTCCCCCTTGCCCTGCCTGCCCGTGGCACCAGCCCTGCCCATCCCCTCCTCCCGGCACAGATCAGGGCCATTTCGCAACCTGCCTTCCCTCACATTCCTGCACGCAGGGTTTAATCTGGGGAAGGAAGGGCCTCGAAAATATGGAAACGGAAACTGAATTATTCAGTTTAGTGCTGCCACATAATGAATCCCAGATTTTTAGCTGTCCTGATGTCAACACTCTATTTTATTTTATTTTGGGAATATCTGAAAAATACAGTAATGACAAAAAAGTGACAGGAGTTCAAATTAATGTTAGAAGTCCCTTTTTTTTTGGGCTGTCTTCTGATGGGTTTGGAGCTGGTGGGGTAGGAGCACCCTGAACAATCCCTCTGCACTGATGCCTCCGCAGCCAGACCCTTCCCTTCCCTTCCTCCTCCAGCTCTTGCTCCCTTTCTCATCATCCCACAGCTCTTCCTCTCCAGGGGCCGCTCTGGCCTCCTTCCTCCCGGAGCCATTCCTCCTGGGAGCTGCTGCGGGGCTGGCAGTCCCCTCTCCTTGCTGGGTGCCCACAGGTGCTGGCTGCCCTGCGGCCGGGCTGAAGCCGAGCGCGGTGCGTGGACCGTTCCCTGGCCGCCCCTCGGACCACCCGGGCATCCCTCGGTTTGCCATAACTCCGTGAAACTTCAACGCACATTCGACAGCTCAAGGTGAAGTTCGACAGCTCCCACTGGCAGCTAGGGAGGAGGTGATGCTAAGGAATAAACAGATACGTCAGTACCTGAAATAATAAAGCTTAATGAAGAGTTAATCATGTAGCAAACCGAAATGCCAGCTCAGCTCTTACTGGGAACAAATACCCTGGCAATCATTACTAAGGCCGTTCCTAATTTATTGTGCAGTTGCTGAAGCAACAGCTCCAGTTTCAGCTGCAGAAGCCGAAGCACCGCAGCACTGGTGGGCAGCGGCACGGCTGCAGGGACTCTGCTGTCCCCAGGTCCCACCTCCTTAAATTCCAAATACAGAGAGACTCACCTGGTTTGTATCCGAGTCATTATAAAAAAAAATACGATGGGAATGTTGACTGTAGAAAAACCATAAACCCCATAAATATAAACCTATTCTGCGATGTTGTAAAGCAGAGATAGCACATGCTCAGGTGACAGTGTACGTGGGCACAAGGCAGGAACGCTCCCAAGGAGCAGACCTGGGGAAGTCCTGGCTAAACCAGGCGAGCTTCCACTTTCCCTCAGGAAACCCAGTGCCAGTTTCAGAGCAGCTGGTGAGTGTTGGGACGACTCGGTACGATGCCGTTACGGACTGCATCGGTACCGCTCAGCTGTGGCTGCTGTCCCTGCAAACGGCTCATCCCATCAGAACCCCCCTGTTCTCAGGGAATCACGTCGGGATCAGGTCTCATTATATCTGATACATTTGCGCTTCCATTCCTTACGTCCCTGATTTTGTCTCCTGTTTTGTACCATACAAATCACTTTTCTGATGCATCACCCACCGTGTGCTGCCATTCTGCACGGTAATTCCCTCCCAACACTGCCCAGGTGGGTACCGAGCCATGCCCCCGCTGCCCGCTGCTGTTGGCTCTTTCCCAGACAAACCCGGCACAGAGATAAACGAGGCATGGAGCCATCCGAACCGCCAGCGCTCCTCGGAAACGGCTCAGCCAAACCAAACAGACCCTCCTTTCCCGCAGCTGAATTTTACGCTCTCTCCCTCTGTTAGTATTTGGCTTTTTTGCCCAGAAATCAAGTCAGCTCACCCAGGGCATGCTGCACCTGCTGACAGCTGGCAGTGCCCACGGTGCCGTGCCGTGGGGCTGTGCCTGCCCACTACAGCAGCAGGACCCTCTGCTCCCCAGGCCCAGGCACAGCGGGTGGCTGCTGCCCGCTGTGGGCACATCTTTCCCTCCCGCTTTTCAGCCTCTGCTCGCACCACGCTAATGCTTTCCATCCCCTTAATGATTGTTTATTGAGCTCTTAAGGGATTAACCTGGGGCTTTTCAAATGGGAGCTTCAGGAGGTTATTTCAGGAGCCTAGTGTAAAAACGTAATGGAAAAAAAAAAAAATCACTGGCATAGATAATCTTTTTTATAATCTCTAGAATTTACCTAAAACAACCCACCAAAAAGGAAAAATATCTCTGTTAATGTTCAAACACGAGTGAGTATGGTCGTTGTTGTATGAACCTTTTAAAGCCAGTAATGCCTGATTTTAATGTCTGGTACTCAATGGGGGGCAAGACCAGCACCGACTTCACCCTGTGGCAAACTTGTGTGTAGAAAGGCCCGAAGTCCTCTGTGAGCTTCTGTTTGCCACTTTGATTTCTAACATAAGTAAAATCAAGAGCGATTATAAACGGGGGCAGGTAGAAAAGCTGCACCCCCAGAACAGCAGGGATGTCTCAGAAAAGGATCAATGGATCAATACCAAATCACGCTGCTATTTACTATGAGGTTTCTTAAGAGACACCTGCCCTTCACGCCCAGGACCAGCATCATCGCGCGGAGCTGGCTGGGAAGCACTGGTGTGGCAGCTGCGGTGGATCCCATGGGATGGATCCCATGCAATCAACTGTCACTTTGCAAAAACCGTTCCTTAGAATGCCCTTTAAGAGCTCCTTAAAGACTCATTTTGTGCAGTGCTGCGATGGGCAGTGTGACGTTCAGCCCAGTGGCCTGAGTCCAATTCACTCCCGGAACGGCACCAAGGCGGAACTCGCAGCTCTGCCCGTCGCGGTGAACCAGCGGACACCGCGCGGCCCCGGCTTCACCTGCACCACCCCTTCATCTAATTCACCCAACGACACAGAACTCCGCTTTAACACGTGTCTTATCCAATGTGCTTCAGTTCTCACCACGTCTGTCAGTTCTGTTCTACCATTTGTCCACCTTGATGGTTATTTCACCCTGATCTGCTTCAGCCTCTTTCCGTACTGGCTGTGAGAGAGGGGAGCGGGCAGAAGGGAGCGGGCAGAGGGGAGCGGGCAGAGGGGATGTGTTGCCAGCAGCTGAGCCTCCGTAGGGACCCGGGACCACCCCAGTATCCTTCCTGGGCATCGGTCCCGCCACCTGCTCAGGCTGTTTCTGCTCCCGGGAGGATGCATCCAGCTGCCTTGGCTAGGGAAGGGGCAGGGATGGGCTTTCCCTGCTCTCGGGGCATCGCTGACTGGGCACAGGCACCCCGAAGTGCTAGGAGCTGCCTGCCTTCTCCTTTCTCTACCCCTGACCTTTAAGAAATGGCATCACCACACGCAATAATTAATATTTTAAATCTTGATTTGACACAGTTGTAAACGTCAAGGAAAGGGCAGGTCCGTTCCCTAAGACTCCGCATGGTTTTACGGGAAGCGAGATGGGACTGTGGGCAGTAAATACAAAGCGCTGCAGACTTGGAGTGCCCTTTTATGTGCTATCCCATTACTGCGCAACCACGGAGTGATCTACTGAATTCCCAATTGTGGGAGAGGGAACGGCAGTGGGATACCTCTGGTGATTGCTCCACTTTCTACGAGACAGCCTGGGCATTGCTACCGGCCAGTTTCCCCCTTATCTCTAGGTGGGAAGGGACACGGGGACAAAGAGGGGAGGGCAGAGCCCCAGCCCAGTGCGTCTGCAGCCCGCTCGGACTTTGGGAGGCAGCTTAACTGGATGCTCAGGGATGGAGGAGCTCTCGAGGAACAGAGAGCAGGCCTTGGTCTCCCACGGCGTTTGCGCTGTGCCCGGCAGGAAGGCACCCTCCGTGCTGTCTTGATGGAAATAAATACGCCCCTGGTACAGGTGCTAACGAGGCTTCGTGCGTTTGGCGAAGGCGGCTGCCGCAGGAACCCTGCCAAATCCCACCGGGCCCGGCTGCAGCAGAGCAAACAGCAGCCAGGGCAAAGGCTTAGTGCTTTGGTAACGTAATGAGAGAAAAGGGATCACCCTGCCAAGCTTACCGGCCAAATAATGAGATTGAATCTCTGAAGTCATGATTTTGTGGTTAAGTGAATAGAACTAATTCGATGTAAACTGATGGGTCTAATTATTAGACCCATTTATAGAAAAAAAAAATCAGGGAGCAGGTGTCCAGCAGCCCTCTCGCCTTCGGATCGGGCAGGAGAGCGCTTAATTGCCCTCCCTTGCACCCGGCACGCGCCTCGGGATGCCGCGCTGATGCCAAAATCTGCTGCGGGGAAGAGGCTTCACTGCCAGGAGACCAAAAGAAAGACCCCCATGTGTGTGTGGGGGTGCCAGGGAGGGTGTGGGGTCCCCCCCCCCGCACCCTCCACACCCACCCTGCACCCCTCCACGCACAGGGGTCTTTCCCCAGCTCTCCCCCGAGCTCCTGCCCACCTGCCCTGCTGCTGCACGGACCCCGCGTGCCAGGTCCCAAATCGACACGTTTCAACTTCATCTCCTCGCGGTGCTTTTCTCCAGTGGCTAAAATCGGATTTTTTTTTAAATTATTGGGTTTTTTTTTAGCACTGGTTAATGTTAAAGTGCATCTCCTTATGGGTGGCTTAAAAAAAAAAGGCAGAGGCTTTGAAGGGGGGAACACTGGACTGCGCCGAGCCATGTAATTTGATTTCTGTTATCTTGCTTAAATTGATGGTGGGTTTTAAAAGGCTGTTTCAAATCAGGACAAGAATCACTGGCAACGTTAACTGTGCCACTTAGAGTAAATAGGCTTTCGCAGAGAAATGTAAAAATAAATCTGCTGTTCTTCTAGCGGCCCCACTGATCGCTTCGCAATGAAAGCAGGCAGATAAATCCCCTTTCAGTGAAAACACAGAAAAATGACAGGCTCGTGGCTATTTACTTTAGGTTTTGAAATGAAATTACGGCAATTATTTTGCTCTTCAGAACACGAAGCGCAGAATTAATAGAATTCGCAGAAGATGAATATTCAATTATCCAGGTTTAGAGGTGGTGTTTTTTTTTGTGGCTGGTGCTGAAGCAATAAACAAACATTCCTTGAGAGCGCCGGCTCCAGCAGCGCTGCCAGCCGGCACATCTCCGCTCGGCAGCGGGGCTCGGAGCAGTGCGGAGCCCCGGGGCCAGGGCCCCCTGCCCACCCACCCAGCCCAGGGGTGCCAGTGTGGGGACAGGCAGCAGTGGGGAAAGGGCCGAATGGGTTTTGGGGGGAGCGCGGCGGAGGCTGGGGGGCAGCTTGTTCCCAAAAGGTCGTGGCCAAAGAGTTGAAGAGTTTGTGATCAAAACCCGCTGCTGTTCGCTGAGAGGTTTTCCCAGGACGGGCAGAGCGCGGGTACGTGACCGGCGTTACCGGCAGCACCCAAAGCACCAGAAACTGCTTAGATGGGACGTTTAGACGGCGGGGCCCGGCCAACGGCTCCGTACGCTCGGCGCGGCTCAAACCCGAGGTATCTTTGCCGTGGAGCGCTGCCACGAGCGATCCTTCTCGCCAACGTCAGCGGCCGGAGGGAGCTGCCGGCCAGACGCCGGCTCTGCCCTGGTCCTTCCCGTGCGCAGCGGCGGGGCTGCAGCCACGGGGCAACACGCGCACGGCAGCTGATGCCACCGGCGTGTCACAAGCCCACTGCCACCAAACGACGCGTTTGCGTTCCACAGACTGAGGCTTCAGAAATCACAGCTTAAATGAGAAATAGTTGCAACGACAAACTGCCTCTCAAACCAAAGCCAAGTGGTGGCCGTGCCTCGGCTCCCGGCACACCGCCGCCCGCGGGGATGGCCGCCTGTCTCCATGCACAAGGACAAGACCAGCATCCCCAGTGCTGATGCTGGTAGAAGCTGAGGAGTCCCATGGGTGTCTTCGGCTGTCACCGGGATCTAATGATGGCAAGTGCTGCCCCGGGGGTCCTGCCCCTGCCCCTGCACAGGGCCAGTGGCTTTGCCCCGGAGCGGGACCATGGGCCCTGCCCACCCTGCCCTGCAGCCCCACAGCATCTCTGCTTAAGGAGCATTAAGGGCAAGAGTTACTTTTCCAGTTCACAGCTATACATTAGAAAACACACAGGTGAAGATTTTTGGAAGTATTTTTCCACTCATAATGGCAAGGCCATCTTTCTGGTTTTGTTTTTGAAAGCAACGAACTACCATATGGCAGTTATTAAAAGAAATGGATGGGGAAAAATGAACTTTGAAACAGTGAAATGCATCGAAACTGGCTTATTCTAGTGCTTGCAGGAAAGCAGGTCCGTCAGCAGCCGCGGCCGGGAGCACCCGCCTGCCTTTTGCCCCCGCGGCCGCACAGGTCTCCGACACCTCTGTGTGTGCCCAGACGTAGGAAGCAAGCACGGAGCCAGGCAATGACGGCTCCAGCTTCCTGCACCAGAGCCAGGAAAACACCTTTCCTGCAGAAATCAAACCTATGGAAGTGTGTTTCCGACCCGAAGCTCTGACCGTAGGTGCGGGGCAGTGCTCCGTCCCCTCGCCCAGGGTGTCCTTCCCCTCCGCGCCCCGTGTCCCGGCTACTCCGGCGCACATCGCTCCGCGATGCCCCTCGTGCACGAGCAGAGGGTTTCTCCAGGGGGAATTAGATCTCCCAAAGGAGACAGGGCAAACCCACACCACCACCATCTGCATCCCACCTGGCACAGCCTCTCCAGTGCCCTCCAAACCAGCTGGCCACTGCCAAAGCTCTGCGGGCACCACTGCTGACGGGGACACCCCGGAGCCACCTCCGAGGCCGCGGGGATCTGCTCTGGGACTGGTTCTGCCCTTTCCACTGTTTAAATTTAAAGTGTTAGAGAAGATTTTCTCCTATTTCCCCATTATAGGGTATTTCTGGAAGGTGCCTTGCCGAAGGAGGCATCAGAAGAGCACAAGCCAACGTGTTTACAGCTTCACGTTTAGATTTGAAAATGTGTTTTATAAACTGACGGCTGTATATTTTCAAACCTTTCCAAAGCGCTTGTTTTTCTTTGTGTAGCTTCTGCTTCATTATTCTAATTTAATAAAACCATAGCTAAGGCAGAGCGCCGACTCTTTCTGGCTAATGACAGACTTTGATTTGTTTGTACTTCTTGTTATGGATTTTTCCTAATTACAAGCATTTTTCAGAGGCAGTTGAAAAAATAAACGAGCAGCTGGTTTGAATGTGCAACCTATTATTGTATTTCCTAGAGCTGTGGAAAAAGTGTCACATTCACAGTAGGACAGTTTTCAACAGAGGAGGGCTGAGAAGGCATTTTCCCGTTGGGAGCCCACCTCACCTCCCTTCCCCTAGTGTTACTGCCAAAAAAAGCTAATTTTTCAGCCTTTCTGGTATCCCTGGAGGTACCCACCCAGCTTGAGGTGTGATGTGTGGGCTCTCCCTGGGACCCTCCCCAGGGCAGCGGGGCAGGGAGGAAGAGGAGCAGCATCCCCGAGGGCAACGATGCTCAGTAAGGGGAAGACGGGTCTCCAGAGCCTGGATGAGCACACAAGGGACAGCAAACGTAGCAGTAGCCTCGCTTGGAAGATGCTTTTCAAAGCGAAGAAAACCAGCCAAGACACAGGGGCACCAACCCTGGAGCCCAGACCGAGAAACGCAGCCAGAGCCGCCCCAGCACCCATCCAGCTCCCACCTTCTTACAGCACAAAGAACATTTTGGCAGCTCACGCTCCTGTCAGGCCACCGGCACCGTTGATGGTGGCTGTGGTGCTCCAGCCCCTGCCCAGTCATGCTCCCCACGGGCACCAGCCGCACAGGACCCCGCTCCCAGCCGGACCAAAGCGCAGCACAAGACACCGTGGGGCAGGGGCTGCAGAAACCAGCCCACCAAACAAAACCCCCTTCACACCAGCCTCAGAGTTGGGCACGGGATGACCCAGTTCAGACGTATCAATACAACACCTTCCCATTAAACACCAACGGGAGTATCTCCAGAGGTACAGATAGACCTTTTTTTGTTCCAAGCAGATGATGTTATTTACTGCACTAACTTACATATTTCAAAGTCATATACAAGCTCTTGCAATCAGCGAGTGAGTTTCTGGTGGTGGGCAGGACGATGGCGAACAGACGGCCCCGCTGCCGCCAGCCCCAGTTTTGGCCACCGCTCGTCATGCCGCTCGTTAGAGATCACACACGCGTTATAAAACCCTATTGCTAAACGCCCGGTTCACTCATCCAAGTCAAAGTCCCTGCATGTTTGATTCGTTCTCCGAACAAAGACTGATTTTCCTATGAAAACAAACCACTGCATGCTTCTCCTCACCCCTTAGGCAAGAGGACTTCTGGAGGTGGTTTTGCTGGGTTTTTTCCCTTAAAGATAGCATGCTTTATTGGAGAAACCATCTTAAGACTTGAATCAAAAGAAAAACTCCGGAGGAAACTGTGTTCTTTTCTAGGGCAAATTTGGACAAAGTCGTGTTTAAATCCAACAGTCCCCGTTCTCCCTTGGCAACGTGTCGCAGAAGGGCTACAACTCCGGAAAAGCCGGCCAACGCTACGCAAGGCTGCCTCTCGGCTGCCCTCATTTTTGCAAAGCAGCAAAGAAATGCAGCAACACGGTCGCTGCGATGGCACTGCCATTGGAATCCCTCTGCTAACTCCCCGGTGCCGCTGCCCGCTGCAGCAAGGTGCGTTAGGTAGCCAACACCCAGGCACCACGGAGCAGGGAATGTGCTGAGCACGACACAGAGGAACCGGCCAGCCTTGCACACATGCATACAGCTGCGAGTCACCTATAGATTCAGAGCAAAACCCCCACCCGTCCATCCCTCCGGATGCCCACCGTCGAGGAGCCACTCCACACATCCCTGCTGAAGCATCTCGGAAGCGCTGTCGGGTGGCACCGGGCTTCCCTCCCCGCGTCCGGGGGCTGACCAAGTCATGAGCCGTTACACCCGAGCGACGCGGCACTCCTGCTGCTACCTGGTTGCTCACTTATGGGACCGCGGCGCAGTGCCAGGGTGCCCCGAGAGCACCAGCTGGGGCGGCTCGCCCACGCTGCCCGAGTCGGCGGGGAAAGGGCAGCAGCGGGCAGGGAGCGCAGACCCCCCGGCGGGGAACACGCTCCACTGCGGGAAGCACAAACGGCTTCTCCAGCCTTCTGCATCGACATGGTGGTTCAAACTGGCACTTTCTGGTTGCGATAAAGCTGCAGGGCCTTTCCGTGAGCACACACGTGCCAGCGGGCGGCGGCGGGAGGGACAAGTGCAGGAGAAGCCTGCTCGGTGCAGGTGAGGACGGGCTGTGGCTTCGGGGCGACGCGGCGCCCGCAGACATGAGGTCAGGGGCGTGGGTAACAGCAGCACCCCTGGGGCTGGCACCACAGGCTCACCAGCTGCCCCGTGGCGTGGCCCTGGCACAGAATGGCCGGTCCTGGTGGGAGGGAGGTCAGTGCCCGGGAGACAGCGTGTCACCAGGAGAAATTTGACGGAGGGAAAGCAGCCGGACACAAGGATTGGCAGGGAATGAGGGGTGCGGGCAGAGGCGGCGGCTGGGGCTGGCAGGTGGGTGAATCTTCCTCTCGGGCCCGCTGTTACAACGATGGGCAATAAAAAAGATGGGTTTTGCTGAACTGATCCTTCCCATCGGGATCACGCCAAGGTGGAAGCGAGGCCACGCTCCGTGCTGAGTGCCCCAGGGTGCGGCACCGGCAGAGCCTCTCGCAGCCCCGGCAGGGGCAATGCCAGCCCTGTGTGGGGTGACAGCCAAGGGGCTTTTCAGGAGGAGGGCGGTTTTTCATTATTCATGGGTTCTGCTACAGGAAGCTGGGAGGATGAAGGTTTACTTTGCCAGGATCTCTGCCTCCTGCAGGCAAGGCTCCTTCCGAAAAATAATCCTTCCACTCCCGCGTCATGAATTTTTTAGCGTGATTCATTTAAAAGAAGAATTAATTCCAGCGTGGTTGGCCATGCAGGGCTTTTCTAATGGTGAAGCGGAGGCAGGATTGCCAGTGGGAGGGCAGGCGGCTGCCCAAGGGGCGCCCAGTGTTTTGCTCCAGCTGTGACCCGCTCCGGAAGGGAACAGGTCCCTTCGTGCCTCAGTGTCCCAGTAGTGAATGAGGGTAATCAGAATTTACCACCCTGGTACAACACTTGGGAATGCAGAAATGCCAAGGGCTGGAAAAGAGCTAAATCTATTGTAGAGGGATAACAGAACTTCAACATTCAACAGTTCTTATTTATGACCCAGGAGTTAAGAGCTACAAACACTGGGATTTGGCAGGGGAGTTTTGCACCTACTGTCCATGCGGTGCCGGTGGCAGGGGGCCTCTCCGGGCCCACGGCACGGGCAGGGGCAACACTCACCCCTCAAACGGGAGCAACAGAGGGAGTCAAAAAGAAGCAGAAAAGAGAAAAAAGCCCTCAGAAGTGCAGTTTGAAAACGATCAAACAGCACTATCAGCTCATTCGAGTGATCCTTGGCCGTCCGCAGAGCGTGTGCAGCCAAATTCTTTGTTTTTTCTCCCTGGAAACCGTGCTTGGGTGTCAGTGCCCTTGGTGCTGGCGCTGGGGGCCAGGGGGGTGAGCGGCAGGACAGGGGCTGCCGGGCACAGCTCCGAGCGGAGCCGTTTCGAGCCCGAGAGAAACCCCCTCCGCTCCTCCGGCCGGAGCCACCGGGCTGCCGCGGTCGCACCAGGCAGGAAACAGGTTTGACTCTGGTGTCTTCTGCGTGGCCTGACCACAGCCGCTCCATGGTCATCTCCTCCTGCCATGGCAGAGCTCCCGAGGAGGGCAGGGGGGTCTCCTCCGGGGAGCCCTGCTCCCTGCAGCATCCCTCTTGTCTGTCCAAGCTGCCACTCAACAAAAACCCCTTGAGAAAAACCCCCCTGGAGTTAGCAGGGGTCTTCAATGCCTGATCTGGGCACAGGAGCACGGCAGTGCTCAGCCCGCTGCAAACGAGCTTTCCACGAGCCCAGTTGTAATTAGACCCCAACCACCCCCCTGGCTCAAAACACAGTTATGACACCAATCATTCTTACCCAGCTGGACTGAGTTGAGATAATGAACTACTAATTAACTACTCAACTCAAGGTACCTATCCTGCCTACAAGAGGCAGGCCATTTTCTCCTGGCTGCGGAGGATGGAACAGCGTCCTTGGTGCTGCAGCCCAGGCTGGTGAGCAGCACACAGTCACCAAAGGCGGGTGCTTTCAGCCCAGTTTGAGCCCAGAGAGGCGAGTGGAGCAGCCCAACGCCAGCCCGGGGCTCTGCGCCCAGCCTGGTGGGCACAGCAGCATCACAGCGGGTCTTACACCTGGTTAACGAGTTTTCGGATGGAAACACAGTGCTCGAGCTGTGAGTCCAACAGACGTGCCTCACTGCTCCGGCCACCCTTCCGCATCTCCCCAGGATCCCAACCACTTGTCTGCTGGACACGGCGGTTCTGATGACGCATAATTAACGCCCCGCGTTACGCACCCGGCTCCGTCTGACCTGTAATTGCAGCCAGGGGAAACCCCCCGGCTGCCGCGGCAGAAGCGCCGGCTGCCCCCCCCCCCCAAGCCTGCAGCCGGAGGGTCGAGCCGAGCGAGGAGCGAAAGCAAAACCGGAGCCTCCGTGGTTTTCTGCTCTTGCTCTCCCTGTTATCCCAGGTGAAGGATTTTAACGGCACCGCTTAGGGTCGTGGCTTGTTTGGGTTTGGTTTTTCAAGCACATAATTTCTGTTATTTAAACAAGGACAGAAAAGCATGCGGCTCTGCACGCAACCGGCAGCCACCCCTGCGCGTGCCCGTCCCCGCAGCCGTGCGGGAAACGGCACCGGGGTTGTCTTGTTTGCAGCTCCCACGCTCCGGGAGCACGTTTCTATGCTAATTCCCGTGGGGCTGCAGCCCCTTTCGTTTCCCCCTGGAAGCTGCTGTCGCGCAGCGGGGCCGGGGCCCCCCGAGCCCTGTGCGGGTGGGTGGGCTGAGCGGGGGCTGTCCCCTCCGCCTGCCCCCGCAGAGCTGCGGCAGGACACGGTGTGTCTGCCGACCCGCAGCAGAGGTGAGGGGTGGGAGCAGAGGCACCAGGGCGAGGGTCTCCCATGGCCCTGGGCACCAGCGGGCAGCTGTCCCGCTCCCTGCCTGCAGCCCCAGTTCCTGCTGGCACTGCCCTCTGCTCCCGCCTTTCCCAGATAACGTGGGGCTTAATTGATGCATTAGGAGCAAAAAGCGAAAGCACAGACGCTTTCCCAGCACAGCTAATTTTGCACAAGCTATTAGGGGTTCAAGTGCCAGCGGGCGATAACAAGTCTGGAAGGTGCAGGGAGCAGCTGCTGCTCTCCTGGCCCAGGATGTGGCTGGAGCGAGGGCACGCGGGGTGGCTGGCCGGGCTCTGCTCCTGCCTTCTCCCTGCCCCATGGGATGGGATGGGATGGGATGGGATGGGAATCAGCCACCCAACTCCCATTCAGCCTCTGGCCCTGGCATGGGGCAGGGATGCAGAGGGCAGAGCCCAGGCACCAGTGGGGCTGCTGCCGGCAGCGGGACCCCAGGGGCTGGGATCACCCTGGGGCTCCACGGGCAGGGCAAACAGTTTTTCCTGCTGAAAACTCCCAGTTGGTTCTCCGAGGCTGAGAACAGCGGTCTGCAAAGGCTCCTGTGTCGCTGGAACATCTGGCTGCCCACACCAGAGCCTTTGTTGACATTCTATAACTATTTTATTTATAAGTTGCCTTCCCTCCGCAGCACGCTGCGCTGCAGAAACAGATGTTCCACACAAATAGCTTTGCAAACAGAGTTATATCTCTTAGGCCGTTATCTCACTGACCCCAGATACATGCCTGCTTAACAATTAATGACTTTTTGAAATTACTGGAATACTGCGCAGATTCCTCCGGTGCACTGAAGGAGGAAACCAGACCCACGCTCAGCATTTTAATGGGAGTTGACAGACACGCGAAGCCGCCCGGCGCGGGGCAGAGCGGGCTCACCCCGCCGCAGGGGCACGCAGGGGACGTTTCTGAAGTTTTTAAAGTCTGCCACTTCCCACCGACCTGGGGACAGCCTGTGGGACACCAGCGTGGGGCTCTGCCCTGGACAACCCCGACGCCTTCCACTGGTCGCGGACAGTCCTGCTGCAAAGACCCGCAGCAGCGCATGGGCAAGGTTAGAGCTGGTCCAAAAAATAAATCCCTATTTCTGCTCCCTGGGAAGTTTTGATATATTTTGAAATGAGCTGCGAATTTTCAACATTCAAAGTTGCTATTCGGTATTTTGAGTCAAAATATTAATTTTTTCACATTGAATGGCGTTAAAACAAAAAAATGCTGGAGCATGGCAGCGTTTCAAGCTGTTAACAACATTTTACTCCGAAATGTTCCCAGAAATAGGAAAGACAAGATAAACTACACCACAGGACTTCGTAAAACTAACATAAACTCATGAACAAGACTAACAGGAAATGAAACCTCTCCTCACCAACGCTCAGTTGTACACAGTAATTCTGATCTCTAAAGTTTTCCTTGTTTAACCCTGTTTTTAAAAGACCTTTGAAAATTCTCATGTTTTGTTTCCCTTTCAAAACCAGATCTGTGCGGTGCTGCAGAGCGAGTCCCAAGGAGCGCTCCTCTCTCCGTGCGGTTCCTCCCCTGCCAGGGGTGGTCCTCAGCAAGTGATGGGGAACCTGGGGTTCAGCCTTGGCGGGGAAAAAGCCGGGGTAAGGCTGAGCATCTCCTGTCCCAGGGAGGGGACATCCTCACACTCCACTTCAAACATCCACGAAGCAGCGACAAGAGTACTGGGAGTACTGGCCTCTCTGGCACCGCGGGTGCGTCGGCCCCTTTTCCTCCTCCAACACAGGCAAGAGGCCATCACAGTAATTCTGCACCAGTTTGACATCAAACACGTGCAGGAACGCGGCTCCGACGGCCACTCGGCCCCACTGCGCACCTCGGCGGATGGTGCCCACCACTCAGGTGCTGCCCCGTCACCCGCGCAGGGACAGAGGGTCCGTCCCTGCTGCCAGGTGCCCGGTGCCCCCAGCACAGCCCGGTGGGGCAGCCTGGGAGGCGCAGCTGGCGTGGTGCCGCGGGCCGCGCCGCTCCGGTGCACCGGCTGGTTTGGTGGGGTTTTTTAATGTCAACTTCCTTGTTTGTCTGCAATAAATTAATCTCCTGTGCTGCCGTACTCCTCCCCCACAAAAATCCAAACTCCGGCCGGTGTCGGTCACCCCCGCGCACATCCCGCGCCGGCCTCTCCCGGCCAGGGGAGATAATCAGCTAATTAAGAGAGAGACTGGGCTCCCCCGGCCTCCGTAACCCAGCGTGCGTCTGACAAGGCGACACTTAATTAAAACAAATCCCCACATGGTTTGCAAACAATCTTTTTTTTTTTCATTTTAATTACGGCACATCGCCCATCAGAATCACATTCGTAATGAGCCGTGCACCGCCGTGCCGTCCCCCAGCCGCTAATTAAACTCAGCAATATACGCTCGTTTTCCCATATCCCTTTCCACCCTGCACAAACATGGAAAGACCAGAACCCGCCTGGAGAAACAACAAGCACCAACACGCCACGGCGATGCCTGCGGAGCAGCTCCGGTGCCACGAGCCCGGCGGTGCCCACGGGACATGGTCCAGCGCCACTCATCCCCGCTGCAGCTGAGGGACCAGGGGCACAGCACGGGCACAATCGCCCAGCCAGCTCCGTGAGGGCACCAAGCCTGCATCCACATTCCCGTTGCTGCAGGTTATGCACGGACGATAAGAGCTGGCATCTTCCCTGCGGCCATGGGTTCAACCGTCTGCATTTCAGCGTGTGAGCTCTACCCGAAGCGGAGCTGGGGGCTGGCGGCGGCTCCGGGGCACGGCCCCACCGCGCTGGATCGGGTCTGGCAGGAGGACGCGCTCCCCATACCAAACCCACCCTGCCCGGGCACTGGAGCGTGCCAGGGAAAAAAGGGGCGCATGGAGCCAACACACCTTGACTGTGCTCCTTGACACGAGCTCCAGCGTGGGCTCAGTGCTCATCGCCGCCTTTTTTCTGGAGCAGAGAGAACACAGCCATGTTTTAGCCCTAATTAAGCCGATCCCAACACGTGGAGTGACCGGCAGGACGCTGCCGGGACGCGCCGTTCTGCCGGAGCAACGACGTTAAGGATGCAGCGGGAAGCCACCGCGCTCGCACGGAGGCTGAAGCCACGCGGCACAGCCGCTCCGTGCCTGGCGGGGAGACAGCTGGGCCTCCCCCGGACCCTTCCCACTGGGATGACTCAGCCTCCCCCTCGGAGCGCTGCAGGAGCGCCGCAAACCATGCGGCTCCTTCCAGCTACGTGGGTCCACGGCCGGGGGTGAGGATGGCGGGTCCGCAGTCTCTAAGCACATCCCCAGGGGTGCTCGTGGCCGTGGTGCAGAGATGCCCTCGGTGGGCAGCGCACCGCGCCGAAAGGCGTCACCGGCTTGGCAGGGGCCGCTGCCTTCCGGGCAAGAAGAGACACGAAGCTGATGACACGTTTCTTCCTGTTCCCGTTCAAAGCTACATCGCGAGCGGCGCTGCGAGAAAGTCACGTGCCGGATTTAACAGATTTCTTCCCAGAATGAGTCTTCAGCTCAGAAGGGGAGGACGTGAGGGATTAAAAAATTAATACAAAATTCTGTTTGCCGAGAGGGCTGTCACGGCATGCTCGAAATCGGGTGCCAAATTCTCCACCGATTTCTGCCCTGTCGTAGCCTGAACTGATGCCACTTGGAAAGCAAAAGGCTTAAGTAGCAATTTGGTTCATACAATTATTAATATCTGCTCTATTGGGAAGGAATTTACAAATAAAGTACACGGTAATATTGCCCATCCATCATGAGTGGGCACCTTCCAACTTCAGCATTACAAACCAGTGTAATTAGGTGGGGGGGCGGAGAAAAAACCAGAAGAGGCGGGTGGAAAAGGAAAGGACTGGAAGCGTGTCCCTTCTCCTGCTGTCTGGCCGGCCGGTGGCAGGCTGGGGGGATGCCGACCCGGCTGGCAGAGCGGAATGCGCGGGCGCTGCCAACCAGGAGCGGGGCTGCGTGGTGCTGGGGAAGGGGAGCGCCTCGATGGGGGGAGACATAAAATGCCAGAAAATAAATCGGGAAGCAGCTATGCCCACGTTCTGGCACTGAATATGAAACGGCACAGCAGAGGCATGTGAGAAGCAGAGTGAGGTTCTGGCAGTTTCTGGCACTGGGCGCTGCCCGTGGGATGTCGCCCCGCGCCTGCGTGTTGGGGCATCCCAGGGCACGGGGCCAGCCCTGTCCTGCCCCATCCCATCCCACCCTGTCCCCAGGGCAGCGGGGCAGCACTCGGCTCTGCAGCGGCCCCCAGGGGCTCACTGCCCCCACCAGCATCCTTCACCCTGGGAGCAACTCGAGGTTGGCCGGACCCCGGGACACGGTGGAGGCTGCAGGAAGGGACTGGAGCAGAGCAGGTCCCAGCCCTGCAAGGTTTGGGGGGGTGCACAGCTGCAGGGGCGCCGGGCACAGCCCCGTCTTGTTCTTATGAAAAACGAGGGCTTTTGCTGGCAGGGGCTGAGCAGGGAGGTGGATGCGTGTGCGGACTAGCAGCTGGATTAGCTTTGGCTGTCCTGAGAGCAAAGCAAGGGCTGAATTCTCGAGAAAGAAAACAGATTGGGAAACAGAAGATTGCCCAATTTACCCACCGGTGAGTCAGAACACGGCGAACCTGGCACGGTTGCTCTGCGGCAGCGAGCGCTTTGCTTGGCTGGAGTACCCGAAGTAATTCCCTGGGGGGCACCAAACCCCTCGCACCGCTGGCAGAGCACTTGCACATCAGCCCTGCGCGGGGCTGGGCCGTGCCGCTGCCCAAGGCTGGGGTTTCCGAGGGACTGGGCTCAGTGTGGCCGCCAGTGCCACGACAGCACTGGGTGAGTCCTGGCCAGCCGCTTGCCGGGACCGGAGAGCCACTGTGCTGCCCTGGCCACCAGCATCCTTGCCCTGCGGTCCCGAGATGCAGCCAGCCTCAGCGACGTGGCCTCTGCCGGGGAAGGGGACCCCCGCAGCAGGCTTCAGTTACAGGGCTAACGAGAGCTGACCTGACCAGTTCCAGCCCCAGTGGCAAACGGCCACCTGAAGGTTACAGTGGTCATTTTATTGTCATGATTAATACGTTTGTCAGCAGGCGTGGGGATGCAGAAACCCCCCCCGACAACAGGCCAGCGGCTGTGCTGGCCAACACCCGGTTACATGGGGCTCCTCCAAAGGAAAATACCCAAAGTAAACGTGAACGCCTGGCATCTTAAAGTCCAATTACCGCGGCAGCGTCGGGCACAGCAGCTCGTTGGCCCCGCGCCTTGAGCAGGGGCCCAGGTGGCACGCGCTCGCAGTGGCATCTTGGGCGAGCGGCTGTGGCTCAGATAAGGCACACATCAGTGCTCGCCCTCGCTTTTTCCCCACGTTTAAGGCTCTTCATGGACAGTGCTCCTGCGTGGGCAGCAGCTCATGGCAGCAGCCCTTTCCCACGCCGCAGGCTGGCGGCACAGGGGCAGCTGCCCGTGGCACTGGAGGGGAGGCTGGAGCACAGAGTGGGCTCGCTGCAGGAGCCCAGCCCCACTGACACTCCAGCTCCTCCGGCCTCTCTGGGGCCGGTGGGTGAATGCCCTCACCATTTTATCTCGCTTAAGCTCAGGCGGGCACCGTGCTGATGCACACGAGGAACAAGGGGCACAGCTCAGCTCCTGGGAACACTGCCCTACGAGGGCAGCACCTCTCTGCTGCACTGCGCAACGTGAAGATGTCCCGAGCAGAGAGTGCTGTCCTGCCCAGCAGCAGCCCCGTGTCCCATCCCACACCCCATCTCGTCCCCTTGGCTTGGGGACACCCTGCCCCAGCCTGGCCAGAGCTCCCCAGAGCAGCTGCAGTTACTGACCAGTGCCCCAGATGGGCACTGAAGGTTTCTTATGCCAAAGAAAAATCCCAATAAATCAATTCATATATTCTTATTGTCTCTAGGATTGAAATAAGAAGTGTCTCGCACTAATAAAAGATAAGTGTTAAACTGAACCCGCTGTACGTTACCGGTAACACACGTAAAAGGGCAACACAGACCCACGGCTTGTGCCATGCTCCAGAGACACACGTCCCCCGGGCAGCACAGGGCCAACCTAGAGAACGGGCACAAAGTGACTCCGATAGCTGGTGTTGGGAGGAACGGATCCAGCGAGGCGGCAGGGAGCGAGGGCGGGGAGGAACGCGGAGGGATGCTGATACGCCGCAGCAATTGCGCAGGGCAAGTCAGATTCTCATTAATTCCCTCAGACTCTTCCAGAAGTTGCTCCTTTCCACTCTCTATCTGCGCATCTATTTTAGGATGACATTTTCAATCCAGCACAGCTGTTCAGAACTGGGTTTCAGGCAGTAATGGTTTTTTCACATCATTTTCCTCTTTGCACTAGAAATTACGAACAGCGGAAGGCGCTGGAGCCAGCAGCAGCTGCCAGAGCCTGGGCAAAACGACACCCTGGATATATCTTCTCCCTTTGCTTAGGGCTACCAGTGCCGCAGGGCCTGTGACCAGAGCCACAAACCCCTTCACTGCCAGGTCTCGGCATCTCCTACGTCCCTCCCAGCCCAGACTCCACGTTCGGGCAGCGCGTGGTGGGCTGCGATCGCTGGTACTGCGAGGAACGCACCGGACACCGCACCGGCTGCTCCTCCGGCCCCGTGCAGGACCAGCCCCTTCCCAGCAGCGTACCCAGCCTTTGCCCCGGACACCGGAGACTGACCCATTTAGCACAAGTGTATGTACTGGTTAGGAAGGCGGCATTTTAAATACGGGTGTTATTTCACCGCCAGATCAGTTTTGCTGCCGGATGCGTGGTACGGTGGTGACAGCCCCGGGCGAAGCGGTGACCGGCCCCACACTGCAGCAGAGCGCACAAGGCCAGTGGTGCCAAGCATGCGGCATGGACACGGCCAGGGTGGGCAGCTGCCCATCACCCCCTGCCCAGGCTCCCAGTGCCACCAGCACTCAGATGTATCTCCATTGCAGCTGCCGCCTGCGTGGGGCTCACGGGGCCAGTCACCCCCTGGCTGAGCCCCCTTGCCCAGGCACCCCAGAGCTTCGCTGGAATCATCCAGACTCGGTGCTCAGCCCCTGATCCTGCCCACCGCAGCTGAGGGAGCTGCACAGGGGCACGGCGCGGAGGCTGCTGCACTGCCGGGTGCACCTGGAGCTGGCGACACCCTGGGCTGTGGCACCGCTGCCACCGCTCAGCACCGAGCCAGCCCCCAAACTCACCCTGTGTTAAACGCAGCTGTGCCAAAACAGCCAGCGACACCGGAGCGGCTCTGCCACGGGGCAGTGAAGCCGAGTGCACAGAGAGCGAGGGCATCGCCGCTCCGAAGGGTGTGGGAAGAGGAGGGAAGGGCCAGGCGAAGCCGCCTGGGCTCCGTGCCCTGACGCCGTGTGGAGGCACGAACCACAGGACAGAGCCTCACTCTGCCCAGTGCACACGCAAATGCCCAGCCAGGCTCCACGTTCAACCAAGCGCCAGAAGCAGCTTTCCTTCTGCACACCGGCGGCATGGCACGGTGCCCGACCCACGGCACGGTGCTATCGGCAGGACACAGGCGTCTATCTTTAGCCACACGCAGCCGAGCAGCTGAGACCTGCCCGCCCCGCGGAGGTCAGCTTGTCGCCACAGCAGTTTCCCCCATGACACTGCACCCCACTGACGCTGCCAGCAGATACACAGTCCAACCAGTAGAACACGTCGTTCAGGGCTCTTAAAAAGCAGCAGTACTTGGGAGGAAGGTAGAAAGCAGCAACTTCCACTGCTGACCTTTCCCCGGACCGGAGGTATGTGTTTAGGAGAGAAAAGCGAGTCGTGGGTGGAAGAGGCAGCGAGCAGCGCTGCCGTACGGAAGGGTTTGTGTCGTCTCCCCTAAACAGCGTTTTGCAACACCCCTGTGAGCACCATGGCCCGGGGCAGCCTCGGCGGTGCCAGCCAAGCTGCAAAGCTGCTCCTGGGGCTGCATGCCCGGCCCTGCGCAGGACGCTGCGCTCCCCACCACAAGCCTAGACCCAAATACTGCGTGCTCCGTACACAGCCAGGGCTGGACAACTGGCATGTGCAGGGAAGTATGGCTTGGGATCAGCAACAGCACCGAAGGAAGCAGAGAAAAAACATTTCCCTTATAACTGGGTGTTATCTCTGGTGCAGACGCTGCTCTCCAGCGCCAACACCCCACCCCCTTCCTGGGCAAGCCCATCTGGGCATCTCACAGCACCCTACGGCTGAGGCGCCCGTGCTCAGCCCTGTGGTCTCGTTCCCGTTCCCCCAGCCCGAGGACAGAGTGGCCTCACTCTCCCCAGCACTCAGATACATGCCTCATCCTCGGGAGGTGCCACAAGTGCCTCCCACCACTGCAGTAACTGGTAGCTGAGGGCATGTGAGAACAGTCAAAGCGGTTTTGCACTCCCCACTCCCAAAGCCGAGGGTCCGCACCGTGCCCACCCCCATCCCACCCCTCCAAACTGGCTGTTCTTAGGTACCAAGAACGTATACATGATGAATGCTGCCCACCTGTACCCCCGGTGCGCTTTTGGGGTGCTTAGGAGTAACTGCACTTTTATTTCCAGTGCATTCCTGAAATATCGCTGCGATTCTTTTCCTCCTGTGGTTTATTAGCACAGGGATAATGCACCTTCACATCTTCACCAACTCCCACGAAAAACGCAATGCACCGACCTCTTACCTGCTTCCAGTTCCTTCCCTGAGTCTGTATAAACACGAGAGACTTTTCCACCCCACCCCCCCCAGCCCTGGGGCGGTGGGTACCCAGTGCAGGGCACCCAGTGCAAACACCTTGGTGCTCCGGCCTCCTCCGGCACACGGCGCAGCCCCTTCGTCAGACGGAGCTTTCGCAGAAGCACCACAAAGCACCATCGGGCACCGTTTTTCTCACCAGCCATCCCACCCCCCCGGTGCATCCCCGCACCACCGGTCAGCAACACGCAAGGAGAAACACCAGTTAAAGCAGCTGCACCTCAGCTGCTTCAGGGGCCTTTGGCCATGTGCTTCCAACACCCAATAGCTCTGGACGGCACTAAACCAGAAAGCATTTTGAGAGGGGTGCACCCACGCCACGGGCAGGTTTCCCCATGAAAGGCCCCCCCCAGGGCAGATCAGCTGCAGGAGGTCCATCCCCCTCATAACTCCTCAAGAGCAGCATCAAGGACCCGTTTCCATCCCACACTTTAATCGCTTTCTCTCGCGGCCACGGCACAGGCACAAACCCAACGGGAACCCCACAACACCGCGGCCCCACCACTGCTCCCCACTGTTCACCAGGAACCGGGTGAGCTGAGCTGGGCTGGGCCTCAGCCAGGCCAACCTGGCGAGGAGACCTGTGCAAGCACCAGGGCAAGGTCTCCCCTGGCACTGGTGTCCTCCTGAGGCTGCAGACAAGCTCTGTCCTAGAGAATCCCCCCCAGGGACCCCAAGCCATGCCCACCCCAGCCACCAGCAGCGACCAGCTCCTACCTGCATATCCACAGCCTCCAGCTCCCTCCTGCCACCACAGCTCCCTGCAGCCCTTCGCCCCAGCTGCTCCCCATCGTGCCCACCCCGCCCCGCCCCCCGAGCCACTCGGCACCACCGCGGGCACCTGGGCATCCCCACAGCTGTTCCCAGCGGCTCGGGGGCTGCCGGAGCCGCTGATGCCGTGCTGGGTTGGCGAATCCCACGGCACAGCGCGGTGCCAGGGCGGGCGAGCAGCCCGGGCGAGTGTCCCGGGGGGTTCGGAGGCAGAGCCGGGCCCGACCCGCCGCCTCTCCCCGCGCCCGGGCTGTGCCGGCGGCGGGCACCGGGGCGCCGCGCGATGCCGCTGCCGGGACCACAGAGGGCGGTGGGATCAGCTCTGTTTGGGCAGGAAACACACTTTTTATTATTATTGCACCTAATATCTGGGTGCAAAAAGACCTTCGGAATTATTCCGTTTCCTTCTTCCCGACGCCGTTCCCCGTCCCCACCACAAACCACACAAAGGCGGCTGAAGCTCCTTTCCAGTTTCTGCTCCCCCTTCCCCGCGGGCCGAAGCCCCGTTCACACGGGGGTCCCCCCGAACACGGGGCGCAGTCGCCGCCGCTCCCGCCCTCCCCACCGCCCGGCCCGGCCCGGCCGCGGCTGCGGCTCCCGACGGCGGCTCCGCGGGCTCGTTCTCCCCGTTCTCCCCGTTCTCCCCGTTCTCCCCGTTCTCCCCGGCACCGCCCGGGTGCGGCGGGACCGGCCGGGCCGCGGCAGCGGCTCCGTGAGGCGACGGGAGCGGGAAGCAGCTGCCGGAGCTGCCCGGGGAGCCGCGGGAACCGCCGTCGCCGGTCACAGACGGACACGACGCCGCGTTATTTCTGCTCGTTTAGCGCTTTCGCGCTGCTCGACGCGTTGTTTCTCGGCTCGGCAGCCGGGCGCGGGGACGGATGAACACCCGGTGCCATCCCAGGGAGCGGCGGGAACGCGGCTCCCGGTGCCCCGAGCCGGCGGCGGCTCCGCGGGGCCTCTCGGGCTGCGCCGACGAGCACGGGACCCCCCAAACCCTCCTGGAAAACGAGCGTCCTGGCGCCTTCCCGTGCCCGCATTAAACCTGCCAATTTTTCGGTCAATAATTTGGATTTGAGTGATGTGCGCGCGGCGGGAACGGGGCTCTCTCCGCCGTCCGCCCCCGCTGAGGGTCCCTTTATTCCACCTGCATCGTGGGAATCCGGCCACAAGAGGGAAATAACGGCCCGGTCTGGATCTGCGGTATCCCGGTATTGATCCTCTGGATTCAACAGCAGCGCCAAGCGCATCTCTCCCGCGCATCCCTCGGAGGGAAAACCCAACCCCAGCACGCGGCGTTCTTCCCACAAATAAATCACACCCCTTGGGTCGAACACACGCGCGGGGAAACGAAAAACGCGTCCGAAAAAGCGGTGCGATTTTCAACCCGGTATAGAAAAACGCCATTAAGAAAGAGAGCTTTTATTAGGGCAATTTCACTTTATTTTTTTTTTTCCATACAGCAAGGTCAACTATAGCAGTAATAATAAAATAAGCATAAAAACAAATTGCAGCCCAGGACAGAGTACATAATTTGGAGCAACTACAAGCAAAAAGTAAGTCTGTGATTACATAATAGTAAAACCAAGCACATCTGTCCTTTCAGCAGATGAAAGTTGCGGGGTTGCAAGTAAGTGCAACTTCGTTAATTATTCAGTGTGAGTACTGGAGATAACGGCCTGATCACTTTTTCTTTCCAGCTTTGGCATACATGATGACGAGGTTTCTCGAGTGCTTTCCATTAAAACGGTAAAATTTCCCAGGGTTCCTTTTCACCTGCTAAAAGAACAGGACCACTACAGCAATAAAAAATAATCACATAACAACTACAGCTACGGTGTGCTGTTTGGTTTGCCTGTTCATGATTTAACTCTTTTGTGAAAGTCAGTATTCGTTTTGAAGAATCCTTTTTTTTTTTTTTTTTGTGAACAATAAACCACTGAAATTGTCAGAAACTGGTTTGAATAGCATATATCTTTAATATACTTTTTTGATACTTTAAACATGCAGTAGTTTTTGAATAATGTACGGAATATTTGATCCATGATTTCACCTTGATGGTTTGAAGTACCTGCTTTTTTTTTCCTTTTTTTTTTCTTTTTTTTTTTTTTTTCTTAATGATTTTCAGGCAGATTTGAACCAGTGGAGCTTTTGTCAGTCATGAGATCTCGGAAGGATGGCATATCTTTCCAGCTGAAAAAATCCTGGCAAACTACAAGCTGTCCACATAAAGCAAAGCAACTTTTTTGAAGGGGTATGGAGTGCTAACTCTGTGCCACTTTTGCAAGCAATTTTGTTCAGCCTGTCATTTTATTAGCCTTAACAAAACTCCTTGTAATTATAGACATTTTTATTCAAAATAAGATCTTACTATTATACAGGTTTCTCTCTTTTTTGACTATATACAGAAGTGCAAAAAGTCAACCTTCTCTCTATACGTTCCCACATGCTAAACTGCAGCATAATCAACCCTCAAGAGTTTGCACACACACACTAGAATTCTTGTTACGTAAACTTTGAGTATTTGGATTATCAACAAAACGTCCCTTGATCTATTGATTATGCAGCTTATTTATAACAAGGCCTGATATTCAGGGATTTCAAAAAATATTTAAACAATATTTTAACATTTGAAATGGATACAGTAGAAAATAAATTTTATTCTAATATCTAGGAACTAGATTTTCTCATAATAACTAATTACAAACAAAATAAATCATCAAAATATTACTCAATTGTCTGCCAGGATTGTTGCGATAGCAACAACTTAACTTCTTACTTAGCAATGATTATATAATTATAAGATATCCATATAAAAGATCTTTGTTCTTTTAATGAAAACTAGACAAGAACTAACAATGACTGACATTCTTACATTGTAATATTAAATCAGTAAAATATAAATCATTTAGTTAACAATAATACGAATACTCATATGACACTACATGTAAATTCAAAACTGAGTATGTTATGAAGGAAACTACTTTTTTTTTTTGTATTTTGAAAAAGTCATCAGTAAACTCTAATAAAACAAAATTCTATAAACTGAAATGGTATTCAACTGGTAATAGAAAATGAAAACAATCTAATAAATGTAAGAAATAAAAACTACACTTTTAACGAGAAAAAAATAAGTAATATTCTATAATGTTAAGTAACTACAATAACATGTGAAGTCACCTATACTTTCTTAACACGATTGAAATTACATTGGTATGGGTTTTAACCCGTAATGTAATAATCTAAGGCTTTAATAGATGTACAGTACAATCAGTAAAATCAACACATCATTCTTATACTATAAAGCATCTCTCTCAAGCATAAAAACTCGCAGTAAACTTGGAAGTATGGCGAGTTCTACAACCGAACTCGCGCTTCTTCCACTCCACGCTACGCCACCAGTGACCTGGCCCCCACTTCAGCACTTTGCTGAACAGAGCAAAAATATCCTTTACTAGCTGCAACATCCAAACCACAAAAAGGAATTCCTTTGGATGAATCCGTTCTTAAAACTTGAATGCACATCTATCTTTTTTTGTTTTTATTTTGTAAAGGCTTTCTAAGGCTATAAGCAGTTAATCTGAACAACAACAAAAAAATCACATATAAAACTCACCCGAGTATTTAACCCACCCAATTTCTACGCTAATTAACATCTCCGTTTTTTCATGTTTTGGTTTGTCATGCATCTGATGTCAGTGCTTCTTTCGTCTTTGTTTAGAGTCACCGTGTAAAGCGTGACTTTGATGAAGTAAAAGTGAAACCCATCTCTGCAAAACATTTATAGTCCTTTTGACTTTCGACAGAGGCTATAAATAGAAGCAAAAGAAAGTTCCTCAAACATTTGTTACTGTGTCTCAGAAATGGCTTTTCCCTTTCGTATATCATGTTATACAGTAAAATACGCGTAAGTGTTACACTGCGATGCCTTAAAATAGTTGAGATCCATGTCCAGTATGGGTTAACTTGCACGGCTAGAGAATCTCTCTCGTGCTGTCTACTGTTGCTGTAAGGAACAGTTGGCCATTTCTGAGACAGCTTTGGTTTGAAACAGAATGGTGCCCTTCGACTGCTTAGTACTCATAAAGTGAGTGAAAGTGTGGTTCTGAAAGTAACACTGCAGAAATAATACTCTAATGGGATGTACAGTCTATGGCACTTCATGAGAATCCTTAACAACGTGGTATTTAAAGCCATCCATGTGCTTTAAAATAGACACAGTTGTGGTTTTGCTTGGCACATTCATCTCTGTCAGATACCTCTCTTACCACTTCTTACAATCTATTACATTAAAAATATTACTCTTAAACAAAAATTACTGTGCATGCACGCTCTCATCTATAATGGCAATTTTAAATACAAGGTGCACCTTTGTTATTTGTAAACCTTGAAAGAAATAAACTTACTTTAAAAAATTATATCTTGGTCTACCGACGTACCAATACATAATAGATTTTTATGGTTACATCATCGTCTGTCTTTTCAAGGTGACATACATGATTATGTAGGAAACAGACTCCGTATGCATATTCAAATCCATATGCATACGTCTGCGCTGGAAAAGACAGACCATGTTGTAGTTTTTAGACAATAAGATCACCTCAGCACAAATATCAATCAAATGTACAAAGTATATAGGCAACAGTGTGCAGTGGATTTCCGAGTTCTTGTTTCGTCTCGTTAACATGCAATGTGTGGATGTCTTACTGCTGAGGGAGTCTCTGAGTGTCGTTTGACCGTATTTACATTATGGCTAATGAGCTTGTCCTCTTCTCAACCCTTGTCCTCTTCTGTCCTTTTCTCTTTAGCTATGATCTAGAAAGGGAGAAAGAGAATGCATTTCCAACACAGTCGGAACTTCTCGTCGGCACCACATCAGCACAAACTGCATCTGCAACAGGGGAACCTGCCACCGTGCACCGGGGTGCTCGCGCCCAAACCCCTGCGGGATTTCCCTCCGGGAACGTTCCAGCAGCAAGAGGTTCACTTCACACCCCGGTTCTGCAGTGCCAAAGGCGCACGATACACCGGCCTCCCGCTGCTCCTGAGCCCCCAGCCACAGGGGCAGAATTTGGGGGACAGTTTCCAGAGCCCGGAGCCGCGGGGGCAGCTGCCCACAAAGCGTGCGCCGTGGCAGCTGCCCAGCAGCCCTGTGCCCCTCTCTCTGCCCCGGCCCTGCTGCCGCTGCCCTCGAAAGCGGGGAGCCCAACCAGCATCTGAGCCACCCAAACACCCCTAGACCCCGGGACCTGCCTTCCCAGGGTCATCTTTCTTCCTTAACTGCCCGTCCAGCACAGCTCTGTCTCTGCTCTCTATTGCCTATCGCACCCCAGAGAGCAATTCCTCCTCCCCCTCCGCGTGGTCTCTCTGATGGGGACCCCCCAGTCCCGGCCGGCTGCGGAGGGCAGTCCAGCAGCCAGCTCGGGCTGCAGACATCCCCCCTGAGCCACTTCAGCAGCGGCAAAACGTTTATGCTCAGCTGAAAGGAATAACTACTATTATAAACCCACTGTGGCAAATCAGTTAATCCTCACCCTAAGCAGTAATTCCATTATGGCTGAGCCATTCAATAAAAACCGGCAGAAACGGAGCACAAGGGAGGAAAAAGCAGCACAAAGGACAAGCTGTCCTCGGGGAGGTGACGTGCCGCGGGTGGTCTTAATGACAACAGGCAATTTAGCGGCAGACTGGAAACGGCAATTTACTCATCAGAAGATACAGGGAAAAAACACTCGAGCTCAGGCACACAAACCCAGATCCCAAACCACGCAGGATAAAGGTGACAGTGCCAAAAGCTGACAGGCACTGTCTGCGACCGCCGTTCACACCAACACAACGCCGGCGTGAACCGCGGCCGCGCGGGGGCACCTCGCCGTCTCACGTCACCCGTGCCAGGAAAACACCCTACGGAATGCATCGTGGTCTGACCGCCCGTGTTCAGGGGAATTCAGGCAGCAGCTACATGGGCGACTAAACCTGTATTTTCAGAGACGCTGGCTTTTCAAATTCGGAGATCTAAAACTAGTTTTTTCTAAAGACGGCTTAACGTAACCACCTCCCTGCTAGACCTGGCTCCCATCAGTGCCAGAGCCATCATCCTTCATAAACAAAACATAAACCTCCCATTTTAGACTCTCTGATTTTGGTACTCATCCATATACTACGTTCCTTCTCGATGTACAACCCAATACTGGTCTCTGGTCCAACGCACTCGCTAACGTGGTTGCTGCCAACTATGGATCCCCACGTCAGTGGAGTTCAGAGCCTCTTCCCCCATATCTTACCAGTTTGCTTAGAAAGGAAATAAAAACAGTCTGTCCCTAAGAAGACAAATTATGCACACATAAAGGTAAGGAAAATGCAAACAATACCACATTGGGAACTTACTGTTTGATGACAAAATGTCTACATCTGTGTAACATACTTGTGGCTAGTCAGATGTTCGGCAGATATTATGGGTATCTATAGGCAAAAAATGTAAACAATGAGTAACACGTGCAATGAGCCAACCCACAGACACAGCATTTTGCTACAGAACGTTAAGTTTGGAAAAGTGAGGATCAGCTGTGAGTTGGTGGATTTTATATGGTAACTGTAAGTTAAAGTCAACTGAAGTGCTACAATAGCAACTTAAAACTGGAAAACATTCTGTTAAGTACTACTTGACAAATATAAATATAAATAAGTATTACTGGTCGTTTAGAAAATAAGAGAAGTTAAAATCTACAAAAGTCATGCAGTGCAGTAATTGAAAATAGCCCTTTTTGTTGGCCTACACAAAATTCTGTGCTTTCAGCGTATCATTTAAAACGATAAATTCTACAGTGGCCTTGTTTTGGTCTGATTTTGTGAAGTGTTCACTGCTTTGACTGTCCTGGTTTTTGAATGCCAAACCTAAGATGCTCTGAGCTGGATTTTCACGGCGGGTGAAAACCCACTGTTGAGAAGAGCTGCCTGCCCTCCCCACGGGCGCTGCGGGCACCACGGCGGACCAGCTGGAAAGCTGAGCCTCCCCAAAGCAGTGAAACAATTCTCAAAATGTTCGCCTGCGTCAGAATTCAGCACGTGGCTCTCCTGAAGTGCCCCATCGATTCAGCTTCCCATTAAAAAAAAAAAAGTGACAAATCAGAGTAGACTACCAGCAGCAGAAATAACCAACTTCTATCCACCTCCCCTCCGGGGTCCGGCCGTGCAGCGCGAGGCGGACGGCCATGGCAGCGAGCCCAGCCCCAGCCCGCGGCAGGCCCTTGGGAAGGGCTGGCACACTGGCACGCGGGTGTCGGAGGCACCGTGAGTAGCCTGGTGGGACCTGGAGTCCGGCCAGAGGGAGCCAACAGATGTGCCCGCATCCAGGGAAACGTGCTGGGGCACGTGGCACAAACTTGATTTGTGCCATCGCAAATGGCTGCTGCCCTTGAAGAGACTCTTTCTCCTGGCGGGCACTGAGGCTGCCCTGGTAACCCGCACACGGAAGGGAACGGGGAGGTCTCCTCTTAACTACATCGTTCACAGGTCTTGGTGTCGTTTTTTCCACCCCTCGGGCCCTCTCCTCCCTTGGCAGCTCCACACAACTCCACCACATTGCCAACTCGTACACAAATGTGCTTCAAGCGTAACGAAGCTTCTCATACCATTTTTTCCTACTGCTGCAGGACAGGCTGCTGCACCCAACTGTGTAGAAGCATCAGGGACAGTGCTGTCGGAACATACCAAGGACCTTCAACACCAGTCAATGAAGATGTAGGGCCAGATCTTAAGACTTTTGGCATGCAAGCACATTGCATCGTGTGGCATTAAATAACTTCAGCGTTGCTCACACAGTATATACATATATTCGTTATATATGTATATATGGAGGTTTGGCTGCAGTACTGTACTAAGAGTGTTATGAGGCTCCAGGGAGGATGTGCATGAAATGATCAGGTTCTACAACAGAAAGTTTCCCTGTTGTCTATTTGGGAAAGCACACGGTTACTTAGACAGAGATGATTTCAAAAAATAATGCTGTTTTTCTGTGGCTTGGCTTGTTCTCACAACTCTCTGGACTTAGGGAGGACATAGAGACACACTTAAAGTAACTGTATGGTGCAATAAATCATAATATTAAGATCCTTTGGGCATGCAGGTGGTTGCTTGCTTAGATGACACGTATGCGGAGGTCATCCTGCCTAGAAACTAGCTTTTCAACCCACAAAGTCATTTTGCTAGTTTAAATCCATGAGTGACATGGTCATTCAGCAAACATTTCTCAAGAGCACAAAGTGCTACCTGCTACGCAGACTAACCTGAGTGGTTTTTGGAAGCGTAAAACACCCAGGTCCCTTTCGAGACTCGGGACGTGCACGCCTACGTATCACTGCAATAGCTTAATTTTTGGAGCGGTATTTTTGAGACATCAGTGGGCAGACAGGTGAACAAAGGCCGCACAGCTGGGCGCAGTACCAAGTGGTGGTGCTCAACAGGTGAGGGTGGAAAGGCTCGAAGCCAAAGACTCTGGGCTTAATCCCGCGAGAGCCTGCAGTGCTCGGTACCCTCAGTGCCAGCGTGGCGCCTGGCACAACGCGGTGAGGCCGGGGCTCCTGGCTCTGCAGGAGCTTGCACCATCCAGCCCGAGCACAGAGTGGCATGTGCAGCAGGGCACGGGCGCGGGTACTGCTGCTTCACCTCAACTGCAGCTGCAAACCTGGCAGCTCTACGGCGGGGTTTTGAAGCCGTTGAAGGAGTTGGCTCTGACGACTTGGGGAGCTGAGCATGTCAGCTGGGCCTGCCTTAAAAACTGACGTTCATCCTCAGAATTAACTTCACGTACTGAACCACACCTGCAAAACGCTAAAGCACATGTTTAGTTCCCTCTGCTCAAAGGCACACGTGGGATTCCCGCTGAGCCGAGAGCAATACCTGCGTATGAGACCAGAACTGATGGTTTCACGGCATAAGGCAACTCTAACCTCCTAGTAAATCTCAAAAAATCATTTGTTTTTATAAGAGAAAGAAGAGGGTCTCTTAAACGTTTTTTACTGTTGCACTTTCAGCCAGATGCACTACAGAAATCTGCCTTTTTGACAACCCAGCTAGCTAAAAAACAACAGGCCACGTTCTGTTCCCAGGGGCAGCTCCTCTGGCCCCTGGTACTCATCTTTGGAGCACAGTTTCTGGCTTTTTGGGGAGGACTTTTAATCCCTTATTTCGTGCAGCGCTATTCTTTTATACCTGAAATACATCCGAACACGACAGCAATCGGGGCAGCTATTTAGAAATAAAACCAGACTCTCATGGACATTTCCTTAACTGGTGTCTGTCTACTGCAGCAGGTGATGGGCCCTTTCCCAGCAGAATCACAAGCTGAAGCAAAGGTTTACGAGAAGTTTCTGTGCAGCCCATGCACAACGTTTTTGTTTTGCTCTTGGAAGAGGAGAGTCAGAACACGTTCAGATCGCTCAGTTCAGACTGTTAAAATTCTGATCCTGCAACCCCTCTGCACAAAGGTTTTACTGGCTTTCGTTGGAGTTCTGCACCAAAAGGAACCGTCGGCTTCACAGGAATAGAAATAAATAATGGGTTCCGTGTATTATCCCTTCCTCTTTACATCCCTGAGAGCAGAAATAAGCAGCACGGCCCATAAATGTTAAGACTGAGTCAGAAACTCTATTATCCATTATTTTTAGCATCAGAAACGGAACTGCAGCACCTTTGGAGCATGGATAAAGGCTTATTAAGCTGCGCTGCAGGTCTTAGAGAGAATGTGTAGGCCAACAAGAGGTCAAATCAAAACCCCCATGCTCATTAAAAGCACCGATTTCAAGTTGTCTGTAAGGAACAAAGCTGTAAATTAGCAAACCTGGTTGGCTGTGGCTGTTGCAGCGAAGGGAACACTTGTGGCAGATGTTGTTGCTGCAGACACAGTGGCTGGCGTAGCACCGTGCACCATGGGAACTTTCGGAAGGAAAATCATATAAGCAAACATACAGAAGAGTGTAGCAGTATGGGAACCAGAGCGACACGTGGTAGGAAAATTGAGCATGGTATTTATCACAGCAAAAAGCCCGAGACATCGTTGCCAGCGCGTGACATGCAATCACAGTGCAAAGCAGGACAACATTCCAGGGAGAAAGAGGGGAGGGAAATGAAAGAGAAAAAAAGGGGAAAATGCTTGTTACCATCAAATCAAGAAAATCGACACAAACAAGCTTAACCATTTCAATACAAAAATCAACGGAAGAGTTTTTAAATGCCCTTATATTTACAAATTTCCGTCTTTTAAGAATTCAACCCAAATATTTACCGCAAACAGAAATTAATCTTGTTGAAGGACAGTATACGTCTATGTGGCTACAGTAAGATACAGTCTTTATTTAACACAAGATAGTTTCTAAACACTGGAACTCAGAGTCCAATCAAAATCCACCAAGGAACGATGTGCAATTCAAACAAGTGCTATACAAAATTAACGACGTCTGTGTGTCCATGTCAATTAAATAAAACAATTGCATTTAATTGACAGGTGTTAGTGCAGGAGGCTAAGGGAGATGGATTGGCACAAGAGCTGTAAGTTAAAATCTAGCAGTGGATTTTGAGGGTCCGTGAGCTGCACCACAGGTTTAAGATAATCAAGAAACAAAGCTGGCACCTACCAACACTTGTAGCGGGTGTCATGCACAATATTGAGCCTGCCCATCATGCATTGCAACAGGAAGGTGGATTTGGAAAGGGAAAAGAATTAAAACAACCCATCACACGTGTAATTAGAAAATTTCATTTGAACAAAGAAGAAAAATTGTTATTATGGGAACAGTGGCATGTAACTGTCAGCACAATCAAACCATACAATAGCCCAGTGATCCATTAGAACCAGTCTTCAGCGAAGGGGAGAGAGCTGGTCAACTGTGTGCTGGTATATCGTGTCTGCCTTTGCAGCACCGTGCACTAGGAGCACGGCCAGGAAAAGTTTCTTTCGCTTTACTGTAAAACTCTTTCGGTCTTCGATCTTTCTGCCTTTTGACGTGAGCTTTGTAACGCTCTTTACCCTGGTTTCCTCGCATGAAGATACTTTCAAGCTGCACCTGCCGACAGGCACCCGAAGTCCACCCCTGCCCGGACACCGGGATGCCCGGAGCAGCCGGAGCGGGGCCGGGCACGGCTGTGCCCTCTCCCTGCCGGCTCATTCCGGAGCGGCGGCCGGCCAGGCTCCCTCCCTGCCTTGGCAGCCCTGGCAGCTGGGCTGGAGCGACGATTCCGCACGGAGCGATGACTTGATCTATACCGCTGCAGTAGCTGCGGTCTGACTGCTCCAGTATTTAGGTAATACGTAGGCAAAAACAAAACCCAGGTGAATTTGGCGTGCAGGACTTCTGTGACTTCTGTACGGCCCCTGTGAGCTGGGTGAAGTGGGAATGATCCTGACTGTCCCCTGGTCTGTTTGCTTAACATGCAGGTCAGAGGGGTGTCCAAATAGCTGAAGTCTCCTGTGCAGCTCAGGGCAGCACCTAAGAACACTTGTTCAGCATTTTTCCTGCACTACTGGATGTATTTTAGGCTGCTGGTGTCTGAGCTCGCAACCTGCAACTCTCTCCAGGCTACAGAAAAATAGCTGCAGTGACAGCACCTGGTGAATTCTGCCCTGCAACTAGAGAGCCAACAGCGGCACGGCGTTCTTGAGAACATTATGGTGCCATTTTTCAACTATCACTAAGTTGGTAATTCTGCTTACTTTACATGGCAAAACGCCTTCCACCAGACCGAACTCAGAATCTTCTGGTTCTGCTTCCCATACGATAGATAAAAATACACTGATATTTCAGAATATCCATTTTTAATAAACAATTTACTTTTTATTTAACAAATAACATTTATGAACACCGCTAATTATGCCTGACACAGCAGAAACTGAAATGAACTCTGAAATCTGGGAAGAGAGATCGGAGTGGAAATGTGTTCTAGAAGACTGCCAGTGGGAGCCACGGCGGTGCCGCCTCCTTGACATTCCATGACCGTAACGAGGGGGGCAGGAAACTGTTTTAGCTGGTGCCAAGCCCTGTAGTGGCTTGCACAGTCTCAAGAGCATTTAACTAAGCAGGGAAAATGTCAGTCAGTATAATTACTGCTGGGGACAAGGTTATTCTCTGTCATCACTGTATCTGCAAGGCTACAAAGAAAACGGCATAATCATGTTTCCTAATTACTCTTCTATTTCTGTGTCATGGCAGAGTCTGAAAACAGTCACAAAGGAAGGTTAAAAGAAGGGTAGCTTTTCTGACTTCCCCACACACAGATCACGGCTGAAGTCAGTAGCACCACTTGCAAGATTAAAAAATGGAGCAAAATTTGTCCTCAAAGCACAAACAGCAAGTAAAACTGCCTTCTCGGTCTCTCTTACGGCATCTCTGCGGTGTTAACGAGGCTACAGAGAAGATCTACCTTCGAGCTCTGTCTGTGCAGAAGTGCCCTATTTGTAAGGTTGAACATACTTCATTAGATCTGGAATATTACATCGCTCCATGCATAATTAGGTCTACATGCTAAAGACAAGTCAGATTTTCATAATGACTCACAAGTATCATTCTGAATATTTTTTCAGCTCAAAATTTTAGTCTGAGTTATCATGACTGACATTATAACCAGCGCACACAGTTTTGAAAGGGAATCGAAGCAAACGGACGTAAGACAGAAATGAAAATACTAGCTAGGGTGCAGTAACTTGCAAATATGAAGACATAATGCTGTATGACCCTCTTACCAGCAATAAAAATCATTTTTGCTATGACCTTAATATTCATCTTGACTTCAGAAGCTTTGACTGACTAATGAGAATGCATGAATAATAAATGTGCAGTTTCAAATGTTCCCTAGCTTTTCAGCACAAGGCAGAATTTTAATTCAAGGATGTGCTCAGTTAACTGAT
The DNA here is from genome assembly GCF_009769465.1 of Tauraco erythrolophus. NCBI lineage: Eukaryota > Metazoa > Chordata > Aves > Musophagiformes > Musophagidae > Tauraco > Tauraco erythrolophus. The sequence continues at coordinate 29,501,598 of NC_141475.1, forward strand.
CATAACTTCACAACCAGATTATTTCTGCAGTGGAATAAAGGTATTTTTATAAATATTTGAGGTTTACTGGTGTTTTAAGCATTTTTTTTTATCTTCTCTCCCTCGTATTATTCCCCTCAGTCTATTTATTCCACCCAATATGCTAAATCCTGATTAAAAATATCACCACAGACAGCACAAGCACTCCTTCGAGGTGAACGGTTGTGCCTGACCTCTCCCTCCCTAACACTCCGGAGGAGAGCAGTGTACAGACCCCAGAAGCCCCATGGAGGAAGGTGCTCACACCGGTATCACTTTAGGAAAGGATCTGTGCACTGACTGAATCCCAAGGATGAGCAGGTAAATTCTCTGGAGTCGAAGCTGCAGTAACTAAATACATCAGCAACGTTCAGCAGCAGCGCTGGCTGAAGTCTTCCTGCTGCCCCCTACCCGCTTCAGCTGCCCCGCTGCAATTCTGCCCCTTCCCTGCAGCTGCACCAGGACGGCAGCTCCTGGGAGTATCCTGTAAGCCTGAGCCCTTTCCTCTGGAGGATGATCCTGCTCCAAGACCGTCTGGTCACCCGGTTTACACACACGGGCCAGGGACAGTGGTATTGGCACAACAGTGAGCTGAGGCACAGGATGGCAACAAGCACCAGGGCACGAATTCCATCTGGTGGCACAGAGGAGCTCCCTGTCCGCACGCACGAACACAGCCCCGGCCACTCACGGTGACTGCTGGACAAAGAGCGCGTGCAGAAGGAGTGAACACCAAGTAACTGGTGCTCTGCAAGTTCACAGCCCCCGGCGAAAACGTCTGCCCACGTGTCTGCCAGGGCATCGAGAGTCAGCAGCCAGCACCAAAGTACCAAAACCAGCTGTGAACACCTATTCGGTCGTGCAGAGCCTCCTCATTCGGCAGCCTAACTCCACTTCATCCAACTAGCCAACACCACAAGCGTTCCCGGTTCTTTCTCGCAACACCTTCTAGACTCCCCTCTCAGTACGAGGGCAGCTTCCAGCAGCCAAGGTTTCTGGGAGACCGCAGCAGAGGAGCCGTGCAAAGAGGGATCTTTATTTGAGAGTGGCCAGATGAGCATCTAAGAGCATTTAATCATTTAAAGTGTGCTGGAGTGCCAGTGTCCATCCCCTGGCATGGATGATCCCTTTACTTGCTCTCACATGCCCTGGCACACAGGCAGCCTCACAATTTCGAAGAGGTATCTGGGTTTGTCTGGACACGAGTGGAGAACTCCCCAGGGTGAAACATCAAGAGTGAAGTCCCCGGCAGAGAAGGAGGGTCCTGCCAAGATCCTCCAGGAGGGTATACACTGGTACCATGTGGGTTCTGTCAGTGTCCTGCCCTCCAGACCTGCTGCATTTTCATAAACTGCAGCTGAAACAACCAAGAACACCCATGGGTAATCACACTTTGGGTGGCTGAACCTGGAAAGTATCACTTTAATTCAGACCCCACTGAATTAACCTGCCTCTGCTCCGCTCCGCGGCAGTGGAGCTGAGGGCACCCATGCTCTGCGTTCACCTGTCAGTTCTTAGGGACTGTTGGGAAAACCCTATTTCCAGATGAGTGTGCACAAACAGGACTGATGCCCGTTAATGTTCAGTGGGGCAAACTAAGGAGGGCGAGGTGGCAAGTAAAATTTTTAAACTTTCGAAAAAGTACTGGATTACTGGAAAGCTCAAACTGCTGCTATCTGAAAAATATAAAAAGAGAATTTATGGTAGCTCCTGCTAAAAAAATCCTTTACTCTTCTTGTTTAACATATACTAAACTTCAGCGGTCAAGAAAAGGTCCAAGGAAGCATCAAGAACCACTGCAGGAACTCCTGTAGGTTCAGTACAGATTTGCTCGAGGAAGAGCTGAGGTAGGTTGTGTGTAAGTGCTGACGTCAGAGATCCCAATCGATGACGTAGTGCAAACGAGGTCTGACACTCACAAACCAGAACTCCAGCTTCAAAGCTCAAGGGCCGTGATTCACAGCAGCTTGAGTACTTCCAGAAATCATCCAGCCCCTCGCTGACTTAATGGAAGCTGGAAAATTGTGTGGTTTTCTAACTGTATCGGTTGTGCTTCGTCAAAACAAATCTGTGAAATTGTTTAATGTCTACAGGAAGGACTGTGATTGCACAAGCATTTTTATATGAATTTTAGCATGTGGGCCAGAGACCTGACCTAAATCTTACTCAACCAGAGCCCTTCTATTGACTCCAACAAGCTTTGCAACAAGCTTTTGGTAATATATTTTAGTGGCTGCAATGCATTTTTGGAACCTAAAGAAGTTATTACAATGTACTACATCAAGTAGCTGATTTTTGTGCCATTTAAATTATAGATGTTGGTTGCTTGCCAGACTGTACCACCCAGAAAGAATGGTGAAAGGCATTGGACCAAATTCCTGGGAACACACCTGCCAAAACTGTTCAGGATAAAATCCTTAAATTTCATAGAATCACAGAATGGTTTGGGTTGGAAGGGACCTCAAAGACCATCCAGTTCCAACCCCCCTGCCATGGGCAGGGACAGCCTCCACTACACCAGGTTGCCCAAAGCCTCATCCAACCTGGCCTGGAACACTGCCAGGGACGGGGCAGCCACAACTTCTCTGGGCAAATTTTTTCGGTAAAGATGGAACAGTTGTGCTTTCTCTTCTCCCCTCCCCTCAGCCAGTCGGCGTTACGAAGGGCCGTCCTCGCGGGCTCCTTCCAGTATTTTGAGTAGGGATCTACCAGATGTCCTCGGCATTCCATCACTTGCCCGCTAGAATGATGGTGCTGTCCTGATGTGGGTGCACGTGTGAAAACACCCCCTCAGCTGGGTCCATATGGGTGTAAATTCACATGACACACTAGATAAATAATTTCTCACGCAGTGCCCTTTGCAGAACCAAGACGTATACTCCAACTTTAAGTCTCATTTACTTCAGGGGGATTTCTGCTTATGTAAACAGTACAGGCACCAATTCTCCAGCAACTACAGTAGGACAAGTGCAGATTTGATCCTCTTGAATAAAAGCAAGTGCACCTCAGTTCTGCTTAGACCAAAATCAGCCCTGAGGCTTTAGTGGTAGGGGCCCGAGCCTGGATTTCGCGCGCAGGTTCGTGATCAGCCTACCTGCGAGACTGCCTGCCTGCGCCTTGTGCGATCACTGCGCCGTAATTCAAATCAAAACCTTCGAGTGTGTGACTCAGGACAACTGTTGCTAAGCACATGAAGGCAAAGGGGTCTTACAGCAAAGAGAAACAAATGCAACAGCTTAAGAGATGTGTAATGAAGGGAAGTTAATCGAGGGGAAGAGGAACGAGAGAGATTTCACATTCTGATTCGGGATGACAGAGCGCGACGCTGATTTTTATGTTAAACTGGAAAACACCCACCCAGCTTCCGAGAGAGGCAGAGAGAAGCCAGCCTTCCTGCAGTCTGCACCTCTGCCCGCAGCTCCCCGGGCACGGCAGCGTCTCAGCCTGGAGAGAGGCTGCCCGTGCCCGGCACCAGCCGCCCCGGCACCAGCGGCCGCCGCGCAAACACCTCTACGCGTGAGCCGCCAGGAACAAACGGTTATGTCCTCGTGTGTTTTTACCAGAACTCCCCCTTCTCCCTCCCCAGAAAAACGTAAAGGAGAAGCACCTACCTGGTGGGAGAAAGGCTGTATGCTGCTGTAACTGCATGTTGGCGAGAGCTTGCTGGTATTGGAAAATACCAGTGTTAAAGACTGCGGTGGCACCATTGGTTTTTTCAAGCGCAGGCCTCTTTGGTAATGGGGGAAGTACAGCTTGAGGAATTCCCTGAATGGTGGATGGGTATAAAAATAAAGTCCAGTAAAAAAAGAAAAAAAAAAAAAGGGGGTGGGGGGTGGAGGAGGATGGGAGGGAGGGAGAAGAAAAGGAAAGAGAGAAAGGAAAAAAGAAAAATCAGTAGAAGGCAAAAAAACCAGGCAGCACCATGTTTATCCATGAGCAAGCAAGCGGCGTAGCGGCCTTAACTACCAAATAAAAGGCGAGGTAGAAGCTTCACAAGGGAGCACTACTGTAGCCTACCATCACAGCGGCACAGGTACGGGGGGAGCCGCGCGGGGGCGGGACCGGCGTGAACGTTACGCTACGGTAAAGCTTCGGGGTGCCGGTCAGGAGCGAGGCTATCGGGGCGGGGAAGCAGCGCTGCGAGCTCCATGAGGATCAACACGTAGAAGCGATGTTAATAGTCACCGTCCGGAGCGGATGGCAGGGCCGCCGGCGCCAACCCACTCCCCGGGCCCCGGCGCCTGCCCGGGCATGCAGAGAACGCGCCACATGCCGGCACCCCCGGGCCGCCTCCGCACCGCGAAGCCATGCCAACGCACCCTGCGCCCGTGGCCGGCCCTGCGCCCCGGCTGCCTGCATGGCACCCTCGGGAGGGGACGGGGGGGGACGGGATGGGATGGGGTGGGATGGGGCGGGATGGGAGAGGGACGGGGCAGCAGGGTCCAGCGGGGCGCGGGGGCGGCGGGGCGCTGCTCCGGGACCTGGCCCGGCTGCCCCCGCGCCCCTCGCCGGGGATGGGGGACGGGACGGGAACGGGACATTCCGTTTCTACACATTAACCCCAAACTCTACGATACAGCTACATGCCAAGCTAAAAGGTGAAAGGTCATAGTACCAGGTCAAAGGTTGCCTCGAGGGGTCGCTTCAGTGATTTGACAGCCGACTGAGTCTTAATTAGCAGGCAGCGAGCACATGATGGCAATGGCCAGTGGGGTCAAGCGCATTAACATAAACAGCAAGCAGAGGTGCATCATGGGGGCAGCAGTGCATTGGGGGGGTGAGAAAAAACAAATAAAAACAAATCACCGGATGCCGTGTACAACGGTAACAAGACTAGGCATGCACGGGGGCCGGGGGCAGCCCGGCGCGGGCATGGCGGGCAGGGCGGCCCCCGCCGCCCCCCGCCCCGGCTCCCTCCCGCGGGCAGGATGGCCAGGGCGCGGGGTGCTCGCGGTGGCGCGGCAGCAGAAACGGGGCTCCCCACTGCCAGCTCCCTGCCCGCGGCACGCGGCTGCTGCCTCGCACCGCCGCTCTGCCCGGCCGCCGTGCCCTGGCGCCCGCCACGCTCCGCTTCCCACACCCCGTGGGGCTCGGTGCAGCCGGCACAACGTGGCACCGTGGGTCCCGTCCTCTCCTGGCTGGGAAACCGGGCCCCGAGGAGTGCCAGGGCTGGCTGCTGCCGCTACCAGGTCTGCTCTAGTGCCCCGCGAGAGCTGCCGACAGCCCTCGGAGCGGGACGGGGCAGGTGGGCTACGGATGGCATCGCCACAGTGAGATCGACTTCAAACTAAGGCTCCACGAAGACGGACTGACAGTAACTGAAATATGGGGTTATCTATCCGTGCAACTCGATAGATACGCTTCACCCACACACAAACACACAATAAACTATATATACATATATGCACACACACACACACACACGTATGCACACATATATGTACATATAGATACTCTGCACATCAGCAGGCAAAATTAGTGAAACACCTTAACGGTCTGACACTACTCAGGAGCAGATCTGGCACCACATGCTGGGAAAGCTCATTGCACCGTGTCGTGACTGGGACCCCCGAGCACGCACACACACACACACACGCACCCCCCTCCAGCCAGAACAGCTCTACGTCACTTATCGTCTCTCGTCAACACACTGCTATTCCAGAGGTGTTTTCCAGACTCACCATGGCAGCTGCAGTCGCTGCTGCCTGGGCAGCTGCAGCCTGGTTAACCTGGTACTGGGCAGCCTTGATCTTGGCTTGCAGGTGTGCGGGAGGGTGGAAATATTTGCACTTTTCCCGTGAGCATCTCCCTTTGATGTAATCCATGCAGACGGTGACCGTGTTGTCGTTGGTGTCGATCATCGTGCTGTCGGCGGGGTGGGCGAACCGGCAGTCGTTCTCTCCCCTGTTGCAGTTGCCACGCTGGTACTCTCGACATACCTGTGACACCGGGAAAAGAAAATCGCTTAATTTGGGTGACGGGTGCCGCGGGCACGGCTGGCAGCAGAGTCAGGATTTCCAAACATCTGCGAGAGCACCGCGAGGACGGGTGCCCGGCCCAGGAGGAGCACAGTGGCAGTGGGAGGGTGGGCTCAGCTCCCTGGCAGCAGGGACCTGGCTTTTCTAAAGCCACTTCTGACGTCAAAGAGCATCAAACCCCACCAAGCCAAGCGCACAGCAGGTTTTACTTTGGCTCCCACTTAGCCAGCCGCAGGGACGGGGCTCTTCTGTTTTCTGAAGAAACGCGCCGTGGCTCCGAGCCCACCGCAGTGCTGGGGGGTGGGCGCGCTCCGCTCTGATCCGGCTGTGCCCCGGTTCGCAACGCTCCATTAATTAATTACGGTGACCAGCCAGTGGTGCTGGGAGGATGCCTGTGGCCACCCCCAGGCAGCTGCACCGGGCAGCGAGCCGCAGCCAGGGGCGTGCGGTGCCGCAGCAGCCCCCGCGCTCCAGGACCCAGGGCCCGCCGCGGCGCAGCCAGAGAGGCTGAAGGAGTCAGAAACCGCAGGAAGGAACCTGCTTGGCTGAGGACACCCTCCTGCAGCACCCCCGCCGCTGGTACGGGGGCTCCAGCCCAGCCCTGGGCTGGCACAGACCCCCTTCGACCCTCCAGCCGCCGCCAACGGTGCGGCCGCGGACTTCGGCCCCTCTTCACACACCTTGCAAACCCTCTGTTTTAAAAATGACGGGTGTTTTTTTCACGGTCAGCTCTTCACAAACCCCAAACAAAAATGAATTTGTCGTTTTAGTTATCAAAGGCCACAGGAAACAGAAAGGGACAGAAGCAACCAAGTTTGTATAAAAATAAAACCACTTTAGCCGATGGAATTTCCTTTTAAAGGTGGGTGCTCATGAGCTTGGATCATCAGTATTTCCTCAAGGACCTTGGCTCTGATCCCTGCAACAAACCAAATTTGGCTGTTCCTTGGTTTCCATCCATGCTCGTGCTCTAGCTGCTTTTTAACCCCTGTGCTGCCTCATGTACCAGCTGCCCATCATCTAAGGCTGATGCAATGACATCCCCGAAGGACAAGAGCAACGCCGTTTGGAACCTGTCCACAGGAAACATCCCCTTGTCCAGGGTCATTCCAGCATCACCCTATTTATAGTCTCTTTTCATGCGGTGACCAAGACTCTGGATGTAAAGAATACCTTCTGGGCCATGAACCAGTGTCTTCTACCCAAACGCTGGCCTCCCAAACACACAAAAATGGGCAATTTCCTTTGGTTGGTTGTTTGCAGTCTAGAAGCAAACTGAAGTCTTTTCCTCTGAAGATAAAGAAAATGATGTAACTAAGGTCAGGTGACTGTCTTTGCTCTTTGTCCTGTACGGGTGATCCGCAAAACCGAGGTCTCAAAACCACTCCACATGTAGGCAAGAACACGAAGACTATATGTACAAATAACATGTAAGCGTATCTATATATAAAAGTATCTATATTCACAGAGAGAGAGAAAAAAAGCATCCACAGATAAGCTAATTTTATCACAGCTATAAACCAAAGAAGAAGGACCAGAAAACCGAAGTAGCTGGGCGGACAGAGAGAATCTTTGGCGTGGCCAGAGCAGATTTGCACGGAGCTGTCCCGCAGCAGCTGAGATAAGGCACTGAATGGTTCGCTCTCCCTGCTCCTCCGCGGAGCTCTGGGCGCTGGTTTACAGCAGCCAGACACAAACCATAATGCTGCCAGTCCTTTTAATCAGCGTGCCCACCAATGGCTTTCCAACCACTGCGATGGTAGCCAGGAATGTTTCCTATGCTTGTTTATTTGAGAGCAAGCATTGAAAACGGTGTTGTGTTTTGCCACAGGCATGCAGCGATGTATCGTTCATCTGCTGGAGTAGAGACACAATGCAGGATACACTGCCGAGTCTCTCAGATCTGGAGAGAGCTGTTATTTAGTTATTTATTAACAGCCCTGTAATTAGTATTATAATTTTCAACTCTGCACATGAAAAAAACATCAACAGAAGACGCACCTGTACGTCTCTAACCTGTCTGCAAAAATGCTGAGTCGGTGCTGCAATACTACCGATTCACTGTAATTCACATCACTTGTTCTGACGCTGGGCTGAGCTCGTTCCATCGCCCCGCTGGGATCCAGGCTGCCCACCCCAGCAGGAGACAACGGCCGCGTCGCCTTGGCCGTGGCAGAGGCCCCACGCTGCACACCCTGCAGCGGGCAGAGGTCTGGCTGGAGGGACACGGCAGCAGAGCGGAGACCCCTGCCCTTCCCTGAGCCAGTCCCACCTCCTGCCTCCTCCTCTGCGTCGAAGAGAATTTGTCGAAATGGGCATATTGTTATCCGGTACGTTTTGAACATTTAAACAAACGGCATCGCTGGGTCAGGTTTCCTGATTGCTTAAGATCTGAAAATCTGAGCCAAGAACTTCTAAGCTGCTTCGTTCTGGCAAAAAATGGTATATATGAAACAAGCAGGAAACAGCAGCTTGGTTGTGGTCATTCCTGAATACTTCTAATAGAAAACGATGGCATTCAAACGGAAACAGATGCGTTTTACATAAACGGTGAGGCAACTCCTTTCTCTCTCACTTCCCTGTCCTTCTCGCTGCTCTTCTAGCAGAAGAGCTATGCTGGAAGAGCTATGCTTCTGTTCAAGGTATTTCTGGCAGGAGAGGAGCCTGAGGAAAGCTCTAGGAAAAGCCTCAACCCATGAAATTTCCACCCCGAGATCCAGATTCCTTATGGGAGTGGCTGAGCACGCGGGACACCCAAACATCTGCATGCTGTCTACAGGCAACACGGTCCAAACATGGATGAACTCAATCCTACTGCTAGTAACAGTCACCAACCCTATCCTACAAACATCGGTACCAATTCAGGAGACCAGGCACGCTGCCTGACACATCTCTGTTGTCTGCCTGTTTTCCCGAAAACCCCAGGTAGGTGTTTTGGGAGCTTTTAGCTGTGCAACAGTCTGGTTCGGTATCCCAGAACACGTGTGCTAACTTAATTTACGCCTCACTACCTCATTCTTGAAAAGAAGTATCTAAAATTCTAAGCAGAACAAATCATAGTCCAAGATTAGACGCTAACATCACAGTGGCTATTTTTCCCAAGGACGGTTCATTCCAAGGGAGAGCGAGCTAACCTTATAAAGCTCTCTAATCCCGTCGTAACAAATGACAACACCGACAGCATGAAGCTCACTTGAAGACCAGGTAGACACGTCGGCTTCTCTGAGGTAACAACCAGACCATGCGAAATCCTTAAAATCAGTTCTGCATTTCTGTAATCTATAAAGTACATGAAAATGTTTTGCTGCTCATAAAAATGATGTGCTTATTTGGTATTTGCATACTGAATTTGGATACTCCAGATTAAACGACCAATACATGGGAAAGCACTGGCAAATCTTCTTCTCAACTACGTATTTCGCTATTTAAACGGCATTTGCTGAAGGGAAAAAAGGAGGAGGAAAACACTCCCCTCAACTCCCAAGATACTAATTTTGTAAGACAGCAGCGCGGTGTGGAATTGCAGAGTCGGTGGGTCAAGCTGGATGTGCTCTTGATCTCAGCCAAAATAAAAAGCAAAACTTAAACAGCTTAAGGGTAGAAGCAGCTGCTGGATTTTTTCAGTGACCTACATGGTGCAATGGGTAGAGCAGAGCCGAGGGAAGGCTCTGCTGGGAAGGCTGAGCTGGGACAGCCCTCCTCCAAGGACATGGACATCTCCAAAGGGCGAAGCCTACTGAGACAAAGGCAATTACAGCAGAGAAGGCTGCTGGGTGCTGGCTGAGCTGGGACCTTGGTCAACTGGAGAGTATGGCTGAGGAGGACGTGTCCTGCTCGACCGTGTTCTGAGCCCACGGGTGGGCTGGTGCTGCCCCCCCGGCGCTGCCGAGGGCTCTCGCCAGAGCGGGGTGCTGCCCCGTGGGAACTCAGCCAGTGCACAGGGACCTGGCACCCTCCTGCACCGCCAGCGCTCCTGTGGCCAACGGAGTCAGCTCCCGCAGGAATCCCCGCACAGTGCCATTCCACCAGGAAAGGCGACAACAGAGGCACTCCTCTAAGTCCCAGCACTTATTTCGGGGGTTCCCAACCTGGCCCTCACCCTCCTTTCCATTCAAGCTGAAAAGAAAACCACTTGGCCTTTCAAAATAATTTTACCGATTTCAGCCGTTTTTGCTGGCTTTTCCTAATTGATAAAAATGGTTTGTACAGCAGACTGTGCCCTGGGGGTTTGTCAGAGTAACACTCTTGCAGCTGCCTCTCGTGTGGAGGAGCTGGGCTCAGCAGCGTGTCACTTCTCTAAATAGCTATATAGCGAGAACGCAAGCGTCCGGAGGGCCAAATCCTGCACGCTGAAGTCCCAAACTTCATTAGCTCTCCGTGTGCTTTGGGCACAGCCCAAAAGCTGTGCCCTGGAGATGCCCCCACGCAGCCCCTCGGGCTCCCACCAATGTACTTGCTTCCCTGGCCACGGGCAGAGCTGGTGCTCAGGGGCCTGGGGCACGTCCTGCTCCTGCTTACAAACAGAAAGCTTTTGAGCCCACGTGTCCTGACCAGCGCCGTGGCCTCTACATGGCTGGAAGCACAATCAAACACAGCAGCTGACCTTGGCACCGTGACCCAAAGGGCTCCCACCACTGGCATCCTCCTCTCCATACTCATTTCCGAATCTAGTGTGACTTATTTATGAATTTATCTAATTGCACTTTGGTTTTACTCCACCTCTGGCAGGTATCCACCACGAAATAGAGTCCTCAAAGGGAAAACATCCCTTGGTGATTCCAAACAGCCACCCATGTGCCAGCTTCCCAGCTCGGTGCGGCTGCCTGTCCTGTAATCTGACCGTGCTTTGGGGAACGCTCTCCTCGGAGAAAACAACTCTAAAAAGGGAAACGATGTGATCCCGCAGAAGGGGAACCTGTGGTGATGTGAGCTCTGAGAATAGTGACAGCAGCAGCGGGAAACACTCGCTGCCAGATGACCCTCCACACTCCTCCCAGCCCGCAGCCTTCCGAGCGGCAGCTTCTCACTCAGAGATGCAACTAAGGAAAGGGAATTAATTTTCCTCGTTAAGGAGAACTAATCCCTGTTAATGCAGATGCACGGGCAGAAGGAAAAGCGTTACAGTCACAGCTGGCTGCATTTTAAAACAGAGATCCTTCTCGCTCCTCCCAGTGCGCTCCCTGAGTTCAGGGACCATACCCAAGAGCAGAACCCACCCACCCCCACAGCCCAGAGCCTGCGCACCCTCCCCACGCAGAGGGGACGCTGCGGTACCCGCATCTCCGAGACTCACCACGGCACTAACGCTGGTGCTGGGCGCTGCCCACCAGGCTGTGGGCTGGGGGCAGAGCAGGGGGGCTGGGGCTGTGGGGACCGGTCACGGCACAGCTCGGCTCTCCCCACCGCCCATCAAAGCTGCCACTGGCTGCAGCGCGGTGCCGGAGAGGGGGAGCACCAGCAGCCCTGCTGCAGGGAGAGCCAACCGCTCACAGGCGGCGCGTGCCCTACGACACCACCATGTCCAGCATACAAACCGGGTGATGGCGGATCTCTGCGCCTGCTCGCTTGTCCCATCGCTGCCTTTCCACCACCAGACCTGACCGGGGCTGCCGAGCGCCCACGCTCAGGCTGTGCAGGCAGGCTGTGCTCGCAGGCGCGCGGCAGCCGGTGGCACGTCGCTGGCTCACCGCCCACGCTGCCGCGGCGTCGATAAGATGCCGAAAACACTGTCAGGCCTTTCAGATAACAAAGATTCAGGGCAGGGAGGGTACCAGGTAGCGAGTGCTGACACTTCTCAGGATCACAGCGAGGACGATAAACTGGGCGGGGGAGGCCAGCAGGGAAGCGCCGGCACCATCTGTCCAGAGCGAAAGTAGGAGAGAGGCTGAAAGCCATCTCTTACCCAGGCAGCTGAAGCTCTGCCCTTACAGCTGCTCCTGGTGCTCAGTACCTGCACCTGCTCAACCTGTGGGTTAACACCTCCTGGGCACAAGCTAACATGGTTTCGAGGCACTCTTGCTGCTGCCACAGTCACTCCTTACATAGAATCATGGAATGGTTTGGGTTGGAAGGGACCTCAAATATCATCTAGTTCCAACCCCCCTGCCATGGGCAGGGACACCCTCCACTACACCAGGTTGCCCAAAGCCCCATCCAACCTGGCCTTGAACACTTCCAGGGATGGGGCAGCCACAACTTCTCTGGGCAACCTGTGCCAGTGCCTCACCACCCTCAGAGTGAAAAATTTCTTTCTTATATCCAATCCAAATCTCCCCTCTTTCAGTTTAAATCCATTGCTCCGTGTCCTGTCACTACACACCCTTGTAAAAAGTCCCTCTCCAGCTTTCCTGTAGGCCCACTCTAAGTACTGGAAGGCTGCTATAAGATCACCCCGGAGCCTTCTCTTCACCGAGATCCGACATTACCAGCTGAAGTGAAACCTGCATTATTTTCTTTCGCAAGTAAAATATTTGAATCTAGGAGACATAATAAATGATACGACTCGTGAGAGTAATTTATGCATATCGGCTCCTACCTCCAGCCTGTCTGTCCTCATTAGCTTCTGGGCAGCAGCGGCGGCAGCGGCAGGAACCGGGACACCGGGGTTCCCTGTCACCAGCATCGGGGCGGTGGGCAGGATCTCCGCTGGGACCAGGCCTGGGGAGACCGGCCCCAGGTAGGGGTTGAAGGCGGCTGATGCGTTGGTGGCTAAGCTCGGTGCAACGGAAAACATCGGCTGCAACCAGAAAACAGAAGAAGAAAACCACTTTAAATGTTTATACTTGCCACGCCGTCAGCATGACAGCTTTTTGGCTATCACCTTGAGCACAACAGCGGTGAGATGCTACTAATGGGAAAGAAGCATTTGTCATGTTTGTGGGACGTGAAGGACACTCGTGCAAACGTTGCACATGAGTGAGACCCTGAGGACAGGCACCCCCCACCAGCCTCACCGCGTCTCCTGCTCCAGCCCCCCGCACGCGCACACCACGGGGCAGCTCTCGGAGCAAACGCTCCTTCGAGCCGTGCTTGGGCACCGCCAACGCAAACGAGCACTCCTCACGGCCGCTGGAGAAAGGCTGAGGCTCCAGGAGTGACATCTCCAAAATCCCTACAAACAGCTGTTTTCGGGGAAAAAGGCATCGTGCGAGAGCCCCGACACACCGTCAGCGCACACGCAACTTCAGGCACAGATAAACACGTTTCTGAGCCTGAGGACAGCCAGCACTGGTTCAGAAATCACAGAGGTTTAATACAGGAGCAAGACCAGATGACCACGATAATTTATTCTCTCCAAATTAAGCAGGCTGTCCACGCAGGCATTCAGAAAGACATACGCTGCATCAAGGATATGCTTTATTTAGACTAAAACAGTAAGCCAGAGAGCATGCAAATACTGTTTTATTTGCTAGTTTGCTTGTTTTAAAAAAAGGAAGAGTCAGATGTCCTTGTGGGCTATCACATGTTGTGAAGCTAATGGGATGCAGAAGACCAAATAATGCTGCAAGACCGAACGCGGAGCTGTTACGCTGCAGTGAAGATTAAATAACTCTTCTGCCCCACGGAACGCAAAGGCGCTGTGCTACCAGCGTAACTGCCACATAAAACTTACTCTGGAGTGTTTATCTTTAGTATCTAAATTAAGTGGTTACTCAAGGCATTTGGATTTTTCTTCCAAACTGATTTTTAGAGGAAAAACCAACTACAGAGTTAATGCAACTCTTCTCTGTTTCGTATCTGTTTAAGCCAGACAGCACGCAACACTACGTGTTTTTGTATTCCTGAGGAAATGACTGAGCTGTTTGGAAGCGAGGAACAAGTCTGTCTGAAATACTGGGCAAAAACACAGAGAGAGATTACTTAAAAAAAAAAGGCTGAAAGTTGTGTAAATGAGAATAATTTCTTTAACGTCTCTGGTTCTTCATCCACGCGAATGAAAAACAAACACGCAAATTTTACAGGAAATAAAATATTACTCTTAAATACAATATTAATTAACTGCACTTTTCATTACTGTGTTATCAGCTATGTAATAACGAACACTGAAAATAAAACTATGAGCCAGTCTGTTAGTGTGTAACTTAAGAGATACCAATGTTTGATTTCAGCCCAATATACTCACTGTACAGTAAATAAAAGACTATCCATTTATTTCCTACTGAGATAATTTTATACTAATGTATATATCCTACAGCCTTTAGACCCCTGCAAAATAATAGCATATTTTATCAGAGCTGCTTCGTATTATTCTGAAACTCTGGGGTACGTTGCCATGTGCTGTACACATATAAATTAGGAGATAAAAAACTGTCCTATGGTTGCACCAGCCCAGACTGGGAGCCACGCTGCTGGCAGAAAGAGACCGTGAAGCGGTGGTGTTTCCCTGTCACCACAACCAAACCACACAATTACTCACTGGCCGTGCAGCGTGCGCCCTGCTACGCTGTGCATCATGCAAACCAGTTAAAAACCAAAAAAGAGCAGCTCCTGCAGATCCACTGGGAGAAGAGAGGTGAAGGAGGACACAGCTTTGGATGCAGCTCTGTGCTGCACAACCCACGTCGTCCCACCTGCTGAATAATCCTGCTCTGGTGCTGCCTGTGCACAGCCAACGTGAAGCTCACCGGCGCTCTGATAGAATCATAGAATGGTTAGGGCTGGAAGGGATCTTCAAAGGTCATCTAGTCCAACCCCCCTGCAAGGAACAGGGACATCTCCAACTAGATCAGGTTGCTCAGGGCCTTGTCCAACCTGGCCTTGAACGTCTCCAGGGATGGAGCATCCACCACCTCTCTGGGCAACCTGTTCCAGTGCCTCCACGCTGCCTTTCAAAGGCACTGCTCGTAACGGGCTCCATCGACTGGGAAGGACACACGGGGGCACCTTTGGGAGTGCAGCAGAGCCACGCTCCTCCCTGGACAGACAGACAGGCTTTCTGCCGGCGCCCCAGCTCGCCGGCCCCGCAGGCCTGGCTGCCTGCAGGGAAGGAGCTGGACTCGTTTAACACATCATCAACAGCCACCCAGCAAGCACCTGCCGTGCCCAGGAGAGCGCAAGAGCGTGCCACGTGCACGGAGAGAAACACCAACGACCCACAGCTCCTCGGGAGCCGCAGGGAGTGCGGGGATGGCTGCTGCCTTGCCCTGCTGCAGGCGTGCTCCCGCGGTGCGCAGCGGGTCGCCTCCGGAGCGCTCGGCAGAAACGCACCTGGCCAACTGCCCCGCGGCTCAGGCCCGTATGGAGCTCACCGCCCCGGGGCTGCCGGCGCCCTGCGTGCACCCAGAGCCTCCCGCCGCCTTCGCGGTCCATCTCTGCTCTTCTGGTCTCACATCTGCATCCTCCTGCTTCTGTTCAGCATTTCTCACGCTCTTCCACGCTGGAAAAGGCAAGCCCAGGGTCTGACATCGCCTCTGTGAAGAGGCACAGCATCACCCGCTGCTGAGCGGGCACCAACTGATGCTCTGGCATCACAGCCGCGGTCCAGCTGAGCCCAGCTGCCCCGGAACCGGTCTGTAAGCACGGAGGGCAGAACCGAGCGCAGCAGGCAGAGCCTGCCCTCGGGATCTCGGTGCTTGCAGTCGGCAGGACACGCCATCCCCGCTCACCCTCTGGAATCCCCTCCCTCGAGTGCCAGCTAAAGACAGATAAAAGAGTGAACTAAAAAGGAAAGACGGGAAAAGCCCACAGGCGTCACTTGCAACTAAGATAATCAAAACATTTATCAAACAGAAATACGAGTGAAAGGATCCCACTGCTTTGCTTACCAAATTAGAGTCTCTCGTTAAGTTGGTTCTCTCACTTTTATTAAAGCACAGGGTATCGATTTTTGTAAAACAAAACCAACTGACCGAGGCGTGTTAGATGGGATGATATAAACCACTTGCTAGAACACCCTGAAATAACACCCGTTTCGACTGTGCTAAAAAATAGAGTAATTTTAAAGCCAAATTAGTCGGATGACATCCATTTGGAAACACTATTGCTGGGACAGGCAACGGGCCTTGCTATGAATCCTCCCATGGAATGAGACTGAATGCTGAAAATGCCCAGCCTGGAACGTGGGAACTCGAGCGATGGACACAGAATCACCCGGGCACGGGCAGAAGGTTTGTGCTGCACTTCAAAACACACTGACTTCACCTCTGCTCGTTAGGGACAGCGTGAGTGTAGCACAAAGGAGAATTTAAATTTGATTTAAACGTTATCCTCACACTAGCCTCTCTTTATACTAACCAAAGGACTGCATTATTATTTTTTTTTCACGTTTACCCAAATGCTGGTGTGTGTCTACACACTGCTTTGTCTAACCCCCAGAGAGCCATGTTTGGTTACAATTCATGACGCAAACGAGGACGGTAACAGAGAAGGGTATTACAAGCAAGAGTTCCTGCTGTTGGCTGCATTTTGACTTAAGCTTTTTCATAGTCCCAAATATGAATTTGCTGGCACTGAGGCTGCATCACTGTACTCAAATCAGGAAATAAAAACACAATTGTGGCACGTGCACATGTCTGCTCCGAGCTGCTGACATTGAAAAATCCTTTTGAGGTTGCGCTGGGGTTGAAGCGCACGAAGCACAGCCTGCTTTTGAGCTGTCTAGCTGTCCAGAGACCTCGCTTTGTTCCGGAGCCGAAAGCCATCAGCAGCGGGCACCAGCCCATGGGCAGCTGTGTTGCTCCTGCAGACAGGAGCGAGGAGCGGGCGGCGCGATGCAGCGCCCTGCGCGGTGCCAGGGCACCCCCCGGAGCACCGTGGTGCCGTGGCACTCGGCGGCTGCGCGCCGACGCTGCCCCAGCGCATCGCATCGCCTCGCCTGGGTGATACGGATGGGTTGATTTCGAGAAAAGCCAATCCACACAGAGAAACCAAAACGTGGTACCTGCTCACGCTGTGCCAACAGGTACTAAAGGAAATTTACTGCGGCGATCCTACCGCAACGTTTTCTGCTTTTCTCCCCCACGTACGCTTTTTCTTGAAACAGCCGAGGCATAAAGCTCTGAGGGAGAATAATGGTTATAGGAACTGAACCCAACACGCCACAAAATACCTACTGGCATTCCGTAGACCCACAAAACATGGGGCCAAAAAGCATTCAGCACAAGGATGAGAGTCCTTTCTGCTGAGATGCTTTTTCCTGAGGATTTAGGTACGTTTTGAGGAGTGTTAATTGTCACCATGTTTTTTAAAACAAAAGCTGAAGAGCTCATCTAACAGAGTGAATACAGGTTTCCTAACAGAAGGTATCTAGGGGTAAATTCAACTCCCTAAATTCTACCTTTGCCAGCAAGGAAGGAAGGAAAAGAACTGTCAGAGAAGTCCTAATGCAGACATATTTATTTTATATATATTTTTCAACTTAATTTTTCCTTTGCTGCCATTTTGCCCATTGGAAAGGAGAGCTTCAGCCAGGGGAGCATTGTTTGCCTTCTAATGTAGAACATACCAGCCTTCCTCAGACATTAATCAGTACCAGTCTTGCTCATACATTAATCAGTACCCTCTAATGTCTGAGCTGGAAATTTATATCGAAAGGGTTCTCGGCCAAATTTATCCATAGGTCAGCTCAAATGACCTTTCTGGATTGCATTAGAGAGGGATCTGGCACAGGGTGTTCACCTCCCAGACGCATAGGTGCATGGCGGGTTGATGTCAATCATCTTTACATGTGCTGAAACGAGGGATTACTGCAGAGCGAGGAGCTCCGCCACGGCCTTGGGCTTTGTGGAACACCGCACTGCGCTTGCTTACTAAGGTGTAGGAGAAACAGCTAGGATGTGATATATGATCACACTCTACTGCGACCACGTGAGAGACTTCTGATAGATTCTCCTTCCCCCACCCCTTGGCTGTATGCAGAAAGTATGATTATCTGGACTTCTCCTTCTTCCTGCCGAGCTTGAGCTGTGGATTGTGCAGGTCAGATTGACATGCACCGTACATCACCCAGGGCAAGCCTTCTGCTCTGCCTGATAACGTGCTGCAAAGACCAAAGGCTAATTCCAGCAAGTAATTCCCTGAGAAGGTTCCCCTGAGTGAATGGGAAAGATCCAGTGGGAATCTTCTCAAACCCAGGAATTTCCTAGAGCACATGAAATTGCAAAGGAAACATCTATTTATGAAAATCCCACGCAGATCACTCAGTCTCTTTTTACAGAAATAAGAAATAACGT
This sequence comes from Tauraco erythrolophus, assembly GCF_009769465.1. Lineage (NCBI taxonomy): Eukaryota > Metazoa > Chordata > Aves > Musophagiformes > Musophagidae > Tauraco > Tauraco erythrolophus. Next base: position 29,519,764 of record NC_141475.1, read on the forward strand.
GCAAAGAACTAAATTAAAATTGAATTAAATTAACAAAAGATTAACACAATTAATCAAATTAACAATATTACTTCAGGCAAGAGAGAACTAGGCAGCACAACGACATCCACACCAGCATTTCATTGTGTTTGATTTCTCCACCAGCCACCAGCGTCTGTGGGATTTTACAGCACGCCTGCTAACTAACTTTAGCTACAACGCATCCTACTCGCCGGTGGAAGCCAAGAAGTGCACGTACCACAGGCTGCAGCGGGGCCCCAGGCATCATGGCGTTGGCGAGCTGCATCTGCTGGGCCAGCATGGCCATGTTCTTCTGCTGAATCAGGTTATTGCGTCCATTGATCTCCAGCTGCGTTTTTAAGTGTGGTGGCGGGTGAAGATATTTGCAGTTTTCCCTTGAACATCGGCCCTGCGGAAGAGAAGTGACACAATTGCCTTAGAAGCTACAGGTGTATCTTCGTTCCTCGTGCCGCCAGCTAAACCAAACCCGACACATGGTGCAGATGCAGGAGAAAAGCCTCAGCTGCTTCTCTACGTTATGACATAACGACAAGAGCAACTCGACTATTCCAGCATCAGGCATGTGCCTCGCTTTCCAAACTATCCATTTCTGCAGCAGAACTCTAAAACATGCTGTTTCCTTGAAAAGTTGCTGAACATGAGCGAATACCAGTTGTTTTGAAAGTGCAACGTGCCAGTGGCACGGAAAATAGCCCCAGCTCTGTGCTTCCCCCAGACCTGGAATACTGTGTCTTTGAGGAAAACTGATGCGCTTTTGCAGCAATTGCGTAAACTAAACAAGAAACTCAGAATCGACCCGTTTCTAAATTTTTCATTAAATTAGATGTGGTAAAAACAAACTTCATGCACTAATTTTATTCGGACAAAAGGACATCCATCAATTCCGCAGCCATTCACATCAAAAAATAATAAAAAATAATTCCACGTACAATGTATGTCCAAACCCCACCGTACCCCCTCGCTACCACGTAATCCAGCTTGGCACACACGACAACCCTGCCTGGTGAACCCCCTTAACGTGTTCTCTTGCTCTGGGTGCCCCCACCCGCAAGGTCTCAGCTGGGGGTGGGCGGCTGGTGCTCGGCAGCGCCGGCACCAACACAACTTCTGATGACCAGCCCCGGGTCCCACCAGCTGGCACCCCACTGTAAAACCCTCTAAACCAAAAGGCACCAGCGGAGCAAAGGGCACTGCCAGCACTGCTGCCCAGACACCGTGTGCCGCAGGGGGAGGCAGGGAGGAGGGACCCCCTGTTCCTACCCGAAGCTCCAGCTGCCACCACCGCGGTGACCAGTCCTCAGCGGGTGCAGAGCTGTGGTCCCGCGTGCCATGAGGCTTCGGAAAACGCACATGCGTCAGTATGGAAACTTTATACACTAATTGGTCGTAAAAATTCTAACACTGGAGCCCATACTTTCACTAAAGGGATTCTAACATTAATAATTAAAAGAAAAAAAAAAAAAGGAGAATCGAATCCTATTCTGGAAAAAAACAGATTCCTTAAATTACATTTTTTTTCCTTTACTCATTCATCTTTGAAATAAATCCAAACAGGAACAATGACAAGGCAAAAGCCAGTCTTAAGTAAGGAACCATTTTTATCAGGAAACAAATTAATTCAATACAGTTTGACCTTATACTGCAATTTTGCTCAGAAAGTTAAAATGTGTTCTTGTTATAAGATCTGCCAGAAATCTAATTTGTATGATTTTTGTCTCCCCTTAAGGCTGGGATAAATGGCTTGCTGCTGCCCCCCTCCCAATCCCTCTGCTGGCAGTCCAAATTTCTTAACACTCATTTTCACAGTTGGTCAACCGACATCCGAGTGATCCTGGCACAGGAGATATTCCCCATACAAGGAAAAACACGGGACGTTTTGTGGATACCTTTAGGCTACGCACCCAGATCACAGAAAGCCCCGTGGGCATGAAGACCACCACTGCCACGAACGGCAAAGGAGGTTCATCTTCCCGAGCACCGTTCATAATCCCCGAGCACGTTTCCGTGATGGAAATGCATCTTCCATCACACGATCCCGTCCACTCCAGAGACAACGCAGAAGAGCTGAGCGGCGGCTGCCAGTCGCAGCGGGAAGGTGCAGCGGAACAGAACCCTGGCACAGGCTGCCCGGGCTGCCCTGGCACTCGGCCGTGCCATGCTGCCCCTGGGCTGCCAGCGTCGGGCTTCTCATCTGCGGCACAAGTTGGGGGGCTCGCCCGAGCCCTTTGGCACGTGGCCTTCGTCTTCCCCTTCGCATCCCGGTGACGGCGCTCCGTGGGCGCTCGCTCAGCGGACGGAGGGCTCATGCACGGAAAGGACAGCTGGTCACTTGCAAGAAAACTTCCCTACCAACACGGCTCCAAAAGGCTGGAAAGCCATCATGGCAGGGGCGGGTAACGCACACGAGCTAAAAGCACAACATCTATGCTACAGGGGAGATGGGGAAAAAACCATGTGCAGCCTGAGAAAGTATTTTTACAGGGAAATGGAGTTTCCTACTGCAAATAAGGGTCAGGATACTTCAGTAACAAACATTAATGATTTCTAAGCAGAAGAGACAAGTTGATGGTGATGACAGGAACTGGTGTTTATGGAGTCTGAATTTTAGTTACTGGGCTATTAATGGTAACAAAGTTTTCACATGTGAGTGCATATACACATACACACGCACGCACATACACATCTGCTGGGTGCTGTTCTACCCGTGGGAGCTCCCAGGGACACCTCCAGCACCGCATGGCGGGAGCGGCGGGCAGCTGCTGGTGAGGCTGGGCCCGTCCATGTCCCCAGGGACCAACACCAGCACCCAACAGCCCGGAGCAGCAGCCAGACCTGCGCAGGGGCCAGTGCAGCCTGGAGTGAGTCGGCCAAAACGATGTGCAGGACATCTCCCACCTGGCTCATCCGCACAGCAGCCTTCGATCCGGGGGAAAGCAAGCTTTCAGCCTTGGAGGCGGGGGGGGGATGCTTACGGATCAAATGACCCTCTGTTCCCTCCTTTAATACCATCCTGATGACATGGTTCAGTATTTAAGCCATTTTGCACAAATAAACCATCCCCATTTTGGCAGCGCCCCCCAAAGCGTTTCACAATTACAGGGAAGGGCAGGTGAAAGGCAAGCACATCGCGACAGCTTTATTTACGTCGATTTTTCTCTTGATGCTAAAACCCTTGTTAATTGTTGCTACCTCTAAGTAACACAGGGAGAAATTACACATTTACTAGCTGCCTGGAAGATGGCATCTGACATCAGCACAGTGTAAATATCAGACTTAATTACTGCTAAATGAGTAACATGAAACTACAACATGTGTTGCTGGAATCAGAGAGGAGCAATTAACAAACCTGGTTCTGAAAAGCAGATTAAACTCACTGTTCTTATTTCCGTGGTGGGGTTTAGGCTGCTCCACCCCTCTCCGGACTGGATCCAAAGCCTGGCAGTCTGTGCTGTACATCCTGACCACTTAATGCACTTCAGAGACTACAGATGCTTTAAGGACAGAAGAAACCACCCCAGCGCTCTAACGCAACATCCTCTGCCTCCTGGGAAATAACGATCTCCGTTGGTTCCCCATCGAGGCCATCGTTTCTGTTCCCTTAGCAGCTCATCTTTAAGGAAGACAATTTACTCTTGAGTTAAAGACTACAAGAACACACCACATCCTCAGGCAACCTGGGCTTATGCTTAGTTATCATTAGCTACTATCAAGAGTTCACATCCTTCTTGTCTGTGTGTCACTTTGGAATCTACTGCAGCATTTAACTTTCAATTTTTGTGGTTTTCCAGATCCTAGCAAATTTTCCGAAAGAAACGCAGACTTCTCTGTTTTGGAACGGGGTTTCTTGTCCTACTTATATTCCATGGACTTTCAGAAATGGTACACCGAGCACCTAACAGTCAAAAACCACAGGCAGAAAACCAAAAATCTCAATGAAGAACACGGACTGTGTTCTTCTCCTTTTTACTGTGAATCCCGGTAACTTCAGTCAACAAAATTTAAGGCAGATTTTCAGCTCTCTGAACCTTTTCTGAGCCCTTTGCTCTTTCTGCAATCACAAAAAAAGGAACGCTAAAAGCAAGTAAATTCAGAGAAGTGGGAACTGAGGACGCTGGCAGTGTTCCAAAATGCCACACCAGCACGCTGGTAGGGTTCTACAGCTGGAGCTGTGCCAGGGCCATGCCGGGGTAGCGCTGGAACAGTGCTGGGGCTGTGCGGGGTTGTGCCAGAGCAGTGCCGGGCCCATGCCGGGGCTGTGCGGGGGCCGTGCCAGGGCAGTGCCAGAGTGGTGCCAGGGCAGGAGGAGGCACGGGCCGCTCTCACATGATATTTTTCTCCAGCTATCGTATCCACAGCATCTTGGCAGAGCGCCCGGTCTGAACGGCACAGCCCGCCTGGCTGATGGTGCATGAGGGCAGCGGGATGCCCGCAGCACGTTGAGCTGTCCGGCCTTGGCAAAATGTGGTGACCAGGACAGGGCTTGGGATTGCCACGACCCACGTGTAGGACCTTGCACTTGGCCTTGTTGAACTTCACGAGGTTCTCACAGGCCCACCTCTCCAGCCTGTCAAGGTCCCTCTGGATGGCATCCCTTCCCTCCAGCGTGCCCACCACACCACACAGTTGGTGAGCTGGTGTCACTGACCTGGCCTCGGCTGCAGGGACACGCTGCACCTCCACCCAAAACCACTCCAAGCTCCTCACCTGCCGCTTGCTCCCCGCGCTGAGGACCCACGTTCACAGGGCGCTGCCAGACTCGCCGCTGGCTGTGCCAGCGCTGCCAGATGGCATCGGCACCCAGCACTGCTCCGGGGAAGCTGGGTTTGCATCCCGGCCAAGGCCATGGCAGCTGGTACGTGAAAAAAGCCAAACCGGGAGCAGCTGCAGAGACGGCAACAGCAGAAGAGCGGGAGCTGCCGTGCTGCGCCAGGAGCCAGCGCCGGCGTGAGCGACCCCGGAGCGCCAGGGACACCGGGATGCCACACGGAAGCCATCAAACACGGCTTTTTCACCCTGGCGCGGCTCCCTCAGAAATAAAAAATCAACCCCAAAGCATAGAAAGAGCTGAATACCTTAAAAAAGTGGCTGTTGCTGGTCTGTGTTATGAGCTGCACACCAAGCCCCGAAATCGAGGTATTCTCTGTAAAATAATGCGAGTTTCTGTAAAACACTGCGAGTCAGACTGCTGTGCTGAGGAGTTTTTAGCTGGAAACAGGAATTAATAAAAACACATCTGCAGGAAACCACTTACTTTGTTTATTCATTTGTTGACAGAAAATGCCTGTTTTCTTTGAGTTTTCTCCTTATTTCCCCAGAGAGGTAGAAACGGGCAGCGCTGCCTCCCAGCACGTGCCCTGCCTTCTCGGAGCGCCAGGCAACAGCACGTCGTATTTGGGAAACCACTGCGACACGGAAGGGACGGAGTGAAGGGGGGGACCTTTCCAGTTCCTTTCTGGGAGAAGGAACCACAGCAAAATGTCTTTCTCTTACTGTATTTTTTTAAATTCTCTTACAGAAAAAATCCTTACTTACTGAGGCTGACACATTTTAGATGTGCAGACTTCTGTTCAAATTATCTCTAAAGCGTCTCCCAGCTACGCAATTCGGTTCTATTCCCCACAAAGCAGAAGGCATTTCATGTGGCTCCTTGCAGAATTGTGGAAGAGCAAACACGCAAAACTCAGACAAAAAAGAAATCGTAGTCAATCCTGTCTTAGAAAAATCACCCCAGAAACTCTGCATTCTGAAAATACAGTGTAAGTATTTCTACAAGACTTGGATCATTTGACAAACATGTTGGATGTTGACGTTACACCGAGATATTATAAGCCAGAAACGAGCTCGTTTCTGAGGTCACCTCCCCGTTCCTCTCCACACCACCATTTTTCTGCGAAGCGCAGCACGCCCTGTTCTGCAGATCCCACACTAAGTGTTAGAAATACAACGGCAATTCTTGCTGCCCGAAAATAATTTCCTTCCATCCTTCCTGATCGCACGTTTAATAATGAAAAAGTACTCAGTATTCTCAGGCTTCGCTTCTGAGATAGCAAGCTCCTCCATGCGCTGCAGTTACAGCTTAGGTAACACAGGAACTCACAATTTTTACTTTTTTTCTTGAGGGAATATTCAACGAAATAGCAGCAGAAGTCAATAACTAATTAACAAGAAGATAATTTGGGCTTAGTGTGTTGCAGAGCCCTCTGTGCGAGCACACCGCTGCCCAGCAGAGAAGCGTGACCCACCGGCAGCCCCGAGGCACGTGGCACGGTGCTGCCACAGCCCCGACGCTCACCCACGGCCGCGGCACAGCCCGCAGCTCCGGGAAGAATCCGCCGTGCCCTGCAAACACTCCTTCCGAGGCCAGAGGCGAGCCTCCCTCCCATCCACGGGCGCAGCAGAGATCACGGCTCCAGCCTCACTGCCGACACCGGGTGGGTTTGCAAATTAGCGGTGCCCAAGCTGCCTCCATCCAGCTATGCAATCTGCAGAGAAGATCTCCGGGTGGCATTGGGTCCAGCTCCTGCACCCGTGACCCTGGCGCCTCCGGCACGTCGCTGTTGGTTTCTACCTCTGCTCCAGTAAGGCGCCTGCAAACCCCCAGTCTCATGCACACCCAGATTAAAGCGCACGCACTTTGTGCAAGTATCTGCATGGAGGTCTGAAAAGCTGGTCCCCAACTTCAGAGAGCTGCTATTGGGCCTTCAGAGCTGTGTCAAGAACTTGCAACCATCCACAGCTTTCAGTACCCACATAAACCTTAAACCAATTCAAATTCAAAGTAATTACTTTCCAATACCTCGTTAGAAACACCATCTAACCTGCCACGCAAAGGAAGAACAGCAAACTCATCACCCTGGTGGACTTGGCTCCAGGCTAAAACTTTCGTGGAAAGCACAGCCTGGTGATGCAATAAATAAGGTCTAATTAGCAAACTGCTCTCACAAGGTCATTAGTCCTCCGGACACAACCCGGCAGGACCCCACGGCGCCTGCGTGAGGGACCCGCAGGATCCCTGTGCAGCCCCCGTGCAGGGGCATTGCCAACGCCGAGATGCCGTGTCCACAGAAACTCTGCCAGCAGGCAACGGGAGCTCTTCCACACCGAGTCCTTGTGGGGTGCAGGAAGGCAGGGAGGACCCGGAGCACCCCGCCATGGCACCCGTAGTGTCATCACCCAGGGCAGTGTCCAGCAGGAACCCTCCTCTCCCAGAGGAGCCCCGGTGCTCCCAGGACACCCACCTCCAGTCCTGTGGCATCTCAGGCTGAGGTTCCCAAAGGCTTTCCCTGCATTGGGCTACTTCCACAGGGACGCGATTTGCAGGAACGTAATGTGTAACTGTGTCAGTATTCCCTCCAGGATCGGGAGGGACACTGGAGTGTGACGGGTGTGCGCAGCCGCAGGGACACCGCTCGGCACAGCGCGGCTGCGGCCAGCCCCGGGTAACGGGAGAGCTGGGAGGTGACCGCGCGTTGGCGTTTCCATCTGTACGTTACCGGTGGACAGACCGGCTGGGGTCAGGGTGCTGGTGCTTTTGGAGGGCGGGCATCCTTGGCAGAAGAGCTGATGTGGGAGGATGGGCAAACACCGGGTTGGGCACAGCCGAAGCAGAAGCACAGAAGAATTTTGCACGGATGGAGACTAACTAAAGACGGCAGTTACTGCTGCCGTTCGGCGAGCAGCAGGGAGCGCACGCTGAGCAGAGCCGTCCTGCCGTCGCTGTTTAAGGTCACCCCTCTGCAGCAGTGTAAAAGCAGAAAAAAACGAACCGACCCAGCGCGTGCCGCTGACCCTGCCCGTCCCCAGTACGGCACGGACCCCTTCCTGCAGGCAGGACAGGCCGCCTGACCCCGCACGCAGCTCTTCTCTGTTCTGCTGGAGTCGGGGAGCGTTTATCACCATCCACGTATCTGAAGCAGGCACATCCGTAGGGACAAGTTTCAGAAATGCAGCTGGTCCGGGAAAGTCTTGAAACGCCGCTGCGCCAGCCTGCTGGGCCTGTTTATTTAAGCTATTTTTATACCACTGCGGTAGCACAACCCGAGTTACCCAGCACTTGCTACACCACTCTGCGCCTGTTTGTACAACAACTACTGCTCACAATGGCAAACGGGAAATCTTGTTTTTCATCAATCCACCACCGCTGCGCCGTTAAAATGTCACCAGAGAAGTCCAGGGGCAGAGGAGAACCAAGAGGAGAGGCAGAGGAAAGAGGAGGGCAGAGGAGCTGCTTGCTGTGTGCGGAGATGTTGCTGGGATAAACCCCAGCTCTTTGCCCAGGGTCTCTGGAATAAACCCCTTGCTCTCCCCCACGGTCCCAGCACCGGCCCCGTCGCTGCAGAGAGGCATAAGGTCCGGCTGGCGCGGTGCGAGGAGCAGCGTGGAGCCCGGCGCGGCGTGCTGGGGACACCGACGGGCGCTGATGCTTGCGGTGGCCGCTTGCTTCAGAGGAGAGATGCTCACCTGCAGCACTGCCCCACCAGGACTCCAGCTGCCTCCTCCAGCCCCCCTTGGCTAACAAAGTTTGAAAAAAAAAAAAAGACTGTTACCTGTAAACACAGCGCAAGCTTCTTTTGAAATTTTTAGCATACGTTGCTGCTCAGGATGTCCTGCAGCCAAATTGATTCTCCAATTAAGAACTGTTGCTTAGCAACGGGGTTTGAGATGCAGGAGAGAAAAGCGGGGTGCCGGTGCCGACTGCCCATGGGCGGGCAGGACGGGCATGAGCAACTGCCTCTGCCCCGGGGCGCCCAGCCCGCAGCCGGTGCTGGACCCCCACCTTGCTGCAGGCATCCAGGGGCACCTCGTGTGCAGCAGGTGCAAACCCTCTGGCACCACGGGGAAACACAAACCGCGGCCCAAACTCTGTTGCTGCTTATTCCAAACCAAAACCGAAGTGAAAGAAACACCAGCCCTGGGGAGTTGTTCCAGGTTCTGTGAAATCACGGTTAAACGCATTACCCCGCAGGCAGCAGTGCTGTCGTTGTAGCTGCCGTTAGATCAGTGAGGCAACCTCCACGCCACGGGATGCAAACAACTCGGCTTTTCAACACAAAAGCACTTGCCAGAAGCAGGTCCTAACCTCTGCTGCCAGCCTTCGGCAGCTACCACGGCCTTCAACCACCTGCAGTGACATGATGGACCCACCAAGGCGTTTCGGTGCCTTTCCAAAACCAGGCTTGTAACCCTCTAAAATTTAACAGGCTACGTCCTGAAAAAAAAAGACAAAGCTTCTTGTGGCAAGCAGACACTCCTGTGAGTGCTGCACATCCCACCTGCGCCGCCCAGACACCTACTGCTCCGTCACTATTTAACAATTATTAATGACTGACACAATTAAACTAATCACTTTTGGGTATTCCAAACATGCCACGATACCGAACGGCAACGGCTGTGGCTGGGGATGCTCCGTGGACATCTCTTCCGGGGCAGAGGGCTCTGCCCGGCGCTGGCACCTCCGCCCTGGCACTGCTGGGACCCGGCCTGCCTGCGTCCGCGCGAGACAGAGCTGCAAAGCAGTGGCCGCGCCGAACAGCCCAGCTGTAACACATTAAATATTTCTGATCCAAAACAAACAGGCAAACACCTCCCTCTTTTAGGGAGTAGAAATTCCTCCCGACAGCAGAGCGCTCAGCGCGTTCAGACCCAAGCAGGAAGATGGCTGTTATGTAAAATCGGAATATTGCCTGTAAATGGTAAAACTATTTATACCGCTGCCCGTGTATTTTACAGGAAAACATGGAACTACACGTAAGCAATGGTGTGCTTTTTAAAAATAAACTCTTTGTGCCTGCTTTGCTGTAGTAGCTGGCCTGCCAAGCATGCGATCAGAGAAGTTTTTTTTTCATATTGAACAAAAAGAATTACTGGACTTATTTTACCGTACCCAGCTGCCAGTTCACCGCCAAACCCTTGGGCTGGGAGCGATGCTTGCTAAGGAGCCCTCAGGCAGGTTGCCCGTCCTGGCCCGGGGTGGCAGGCCCTGCGGCACCCCCCCACCAACAGCCTGCCAAGGAGGTGGTGCGGGCTTGGATACTCCCAAATAATTTCCATGTCTGATCGGAACACCTGCATGTCTTCAGAGGAAGGGGGTGAGGGCACCGGCCCCACGAAGACCCCTCGTCCCCCTCCAGCCTGTGGCACAGGGATGCCGACAGCAGCACGTGAGTGGGCGCTCGCACCCTCTGCAGACACATTTTTTCCATGTAAGGTGAAAGCTGAAAATGAATTCGGTATTTTTCCAAGGCAAGCAGATGTGATTATTTTTTCTTGTCCAAAACCGCACGCTCCAGATGTGCAAGGAGCTCGTTTTTTGCCCACCAAGAGATGTACCAGAGGGCAGGGGCATCCTTTGCCCAGCCACGTCCCGGCGGGTCCCGGGAGGTGCGATCCCACCTGTTAGCAGCACGCCGTCCCAGTGAGCACACAGGCTTCTCGACCAGAAGTATGCAGTTACCTGTCCCAGGATGGAAACACCCCATTTTATGCTTTGCACAAACCATCCTGAGGATCTATCCCTACAAACAAATTTTTTCAGTTCTTTACATTGAGCTGTGTGAAAACTTGCTACAACTCAGGCAGCCGGCCCCATCCCCAGTGCCCCTGGTCCCTGGCCCTCGGCACACACCGCTCTTGCCTTCAAACTGGCGACTTTCCCGACAGCGGAGGGACAGGGAGACCCAGGGCTCCAGCCCAAAGTCCGAGGCAGCATCTCAAAACAGGATCTGCCCGCAGCCCACGCTGGCTCGTGCCCCCGCAGTGGCTTCACTCCGAGGGGGTAAAGAGGGACGTTGCTGCATTTTGCTGGTTTTGGAGCCATTCGAGCAGCACGTCCCTCTGCCTGTTCCTGCACAGCGCTGGCGCGCCGGAGGAAAACCTCCCAGCTCCAGAGCACCAGCAGGAGGGCACCTGCCGAGGCAGCATCATCAATGCTTTATGCCCAAGCACAAAAGATGAGAATCACCTGTGTGTTTCTGTCCGTATGCGGTCTCCATGCCCAAAATGGAAGTACACCACAGCAAACCCCAGAAGGCTCTCGTTTCCACGTACAGTAACCACGCTCGTAGGTGGGCTACTCCGCGAGCAAGCGTGCTGGTGCAGCAGCCGACAACAAACACACGGAGAATCAGGAGAGACAAACACCCCCCCTTGAAACAGACCCTTCCCCTCGAGCACAGCGGGGAGCTGGTGACGTGCAGAGCCAGGGGACCGTGGGCGCAGAGGCCAGCAGTGATGGGTGCTGCTGTCGAGTTTCTCTCCTCGTTGGCAGCTCAAGCTGCCCTTCCGACCTCATCCGTTTCCCCAATTATCACCGTCACGCTTTGATCTGCCCGAGGACACTTCTCTGGTCTAGAAAATTGGCCGTAAATGTCCCGCTGAGAGACAGCTCAGTTCCACCTCCCCACCAGTCCCACCTCCCGCAGAGGTGAACGGGCTGCCACCGGCCCCAGCTTTGTAATACTAGCCTCAAAATAATTAAAGAAACTGGTAGGATGCAACCGACAAAGCGAGCAGAGGGCTGCAGTGGTCCCTGCGGACACAGGGTGCGAGTGCTTCAGTCCGCCGGCAGCCCGGGGCCAGCACGGCGCTGGGATGGCCACACAGAGACACCCACGGCACGGTCCCTGCTCCCAGAGAGAAAACGTGGTAAGGGTCCATTAAACAGCAGCGGACGAGAAAAAGTATTGAAAACAACGGCTGAATTTCTGTTAAACAAAGGATTTCACCCGTCAGTCACAGCTGAGCATCTCCTTTAGAAGACCCCGAAGCTGGGGAGCACAGCATACACCAGGTGGCACCAGGAGAGGGGCCACATCCTTGCCGCATGCGTGCCAAGGCAAGCTGGGGGTGCACAGCCAGCCAGCACCCCCGGACCAGAACAGCCCCAGGGCACTGTTGCTGCCAGCCGGGGCACACAGACCATGTCTGACCGCCCCCACCCCATCCCAGCAGCTCATCAGCCAAAATAACCGACGTTACTGAATTAGGAATTTTGTATTACTTCAGTTAATCACAGATGGAAAAAAGAAACAACTATAGGAATACTGGAAGATGCCACTCGCAGCTCCGCTCCTCTTCCCAATTAACTGCAGCATTTTTGCTGCATTAACAGTCCGACAAACTTCTATTTCCTTTGGCACCTGCTCTACGTATCCAGTTATAAACAACAGGATAATGAGTTCCCTATCATGTGGATAAAGCACCTCCTCAAGACACCGACGCGTTACACTCGCACGTTGCTGCCCCACACCAGCACTCCAGGAGCGTCACGGGCACCGGTGGGAGCCAGGACGGTGCCACTGCTGAGACGCAGGTGGGCAGGAACAGAAAAATAAGCAATAAATAACTTGCACCTCGTCCCTCCCTCGCCAGTTCACAACACTCCTACGAAGCAGGGCCTGACTTGCTGCCTGTTGATTTCTGGGATGACCATCAGCTCCGCGGGCAGTGCCCGGGGCTCTGGGGGCACACGCGTCTGCCAGCGCGGAAGATGAAATGAATCACAAGCAGCACCAGCCCCGCGCTGCCCCACGCCACCGAGCACAGATTTCTGCCAGCGCTGACATTAATGAAGTTCTCACGGAGAACACATTTTTAATGAATAGCAACAGTAAAATAAAAGGATAAAAATAATCAGGATGACTTTCCAGAGCCTTAATTCAGCTTGAATTTGTCTCCCCTTAAGGCTTTCTGCCGGACTGCAATAGCTGCCAAGTGTTGGCAAAGAAAAGCACACAGTATTTTTAACAACAAAAAAAACGCCCTGGGTTTTATTAGGTAGCTGAAACGTGTTTATTCGGCCGTTAGACACGGGTCTGGGGAGCAGATTGGTAGTGGAGAGCGTGACACCACCACAAGAGCAGAGGGACCTCGCAGCCGGCGGTGAGGCCAGCGCGGTGACGGCACGGACACCGCCCCAACGCTTTTCCGTGCCCGTGTCCTCACCCATGTCCTCTGCAAAGCCCCAGACCAGCCAATTCACAGTGTCAACAAGACTCAACACCATTTTGCTTTCACTGGTCTTTACCTTCCTCCATTTACCAGCTTTAGTGTTGAAGTCCTGGCACAGCAGGAGCCTCCCCAGCAGCCCCGCACAGGCTCCCGAGCACCCTGGGACCACCTGGGCACCAACCCCATCCCCACCTGGCTCTGGACACTGCCTCAGCAAACCTGGTGCAAGTAAATGTAGCTGTTTAATTTCTGACTATAAACTTACTTATTAAATTTATTAAAGGTCCTGCAGTAGAAAGCAAGCAAATAACTTTTGCTTTTAAAGCATCGTAAACATTTAGCAGATCCACTGAGTACATTTGGTTAACTCCTGTTTCCAAGAATATCAGTCAGAACTCGGCCCCGCTGGGGAGAAGAGTTTAACTTCAGTTCGGAGCTGTTCCAAGCCTGGTTTAAGCCTGCTGCTTCTCCAAGACCTCAATGTGGGGCCGTCCCGCCTCCCCCCACATCCTCACCATCCTCCCGGGGTTCACCCTCCGGTGCGGGCAGCTGGCTCTGCAGGAGCTCCTACAGCCCAAAGGAGCCCCTCTTGGCACAGAGCTGCCTTCCTCGAGGCTGAGGAGGAGGAGGAGGGCAACGTGCCCAGGCGGTGAGCCTGCAAGGGCACTCCTTCCAGCTTCACCCTTCACCGTGGCCACTGGGCCAGGGGACAACTTTGCTCGGTCTGCGACAAGCCCCGCTGCAGCGTGTGTGCTGTGCTGCAGCGATCGCGACGCAGCGTTCCCATTTATTCAGCTCAATCAAGCCATCAGTGGCTAAGCAGAATTATTTCCCAACATGCTTCGCTGATTTATTTCTTTGCCATATTTCTCTTTCTACGGTTTTACGGCTATTATTGCAGAAAGGAGAAAAAAAATTCTAACGAGAGAGGCCTTTTTCAGTTATTCCTGGTCACTTTGGGAGTTCTTTGCCAAAATCCGCACTACCAGAGTGGGTACAAAGCAAATATTTCCCAACTCGGCCCCACAGACAGAGACGGGACCTACCAGGAGCCGGCGGCCACCACTGCAGCAGTGCTGGTGATGCCGTGGGGCCGGGGATGTGTCCCGGGGGGTGGTGGCAGCCCCCATGTCCCCGCTCGGGCTGCACCGCGAGGCTGTCCCACCCCGATGGCACCGTGGTCCCTGCCTCCTGCAGGCACCCGCTTTGCCTTACAACAGGAGAAATCTGACTCACTGAATTTGCCACGACGCTTTTGTCTCACTTTTTTGGCATGATGTGATCTTGGTTATAATAATTAAATTGATTCGGCTACAAGTTTTACACTTTTTAATTATCTCTGTGCACCTTTTCATACCCCGTGTCGCCATAAAACACGCTGAGGTGACCGCTTGATGACGTCTTTGTGTGCGTACCTCGGAGACAAAAGTCCCCAACTCTCTAACTCATCCCTACGGCTTATACTGCCAATGGCGCTTGTAGGGGACGCATCGCCGCGGAGCCACCTTATTGCCACAGAATTCAACAGGCTTAAAAAGAAGAAAGTAAAAAAGAAAAGGGTAAGTGGACTCCCAGCATGAACCCAGAAGGAAAGACGACAGCACAGCGGTGAAACTGGCCCCGCTGTTTCTCAAGTCTGCCTTCTGCTCCGGCCTGGCCAAGCCCTCGCCGTGTCATCTCCGGCAACCCAAACCACACACCCCGAGCTGGAGCAGGCAGGGAGAGACAAGGGCAGCGCAGAATGATCCCCGGCACCAGGAACAGCGGCACGGGGACAGGGATGGGGACAGGGATGTGGATGGGGACAGGGATGTGGATGGGGACGTTCATGCCTGCACCACTTTGCTTTGCTGCTCCTCCTCCGGTGCAGCACCCGCAACAGCATCACTGAAACATCCGTCCAGCTCGAGCCAGGCTGTGACCTGGGTGTGAGGCACCGCTGGAGGCTCTGCCAAACAGCCCCGATCTTTGCTTCCCAACAGCCGCTGGCAAACGCATCGGGAGCTTACGGAAATACGAGTATGTTTCTAATCCTCTAGTATCTAATTAATAATCTAATTAGTATCTAATCCTTTATCAATTTGGGATTGCTATTGCTGTTATTACAAACATTTGTACACCTGCTGTGTCTGTGTACAGACATTCTATGTACCAATTTATCAATATTAGTCTCACAGCACCACCACTCCCAAGACACACAAACTCTTAGACTGGGATGGACTGGATTTCTCCCCAGGCAACCCTCTCCGTGCCCCCAGCCAGTGCCATTCTGCAGGACGAGGGAACTGCATTTTTCCAGGCCTATGCAGGAAAACCAGATGCCCCCCCAGAAGCTGGTTCTCTCCCAGGGCTTGCACACGGGTACGGCGGGATGACAAACTACGAAACATTCCTAGCAAGGGCTCCAGGAACTGCTCGCTCTCAACTCCTAAAGCCATCAAATCCTGTTAGAGCAACCTCTAGTAATCCCTATGATCCCTACTCAAGCATGTAATAACCAACGTTTTAAGAGCAAAACGAAATGACTTGGTGTCAAGATCAAGTAAAACACGGGCGAGATTTAATCTATTTATCGTTACAGCTCCACGCGGTGCCAACCAGCAAGCGGCTGCGAACAAAGCAGCGCTGCACAAAGCCTGGCCAGCCGCGGGCACCGGGGATTCCCGAATCTGTGCACCATGTGTGACCCCCGGCAAACCACGGCCCCTCGGCCACGCAGCCTCTGCTCTCGGGACCTCAGGAGGTCCCAGGAAATCATTAAAATGAGCAGTGAGCTGAAGATCCACTGGGTTCCACTGTAACTGTTTAATGGATGTACTGCAGTGTAATTAATAGGTAATAATATTTTCAGGCTCCTGATTTGTTTTGGTGTGGTATGACAGAAAACAGGCACGTTGTCCAGCGCTGCAGCCAAACTGGGGGAACAGACAAAAAGGCCACGGCCCCCGCTCAGCACAGCCGCTGAAACAGGTCAACGTTATTTACGGCAAATCTAAAAAGGGAACACCACGAGAGGGATGACACCGTGTATGTTATCAGATACTCTTCACAGAGCTGATGGATTTTAAAATTGTTTAAAACCCTGCCCTGGCTGTCTGCAGGGTTGTTCCCACCGTTCCAGCCCGTCGCTGCCACGCCGGGCACTCGCTGGGCGCTGCCTCCAGCCCCTGCCCGCATGCTCTTTGCAGCCCCTTTGGTTCAAGCGTTGTTTTCTTATTCGATATCAAAAGTAACTTCTAAGGTCGCTATATGCACATGTAAAATACAAAAAAACTTGCAGATGAACTATTTTCATCTGGTTTTGCAGCGCACTGGCATTTTAAGTCCCTACCTGGTGAGAGAGGGGCGGCGGTTGGCATGGTGATCTAAATTGGATAATTAGTGTCCTCACCCGAGCGTAAATACACAGCAGAATTCTCCATTATAGGTGCTATATTTAAAACTGAATTGCTGCAGTTTAAAAATAGAATCTTGCTTTGTGATTTCAAGAGAAGGAAACAGCCATCACCTGTTGCTCCCATGGGCAGCAGAGAGCCAGCCCAGGGCAAACACGGCCATCGTGCCAGCCGTGCCTCTGCGCCAGGAGCGAGGCCGGTCTGACCCTCCATGCACAGAGCTCCTCCGCTGCTACGGCATCTCCATAAGGAATCTAACCTGAACACACCGAACAGGCAAAGCAAACAAGTGACACGAGACGGGACACGGACCATCTGTGCTGGTCCTTCTGCACAGAGCCTGGGACTGAGCCCAGCAGGGGCACCCGCTGTAGGAGGGACCCCCAGGTTCAGCTCCCACTGATACCTGGGGCTGCAGCACACCCTGGTCTGGCATCTCCCCGCCTGGCATCCCCCTGGTCCTTTCGACACACTGATGGGACCAGCATCCCCACCCCAGCCCACAGCTGGATATGGCCAGAGACTGAAGGGCCCCTTTCATAGAATCATAGAATGGTTTGGCTTGGAAGGGACCTCAAAGATCATCCAGTTCCAACCCCCCTGCCATGGGCAGGGACACCCTCCACTACACCAGGTTGCCCAAAGCCTCATCCAACCTGGCCTTGAACACTTCCAGGGATGGGGCAGCTACAACTTCTCTGGGCAACCTGTTCCAGTGCCTCACCACCCTCAAAGTGAAAAATTTCTTTCTTATATCCAACCTAAATCCCCCCTCTTTCAGTTTAAAGCCATTTCCCCGTGTCCTATCACTACACACCCTTGTAAAAAGTCCCTCTCCAGCTTTCCTGTAGGCCCCCTTTAGGTACTGGAAGGCTGCAATAAGATCACCCTGGAGCCTTCTCTTCTCCAGGCTGAACAGGGGACATGCACAGGGGCCTGGGGCACGCTCCGGAGCATGGACCAGGAGGAGTGGGGGGAACCTCTCCTCTCCATACTACATCACTTACTTAGAAGCACTTCCCCCTCCTTTAAGCTCTGACGGGGCTTCCCGGCACTGACACACCATCGCGTCGCAACTACGGCGTCTGAGACACGGGCAGCATGAACGGGCTGCAGCTGCCAACGGCCACGCTTCTTTCTAAGCAGGAGTGATCTGGGAACCAATTCACAATGTACCCACTGCACAACCAAAAATATCCCTTAAAAAAGGATATAAATATTTTCAGAAAATTTCGCTTTAATTATACATGCGATTAATTTCCCTCTGTAAGCTCTGCATCTCATTTCCAGCACGCCGCTCCAACAGCTTTCCCAGCTGTGCCTGCCTGTGCTTCCAGCCCTTCTGCAGAGCGCCTGCTTTTTTTTTAATAACAGTAATTTGAAGGCAGCCCTTGACACAATATGGGAGCAGCTGGTGAATCCTCAGCAATGCGGCGGGATCCGGGGCTGCCCTCTAGTTCCTACAACCATCAGACTGACTCTGACGGCTCGTTCTGTATCTGCTCCACTGAGAGAAGAGATCCCCACAAACTTCCACGCACGTTACTCTTGCTAGTATATTCTTGCAGTGATGACATTTAATCTTTCCTGAAACCTCCTTGCGCTGGGTCAGGATTTAAGCAAAGCAGCGTGTTGCGTTACGCAGGCGGTGAAACCTGGGAGGTGTCTCACCTGCTTGCATCCTAAGGGATGACTTGGCTGTTGAGGGATGAAGCTCCAGGTGAAACGAGGACACGGACTGCAAAGACCGCAGCCTCCGCTCGCCTTTATAGCTAAGGTCAAAGCTGAATAACAAAAAAAATTAACGTCATCTCAATAAATTGTTCTCCACTTTCCAACAGCACACCAACAGCCCTCCTTCAGCACTCTGAAGGTCAATTGCCGTCATTATTTTTCGTCTGGATTTTTATTGAAGAGAGGATGATTTAAAAGCACCGGATAAAACCGCAGCCCCACACCACCGGCACTGAAATCACTGCTGGGATGGCAACCTGAAATCACCACCATGCTGACGCTTCGGAGTTTTTACTGACGTGGTTTACACAACAACTACATATTTCTCTATTTTCTTGCCTTGCAGATGGAGTTTTTAGGCTTTGCTGTCACTTTTGTAATCTTTTTCCTTGTTCTTAGCAAATACAGTATCTCGACGCATTATTTTATACAAGTGGAATGAATTTGTCAGGTAAAGAGTTTACTGATTGAAAAATGAAGACTTTAGATTGAATGAAATAATATCTAAATTTTACTAAAAACAGTCTAACAACATCTATGGGAAAAATCACTGGTAAAATACTATTTTATTCAAGTAAAGTTAAATGACAAATTCTGATTTAAATATGAAGAACTATTAATTTTGAAATAGCGTTTGACTTTGTAACTGATCTTAGCACAAGTGAAACAATGCTTTCTGAGTCTGTATTCTGTGCGGCCACTGCATCCCAACAGAGAACTCCACTATCTGCTTTCTGACAGTGAGACCTCCCAGCAGCATCTCCAGCACAGCAGGCAGTGCTGCTGCTCTCCCACCCCATGGGTGCTCCCCCGTGGGTCCCATGCCTGTGCTGGGCATCTTGGCGCACCGGCAGTCGCCATCAGCCGCGCTCCACGCACCCTGCCCTGTTCGGGTGTCCGTGCCATACTGCCCTTAGGTGCTTTTGACTCCTTCTCCAGGCAAAGTCTCACTCTCAACCATTCTTTCCCCAAGCAAATCCAACCATAAGCTGTGCCTGTCCAGGTCCGCTCTGCGGCACACACCCTGCCGCAGCCCGGGCTGCCCCGCCGCTGCGTACTCCCTGCTTCGAGCTCGCCAAGTCAGAGTTGAGCGGATCCACCAAAGGGTTAATGAGAGGCTGGAAATATCAGAATTGTGCATCCTATCCCAAAACCCAGCCAGCTCATGCAGGACCTGCTCTGACATGCTTTTGTGACAGGAGAGACCCAGTGACTTGGGACAACTCCAGTGATGCCACCACCCCTAAACGTTAACTGAAACTCCTAGAAGCTGCCAGTTTTCAGTGCCCGCTGGGGACGCTCACTATCCAGCAAGACTTACCTGCACCAGTCCTGCTGCTCTGCCTCCTCTGGAAGGGACTACGCTGGGGACAGGCTGATTTCAGCTGATTTTGGAATCTCAAAGCTGTGCTGAAAAATTATTTTATGTTCTAGTCAAATACTGAAACGTCAAATTTTAAAATGCCTCTCCTCTAAATGGCTGTTTCTACCACGAAAAGGCAGATGAGGTCTGAGGCGGGAGGAGCAGCGGTTCTCCGGTGAGCGGGCACTCACGCAGAGAACAACGGTGCTGCCGGAGCACGCACCAGCAGCAAAGAGCCAGACCATGCCCAAAGAGCCAAACCATGCCCAAAGAGCCAAACCATGCCCAAAGAGCCAAACCATGCCTTCTCCCTGCCAATACCACCGGTTCAGCGGGAGAGGACAGGTGTCTGCGCAAGGGGAAATGACAGAATGTGAAATTTGTCAGGTCTTGAGGTACTAGTCACTAATATGAAAATTATTTTCAGATAAATAAAACATTTCCTTGAAACCAAGATCAACCAGTCAACGAGAACTGTTCTGTGGAACAACACCAAAGCCCAGGGAAATGATTTTAAATGCATCCTGAGCTCTGCTCCGAGATGCCACTTTCGTTTGAATGTCAAAAGCAGACAGTGAATCTTCACCAAGCAAACACTGAGCACGAGGCTCGGACCAACCTTTATACAAGTGACGAAGAGCTGGTTAGTGGCACTATGGAAAACATCTGCAATTTTTACCTGGAAAAGTGAACAGCTACTTTCTCTCAGACTGCTTTGGCCACAAACCCACCCGTATGCTAAAATCCTCATAAAGTGCCTGAAAAGAAAAACAAAACACAACACGACACTGCCTGTGCAGTGCAAGATAGCTTACTTCCATCCCCAAATAATTCAGGTAGACGATCTCTGATCTGCAGAAATCCTGCTGCACCTGACAGGCGAGACATGTACTCAGACTCGTCCAACCAGGCTCACCGCTATGAACTTTTTGCCAAGTTTACCAAGGATAACAATTTTGAATTACCAGCACGAGACATCATCTGGAATCTCTTTCAGCAACACCACACCGGCATCTCCGCCGAGCCCCAGCCCTGCCTCTCCAGGCGGTTCCGTACGAGCTGCCCGGCGTTTTCAGGCAGACCAGACAAATTCCACGCAGCACATCTTGCTTCCTTGGAAAAGCCACCAGCTGCGGGGCACGGCCGTCCGCTGAAACGCGCTGGAAGGAGGCACCCAGAGGCGACCTGATTTTCAGGAATGCAACCAGGTCTCCAGTCCCTGACCCCCCCACGCCTGAGACATTCTGCGGTACAGTAAGCTTTCTTAGATGGAAACACAGGGCTCCAATAACACCCGAACCTTTCTACTTAATTACTGCCCACAGCCGGTACTGCCAGAACAAACCGAGGGCCGCGGCTATGGAGGGGAAGGGGGAGAGACGGCAGGGGACTGCGACAGAGGCTCTCTGGGGCGTTCCAGCAAAGAACAGCGTTTTTAGGGCTGCGGGGATGGCATGTGGGGGCCGCTCGGGCAGAGGCCAGGCTGCCTTTGGCAGCTGACACCCAGTTCGGCCTTTGGCAACCGAAAACTTAACGCTTCTGGCCCTTTGTGTACAGTTTGCTTATACAGTAACCAAACTAAGGCCATTCAGACTACTCAGTAATAAAAAAAAGAGGAGACTGGAACAGCACACACAGCCACACGAGAAAGGCCCATGAAGCTGGCACGGCTCACATCTACCCCTAATTGCTCTGGATTTCACAACCGGTTTATCCAACGTCACTACACCACAAAACAGAAAGCCTGGAGATGTAATTTCCATGACGGCTTCAGCTCTGGGGTACGTGAGGATGCCGGGGCTGACAGACCACTAACGTCCATCAGTGGGCAAAAAACAGGCACTGCAACCCTTGAAGTACTGGCGTTGAGGTCCCACGCACAAACCCGAGCTGACCCGCTGCCCCAGCGAGGGGTGGCACGTGTACGAGTGAAGGTTTGCTTTTGGTTCACAGCTGCCACCACCATGGTACCACTGATGGGAGGCGTATGGAGAACCAACCAAGTGCCACCAGCCTCGCGAAGCCCAGCGGTGCCAGCCCAGCTCGCCGCTTCCTGGGGCCGGGCGATGCCAGGGCACTGCTGTGCCACACCGCTCGGGGACCACTGGCAGCCACCGCTCCGGACATCCTCTGCCACAGGAGGAAGGATGCGCCTTTCGCCTGTGCCCGGCTGTCAAAGGTCCAGGTAATCCCAGCACCAGGCGTGAGACAGCATCCAGCAAACCAGCACAGGACAAAGAAATAGCACAACAGAGACTTAACTTACGGGGCTGTTTAAAAAGAGACACAAGAGAAAAGAAAAACTTCACAATACATAGAAAAGGAAGGAAAAGCACTTAGAGCTTCCACTAATGAGGCAGACGGATCAGGCCAGCAGACATCTCTCTCAGCCAGCATCACTGCTGCCACTGAAAGGATGAAACTGCACATTTTCTTGAGTAAAGCAGAAAATACTTTCCCTGCCCAAAAAGAACTTCATAAACTAGAAAAAGCTGAAGAATTTCCGTTCTGAAAAAAAATTAAAAAAAAAATAAATCAGGAAATCTTTAACAACTTTTAAGAAAAACTTGTACCTGTTTTCACAACAGGGAACTCAAGTGAAGTCAACGACTTCAGCTTTTGACAAGACAGTGATTTCCAACAAAACACATCTTTAAAAAACAACGAGTGAACCCTCTGCAGTCACTTTGGTCCTCCTGTGACCGTCAGCATAAATGAGGGGTGTGAGCAGTGGCTCAGGGCCAGGCTGAGGCACGCGTGCCAGCCGAGCCTGGGACAGGCACCGCGACAGCCCCCACGGCATATGGTTCCACTGCCCTGGCTCTGAAGCCACCGGGCATCGTCACCAGCACCATGTGATGCCCCGAGGTGCAGTCACTCATGTGGGCACAGCCCAGCGGGCACAGACTGCCCAAGCCCACAGACACGTACCTGCGGTGGCAGGTACATGTGCTGTGACAAAACAGGTATTTAACGGAACCGTATCCCTGGGATGGGCACAAGAAGAACCCAGAGCAAACAGCTGGTCTGTGTAGCCAGCCGAGCCAAGAAGTGTCAGCAGCTGGTTATTATTTATCGTGCTGGTGGAGCTGGAGCTGTCAGAAGCTGCTGTAAGCAGAAGTATGCTAAACCAAGTGGTAATTAAGGGGCAACCATGCACTGGCGCAGCGCGAGGCTGGCTGTCCACGGGTCAGTGGGAATGCAGCTCCTCCCCAGGTCTCCCCACGCCGCCCGGGCTGCAATTACACAACCCCAGAGCTCCCCGCAGCCTGGCATTTCTGCACTGAACAAGTCATCAACAGCAACACACTTCTGCAGGACTTGGTCGGCAGTTCCACAGGAATTACGGAACCCCGCAGCACGCGCCTCTGAGCAGGGACAACACATGGACCTCAAGCCCGAAGGCACCCCCAGAGCAGCAACTGCCCCCGGTGCCCAGGGTGTCGCTGCCACCCACGGCGGGGCACTGCCATGGCCCCACATCGCCCCTCTCGACTGCTGTCGGCTGGCAACTGAATACCCCCATTCCTTTGAAATCTTTCTTTTAAAGCTTGATTCTGTCTTTTTTGAAGTGAAAATCAAAGAACAATCATTAAAAGATAAAGATTAGCCTGAAAGAAAATTAGACTTGTGTTTTTCCTTAAACATGCAAGACAGAACAAACACTGCTCTGCTCTTTTTCCTCTCTACTGCATCATAAATATAAGTAAAATCATTCGCTTTGGCCCCAGCTGAACTTTATATTCCACCAAATAGTGAAATCTCCCTCCCAAAGTTAGACTGATTACTAGAAATCATACAAAAGTTTTGTGTAAAGGAATAGTAAACACACTTCAAAAGGAAACAGGGGCAGGGCTGGCTCCGTGGCACACAACTCTCATGGCAACTTCTCTGGTTAAAAACCCAAACCAATAAACTACCCACCTGCACAGGGTGCGCAGGGGACACACTCTGTTGCTCTTCACCACTCCTTCCCACCCTCCTTGCTGTCTACCAGGTGTGGAAGGGAAGGAGATGTTTGAAGAGCAGAGGATTTGGTGGAAAAGAGAGGCGACAGATCAAATTTGTCAGACAGCAGGTACTGAAACACAGGGGAGACACGGTAACTCCAGTTTTTAAGAGGCCAGCTCTACAAAACGTGCCAGGGATAGCTGGGGACAAAGAGATGCCCTCGGGACAGGTAAGCAAAGCTCTGGAGAACAGTCAACATCAGTGCCATTACAAAAAAAAGGGATAGGGAATAAAAAAGAAAATAGAAACAATTGATTTTGACAGGTAAGACAGAAGAGCATGAGGAAAAGCACTGCAGAGAGCAGAGCACCGCAAGGCAAGGGAGCGGAGCGGAGAGGGAGGAGGACCAAAAAGGAGGAGGACCGAAGAGGAGGAGGACCGAAGAGGAGGAGGACCGAAGAGGAGGAGGACCGAAGAGGAGGAGGGCTGAAGATGCTTTGCAAGATGAAGACAGAAACCCAGAGGCTCAGGCTGTGCCCACGTCATGCCAGTGGCAGGCGAGGGGCTGTGGTGCGAAGGTCACCCCTTTGGTCTCGTGGCACTGAACACGACTGTGGGCAGAGCGTGGGCAGCAGCCTCGGTAGCAGCTCACTGCGCATGTGGCACCACGTGGCCTGACTGCAGCTACGGCCACAGCCCAGCCGGAGTCCCCGTGCTGCCCCATCTTCCGTCAAACCTTCCCCAGGCCAGCGCTCATTAAATCCTCTCCGCTCATTAACACCCACTCGTTACCCCTGTTCCTCATCTTCAAGAGGGGGCAGAAGGTTCCTGTCACGGTGGTAGCGATCCAGAAGACACCCATAGCTCACATTGTGGTGCCTGCAACACTAGGAGCCACGGAGAACGCCGAGTCAGCGCCCGCGGGCAGTGGTGGGAGCCGGGCCAGGGCAGGCGCTGGGCAGCAGCCCCCTGCCAAACGCTGGCCAAGGCACTTGCGCCACCAGGCACGCGCGGGCGGCTATTTATATGGTTGCAAACAAACAACGAGGACTTGCAGAGATACCTTGTATAGTCAAAAAGAGGTGTTTCCTTCCACACACAACCAGGGCTGCTCACGTGGCCCTTTGGCCACCCCAGCTGGGGCAGCCGCCCACGCTTGCCTGTGCTGCGCATGGCTTGGCAACCAGCATGGCACCCAGCAGTGCTCTGCCCCAGCTGCGGCGAGAGCAAGTCCAGGGCAAACGATGTATCTGTGTAAGAAAAACAGGGATAACATACATCTAAAACGGGTGATGAGAGTTTAGATTCCATGTAAGAGAAACTTTTCCATTCTCTGTTATTTTTCATGCCCGATTTCTGCTGAGCACAATTCATCTTCTACCAGCGTTATCCTTATTAACTTTCAGAAGATGTTTCTCTGAAGGAAAGTAAAATTTTAAATTTGTCCAATGAGAGCATATCATAGAATCATAGAATGGTTAGGGTTGGAAGGGACCTCAAAGATCATCCAGTTCCAACCCCCCTGCCATGGGCAGGGACTTCCTCCACTACACCAGGTTGCCCAAAGCCTCATCCAACCTGGCCTTGAACACTGCCAGGGATGGGGCAGCCACAGCTTCTCTGGGCAACCTGTGCCAGTGCCTCACCACCCTCAGAGTGAAAAACTTCTTCCTTAGATCTAATGGAAATCTCCTCTTTTTCAGTCCAAAGCCATTGCCCCGTGTCCTGTCACTACACTCCCTTGTCCAAAGCCCCTCTCCAGCTTTCCTGTAGCCCCTTTAGGTACTGGAAGGTCTCCCCAGAGCCTTCTCTTCTCCAGGCTGAACAGCCCCAACTCTCTCAGCCTGTCTCCATAGCAGAGGTGCTCCAGCCCTCTGATCATCTTCGTGGCCCTTCTCTGGACTCTTTCCAGCAGCTCCATGTCCTTCTTGTGTTGGGGACTCCAGAGCTGAACGCAGCACTGCAGGAGGGTCTCACCAGTGCAGAGGGGCAGAATCCCCTCCCTCGACCTGCTGCCCACGCTGCAGCGCAGCCGGAGGAGCAGGCAGGGGACGTCGCAGTCACCTGCACCAACTTCACAAAACAAGTTCTCTTCCTTCCATTTAACTGCGCCAGCAGCATTTCAAATATTACTAGTTAAATAATTTAGGTATAAATTTCAGATATTTTTATAAACTGGCTGACTTTCAGGAAGGCTGGGTGCTTTGTATCCCTCATAGTTTGTTGAAACGCCGCTGTAATTAATGGTACCCCAGGCACAAACACCACCGGACCAGCAGCGGCTCTGGCAGGACGAGCCCGTCTTGCTGCAGGACCTCTGGACCTGGCATTCGGATGCCCGCTCCTCCGAGATGCGGCAGCATTGCCTGGCAGCCAGCAGCCCCTCCTGGAGCACCGACACCCCCCCGCCCCACTGGCTCCCATCCCACCTTCGGAAAAACAGGGGGAACGCCTCAAGTTGTTTCCAAATGCTCAGGATGTCTGAGTAAGCCCTCGGTGGCAGAGCAAGGCGAGGCCCTGAGTCAGACACGCATGGCCATCCCTAATACATAAAAATAACTTGTTTATTCCTCCTGATGTGTTATTTTTACACCAGCAGCTCTGGGTATCCGTGGCGGTTTGCTGCCGCTGGTCCCAGCGAGGGCATGGCCGTGCGCGTGAGCCCCGTAGGGTGCTGGGTCGGGGATGTCCCTGTCCAGCACAACCATCTCGCCCCAGTGCCGAGGGCTGCCCTGTGGGGCTGGGAACAGTCCTCATATCCAGAAGGGTCCACGAGAAACACCTTCACCCCCCACCCACCCTGCCAGCTATGCCGGGCACCTGGGGAGAGCCATCCTCCACCTCCACCCAGCACCAGCCAGTGTGTCCACGCTGCCCTCGGAGCTCCAGAAGGAAAGCCTTCGCCTGAGCTGCTGCTGCTGGAGAATAAACGTTTGATTTCCGATCACCCAGCGGAAAGAAAGCCATTCCAAATCAAAATGTGCTCACGGCTTCCAGCAAGACAGAAATAATTCCTTAAAACACACGAGCAGCACTTATCAGCCCGGGATAGCTGAGGACAACTCCCCAGTGCCCTCCCTGGCTGCGCCCATGCCGGTGCTTGAAGGAAAAACCAAGGAAAAACCAAAGTGCAACGTTCCCTCCTGCAGACCGAACGCTGGCTCACAGCGCGCTCCTGGAGTAACGAGCTGAAGCTCTTCTGGCGTTGATTTATCTTTCTACATACTGGTTTTGGTGGATACAAGTCCAGCTGGGCGAATGTGAACGTCCATGAGGGCTGCTAATAACAAAGTGTGGCTGGTGAAAGATCCATGGGAACACAAGGGAGCTGGAGTGGGACAGCGGCGGAGGAAGCTGCTAGCGAGTAAATATTGCTCAACATGACACCAGTATTGGGGAAAAACTGACAGAGTGGAATAACAGGAAGCTTAGTCACTTCTGGACAAAAAAAGCAAAGCGCATGAGAGAGGGGCGGGAGGGGAGCCGAGCGGCAGGCCGGAGCGGCCGGGCTGGGAGGGCCCGCAGAGCGGAGCTCAGCTCGCAGCACAGGCAGGCGTGGGCAGGGGACATGCTCTGCCACGGACACCGGATCGGCCGGAGAAGGAGGGCTGTCCTGCCCGGGTGCCCCCATGGGGTGCGAGACCAGGGTGATGGGCAGCCCAGCTCCAGCACACCCTTTGTGAATACAGCCGGGTCTGCTGTGCAGGCTGCTTGCATCCCGGGGTAACTCCAGCTAATGACTTGTGCTGATGACCAAAGGTAAACTGAGACCCAGTTAAACCACATCCTCAGCTTCTCCTCCACCTTCCTAAGCGCGGAGAGCACCACGACTGCTCAGCTTCGGGGCAGATAAGAAAATGCTAGGGGAGGCCAAGGAGGGCCGCCATACAGCAGGTGGAATTTAAGGATGTATTCATTTTCATCACCATTGTCATTCAAACCACAGAACAGCTTCAGAAGGCGAGCCAAGTAGGACCGCTGCGGCACAGGACACCCGCCACCTCTCAGACAGCCATGGCTCACTTGTTCCCGTCAGGGACCACCACGGAACGGCGCTGGAGATGACCAATGGCTGCACGGGAGCGTGGGAACCAGAGCCGAGGGAGGGACCCAGGCGGCACACCGCGGTCCGGCACACCGCGGTGTCACCTCGAGGCTTCACACAAGTCAGGGAACATTCTGCTTTTGTACAGTTAGCCATCTCTGGTGGCTCCGAAGCAACAGGGTATTCAGACCGTAAGGGCACTTTGGAGAAGCCTCAGAAGTGGGGAAAAAAGTGGAAAAGATCAGATTTCCCTGATGGTGACCTTCCACGCTGAAAAGTGCTCGTTACCCTTGAAACGCGGTCTGCACTGCTACTGACAAAGGGATAACGGCACCGGATGGAAAGGGACGATGTTAGAAAACACAAATCCAAACTTTCACTACATCATTTGGAAAGGCATGCATAGCAGAGAGAAAGATAAATTTAAAATAATTAGAGGACAGATAAAGAAAGCAACCAAACCACGCCAAAATGAAGACAAGCTTGATAATAAAGTTTTTCACTGCTTAGACAAATGAGGGACGAAAAGGATGTAATGAATAAATGATTCAGTAGCAGAGAAATAAAAAAAACTTAGCCAAGTTTATGGTTTAAAAACTACTACAGTGAAGGCCTGTCTGTAAGTAACTCAGATTTCAAGGGCAAAGAAAGAGAACCCAACACTGATATGTTTGGTAACGGGAGGAAAAGAGAGAGTTAAAAGTCTTCAATAAAGAACAAGTTTAAGCAAGCAAGGTTGGCAACGGAAAAGTGTTGTGGGCAAATATGGGCTGCCACACCAGGTTTGTTTCACCTCCCAAACGTGTGCTAAGGCACAATAAAAGCTTCCTGACCAAACAAACCCCCTTCCAGTCCCTCCAGGCCAACCGCAGCTCTGGCAACGTCAAGCAACTGGGTGCAGGGCTGGGCCAGCGGATCCGCTGGATGCGCGTGGCGGAGCGGTGAGGGAGACCTCGGACAGAGCGCTGCCTCACCGCCCCTTTCGGGATGCACTTGTCACGTTTCTTTAAAACAGACATGATCCTGAAGTGGCGTAACAGCTCATGGAAAACCAAAGGAATGAGAGGAGGACACCGCTCTCAGCTGCGGGAAGGAAAGCCTCTATTGCCGGTGACAAAGGTGCAGGTTAGGGACACGCGGCACGTGCGGCGTGGCACGGCGGTGAGGGGGGGCATGATGGAGCACACGCGGGGAGGGCACCCTGCAGCCAGCGCGGGATGAGCTCAGCACCACCGGATGTGGCAACCCTCACCCTGCGCACACCGGGCACAGTCCACGCTCGCGACGTGATGGGCGAGGAGTGGCCCCCCCAGACCGACGGAGCAGGGAATGCCGCGGACACCGGCCCCTTGGGGCTGCCACTGCCAGGCTCCAGAGGGGACCGCCTGATGCCACAAGTCACGTCTTGTTTAATTTCGAATTTGTGGTGGCCAGTTGTGGCTCGGCTTCCGTACGCAACAGCAATACAACACCGGAGGTGCGGGCACATCCCGCCACCACGGCCCAGGCCAGCGCCCAGCACCACCACCGACACACCGTGCCATGAGCCAACCATCGTTACCACTGGGACATGGAAACATCAACGAAAATGGAAAGTTTCAACCATCCCGATGAAGCAGCTCTTGCTCAGAGCTCTGTACTGCACCTGAAGCAGGGGGGGAACGGCACATCGCTGCTGACCCGGCAGCAGAGCTGCATGGAACGGCCCTGTATCAGGCACAGATCTGTTTCACAAAGCTTGGGAATAATTTCCTGCACTAAGTGCTCTCCAGGCCTCATAGCACTGATATTGTAGATCAATATTTTACAAAGACAAAGCTGCGTGACGGATGTATGCACTAATTAAGCCATATCTAACAAGCAGCGCTGCTGTAATCACACACTGTATCCCTTTTAGCTTTTACACCAGACATTGGCCTTGCTCACTTTCTGCATAAAACAAAACGACAATAAAACGACAGAACAAAGAGTCCACTGTTAGTCACAGTGTGCAAATAAAGATAGTATCTACGTCGTCCATACCAGCGCAGTGCAAACACAATTAAGGCTACAAGAAAACATCACTTGCTCTCCTGAGCCCTCCATCTTCTCGCTGTTAAAGCCTCTGTACAGGCTTAACTTTTAAAAACACAACTCTCTGTTAGAGCAAACACATACGTAATTTTTACTCCATTGCATAGATGCTCACTGTTACAACAAGTCTGACGGTTCTTGCACCTGAGGAGCCAGGACACCACTGGTGACACACGGACCATGCACCGCAGCACGGCTGCGGGGGGGAAAAAGGCAGCGACAGCTCAGAAAAGCTTATGAAATGGCAAGGACATTAGAAGAGCAGAAGGTACATATAAACAGCAGAAACTGGTTTTCAGCATCTGTAAGGCCTTACGGAGCATCTGGGCTCTGAAGGAATAAAGAGGGGAAGACTAATCTGCCCTTGCTATTTCGCTGCAGTTGTTCAATAGAGGAGGCCAATGGACATGAATTAGTGGGAAACAGATGGCGGGATTTATTTTCCTAAAGTTAAATAATCACGAAACATGCCAAAATAGTGCTTTGTGGTCAGAATTCCCTTTAACTGTTTATTTTAACGTGGGCACTGACAATTGAGATGTCCTGTCACACAAACAAACCGTGCAGACTGGAGCGGCAGCTTTGCTCCGGATGGAAGTGTGGCTCCCGGCCCCCCCGGCAGCGCGGGTCCCACCCACCAGCAGGAAGGTACGAAACCCCATCGCAGCGATGAAAAGGGCAGGGGGGAGTGTTTGTTTTACAGAAGCAACCTTCCTGTAGGAAGTGGCATTTCCACTAATGGCAGTTTAAGTTCGTTACAAGATATTTCAACAGTTCCCCCACCTTCCCAGTATATACCGAGAAAAAGAAAATACAACCTCAGCAGATGTTATCTGTAGCACGTACGAGCTCAAAAACATGCCTACGACCTGAAGACTCGAACGCTTGAAGTGTTCAGCCGCATAGCTGGTGGGAAATTAAAAATTTTCCATGTGTGGGAGCCAACTGAACTGATGAAACAAAAAGTAACATTCAGAAGGAAGAGCAGCGTATCATGATCTCACTGGAGAGGCGCTTTTTGCCCGAGTTCAGTGTTTGTGAGGCAGAACCAAGGTCACAGAGATGGGAGCATCGGCCTCGGGCTGGAGGTGTTTGCTCCTCAAGAACAGAAATTGTCCTTTAATATATTTCACACAGATCTATGAGAGAGGAAACAACTCATTTCTGAGTATTAAAAGGAAATAAAACCACCACTAAATTCCCCTCTTTTCCCCAACTTTTTTTTTAAAGTGAGACCAGACTGACTCCAAAAGTAGCAAACCAAGAAAGAAGTGAAAGAGCAAATGAGAACTTTCTACGCCATAACCTCTCTACAATAAAACGGAGCTGAAAGCTTTGCCCACCACTACGGCCAAGCCCCAGGAGGGCACTTCACGGGGTCCAGAGATGCCCTGTCCCAAGAGCCGCTGCTGTCCACTGTGCTGCCCCAGCGCCCACATCCCGCTCCACCTCCCAGGGCGGTGGTGAAGGACAAGACATGGTTTCACTGGCACGCACCTCCCTCCTCTTCCTCTGCATGGATGAAGCCATGTAACATCAGGCTTCTCAGTAGTGCAGGCAAAATAAATTTTCCCTCTCCAAGAATGAGTGCTGGAGCCTGTTCGCTGCTGTCACAGGCACAGGAGGAGGATGCAGGAGGGAGAAGGAGAGATGGGACCAGAAGCCAAGGCAAAAAGAAAGGAGGAAGGCGGCTGGAAGCAGACCTGGCATTGGTGCCCACAGTTGCTCCTACCATTGTTCCAGGCAGTGCCACGCATTCACCACCCTCCTCTTCCTCGGGCTTAGCGAGAGCAAAATCCGAGAGCAAGGAGGAGCCTCACTGCTGATGCCTCCATGTGCTCCTGGACTCGGCCCCATCAGCGGCACCTGAACTCTTATCAGCTGGGCCCTTAAAAAGAGTTGCCCGCCCTGCACCGAGTGCTCAGCACTGGGTGTTTCTGCACAGGAATACAGGGCCCAGCTTCTGCTGGGAAAAGCACCTCCCAGCCGTCAGAGCACTCCGAGCATCAGCAGCACCACCACCCTGGGCTTCCCGGCTCCCGAGGGTCAGGCGTTTTTAAACAGTTGAGGAGCAGAAGCTGAACTGAGCCACTTGTCAGGTGATCAAAACAGAACTTAAGTCAGGCTTCATAACATTTAACTACTTGTCATTTAAATAGAGCAGAGAGAAAAGAATGAAGCAACTGTGGATGGTGCTGGACAACGGACCTGTTGTTGCACTCCAGACAATAGAATCCAGCAAGGCTTTCCAAATTTTAAAATTAAATACGGGTGTATTTTTAGCAACTGCTATTTTCAACTTGTTTAAGCACAAAGCAGAGTTTCTTAATTCACAAAAGGCCTTTCCAGCTGCTGAAGGTCTCTTTTCTACACACAAAACCGAAGTCAATGCACAGAACACAGCGGCCTGAAAAAAACTTGGAGGAGCCACCTGGCACCAGTTGCTGCAATCGCTGGAATAATCCAGAGCAAGGCCAAGGAAATCGCTGCTGTCTAAGGATGCTGCCCCAGTGATTCAGAGCCACTCTGTCTCCCTGATACAGGCAGGGTCACGGGCTGTATCCCGACGACAACAACCCAAACTACCGACCTCCCACCCCGAGGGACACTCTCCTTTTCATCCCCAGCGAGAGTGCCAGTCTGCAGCCGCCCACCAGCGCCGCCCCGAGCAGTGACACATCCCGCAGCACTGGGAGGCCAAGGGCATCTCGGCAGCCACACCCTACAGTGTCACCCGGCTTCTGAGTGCCGGAGGGGTGTCACTGTCACACCTTCCAAAAGGCTGGCGGCAGTTCTCCCTGGTCTCAAGCGATGTATATGGGGAACAAAATTAGGAAAACGTTACTTTTCAAAAAGTATTAAACCCAAACCATCAACGTACTGCAAAAATACGTGCAGCAGTAACACCTGTGCACATGTACAAACCAAGGAAACCCACCGCAACCAGCCATAACTTCATCAGAACATGTATACGTGGAGAAACAAAAAAGTCAGACAGGAAAGGGACGTTTCGGCTCCAGAGCCCTTCTGGAGTCAGCGGTAGGTAAAGCGTAAAACCGAGAAAGTAATTTTGACAGTGTAAAAAACTGTCGTGTGAAATAAAATAGATTCATGCCAAGCTCAAACCAGTGCAGTTAATAATGGAGAAGAACATAAATAGAAATCAAAATCAAATTACTTTCAAGGTCTCTTTGAACAACAGCAGGTACATGAGACAGACTGCACGGTGGGACCAGCCTCAGTGCAGGGAGCGAAAAGAGCCAGTTTGAACCCTGGCCTGATTTACCCGGAGCACAGCAGGCTCGCTACGGCCGTGTTTTCCACCCGGAGCACGGTGTGCTCACCACGGCTGTGTTTTCCACCCGTAACGCAGTTGCCAGTTCTGTGCTGTTCCAGCAGACTCGTCTGTTGGTCCAGCAGACCTCCGGCACCAAACAGCCATGTGCCAGCAGAGCTGTACAGGGTGCTGACCCGAACACCCCACATCACCCAAGCAGAGAGCCCGACTCTGAATGACAGCAGGCCACTCTCGCTGCCGGGGCACAACTTCCCCCCACCCAGAGATGCCGTACGGGTACAGACCGGCGGAGCCCATCCTGCTCACCACACGCAGTGACCGCATCGGCAGCTCCGGAGAAGCGCAAGGGAGCACAGCAGTGTGCTCTAGCCCAGCCATGCAGAGCTGGAGTGGGTAAAAACTCTTCTCCCCATCAGCTTTCCACCAGAAAACGCAGCAGACACAGGAACCACACACCCTCGGGGACCTGCCGATCCTGCCAAAACTTTCGGCTCCCAACACCGGCGGTGCCTGCGGAGCTGCCAGCAAGTCATGCCCATAAAGCCCAGTCCCAGGCTACTGGTGACTCTGCTTTTTCCCCAGTTGCAGCTCGAAGGAAGCAGATGTCTTGCAGTGGGGTGTGAAGGAAAACACTAAGCTTTAGCTTTTGTGAATGTTTTCCTTTTCCTGAAATGTTTTGTTATGTTTCAAATACCTCACTGTAAAGGTTTTATTTACACATTTTGCCAATCTAAAGACAGGTGTTTTTTTTTAAAAAAATAAATAGTTTATCTATTGTATTTCCTCTTTAAGCTTTACCACTGGGGGGGGGGGGGCGGGGAAAGATTCAGCAGGTGTCTAATCCTACTCAGGTTACTTGGTGTATTCCTCGTGGACCC
The DNA here is from genome assembly GCF_009769465.1 of Tauraco erythrolophus. Lineage (NCBI taxonomy): Eukaryota > Metazoa > Chordata > Aves > Musophagiformes > Musophagidae > Tauraco > Tauraco erythrolophus. Next base: position 29,553,470 of record NC_141475.1, read on the forward strand.
TGCTTTTCTGGCACTGATCTGTGATGTTCGTATACCCACAGACACAGATGTAGTACATACTGTGCATATAAATAGCATACGGGGTGCACACACACACGTATGTATAGCACAGAGTAAAACACTTACTTGAAAGCTTTGTACAACTTTAAAGTTCCACTGCAGCCATTTTTCCAGCGCCTAACCACGTAGCTATTTACACATCCAAATCACCAGAAAGATCTAAAGAATAATTGACAAACACAATGTAAAAATATTTGACATATTTACAGACATTAAAGTATCTTCAGGTAATGGCCTGAAACACTAAGAAGCGGCCTCTGCTTCCCTTCGTGTCTTCATTGCCTTACTTAAGCCAAATGTTAAAAGCTTCCAACAAGGTAAAATTAGGTGCATTTCCCTCCGTGTTCAAAAAAATCCATCAACAAGTATGTTTTCTCTTCAGATACATTTAAAATCAGACCACTAACCATGCTGGGAACTAGGTACAAAAAACTGTCTTGTAAAGAGCTGGCAGAGACTGAGAACAAACACATTTTATCAACGAATTTAAGAGCCTTCCTGTGTGCTACATCCAACCGACGCATCGCCCTGAGCAGTTTAGTTCTCCACGTCTCTTGTGTTCTACTTTTTCTTCCTCTTCTGCCTGCTCACACTTTTAAATCAGAGTCCTTTCTCCTTCGGTATCCTTCAGGTGGTGTAACAGCATCTGACCTCCTCCAACCTCACGCCTTTTTTCTGCCTTCTGTCCCTCCTTGTCATTTCCCTCTCTTCTGCTCTGCCTCCTTTCCTGGCCAGAGATTTAATCGCCTCCTTACGCGGTTCATTTCTGCGAGCCGAAGAACTCCTGCGCTCCTCACCTCCTCCTGCCCTGCGGCCGCCTTCGCTCCTCACCTCCCTCGGGCCCCTCCATTCCCCAGCAGCCGGACCTGCCCTTCCCCGACGGCCCCACCGCCTCCCCGCCGGGCGGCCCCCGCGGCACCGGGCCCTTCCCCGACGGTCCCCCCGGTCTCCCCGCCGGGCAGCCCTGGCGCGGACGCCCGGGCAGCCGCGGCGGTGCCGGGCAGCCGCGGCGGTGCCGGGCAGCCGCGGCGGTGCCGGGCAGCCGCGGCGCCGTGACCCGTCGCTGCCCGCCCGCGGGCTCGGCGGGGCGGCCGTGCCTCCCGCTCGCAGCCGGGTCCCCGCGCTCCGGGCCCGGCCCCGCTGCCGCCCCGACGGCTGTCCCGGGGCTCACCGCCGCCCACCGAGGCGCCTTCGGGGCGGGAGGAGCCGCCCCGCCGTTACGGGGGCGCCGGGCACCCGCCCGCTGGAGCGGAGGAGACGGAGCCCGCCCCGCGCTGCCAGCCAGAGCCGCTTTCCGGCGGAACGGGATTGTTTTCCCCCAGACAGGAAGGGGAACACCCGCGCACGGCAGGGGGGAGGGCGCAGCGGGCACCCGCCCCGCTTTGGGGCTGCCCCCCCCCTCCCAAACCCGGGGCACGTACACGCCATCTGCGTTCACCGACAGCCACGTGTGCTGTCAAACACACGCGCTATTTTTTTGTAAAAAAAAAAAATTCTTTAAGGACGCACCGGTTCCTCAGCTGGCTGTGATAAGGCCATTTACAGCAAAATTTTAGCGCCCAAACGTCTGTGCGCTTCCAGCCTTGAATTAAAACAAACCAACCCCCTCCTCATGCATCTTCCTGCAAAAACACGCCTTTTATGTACTAAAGCAAATGAAAACAGACCTAAGAAAATTGGTTGAATTTCTTATACACCCAGTAGAACGAGATTTAAAATACCTTCTGATTTCAAGAAACACTTCAAAGCGGGAGGAGCAGGCGCAGTCGCTGCAGTCAAAGCCTCGCACGCAGCAGCTGAGAGGGTGCTCTCCCTTCCAGGCACGCTTGGACGTATTTTTAAAGAAACTACTCGTGACACATTCTGTTCATCTCACCATTCATGGCTCCCAGCCTGGTGACAGCCGTGTACTTGGAAAACACGCACGGCGAGTTACGGCAGGGGGTCCACGGCGATGGGGCAGGCACCCACCTCGGCACAACGGTGCGGTGCCACTGGCACACGGAGCCCACGGCCTGACTGGGCACTGCCCTAACAAACCCGTGTGATGAGGGCAAACGAACCACCTGCCACCCACGCTCCGAGCAGGTCCTAAGGGGGCCAGTAACACCATGATAGCTAAATAAATGTTAATTATGACTAATCACTTCATATGTCTGTTCCAGATCATTTTGGTATGAGATATTTGAGTTTATGATAAAGTTTCTTTCTATTTAGCCTTTTTTTTTCCCCCTAAGTATAAAACCAAGCTATCCATAGCTCACATAGGGGGTGTGATATAAAAAAGCAGGGATATATAGAAATATAAAAGCAGCAGATATATAAAAATTCTGGTATTTTGAACCTTAACCAGCACAACTGGCACCTCTCCTTAAGAAGTTGTTTACTTCAACATAAAGAAGCCGTATCAATTTATATGTGCACTGGATAATTTATTATTATTATTTTTTCTTAAAACAGCACTTCAAGGAGGTTTTAAAACCAAATGAGAAATAGTTCCCGAGTCATTTTTTTCCCTGCATTTTTTACACCAGCACTTGAATTAATTATCCGCACGATTCAAAACTTTTAAAAGTAAAATGAGCAACACTGCATACAACTTGCACTTTGGACCCTATTCAAACTAAACTCTCTATTCAAAATAACCGAGCACACAAAACCCCATAATCATTTACAGCTACTTTAATTAACGCCTTTTAGTGTTACTGGCTATAGGAAACAGCAACTGCCGGCTCAGGGGGGGATCTCTCTCCATCACCTGCCCCCAGCATCTCCCACTGCTGAACTCCCCACCCAGCTCCGAGCAGAGGGCTGCAGGGTGCTGCTCCAGCAGAATTTGACTGAAGAGGGCAGCTAAATGATTGCAAGGTAACAGGAATCACTGTAAGACCTCTTAAGAGGGCAGAGTAGATAAACAGACTTTGGGTACAATTTAAGCTTATTTCAGTCAATTTTCAGGCTTTAGGAAGGTAATGCTCCAGGAAAGCTTTAAACACAGTAATCCATGATCAAGCACACTGAATACAGTTGCCAAAAAGCTGGTACTTCTGCCTGCTCACAATGGCATTCTCACCTTTGCCAATTCATTTATTTTAACGATACAAGTAGCTGTACCACAAGCAAGCCAGCTGCTTCACGCTGCAGGCACTGAAATTTTGTGTTATATATAACCACTGTGCTCTCCTCCTTCATGTACGTGTCTAGATGTTGCTGACAAATTATGCAGGCTATTTATATGGCTGGTCTTATTTTCCAGTTTATGTGACAGCATTCTCTCATTGGAGTCACTAGGAAAACCGCTGATTTAAAAAAAAATAAAAATTACACGTGTTTCTACTTCAGTTTTACTCCTGATGCTTCAGACAGGTCCTCCCACCGCGTCAGCAAACGGCCAGTTTAGTGGGCTGCATCTTACTGGGTTGCCATTTGAGTAGTTTTTAAACCCATTGACCTGGGCTGACAGGTCTGCCACGAGCGCTCCCGGGAGCAAGGCAAGCCCTGGCCGCCGCTGGAGGCATGGGTTGAGCTGGTGGCCCCAGCAGGGGCCAAGTCCAAGTCCAGAGGCCGTAACACGGAGGGTTTATTTCACTCCACGCCGACAGATCCCGCTGCCCGGGCTGTCGGGTCACCCCGGCTGCGCTTCCATCTTGCTCTCCCCTTCCCACTTTATTTCAGCCCTCGAGTCATACCTTCTTCTGCATTTTGAAAAAGGTCCTTGCTTAGTGCATCTGTGTCCTTCTATTTAACACACATTTTAGGTGATTTGTTACCATTAGGCTTATTTAACAATTGGACGCAGAAAAGTGAATTTCTCACCAACGTTATTACATTTTTATATGCCCTTAGGTTTATTCCTCCTAAAGAGTTCAGTAAGCTTCCTTGGAAATTTCTCTCCCTTCAGCACAAATACTGCTCCACATATTCCACACTTGGCCAGGTGAGAGCGCAGAAATGACACCTGTGTGTTCACTGCTTTGCACATCAACGAAATTAACACTGAGAATGTTTTCTGAACACAAAACACAACTTGCAAATAGACTGTTACAAGTAAGTTACTAGGGAGGGAAAAACCCGTTTAAATATTTCCAAACAGTTTTTCCAGCAACATTTTAAACTATCATCCAATCCTATATTGATACTACCTTTGCTAGTACCACTAGAAAAGTGCAGATTGTTTTACTTTCAATGCAATGAAAAGCTGAGCTGACTTTACAGTCTGGAGACTCTTAACTCGCACTCTCCAGAGTTTATAAACATCTCCAAAAAAGCCAGTTTTAACTGAAGCTGCACAGTACTACTGTTTCAAAAATCCCTTTTTTCCTCCTGTTCAGTCCAGCCACAGGACAAGATTACAATACTTCGTTCTGGTCACGGCATCGTGCTTACCCTTTTGCTGCAGGTGTTTGGCCCGTTTGCAGCTCACGACCATTCACTTCTGCACAACAGACACTTGGCCAAGTCAGAAATTCCCCCGATTGACAAACCCCACCACAAGCCCCCAGCATCAACCAGAAACATTTACATCACAAGTTACTTTTTTTTTTTCTATGAAACAATTCCTTGCGCTCCACTATCAAAAAGAACTTTGCATTTTAAGGCACTTTACTTTGAAATAAAGCTGCCCTATATATCCATGAGTATCCATCCATCCATCCATCCATCCTCTGCAAGCCTTGTGCAAGGGAAACATCTCACTCTGATCCATAAAACATCATGGGCAGCCTCAGTGCTCTATAAACAACAGGAATAAATAACAACCTAAGAAATACAAATTTCTGGTTCCTTTGAGGAGCATCTAGTTTGGGTGTGGAATCTCTAATGCCTAATCAGGGATTTTCCTAATTTGCCTGTATTTCCACTTGGTTGCAATCACTGCTGGAATCCGAGCTGTCTCTTAACTCAGTCCATTCCAGGGAAGATTTCACCAGGGTACTGGACAAGCGAGGATATGTTAACATGAAAGATCTTTTGAACGGGCCCTACCACCAGAAAGCTGAATTACAGAGACAATTTACCATCAAAAGCTGGCTCTAAACCCCAGTTCCACCATAGGAATGGGAAGTGACAGGAGCCAGGCAGCCTGTCCAGCTTCAGCTCGCCCTGTCTCTAGCTGTGCAGCGTGCTCCGAGCTGCTGCACGCTGACGGCTGAATTCTGCTCGAAGAGCAGGACCGAGCGTACAATCCTTTTTTGTCCAAGTATTTCCTTCACCACCGTCAGTCTATAGTGAGCCCCAAGGTCCCAGAAAACATTTCATTCTGTCTGTTGTTTCAAAAGACCTCAGTGAAACGTGCATACTCTCGTTCCTCTCTTAACAAGCGAAGAAAAACCGCGCGCTGTTCTTGACGTGGCCATGCCAGCTACTGCACGCAGCTGAAAATCTGCCCGGCTCCTGGGAAGTGAGAGACCTCTCCCTGGGCCAGGCAGCGCTGGAAAGACTTCTCTCAAAATAGATGTGCAACCTCTCTCTCGCCCAGGACAGAAGACTAGCACTGAAATGGCACCAGAGTTGAGACTGAATCTTGTCAGGATAACGCAATCCGCTTCCGCAATGGATTATCGGTCTGTGCTTGGAGACTGTACCCACTGTTAGAAACTCATGGTGGAACTCTGCTTGCTCACTTGCTCACATGGTTATTCCTTAGATTTCTCTCCAGCACGTACAAAGCACTAGGCAAATGCGTTAAAATTCACTCTTATGTCTTCTTGCAACCTTATCCTAGTAACGTTTACGATCAGCTTGTGCTTATGCTTTCAATACTGTGGCTGTTTTTAAAAGGGCGTACGTCCAGAGAAGGGAGAGGGAAAGGGGAAACAGCACTGGGAGAGCTGGAAATTGAAGAAGTGATAATATTGCAAGGGCCTAAAATGCCATAGGGCTTCTGATGTTCTGCAAGTGGGTATTTTCCCCGGACAGCAACTCAATTCATGACCAGGAGATAGGAATGACTTGAGAAGAGTAGAAAGCAATGACCTTGACTCCTGCAAAGTGGTGGTTACCTACTACACCTGCAGCTACCCCGGGTTTGCATGGCAGCTCTTGGACTGTGTTTTTTCAGTATGTCCCCAAACGATCCTGCTTCCCAGCTACACTGCAGACCCCCCGTACCTCAGCCGACTCTTGCCCGTGGTCTGCCCCAGCCATAAACTGCTGTCTTCCAGCCAGGCTTCGGCAGAGCATTTGCTCCTACTGGTGCCACAGGCATCTCCCCAGTGAGGTGGCCTCAGAGCCGCCCCCCTCCCACGTCCCCACGGCCTCCTCGCTATGTTGTGATCCAAAATAATATGTCCCTGCAGCTCCCTCTCTACGTCGGCCACTTCCCAGCCCTTTGGGCACTTAAGGACAGGCGTCTTCCCGCGCAGCCAGGATGGCAGGATGGAGAGCGTGCAAATCAAGGACAATTTCCATACTTTGCCGTTCTTCTTTTTCAGATTTAAACCTCAATCTCACAATTGTTTATGTTTATATTTAAGCCTGGAAACGATCCCGTTCAAATTCATTGAAGTGATGCTGACAAAAAGTAAATGGCTTTGTTTCCTCAAAAAACTGCCCCTTTCTTCAACAAGTACTCTCTTCCCCTTTTGCTAACTGTGCTATTTCGCCAAGTTAAGAACGGTCCAGAGGAATCTGGAGCCGTAGAGAGTCTTTCCAGGAACTTCACAGGACTCGAAGTGCTCTTGAGCTGCGAGCTCGATCCAAACCCGCTCCCCAGCCGGCCCCTTCAACCCTCCTGCTAAAGCACCCCCGCTCCTCAGCAGCCTGGGAGCAAACTGCTCAAGTGTCGGCATTTTCCCGTCAGAGCAGCACTCCTGCTCCCAGCATCCCGCTTCCGAAAGGCGAGAGAACCCGCCAGCATCGCCAGGGCTGACAGCTGGCACCCAAAGCGCCTTGGGGGGCAAAAGGCTGCTGAATTGAGCACTTTTACCAACTGGGAAGTTTATGCAGTGACTGGGATGTAAAAAAATGCGTTCTGAGGAAATGGATCCTGTTTATCACACCAACGTATCTGCTACATCCAGGAATGCCCCTGAAGCAGGGACACCCCCTCTGAGGCAGTGCCCGTGAAACGCAGCCCCCTTTCTCTACACCCCACAGCTAAAGCAGCTGGATTTATTATTCCTCTTTAAAAATTCCACTTTATCAGATTTTAATATTTTCCTCTATTTGATCAAAATCTTGGAGTTCCTTCCAACTACCTCCATGGGTATTTTGTATCCATTAAATAATTAGATATTCCCTAACAAAGAGGGTATGTCACAAGTATTTCTATAAATTCAAACGTGAACCCCAAAAAGGTTTTCCCATTTGCATAATTCCATGTTTCAGTATATTACAATTCAGTCTTTACTTAAATCTTATTTCAATAGCAGTAGCCCTTCAAGGGCCACTGTGCAGATTAAGAAAAAAAGACAGAACTCTTGATCGTAACAAAAGCATCTCTTCTGTTAATTTGTACAGGAACTAATTTAAGTGCTGCTGCACAGCCCTGGATGGAGAAACCGAAAGCCGGGGTCCCCCCGCCGTGGCGGGAGCTTGCACAGCTGGTGAGCCAGGACCAGTCGCGCTGCCCGCGGGCACATTCACCCGGGCAAGCCCAGTCCCTGGGGATTCGGGCTGCCAGCGAGCACGGCAATCAGCAGAGCTGGCAGGACAAAGCTCAGCGAGCTGCTGTCATACCTGTTACAGACTGGGAAGGTCTCCCTCTCATTGCCCCCAAGCCTTGTCACAGCATCCTGGTGCCAGGAAGCACACAGCAAGGCAACGGGTGGACGAAATCAAGCAATGAGCGGCACGGAAATTGCGCGTGGTCTGGGATCCGGGCCCTGAAACCGGGAGAGCTGACCCAGCACCGCAGGCAGCGCTCCCCTTGAAGGTGCTCCGGCCGCCGCCGGACCCTCCGCTCTCTTTTCGTTCCCTTCGACGAAGCGGCAGACAGAGGATCCACAGCAACACATTTTAATTGCTCTTCACCGAAGCCTCTCTGCCCCACGCCTGTGCCGGAGCAGCGGGCACTGCAGCCCTCCCCACGCTCCCCCTGCACCCCCTGCCCGCAGCAGCACGGTGCTGGGATGGGGCGGGGAGCTGGTTCCCAGGGCAAGAACCGCTGCTGCGGAACGCAGAAAGGAGGCAGCACTCAGCTCTCTGCCGACCCCAGCCCCACACATCCGTCCCCGACCCACGGCAAAAAACAAGAAGGAAGCACAAGAAAACAGAGAGAGGATTAAAGAGGTGTCCGTTACTAATCACCCCCAAAACGATGCTGGTTCTTCTCTTAACAGGGTTTTCAATGTCTGACCAAATTGGTAGGAGGGTGGCAAACTTGCCTTGGCTTTGAGACTTCTCCTCTAGAAGACTGGCCATCCTCAGGGATTCCACGTGGCTCCGACACGGGAGCTACTCCTGACACGAAGTGCAGGCTTCTAAAGCAGCACCCAGGGCAGTATTTCCTAAATGGTGTCCAGTTGGGCTAACACGGCTACGCAGCCCCAACGAAGAAACGTTAATGCTTCTCCCAAGTCAAAAACCAGATGTGATCATTCGCTCCTGAATGTAACTTGTTGCTTCCAATAAATTTGAGAGTGAACCTTGGCAACACGGCATCTGTATTCAGCAAAACAGAGCAACAGAGACTTGGGGTCATCCCGGGAACGAGAGCCCTCACCGGCTGCTTCTGATCCCTCACTCGAAGATCTGGGACAAATGACTGGAATATTCTTGACATGAGGGTTTCTTGTTTTATGCCTCTTCAAATTTTCCCCACAAATTAGTGCAGAATTTTACTGATTTTGACTGTACGCAGCAGAGTTCCTGACCCATGCTGGTTTCTATTATGTACAGTCTCTGAAAAAAGTGACAGTGCAAATGCTGCAATGCAATGTTTAATTTTTTTTTTTAATTTCTTCCTGCAAATGTAGAGCTGAATATGAACTCTGAACACCGTAGCGAGCCATAACTCTTTTGTCCGGGTATCTGATAAGATTTCAAAACGCCACTTATATTCCCACAGAGGAACACACATGGTTTCGATTGTTTGTTTTTTTAATGGGCTATTTATCACTCAGCCTAACAATTGCACTATTTTCCCAACATATTTGCCACTTTCCCTTTGCTTCCTCTTTTGGAGCTCAGCCTACTGGCAGACACTCAGGCTGAAGAGGAGAAAAATGGCAAATCAGATCTAAGGAATTTGAACACTGTTTATATTTTCATTTTTTACCCAGGGTTACTGCTTTATGAGTTTCCGTGGAATCAGACGTGTGTCCATCTGCCTCCCAGCCCCGGAGCCAAACCTCACCTCTGTGCCCTGAATGCTGTTCCTGCCTCGTGCTCCAGTGATACCATAGAGCTCAATGCTAGAATTACTGAAGTCACCTGCGAAAGGGTTCTATAACCATGCTTCTGGATTTCTTCTTCTGCCTTAATTAAAGAAGAGACAGAGCCACTGATCTGCCGTTCTCACATTATTAGTGAAATACACTTACCATGATTAACTTTTCTTTGTGTTAAAATAAATAAGGTCCTTATTCTACACCCTTAGGTAAGTATATCATGATGGGGAATGACAAGTCAAAACATTATTTTTTGAAGCAGTGACGAAGGAGAGAGATTTGAACGATTAACAATTCCATCTGTGAGAGGGTAGAAATAAGGTGCTGACCGAGTTCATCTATAGTAACAATAATGCATTTATATATTTTTAAAGCTTCTCGGTAAAAAGTGACACGTGGCTATTACAGAGTTCAGGAGTTTCCTTTTTAAAAATAAGTACTTCTACAACAGAAAATAAAACACTAACGTACTGCTTAGTGGTGGAACTCAGACACAAGGCACCAGAGCTTCAAACTCGGCCACCATCAGTACAAAGACTCGAACTTCTAGTCTCGAGCTTTTTCTTAGAACTTCAAAAAAAGCGGAGAAAAGTGAATATTCAAGACTCTTCAGCTGTTGAAGGAAGAGTAGGAAAAAGCTTTTCCCCTTCCTCGGGACATCCAACTGGAGCATGAAGGCGCCACCTTAGCAGGAGCACAACTGACGTGAGCAAAAATGCATTTGTGAGTTGCAGGGCCTGTAGCGAACATTAGCTCCGAAGGGATAAACTGTAATTCAGCCCAAATCCCACACTGTTTACTGAGCCCACCACAACGACGTGAAGTTCAGACCAGTGAAAACCAGCACGTTTGGGATCCCGGCAGCTGGCACCTGCAGAAAGCCCACTGATGGTGGTGCAGAAGGGCCGACGGGCAGCGCTGGCCACAAGCAGGCAGCGCTGCGGAAGAGACGGTCCGAGCCCACGTCGCCCCTTCCCTGCTTTCCTCCTCGTTGTTTTTACACTTCCAGAAATCCACGGCTGGGGAAGACGGCGTGGCAGCCAAAGGTCGCGGGGCGCGCGGACGAGCTGCCACGGGCTGCCAGGGTGTCCCCAGCGCATCTGCAGCCTCCCACAGGGTTTGCATTTGACATCCATCTCCCCATTGTTAAGACATCTTTATCTCAGTTTTCAGGAAACGTCAGATGACTCATCCATCGGAACATCTGACGAAGCCAACGTAATTTTAAAAATGAATCCTACTTAGGCCTATTTTTCCAAGAAAACAAAATTAAGAAAAATGTTTTTAAATGATGCTAAAAATCTAATTTCTGTTGCAAACTGTTTTCCTGATTCAGGAACTCAGGGGCTTATTTTCGCTGTAGACAGTTTAACAGGCTTTTAGGCATCCAAATTTAGGAGAAAAATCCTACGGCATTTAAACAACGCAGAGCCAGAGCTGGAGCTGATTCAGCCACTCGGGCGCACAATTTGAACACACTACATAATCGTTCTCGTTTAAAAATTCTCCTCCTAATATCTAAGGGCTAGATTATCCCACACGCGTTTATCTTGATTAATGCACTACCCTAAGGACAGCCCTGCAGGTCTCATTAGGACTAATTATGAAGCAGGGTATTCAACGGCGGGATGATAAAATCTTGCCCTGATTGACACGGCCCTGACCTCTCCCTGCCACCACCTCGCCGAGGTCACCGAAACCCATGTGCCTGCCTTCCCCCAGCACGCTTCTCATTAACATGGAACGACTGCTGTTTGCTACCAGTTCAGAATTAAGAAGGAACCGGCACGGCGCGCACGCAGGATACGTTTCCCAAGGAGTGACACGTGCCCACGGATCAACGCTGCAGTGCCATGGATCCACACGCAGATGCCGACGCAGTGCCCGCAGGTGCCAATGCAAGGGGAGGCGAGATTCTCGGGAGCAGATGCCCCTCTCTTTTTGCTCCAGATCTACGCACACAGTTTTTGCTTTCATTTCACAGAGAGGGGAAAAAATAAAAATTAAAAAAAAGTATTTTACCCAAGCTGAAAGTTCCACTCCTGAAATCTATTTCTACCTCCCAGGAGCAGAACAGACGAGCCGTCTCTGCCGGCTGCGTGCTCCGGGCGCTCCGTCCCTGCACAACATCCGCAGAGGACACCTGGGCTGGGGGCCAAAGCCTGGCCGGGCAGAGCTGAAGGGTACTGCCATTTCACGGGGTCCCCTCTGAAAGGGTTTGCTTTGCCTGTTTCTGCTCTAAATATAGCAGCGCACACGGGCCACCTCCAGCTGGCGAGCGCGGGCTGCTCCAGGGGCTGCGGCACCTGCCTCGTCTCCGCTAACACAAAGCACGTTTTCTGAGACAAACTAATTCCTGGGGGCGGCGTGAGTGAAAGGTGCATTCATAGTTGGGCAAGAAAAACTCAGTGACTACACATCTGTCTTATGGCCAAGAGACAACGCAAGAATAGCTGTTTATCTCATAATAATACTACAAGCATTTAAAAGCAATCAAGTATTTAATATTAAGGTCAATTTTTAGGTGCACTGTTACTTTAGCAAAGAGCGAGGACATTACAGCCACACTCAGTTACTGAAATATTAATAATTACTGTCCAACGTCCTAATCAAAAAATCTTTTCTTTTTTCCTTTGGTAAACTATTAACTGACCTTACAGACTCTAGACGAGCCTGGTGTAACATTCCCCTACGTTGTTTTTGTGTAACATCTCAAGTTTGTGATATTGCAGAAAACACCACGAAGCAACCAGCGCTTGTTTAGACAAACACAGGCGAAAATTTACAAAGACGTGAATCTAAACCAAAACTGAGCAACCGCTCTTCTGCTGTGCGATTGGACAGGGAACTCGGTGAAGGGATATATCCCGTTTTCTGATCACCAACGGTACTTTCACACATTCCAGACGCTGTTTATCTGCAGGGGGGGCAAGGCGCTCGGGGGGAGCAGCTCTCCTCGCTCCGGCAGCGAGGGGATGCCCGGAGCCCCCGGCACACCGCGCTCGAATGCAAGAACACTGTAAGGTCACCTACAGTCACGATCCACGGACCCTGCAGCTCTCTGCAAAGGTGGAAATTATCCCTGTCGCTACAGCAGGGCAGGGAAGAGCCCTGCTGACGGCAGCAGAAGCGCCAGCCACGCGCCAGGGATGGGAAAGCCCGTCCCGTCCCCAGTTTGTCCCTCACCCGGACACCAGCCCACGCCGCTGCTCCGGCTCCAGCGCCGAGGTTTTAAGGCGCTTCCAAGCACCACGGCCATGGGATGTGCAGCGAGCTCAGGTGACGCCTCCCATAGCAAAGGACATTGACATCCCATTAACCCCCGCGTCCTGTTCCAACCTTTTCAGTCGGGTCCTCGCTCCGAGAAGTGCGAGGCCAGCAGGGCAAGGCGGCCGTGGCTGCGGCGCGACGCGTGATCCAGCACCGTTTCAGGGGAAAATCAAACCAAATTAAACCAGAGTCGCGCCTCCGCCACTGGGCCAGGGCTGCCCTTTGGCGCTGGGGGCTCCTGGCACCGCTCCTACCTCCAACACTTTTTTTAATGCATGGAAATGCTTTATTTCCACGTTCTAAAATTAATTTTTCTTCCCCCACACACGCATTGTAATGACTGTAATCTCAAAATAAACACAGAAACAAAAACATTTCCATATCCGTAAGTTAAAAGATGGCTGGGGGTGGTGGGGCTGAGTATCTCAGGCCAGAGAGCATTTTAAAGGTTCACCCTCTACTCTGATGTAAGACAAGACACGTTTTTAAACTCAGGAACGCTGCAGGATTTATATAAAACCGCTATAAACCCACTTCCTGCCCAGCTCCCGCTGCCATCGGGGCCTGGCCGCACGAGCGACCTGCAGTAGCTGCTTAAGCTGCAACTCCCTCCCCAGAGCACGTCTCTGCCATCAGCCAACTCCACGCACTCGGGCTCTGCTCCACTTCCCAGGATTTCATCCCAGGAAGAGAAAATTGTACTGGAGAAAATCTGACAGGCACATTTCTGTTTCCCAACTTTTTATTTTTTAATTTATGAATTAATTCTGTACTGTTTGTGGGAGGAGTATTTTAAATGTTACTTAATCCACAAAAAATGAAGGGAAGGCTCTGGCATCGACACCTTTTAATATCTATTACTAGAACTACAACTACAGCAACACTGCAGTCACACATTTACGGCGCCCAGCTCAGATATGCCTCCTAAAAATCACAGCGAGGCTGCACCCTCTCTGCTAGAGCCCTCCTTGCACGTCCAGAGGCACCTTGCCCTCTGCTGAGCGTCGTCCCTCCCCTAAGCAAGTGCATTTGTGAAAAAGACAGGGTAAGCACAGCAGTCCCAAACCCAGAAACACAAGCAGGGCGCTCACAGACACCCAAATAACCTCAGGAGGAAAACACTCTTCTAAGATTCACCATCAGCTGTCTAGAGACACCAACAACCCGCTGGTAGTTATGAGATGGAAACAAATCATCATATTGCTTACGTGGTTTGTGCTATTAAAAACAAAGAATCCTTACAGTGACTTTGCTGTTTCTACGTGAAGCGCCCTTTATTCCAGCTACAGGCAGAGAATAATTTAGAGGCAAAGAACCAGTCACTCTAGTCATACCGGAGGGTTTGAGCCCTGCCAGGCGTATTTTCCCTTCATTCCCCCTATCCTCCCCCATCCCCTGAGGAAAACAGCAAAAACAAATCAACAAGCATCAATAAAATAGAAGCAGCAAAACATCCCGCTGCTGGCAGCCAGCAATTACTCCCTTTCGGGCTCCAGGGTTTCTCTGGCTACAACTGCTTCTTTCATTAACTGCATATCCTTGAAAATAATATAATATTTACTCACTTTCAATGAATCAAAGCAGGCGATTACGCGTCCGTTTTCAACTTGGCAGCTTTTCGATGGGTGTGCAAATTTACATTCCGTGTCTGGTCGTGAGCAAGTCCCCCTTTGGAACTCCCTACACACTTCCAGCGTTAGCCATTTTGTGTCCCGAATTGGCGTGACACTAACAGCCATCTTTAGATTTCAGGTAGTTAAAATTCCCAACGAAACGGGCAAGCGAGCAGCTGAACTGATAAACTGGAAATGATGAAAGCGCCACCTCCAGAACACTCTTTTTTCCCCCGCTCCCTATTTTCAAAGTACGTGTAAAATCGGGTGGCTGCAACCTCACGGAAGAGATGTGCCCCAGGAGTTCACGGGGTGACACTGTTAATCGACACGAGGTTCTGTACTCAGAGAAAGGGCAGGAGTGCCAGCACGGTGCCCGTCAGCACGTGTGGCCGGGACTAGCCTCGTGCGCTCAGCAACCCATGCCGGGTGCCCACCGGCGCCCGCAGCGCAAGCATGAAAACGTGGCAGACCCTCCGACACGGGATTTCCGAGCTGCTTTCGGTAAAGTTGTCTGAAAGGCAATCTCCACGCGGCTGGGTTTGCAGCGGGGCTCTGCGGTGCGATCGGTATCGATTAGTTTGGCATAGACAGATGAAGCAGTTTAGAGCAACGCTCGAGACGGGATTTTTTTTTTTTTTTTTTTTTTTTTTTCTCTCCTCTCCCCCCTCCTCTCCTCGGCTTTCGGGCGGAAGATCTGTGACCTCCTCAGCACACTTTTGTTTTGCCAGCGGAGCGGCGCGGGGCGTCGCTCTGGGCAGGCGGCGGGCGGTGCGCTGTCGTCGCAGTCTAGCTGGCGGCAAGCAAGGCAAAAAGCAGCGGCTGCTCTAGAAGCGGTCCCGAGCAGCGGAGACGTCAGGAAAGGCACTTCTTAGTACCGACCTGCAGAGAGAAGAGACACGTTACAGTTCCGCGGGCGGCACCGCGGGGCGTCCCGCCGAGCCGCCGCCGCCGCCCCGCGCAGCGCACTCACGCCAGCGGCCGCCGCGCTGCGCGGAGAGGGGCCGCTTCCCCGTGCGGAGCCGGGCATGATGGCGAGCGAGCCAATCGCAGGTAGCGTTGCAGCGAGATTCCGGGCAGGGAGCCAATGGCGGGGGCCGTCTTATGAAAGGTCGCGCCTGTCAGACGCTGGCTGCGCTGCCCCGAGCGCGCCCGCCGGGGCTCGCCCGCCCGCCCGAGGACGCGCGTGTGGGCCCGGGCTCTACCCGACATGCAGCGAGGGGGACGGACCATCGCGGCGGAGCCGCCGCCGCCGCCGGAGCGCCCACGCGCGGCGCGGGGAATGGTACCGTCCGCTGACCCGCCCGCCTGCGCGCCGCCGCCGCCCCGCCCCGCCGGGCCTCCCCCCGCTCCCCGCCCCGGGCCCCGCCGGCCGCGGCCCGCAGGTACGGGCGTCCCGCACGGAAGCGGCGCGGCCGAAGGGACGCGGAAAGGCGGGCCCGCCGCCCCGCCGGGAGCCCGCTACTACGGTGCGGTCGTTACCGCCCCGGGCCCGGCCGGCACGACCCCTCCGCTCCCGCGGGCGCCGGTACTCGCCTCGCTCGGGGCCAGGCCCGAAACGGCGCTTACTCACGGGGCCGGCCCGGTGCCACAGCCGGCTGCCGGACACAGCCGCCGTGCCGTGTCGCCGACAGCCGGCGCGGGGTCCCCGGCAGCCGGGGCGGCTGTGCTCAGCTCGGGCCTCCCGCGGGGATCAGGGTGCCCGCACACTGCGGCTGCCCCTCGCCAGAAGAGAACGGGTACCCAGCACTCCGTTTCCTCCCATTAACGTATTGCAGGTGAGCTCCAAGCTCCGTGATAAACATCATCCACTTAAAAATCACCCAGGCATCCAACGTCTAGAAACGAGAGGGTAAACCTTTCCCCTCATGCTCGTTGAGACAAGTCTCAGATGCCCAGCTGTGCCACAGAAGCCTGGTGCCATGTGTGAATATAACTCCATAATAAATGACAACTCTTGTCCCAGCATGGAGCTCCACGGAGCAGAGGGGCCCTCGCAGCAACGCCCGCAGCACGCTGAGGGACACCACGGGAGACCACAGTCAACACTGACGATGGGACCCAACAGCATCCTGCCCACCCACCTGCGTTTAGAGGGAATGCTGATCATGTCCTTGTCCTTCTAAAGACCCTGCTCCATAATTTGTATACTCCCCCTCCACCCCCACAGCATCATCGCTGACACCGTCATCAGAAACACAGCTTGGGAAGTGGTGCTGGTCAGCGTGGATGCGAACCAACAGACAAGAAAAATCTACAAGGAGTCTTTTTCCAGGGACTAAGTGATTAGCACAACAAACTACAGGAGAAGTAAAGCACACCTAATACAGCTAATAAGATTATAACAGGCACCGTGGTTTCCTTGCCAGGACGCTTCGAATCATGCCCACATTTTTAATCCCTGCTAGCAGGAGACAAACAACTGTGCATAATTCCTCGCAGGCACAAGTTAACAGCCAGGTGTATTCTTGGTAGCCACCGATGATCGTTTGCTTCAGCTGCCTAAAGCCTAGAAGTCAGAGCCTCATCCTGCACCAGCAGTCCCTACGGATCAGCGCTTGGGGATACAGCAGAGACTAAGGACTTGAGAACTCATTCTGTAACACGTGCTTGGGCAAGCAAGCCTGTTTCTCCCACCTGTGCCACGCTACCCAGCCGTGACAGATTGGCACCGAGAGATCTGGAAGTGCAGAACAATATGCTGGGACCTCACGATGCCACCTGCCCACAGCTGCGTGCCAGCGGGTCCACCCAGGTGCCCCGGTGGGACAGGCTCTAGGCATCCCCAGCTGCCTCGTGCAGGACCACCCTTCACGTCAGAGAGCTTCCAGAAGCCTAAACCCCACCACCCGGCCTCCAGCCATGGCGAACTGCCACTCACCCTGTCCTCCACAGATACAGGTAACAGATGTATCCGCTTCCTCCCACCATCGCTCTTGCACAGCACCAAACGATGACTTCTGAGTGCCGCCTTGTTAGGAACGTTCATTCCCTGTAAGACCCTCAGGAGAGGGCGATGCTGATGCAGGAGGTCCGAGCTCTCGACAACGAAGCTGTGCCCAGCTCTAAGCAGGGTTTTTTTTCCTGTTAATCAGTCTGGTATAAAATCCATACCGAGCATTGATTTTTCCAAACACCAAGAAGAGTTAGAGCGGCAATTGATATCTTCTACATGCTAAAGCCAAAGCAAGTTAAAGGCCACATTTTCAAAACAAGATATTCAATTTCACTCTAATTACAAGAGTAGTCACCCCTAATGAGGAAAGAAAGATAGCATGAAGGCAACATCCAAAATGAAAACAGATGAAAGCTGTTTTGTGCTCACATGTAGTGAAAGAGTCATCTTCCTGGTAAAGCTCACAGAATTATGTTTTATTCCTAGCTCTGTAACAAGTTTTCTATTTGGGGTCGGACTAACCACTTAATTGCAATGAAATCTGCTCCTGTTGAGGTCAGTGACATGTTTGCAACTGCATTAAGCAGGGCTGAATTTCACACTTAATTCTTTGGGCTGCCAGCTACGAAAATAAAAAGTATCACTCCGAGGAGCTATGATGTCTCAGAGGTGAATCTTCTGAACGTGAAGAAATGCTAGATGTATATTTTGTCTGCACAGTTACTTCAAGAAAAATTGTTTTGTCAGATTTTGTTGTCTACCTGAAAATGTAGCCAGAAACGTCAGCTTTAAAAATAGCCTTCTAGCAAAAATACAGACTGACTTCAGACCAGAGGTATATCTTCAGTATCTCCCCTAAATAAAGGGAGACATTAGCATAGAATTATGGGTTTTTTATCTGCATAAACTATTTTCCTCTCACTCTAAAATTCTCTCATGATATTACGAGTCAATAAAGAGTCTCCAATAAGCCTCAAGTACTAAAGGTACCACTGTCTGCAAAAAAAACCAGCAGGTACATGTGATGTCTCTCTAAGGCTGTCTCTGATAAGCCAGGAAAGACTGCAACACATCCCGAGGGAAGAACCACAGTGAGAGGGCAGGAAAGAGGTTAAATTGGGGTTTTTTAATTATTTATTTAATTGGAATTTATGTGGGGGCTGACAGTTTCCAGACTCCACCTAGTAGGCCATTCAGTACTAAAGGCTGTTCTTAATCCACAGGTGGTTTTTGAAGTTCACCGTTTGAAACGTGAAAGTGTTTGCTACTTGTCTCGGGACGCGTGCAACGTTGGCTTGGCCAAAGCACAACCTTGCCTTTGCCGATTACAGGGAGCACAAGGGAAATGAAGCTAAAACATCCAAAGCAAATTAAAAAGTGATTCTCAGAAAAGACAACAGAGAGAAAGAATACTGAGAAGTCATTCCTTAAGAGAGATGGCTTAGTTGTCTGCTGAGCTGGGTCAATGAAAACGACTAAGAAACAGCTTCACAAATCAATGGAGAAGTTAACTGGGAAAGCCCAGGAAAGCGAAACTAACACAGAAAGGACCATGTGATTACGGTCTCTAAGTTCTGATTAAACATGTTCAATTTTTATTACTTCCCATTATTGCGATAAAGAAACGTACAGCCAGGTTAATGATACGTTTTTCCTCCTCTCTTTATTCCAGTCTGACACAAAAATAAGGTATGTGAACAGGAGTGTCTCACTGCGCTGGGAACTGTTCCCGAGGAGCCATTGTTTTCACTCTTCCTGTAACCGGGCTTGCGGGACGTTCCTGTTTTCTCCATCTCAACTCACACACGTCTCTCAGAAAGAACGATGTATGAAGCTGGACGGGCAAAAAGCACAACACTAAAGAGGAACGTGGCAGTGAAGAATGCTATTTTTATGCTCAGAGAAAGTGGAAGCTGAAAACGCCACTCCCAGTGACATGAGAACTGTCAGCAAGAACAGATAATTACACAACGTGCATTCATCCTCGTGACAATGACTCTAATGAGGTAGGAAATGGAATAAAATCAATATTCTATTTACACGGACAGTACAGTCTCAAAGCTTGAAATTGCCAAATGGCTGTTTTTTAAATAAAGAAATACAAAAATTACTGACTGCCTTACAGTATTTTCAAAACACCTCTGCCAAATTCAAAGTTTACCAATAACGCATCTCAACATAAAATTTGGAAAAGATACAGCAGCAATTACTTCATGGCACCACTGAGGGATATAATTATAGCGCTGTCACCAAATTAAGCAGAAACAATAAGCTAATTAATATCTTGGCCACACAACAGTGAAGGACTGGTTAAAGAGAAATATTCTTTAGTGAACTACTGGTGAGCGGACCAAACTGGTCTCGTACTCCAGCTCTGCAGGAACTGTGCCCACTACACCCATACAATGGCACGTAAATGCAAACAGACCCCTCTCTCAATTTTGTACTTTCGCCTGTATCAAGGAAAAAGCAGAGTTCCGAGGCAGCAGCCTGGACCAGCCGGCTCTGCAGTGGAACACCCCAATACTGTACCACTGGAGATGTATTTCACAGCCCCCCCAGCCCAGCAGGCAAACTGGGGCATAAACAGAGCCTGGTGAAACCACCAGCACGTATTAGCACGGAACTACTGAGCAAGTCCCACACCGGATTGGTAAAAAAGCTTCTATGACCCAGATATTTTGCATAATATACATAGTTGTAGTAGCAGTAGTACTACTAGTAGTGTTTTAAAGGTTATTTCTGTACAGGTTTAGCTCCGACAGAGTTGCTTGGGAAGGCAGTGCAACCTCCCACTGACTTCAGTGGGCTTCTTAGGCAGATCCTCATCAGACGTGTTTTTATCCTGAGTGTATTTCACGGTTTCTGAAAGCGTTGCAGCAGAAACACCTAACTGTGACACTGCATCTGAATTCAACACATCCACGTGTACTCAGTTCAAGAAAACTGGGTAAATAATGAAACAAGTGGCAATGTCCTACAGTGTGGGCCCGTGTGCAGAAATAAGAGATTTCTTGAAGTCAGTTCTCCAAGATTTATGTCCCTGACCAAACTGTGAACTGATTCCTAACAACAGTGTCACGGCACCGACGCACAAATCCCACAGCCCAATCCTTTCTTATTCAACTTAATTAGATTAACGCTATTTTCAAGTCCGAAAGTTATACTGCAAATTCCATAAACCTCTCTCCTTTAAAGAGTAGGCAGTTACGAATTAGCCACTACTACTGTAATTAAACAAAACTCTTTAAAGTCAAGAAATACGCCTCTTGAAATTTTTTGAGTTTTACAACCTATGGTATATATCAATTTCCTTTACAAAATTAGGGACTTCGGAGACATGCAGAATCCACATTATCTGACAGCATTAGATGGATGTGTACTTATAAACTAAAGCAGGGAAAGGTCAGCGTGTGTCTCTAGACTAGGAAATGGGAATACTGGCTGTTATTGCGCTCTTCCAAAGGGTAGGGCAGAGGCACAAAACGGCAGGAAGGACTGCTCTGCATTTAATCCATTTGCTGTTGATTTATGTATTACAAAGCATTCACACACCCATCCACGCCACTGACGTTTCAAATATCGTTTCCAGTAGTAAAAACATATCCACAGTATAATTCCTTTACCATAACATTTACATAATGTATTTTAGAAATAGGAAGTTCTGTATTATCCTGGCATAGGGGAATTGCAACCACAAAGTAAGTGACGTTTCCCATCCAAGTCTAAAAAGAAGTTATCTTTAAAAATAACAGTCATCTAGTGATTCAACTTAAAATTCAAGATGTAGTTTGAATATATGTAGAAGTATGTGTGTATATATAAAGTGTTATATATATATATATATATAAAAAAAATCATTATTATTAGCATCATCCATGATAACAGGAAAAAGTGATGTCCATGACTCAGCAAGGGAAACAACCGCTTCCCTCTGTCATTGAATTCAGCTGATGCCGATGGTTTCAGGGAGGAAAAGTGACCCGGAGGAGCTCTCGCTCGTGTGACACGCGCCAGACACCCAGCCCAGCTTCTTACAGGTCAGCTGCCTTAACATCTACTGCATGGCAAAGGCAAACGTACTGGCACCTTACTGCTGCTAAGGTTCTGAATTAAAGCTACATGTTACCTCTAGAAAGGTTCCCAGTTTTAAAATCAGACCTACTGTTTTTCACTTCCCTTCTTAAAGCAGCTGCCACGGGGCCCTGGCTGCAAAGGGTGGCCTTTTCCTTCCCCAGAAACGGCTGGATCCCAGCGGTGGGTAAACTGAGTCTTTAGAAACCGCTCTGGTGTGCGCCTTGTGGACTACGGCATATAACATAGAATCACAGAATGGTTTGGGTTGGAAGGGACCTCAAAGATCATCCAGTTCCAACCCCCCTGCCATGGGCAGGGACACCCTCCACTACACCAGGTTGCCCAAAGCCTCATCCAACCTGGCCTTGAACACTGCCAGGGATGGGGCAGCCACAACTTCCCTGGGCAACCTGTTCCAGTGCCTCACCACCCTCAGAGGGTAGAATTTCTTTCTTATATCCAATCTAAATCTCCCCTCTTTCAGTTTAAATCCATTGCTCCGTGTCCTATCACTACATGTCCTTGTAAAAAGTCCCTCTCCCATCATAATTAATTTATTACTCATAGCATTTGCTCCAGCCAGCAGGTCCTCCACTTACCTTTGCTAACCTGCCCCAGTCCGGGCACCCTTCGCACATCTGCCCCCATCACCAAACTCCAGATTTCCAAATCCTTGCCCGTGCCCATGCCGACCGCTTTGTTATGTGAATAATTACAAACTAGGAGCCTGGATGCAGCCACCACATCCTTACGCTCGTCAAACTGATCGGCGAGATTAAATCTGAACTTAATCACCAGAAATGGAACCGGCTGTTCACGTCACCTCCTCCGAACCGGCACACCATCCCGCTCCCACTCCCTGAACCGCCGTGCCCCCCTGCTCACCCTGCGGAGCGGCGGTGGCTGCCAGGGAGCACCGCGGCGTCTTCGGCAAAATTCGGTGTGGGGCACCGTACCACTCCCTGCCTGCTGCACGAACGGGCACGCTCCCAGCAAGGCCAATCCGAAGTGATCCCTACGTGCACCGCTTCACCTCGCGTCTGACTTGGGGGCGAACCAAAAGGGACACGAACACAGACAATGAGGAAGGCGTCACATGGAGTTCTGCTTTCGGCAGCAAGTTAGAACGCAGGTTTCCATGGCCTGGTGGCTTCGGCTCAGTCACGGTGAGCTGCGGCGATGCCGTCACAACCACGTGCTTCTCTCCCAGGATGAGAAAACTGCGTGGGAACGGGTGGGAACAGGGTCACCGATGCGGCAGGGACTGAAGGAGAGCAGCACTTCTCCAGGCAGACCCACGGCAGTGCCAAGCTGGCACCCTGGCACCTCCCCAGTAAGGGCACGGGGGACCAGTGCTCTGAAATCACCCAGTCTCCAACAACTGGGGACACCGAGGCATCACCAGCTCAGTGCGAGGGTGTACCTGCCTGACTCCCAGTAACATTAACGTGAATCACAAGGCAGTGATGGTGCTGGAAAACTACTCCAACAGATGTTGCAAGATAGGAGATAAAACCAACCGCATTTCAGTTCAAAGCTTCCTGTTTCTCCAAGAATCCCAAATCCAAAACACAGTATTTTCTATGTGTTAATAAGTATAAATCAAATGTAAGGCCAGAATGTATCAGTCCTATCCTTCCAGGATAGTAAAAACTGATACGACTTATCAGAAAATACAATTAATCTAAAATATTTTTTTTTCATTATTTATGTAGGAATTTAAATCCCGAAGAATGGAGTTTTTAACTCTTTATGCTCTGTCACCATGAGGTATCAGAGATAGTTGTTATAAACTAATGTAGGAGCAAAATGATTCTTCTATTTCCAGTAAAATTAATCAAGTTTAGGAGATGCTTTCCTTGACTTCACAGAGATCTCTACACATAAAGTGCTCAGCAGCACAGAAACACTGATATGCTTAATTTTTGCATCGTGAACAATCTCACCCAAGCTAAATACATACATGTGTCTTCGGACATCAAGGAAAAGCTCCAAATTAGTCATCAGTATTAAAAAGAAACAACAAAACCTGAATGGCTATGCGTTCTTGTAGGAAAGAAGTGAAAAACATCTCTGAGACCATTTTTTAATCAGTGTTTTGCTACAATTTATTGCCACGCTTGTTCACCTTGATCACGCGACGTGCGTAGCTGACACCACCAACAAAAACCAACTGCTGACCCCCGCGCGGAGCAGCTGCTCCTGCACAACCCCCCCGCCAGAGCCACCGCCGTGACCCACGGGGATGAATTCCGAAGGGACTTCTGAGCCAGGCCGCTCCCGGTGCACCAGCCCGCAGGGATGCAGCGTGCAGGGACCCCCTCCCGGCGCGGCGCGCTGCGCGCAGGGCTGAGGCTGGCCTTCCTCCCCAGCGCCGGAGCTGCGACTCGTCAGAAGGAGAAGCAGCTCCTGCATTGCAGCCTTCCCAACAGCGGGCTCTCCGATCTCCCAGGAACGGCCAGGCTCCGGGAACGACATCAAGAGCTGGCTTTGGTGCTTAATTCTGCCAACACTCGTTTTGTTTGTGGATTCCCCACGCCTGAGCGAGCCAGCTGGTGTAACGCCGCTTCGCTACGCGCGTGCGTACAGCTTTTCGCTCGTTTTTAGCCTTTTGCTGTGGGTAAAAGATGAACTTCGGGGAGGATGAAAAAGAGATTTCTGGTTGCTTCTGAGCCAGAAGAAGGCCCTTGCAGAAGGTCTGTGCTCGTGCGGGAGGGAGCTGCAGTGCCGTCACACTGCAGCCCTGTGGACGCTGCTGCAGCAGGAACCGGGGTCCTGGGGCGTTCCCGAGGCCACCGAGCGAAAATGGTTTCAGGGACACGAGATCACCCACAGGCTCCTATCATCTGAGCTTAATAAACTTACATTTAAAAAAAATAGAAGAAACAAGCAGCAGCCTGGGGGGGAAGGTGCAGTGAGCGTGGTGGCACCTTCTGCACCACTGCCAATGGTAGCAACAGGGGGTTTCCGGCTCAGCCAGGCAGATCTTCAACGATTTTTCTTTCCGGGTTATGGATCAGGTCAAAACGCACTACCCTGCTAAGCTTTTATTTACAGCTGTGGCATGGCTGAGATATCTGAACTACTTCTGAGCTCCCATCTTCCACGGAATAACCGCGGAATGTCTCTGAGGCAGAACGAACACAGATCCTTCGTCACCCGCTTGTATTCCTCATGGTCTCATGTTGAAATAGCTGCTGGGTCGCTCTGGTTCCAACAACACATGCCTGCGACTCGCTCCCTCAGCCCGTTCTGCCCCGGTCAGGCCACAGGAGTGGCATTTCCCACGGCTCTCACAGAGCCCCGCACACCAGGCTCGCGGGCCGGTCTCCGACAGTCGCCTTCCTCAGCAAGAAGCCACCTGTGTCCTTTTTGCCCGCTCTGTAGGCAACCCTTCTTCATGCTCAACCGGTGCCAAACCACACAACACATAACCTTCAAACTCCCCTTAATTCTTCTTGCAGAAGAAACAGCCTCTATATATTCATGCAACGTAGAAATAGATCACTTTCCCCAAAAAGCCTGATACGGCAGAAGAAAAATGCCAATGTTAACACGTCAAAGGACCACAACTGTGGACCAAACACTTTAGACAAAAGGTGTCTAAAAGACTCAGGTTATAGCCCTGTTATGAGCGTTACTTTAAACACCCATCATTTTTTTAACTAGCCAAAATAACAGCCTGGAGAGCGATGCCACGTGAAAAGCCAACCCGAGAAGTGCCCGAGCCCATTAACGGTGCCACTCAGGCGCTGAGCGCTAATCCTGCAGCTCCTCGTCTGTTTTCTTGCTAGAGAAGAGCCACAGCAGAGGTGCCCCTGCCAAGGAGACGGCAAGGCCGTGAGCCCAGGTGCCCAGGGTGCCAGGTGCTCACATGGGCATGGCAGCCAAGCCACCCCTCGACCTCCAGGACAAGAACCCCCCACGATCCCTCACCCACCCCGCAAGCCCCCAGTTCATGTTCTCAGCACCACACAGCAAGCGCAGAGGCTGTGTAATACCCAAACATCCATCATCGCTGTCTACCTCCACTATTTTTATCTGCATTCCCACAGTATTCCTCACATGAAGATTCCTCTCTATCCTCTGTTTGAGCTCTCCCCAATGTGTCCCCTTTTTCACTAACGTACCCGTGCAAGCTACCTAAATTGAACAACACGATGCAGGAATTTTGGAAAAAGCTCAAAAGATTACCTTTTCCCTTGTATTCTCTCTCTTACCTCTAAAAGCCATCTTAAAATACTAAATATGAAAGTCCAGAATTTTAGTCTTCTACAAAAAACATGGGATATTTGGAAAATAGCTTCTGAAAAAATTTAAGAAAAAGCAATTTTTATTAAAACGGTGATTAAAGACAGAATGCTTAGAAGTTGTAGAAAAGAAAACAAACAAACCCAAAGCAACAATTTGTCAGTCATGCAGAAAAATGAGTGAAAGAAGCTCAAATTCTTGTATTTTAGTTGCCACCATTAGCTGCCTTTAATTAGAAGAATTGAACAAAGCTGCGTCACATCATTAAAGATTGATTTATGGAATATATTTGCACATAAATACAGGAGCTCAATAAAATGCTGATAAGCAGCAAGCAAGATATTTTCCCAGGGACTTTCTTCTAAGCAGTTTGCAAAGCTCAGTCATTGCAGCAAGCGCCTGCGCTCCCAGAAGAACATTTTTGGCTGTTACACATCAAACGGCTGAAAAGCACATAATTACATTCTCGGTATCACAGACTCACTACCTTTGATTTTTCACTGCTTGGGAAGGAAGCCTCAAAGTCAGTTTAAGCTTTGCCTACGGATCAAGCACTGAAGGATTCCCGTATAAAATTACGCACGGAAAGGAGTTCACTGAAAACCAAGAGTGATCACACAAAGTCAAGAACGCTGCCCAGGCACTAAGAAAGCCTTCCAACACTGGAAGAAACACTTTTTGTTTGGAGTTCTTGGTTTTTTTTTCCAGCCTCAGAGAGCCACTGAAAAAAAACCACTGGAGTTTATTCTCACAAGTAAATCATGCCGTGTTTATCAGTACGTGCTGCTGACAGGAGCCTTCTTCCATGGAAACCAGATGGCACAGGCAACGCCGAAATAGCCAGTGTCAGTGGGGACGGCGAGCAGTGACCCTGGGGGACCGGCGAGGAGGAGGAAGGGCGGGCGGTTCCGCACAGCCAGCGCCGGAGCAGCCGCCATCCCGCCCGCGCCTCGGCAGATGTCGGAGCAGCGGCTGCCGGGCGCCTGCGCACACAGACACACGTACTTTCGATGGTGAATCCAGGCCTAATTGCTGCTGCCTTCAGTTGGCAACCTGCTCGGAAAACCCGACACATCTGCCCGGGTGAGCGAGCTGCCAGAGCCCGCACGCTCCTCCACCGTGCCCCCGGGAGCGCCGAGGTTAGAGGCTCCAGACCTCGGGTACCTCTAGACCCAATTAACGTGGCAACCTTCATCATCTCCTACAGCCATTTACTCAAGTTGAAAAGAAAAGCTTATCTCCTCGAACGCTGCGTAGGTGTCACTGCAACAGAGATAACGTCACGACGTTCAGTGAACTCCAGCTGCGATGCCGGAGTCGAGCGGCCGCAGGAACACGCTCCCGTCCGGCGCGCCCTGCCGCAGGCTGACCCGCGGCCGTGCACCGGGTGGACCAGCTCTTCCCTGCGCTATGGGGGAGTTTGGGGTTAAAGAACCAGGGAGAGAGGAGCACTGGGGCCCTCGCGGAGCCGAGCTGACCAGCTCTGATCGCTCTCCCTTTTTTAGAAGGAAAAATTCCCGTTAACTTCTCTGGAAGCAGGATTGGGCCCAGAGCCCAAACATGCTCTGGGTTCCCAAGTCCTTACTCACCGCTCGCAGCCGGACTCGCCTGCGCCGGAGCCAGCGGCGCAGCAGGAACGCACGGAGCCGCTCCGGGCAGCGCGGGCTGCAGGAGCCGGGGGTCCGGCACCGCACCCCGCTCCTCCCGCCTGTATCTTCACCTGAGCTCCGCCAGAGGAACAATCCTGCACCCGAACTCGCTGCGTTAACCACCACACGTGTGCTTTACAAATACCGTCTGTGCCTGTGGGTACGTATAAAGGGCGAACGCCGATGCGGCCGACTGAGATCCCAAGCAGGCTCTTCCAGCAAACTTCAACTCACAGCCACCCGAGCCCGGACGCATTATTTATAACGCTTTCGACATTTTACTTTTCTCTCCAAGTAATACCTGCTCCAAGTTCAAGCCCACGGCATATTTTCCCTTGCCAGATGATCTGCGACCGTCTCATGACTTACTACATTGTTATCATCACTAAGCTTAGAAACAGGGCTGCTGAGTCTATTAATCTTCTGAAACACAAAGTCTGAAACTGTAGAAACAAAACATCTCCCTGCAAGATACATAAAATGTGCTATAGTGAGATAAGGGGAAATTTTTTTTTTTTCCTGTGCCACTGCAAGACTGACGCACTTTTGTAAGAACCAGCTCTGGATGTGCCGTTAATGACGAGCATGGTGAAAGAAATCCCTTTTACGACAGCAGCCTCCCTCAGGGCAGACAGTGAGGTGTGCTCCCAGCAGGAAAACCTGGGCTATACGCAGAAGTTTAAACTGCCACCTGTAAATCCAAACGAAGAACTGATAAAATGAGTCAAACGCAGCCGGGCTAGCGACGGAGGGCTATGTGAAAGCTCACTTCTCAAACGACCAGTGTATTTTAACCCATCTAGTTACTTACTTCTTTTTTATCGTGCTGAAATTCATCCTGATTTGGCCACTGATAAACAGCTTGCGTATTTATGTCCCAAAATATTTTTCTGTGAAAACAAATATTTGGCATATTTGCCAGAAGCATAAGGTCCTAAAGAGCAACCCAGGCACTTTCTGACAGTGCTCAAATAAGGGCTGGAAGTTGTTTCTCTCTGAGACTTCTTGCCAGCAGCGACCAGCAGCTCCAGGAGGTAGTGGGGCTGCAGAAGGACCCGCAGAGCTGGGGGGCTGAGCTGGCACAGCTGTGCAGCAGCTGGGGGGGGGGGGGGGGGCAGTGCCCCCGCGCTGGGTTAATGCTGATTATTGAGCAACCTGGTGTAGTGGAGGGTGTCCCTGCCCATGGCAGGGGGGTTGGAACTGGATGATCTTTGAGGTCCCTTCCAACCCAAACCATTCTATGATTCTGTGATACACTTGGCTTATGGAAATGACAATCTGGGTACATGAAACTCACAGCCATTTGTGGTTTACTCAGTCCTGGCTTCCTTGGTTCTCCTGTGCAATCCCTAGATTCAAATGAAAACATCCTAGTGACAGAAGTGTACCTTTACCCTATCAAGTGCTGCTGAGATTTCTAATTAATATCGAATAGCAATCATCCCATTAAAAGTTCAAGCTGTGTTTAGTGAAAACTGAAGTTAGACTTTAGTGAGGACTAACAGATTACATCTACTGCAAACTTTGATTTTTTTTGTTATAGTACATTAAAAAAGAGTTTTCCCAACTACCTCAAATAAATATATTTTGGATAGAGATATTCTTTTATAACAATGCAGCCTATCCCCATAATTTGAAACATGGACTATTTCACACGGTAGTAGCTGACAGCAAGCAGACTTTTTTAAAAAAAACAACAATTGATCCCAGAGGAAAAGCAGTTCTCCTGACAGCAAGCTGGATTTCAGCCTGAGGTCAGAACACACCAAACCCTCACACAGCCATCAAACTGCCCGATGGGCACGGCCAGCCTCGCGTCCGTCCACCTGCACCAGCTCCGCGCCACTGCCGTCGCTCTCCTGTTGCTGCCATTGAAGCTATGGAAGAAATTCCAGACCAGCCTCAAAGCAGGAAAATTTACTGCTGGTTCTGAACACACGTAACTGTAAAGCAACATCTGTCCCTGGTGTTATTCTGCAGACGAATCCTGCACAAACTGCTGAAGGTAGAACGGGAACGGGTGACATCAACTGTTCGCTTGAACATCCTTACTGGGAACCACGGTCCATTTCAAAATGCCATAGCAAAACCTTCACCTCTCAGGTTTTTATATTGAATGTGTATTTTTTTATCTTGGGATATATTCAAGTTTCATCACAACTGTGATACAGTTCTAATGGTCCCTTCTCTTTCCTTGTTAATTGCTGTGAACTCTCATTGACACTAATGGGAATTACAATTGCACATGTTCACGGCAGAACAGACTCCAAATGTCACCGAGGACAGCAATAAAAAAACATTCACATGTTTATCCTTCCGCTAAATAATTACGGGGTAGTAGGAAGGAAAGGTTGTTTACTTTGTTGCATTACTTGGGAAACTAAGTTTACAGTATATAATTGTTAATAAAATAAAAAAATAATCATAGGCAACTCTAATCCCTAAGGAACACAACTAGTGGAGACCACCACTTCTGCAGGCAAAGGGAAGTCCCGGAGCCTCTGCCTGCCCCGACCCTCCTGCCGCCCCTCTGCCCTGCGTGGGGCTGGAAACAGCAGGACAGATGTGGACGCAGGAGTCCCGAGGGCAGCGACCAAACCCAGCCAGACTGCCCACCTCACAGCTCTCAGGTGTACGAAGCGCATGAGCCAAAGCCCTGGATCTGCGCTCGCTTCCCGGCGGATCGCCGAGCCCTCCGGCAGCACCCACACCTTTGCGTGCAGGATTATTCTGCCACTGCTTACAAACAAACAACGGCACAAAACCAGATTATTTCAGGCAACACCTTATCACTGACGTTAGTGTCCCTCCTTGTTCATACTGGAAAACCATCATAAAAACATACAAAATACAGCCACAGTAAAATTCTTTCTGGAGAGGAGTAGTTGCGGGAATTTTTTGATAAATATTCATAGTTACAGAAGTTATCCTCAGCATGGACAAAAACCATCAAAATACGAGAACAAAAGGGAACAGAATTTTTTTTGCAGTTTTACCTTAACGAGTTGGTCCTTGCTAACAGCACTATCACCTCTTCAGAGCATCCGCATTTAAAATGTGCATAAGGCAAAGGCAAACACATATTAAGCCCTTGAAGGTAATGAGCAGTTACTGCAGGGTGTCTTCTATAATCCAATGCGTGTGACTTCTTTGGTGTTAGTGCTGTCAGGAAAACGAGGGCCACGGTTTGTACCCGCGGTTCCTAAGCAGCAACCACCCTCTGTTCCGGACATCGGGAGGTGCTAAGGCTCATCCTCCTGATTACAGGCATTGCCCTGTCCTTACCACCTCTGCACTAAATCTGCAGCAGCAGAATGAAACAAGTCCTCAAAGGAAATAAAAACAGAAGGGAAGGCGTATGTGTTCACCTCAGCTGGCCAGGAGATCTCTATCCACACCACACATTTCAGAACTGTCACTGTGGCCACACAACCCATCCTGGACGGTATGGTGAAACCACGGAGCTGTAAGGGCCCGTCTCCTCTGGGCGACCAAAATAATGGCCCTAGGGAGCAACACCCTTTTGCCTGTTTCATGCTTGTTTCAGCTGTTTGGTGTGATGCTGGACTTCAAATTTATTTTCCAGGTTTCCAACATACATGGACTCTGAGTTCGGGAAGGTCAGACTTGCACCCGACGTGGGGATGCAAAGGAACGCAGCTCGGACGTTGCGCCAAGGCCACAGACCAGCACGTTTCCCACTCCTCTAGAAATCCCTGGAGGACAGACCGGATTCTTTTCAATCGCATCTTCCCTGCTTATGAAATTTTGGGAAGTAGTGTTTTCAGTGCCCCTGAGACATACAAACTGGCCAAGCACCAGAAACCTCCATGCAAAACAGGTCTTAAAGCAAGAGCAGCACCTGCTGCTTTCAAGTGCTCGTCAGCGCGTGGTATTTGTCACGGAGGCGTCTGAAAATGTCAGTTCATTCGGTCCCTGGCCTTGCTAGAGGAAGCAGGCCCTAGATAAGCTCAGTAACCAGCAAATGATGAACAGCACCTGAGACCCAGTGAAGCAACAAAGTAGTAGAATTCAAGAGGTGGAGTAACGCAAAGCAAAATTAACCTTTCTCCAAAACTGAAAACGAACGTCTACGTTCAAGGCTTGAAGCAGCTTGACTGACACGTACTTGTTTCTGATTATACTGTTGAACTTCCCAAAGCAGAACGAACTGATGCATTTCCCGTCTAAAGTAAAATCGGCAAAAAACCCTGGCATCATGATGTGCCCCCCTTCCCCACACACCACAGCAGCGGAGGGCTGTGCCCATCACTCACCCCAGCCCAGAGCGGAACCTTCCCGAGGTGCCCGCGGTGAGGCTGCCGTAGGCGATGGTGAGGTACTCCGGGAACCTGCACAGCACCCCACCAGCCCCCCTTCCAGTATGCCACTTCGGATTAGGCTTCTGCAATCCCCCAAGCCTCCGCGGGACGGACTGGGCTGAAAGCCCTCCCAGCACCCAGCACAGTGAGCTGGTGGAAGAACAACTCCTTGGCCATGAGTACCCACAGAAAAACCTCCGAGTAGAGACTATTCTGGTTTACGGTAACGATTACTTCTGCAATTAGATAACAATATACCAGAGAAATTTTAGATTAAAATTCTCTGCTTCCACTAATTAAACTGCTTTGCTGATACTCCTGAAGATAGATACTATCCGTTACCTTGCTAACCTACCGAATCTAAAACTCTAACATCTCCTGCCGCGAGGGTGAGGAACGCGGGTCAGACATCTGCCCGGGAGGGTCCGAGCCGTAGGCAGGTGTCAGATCCATCCGAACCGGCAGCTTCCCGTGTTTGCAGAACAGCTTTCAGCCCAGAACACCACGAAGATGGTGCCTGCCCAGCACGTGGCACCGCTGTGCTTCACGACGCTCCGAGACAGCCAGCGAAAAGGAGGATTTTGTGGATAAATGAAAGAAATGACAAAGCAAGGCTGCTCCCACCGCAGGGAACGCCGGTGCCGTGCGGTGGATGTACGGAAACCATACCCTGCGCTGCAGCCGAGGGGAGTTTCCGCAGGACAGCTTCGGCACCATTTCCCAACTCCAGAGAATCACAAATTGCTCACGTAACGCCCCAATTTTGCCCACTGATTCAACTGCCTCGTAGTACAACAAAGCATCCTTGGGCTCAGACCCTCGCCTGCCATTCAGAATAAATTTAATCCAACGATGGCTTTAAGGAAATGGTACCATAAATTTGCCCTGTCACTTTCTCTCTCACATCTCAGACTAAGAATCTGTTGCCTCTGTACCATTCCTCAGTAGCCCGAGCAAGTAACAACCAACAATCCTTTTATGTGTCACGTAAACTAGGCAGGCTCCACAATTACCGTTAAAACATACACGCAACATACAAGGTAGTAAATTTCCAAAATTTTCTCAAGTCTGGAGACTAACTGGTTATAAAACTTCAAATGCTCAGTCATCACCATCACTCTTCTACTTAAACATCTATTATTCCAACTAAGCCTAAAGAAGGTTTGTAGCTCAGAAGCCCAGCCTTTAAATCCAGGGAAGCCCCATTCCATTTTACAACGTTCTAGTCTACACCTGATCCAACACGAGCTGAGGAACACCGGGTGACGTGGGCCTCACAAAATTTCCATGGCAAAAGCACATGCTGCAACCGCAGAGCTCAGCTCAGCGTGCACCCAGCACCCCCGTCCCCTCCAGACGGGCCATTGGGGTGCTCCGCTCCATGGAAAACCTCGCCGGCAGCGATCTGAGCTCAGCCCGCACCACCCTGCCAGGGGAGAAACTCCCGACACCTCGGGTTTCTGTGCTGGGACATCCCAACCTTCCACATACAGCAGTTTTGTCATCCATCTCAGTGAACCCGGCGATGCCAAGCCTTTCATTTCTTCCTCTTCTATGACTGCTATTGTCATAACACCGTTATACGTCAGCAGGTCTGGCACAGGTCCGTGCCAAACACAAGCAGAGCCTTCGGGGAGCTGCGCGATGCCCTCCCACGTGCCCTGGCGGGAGCCTGCGATCCATCACAGCTTCCAGGCGCCAGACCTCAGGCTCTCACCCTCAAACTTCCCTGCAGCAATAAGTATCACCGGTTAATTACTCGTTACGCAAATTATTTCCTTGTTGTAATGAAATGACAACACGTTCCAAAGTGACAATCTTTTTCAGTAGTGCTAAAGAAGATACGGTTGTTGTTTATTCCGTGTTACTATTCATCACTCACACACCTCCCTCCTGACCATTACACCTCTGCGCAACCTGCTCTCACGCGGTTTCACTCTCTACTCCTTTGTCACCTGTGTCCTTCTGCCACTGCCGTGCTTTGCCGCATATATTCCCCTTGCAAAAATTCATCAAAAGACAGACTTTCTTTCTAAAAGAAATAAGCGTACATTTTTCTAAAATAAGCACTTTATGCAGACAACATCCCTGCGTCTTTGCGTTCCACTCTACTAGCACCCTAACAAAGTGCTTTGTTTACAGTACCTGGATGCGAAACAAAGTTCTGAATTCAAGAACTTTCCCCCAAAAAAGAAAGAAAAAGCTCCGCTTCTGCTCAGCCTACAGACTCCCGAGGGGGCGGGCAGCGCGCGCGTGTCAAACCGGGGTTCCGCCCGACCCCGCGCCGCGCCTGCACCCCGACCGGCGACTCCCTTTGAAGCTGCCGCCTGCTTTAACCCTCCCGCCGCCACAGCGCTGCTTTTTCGGAGCTCCCGCATCTCCGGGGCGCGGCGCGGCCGGGCGGGCGGGCAGCCCCGGCCCGGCGGCCCGACAGGGCCGGACCGGACCCGCCGCTCCGCACCGGGCCCCGGCCCCGCCGCCGTCGGGGCTCTCCCTCCCCCGAGCGCCCCGGGACGGGACGGGCCGCGCGTCCCCGCGGCTCCCGGTCCGGGTCACGCGCGGCGCGCTCCCACGGCCGGGCTGCGGCGGCCGCGGCCCCGCCAGCGCCAGGGAGGGACGCGCGGGCAGGCGGGGCCGCGCCCCGGGGCGCCGCGCCCGGTCCCCGTCCCCCCCCCGCCCCTCTCCCCCGGCGGAGGACGGCGGCTCCCCCCGCTCCGGCCCGGGGAAGCGCCCCCCGCCTTCCCCTGCCAGGCCGCCGCCCGCGGGGCCCGCCGCAGCCGCCGCGCCGGGGGAGGCCGCAGGGCCGTGCCGGGCCGGAGCGGGGCGGGGGTGGCGGCACCCCGGGCACCTGCATCGCCCCCGGCCGCCCCCGCCGGCACTCACCTCGGGCATGCTCGCGGGGTGGGCGGGCGGCGGCCCTGCCCGGGCACGGCGGTGGCGGCCGCGGCGGCCCGGCCCAGTCAGGGGCTCATGCTGACAGCGCCGCCGGCGCGGCGGGCGGGAGGCGGCGGCAGCGGCCCGGGCTCCCCGCGCCGGCCCCGGCCCCGGCTTCCGCCGCCGCCCCCGCCCCGCCCGGAAGCGCGCCCCGGCAGCGGCCCCGCGCCCCGTGGCGGCCCCGCGGGGAGCCCCGGCCCGGCCCCGGCCCCGGCCCCGGCCCCGGCCCCGCCGCGCTCACCTAAGCCAGGCGCAGCCTCCGCCATCCGGGCGACGCCGAACCGAGGGAAAGGTGAAGCGCGGAGGCGGCGCGGGCTGCCCTCCCCCGGGGACTCGCCTCCTTCATCCTCCCCGCGGCGGAGCGGCCCGGCGCCTCGTGAGTCACGGTGCCCGAGCCCGGCACACGTGCCCGGCCCCGCCGCCGCCTCCGGTTTCTGAGGAAAGAGAAAAAAAAAAAAAAAGAAAAAAAAAAGCAAGCAGCAGGGGGAGGGAAGCGAGTGGAAAATGTCTCCGGCAACACAGCCCTGGCTCGCCGCGAGGTGGTCAGCGAGCGTCCTCGGACCGCGCTATCCAGCGCGACATTGTTTTCTGGGCACCCCCGCATGCCTTTGCCCTGTCGAGGCAGCGGCGCCGCTCTTCGCAGAGCAGCCAAAAAGACTCCGCTTTCATCCCGCTTCCCGCCCTTGCTCCTTCTCGGCAAATAAAGCGCGTTGCAAACGGGTGGGTTTCCCCCGAGCGGTCCCCTCGGGGCGAGCCCGGAGGCTGACGGTGGGGCTGGGGTCCCCCGGGAGCTCCTAGCGGTGCCCCGGGGCACCCTGCGCACACCCCTGCCGAGCAGGTGGCTGGCACCCACCGCGACGGCCGGGCACTGCTCTGAGCCCCCCTGGGCTCCAAGGCCCTTGGAGACCGGCTCGCCCATCACCAGGGCACCAGTTCTGCTCTGCCCCGTGGCACACAGGCAGGTGTGGGTCCTGCCGTGCCAGCAGCACTGACGGGAGCAGGGCACAAAAAGGAGCTACAGTAACACAGATTGGTCAGGCGCAGCGTGGAAGGGGC
Organism: Tauraco erythrolophus; assembly: GCF_009769465.1. Taxonomy (NCBI): domain Eukaryota; kingdom Metazoa; phylum Chordata; class Aves; order Musophagiformes; family Musophagidae; genus Tauraco; species Tauraco erythrolophus. Next base: position 29,588,927 of record NC_141475.1, read on the forward strand.
CCTTGCCAGGACACGCACATCTCGGGCCACGCGGGAATCCCAACAAAACAACGTGGCACTAACCTAAGGGGCAGAAAAAGAGAAGGACCCACACCTGAACACACTGAGAGGCCGGCAGGCTGCCAGGCAGGGGGGTGCACCGTGGGACACGTGGGGTCTGGTCCCACTGGTGTCGGCCCACCGGGACATGGGAAGCAAGACGGGAACTCCAGAGGCGGTGGTGGGGACGAAACAAGGGAAAGAACTGGAAAGAGCCTGCCCACGCCAATGATCTTCCAGGATTTAAGGACACTATAAAGAGCAAGGAACAATCTTGTCTCTGTATTTATGGTGGTGAGGACAGGAGATGGGCTTAAACTGCAGGGACAGCGATTCAGGCTGGACTCTGGCAAGGTGCTAAATCAAGGTTAGACGCTGGTCTCGAGGAGCGATTTAGGTACACTCCATCCTGCCTGGGGCGAGGGAATGGATGAAGTGTCCCTCTTCCAGCTCTTTCTTCCTCTGACCCTGCCGAGGTTTACTCTTTTTGATCTATGCTTCTCTTTCATAGTGTGCAGCCTGTTCCATCCCCGAGGCTCACAATATACCTCTTACATTGTTAATTCTTTTTTTTTTTTCCCATTTGCCATAAAAGAGTCCTGTGCCTTTGCAAACTATGTTTTTGAGTTCTATTTTACCATTTTAATAAAATCAGTGGCAGGATTCTCTGACTTTGTTTTTTGATATCAGGCAGCAGCCATGTCTTAGCCAAACTCACACCCAAACCCTACAAATATTTGCACTGACTCCAGGAGACATTTTGCTTAGCATTTTTTTCCAAGTATTATATCATATGAAGCAACTGCTTATTGCTAAGGCTGAGTATATTTCAACGCATATACACATGCGTTTTTGAAAAAACTCTTATTATTCTCTTTTCCTTTAAACTTCTAATCTCACTTTCTGTTTTCTTCCACAGGGACAATTCAGAGAGCCCTTACCTATGATGAGCACCCCAACGGTTTCTGTTCCTCCCTGGTCCCTGTCACTAAACGTAACAGTAGGCCAATTAGTCAAGACAAGGAAATCCCTTCTTCCCCCTTGGTGCAGGCTCTGCCTGAGCCGTTTCCGTGGGTGCCAGAGCCAAGGCTGAGGCTCAGCCCCAGCCTGCAGGGACCTCTGCAGCAGGTCGCTGGATGACCAGTGCGGCCACTGGCTTTTCTGAAGGCCCATAGCTGTCCTGCATTGACCCTTCACCAGCAGGGACTGCAGCACAGGAGGATGCACAGCGGGAAAAGGGCTCGGCCAGGTTCAAGGGCCTTGTTCCAACTCTGTTTTTTTCTCCCAAACACACTGGGGCTTGTAGTTCTGCTAGAACTTTGTCTTTTTCCCCCAAATCTTGTAATTTGTGTTTATGAATCTGAGCATCCCTTGTTACCCATACCCAGTTGTTTCAGAATATGTTTAATTTTTAACTTACAAATGAAAAAACAGTACTAAAGTGGCATCTCCACTGCAATCAAATGCTACTTTTATTCATTTATAGTCACTGAGCTTCTGTTGACTTCTGAAATTCCGAATGATTCCTCAGAATCACATCCGCCACAGGCTTCAATCTGTAACAGAATAAGCCAAACCACCTTGCTGTTTGCTTTGAAATTTTTTAGGCTTGGAGACTAGAAGAAATTTGCCTTTAAATTTACCTTTTTCCCTGATCTGTACTCAGGGCTGAACTAAGCAGAGTTACGTTTTGTGAAATGAGGTGATAACGTGCTTTTCAGCTTCAATGAATAATTCCTCATTTTATTTTGGGAGACAAATAATATTGCGTGCTCAAGAGACCTGAACTCCAGCTGTTTCCTTCTTAAGGCTTCTTGTTCTATCATACAGCCTGGCATTAATACAATTAACTTTTCTTCACGTGTGCCCTAATCACGCCCTGCAACAGCCCACGCAGCATTCTGAACCCGCAGTGAAAACTGGGGTGCCCCAAACGTCCCTCCTCGGGGAGCAGCCTGGAGTCCCCGAGGCAGTGAAGGCACTTCACCGACTGGGAGAGCTTTCTGGTATTTTCTGTTTGTCTTTTCTGGCGTTTTTATAGAAACTGGAGACTGAAAGGACGTAAAGAAACATTCCTTTTTCATTCAGGAAAATACGCTATGAATTTACGCTTGTGTTTCAAAGAAGTTTAATCCGGATCAGTAAAAAAATCATGGCAATCAGTATCCCATGGTATTTTTGTACTTGCCTGACTTCCGTGACTCGGCCTGTCACTCCGTAAAGCAGCAGCGGTACAGAGGTACCACTCCGATAACTGCAGCATTGGTTGCACCCGCCTCCATACTCTGGGAAGGAATATTCTAATGGATCGTTTGTCTCTCTTCCTGTTTCTGTTCTATCACAAAGAAATACGCCAGGCTGTTTCCTTTCTGTAGGCTTACATCGCTACGCTGGGCATTTTCAAAGCAGTTATTCCGGTCACAAAGTTTTCTGCACAAACTCGTCACTGCCCTGATTTCTCTTAAATACCCTCAGCAGGCCGGTGTCCGCACGAACCACCCTTCCAGCGGCTGTTTTATATCAAAAAAAAACAGATATATAAATATTTCCTATTAGGATTCTGAACTGTGCCTCCTTCTCCGGCAGCGGCACCAGAGCAGGTACGTGGACACGGAGCCACTCACGGCTGCACAGCTGGAGTGGCAGCTGCCCACCCAACCCCGCCACCCCCCACGGCAAGGGCTTTGCTCCACAGCCGCTGTTTGGTCGCATTGGTAGATTTACTTTATTTAGTTTCATTTTCCCTTCAAGTCCCTTTTCACATGCAGCACACAGCGACCCGCCTGCTCCTGGGTTTGGTACTTGCTGCCTGTGATGGCAGCAGCCCCCATTGCCAGCTCTCCTGCCAGCCCCCATTGCCAGCCCCCCCTGCCAGCTGCTGCGGCCGGCGTTCCTTCTGGTGCTGGCTCCTGCTGGGAACCCCGCTGGACGTCATCCCTTCCTTGCCAAGGTGCAGGGCCAGTTTGCCTTATCCTTGGGTTGGTGCCCTGCTCATCTGTGATGTCATTTCTCACTATATCCTACAAAGTGACCCTATTCTGTTTCACATGGGTGTCTATAGGTTACAGGGGATCAAACCCCAGGGCACAGACGCCACGCGCAAGCTCTGCAGGAACAAGATGTCCAGGCAGAGCACGGTGAAGAGGAAACCTTAAGGAAGTCTCAGATCCAGTGGTCTCCCAGATTATCATCTGATAATGATAATTATCATCTGGGATACCAAACAAGACAATGGACTAATTCTCCTCCAGCAGAGAAAGATAAAGAAGTATTTCATCATACACTGAGCTACATATGTCATTCAAACAAAAAGATACAAATTTGGAGATGGGCAAAAATAAACATGTTGTGTACAGAGAAAGTATTTTGAGAGATATTTTATGGTTTAGAGTCACTACGTGTCATTACAACTGGAGCAAAAAAGAGGAACTCTCTTGGCAGCCCTCGCGAGAGTGAAGCAAGAGCCTGACCGCCAAAAATTGTGCAACGGTTGCCTGACCTTCCTCCGAAACCCGGCGAGAAAGGCTGCAGGGCCAGCGATGGCCCGGCCTGGGTGGGCAGAAGCCCCCAAGCACAGCGGGGGGACAGCGGCGTTCCCTGGGTGCCCTACATGAGGATGGCTGTTGGCATCCTCCTCACAACCACGCCTCGGGCAGAATAAAAGCACCCCCGCTCCGGTGCCCGCCTCAAACTGATCCGAAGGGAAAAGTTTAAAGGGAAAACTCTGAGTGACAGGTCATCCCGTGACAGGCATGGCATTAGGGAAAGAAGGTGAAAATATATTTAAAGTTTCCCTTTGTCATTACAAATGCGATGAATACTCTGAAAAAGTGGACCTAACTGTGCAGAATTCATGCACCAACCATGGCTACTTTAAGCCCCAACTTGGCAACCATTTTTTCAATCGTTACCCACGAAAGCAGCCAGCCAGCCAGCCTGCTGCCTCCCACGCAGCCTCAGGGTGCCCGTAGGGGCCTGGTGCCTACAGGGGGGCAGGCACGGGTGACTGCAAGTGCTCGGACTCATGGGCACACAGCCAGCGAGGACCAAAGCCTCCGCCTCGGCTCACCCCGGCACATCGCCTCCAACCCCAGCTCCCGCCTGAGCGAGGCTGAAAAGCAAACAGGAAACTTTTGCTAGAGAAGAAGAACAAGCTAAAAAAAGTCAGTTAAGAACCCAACGTAATTCGGAACGAGCTGAAAACGTCGCTGGGCTCCAGCCAGCTCCAGAGCTGGTGCTGGGCGAGAGCAGCCTGGGCGAGCAGTCAGCCCTCCTGGGCACCTTGAGCCCCACACCGGGCTGCCCCCACTGCACCACACCCACCCGTGGCACCCTGGGCAGGGGCAGAGGGGGGTGTCCAGCCCGAAAGCAAAGCTCCTCTCCTTGGCATTTCCAGTAACGCAGCGCTGCGGGGACAGCCACGGCGAGAGCTGGGCAGCCCACCCGACCCACGCACTGATGGCCACGGCACTGGCTGCTCTCTGCCACAGACCAACTGCAGGGCTCCCACCCACGAGGGGCACGGGGGCTGCCCTGCCCTCTGTTACATGGGCGAGTGGGAGCCACAGCACGAGCCCATCTAGCTCGAAACACGCCTCGTGGCTTCGTTCTATCATGGCTGCAATGCAACAGTCACAAAATAAACCTCGTGCTCTCATTTTCCTTTTTCCCCCGGCGTTTGTCAGAAGGCAGAGCACGCAAGTCACCCCGAACGCAGGCTGAGCACGGCCGCGACCCTGGCGGAGCTATTCGCATCCTCAGGCTGTTGTTTGGTCGACGCTCATGAAATTCCAGTTCCCCAAAAAGTCTGACTCCAAATTTCAGCCTGGCCGACGAAGCGAGCGATCGCTGCGTCTCTTCCAGCACAGCGCGACTGCTGCGCTAACGACCTTCCGCTTCTGCTTCTCAGCAACATGGAGCCCTTCGCCTCCACCCTACCGCCCTACAACGTCTGGGGTTTTTTTCCTGTTTTAATGATTTTATCTGCACGTGCATTTTAGTAAAGATAACGTACAAATTTCAGACTCGGCCCTTCCACTGTATTGTCCTTTTATTTTAAAGCCTCCTGCAACTATCTACTGATAATACTTTCGTTAGAAGTTAAAAAGTAATTTAAATCTCTACTCGTCTACAGGCATATGAACCAGCAAAATCCACACGGCTAATTTCACACCAAGTAATTACGATATATGCCGCATCCTTTGCGTTCTCTGTAAAGATGATTTCTTTATTGCCCTTCAGTCTGGGCTGGAGCCCAGCTGGCAGTGCCAGGGTCCACTTTAACCTCTATGGAAGCAACGCAGGCGCTCGGTCCGGGTGGGCCCTGCCCACGATCCAACACCATATTTAATCACGGAAAACTGGTGGGACCTTCGCTGGCAGCAGCGTAGTTCACGGCAGGAAGCCGAGTTCACTCTCAGGGGATTAGTGTAATTTTAGTTTCTTGTGGGCTTTACCAATGGCTCCCGGGGAGCCGGAGCAGGGCTGGGGAGCGATGCTCTGGGGATGGGCATCCACCCGCCTCACCCAGGGCTGGAGGGGACCCTGGCGTGGGGGGAGCCACACTCGGCCCCTGCTAAGGAACGTGCCCAGAGCGCGGCACAACTATGGCAGTGGTGTCCCCGCACCAGCATCTGCCCTGCTCCGCTCCACCGATGGCTCCCGTGCCCGGTTTGGCCCGGGGCGCAGGTCCCGGAGAAGCTCCACACCACAGGGTCCCACTGCGCCCCCAGCAAGTGCCATGAAGGGTCTGCTTTGAAATCTGCCCGCGGCTTTTAATCCTCTGCAGAACTCCAGAGTTTTGTTACTTCAACTTTGCATACCAAAACTTTACCTTCAGCACTCCTTCAACATATTATTTAAATATTCTCCAACTTATCTCCAGACAGCAAGACCTGTATGCCAAAGTAGGCGCAACGAAACGCAGACCTAATAGAAAAAAATTAAACTTTCTGAACAACTTGCTGTACCCCCCTGAACAACCGCACGCTATTCTGCTGCGAATTTGCACGGTGGGCAAAAGGCTGCAAAATGGGGTGAAAAGTGTAATTCTTACCTGGGGGGCCTCCGGCACGGCGCGGCGGGCGTGCTGCGGCGCTCGGGCAGCGCAGCCACCGCCTCCTCCGGCAGCGCGCGCGGCTAATTACAACATGCTTTTTTTTGCAAGAGCGGGACGGTGGCCTAGCGAGGGGGGGCACGGCGAGAGGCCAGGAGAAGCGCGCTTTCCAAACCCCATAGGTCTAAGGATGTGAAATCAGCTATGTGCAGCAGCATACGGCGGTAACCACGGCGACGGGCTGCGGTTTGCACATGTATTTTCTTAAAGAAGCAAAAATTACTCTCGGCTAATAAAAAAAGAGATGCGAGGGGAAGTGCGTTTGCATCGCAGCCGCACGGCGAGCTGCAGCACGGTGCTGCCGGGGAAGCCCACGTCTTGGGCACTGGTTGATGGCATCTCCGCTGCGGCCCGTTAATCTGCCCAGTGGCACCTGGCACAGGATGGGCTCAGGCTGCCCAATGCAGCCATCACCCGCAGTCCCTGGAAACGGGGCGATGGCTGGGGTGGTGCCCCTGGGGCTCCCTTCCTGCTGTGGGCCACAGATAACGGCTGCCCGGCCGGCACGCTGCCAGCAGCGCCCACAGCACGGCTGGCTTCACCCGCCAGAGACATTTAGACCCATTTTTGTGACTTCTGCTGTGGCCACCGCCATCTTTGGGCTTCCTGCGCCAGCAGCAGCCCTTCTGCCAGTGTCAGAGCTGGCTGGAAACATCCCGTGCTCAGCCCAGGGGGAAACGCTCTCCCCCAGCTCCACCGGTCACCACCAGCCTCCATCAAACCGCAGAGCAGCTCCCAGCTGGGGCCATCCCTGGCAGGAGCCAGCTGCCCACGGTGGTGGGTATGGCAAGAGGGCTGCATGGGTGGCAGCTGGGGAGCAGGAAGGCTGCCAGGCTTCCTTTCTGCTCGTTCGAGTCGCTTCCCGCACGCGGTGCACGAGGGCTGCCCGCTCGCGGGGTGCGGTGCACCAGCCCTGCGAAGCAGCAGCCTGTTCCTCCGGAGCTGCGACCCTTCGTGCTGGGGTGCAGCTGCAGGGAAAAGCAGCCTGGAAACCAGCACGGAGAGATGCTGCAGCCAACACTGGCGGGAATTATGGACAGGATTTCTTGTTATTTCTTTCCACTCCTCTACTAGCGTCTCCTTCTCCTACTGTCCGGAAGCTGGTGCGAAGGCACAATGGTTCACCACCTCGTCGTACAGGATGTTGCATCAGTTAACACCAGAGGCTTACTCAGCCCGTCTCGGGGCACATACCAGCTAACCCAGCGCTGGCGTGCCGGCGGAGCGGGCACAGCCCCAGCCTGCCTCGCTGCTCAGCTGTGTCTGAAGGGTTTGCAGCTCCTGCTGCTGCCTTGGCACCTTCAGAGAGCAGAGCGGCGTGGGCAGCAGCGTGCGAGGATGTCTTACCAGGAAATCATAGAATGGGTTGGGTCAGAAGGGACCTCAAAGATCATCCAGTCCCAACCCCCCTGCCATGGGCAGGGGCACCCTCCACTACACCAGGATGCTCAGTGCCCCGTCCAACCCCGCCTGGAAGAGAAACAGGTGGAGTGCTTAGAGTCGAGGATAGCCTGGTGTGCCTGAACAGCTTTGTGCAATTTTTCAGCAACATAAGGCTTTTTATTAAAAGAACTATCCCTTTTAAATGTTGGGTTTCTTCTCTCTTTGGAAGGATCACAGTTACCCCAAATCCACCAGGACCATGCAGCACAGGAGCGTGTTCCATGTTACCTTGTGTCCTGCGAGGCACAGGGCGAACTTCATTTCGGTCAGTTTTTGTCAGCTCCAGGAGTAACCCCTCTCCCTGCTGGGTCTGCGCGCTGCTTTCAATCAACCGACGCAGTCAACGTAGCAAACAGAGCTGGGAAAACGTAGTTACCTTCTCCAGCAAAAAGTACTTCTCTCCTCCTGGTCTCCAGCAATCTTTCCCAAACAGAGAGTTCAAATGTAAGGCAAGACCAAGGACGTTGCAAAGGTTCCAAATCTTGAGTCTTCATTTCAGTTGCTAATGAATAACAAAATACACCTAAGTTGCAGAACGTAAACAATAAGCTGATTTGCTTCTACTAAGATTTTGGAACTGTCTTGTAAGAAACAACCATTCCGTGTGTAGAATTTGGAGCATTTTTGCCAGGAAGGACACCATGCGTGAGGGAGCTCCACTTCTCCCATCCAGAAGCCTTTTTTCAGGCAAAACACAGGTGCTCCAGGCACTTGTCTGGAATTCCCAGAGCTTCAGCAGCCAGGTCAGAACGAAACCTCCAAGAAGAGGGAACGGCACCCAGAAATTTCAAGCAGAGGTGCAACATATGCTGTTCTCCACGTGTGCCAGCCGCCTGTGCAGGGGTCCAACATGCCACCGAGGCGTCCATCAGCATGGAGACATCCCCGGGGCTGGGCCCTGCTCTGGCCTGAAAACCACAGCTAAAACGACAAAGGGATGTTTCTCAGCTATTAAAATAATGAGCTCCTTTCAGAAGGGCTTTCTTCTCTCCTGAGCCCAATTACCTCCAGCGGGAGCTCGGCAGGAGGAGGGCAGCCAGGGACCAGGTGTGGTGTCACCGTCTGCCTCTCGCATCCGCGCTGGCACGACAGCCTGGCAGCTCCTCGAGGCTTTCTGCGTGTTGCCTGGCTGAAGTCATGGCCCTGCACGTGGCTCGTCGCTGTGGAGACGGCTGTATCGCAAACACGGCAGCGCGACGCCGGAGAGCCAAACCGTGCAAGAGCAGGAGAGCCGAGCAAAATACTTTTTTCCCCTCTGCAAATGTCATCAGCAGCTGCTAACCCTGCGGAGGACGGATCTTCAGAGTGTCTGTTCCCGGGCCACGCGCCATCCCGTGGGCAGAGGTCTGCACCCGGGGCTCGTGCCACGCGGCAGCACCGAAGTCTCTGCCGTGTCACCGCGCCCAGCGCTCCAGGGGTTCGCCCTGAGTTGGGCTTTTGGTTTGCAACCACAAACGTGTCGAGATGTTCAGCTCCCAGTTGGTGTGACCATGCTCCGAAGAATCCCGGCCACTCGGGAAGCCTCAGAGGAGCACGCGGTGCCGCAGGCTGTGCGGGACCGGTGAGAGATGGGGATAACGCTCCCTGGGCAGCGTCCGCCCCTTCCCTCCCACGGCCATCCCGGGCTGGGGAGCACGTCACCCCAAGGGCCCCGGAGAGCTGTGACCCACACTGCCGTCACCGGGCTGGACACGTACGGCGGTCATGGGGGGTTCTGGCATCGTTTGCTGTAACAGAATAATTAAAACCACAATAATGATCTATTTAGGATTCCAAGTGAATGGCATCCTACATAGAAAATTTAGGATTTAGAAAAATCCATATGAAAAATTCATAAGGCAAACTGTTCTTCTGAACCCTGAGATCCTCTGTAATGCTGAAAGGCTCCAAGGTCACAATCAGTATTTTTTTACAGAGAATTTCTGCTTTGGGGGGGGGGAATAACTTGCATTAATACTTATTCTCTGTTAAAAGAACATTTGGGCAAGAAGCAGAAATGTAAGAAATACCATCTATGTACTTCAGAGCGTGCGTGTGTTCCGGAGGATGTAACTGGCACGTACGCTCGCATGTATGGTATTTCCCAATTAGGACATTCACTATTCAACGGAACAGGACCGAAAGAGAACAGCGGAGCCAAGAAGTAACAAGAGCTAAACCGAAATAATTCTTCAGGGAAACTGTGTGCTAAAGTCAGCAGGGGCACAGCCAGTCCCTGAGAGCCCCAGGTAGAGGCCCCACCAACATAGAAAAAAGGTCTCTGCAAACCCCACCGAAAACCAGCAGCAATGTCGACGGAGACGCCACAGCTGGGAGGTACAAAGCATATAAAATCTTATTTCTTACCAATGCTCTGGCACACACACCTCAGCGAGTGGCATTTCCACCACTAACATCACCCAGAGCTAAAAAGGCAGGATTGCCCAGCAGGAGATGTGCGTATGCTACGTGATCCCAACTCCATGACAGGAGCTGGATCTGTGCTGTCAGCCTTTCAAACCAAATTTCACGGCAGGTTTGTGCACGGTGCTGTACATGGGCTGTCCCCCTCCAGGGCAGTCCCAGCAGTTCCCTACAGCCAAACCCAGTGCTGGAACCACAGACCTGAAACAAGGGGCACAGATGGTGGCAGCAGCGCCCACAACGGCCCATGGACATCCCAGCACCCCGATGCCATCAGGCAGGTGAGAGAAAAGACTGTCTGTAATTATGGGGAAAAATTGTCAGCCCCCAGTAAGGATAAAATACAGTCACTGATGCTTTATCTGCTCAGGTAGGAAGGAACTGAAGCCATCTGGAAAGCATGTGCACCAACATCACGCAATAGCGAGGGAACGACAGAGTCTCTGACACCACACTGCATATGAAAGCTGTGCAATTAAATCTGTTTTTTTTTTTTGTCTGTGGGGTAGGAATGATGATGAATGACAATAGAAAAAAAAGAAAAAAGGAAGCTACTATATTAAGCTGAAGCTACACGTTCAAATGCTGATCTAGTAAAATTTAAATAATAAGCTGGAAAAATAAAATCATAACAAAAATAAAATAAAAAATCAAATCAAATCTAGAAAAAAAATCTGTTTGGAACTTCCTGAATGCTACAGTTCTCCCAGTGAAAAAGGAGAAATCCATCAGAACAGAACTGATCCTACAGTGCTGTTTTCTTTTTCTGTGCGGAAGGGTTTTCTGCTCTCAATACATCAATAGCTTTAACACTTTCTTATTAAAGCTGATGTTTGTCTGCCCAAACACCTGACTCTGTCCTTTTTTCTGACTTTTGGTCAGTTCTTTGGCTCGATTTTGAAAAATAATGATCTTAAAAGTTTTCAGGGGCAGAAGCATTTTGTTTTGTTTGAAAAGAATAAGGACACTTTGATTAATTTGTAAAGGATTATGTGAATTGGAGGAAATGTGGGAAACATATGGACAATCTCTCCTCTCCCTGGGTAGGAGATAAAGCCTCCTCTCCCCTCGTTTGGGTCCCAGCGTTTGGAGATAACGGCTTTGCCTTCCTGCTGTATATCATGTCGAACAGATCCAGATGGAAACAAAGGTCTCTTCCCCAATATGGGAATTAATAGCAGGATCCTAATATTTTTACATTAAAACCCAGTGCAATTTGTAGTAATGAAGTGGGGCTGCAAAAGCTTCTTGTGTTGTTCAGGCAACTTTCCTCTTTTCCATCAGGAATTGTGTCACTGGAGCACAGACCTGCACTGGCCGTGAGTTCCACCACGGGCACATCAGCTCCAGTGTCGACGGGCAGCAGCGGGAACATCCCGATCCCCCTGAGCTCCGTCTGATAGAGAAGGAGGTGCCCTCAAAGAGGTGAAACACGTAACGCCTGAACACGGCGGACGGGCGGTGTGTAAATGCAAACCACCAGGAGAAATGACTGCTGCTTACTTGGCCTCTGTGGTTTGCATTTTTGCCTTTCAGAAGTTAAAGCCCAAACAACGTTGATAGCTATTAAAGGCCTTTCTAGTGGATTTTTTTTTTTTTAAATAAATGTATCCAGGCACAAAATAATAGTTTAAAAAAGTGACTAGAAGATCTTCTGAGGCAGCGAGCGCTGTGGAGAGCAGGCAGACGAGTCCTCCAAACAGCTAATTCTTACAATCTGTTTATACTCAAGACTACTTTGCTCCTTGGACACACGCCAGCGTAAGCATGGCATTTAAAACAGGCAGGCCAGCCACGCTCCCATGCATTTCTTTCTTAACACAAGAGAATTTCTTTATTTGACCTTCTAATTAACTTGATTTGTGAACCTGGAACCAGAAACGCTCTCATTTCCTATCAGGAGCTATATGCGGTGCTCCATTAATGCTAACTTACCGGACTGGTAGGGTTACCAGTTATCCCCCACCCTGACCTTCTCTTTACTGAAACACCTTTTCTTTTCCTCAGCATCAAATACTGGTATGGGAGCTGTGACACAGTTAATTGTCACCAACAGCTCTGCTGTTCGACACTACTTTCAAAACCTCATTCCATGCCACGGGAATAACGAAGCTGTTCAGTCCGAGTATGCTACAGCCCTTCAAAATGCCATTTTCCCCCTAAGACTCACAACTAATTCAATTTCTCCTAAATCCCAAGGACTTTAAACGGATCACCAGACCGAAGCCTTTATTATTTCCTGAGGAACAGGGGCTTGTTACTGCAGCGATTCTGCCAATGCCGACCTCTCAAAGGACGGACTTCTTGACAGCGCAGTGATTTAAGCCTCGTTCATGAGACAAAGGCAGATGCCTAATATAGCAGAGCACCGATTTTTTTAGGAATTAAAAAAGTTTATCTCCACTTGCTAAAAGGAAGCACGTGCTGTCGCTTCCCGGCACATTTTCTGGAGCTTTGGGCAGCCCTACATCAGCAGGTCCCCGCCGACGGCGTCACTCTCCTTTCTCCGGCCAATCCTTCCGCAGTGCCATACGCCACCGTGGAACTTTCCTGCAGATTTGCAGGCCTAGTGCTTTATTTAATGTTCTTTTCCAATTCTACCTGTTGTCATCCCACTGCCTGGCAAACAGCCAGCATAACTCCTCTCCTTCCCTGCTTTTCACAACCTCCCTGTTCTTTCACAGCAATATCACATTCCTGCCCGTACTGACTCCGCCAAATTAAATATTAACTCCTGGAAACATTCCTCATTTCTCTCTCACTTATCTTCTGGGCGAGGCTGCCCCTAAGCTCTGAGGTTTGCCAGTATCACGGTGCCTGTGATGCCAACGGCACATCCCGGGCACCCAGCAGCTGCTCCCTCCCTGGTGCCAGGGCTGCAGGTGGGTGCAACTAGAAACACTCAACTCCCTCGGCCGCCGTCCTGCATCACGCACGGATATCCCACCTGCCATGTACCCCTGCCTCGCCTGTGCCAGGCTTCTCTCCCCCAGGGACCGGCTGTGCTCACTGCTGGTGGCCGGCGGGCACGGCCGGGGATGGTCACAGCCGTTTTTTCAGTGTGGGGCCCCGTCTGCCCGTATCGCCCTGGCCCTGCCCGACTCCCGCGCTCGCCTTGGGTTCGTGGGATCCCTACCGAGCTGTGTCATCTGACGGCGTCGTTTTCTTTCCCTTCCACATCCTTAATGGTACTAAAGGTGATTTGACTTAACCTCACCCCTTTGACACCGCAGCGAAGAAATATTTATTACTGAGCTCCTTTAGTAGTTCCCTGTCCTTCCTATAAATCCACACAGAACTGTCTCTCCGCTACCCCTTTACGAGGCACGTTATCAAATGTGCTGTCAGGGTATGAAGATAACTTCACTCCAAACCCTCGCTGGTCGTATCTTCCATTAAGAGGCTCATCCTCTCCTCCTTCTCTTATTTCTTCCCTTACTCCACCACGGAGACTAGAACTGAATTCACTACTAAAGGAAATTATTTTTCTCCTCGAGGCAGCACACACAACCCCCTGCAATGAGGCTTTTGGAAGCCACCAAAATCACTGCTTGTGTTTTCAGAAGTCACTAATTAACAAATTGAGACACCTGCCATCCAGCCAGAAGTTTCACATAGATTCTCCCCTGTGCTTCTTCAGTATTGGTTGCTTATTTTGGGAGGTGTCATGTGCATGCCAGAACGGTTTTCCAGTTAAACACAGGAGTAAAGCAGAGAGTCACTGGTGTGCTGTATGTATAGGTGTTTTCCCATTCTCCTAATCCCGTACAGATGTGTTTCTCCATACCTGGTACATCAGCCCCACGCAGGCAGTAACTCACCACAGTCTCTACAACTGCAGGACACAGAGAAGCCATCGCTCCAGTCACAGCTGGACCGAGCCGGGGCTGACCTGGTCTGATGTTATCAGCCCCCCCTTCTCCAGAGCTGTCTGGAGCCTCCACATCCTACGGAACCACAGAGCAGGCCATCCAAAGAACTCGTTCAGTTACCACCATGCCATGAAGGAGAATGTCTAAAGCAGTCACTTCATCGGCAGCCTCTCAAGGGAGGCCAAGTCCCCTCCTCGCCCCCCCTCCGGCTGTGCCAGCTGTGCCAACAGGGTGTGAGTACACACATCCCTCGCCCCGCAGGTGAGGAATGCGCTGCCGGACTCGTGCATCCGCCACCCTCCTCACACCAACGTCTTCTCCAACCATCTTGTATAGCCACAACTCCAGACCCTGGTATCTCATCTCCAAACCCACCCATCTCCACCACCTCCCGGGAGAGGCGGCGCCCACTCCCTGCGTTCCCGTCTCCCATGTTTTGCTATGTGGTCGTCCCTCCTGCAGCTTCCCCGAATGTTCAGTGTTCTCTTAAATGCCAGAGCTTTGACTCACACGCACCCCGCCAAAGCTGGGCTTAAGCCACTCCGAAGGACAGCCCTGCCCGCAGGAAGGAGCCTGGCGGCGAGTGTCACGCCAGCAGGAAGTCAGATTATTTCCACCACTTACTACAGGCTTTGGCAAGCTTCATGAACAGTCATTTTCATTTATCCTCCTTAGCAGCTTGAATTGTGTCAACTTTTAAATCTTAATTCTTAGCAAAACAGTCTACGACAGTCCCAAAAAAGTAAATTAGATCAAAAATGCCACTGTTTTCAAGCTGACACCAAATCTGTAAGAGTTTTAAATGATTACTGAAGTTAGAAATATTTGGTATTAGAAGGCAACCAAAAGTAGAGACAACTCTGATAGCTTAATCTAAGGAAGAAATATCTGCAAAAAGAAAGCAAAAACCCTCATTCTTGATTTTTTTTTTTTTAAATATAGGTGTCCATTCATCTCTTTACAATGACGACCCTCTGCTGCAGACAAGACAGATTCCCAAGCCTTTGTATAAACAATGCTTTTGACAGCCACTGAACAACTCTGGTGTGTCTAATAGAAAAGGAAAAGCCCAGCAAATATCACAGGTATCTTTTTACTTACCCATGTTTTGTGCCGAACTCATCCCTCCAGCATTCTAAATTGGCCTTCACGGGCCAAATCCCAGCACTCTTTCTTTCCTTTTTTAACTAAATACAAGGTATGAGACTTGTGTGCCATTTCACAGTTGAAGGCCCACCAGATTTGCACAACTGGCCTTTCACCCAACAATAAAAATCTGATATTTTACTGTGGAAACATTCCCCTCAATCTTATTTCTCCCCCTCCAAAGAGCCCAAGCTCCCAGTTCATATAATCGGAGCACACAACAGCATTTACTGTAACAGCAGAAAACGTCCTGTAGCCTCTTTAATAAAAAATAAAATCAAATAGGATTTGGGAACCAGTACCGGTAACAAATCTTTTCTGTACGTCAGCTGTGGAACAGATGTGGCAAGTGAGGTCTGCCTCGCTCCCGGAGCGCTCCGCTCTCTCCAGGCCCTGCGCTGTCACCCGGATCCCGGCACGTCGCAGGGGCGGTTTGGGGATGGCCCCGGCGCCCTGCAGACCGCCCGCACTCAGGGACTCGCACTGGGCACAGGCACCTTTCTGTTCCCCCCCCCCAGAGCTCTTTCACTCCTTTTTCCCCAGGAAAAATACTATTTATGCCAAAATATTATAACAATGCAGCAGTTGCAATTTCTTATTTGTCTGATGTATCTTATGCCTTAAATGACTCCGGCTTGTTTGTTTGAAGTGAAGACCACCGAATCAAGCAGAGACCTTGCAGGAATTTAAACCCTGGAAAGGAATCCTTCGGAAAAGCCACCAGCAGCAAGGGAGAATCTGCCAGGCCTTCCTGAGCAGCTGGGGAGGGTTTGCTCTGCCGCTCACACCTGCACCGGGCGACGCGATTCGGCAAAGCAGCGGGAGCAAATAAAGAACTGCCCGAGGGACGGGTCTCTGCTTTGTGAAACACGCAAGATGCTGTTGCGTGCTTCGGCAATTAAATGACATTTTGAGTAGAGACATCAAATAGTTCACCAGCCACATTTAGAAACGAAGAAATTCTTCACGGAGAGACCCTGTAGCCAGCTGCTTATTAGCTGTTTTTAATATTTAACTAGAAGGAGGTATGCTGCTGTGCTGACAGAGGCAGTAAACACGGATTTGTCAGGGAGCTCTGGCATTTTGGCATTTTATCAAAGCGCTTCCTTTGCTGCACAGGAGTTTTACGTATCTGCGATCCAAAGCGATCGCATTTTCAAAGTATTTTGTTGCAAAATTGTCAAGCTGCACGAGTAGAAGTACACAGCAACTCTTCCTTTACACAGAACAGGGATTTCAGGCACGCAGATGTTTTTAAAAGGATCACAGCGAGCGGAAGGACAACTATCAGTCTTTCCCCAACACCCATTACAGCAACGTCAGCTGATTAACATTAGCTCGCCAGAGCGCCATTGGCCGGATTTACCACCGAAATGCTGAGATCTATTAATATCGCTGGCGCCCGGTCACGCTGCGAGCAGCGGAACTGGCCCAAAACAACACGCAGCCTCTCACACCCAGTCGCCAACAGCGCTTCCGCGGCCCGGCGGGACGGGAAGCCCACGACGAGGGGCACAGGTGCCCTCCTGCCAACCAGGGAGACTAAAACCACGCTCCAAAGTCGGATTTGATTTCGATGTGCACGTGGAGGGCTACTGACGGGCAGCCTGCACATGCACTTAAATACTTAAATTACATTATGGCGAGCGTAGCGTACGTGACTCCCTGTGCCTCGCATGCTTTTGGCCAAAGAAAGAGGACGATTTCTCTGTTGTTATTTTTCATGCAGGGAGCTCGCGGCTCTGTGCCAGCGGTGCCCCCGCTCCAGACGCCCTGCGACGGTGGCGTGCGGCGTTTCGTACGCCGGTGTTTAGTTTCACACACCCCCCCCGCCAGCTCCGCAGCACCGACAGCCGTCTCGCTGCCGTTTTAGGCCGCCGGCCCCGCTCGCCGCCAGGGAACCGCCGTTCCTCGCCTTTTAAGGCCGGCGGCGCCGGGAGCGCGGCCGCCTCGGGCCCCGCCGCAGCCTCCGGGCAGCGGCCGCTCCGCGGAAACGCCGCGAAGCCTCTTCCCCGCCGCGCGGAGCCGGGGGGCAGCCAGGGCGCGGGGCTCGGGCACCCCCGGGGGCGTCCCGGGTCGGGCACAGCCCCCCGTGCCCCGCTGCCAACGCCACAGCGCAGCCCCGGCGGGCGCCGTCGGGGCGCTCCGGTGGCACGGCACGGCCCGCAGCGCTGGCACTAACCCCGCAGCGCTGGCACTAACCCCGCGGGAGGCGGTGCCGGGGGTGGGTGTCCCCGAGGGGCCGGGCCGGGGGCGGCAGGACCCGCCCTGGCCGGTGCCACGGAGGGTCCCGGCGTCGGGGCTACCTCGGGCCGGCGGCACCGCTCGCTGCGGGGAGGGCAGAGCGGGGCCGGGCGCGGGTCCCGCACGTTTCCTCCGGCGCCCGGGAGAAGCGGGACCGCCGGCGGCATCGCGGAGGGGACCGGCCGCGGCCACCCCCGCCCCAGCGGGAGCGCGGAACAACCGAAACAGCCTGTCCGGTTCCCTGCCCGGGAACGAGCATCACTTCTGTATCGCTTTATCGAAGGGTGCTTAAAGTTCTCCTCCAGCCCTGCGGATTAAAGCTCTCAAACCCGTGGGTCTTCTGCACACACTCCGTTCCACTTTCTCTTCTCTTTTGTGCAATATTTAAAAGTTAATAACCAGCTCACCGCAGCTCTGGCTCCTGCTGCAAACGTTACATCAAAATCTGGTGTCTGTAGGAAACTTCTGTTACTGCTGACTGTAAATGCAAATTCCAAAGTATTCCAGTTCACTCTGCAACCAGCACAGATCCCCACTGCCTCACCCCTCCATAACTCAGCGTCTCCTCAGTAGACCACAGTCCTCAATTTCTTTAGAAGACACTGTTAATTCTCATGGGTCGAGTTGCTAACTGCTTTCAAACACATCATCTGCTACAAAACGCCCTCCAAACATGCATTTTTATAGCACATATTTTCCCAGTCTGAAGAATTGACCAACACAGATAAAGTATTTTGGGGTTGGTGTTGGGTTCACACCATCCCGAGAGGCCACGTTGCTTCGTTACAACAACCAGCGCTGCCAACAGTCTGTGTCCGCACATGCCCAGGGCCATCCTGCTGTGCCCAAAAGTCATCAGATCAGAAAAAAACAAGAAGGCAACAAAAGTATTTTACTTCTGTCTTCCTCCCACCTACAGTCTCTGTCTGGCCACATTAAAAAAACCCAAAACCAAAACACCACACAAACCAAACCATACTACAGCTCTAGTATTAGGGATTTTCCTGTAATCTTCCTTCAGAGCACAGCCTTTTCCCAGCTTGGCATCCTGCTGGGATAAACCCAGTGGAGCTCGCTCCGTGGGGATGTTGGTGCCATCCTTCTGAGGTACAGGCACCAGCGGGCATAGGGCAACATCTTTGGAGCCTCATGTTAATGATTAGCATAGTCCATAAACATCGGCTGCGTTTTCTAACTCAATAGTTAAAGTTGTACTCGAAGTAGCAGCCGAAGAAGCACGTAATAAAAATCAGATGGTTGCAAGTCGAGTCGAGCCGGTTGTGAGTCAAGTCAAGTCGTTTTTGGTTGGTTTTGCTTGTTTTGTTGTTTTTGTTTTTGTTTTTTTTCCCAAGTTTTTGAGCTCAAGATTCCTGTTGGAGACTTCAAGCTGCTTAGTCAGTTTTTAGACAGTTCTAAGTCAGGTGTGAGATTCCTATTGGAGACAAAAAAGCTCTTCAAGCTGCTTAGATGGTTTTTAGGCAGTTTTCAGGAAGTGTGACAAAAGTCACAGAAAACTCCTTGGAAACCTCATATTTTACAGTATGCAGAGGAACTGTTAATGAGAACAGGATAGTTATAATGAAACATTAATTCCCCTCTATTTATTTTGGTACCAAGGTCAGTTCCGATGTTATTTCTTCCCTTGCCAAGTTGTACCAAGTGCCATGCCCAAAGGTACCGCAGCCAGGAGAAAAAAAAGGCCATCTTAACCTCTGATGGTAACTGGGAAATTCATCTCTGGCTTCTCTGAGGATACTACTGACAGCGCTCTAGGAAGCAACAAAAATTACAGCAAAGGAGAGAGCATCTGCTCACCAAACTCCAGCTCCATGCACAACATGAAGAGGAAGACGAAAGATGCACAACTGGCCCCAGATGAAGGCAAGGACGAGGACTGGGACAGGCATTTGGGGTCACAAAACTCATTCTAAAAATCAAATAAAACCTGAAAAAAAAAAAATCTGGGCAGGCAGACAGGCAGCTCCAGCTCTCTGCAGGATTTATTTCTGGAGTGGGACACTCGTCCAGGCAGCTGCCAAGAACAGATATCGTCTGTGGCACAAGCACTCCAGCACGTCGTTTTCCCAAACAGCCTGAACACCTTCTTTCACAGGGTATTACCACATTGGGACAGTGAACTTCACCACACGCAGGAAAGCAAAATTAGGGAAAAACATCACTACCACCACACTTTTATGTTTTAGTCCTTAAAAATTGCTGAAACAGGTTTCCCATTTGATTAGAGCAGCTCTTGCATTACACTGGTACTTTAAATGGGATAAATCTCCTGAACTCCCATAGCAACAGTCTCGCTCTTGTCTTGCCCTTCCAGCTGCCCCACACCAGAGCTGGAGGGCTCAGCGTGGCACAGGGACGTGCCAGCGCTCAGTGCCTGAGCTCGGTTCACAGTAGCTCAGCCACCAGGGAGGGTCCCTGCCATTAGTGGTCCAGGCTGCAGCTCCAGCTTCAAACTGGACAAATGCTTTGCTACCAACAAACTCAGTGACCAGCTCAGCTGCGTTTAAGAAAACTATAAATATAAAGGGAAAAATGGTCCAGATAGTCAGATAAAAGGGGAGGGAGGGCAATCACTCATTGTCCCAGTTCAATTTTCAGACACTGATCCATCAAATCACTCTGCTCAAACACACGTACTGGCCAGGACCCTTTGCTGCATAAGCTATAAGGGGACTGATGGTTGGGTCTGACCTGGGAGGCACCGACCACCCACTGGACCCCCAGCAGCAGCTGCTGGGCCCTGAACCCCACGGCACCCCCAGGGTGGTGCTGCACAGCACCAGGGGTCCTGCGGACTCAGGAGGGCTGACACGTATTAAGGACTCGAGGACCGTGTCTGTACTCACCAGATCCCAAAGGGCTGTGGACTGACGCGTTTTCACAACATTTGGATGCAGATTTGTCCCCCTCCCGCAGGCTGCGGGGCTCGGCGGAGGGACACGGCCTCCAACGGAGGCAGTCAGGTTTCCGGAGCCCAGCAGCAGCCTGAGACTCCAGCACAACTGATGTTCTCCACAGGTCCCGTCCTCCAGTCCTTCCCAGTGCAGAGATGTTAAAGTCTCTCCAGGGAACTCCCTGCAGGAGCTCATCTCACCTCCCCTCTCAGCAGAGCCCAGCCAGGAACAAAATTTCTCTGCGGGGAGGCTCCAGCCTGCGGCTTCCAGGACAGCACCCAGTGACTGGTGGCTGCTGGAGGATCTGCCCCTGGTTGAAAACTCTCCCTGCTCTGTACAATCAATCCTTCAAAGGAGACCTTAAAGCAAAGGCACCTTCAAAACCATGGCTGTTAAGGTGCCAACAGATGCTGAGCTGCTGTCACACCATTGCAAGATCAGGAGCTGGTGTCTGGGTGCCATTCAGCTCCATTTTCACAGGGAATTATTTCCTGCTGTGCCCATGTCATGCCCGGGGCGTGAGGGCAGATCTATGTTGTGGTTTCCACATCCACTGGGAAGGGCCCTTCCGCAGCGTGTACAGTCAAACTGGAGGATGACAGTCCAGGCTGGGCTTAATGGGGGCTTTGTGCCAGGCCCAGCACCCAGGGACCATGTCACACACAGGAGTGGTGATGGCCCCGGGGAGAAGAGTGCCCTGAAATCAGCAAAACCAAGTTCTTGAAGATACATTGAGACTGGCCACAGGGCAACTAAAGGTGCTGTTTGTAATTTCATAATGACCTCCCTAAAATACACAAAAAAGGAGATAAGAAAAAACAACCCAAAAACCAAACAGGCACTGAAAATAAATTGCTCTCTCATATCAGGAAAAGGTTATTTCCCTGTGGCAGAACTATATCCTCAGACAAAACAGCGTGGCTTTGGGTAGTCGGTACCTGAAGGATTCCCTGCAAACACACCAGTTTTGAAACACACAACAGAAATCGGATTTCTTCCACGTATCATCAAGAAAAAAAATTAGGATGATAAAGTACTTCCTCCCCACTCAAAAAGATATTATTAGATACAAAATTATGGTAATTGAACATCATACATAAGCTTTCTAGTTCAGGCCTTTGTAGCAATGCACTATAACAGGATAACGTTTGGTTTTACTGGCTGCTACGCACCCTGGAGAAATCACCAGCCATTGTGCTCCTTCCGAAGGAGGATTTCCTCCAGTAAACCTGCCAGTAAAAAAAACAATCAGGCATCCTGATAGCTTGATTGGGTTAGAAGAATGGTGAACTCAAAGTGCCAGGAGCTGTTCAGTAGACAAAGACAAGATGTGAGCAGCCAGAGGGGCATCGCTGGAAGAAATGCCCATTTGAGACTGCCCTTTGTCTGGCCAGAGGCCGTGAGACACCGGGGCTGGCTGGTGGTTCGTTTAAAGGAAAAAGTCCAACTTTTCTTAAAGCCAGTCTGCATCAGCTACCACGACAAGCACGGAAAAAGCCCATTTGAGTGTGAGTGATTCACCCTTTTGAGTCATTTGCTGGGTCAGGAGGTGCAGCGTGGCCCAGACCCCCGCAGGCATCCCCCCCGCCCCCCCCCCAGCAGCAGACCAGCTCCTGGCTCCATTAAATCTGCTCTTCACACGTTCATTTACGTGGGATATTTCTAAACCAGCTCTGCTGAGTAGTATTCTTGCACTTTACCTCCCATTTGCTATATCTGCAGGAACACTTATTGTGAGGAAAGTGAGACCTTCTGGAAGGTTATTGATTAGAATAAACATCCGAAGGACACACCAGGCACCTGCTGCTGGAAAAGCAGAGGAAAGGAACATACCATATCAAAGTATCCTTATTTCTGATTTAATACTAAATTTAATACCAATATGCTTATTAAAGAAGTACTTTCCACTGCAAGACATACAGTGAATAATTCTGTACCAAAAACCCCTGAACTCCTCCAGAACAGCTCTGACAGCTTCCTAATGCTTAGCACGCAGCCAAGCACTTTGCAATGTAAAATCCTATTAAATTCCTTGGAAAATATCTTTGCAAATTGCTGTTAATCATACCTGAGATGACTAGGTAACAATCTTATCAGCTGGATACAGTGCCATTACATGTTAATATTCGTTGTTAAAAAAAAAAAATCCATCAGAGAAGAACCTAAAGAAGATTTGTAATAAATCAGCGATGCCGATGGGCAATTCAGTAACCACGTCTGGAAAGGGTGAAGCAGCAGCCCGATGGGAGCTCTGCTTTTAGCCTATAACCAATTCATTGGGTGCAAATTCAGGCCCGTGCTCATCTCCTCACAAATTGCACTTGCTGTATTATTACAAGAAATAACCAGGTTTTGGTTAAAACCCTGTTTGCCAGCACCGTGGCTCTGCCTTCCCTTCCCACCAACACAGCATTCCATCAGCTCCCTGCACAGCCCCGGGATCCCCAGCCCCTCCTGGGCTGGGAGAGGAGATGGGGACCTTGTTTTTGTCAGTCGAGGTGTTTGTTAAGCCGAAGGTGGATTTTTTTTTCCCTTTTCACCCACTTCCTACGTCCCACACCACCTAGAGCGGTCTCTTCTGCTGGGACGGCTCCATGTGTCGGCAGCCTGTATTGCACTCCCAGTGGGTCCCAGCAGCAGGCGGAAGCAAGCCCGGCAGTTGATGTTTCCAACCAGACAAGTGTAAAAATGTACCCAGAACGTCGAGTCTAATGACCACCAGGCAACTACGTGCTTCGAGTTTCCCAATTCTCTGCCACCTGATCCCGGCTCTTCTTTTGCATCCTCATTCAGGGATTCTGAAACAGGGGTTTTTAACCTTATGCTCTATATTGTCACTTCAAAGGTGCTAAAACCTACTGTATTTATGTCAATGGATATTTTGGAACTCTAAAATTTGGTTTATAGGCCAGAGAGAGTTTAACACTTTATGCTGTGAGTACAAATACTGTCTATGTGCACCACGCTTAAAAATTCACATCTTGTTTTCAAAGCATAACTCCCCACACTGAATTACACAATGACTTAAAATAAATAATTGGAGTTACTGCTGTTAAAGCACATGCAAAACTCACAATCTACAGAAATAAAAGGAAAGTTAACCTGATGGGCAAGCTTGAGCCTGGGGAAATATCTTTTTTCCCAGCTAAAGGCTGGGAAGGGACAGAGGGACAGGAAGGGAAGGAAAGAGGAGGACTGCAAGAGGAACACTATGAATGATCAGGAAGGGAAAACAACTGCAAGGCCATGGAGGCAAATTAAATATAACTACAATGTATATTATTTTGTAATACGCATTTATTTTAAATATATATAATATAAATATAACCATGTTCCTGATCACAGCCAGCATCTTCCAGCAGCTTTTATTACAACCTTTGTATCCTCTGTGTGTATAGAAATTTTTTACACTGAGGGTGGGGAGGCACTGGCACAGGTTGCCCAGAGAAGCTGTGGCTGCCCCATCCCTGGAAGTGTTCAAGGCCAGGTTGGATGGGGCTTTGGGCAACCTGGTGTAGTGGAGGGTGTCCCTGCCCATGGCAGGGGGGTTGGAACTGGATGGTCTTTGAGGTCCCTTCCAGCCCAAACCATTCTGTGATCCCCTCCCTGGCACAGGCACTTGGGCTCTGTGACCCCAGCCCTGCGGGGGGGCTCACCAGGGTTGTGCAGGAGGGTGCCCAGCAACTCGCAGACCCGCATGGTGCGGGCACTGCCCGTTCTACAGCAGCTCCAAGCGAGGAGGCGTGAGAGCAAGTGGGAAGCAAGCAGCAGGGAGGCCGAGGCTGGCATCGAGAACTGCTACCAGCGTCAGTAACGGCGCTGCTGCTCCAGCACTCAGCACACCCCCTAAACCGACCAGTGACACAACAGGTCGGTAAGAGACTGTAACTTTCTCGTCTCAGATACTTCCCGCGATATGTCGCAACAGGCAAAAGCCAACGTATTCTTATAAACCAATGACACATCGCTAGAAAGAAAAGTCAATAGCCAAGGATGTTCTTGATCAACATCAGATGGTGAATATTGAAGACCCAATACATTAGCAGATCAATGCTTAATTTACTGATTTTGGCATTTATATTCCATTTTAAGCATTTTCACCCAGACCATGTTTGAGCTCAGCTTTACACCTGACACTTCTGTCCTGTGCACAAAAACCTTCCGTGCTGCCAGCACCACCGGGGCACAGTTTTGCCAAGTACTTTTCAAACAGAGGCAAAGGAAGGTACGGTGCTGAAGCAGCCTGGAAATATAGCTACATATCCACATTGTGTATTGCCAAATTCACATTGTCATCAAACCCCAGACAAGTTTGACACCAGCTCACACTGCACCAGTTCCTGGATTTACGTCAGTGTGCCATAACTGTGGTTTCCTCTCGCAGCTGCTGTAGAATGGGCAGTGCCCACACCACGGGGCTGGTCAGCCGCTGGGACACACAGGCAGCCTGGCAGAGGAGTGGGGCTAACTTTTCTAAGGCATTTTCATCTTAGAAGGAATAAATCTCTAAAATCTTAGTTTATATTAAATACTACAATAAAACACTAGATAAATAAACAACAGATTTCAGCATCTTATTCCACACGAGGAGGAAAAAAAAAAGCCCCAACTCTTCAACAAGTACTCAACTTCAGCATTCTTTTCTTCCTGAATAAAGAGTGGAGAAATCTGTACTGAACAAAACCCTACAAGTTCCATTCATCCTTGCCTCTGTTATAAAGGGTTATCATTTTCAAAGAAAAGAGTGCTTCAGGTGCCCTTTCAGCATAACTCAGTATTGAATCTTTCACATTCCCAAAAGCTGCACTTGCACAGTCACCTCAGCTCCTCCACATCCCAGAGGCAGCCAAGTAATCAGCACATAATCCATCTGTTTGCTAAACCTCAGTTTTTATTGTCAAGCCCTAGAACTCAGCTCTGCTTCCTAAGACTTACAAGTTATTTTTAGCTTCAGCTTTTTCAGTTCTCAGCATCACAAGTAGGCAGCATTACTCAAGTTAGCAGGTTAACGATTTAAGCATCATTAGAGAACATCAAAGAGTGGTTTCCGATCTGTTGATACAAAATAATAAAACAGGAGATCAGAGCAAGATTTAGATTATCTTGTTACACCAAGTTTCTCAGGGAGCAACGCAGAGGCCGAGCACTCCTTCCAGGACTTCTCCATCACCTCTCCCATTCCCATTTCAGTCCGTGGCTGAGCTGCCCCTCCTGCTCGGCAGCAACACGCACCGCTGCCATTGCGACACCGCTTCCTGCGGCTCTGCTTCCTGCAGCTCCGCTTCCGAGCCCGAAGCACCCTCAGCCCAACCAGAGACTCACTCAAGGCAGGCGTGTGGGATAGAATGAAGAGAAAAGCCCAAAAGCAAATACCGTCAGAGAAGTGTTTGCATCCGTGTGTTTCTCCACCAACAGAGACATTAACAGTGACCAACAGTTTGGAAAGGCTGCAAAGCCACTACTAAGACAGAAGCCTCCCTCCTTAGTCATGTCATACTCATCAGGCACATCGACAGCTTCTGTGGTTGGATACAACGACAGACAACACAGCATTGGAGCTGCTGCTGCCAGGTCTGACCAGCAAAGCCATTCCTTAGGCACCATTCCTCCTGCCGCCCCAGCCGAGAGCATCCCACCAGGGAGCAGCTCTGCCAGCCCTGCTCTGCTGCAGGGCACCAGACAGGGACACTGCACGCAGCATCGCCTTCCTGCGAGTGTGAGGGAGTGAGAGCGGTACAGTGAACCCCCCGCTCAGGGGGGGACAGACAGCACGTGTGCCAGAACAGCACTTCTGGTGCTCCTCGCTGTGTTCAGCCCCTGGGAGGCACGGGCCACCTAGCAGGGCCCATCAGTCTCCAGCCCTTTTCACCAGCTGATGTTTTGAGGTCACGTTGGAAGACTAACAGCCTTACGGTTTCCATCACATTTGCCTCAGGACGACGTTAAGGAGAGGATGCCTTTGAAGGATGGCTTGAGCTCTCCCACAGGGCTGACACCACAAAGCCTTGACTCAGCCAGCGATACACATCTGCAGAAGGCAGGGTTGGCATACAAGGCCCACCGTCTTCTACGTGCCATGTTTCACAATCATCCTGCTGTGTCACAGAGAGCATCTTAGCAAAGACCAGTTCCCCTTCACGATGCTGCACAAATGCTGAACACATATTTCCTGTTGCTAGATAAACCAAACTGGGTCACCTAGTTTCTCTGTACTAACTCCTGTTTCTATCTGATGGGTCACAAAAAAACTCAGCAGCACACCAAACGCTCACAGGAGCTGCAGCTGATTATTTAGCTAGAAAAAGACATTGGAGAAACGTAATCTCATTCTTACCTATTCAGCTGGCTCTTTCTCCATATGCCCTTAGCACAGCACTCTGGGGCCTCCCACCCACAGCTCATGGACACCACCAGGGTGGGAGTCCCTGCACAAGCAGGCAGCCACACTCGAGTCCTATTTAACCCCTACCAAGCTGCCACGCCCTGTCTGATGGGGATCTGGTGGCTCCTGAGGCAGGTGGGACTCATCCCCTCCTCCAGCTCGTCAGCACTGCCAGCCACCCCCAGCCCCTCACCCAGGTGGTGGGATCACAGAATCATGAATGGTTTGGGTTGGAAGGGACCTCAAAGACCATCCAGTTCCAACTGCCCTGCCATGGGCAGGGAAACCCTCCACTACACCAGGTTGCCCAAAGCCTCATCCAACCTGGCCTTGAACACTCCCAGGGATGGGGCAGCCACAGCTTCTCTGGGCAACCTGGTCCAGTGCCTCACCACTCTCAGAGGGAAGAATTTCTTCTTTATATCCAATCTAAATCTCATCTAACCTAAATCATCCATGATGGATGCTCCCCAGCCTCCTGCCCCAGCACATCATCACCTCAGACTACCTAAAGCACATGCCCTGCCGATGCTCGGAAAGCCGGGCTGTGCCAGCAGGGCCTTCGTCTTCCCCATCAGGAAAGAGGAATCGAGCCGACAGCAGGTGGGACACGTTGTCTGCCCCTCGACGTCACACACCAAAACAAAGCAGGTCTCCAGGAAGGAAAAAGAATTCGTAAGACCGAGCCTTACAGTAGGTGAGAGTGCAGAATTTGTTTCCAAAGCCAGCGTGCAACTGCTGAATTGCTTTTGTTTATCAGATGACCCAGTTGTTTCACCCAGCAGGTTCTTGGTGGGACTTTCCATCCTGCGATTCTTACGTCATACGCCAGGAAGTGAAGTAAGAGCGCGGGAGCGGACAACATGAGCCAAAAGCAGAACTTAAACATTTGGCTTCACTTACGTGGATCAGAATCAAGATGAGACGTGGAAAAATAAAAAGAATTAAGACGAGTCTAACAGCCACCTTGCCCATGACACCAAGCGCCCGCAGTGTCCTGTCCTCGGGGTGTTCAGGTCGGGCCCCTGCATTGCTGGTCGTTTGCGATACAGCTGCTTTGGACAAACATCTAAAAAGAGAAGCATTTAAGTGTGTGTCTTGCTGCACACTCCAGATGCTGCCCACAGACCCTGGGGGTACCCTCGGGGTGACAACTTACAGCCTCCCTTAAAGAATTAAGTTCCTCCTGGGCTTCGGGAAGATTATTTAGCTTAAATATTTTTGGAAAGTGGAAACCAAAGTGAAAACAAGCAAAAGTCAGCCGAATTAGTATCTCTATCGCTATCAACATCAGCGGTTCAAAATCTGAAGTTGTCCAGCTGTGGCAGTGGCACTGTCCAGAATACGCCGGCGTGGCGGCTCCTGCCAAAGGGTGCCCGCACGCAGCCACGGCAGCCGACCAGCCTGCGTGCCCACGGCACGGCTCAGGCACAGCGTGAGAGCGGCTGCCGAGTCTCCAGGACTTTTTCTGACTTTGCAGGCAGCCAGCCTTGGCATGGCATGGCACTGCCTGTGCCTCTGCGCTAGCCTGGGGGCAATCCTGCTCTTCTGGAAAGATACTCTTGTAGATAATGATTAAAATAATGCAGAGCAGAAGCTGTTCGGGCATTGAGCACTGCCGGGGAGCTGGTGGGAGAGGAGTGGGGTTCCCATCCCTGATGCGGGCATGCCAAGGAGCGGCACTGCCTGGGCAGTGCTGGGGTACGGGGCAACGGGCACAGAGGGGAATCCTGGAAATTCCCACAGAATGTAAGAAAAAACATTGTAGGGCATTTTACGCGTTCTGAGCTGCGGAGGAGCTGAGCTCTGCGTGGTTTTTGAATGAATAAAAAGTACGTTTGTGCATTTTTCTGCCCACTGCACAGGCGGGTGGGTTCGGAGCTGAGCTGTGATCCCCCTTCAAAGGTGGGTCCTGCTCCCGCAGCTCCTTCCCCTAAAGCCCCACGTCTCCTGGAAAGCAACTCTCCCTCCTTCAGACTGACCCATCAGGCCCCAAAAACAGTGATTAAAAAGTAGCCCAACGCTTTGGCTTCTGCACTTGACCGCGAAAGCAGGTGGCTGGGCTCGGAGCACGCCCCTGCCCCCGGAGAGCCGGGGGTGCCCGGCATGGGGCCAGACCCCTCGCTGTGCCCGGCATTGCTCGTCACAAGGAACACTTATTTTTAGACCACGTAGTGCCGCT
Organism: Tauraco erythrolophus; assembly: GCF_009769465.1. Classification (NCBI taxonomy): domain Eukaryota; kingdom Metazoa; phylum Chordata; class Aves; order Musophagiformes; family Musophagidae; genus Tauraco; species Tauraco erythrolophus. The sequence goes on from NC_141475.1 coordinate 29,617,665, forward strand.
AAAACATATTTGGACTGTTTTCAGTCTGACTCACAGCTGAATTCCTGTTCTTCTGGAGGCTGTTTTCTGCCCCCACCCATCGCGAGGGAAGACAAACCAAAATGAAACCAAAAAACCCCCGGCTGGACCCAAACCGAAGCCTGGCATGGGCATTTCCAGCCCGTGCTGGTGCTGGTGCCTGTGTCCCAGCGGGGCAGGAGCTGGCCGGGACGGCAAGGGAGGGTGGCCGGGGTGCTCGGGCCGGGGTCAGCGCTGGCCCACGGCCGCGGGCTCAGCAGCGACGGGTGGCTCTCCCTGGGGAGCACCCGTGCCACAGCCCACCTCACCCACCCCGCAGCCCCGCTCAGCTCAGCCTAAGGAATATATATCCATGAGAGGAGCCTGTGTTTGGCGTTTTCCTGTTTAAATGTCTGTGTACCGCTCAGTGTACCGGACTATTCCGTTCGGAGATGGTGCACGTGTGCAAAACTTTAACAGAGATTTTCATCCCACTGTCACCAAGGTGGGCAGAACAAAGGCAAAAGCCTCCAAGGGGGGTGGCAAGGAAATGCCACCGCACCCCACCCCAGCCGGGGCAGCAGCACTCTTACCCTTTTTTTCTCTGCAGAGAGTAACTTCTATATAAATAATGTAGATTTTTGTTTTGGCTATATATCTTTATATCTGTTTTGTATCTAATCCTCCTCGTAGAGTGAAATCAGACTTGCCATTCACAGTCCCTGTGGACATACTGGTCTGACCTCACAGCTGCCTGCCTTGAGCAGGAGGTTGGATTAGATGATGACATGTGAAATGGGAAATAATACCAGCCATGAGAGATCTGAGCAGATGTTGGTTTTGCACCCCGGCTGGGTCCGTGGGTGCTGCAGATCCTGGGACAGGCACTGCTGCGCACGGTGGCTTCCTGGAGCACTGGGATTTCTAACCCCGAGTCTCAAAAACGGTCTGGGAGGTTTCAGCACACCCTTTGCAAAGGCACACGTTACCTGCTGCCAAGTCTGGCCCAGCTGAGGCACCCACCAGCAGCCGGGCAGGGGTTCCCTGTGCCAGGTGAGCCGTTGGGCTCAGCGCCGGGCAGAGCGGGCAGGTGCTTAACAATAAGGAGCTTAACAGCTGCCAGCCTGTTCCTGCTTCAGTTAGAGCTATTGCAGTCCTTCAGAATTTCAGCTAAATGAATTAATAACTGATTTTCTAGTTAGCTAGCCTCTGTCTTTTAAGATTTCATGTGCCATGATGTGGTCAGTACACATACTAGAGAAATAATATTATAAAAAGCAGTTGACATGATGTATGGGAGTCCTATTTAAGCAGCGCTGGGCTCTGAGATGCACAGCCATTAGTTTCTAACTTTGCACCTTTTTTATGATGGATGTATATTATATATTAACAGAAAGAGTGTCTATTTAGAGATGATGATGACTTGCTGGGTACCAAGCTGATGGGGAATGGCCATGTGGGTACATGCGGCACCGGTGTGTACACAGGGACGTATCCTTGGTGACTCACTGCACTTAATAAGGAGCAGATGACCCTGCACACCCCAATGGACACAGTAAAACAAATAATTGGACATATTAATCCATAAGAATTGTCACTACACATCATGCACGAAGAAAAATCACCTCCTGGCCATCGATCACCTGGACATGGGACGCCACGTGCTGTACAGACACGTCTCTGCTGGGGAAAGAGCTGTGGCTTCTGCTGTGTCCGTGGCTCCAGCCCTGTTAGGGGACTCGGACTGGCCTCATCCCAGCCTGGGCACGAGAGCAGAGCCAGACCCTGCCCAGACCCCGGCAAGACCAGGGCTGTGATGCCTGGACGTTGTTGGGTGGCGATGCCTCCTCTTCCAGCAAAGCCAGCCTTGAGGAGAACATCTTAACCCAGACCTCCCACACAGCAGAGCACCTTGAGCTTCTGCACACTGATGGGAAAACCAGACCTTGCTTGGATAGCGCTGCGTCAGGACTGTGTCCTCATGCCTCAGCCATGGTGGCTGTGAGATGTGCTGGCCTCAGAGCATCCCATATCTGTGCTGGTCTCGGAGCATTCCATGCCTGTGCTGTGCCTGTGCTGGCCTCAGAGTGTCCTGTGCCCACCCACGGGCAGGAATGAGCTGGGGCGAGCGTCCGGCAGGCTCAGCTGCTCTGCCCCAACAAGCCATGCCATCCCTCATGCTCTCTGAAGGGGCAGAGATGTGTTTTCCAGCACTGTCAAAAGCAGGCTGTGGCTTACCATTTGAGACTCGTAGGGGCCAAACTAAACAGATCCTTTCAAGTTACCAATGAGGATGCTCCCAGGGAAGCTGCCTGTCTTCGTCTGCCCCTCTGCGCACACAGTGCCGGGGCGCTGAGCTGCCAGCACCATGTGAGCCGAGCATTGCACAAGCTGTTTGCTGGCTCGTAGGCAGAGGTTTCTCTCTCTTCTGTCCTCTCCTTCCTTCCTGCCTCGCCTTCAGAACGGGGCCCAGAAGAGCCCCTGGCAGCCCCTTCCCTCCACTTCCCCACCTGCAGCCGAGATGTGGATGCAGAACCGGCGCTTGCACAACCGGCTGCTGCTGCCATCTCACTGCCAGCACGTGGGGCAAAGGGATGGCTGGTACCACGGAACTGCCCCGAGACATCGACAGCTGACGACAGATGTTCCCACACCCCGTGAAGATGATGGCAATCACCAGAAGAGAAACACTGCTACTGAGAAGGCAGGATGCCTGGCCAGCTGCCCAGGACGGGCAGTGCCTGGCGGGGCTGGGGCACCGGTGGGAGCTGCAGTGAGCCCTGTGCCAAAGGAGCCACCTACATACACCCAGGGAGGCTGCACGGACTGCCAAGTGAACGGAGCATGGTGTCCCAGCATGGACGACATTCACCACTTCATTACACTAATTATCACTAATAACCCAGCGAGGTGGCCAGAGGGGCGATGGGTCGTGCTGTGGAGCACGGGCAGCGCGTTTGGCTCGGCGGATTCCCACGTCAGGCTCATGTAGGAAATCAGGCAAAAGAGAAAGTGGGTTTGTGTTGAAAATACAAAATTTCTCTTTCCCCACTGTCTCTCAAGCCCGGGAAGGCTGGCGGCAGCGAAGGCAAATAGGGGCAGTCAGCGGTGGGAGCTGACAGCCACAAACTGCCAACGTGGGAAAGAATTAAATACAAACAGCACGTCTGGGCGGAGCGTACACGGCCTTCCCACTGCTGCTGTGGCATCGTGTACGTAATTAAAAAAAACAAACCCACCAGCTCCTCTTGTGCCCCACGTACGCCCATTCACAAGAAAAAGAAGCCCCTGAGCTGACACAGGAAAGCCCCAAATAGCTACAGTTTAAAAAATACACATTTCTTTGAAAAGTCCTGTTCTGTGCCCTGCAAAAGGCAAAGATGAGTCTAGTAAAGGTGTTTCGGTGTAATATTTATTGCCGTATGGTACTTTCCCTGGAAGAAAATTCCTTTTCAGTGCATTAGACTCCACCTTTAAAAAGGGAATATTGAAGTCACTTTGGGAAAGTCTGCGCTTATCTCCCTCCGTGTTGGGCTGAACGCGTGCGATGTCGCACCCAGCTGAATAACTGCCTCTTGGTGCTACGTGCAGCGGTCCTTAAAAAACAGGAGGTATTGTGAGCAAAACTGTCAGCAGTTGGGAAGAAAATTCATCTACACAAGGCAGGCAAACAGGCACTCCTTTATTGCAGCGCGGGGGCACGGGGGACAGCTCCGTCCAAGCGTGCCCACCTCAGCATCCAAATCCACAGGTTTTTATACACTTATTTTGTTGAGTCATCATTACATAAGCTCTTTTACATAAAATTGCATATTATTCTTGCTCTTAAATTTGACCTTTAAGGCGATTGGTTTCACTGGTTACATAACCTTATCAATATTCTTATCCTATAACAATCATTGGTCACTCTTACTCAACTCTATTAACTGGGGTCCTTTACATTTAAATCAAAAGGGGAAGGGGTAGGGGGGTTTCCAAGCAACATAACCGGTGTCCATCACGGTTTCCTGAGTTTCTTAAAACAAAACACAGAAAAATGCAGTAGCTGGGTGATGAGGTATCCGTGGCTCCTTGGTTTAAAACAATACATAGAAAGATCCAGTCATTTCCTAGTGAGGTCCCTACAGTTACTTATTTCAAACTTAACAATCCTAACCTATACATTATGCTTTACAGTTTTCTACCTAACTTTTCTACTTGATTAAATCTTGATTATTTTGTCAAAGTTTTGTAACAGTATTTATAACAGAAACCCACGCAGTGCCTTACCCCAGGCCGTGCTGCCGTAACACACGACGGCTTTTCCAGCACCAAGAGTGATTTAGCAATTTATGTATAAAGACTTGTTACAAAGCAAGCAGAGGGAAGAAAATAAGGATTTCTGCCCATTTCTTTCCAGTCTAAATGCCCACCGCTGCCCTCTCTCCCCAGCCCACTCTCGGCATCCCCAGCTGCACTGTGCCAGCGGCGTTGGGCAGCGGCATTGCTGGGGGCACGGGACGAGCCCTCCCATGGCAAACATCTCGAGGAGCGGCGCAGGAGACACCTGCGCCAGGGGACAGCAAAATCCTTCCCGCAGCATCACCGGGACCAGCAGCAGCAGCAGCTACTTTATCCCTCACCTTGAGCCAAACAAGTGCTTTTGCTCACCAACTTTTAGGGTCTTACTGTCACCAGGACACAGGCAGCTGTGGCGGCTTCGCGGGCACTAAAGAGAACAGCGTATGGCACAAAATACTCAAAGGAGGCTTTTTCCTTTCCAAACAGGATGCAGAGTTTATTCCCAGACAGGCAGGTACCAGTGAAACGTTTAGGTGTATTGCAGCTGAAAACACATCAGGGAGCAGAAAAGCTGTCTGATGAGATGTGACCGGCGGCCCTTTCTCCATGGCTCGGCGGGCAGCGAGCCCACGGGCAGCGCCCACCTCGTGTTTCGCTGGGGGCTGCTCCATCGCCTGGCAGAGGGGGCAGACTGCACCCTGCCCATGTGCCACCTGGCACGGCCAGCATGCTCCACAAGTCCTTCCCGAGCCCGTACAAGCTTAGTACCCATGGATCTCCCTGCCCTTTACATTTGAAGTCAGGTCAGTCAAAGGGAGAGGTAAGTTCTGCTGCCATAACGACTCTGCAGGGATCCTGGGCAGAGAACTGGTTCCTCGTTAGCTCCTCTTTCATCACTGGAACTGTTAATGAAGACCTAACTGTGAGGTCCAAATTCTGCTTCAAGCTGTACATTCTGCTTGCGCTTATAGATAATTACATTAAAGTTAAGTAAACCTGTACTTTGAAAAGTGACTGCAAAAATGCCAGTATGAGCTTGTGTAGCCATAGCTGTCCCAGCAATGTACAAAGGCAAATCTCAGTAAAGAACTAGAATGATAGATTTTCTTATCTCTGCTTCTGCAAGCTGAATCCAGCTTTAATATTAGTCTGCGTGCGCGCACACACACACCCCTTTGCTGGGTCTGCTTCCACAAAACGCTTGTAAGACCAGCAGCCAAAGGTTGCAGCTTTCTGCAGTCCTCACACCCATCACAAACACAGCAGCACCCCAGCCACTGCCCCCCCCGCAGTGCCCACCCAGCCTCCCCCCAAGCCCTTTGCATACCACCCCTCTCGCCACACCCGAGATGCAAAGCCTCGCCAAATCAGCTGGAGATGTAAATTGTCCTGTCGTTTATTCCGAAAGGTGCACCTCCCAGGAGACAAAGACTTTGCAAATGCTTCTACAAAGAAGGCTCAACCTCGATCCCGGGATTGTGTTGACCGTGTGCATTGGCACCCCGGGGGCACATTTTATCCGAGCCTCGGTCCAGTCTGGTATCGAGTTATGGCTCACAAAGAAGCCGTCTGAGCGCAGCGTATTCTCCCCCTAGGAACTACCACGATGATCTTCTAATTACCACGTTAACAGCCCGTAGCGTATCCCGCCATGAGAGCAGAGTTTCCTGCCGTGCTGCTGTGAGCCAGCACCCTTTCTGGCTGCTGGCCTCGGATCAGCAGAAGGAGGTCTCCTGTACCATAAGGTGACCAGTGCATCTAGAGGAACACAGTCAGCTCACGCATATTCTATAGAACAAATAAAGTTATCGAAAAAAACGGCACCGGACATTGGCGAACGCTCTCCCTAAGAGAGTTTCCTCCCTCGTCTCCCACTACGACAGGTCTCCTTGCTCGTTCATTTGCCGGTGGTTGTCAACCTGCCCAAGAGGTGCCTTATTTTTGCCATCAGCATCTCTCTGAAGTGGTCACCCATTAAGAAATAAAACATGGGATTAATGGTGCTGTTCAAAAACGCGATGGGTCTCGTGATGATGTAAACGGTGTTGATGACGCCCTGCGTGCACACAGATACGTTCAAGGCTGGAATTCGGGAAGCAAGTCGGACGTTGCGCATTATGTGATAGGGAGTGAAAAGCAATGAGAAGATAACCACCGTGAGGATGACTAACGTAAGGGGTTTTTCAAGTGTCAGGAGGGAACTGATTTGCCCACTCCTGTTTTTAAGAAAACGAACCATCTTCACATAGAAGCAGCACATGATCACGAGAGGGATGAAGAACCCAAAGACAGTCAGGAACATGCTATAGATGAGGTTTTTCGCAGGGTCCCCAGAGCTTGCGTAATCAAGACACTTGTAATTATTGGCAGCTGTTACAGGCTCCAAGAAATATATCAACGGCAGCAGTTCCAGTATCACCCCGATCCATATGACGACAGACATGATAAGGGCCGTTTTCCTCTTCTGCAGAAAATGTTCTCTGAACGGGTATTTTATGAGCATGTATCGGTCGATGCTGATAACGGTGAGGAAAAGGATGCTGCCGTACAGGTTTGCATGTAACAGGAATCTGTTGCTGTTGCACAAGATGCTCTGCTTTGCCCACTGATCTCTGGAGTAGCTGTTCACGAGTACTGGAAGAGTACACAGAAATAACAAATCTGATAATGATAAATTGAACAGGTAGATGTTGCCACTTTTCCAGGTTTTCAGGCAGAAAACGTAGCCGAACACAACAATGGTGTTTCCAATGAAGCCTAAAATAAACTCAAGGCTGTAAACGGTGGAAAGATAATACTTTTCTAGGACTCTGTTCGTCAGCAAACAGCTGTCTGTCTCATTCACAGCCTGGAAAGTCAAAAGAAAAAAAAAACAACACCAAAAATTAGTAAACGATGATGGCATGGCCACTTTTATATTGTTGCTGTCATAGGTGAATATAGCATGCTATTTCCTTACAGCTGATATGGTAGAGACTTGAACTTGGAGGATTTCCCTTATGCACTAAAGGTTTCTACTTTCAGTCACTGACCTCAGTTCCTGACCAAAATGAAGACTTTCATGAGCAAAGACCTGTGTGAGGAGTTTGCAGAAAGGGCATCACCTGAAGGCATCTGCCGTAACGTGCCACCTGCCGCTTGGCCAAACCCACGGCAGTACCAGAGGCTGGGAAAGTAAAATTTGCCTGTCACCTCTTTGTCACAGCTTTTACTGGAAGTCATCTGTCTCCCTGTTACCCAACCCCCATCCCATGGTCTCCTTACTCATCACTAAAGCGGAAGTCCACTATCAAGATTGATAAGGGATGAACTCATTAGCAGCAACACGTCCGCACTCGGACAGCGTCGCTCGGAATTCATTAAGAAGTCACGAGAGAACGTGTCTGTTAAATTAACCAAACCGGTCGTCACGCACTTTGTACGGCTCTGCCGGTAACGCGGTGCCAGAGTTGCAGGGAAAGCACCGCGAGGATGCAGCGTATCCTGTGCATCCTGCGCGTCACGGCAGGCGTGCCGGAGCACTTCCAGCTGTTCCCGTGAACACAGGGCGTTTCTGCTCCCAGGGTTTTACACAGGGCATTTCTGCTCCCGGGGTTTTACCAGTCTCTTCTGTTTTCTACAAAAAGCCCTTTCAAGACAGGAAGGTTCAGCTACGACTGATGAGTGCTCGTTGATATGAAAGCGACTGTAATCAAGGGGACAGCGCAGTCGAGTTCAGGATAAAACACCTTCAATGCCAAATTCACAAACTTTGAGTCACTTTTGTTATTAATTTCCTATAAAACGATAACACTGTGTATGATTTATCCGGTCACAGTTCACAACTTCTGCTAAGCCCACACCTGGTGTGTAACAGAGAGCCCCAAGCCCAGCTCCACAAAGCAGCTGGAGGAGGAGAGACTGGTCCGCACTGGGACGATGCTGAGTGCCAGGCTGGCAAACGCGTGGCTGTTTGCTGCTGGGAGAGCTTCCAGCACTGCTGCCAGCCCTCCTGCATGGCCAGCACTGCTGCCAGCACTGTTGCCAGCCCTCCTGCATGGCCAGCACCACAACCAGCACTGCTGCCAGTCCCCTTGCACAGCCAGCACCGCTGCCAGCCCTCCTGCATGGCCAGCACCGCTGCCAGCACTGCTGCCAGCCCTCCTGCACGGTCAGCACTGCTGCCAGCACCGCTGCCAGCCCTCCTGCACTGCTATTTCATTTTCTCTTTGACTCCAGACAAAGAGCTTCCACTTTCGGCTTGGAAGTAAGTAGCACGGTCGGTATTCTTTAAGGAACAAAACTCTCTAGGAAGCTGCACCAAGTGTGACTTTGCCTGAGAAAAAATTTTGCTCTTTTTCTAAAAGATGGTTTAAAAAATGCTTCCATGCTACAGGGGAAGAAATAGAGTAGGATCGACAGTGCTCCCTCCTCTCCCTCCTCAGGCAAACACTCCTGTAGCCACCTGCGAGGAACTGCGTGGTAAAGAAAGCTTTGGTTAAAATATTAGCAAAACAATTAGAAAGCAGGGGGAAAAGAAACGTTAGAAAAATGAGACATGGACTAAAACTGAAATCAAGCAAAGTCTAAGCACTGAAAGAGCCGCAATGTGACTGCCACAAGATCTGCTGCAGCCTCCACAAATGAGCTAAATATTGTCGGTGTTTTCAAAGCTGTTCTTCTGCCCAGGCTGTGTTGACAGGTCTCTGCTCTCAAAGCACCGTGTTTTATTTTAAAGCCAGATCTCGAGGCAGAACAAAGTGCAGCGTGTACCAAACGCCCCAGAGCTACCCCCCGGCAGATCCCTGCGTGGGCACCGGGCGCTGCAGGAGACACGGATGCCACAGCCACGGCGCTGGCTCCGCTCGGAACAACGCGGCACCTCCAGCCCGGCCCGCCTGGGCTCGGGGGAAGAACCTCGACGTTTCAGCGAGATTTTAACCCTGGAAAACACCGCGCGAGCATCGGCACTTCGAACCCAAACAGCAGTTAAGTCGCTCCGGCGTTGACGGACGCATTGATCAGGCAGCCACTAGAAAAAGCCCGGTGAATCCATTCCAAAGCCATCCCTTCCAAAGCCATCCCTTCCAAAGCCTCCATTCCAAAGCCATCCCTTCCAAAGCCTCCATTCCAAAGCCATCCCTTCCAAAGCCATCCCTTCCAAAGCCTCCATTCCAAAGCCATCCCTTCCAAAGCCTCCATTCCAAAGCCATCCATCCAAGCAGCTCCGAGGGGACCCCTCCAGGGCCGCTCTCGCAGAGGCACCTTACCATGGCGGGGGGGGGAGGGCGCTGCGCTCCGCCCGCGCTGCCGGCCGCGCCTCGGGAGCCGCGGGAGCGCGCGGGCTGCGCCGTTTAACCGCGCTGGCGCGTGATGCGGCCGGTACCGAGCGAGGGCGGGGGAGCGATTTGTTTGGCGGAGCGGGAGCGGGGGCAGCGCCGGCGGGAGGACGGTACCGCGAAGCGGCGCTTCCCCCCCGCGGAGCCCCGCTCGGCCCCCCCGGGCACGGGGGCGGGGCGGGCCGGGCTCTGCCGCCGCACCCGCCGGGCGCGGGTTTCGGGGATGCACCGCCGCGGCGGGCGGAGGAAGAGGCTGCTGCTCTTCATCCCGCCTCTCGGAGAGCCCCGGTGGCGGCCCGTGTCCCGGTCCCGCCCGCTGCCGCTCCGGGCATCCTGCGCGGAGCAAACCGGCTACAACGGCGCGTTTGAGCTCCCTGGGAGCGGAGCGCGACAGAAGAGCGCGCAGTTCTCATAGAGTGTCACGTTTTAACCCTTCAAAGCCCGCTGGTGCGCCCGGCATTGCTACGTAACCCTGTCCTGTTTTTAACTCCGACAACAAACACTGTCAGCGCAAAACGACCCTGTTCTGCTGCACCTAATGCACCTGCACCAGCTTACAGCAGCACAAGAGTGTTTCTTGGCTTCAGACAATACCGTGGCTTTTTTACGTGGTGTTTTGGTTGCATTCTTACCTGCAGACCGCTGCTTTCCACGGCTCAGAAGCCCCAGGGCCCCCCATAAAAGATGAGGTTTCATTTCTTGAGGCAAGGCATGCGCTGCCTGAAAGCGCTCATCGCTGCCCGAGAAGGTGGAGGTGCTGCGGTGTTCTTGCATAAAGATGAGCAGAAGAGTTATCATGGCAGGGTTCCGAGTTGACCATGGATGTGCGGCTGACACACGTGAGATGCTCTCCATCTGGGATTTCCACTGCTACCGGGCAGGCTTGTATCCAGGGGAGATTTTTAGAAAATCCTGCGCTGTGCAAGGCAAGCTTTCGTTTACTTTCGTCTAACTTCTCCTGCTGTGCATATGCGTGCTCTAAGTGAGGTTTCAAGCCAAAAGCTGTTGCTATGTGACCTCTCAATATACATTAATGACTGAAGACAAAAGGATCAGTCTTTCTTTCCTGGCTCATGTAAGCAGCAGATCTCTTTTCAGCCTGCTACAGAAAAAAAAAATCCACCCCGTATGCAGTCTGCAGGGCTGTGTTTACAGTTGCTAGGCTTACTTTGCAGGAAAAATAAAATCCCAGCGTTTGGGGGGCTTATAAATTGCCCTTTAGTAAACAAGACAATCGCTTCATCCATCCATTAATGGCAGCTGGCTCAGAGTCCCTGTCAGACACCGAACCAGCTCCTGCTGCACCCCGAGCAGATGGCTATGCATTTGCAACGAGTGCACACGGGTATCTAATCACTTCATCTAATCCCAGCAAACCCAGGACATTTGTGCAACATTTAGATCGCATCCGGCACCTGGAAAACACGGGCAGCGTGGGTGCTGCTGTGATCTGGGTGAGCAGCTCCCAGCAACACCACAGGTTGTTACGGCACTGAGCTGCTGCTCCATCCCTCGCAGGGGACAAACAAACTGGAGCTGAGTTCCATGTATTAGGTGTGTCTAAAAAAACCTGTCCTCTGCTGGGTGAGCCTTGTGCGCTGAAGGACAAATCTCCCTCAGGCCGTAGAGGAGCCCCAGGGGCTGCAGCAGCAGTGTCAGAAGCCTGGGGGACAGCGGTGCTGTGCCATGCTCCAGCCAGGACAGTCCCTTCACTGGAGAAGGCCATGCCCAGGAGAAAGGGACCTTCCCTGGAGCTGAGGAACAGCCGCAGGCAGAGCAGTGCTGGGGTGGGCATCTTCAGTTCTTGGGCAGAGCACGTGGTCTCAGAGCTGTGGCCTTCCCAGGCTCATTCCTGCTCCCGACTGCGCAGGTGACAGCACATGGTCTCATCCCGACTGGCCTGGGATCAAGCCTTCTCCAAGGAGTCACTGCCATGGAGAGCATTTCAGTGCAAAGCTTTGAGGTTGTCTGCAAACATAGCCGCCACCACCTGGCTAACCAAAACCACTTTTGGAAACAATTTCCTTCCTTTTCAGAAGGAAATATGAAGAACTGAGAAGATAAGGTTCACTCCTTTTCTCCTCTCCGCATCCCCTGCAGTGCTGAAGGATCTTCTGGACGTGGCAATGAGTGCTTGGAAGAAAAATGATCCAATACTCCAGGCAGCAAGTACATTTTGAAAAAGCACAGAAGAAAGAGGAGTGTCAGGGACACGCTGAGCTTTGAAAGAGATTTTAAAAACAGGAAAGAAGAGCTGGGCAGGTTTGGGACTGGTGGCAGGTACCTGACCCACCAGGCCCCTGTCCCACATGGTACCACCAGCAGTCTCCGCAGCACAGGCAGGAGGTCGGGCTGCCGCCTTGGCAGGAGCATCGCTGGGGACACGGATCGAACAGGATGTCACTGCCACCACAGGCATGACAAGGACAACTGCTCGCCGCCCTCTTTAAGGCGGAGTAACGGGAGGGAGGCTTTAGGAGAGCACAGCCACCAGCATTGCCGTTCAGTCCTCCAGGGCAGGCTGCCGTAGATCCTTATTTTGATAAAAGAACAACCACATGCAAACCACCGCTCAGAGCATCCAATAAACCCAGCACCTACGGTGAAAACAGTATCGCATGGCCACAATACCTGGTGTGCGTGTGCCAGGTCTTTCCAGAGTACCCAGGGAGACCTGTGTTTGCCCGATAAGGCTTCCAACACGGCTACTACGGAAACTTTACAGAACATTGACACAGCTCACAAACCTCAACCTCTAAACCATTGGGCAGCTGGTAAGTTTTTCCACTCTTCCACTGAAAGGTAGAGGGATTTATTTTTCATAACAAATTGTGCTTCTGAATGATGCTCTCCTGCCTGGCAGCGCTGCACCCCACGAGCTTGGCTTAAGAAACCCAGCGCTCTCCGGGTGCCCTAATTGTACCTTGCATGGCACAGAGGGATTTAAAGGGTGTTCTGAGGGATACGAGGTATCTCAGAGAGATGTTAACAGACAAGTTAACACAAGTTGCAAAGTCAGTACTCGAGCACTTACATTTACATTTGCTTATGCAAGTCTAACCTTCCAGCTCAGAGCTGCATGCAGAAGGGAGGAGAGAGGCACAATTTTGGGGTGGGGGCACACTAGAGAGGCAGGGTGGAAAGCACGAGCGCTCCAAAGGTGCATTAAAAGCCCCATGGGCAGGAGAGATTCTGCCCACGCACAAGCTGCAGCGTCCCGTGGGAGCCCCTGTGCAGCAGCGCCAGGGCCAGAGGGGACAGGAGCAGCAGGAGGTGGCCCTGGCCACCATGCACATGGCCATAGCAACTTGGCAGGAGGGAGATCCATCCCACACCTGGTAACCCTCGTTCCTACAGCACCCCCATACCACACTCCTTTATTACCGTTGACTGGTCTTTCAAGGAACGTCATCAGTGCAAATCTGTCCACTGAGGACCAGCCCAACGCGAGCGCCGTCCACCCAAAACGCGAACAGTCCCGGCGATGACGGAACCGCGTCCCGCGGCTTTGGTAGGAACCCGCGGTGTTTCTGGGGCCAGCTGCTGCAACGGTGCCTCCCGGATTTGCTCCTGCAGCTCCCAGCCCATTTGAAGCAAGTTTGGAAAAACGGGGCGTTTAGACCAGGAGAGAAGGGCTGTCCATTAATGCCGTGCTGTTAAACCACCGGGTTCTTTAGCATCCTGCGGGCTTTAAAGAAGAAATGCAGCTGGAGTCAGGCTTGTTTGCTGTCATTAAATACCCATTAGTCAATTTATATTAGACTGAGGCCTATTAAATGAGCCATGCATATTTAATGGTTTATTATGATGTATGCGCATTCGACTGATTGGAATGAGCCATTAAGGTTGACCTGGAGTGAAAGGCGGAGCTTTTCCTGCAGACCCATTAAACAGGGGATGTTTATCCCCACTCGGAATTCGTCCCTGTGAGCAAAGTGGAAGGTGGGTATATTCTTTTACGTTATAAATTGTGACTAGAGGAGATTAATTAGTACCTTGCCCCGGCCACTGTGAACCAGTAGAAGAGAACTTTGGGATGACAGCTGCGGTGCACACGCTGCTGCCGTCCCCCAGCCTGGACGGTGCCAGGCAGAGGCTGCACAGCCTGTTCCTGGGAACGCGACAGCCTTGTGCTGTTCCTACCCTTGATACGAAGAAGGGCTAGAATTAAATGTTGATGTTTGTGGCTTGTTTTATTAGCCCAGCAGTACCTGGTTTCCCTATGCTCCGGAATAAACGCGGCCCGTTTCTCCTCCGCTGCAGTCCCCGAGCCGCAGTCATCGTGTTTGGCAACTCCCTGCCGGAAAACCGCATCCCATCGCTGCTCTCCAGGCCTCGGGGTGCCTCTGAGGATGGGGCCACGGCAGCTCCTGTGCGCAGCGCGGTGCTGGGCGCCGCTGGGGAAGGGACCTGCGTTTATGAATCGCTGTGTGCAAACAACGGCGTGAATAAAGAGCAGATAAACCCCAAATGAATCCGCTCCCCCCCGTGTATCTGCTGCCCACAATTCTGCTTTTATGAGAGCAGCCTCCGAGCGTGCCTGCAGTGTAACGACTGTGTGGAGGGTGCTATCTGCATAAAATGCCTCCATCACACACGTCTCGTATTCAATTGCTCCCCATAGCACTTTGCCATCTGTTATTTGGAATTGCACTCATTATATGCAGGGCCTGAAAATGAGGAAAGACATGAAATTGCTTCAGTTATTCAATTAATTTTTCTTCCTGGGAGAAATAGACCTTCATTAATAACGTATGTTTCAAGAAGTCCAACATACAGATTTCTTTTGCTCCCCCAAAGCTATAAAGCCCTTTTTCCAACTCCCACCTCCCAGGAGGAAGAGCCTTCGCTGCTCTCTGCTGCTGCACAGAACCTTTACCCTGGAGCCTTCCTCCTCCTCTTCCCCCTCCCAGGACAGCAGCCCAGCCACGCAGGAGGGAGGGGGGTAAGACCCAGCTTGGGCTCTGCCACCCCAAGACCTCCAGATTGATGTGTTCTGGGGCTTCTGCCCCACAGAGCTACAGGTGTTTCTCTAAAGTACAACATGTATTTTATTTAAAATGTGGAAATTTTTTGGAGTTATACAAAGCAACATACGTAAATGTGTGTCCTACACTTATAAATGTATATTTCTATGAAATACAAATGGCAGCTGAAGGTAACTAGGGCTCCATGAATAAGCTCAGTAAAGATGCTAAATGCAAGGTCATGATACGCGTCAGTGAAAGCCTGAACACCACCGTGATTGTTTTTAAATAGGAGAAATAAACAGAGTTCAGCTTTTAAAAATACCTTTTTTCTCCCCCCTTTTTTTCCTTCCCTCCATTCATTGTAATGCACTTTAAGGTTAGTGAATATCAACCCTATTAGTGTCTGGGATATGAAAAGCTATCCTAGCTTTCCTCTGAAGGCGAGGCAATAAATCAGCTAATATTTAAGCACTAAAGAAGCTGCTTTTAAATTTCCCACGTGGCCGATAAATAATACTGGCTTCTCATTTACCAGCTTTTAAATATTTTCATTCAGGCAACATTCATGGGCACTGGGGACATCAGTGCAGGAAAGGGGGACGGGTCACAATCCCTGTCTTCTAGCTCAAAACACACTCTTCCCTTGAGAGCCAGCCACGTTGTGGAGAGCACCGTGAGAAATAACTTCCCTGGGAGGCTGCACGAGCACACGCGTGTGCCAAGGACACGCAAACATTGTGCTGCTGTGCACGGGGTTCCGCAAGGTGCTTTTTAATCCCACGGTACGGTTCGTGCCTGGCACGCTGGCAGCGAGGCTGGCGCCGTTTCAAGGATGGATGGAGAAGTAGAGAAATAGATGCTCCTGCTGCAACACCAGACCCGGTTCTCGGAGCCCATGTCCCGGGGCGAGCGGGAGCCCCGGACCACCAGGTCTCCCCACCGCCAGGCTCAGCGCCCCGCTGCTCCCCGTCCCGACCGCAGGCTTCAGCGCCCTTCTGCTGCTAAAGGACACCTACACAACCACTTCTGCTTCTCTCCTCAACCACCGCAGTCGAGCATCACCAGGTGTTCACGTTAACGGTAAGAGCAGAAGTAAAACATCTCCCCAGGTTTGGTCCTGGTTGTTTGCAAGAGCTACTGTGTCCTACGGCTGACTCGCCATTCCTTTCCGATAAATGGGATACTTGAGGGACAAAAAATGCTTTGCACTGGAATCAAAGACAAGGTTAATTTATACATTTCACATAATAAAGATGAAAAAGAAAAACATAGCAATCATTTCATCCACATTCCATCTAAAGAGGCTGCACACACACTCTGTAAAAAACCCAGAGTTATTGAAGGTTCATTATCTTTTATGCAAAAGAAAAAAGCAGGATACTAGAAGTACATGTTTGTGGT
Source organism: Tauraco erythrolophus (assembly GCF_009769465.1). NCBI lineage: Eukaryota > Metazoa > Chordata > Aves > Musophagiformes > Musophagidae > Tauraco > Tauraco erythrolophus. The sequence continues at coordinate 29,633,632 of NC_141475.1, forward strand.
GCATTGTGATCAGTTTAAAACCAACAGCCAACCAAGGTGTGCGTTCCTCATTCAGATTTTTAAGGTTTATATTTAACACACAAAACGTTTATATAGAGGATATTTGTTTGAGACTGACAGCTGAATTGTGTTTCTTTTTTAAGTCTGTAAAACTACTAAGCTAATTTTATTTTTAAAAATTCAGATGTAAAAACTGCTAAACAATTTTAAGGATAATTAGAACACACAATTTATGAAATAAGTAGAACACAAAACAGAGAGCAGCGCTGTTGCAAGGCCAGGACCTTCAGTCTTCCTTTTTCTAACGAATATCCAGTGCTGTTTTCTTACACTATTTCCTTCTAGCGCAGGGATTAAAGGAAGTGATGAGTAAGACAGATGGTTTTTAAAAAGCCAAACAAACCCCCAAACCCCCAACATCTGCCCTGTTTCAGCCATCCTGCTCGGTTTTCCCGTGCACTGTGCGGGCGAGAGCCGACAGCGCAGCACGGCAGCCCGTGAAGTTGGGTCCCCCCACCCTGCTCACCCCATCGCCCGACAGCCGCAGTGGGGCCTCACTGGCACTTCCCGTGGGATCCCACCAACGGGAACAGGGAGCACGGGCAAACGGCGACCTTGCCCGTTTGCACAAGCCTGCGACATGAAGACATTGCGACAGGAAGAAACATGAAGCAACCAACACAAGACACCAAGTGCCAGCGCTGGGCCAGGCAAAGGCTTGTGCACAGCGTGTGGACAGGGGTCGGGCACACCAACCCTTCTGGTCTTGGCCAGGAGGGAAATCCCAGGGCAGTCCCGGTGGTTTATGGGGTTCCGAGCTCAGAGGACAGCACTGGAAGAACACTTGGGTTAGAATCAGACTGATTTTGCTGCCAGAGATGAAGAGAAATGCTGCAATCCAGTTGCCGCTGGGCAACACAATGAAGATGGCAATCACGCCCCCAGCCTCACGTAGCTCCGGTTCTCCTACGCTCCCCGATCGCAGCCAGCGAACGCGAGCCAGGCACCCCAGGGCGTTCTCGACTCATAGATTCTCATTTAACCACTCGATATATCTGTCCATCAGCCGCTGCCCTACAGCCAACGCGTAGGGACCCGAGATAAACGCCATCGCCCCGTGAAAGGTGTCCTTGGCGTGATCGTGGGTGACGGGAACGCCCAGCGCCTCGAGGCGCCGCACGTACATGACTCCGTCGTCCCGTAGGACGTCGTACTCGCAGGTGAGGACGTAGGTGAGGGGCAGCCCGCGTAGCTGGGCATCGCTCGCCAGCAGCGGGGCCGCCCTCGGGTCCAGAAACCCTGGGTACTTCTGTGCCAGCTCAGAGCTTCCATGGGTGAAACTGGTGTAAACGTGACCTTTCTTCATCTCTTCAGGCAGCAGGTTGCTCCAGTTTACAAACTGAAGTAAGTGGCTCGATTCAGCTGGGACGTGGCTGTTGGAGGCCATCGCTTCCCTGAGAGACGAATCAGAAGTGAAATATTGACTCCAGAGCTTGACCATAACCCACTTGGGTAAGAGGAACTTGTTTTCATTTTCTCGGTAAGATGGCAAATTCAGGTCAAGGGTTTGAAGAGCAGGGTAGAGCAAAGCTTGGGCTTTGAGTTTAGTTTTGACTTCTGGGTCCTCCAACAGCTGGAGGAGAAAATAGAAATAATTACAAAAAGTCAGTCAAGTGGTGTTGGTTGTCTCACACTGATAGAAGACTTTAAGTAATTAACACATACGTTATGACATAAGAAAAATAAGATTATCAATAAAACTAGGATAGATTAATTTAAAGAAATTCTAAATTCATAGGCAGGTCCCCTAAAACAACGTGTTGCATTAAAAATTCTCCAACATCAAATGTAATTTCATTTTATTTCTTAAGTTGAAGGACAACAGTATTTGAGAAATATGCTTTTTGAAGCATTGAGGCTTTGAGGCATTTATGCTTTCCTAAGTACAACAAATGCTTTTTCTATAGCTATAGGAAAATTATATTCCTATTTCTTAATAACGGCAGGTTTCTGGAGCTCCTTTAATGGTTTCACACACCATTTAAAGCTTATCCACCTGCTGGTTTTTTAACCCGGAGGTGCTATAACTCAAGCAACTACGATTCTGTGCATTTTAGATATATGCAAAATAAAATGTGATGACTTGAACACTGACATTTCTTATATGCCATCCTTTTTCCCTCTTCACTAATAAATTTCCACCTTCTCCCTCATCTTCTGCCTTCAGCGTCCACAGAAAATCCACAACCTTTCCAAGCGAGACTCATCACGACCCAAATAACTTCTCAAGAGAGCGAGAACATCGCGCTGACTTTGTCGAATGAACCCGAGTGAGAAGCGCAAAAGGCCCTGAACTGTGTGGGATCAATGACACCGGAACGTTTAGTCGTTTGATTGGACTTTTTTTTTTTTGCTGTTAATTCTGTCTATATGAGTTAAGTTGCTGAAATTCCCTTTTCAAACAACATACCTGAAACAGGCAGAACATGCTTGAGAACAGAGTGATATCCGCCCTAATTACAGGGCAGAGCGCCTTTTTTTAGGGTATAAAGGTTTGGAGGAACTAATAGTGCCAAAGCTACTTTGATGCCGTTAAATGGGTTAAGTAAATCTGCTGGCCTGGAAACTCGGAGCCCTGCGTGCCAGTCTGGCAGCCTGCCCAGCACCCTGCGGGCACGGGAGACGCCTGGGAGCTGCGCTTGCTTCGAGCGGAGGCTTTTGTTAGTCTTTGGTAAGGGTTGATGACATGACAAAACAAAATCATTCCGAGCCAGCAAAGCAGTTGTTTTTTCTTGCCTGTTGTGCCACGGCCGCAGCCAAGTTGCCACCTGCGCTGTCTCCCGCGACACAGACCCGATCCGGGTCCACCCCGTACTGGGAGAGGACACTGCTCTGGAGGAAGAACTTCGTGGCCGAGTACGCGTCTTCGAACTGAGTGGGAAAATGGTATTTAGGTGCCAACCTGTAGCTGTCAGAGGCAAGCAGAAGTGTGTTACCTCCTGCCACTAATAAAGAGAAAGGCTTGCTAACATCTGCCCTCATTGGTGAACAGTTATTTCCTGAGCCCAGAAAAATGGGAACTATCTGTCTATCCTGGAGGATCAGACGTTTCATTACCCACCCAACTTCATAAAGCACTATCCAAAATACCCACCAACCACAGTTCACCACTGCAACCTTGACAGCTTTTGCTTACAAACACTTAAAGCTAGCAGGAAAGCACATGATAAAAAGAAAAAGATATTGCAAAATTAGGTGAATTGCAATAGATTAATTCATTCCAAACCCTCATCCCATCTAGAAGGAGAATCTCTCTTACTTGACTGATACCACAACAGCATTTAACATGTTGGCAGTCCACCTGGTCAGATGATCATAGGTTTTCATGCCTGAAACGAAATGAGTCACTTAGAACATCCTCCAGTATGTTTGAGAACAGACACACATACAACAGCACGTTCCTCTTTGCAGAAGCTTTCAGGTGACTTCCCAAGACCTCCACCTGCTTTTGACTGGTGCAATACCAGTTCCCTGAACCCTGCCTCTGGCAACTCCTGTAAAACGAAAGGCAGCACTTACCACGGGCCACTGAGATCTTCCATATGGACCCCCAGGACCAGCAGAGAAGACCTTACCTGCGTCTCCTAAGCACCATCCTCCACCGTGGAAGTAGACCACGGCCCTTCGCAGCCCATCAGATGCCTTTCTGGGCAGGTACAGACGGATGGGAACGTTGCTGAACTCTGTGTCCATCACAGTGACGTTTTCATCAGACGTGGGTGCAACGTAGTAGGCAGCTGCGAACAGAGGTTCCACATAGCTGGACATCCCCAGCTGATTGGCAACATCACTCTAGAGCCCGAGACAAAGGAAAACAGTATTTTAGACACGGACACAGTCTCGCACCATCCCACTGCTCAGCCCCTGTATCTCCCATCACTTCCCCACGAGGCTCCGTGGCAGTGGCTGGAAGGCAGCCCAGGGGACACCACTGCTTCTCATCGCTGAGTCAGCGACAGGAAGCACAGGCGTAGAAGATAACGAGGATGCAATAGGGGATGTGGAAGAAAGCAGAATTGGCTGAAACCTCCTGACCCCCAGCCTGAGGCTCTGCTCAACGAGTCAGACCTCCCCATCCTTCCCAGCAGCTGCCACAAACCCAAGCAACAGCTGCTCCTGTGATGAGCTCCAGAAGCAAAGGCAGCCCGTACTTTCGGGATGCCAAGGACACCAGTGGCACGAGTATGAGAATATAGCAGTTTGACTTCAAGCTGCACAGTGATTTTTAATCATCACTTCCATCCCAATAGCCAGAGAGCACTGTTTAGAGGCAAGTACCCTTACACTATTATAAGGAAATATTTTGTCTACTTCCAGATGTTAAAAAGGCAGAGGTGTATTTTTGCCACTTTACCACAGTCCAGCTCTGTTTAATACCTTCAGCTGACACCTAACAATTCCATCAGTTACATACCCCTACGTTTCTCTAGCTAACAAAGTGATGCTCCTATTGAGTATCACAAGATACAACAACAAGAGCTGGCTCATGTGTTACTTGTCCATTCCACGTGGTCAGCAGATGAGACAAAATTCCATCACGCTACACATGCCACTGTACCTTCTGAAGCTGTTCCTGCTCCATTGTCCTTAAGCAGGATCCAGCTTTGTCTGAGCCACACAAATCATAGAATCATAGAATGGTTAGGACTGGAAGGGACCTTCAAAGGTCATCGAGTCCAACCCCCCTGCAAGGAACAGGGATATCTCCAACTAGATCAGGTTGCTCAGGGCCTTGTCCAACCTGGCCTTGAACGTCTCCAGGGATGGAGCATCCACCACCTCTCTGGGCAACCTGTTCCAGTGTTCTACAACTCTCATGGTAAAAAATTTTTTCCTAATATCCAATCTGAATCTACCTCCCTCTATTTTAAAACCATTACCCCTTGTCCTATCACAACTGGCCCTCCTGAACAGCCTCTCCCCATCTTTCCTGTAGGCCCCCTTGAGGTACTGGAAGACCGCTATAAGGTCACCCCAGAGCCTCCTCTTCTCCAGGCTGAACAGCCCCAACTCTTTCAGCCTGTCCTCATAGGAAAGGTGCTCCAGCCCTCTGATCATCTTCGTGGCCTCCTCTGGACCCTCTCCAACTGGTCCATGTCCTCCTTATGTTGGGGGCTCCAGAACTGGACGCAGTACTCCAGGTGAGGTCTCACGAGGGCAAAACACAAACGGGCTAGCAGAGAATGGTTTCGATCCATCGACCTCTGGGTTATGGGCCCAGCACGCTTCCGCTGCGCCACTCTGCTGCTCTTGAAATCCTTTCCTTACATTGGTTTGATATTTCACCATTAAAAGCTAAAAATAACCCTGACACCAATGTTCTGGTTTCCACCAGCCCTCTGCCAGCGAGGCCGTTCCCTGTGGAACAAACCGAGGGAAGCACATCTCTGGCATGGCATCACCGCCACCACCTGGTGCTGGCTGCAGCCTGACTCCGACCAAAGACCATCCCAGAGACTCCACAGGACCAGGAGGAGCATCCTCTGGAGGGGAAACAAGGACGGCGTTAACTGGGATCTCCGTCTGCCTGATAAGTGCATTAGTCTGAGGGTCTTAAACACCGTAGGATTCGCTTCTTTAAAGGTTCTTTAGCCCAGAAATTTTGACCCTACCCAGGTGTGCAGCAGCTTGAAAGCCACGTGCTCTCTGACTTGCTGAAAGTGAACTAAGAACTTAGATTTTGAGTTCGCTTCAAGAAAAATTGGAAGAAATATCAAACTAATTTGCATATATATTTTCAGTTTAACATGCACCACTCTTGTGCATATTCTAGTTAAACACCCAAAAAGTTACAAGCTGACACTGTGATAAAAAAAGCACTTTAAATTTCAAGGCCACTTTATAATTCTTTGAACAGGCACAAGCACTCCTGTGACGGCACCGCCGTACCTTCGGTCGGAACGCTTGGTTTGGAAGAGAACTGAATTCACAACAGCTCTCAGTTTATTAAGCTGATTGGAACTTCTCAGTAAAACAAGCCCTCCCGTGACTGTCACCAGCACCGCGCTGTCAGTTGGTCGGAGGAAGGTGTGTTGGGAAACACCCAACATTGACATTTTGGGGTTGCCAGTTTCATGCGGGTCACCTCCGCAGCCCGGTCTCAGGTCGGCACTCTGCTTGTGCCAGCACAGCTGCGGGGACAGCATGGGCCCCATGCCACTGAGAGCTACCGACCACCACTGCCACTTCCCGTGCCCGCTGCCGGCACTGGCACCTCTGCTCCTTCCCACCACCCAGCAACAGCGACGTGGCCCAACTTCCCCCACACGTCTCGTAACTGCCCCGTCACACAGCAATGGAAGTGATGAAGCAATAAACTCAAGTTCTGTCTTCCACGTTATCTGAAGGCGAAAACCAGATGATGCTCAAAGCAGGTTTGAGGTTAATAAGAAATAAACCAGCCCAGCCTGGTGCAGAACCCGCCAGAAGTTCAGCTTTCTGAGAGATGCTTTAATCTTCCAAGGAAGAACGTAAAACAAACACGCAAACTCCCCCCTGCTCTAACCGATCGCCTCTCGGAAGGTACAACACCAGCATTCGGGGTTTGATGTTGGGAATCATAAAATCTAACCCTGCTTGTTTTGCTTTAAGTAATTTGGTTTTCCTTAAATTATATTTAAATCAACTATTTAATGATCTTCTACATACAGCCCACTTTTTCAGAAGTTAGAAGAGAGGAGATCACCACTGAGCAGGTGATGCTGGCGGCGCAGCCAAGCTGCGGTTCGGAACTGAGGCACGGACAGACGGCAGGAACCGGCACGTGGCACGGAAAGAGAACGTGGGTCCTTGCCATGAGCTCGACGGAGACAGATACGTACACGTGCCAAACCCACATGATTTTATCCGCAGTGATTACACAGTTTACACAAGCGTTTCTCAGCTGCTGTGTTTCCCCTGGGGATGAGCATCTTGAAAAATAAATATATGGGTCAAAGTGAGTCCCGCTGCAATTGCACCGAGCTTGTGAAACTCCCCCGCACGGGGAGCCTTTTTGATACTCTCAGAGCTGGTTTTTCCACAAGCGGATGCTCTATGTGGTGGGAGACCACCGGTCTACTGCCTGTGGTTTGAAGGCCATTATCATATAAACACGATGGGAAATCACACGCTCATCTGAAAGGTCTCATTGTCCCCGATCTGAGATTACTGTGTCGCGGGGTAAGGGGAAAACCAGCCACTCCGGGGTTTTGCGTTCCTTGCACCTTGCAAAGTGCTTTCCACAGCCACTTTCTCCGTCTGCCGTAGGGGAGCGCGGCAGCAGGGACAAGCACCCCCCGAACTGGTTAATGGGCACAGAGCCCTGGCCGTGCCTGGCTGGCAGAGCCCGACGCTGCTTTCCTTCCCGCAGCTCGTTCCTCCAAAGGGGCGAGAGCTCAGAGGGAGGCATCGCTCCAGGAGAAGCTCTTGTCAGCTGGAGACGGGCAGCGGGTGAGCCGGGCAGCGGGTGAGCCGGGCAGCGGAGGGCCCGAGTCTGGATTTCCCCACGTGTGGGGGGCCAGGCTGAGGACGGAGGGAGCTTTGGGAGACTTCCCAGAGCTGCAGTCAGGGAAGCATCCCACTCGGAAGACAGATGTTGTATCGCGTTTCACACCTTCTCCACGCTTTTTGTCTTAGCCTCGTGCATGGGGCACTTCCCAAAAACACGTGAAGAATTTTGTGCTTAAGCACCACAGAAACCACCAGTTTATTCTTAGAGGCTATTTGGTGTGTAGGTAGGAGATATTATAACATGAAGATGCCAAGGGAGACATTCCCAGCTTCCCCCCTGCAAGGAGACGGATACAGACAGACTCCTGGGCACGCCAGCAAAGCCACGCATGGCTGCAGCCTCCCCCGGGGTAACCCAGGGCAAGACCCAACCACGAGCCTCCCACCGGCCCCAACACCTGCAGCACTCGCTGTCGTGCCCAGCACAGACTTGGAAAACAGCCTGGGACTGGCACAGGTTTTATCCAAACCAGTTACTCATCCAGGCCAGGAAACCTGAAGTTGGAGAAAATCTTGCACAATTTGGCTCTGAAGCAGGAGAGCTCCCCAGGACCTGTTAAAGCAAAGGAGACAGAGGAGGATGGAGATTTGCCATTTCATTGCGTGTCCTTTTGGGAGCTCAGAGAGGACCCACCTGCTCAGGGGCATTTGAGGGTTGCCATAGTCTTTCCCTTCAGTCAAACCAACCTCACAGTCATAAAGACTAAAACAGGGTCCCCTCCCCAAGTTTAGACCTCCTATTAAGTGGCTGTAAACCGTTGCCCTATAATCAGATGACCGTTCAGAACGTATTTAGGACACTTCAGAGCCACCTCAATCTCATTTGCAGCAGCGCAGCTGTGGGCTATCTTCACCAGAATCCCTTCGGATTAGGGTTCCGCAGAGCGGAGCAGTTACAAAACACGCTCACCCTGCACCCCCGCTGCCGGTAACGGACCTCAGCTTAACTGGCAGCTGGTGCTGCGGCCACAGAAGGCACCAAATCCATTTGAGAGCAAAACCACACAATTCTCCGACACTGAAGGAAAACACCTCTGTTTGCTGAGCATGGCTGTGCCGAAGGCTGCGGCTCCGACACGGGACGCTCCGGGGACACGAGGCACCTGGGCACGCACCCTCCCCGTGGGTTACCTCCAGAAGGAGATTTAAGAGGGGAAGCAGCAAGGCAGCACGTCAGAAGTGCAGACTATGGTTTCTGTCTCACCACTTTTTCACCTCCCATCACTCAGACCTCAAACCACAAGAGCAAAACAAAAAGGGAGCAGCAAAGAGTCCATGAGTAAAGACACATAGAGAAAAATCACACACCCCCCCCTGCCTTCTGCTGGCTGTACCAACCTGACAAGAGGTCTGTGCCACAAACAACAGCTGTGTGACACAGGGATGGCTCTGGAGATCGACACGGGCTTTTAAAAAACTGTCCAGAAGTTTGATTTTTAAGAGACACCCCAAGAAAACACGCACCCTTCCCTGCACCAGAAAAACCATACAAGAGGGCTCTCCCACGGACTTCTGAACGTCAGACCCACTGGGTCTTAACTGAAACAACAGAAAAGGCAAAACCCCAAACTCAGGCACTTTGGAGCAAAGGCCCGGGGGTTTGTGCCTGCAGCAGCCGAGCCTTCCAGCAGCACGCCTCGAGTGAGGCCAGAAACCTCCCCTGGCTCCCGAGACCCTCCTCCCAATATATTCCACGGTGAAGAAAACAGTTTCTAAATGTTTGTAGCCACCCAGAAAGATGTCTGCAACACTCAGTCCCCCTCTTCCCCCCAGACCTTCATCTGGGACCTTGGGTTTAGATTTTGGTTACGCTGCTGCAGCCACCACTGTATGTTAAGCACAGGCTGGATTCAAACAGCTCCCAGTTTAACGTACGTAAGAGGTGGGAGCTGCGGCACCGTTCCGTACGCGCGGTGTGCAGCCTCACGGATTGCCTATGGGTGTTTGAAACGGTTGTGCGTGTGTCACGACTGAAGCGAGGCAGAAGCCGGGGATGTAGTGTACATAAAAATAGCATGGAAAGCCCTAAGGACTGTGCTGTCAGTAAATATTGCCATATAACTGCAGACAGGGTATAATACCACTGCCTTTTCAGACTGCGACATATGGCTCTGTGCTGCTTCGCTAGGTACCATTTCTTGGTAGGCAAGATTACAGTGGTATTAAAAAAAAGTTTTTTAGAGAGAGAGCACGCGTGCATGCTTCATTTCCATATGGTCTATCTAGCATTATCACCCCTATAACTAGCTTTGTGTAGTTTTTTCGCTCATTCCGTCAGCAGATTTCCATAAAACCACAAAAATCAATAGTATCGACGAAGTGCTCTAGTTTTCCCTTCTCTGACACCCAATACAACACTTCCAAGGAAGCTCGATATACAGGTTCTGAGAAACAAAAAACCCCAAACAAACCGAAGCACCAAGGAGCCCTGCTCAGCTGCAAAGGATCACAAAGCAAAATAAACTCGTTTGCACTTGTCTACCTGCGTTCATGTGACATGCCACGTTTCTACAATTTCCTGAAAGGAAGTTGCAGGGACATGGGGGTCAGTCTCTTCTCCCACGTTATGAATGACAGGACGAGAGGGAATGGCTTCAAGTTAAGCCAGGGGAAATTTAGGTCAGATATCAGGAAAAATTTCTTTACAGAGAGGGTTGTGAAGTATTGGAACAGGCTGCCCAGGGAGGTGGTGGAGTCCCCATCCCTGGAGGTGTTTAAAAACCGTGTGGATTTGGTGCTGAGCAACATGGTTTAGGGCCCCTGACAGTGCAGGGTGAATGGTTGGACTCGATAATCTTGAGGGTCTCTTCCAACCAGATGATTCTATGATTTCCAGTTATTCTGGATGTCCTGTTTTCAAGATTGCACCAACTAAATCTTTTCTAAGTTTCTTTACAGTCATAGTTACAGGAAGTTTAATGCTTTGTTTGCCCTTCACGTAGTATATTACCATATATATATTGCATATGCATACATGACACGCACACATTGCCGTACCTGCGTTAGCCCTAGAGGTACAGAGAGTGCCCTCCGCAGCCGTCCCTCCCCCCGGCCAGCCCCCCACCCCAGCGCTGCTCACCAGGTAGAAGGTGGCCTTGATGGTGGTCATGATGAACATCACTTTCCAGGGCTCCTCCATGCTCTCGAGGCCGGGGCTGTAGCCGTAGTAGGCGAGGAGGGCAGGGGCGAGCAGGAGGCACAGCAGCTTGGCTCCCATCGCTGCCGCGCGCGGACTCTGGGACCAGCAGGGTCAGGCGCCTACGAGCCAGCCACACGCACAGGGCAAAGTTAATCCCGTGTTATCTTTGGGTGCCAGCCAGGAGGTGATCCCTCGTGGGATCAGCCGGGGCAGAGAAACTGTGGCTCGCCAGCGAGGCATCCAGCTGCACCGCCGCTCCGACCCCGGATAACCGTCGGGGCTCCTGCACCCCCGTTGTCCCCGCTCCTGCTTTCGGCAGCAGCAGCCAGCGGATGGGCTCCGGAGGACAGGAGCAGCTGGAAAATAAGGAAGAGGACACGGTCTGTGCAGCCAGGGCTGCTGCAAGGCGACACTCAACGCAAAAGGTGCACTGAACGTTCAGGAGCTGCTGCTCCGTAACACGGCCGTTCCCACACAGCCCAGCTCAGGGATACGCAGCGGGACTGGGCTGCGGCACCCTCACCCACTGCCATATCTCAGGCAACAACGAGCACGTCCTGCCTTGGGAAAGCACACCCTTTGTCCGATATGGACACGCCAAACTGATTGAGCAATAGTAGGTTTGGCAGGGGAAAAAAAAAAAAAAAAAGAATCCTTTACAAGGCTTCTGGTTAATGTTTTAAAGATCAGATTTAATTGTTGCAATTCTCTGGATCAACAGATTTCTGTGCATCTCCCAGAGGCAACTGCTTCTGCACAGGGTGGGCTCATAGACCAGTAACAATAATTCCACTGAGGAAACACTACAGGTACTGGCACACGCACGCAGAGGGGGAAAAAGAGCAGCTGTGGCACCAAGAGCCCTGCTTTAGAGACAAACTGAGACAGTAAAAAGTTCAGTTAAAACTGGAATGATTTCTTTTGCTGAAGTTTTACCAGCTGAAAAGTAGTGCTGCCACCTGTTCTCTCCCACTGAGCCACCAGTGGGGACAGAGCATTCTTCGGGGGACCAGAGAAGTGAACTGCGCATCACTAGCCCAAACGCAGAGCAGGAGCAGGCTGTGGTCAATCTTTCCAGCCTTTTCTTGATTTGAATTCTGGGCACCTCCAAAGCATTCAAGTGTTTTAAAAATCCGGCTGTGCTAACCCTCCTGAGCCCGGGATGGGACACCCTCAACACACTCTTCTCCCTCACCAATCCTCGTGGAGCACAACAGTCAGTCAAAGCCCGGCATTCCTGACGCTGCTCCAGCAGAAACACGAGGACAGCCGCACCGGCGGTGGCTTCGCCTGTCCTGGAGGGCAATGCCGGGGCCGGGAGCAGCCAGGTGAGCCCAGCCCCACGGAGGAGAGGTTGCTGTGGCCCCATGGCCCAGGTCCAAGGAGCTGAAAGGCTGATGTGGCCAGATCTGGAACTAACACAAAACTGGTCCCTTATTTTGTCACACCTAAGGAACATTTCACCCTCTTCCATGCCAGCCTCCAGCTGTGGCACGGCTGTGCTCTTGCAGCGCGTGTTCTGCGCTATCCTTACCCCGTGTTCGCCTTTGGTTTCGGCAAGAGCTCGCAGTGCTCGGCCTCCAGACACCATCGTCTCATCCCTGGCAGAGCCAGTCCTCCTGCCCTCCCTGCAGCAACCTACCCTAATCCACAGTGGTGCTGGATAAAGAAAATAAACTGAATTCACCGTTTACCCAAGGCAATCCTAAAGCATCAACTTCAACATGGGAGTGCCTGAGTCACGCCAATTTTATTAGAGCCCTTTCAGCAGAAGGGATCAGCTGAGAGAGCACAAGACCCCTCTCAAATGGAGGAACAGGGTGCCAAACAAAACACATGAATGTAAAAATACAGAACAATTCCACGCAGCAATTACCCTTCACGTTACACCCCAACACTGAGCCCCAATGCTGCTGCTTTTCAGAGCCCTGGTTGCTGTTGCACCACCATCTCCCACCACTTGCTGCTCTCTACAGCCAACAAACCTCATTCTGCTGCTCTTCGTGCACATGGCATATCATGCCACGTGCCTCCTGCCTGCGTTCAGCATTTTTGTGTATCCCAAGCTGCTCATGTCTCAGAAAATAAGCAAAGAAAAAAATTAATGTAAACATAAATGGACTAAAGGCCAGGGCTAAACTGTAATGGAAAGAAGAGCAGTCGGAGCGTAGCCCTGCCCAGAGCCCACGTGCCCCCACTACTGCCCACGTGCCCCCACTACTGCCCACGTGCTCCCATGGCACAGCCGATCACAGTCAGGATTGCCTGTCACTGCGTGTCGTAGAATCATAGAATGGTTTAGGTTGGAAAAGACCCTTAAGATCATTGAGTCCAGTCATAAACAATCGCTTCCCTAGTCCTGCTGGCCACACTACTGCGAATACAAGCCAGGATGCTATTGGCCTTGGCCACCTGGGCACACTGCTGGCTCATATTCAGCCAGCTCTCAACCAACACCCTGAGGTTCTTTCCTGCCAGGCTGCTTTCCAGCCCCCGTTCCCCGAGCCAGTAGTGTTGTGTGGGGTCGTGATGACCCAAGCACAGGACCCAGAACTCAGCCTTGTTGAATCTCATGCAGTTGGCCTCAGCCCATCCATCCAGCCTGTCCAGATCCCTCTGTAGATTCTTCCTACCCTCCAGCAGATAAATGCTTGAGCCCAATTCAGTGTAGTTCTGCAAACCTGCTGGGAGTGCACTCAATTCTCTCCTCTAGATTGCACAGTCATGGACAGACTTGCATGAGCTCAGACACTGACCTGTTACCTCAATAAATCAGCCTTGCTAAAAATAAGTATTGCTACAGCAGATTGAATTTTCAAGTCGTGGTTTGGAAGGAACAAACATGGGCTTATGACCTACATCTGTTTGTAACAGCAATATCCCTTCACCTCTCCTCCACCCCTCCTGCACTTCTACTTGCTGCACTCACGGTGTTACCGTGAAAGAATCAGTCAGGTCAACCGAGTTCTGCTCAAACGGACCCCTGGGAAACTGCTTATTTTAGGAAAACACACTAGAAATAAACTTCTTCAAAGCAGAATGCATTCGCAAGGCTGTCAGCAAAAAAAAGTATTGTCTAGCCTAAATGGGAAATAATCCAGTATAACTGGGTTGTGACTCAGCCCTTGATGATAATATAGTCCAAAATATAAGAGCTAAATAAATGATTGATCAAAGACTGTAGCACAATGCTCTTATCTGCTGCTGTTGTCAATAGGATCTATTTCTAGAGTAAAATAATGAGCAATTTGGGTAAAATTATCAGCATCTGACTTATTGCAAAATAATTTTTTCCTTGTCTGTTAGCGTAGGCCCAGCAGCTGTACCGGGGCCCTCGGGGTCAGGGTACAGCCCACAGCAGGAGCACAGAGGTGCCTTATGGCACTCTGGAAAAAGCCATGCTCTCCTCTGGGAGATTCGTCAGTGAAAACAAGAGTGCTAAAAGCTGATTACATTTATATATCAATCGTCACCTTTCTTTCATGTTTTTGATTTTAATTCTCTGCTTCTTCTAGAATAACAAACATCCCTGTAGTTTCAGAACATGGGCCACTTTCTTCTGCCAGCTGCAGTGCCACTCCTGCAGGTCATCCACACGTACCCGTGGGGACACTTCCCACCTCGCTCACCCCACCCCGCCTTGAATTTTTCCTTCAGTTGATTTGTGAGATGGTGATTTGAGTATCATTTGCATGAACTACATGCAGGTCTCCAAGATTGATTGTCTACATGGCTGTTGTACCCAGAGCTCAACAGGGACATGTTCAGCAGGCGACAGATGACAACTCTTGGGTCACACTGGGGAGGCACTAACGGGCATTGGTGGCCCTGACCAGCCTCACCTGGGACCCCACTGTCCCCACAGACACATGGTGCCGAGCACAGTCCTTACCTGGGCTGCATCGTGGGGAACCCCACACTTACCTGTGTGCCACCTCACGTGCCAGGCACATCACCAGTGCAGCGCTGGCTGGACCGAGGGATGCTCCTGGCAGTGATGGCACCCCCGGGCTGCCAGGGTGGCCCCGCTGCTATGACCACAGTAACTTTATACATCGATGCTGAGAAGGGTCGTGTCTTCACTGGGGTATGGAGCAACAACTTACTGGAACAGCAGTGGAGGGCTGGAAGAGGCACACGGGCCCCGTGCCTGAGCAGGCTGGGCACGCTGCGGTCACCCAGCAGCTGGCAGGGGGGGTCAGAGCATGGTGTCACCCTGTGCCTGGTGGGAACGGACACACTGGGCTGGGGACAGCCGGCCGCTGGTACTGATCCACCTGGACAGGGCTCCGCTGTTAATTGATGGAGACGTAGGGAAAAACCAGCTCCCCAGGGATGGCAGTGGAGGCTCGGCGGGGCAGGGACTCGTGCCCAGCTCCAGCGGGAGGAGGGCGGGTGGCCCGGGCACCTCCGCAGCCGCTGCCCACGGCCGCAGCCATCGCAGCGGGACGGAAGGAATGGCAGAAACGCTCCGGTTGGTTCCGCCGTACACCACTGCGATTTTCTCATTCCGGTACGATGCTGTGGGAAGTAAAGGGAGAAGCCACTGGGAGGCAGCAGAGCCCCGTAGGAGCTGCCCTTCCCGCCCAGCAGCCGCGCCGGGGTCCGAAGCGGTGGGACATCCCGGTCCTGTACGTCCTTCAATGCAAATTCCCCTTGAAAGGCCACACCAGCACACCTGCTGTCACCACACCTTCATCCAACACGGGAACACGCAGTAAACAGCAGCTCTTTAGGGACAACAAAACATGAAAGCAAACAAAAGAAAACCCACACCGAACCTAGACAGAGAGTTGCCAACATCAACCATTCAAGCAACAGCTATGTTGCTGTGCATCAAGCCATCCTAACTCTCAGCACTCAACTGCAGCATTTCCTTCTGCAACAAGCCAAAGTGTTTCTTTAGCAGGTTGTCCCGAGTCTCTGCTGGCTCCGATGGCTGCGTTTCATACCAACAAGGTCAAGAGCTTCATGGTATCACACTGCATGTCCCACCACAATCAAATTGTCTTCCAATCTGTCCTCAGCAAACTAAAGCAGCTGCGGTTCATGTGGTTGTTGCAGGGGACAAAGACTCCGCAGCAGCGGGGGCGCAGGAAGGCTGCGTTGCCCAAAGGTGAGCACGGACCCTCTGGGGCCAAACAGCAGCACATCTGCGAGGGAGAGACCCAAGGCCTCAAGCAGGGGATCAACGTGCAGGACCTGCTCCCAGCGAGGGACTGTGCCATGGAAAGCCGGATGTGCCACCACTGCCAGTGTGGTAAGTGGGTGTCATGTGCCAACCCTCCAGCAGCTTCCCCTCCTCCATGCCCAGCTCCCCTGGGAGCAGCTTTCGGCGCAATGTTCAGAGGCGAGTACTGCGTTTCATGTCACTTAACTAAGCCGCAGTCAGTTATCTCTACTTGGTTTCCTCGTTGTTATTATCCATACTTTTTAATTGGCTATGGGCCTGTTTTTATAAAATAAAGAGATGGCGTTCACGAGATGTTTTATGCAAGAGAATTTGGATATTGTTTTTCCATCTGTTGTTTATTACTGAATTGTAAATTGTATAAATGAAAACAAATGTCTTATTTGAGAATGTATCTATACTCAGAACTGAAAAAAGCAATTCACCGAAACGTCAATAATCTGGAAATTATCACATGCAGTATTTCTGAATACGCAACAAAGCGGCAATCCCAGAAATACGCTAGGTTCATAAACCCATTAAAGTATCCAATAAAACATTTTCCAAAAAATGTCTAAAAAGCATATTATCATCAGAATAAAATAACAAAAGATTTCAAATAAGTCAATGTTTTATTTTGATGCTTTAAAATGAAATATTTTGTTCAAACACATGACTACTGTTTGGAAGAAAGGTCACAATATTTTTGTCTTTTTACTGTTCTGACAGTTCTAACCATGAACTTCCCTCTCGGAGTCTGCAGCTTGTCCGAAGCAGTCGTTTGGGAAATTGGAATGAGTGACAGACCATAAACCAGGAAAGAAACCATTTGGTAAATGTTCTCAGCAAATAGTGTTTAGATTTGTTTACTTAAGCACCTTTGAATTTAGGAATTTACATATATACATATATATTTACATATAAACACATGTATATGTGCGTATACATACACATGCAGAAACATATATTTCAGGCTGAATTCTGAAATTAGTAACGCTTTGGTATTGCGGAGACAATGGGCACGTGAGGATGCTGAATGGAAGAGACTTTATTCGAGCCAGAGGTCTATGCATTTCTCCAACTGAGTTGCAATGGCATTTCGGGGGATTAAACTGCTGCTGAAGCAACAGTGCAGCTCTGAAATGTAATTTCAACAGCAGATAAGAAAAAAGTAGGATGAAAACTAAATTTAGTTACTTTTGCTGTTTATCTTTCCAAATGACCACTTTGAGATGTTTTTGATATATAGAGTTCCCATTTGCTCTGGGGTGCAGGGGACCGATTCCCCCCTGCTGCTCCAGCTGCCCAACAGAGCAGTGACTGGGACAGCCCCGATACCGTGCTCTGTGCACGAGGTCACATCAAGTGATCACAGGTTCATACCTGATGTTACAACCTGCAGACTCCGAGAGGGAAGTTCATGGTTATCCTGACACACAGGTCCAAGGGGTCAGAAGAGCTTAATGAGACCAGTCACTTGAAGGGGATTGCAGAACGCCGTAGCTCGACCGCATGCAGAGACACAGTCTGTCCTGCCAAGGCATCCTCCAGCTCTGCTGGGAACATCCCAGCTCCTCTCCAAACCAGCTCTGGAAGGCAGCCAACACTGCACAGCTTGAGGACATGTTGCTCTCAGTGCCCCCACTCCCTTTCTGCAGAATTGGGGAAAAAAGTTAGGAAAACAAAGATGAGGATTTCAACATGCTGGAGAGACCCTGATGCTGTTATTAAGCAGCTGAAGCCACAATGAACAGGACTATCAGAAAGTGACCATTTAATATTGGATCTAATATTTGCTAGTGCGTATTTGTTTTGATATCAGGAGTGTCACTGACAAGGAAATAAAAAATAGTATGAAACTGTTCTGAGTTTGCTTGTATCGATCCAGACCAGGCAATCTTGGGGCAGCAGGGAAGCACCCAGCAGAAACCGTTCCTGTTGCTTCTCCAGCAGATTTTCTTCATGTTGGCACCCCCTGGAATTCGGCCAGCCGTTAGCAGTCAGACTGTTCAGCAGTAAGAAATGAGTGGCTCTAAATGAAGTAACAGCTAGAACGCGTTCGAACACCAGTGCCAATCCACGTGCAAACGAAGCGAGGCAGGCACACGCCTGCCAGACACGGTGACGGCTCCGGCTCAGCCCCACGGACGTGCCGCGGGTTTGCGTGGAGCTCGGAGCACCGCGTCTGCAGGGTCATGTGGCATCACTGGTGCTGTGGGTACGGCTGAGCTCGGTGCCAGCTCCCCTCTCAGCGTACCGCTGCCAGGAGTCAGCGCGGCTGCTCGTGACCTGCTCTGGAAACCTGTACTCAGGCAGCTGAAACACAAACCTGCTTCTTCCGACTGCTCTCAGCTCCTGAGAGCTCCGCTTTGGGTGGTGGTGATGACACGAAAGCAGGGGAGGGGCATGGTTTGGCAGTGCCTGAGCCTGGCCAGATGGACTTACCGGTGCTGTTCGCCATCGTGAGAACACCACGCGGGACATCCACCCAGCAGATCATTGCCCTTCTGACTCCAGTCACTTTTCCCTCTGCCCATGTAAATGCAGCCTGTGTAACTACCTGGTGCCAGGACACCAGACTGTACGAGTGTGTGCAGTGTAAGTAAGTGCCTAAATTTGGAATTTAAGATTACTCAAAAGAAGTGAGCCACTCAGTGAAAAAGAGAAACGGAGCCAAACTTGAGCACTTCCCCAACAAACCAGCCTTGCTGTGATGGAGCTGACTGTCAACACGGATTAAATTGATCAAGGCATTGCTACCTTCCTGGAGTTTGTAAAAATAAAGACTGTATATAGCCATGGTGCCAAAGGAAAAACCTTCCACTCACTGATTTATTTCTCTGCATCCCATGAAGTATCTGCAGACAGACAGGTACTTGAAACTACGGCACGAGTTGTCTGTGGTAACAATCCAGCATCTCTCTAATCCGCAGTGTTTAGTTTATGAAGTCTCAGCTCAGGCTGAACACTGCCTTCCAGCAGCCTGTGCATCCGACAACGGAGCTGTACGAGTCCCATGTCCTTCACTGCGAGTTAAAAGTTCCTGATTACAAAAACGTTCACTGGTGAGAGGCAGCAGCCAGCCCCAGTTCTCTACTGGGCAGCACTTCGAGAAAAGGTTACGTACACTCACACAACTAGAGCTGGCTGAAAGGATAAAAGCTGAGACATACACGCTCTTCCTCTCACTCCTGGGATTTATACTTCAGACAATTTTTGACAAGTATAAAATCAACTGTACATACAATTTTAAATAAATTGTGATTAGATATTCCACCAACACCTACAGCGTGCTGAGGCAGAGCCCAGCAGCAGACGTCTCCCATCAGAGGGCTGGCCACGCACACCGGCGGGTCCGCGCTCCTTAGCACGGCTTGCTGAGCCGCAGGGACAGAAGGAAACAGGAGGCACACCCGAAAGATTTCAGAAGGTAAATTGGAACAAAAATTAGTTCAACGACTGTTCCCCATAAATCTGCTTTGGGATGAGGAGCACTGCAGTTTAAGACACCGAGCACCAACTAAAGGTGTTCCTGGAGCCGCCCTGGCTCTCCCCACCGACAGACCCACGCAGAGTTACTGGGAATTCGGTATCAAATCTGCTGGGGAGCAGAGGCACAGGAGGGAACACGCCAACACCCTTACAGACATCTCCGGCTTGCACTTCAGCATCCCCTCAATATCTTCACTTGCATCTGCTTTGAATTGATTGACTCCAATTAGAAACTTAAAACTGCAGAGCTCCAAAAATAAGTGACTCGAGAGCACAAGCTGCCCAGTCAAAGGAAGGGAAATGTTAAGGAGTGCAGATGACTACACATGTCTATTATTCTAAAATTATTTTATTACACATGAACTAAGAGAAGGCACATGGTCTGTTGTTCAAATTACCACTTGATTCATAAACAAAGACAATAAATTAAATGGAACATAACCCAAAACATATTGAAAGCATCAGTCCTTGAGACTCAGGTCTAGATGTTGTTTTTCCCATATAAATGCTTTTTTTTTTTTAAATTTCCCATTTATTTCTCACAGGAATCTTTGTAGGCAGCACATTTTGTGGTATCACAAATCTGACCCCAGTATTTATCAGCTCTGTGTGTTGCCTACCCTGACTGTACCCAACTATTTCAAATAAGTCTGAAATTCCACGAACTGCTAAATTGAAAATAAGAGGGAAGGAGCTGTTCTTAAGGTATGTTTTGACAACACTGCTTTACTAGGTAGTATTTCAGTCTAAAATCCATTACATTACTTGTGCTGAATGAGTACAGTGCCTTAGGGAAAGGACTGACTTTTTGGGGACTTAATCTGCCTAATTGTTCCCATTGTGTTAAGCAGCTTGACCGGTGCGTTTGCTTTGGATTTCAGCTCCCTGCTGCTTGTCTGTCCGCCCTGCACTGACTAATGAGCTACTCATTAGCCAGGATGCTGCTGTTGGAGCTACTGATTAATGCCACTGCACAACTGACTATCTGCAGAATCGTTACATTAGTTTACTGAGCTTAACATTAGTTCAATACTTTAGTGAACCTATTGCTAATAAAAAAATATAACCAAAAATATTCTCGGAGAATATACTAAACCCCTGATCACCAGGGGGGAAAAAACCACTTAACCAGGAATTCTTTCTGAAGGTTGTGAATGCTTTTGCTTAATTGCCCCAGAGGTTTCAATACACCCTATGACCAGTGCAGCTATTCTCTAGCTGAATCTTTACAGCATTTAATAATAGACGAACACGTGGCCACAGCAGTATCCCCATGAACAGCCAGGAATAAAGCAGGTAAGTGCCTGTGCTGCAGCTTGGCAGGAAAACAACTGGCAGAAAGGAAAAACAACTGGCAGAAACAGTTTTGCTGTCTGGTTTGTATGGATTGCAGACACAATTTGCCTCTCACTGTAAGGTGTATTTCATTTCTCCCCCCCAGGCTGTTTCTTATTCATATTTCTTCCCCAAAGCTTTCTCCAGCACTGGCAGGAGAGGTGCCCGTGCACACCGTTCAGTCCTGACCCACAAAGGGGCACTCCCCTCTATGTAAACAGGTCCTGCTTTACAGAGCAAACACCAGATTTCTGTGCAGACCCCGTTTCTAGCAAAGTTTTCTCTTTCATTTTAGAAGCAGCAACTCTTGATTTTTCTTAATTTGTTCCTCTTGTGAACAGGAGAGGGAAAGGAAAACAACCAGGAGTGGTTCTCAACAGCTGCTGAAAACACTAATACAAAAGACTCCAGAGGCCTTTTTTTATGCAAGAGAAGGTTTAGCCAAAGTGCCACAAACATTTGGCATTTAAATTATTAAGAGAAAGGTTAAAGGAAGCTAGAAATGCTGAGCTAGGAATTCTTCATCACCTGAAGTCATACCTACAGCAGTTGCCTGGCAGCGCCGTGGGCAATCAAACCCTTTCTGTGCCCAGTGGAAAAATGCAGGCTCAGCCGAGGTGAATCACACAACTGTAAAATAATCTCATTGATCTTTGGAGCATCTTCATACTCTGAAAAGTGTGAGTCGTGTTCGATTTGTGCCAACAGCAGATCCGTCCTGTGACAGCAATATTGCCATAATTAAATCACGGAAGGGCTCTGAAAGAGCCTGGGCAGTTTCCCTGCCCCCAAGAACCGTTTTTAGCAGCAACTTTGGGTTGTGAAGACTGAACTGCAGGTTGCTGCTAACTTCCACTCAGAAATAAATTCAAATGCATGAGAAATTGAGCAAGAACTGCATGTCACACAGATATCACATGTACAATGCATCCACAGAACTGGTAAGTCTAAAGTTTTCTTCATGTTTCCACAAACATTATCATTGTGAAACGCCGTTTTCCCAAAAAAATGCACTTTTAAAGCCAAACTCACACTAACATTCTAGTTTTTATTCTCTCCATTTATTACAAACAAAACCATTCACTCAGCTAAAACAAAACACAGAACATCTCAAACTAGAACCTAAAATACTCTTTTGGGTACAGATTTTCTTCTCCCCCTCCGTCTGTTTTCCCACGTGCCCGCTCTCGGCCGGACCCAGACATGCCGCAGCAACGCTCTCCCAGCGCCTGCGGCCAGGCTGGAGCCGAGCAGCACTGGAAGTCTCAAGGAAGTCCAGGCCACAGAGGTTTGAATAAACTGAAATAATCACAGAACATCGTGATTATTCAGAACAAACCAGCTGGTGCTCACTCGTGATGAAACGCGCAGTAAGCACGAACGCACTGGGGGAAGCAGAGTTGTTCTGAACAACTCTTTCCTTTTCAAAAGGGATACTAGCGGCGTATCTTCTCAAAATACCCCAAGCATTTAGGGCATGAGTCACTACTGGCTGTTCACAGAGCTGAGCTGACAGAAACCCTTCCTGGAACCATCTCAGCAGTGCAAGGTCTGAAAGAGCAAAGGCTCAAGCAAAGTGCACTTACAGTAGCTCCATCTTTCGACACACCAAAGCTGTACAAAAACTAGAAGAAAACAATAGTGCAGAA
Organism: Tauraco erythrolophus; assembly: GCF_009769465.1. NCBI lineage: Eukaryota > Metazoa > Chordata > Aves > Musophagiformes > Musophagidae > Tauraco > Tauraco erythrolophus. Next base: position 29,655,968 of record NC_141475.1, read on the forward strand.
AGCATTTGGTTGGTATTCAAAGTCAAACCATCTAAAACCAAAACAGAAAATATATAACCTTAGTAAACACGCTCTTAGGGGGAAAAACCCTTTTCTGTAAGCATGATCGTGTCGATTCACTAAGGACATTGACTTCACTTTTATCTTACACTAACTTGGGCCAAAGGAAGAAACAAAGTGATAACCGTGGTGAATAAAAATGAATGAAATAAATCAGAAGGAAAAAGAATAAATCAAATGTTATCAACACACCTGTAATCTGAGATTTCAGAGATCTCACCCCCATCCTTCATCTCCGAGATGGCCATTACTGAGCCATATACACCAGAAAGCCCTATCCGTGCGCCTTTGAACGTTCATTTTCGCCTTAGAGCTCCGCATGGGACATGGCCAAAAGACAGAACAGATCAGGTGGTTCTGCAGTGTATTTCATGCATAAAACTCAGCTCAACCTGGCGGTATCAAACTGCATCCAGAAGCACAGAGATGAGGCAATGGTACAGCAATTCCCAGCTTTGGGTTCTTACTTTCCAACAGCCTTGTAGCCATGGAGTGCTTTAGGGGTTTGAGAGCTGAAGTTTGCCCTGAAGTGCAGTCGGGACAGTCCCAGGGCTGGGTGTAAGAATGGGAAACGGTGAGTTTTCAGGCAGTGGTTGTTTTGTCGTTGTTATTTTAATGGCAGCTCCTGGGCTACAGCCATTTCCCACGGACTGAACACACGGCTTTCCTCGAGCCCTTCCCTCACCTTTCAGTGCCTGCAGAGCTGCAAGTATTGAAACGGAATATGGTGAAAAGAACTTTCACTGCAAACATAAGCTTATCAGGAATATGACATTTTCTGTAAAGTCTGAAAAAATAAAGTAGTATTTAGGTATTTTTTCTGTAAATCCTTATAAATGGGATTTTTGTTCTTTGTCTTTATTCCTCTTTTACTGCTGACTGAACATAAGGAATTTGGAGAGTCACAGCATGCATTAATCCACTGTCCCTTTCGTAGCCAACCTGCCTTTTCCAAGGGATAACCAGGATTCTCTGTGGTGCTTTCACAGTCTGTCCGCTGGCCAGAGTGACACATCTGTTTCCACTGGGAAAGATGTTGCTCCTTCTCAGTGAGTTAGTGCTTAGAATGAACACACACGGGGTTTAGCCTCAGAATAATTCTGAGAAATGATGCAATACCAAATACTTTTAATAACACTAAGGGCATGTATCTGCAATAACTGATCGTTGGTGTCTGCTAACTGAAGGTTCATTAGAGATGTTTGTTACAACACCCACAGCGCCCAGCTGGTTCCAGTGCTGCTGCACCATTCCTGAATGGTCTCCAGCAAGAGACTCAGGATTCTCAAGCCAAAGCTGAAGTGACTTTGATGTATTTACAATTGCAACGATGCAACTGAGTCCGTGGGGCTCATCATGCCTGCGGCTCAGGTTTCTCAGTTACAGCAGAGCCAGTCCCCAGACTTCTCACTGGATGTTCTGAAGTGAAAACTATCTACAACTATAATTTGCCAAAACCTTTAAAAGTCATTTGACTCTAATAATAACAGTGCAAGCTAAGCAAATACCTCTCAAACCACTTCTCTAAATGCTAAGTAGGCTCCAAGACTTCGCATTTTGCCTATGGAAAAACAAAGACAGGAATGTGAAGTGACTTGCTGCTTTGCACAGAGCAAACGAGAACGGCAAAGCACAACATCAGGACCTGCTGACTTCCCAGCAGTCTTCACTCTCACCACTCAAACCACTTTGTGACCCAATCAGTTACAAAAACATGTTAGAAAGTGCATCCCATAGTTCTTTTTTCACGTGTAAAAGCATCAAACAAGCTACAAGAGAATCTACAGCCATTGTCAACAACTAAGACAGCCGAGTAAAATACTCAGAATATTGACAAGACTGAAAATATTGCTAGGGTTTGACCAAGGACTGGCCAAAAGGGATTAACCAAGAACTACATAGAAATAGTCTCAGAATGTGAACAGTATCAGAGATTAAATGTCCATCTGGAGCCTACATAAAAATGACGCTTATTTTTAAATAATCCCAGTGATTAGCAGCCAGCCTTTCTTGTCTCAGCTCATCGCAGCCTAGTGCCCTTCAGCAAGCTGCTTGTAACGTTTTCATCCAAGGCACAACGTGCAGTTGTCACCAAACCCTGCATCCCTTACGCTCTCCAGGACGCTGCAGGAACAGGAGCTGCGGGTGCAGCAGGTGCCTGCAAGGGGCTGCCCAGGCAGCATGGCATGGGAGCAGTGGGCAGGCACCAGATCCGGGGAAAAAAAGAGTTCCTTGGAAGCACCACCTTGAGTGTGAGAGTTTGGGGCTTCATCTGCCTTTCATAGGAGTCAACAGAAAGTGTCCTCAGGGTGAACCACACACCTGCAATGGTTCGCACACAGCAAGGGGGTTTTTCACCCTCGGTAAGCGAAGCGAAACGGCCAAGTTCTAAATCTGGTGAAGTTGAAGCTAGATGTAGATTAATTCTGAGTGACACAGACAATACATGTAATTTTGAAATAAAAACATCTTCGTCTGCAGTTTTAACTCTACTAAAAATGCAGTTTTACAAGAACAAGGATATTTTTAAAACTGTAAAATGCATTACAGAAGATTTAGCTTCTACAAAACAAAAATCTGCTTCAGAAGCAGCCTTACTTCAAGCCACAAAGAGCCAAATGCAAAATTGTCACAGCCTGTATTCAAGTGGAAACTCTGAGTTCCTGAGAAACTTCATCCCTGCTGTAATCCTGCCACAACCAGAAACTTTTACTGTTTTTCCGTAGACAGAATTCTTTCTGGCTAGAAAGAAATTCTGGCTTTAGCTCCCTGAGCAAGTTTATTCTAGAGGTGATCACGAACCCGAGGTTAAAACGGAGAGCGCAGCGGAGCCATTTGCTGGCAGCCACTTCCAGAAGCCAACTGGCCACTAGCGACAGCCTTTTGGCCTTATGGCACAAACACGGGGTGATCTCCCACTGACAGCGGCCTCCTGGTATCCAGGAGGAGAGAGCCGATGGCACGGGCCCAAGCTGACCCCTCCACTCCCTGGAGAGCCTGTCTGATATTCTTCTGGGCCGGTTCCTGTAAATTAGAGGTTTTCTGCATTTATTTCCTTTGCTACTTCAACAAAAAGCAGGGGAGGCCTGAAAGCCGTTGGAGTCAGTGGAATTACACCAGGAGGGGATCGGACCCGCATGTTTTCCCAGGATTCGCAAGCCTCCGCGCGGCCTCCCGGCAGCCCTGCCCGAGCGCCTGCCCGCTGCCAAGGGCCTGCGGCACCGGAGGGTTCGGCAAGATCAGCACTTGCTTTTGCCAGATTTTTCCAAAGAAATCAGAAACGAGACCTAGATCCCAGTCAACCACCAAAGCCAAGAAAACTACCATCCCTGGGAATGAGCTCAAGTGTCAGACAGGCCGTTCAGACTCCCTGGCTTGTCTTGGTCTCAAAATGAGTTATTCAAAAAACTACATCTGGAAACACAACGAGGCCTCCTGATGACTCTGTGTTACACCACGAGCAGTTCGAATGCGACCTGTCCATGCGAGCAGAAAAGGCTTCCTCTGCTGAGCATGTTTCTGCAGGCCCAGGAGGAAAACCTTCATGGGATGTTCTGGGCTCTCTGCAGCACGGCAAGGAGAGGGCAGCAAGACAGGGGCAGATCCTAAGCGACTCCCATGCAATTCCAGTAGCACTCAAGAGGAACGAGCAAGAAAACAGGATATGCCATGGATTAAAAACATCCATGTTAAAGAAAACACACTGGAGGAACAAAGCGTGACCTAAATTAGAGCCATTAACAGGAAGACCAGCATCACCAGCGAACATCTGCACAGTGAAGACGGGTTTTGCTGCCATACTACGGGACTGACGGAACATCCAAACCCACAGCCACCGCGAGCCCTACAGCACTCCTGGATCCACCAGCTGACCTCACCAAATCAGCCAGGTTTACACCAGGAAATTCCAACCTGCTTATGGGATTCAAGCACACCTAACCCAAGTATTTCGGCTGTGCCAGATTTCCGAGCGCAGCCTGTGACTCAGGAGGAAAATCTGTTGGTTCTGCTCTCGTTCGTGCTTTCTATCTGGTTGTCTGAACAGCTCCTCCTGCCACCAGAGCCACCGTACCCCGCGTGCCCGTGGGGCATACAAGAGCATCTTGGAAAGCGCTGGGAAAAAAACCAAACGTTGTCATGCTTATGTGAGCTTGTATCTAAGGGCTTAAAGCAACACAGAAAGATTTTAATATGGTTCTGTTGTAAGGAAATAATTTTCCAAGTTTTATTTCCTATTTTTAGCTCTTGGGAAGCTGATGGGTAGTAAAGGACCATTGGTACTTTTTTATTATTTGCACTTCACATGAAATTGCTCTCTGGCTTATCTGCCAATGACTTCAAACATTCATTGTAACTCTCTGTTGCTGAGCTCTAATTGCCATAACCCGTTCTGGCCTCTGAGGTTTAGGCAGACCGATTCCTGGTAGATTCATCCCTCTGAAAGCTGCCTGACCTCCTGCCTCCAGCTGTTCTGCCCGGGCTGCCTTGGGTCAGCAGCTGGAGCTCCTCTCTGCAGTTGCTGCAGATGTCTGGTTTTCCTTTTTAACCCCATAAACTTTTTGTTCTTTATGGATTCTTTGCACTTCCTTCAAGAGCTCTATACAAGGAGCACTGAGCCAGAGCCCTGGCAGAACACCAATGCCTTCCCCCACCTCAATTATTGACTTTAAGAGAAAACATCAGCCACATTTATAGCCAAAGCAAATGTTTTTTCTGTTTCTGCTATGTTTAGCACCCAAGGGCTAAAAACATACAATGCCAAAAAACAGGAGGTCAGATAGATACTATATAAACCATGCTCTAAATTAACTTCTTTAAGCTTTGACAGAGCTCCATGACACTTGCAGCTTAAAAGGATAACTTCTACCCCTCCCCCTGATTAAAAAAATATCCAAACCAAACTAAAGCTACAGAAGCAAGCAGACATATGGACTAGAGATAAGTGGTCACAGACAAACTAGAAGGGAAAAGATCCTCCCAGGTCACCAAACTCTGTGCTGTGGCACATGGTCTTACAGTAATGTATTTCCAGAAAAGACACTATCTTCTGAAGAAGAACAAAAAATCCTACCTGATAAAATTGAGCCAAAGTGCCAGACGCTTTGCACTCCAGTTCAGTGGGACACAATTCCCATGAAAGCCCAGGTTTCTCACTGTCTTCAAGTATTAGTCCCTTAAAATCATTCATGGCAATTACTTCAGAAATGGTAAATATCTTTCAATATCAAAGAAATGCAATTCTGAGGACAATGGCAGACATGCTGTGAAAAATCTGAAATATCAACTGAGCTGTTGAATAAATTCTAGTGACAAAGCAGCAAGAGCAGACGACCGTCATGTCTGACTGGACTCTCACCTACCTTGCACGGCAGAAATAAGAAATAGTAATAATAATAATAATATTCCTTTCAATATCATTTACACTTACCAGTGATGACTCCTGCTTTGCAGTCCCTTGCTTGTCATTCCTCAGTTTTTATTAACAATTTTTGGGCAAAGTATTTTAAAAAGCCATTACAAACACTTGAAAAGGCTTCCAAACCCTATGAAGGTTTACGTAGCTGTGGAAAATAAAAAAGTGAAGCCTGGGCAGATGCAGGCACAGACCAGACCACAGATGCTGAGAAGGTCTGGAGAACCAAGGCAAGTCCTCCAGCACCTTCACCCAGTCTTCTCCACTCGCTTCTGTCCCACCTTGTATCAATGCCACCAGGCAAATGGCTTTTCAGACATATATTAAAAGATGTGTCACATTAAATAAAGTTACATTAAACAATTTTCCAGTGAAAACAAGTATTGAGTTGTAGCACTGCTAAGAAAAATTCTGAGTACCGCATTGCTGCTAGCAAGCTTGAGCAATGTGCCTTGAGCAAAAGGAACACAGAATGAAGACAGACATCACCAATGGAGTATCAACCAAGCAGGCAAAGGGCTCCTCAAGCCTAGACATACATAGCAAGAAGAGCGATAAGAAATAGAGCTGATAGTTATCTAAGACAGATCACAGCATATTTCATGGTAGAAAATGTTATTAAATATCAGCACAGTAGTAAAAGCCAAATCCACCAGAATTCGGAAGTGTGCACAGCAGCTTCTAGAGTTACTACAGCAGCATACACCTACGTGCAGAGCTGTCAGATTCCATAAAAAAGTTTAATAACTCCTCACAGAGAGCTCAGCCAGACATCAGTATTCAAGCCAAGATGGGCAAGAGTCCTGCTACATTATTCCCAGCTATGAGGAACAAGTATCCACCGAGAACATTCTGCTGGTATATTGCAATTCTAGATTAGTAACTCCCTTAAGCAGAGAAAATGACATTCATGTCGCAGTTTTGTATTCCCAACAGCTAATTTCCAAAAGCTACGGGCAGGGAAGAGAAGAGGGGGCAGTGGAAAGGAGAAAAAGCACCCTTTCCTTGCAGACTAAAGCGGTAAAGTCAGCAAGGTTCTTTAGGTGTCTTGTAAAGTGATAACACGATTCTTGAAGGTGGGTGAGGAGCTACCTGCAGGAATGGTACTGGCACAACCAGGAGTGCAGGCCTGAAGTAATGAACAGGCTGTGTGGCCATGATTTCAGCTGAAACTGTGGCACTGCTGATCGGTAAGCTCCTCAGAAGACAGTTAAATACATTTAAATGAGTATGTTGGGAAGAATTTTAGTAATGGGGAGAGAAGAAAATTTCATTCATGTGGTTTTGGATGAAACAGCCCACTGAGTCTTGAGAAATTCATACACAGCAGAAAACCCACAAGTGTCTGTACCACTAACGCTCGAGTTGTCCGTTCCTTAAAACGCTGATCTCGCCCAGTCTCTGCTGCAGGCGCTGAGCACGCAGCAGTGCACGGCTTTAGCTGTCCCTCGAAACATCATCAGTCATTCCAGTGCAGGCAGGGAAGGTTACAGCCATATTTCACCACCAATTTATCTTCAGGAAGCTGGTACAGGACACAAGACACCAGTATATTACCACTGACATCAGCACAAACCGAGTTCCAGCGCTTTCACAGGGTAGAAGGCAGCAGAGCACCAAGTGTTGGCTTCTCAGCCAGAGAGTCACTCACATAGTCTACTTACTAGCTTTTTTTTAAAAAGAAAAATATGATATCATGAGGTTTAAGGCATACACGGTTTATCTACCCTTCTCAGATGAGTATTTTTGAACCTAGTAAGTGATCTTTTAGCCAAACTAACAATTTTCATGAACACAACCAATCACTGTCCTTGGTTTTGGTCTGTAACTGATGACACTGTATTTCTTTCAGCCACACTTAGAAGTTTCCCCATTTGCACCTATTTGCAACCCATCCCACAGGGTCCCTGCCTGGACCCCTGTCCCACAGCATCCCACCACACCGCGGCAGGCAGGTCTGAGCTCACCCCCACTCAGTGGGACCCCATCAGTGAGCAGATACACACGAGCACAAGTACAGCAGATGCACAATTGCCTTGTGCAGACGCATCCTTAAGCACGTGACCTTGCTCAGCTTTATCTTATCTCAGTCTTGACATGCAAGTCTCAGCTATAAACCATGCATAAAAGTAGGAAATTGTGGAAGAGCTTTATTTCCCGGCTATAGCTCCATACTGTATGTTCAGTTCCAGGGAAATGTAATGTAGGTACCACAAATTGCACTGGGATTGTCCCGTAGTGTCATGCTGACTGGGGGCCTCAGTACAGAGAAAGGAGCAAGTTACCAGAATTTATACACGTGACCAAATCCATTAAAACACCAAAGAAGAGACATACTGATCCAAATTGTATGAGCTGGGAAAGAAAGGGAAGGTGGCTATCTACCCCTCTGCTCCGCTCTCCTGCCCAAAGTTTGGCACAAAGCCCAGCTTCCCTCAAGCTGACGTCCAGTTGTCACGGTTTGTTAAAAGCCTCTTTAGTTCTGAATGCACTTCAAATGTACTTTCCCCTGTATTTATCTAGATAGTTGTTTTATACAAGACACTAGCAATCAACTGGCAATCCTTCGGAAAGCACAACGGTGGTGGATTGATCCTGGTGTGCACGGTACGTGTTCACCAATACACTGAAAACTTTACAGAGTTGAAGAGTATGATTTATACACAAACAAAAATCCCAAAACTGGCAGGGAAATGAAATCTTGACATGTTTCAAAGAAAACAACTATGTTTTTTAGATATCATTTCCCTATGTCACCTTGGCTGCTGTCTGAAGTTTGCTCAGAGCAGCTGAATAGTGAAAGACACCAAATTGTAGCAGCTGCAGTAATTCTGATACGCACCGATCACTCTCAGAATACTGTTTCTGTCTTCAAAGATCACCTGAGCCACTTTGAGATCAATGAATTAACATGTTTTGAACTCAACATACATGTGTTTAAAATAGACATTTTGATCTCTGTTTACAGTCAGTTTAAGTTTCGAAATCGTATCACTCACTGATGCGATCGGGGCAATGGATCTTGCATGTGAAATTTAAGTGCGGACTGCTGCATATGTGGCAGTGACCACAGGAACTACAGTGAAAAAAACAAGAAACTATAGAAAAAGAACAGTACAGAATAGCGTTAGACGCCTAGGAAAGCAGAGGGGAGGAGGCCTAAGCAAGAGGATCTTAAACTTCTCAGTGCCATGGCTTAACAAGTTTAAAAGTATGCTATGTTCAGCGTTCCTGAATTCCCTGCAGACCGTTGCTTCTGTGCAGAATTTCGGTTTTAATACAAAACTACAGCTCGTGATGTTGGTGAACAGAGAAGTAATGAAGAACAGTGTGTACATCCAGAAAGACAGTGGAAATTTCCACGTTCCCTTGTCAAGCCAGTTGAGAAAGGAAATGAAGCTAAAACATTCCCTCTGCAGAGGCATCCCGCAGCCCTGCTGAGAGCTTCACGAAGAACTGGATTTGTGAAGCTTTCAGTGCAAAAACCTTTGTATTTGCACGTCCGATTTAGGATACTATTCTGCTGGTTGCACATGAAATCAAACATTTGCACATTCAGACAGCCCCTCACCAGCCATTCCCAAACTCATCGGCTGCCTATCAAACACACGCGTTCCTACTTGAGCAATACGAAGTGTAAGACAATAAGGCTTTGAAAGAAAGCTGGAACAGATTCTACCTAATGAACAAAGTTTGAGCAGAGCATCATGAACCGGGCAGCGCTGCTGAGCTGGGTAAATGTGTCACCAGCCTTTATGCACTGCACAGAAAACAAAGAGATCAAACTGCAGGAAGGCTGGGCTTGACTGGAACAAAGCCAGTGACATTTGCACGACACATTCGGGTCCATTCTGCAGAGCAGGGATTTTTAACCAGAAAACAAGTGCCATTCTCAAAGAAAACTCCAGTCTCACCTGAAGCCAGATCCTTTTTTTAATGCTAAATTTCTACACTCTATTAAAACTTATTTCACCTTCTTATAACTTCATTGCTAACAGCAGCGATATGATTTTAAATACTAGCGACCTTGAAAGTTGTTTAAAAATCCCGTTTATGCTTCAATAAAAGTTCCCCCCCGGGACTCAGCGGATGGCTGGCAGGACAACCTGCCTGCCTGGGATTTACAGCCACGTTCCTCATCCCATAATGGGTCTGCAGGAGCCTCCCCTGCCCCACAACGCAGCCGGCTTTGAAGTTGCCAGCCACGGACCCGGGCTCCAGGAGTACTCGTTCAGCTGAGCCAATAAATCAGCCCAGTTCAGCCTCCCAGTGACAGAACTGTCTCTTGTCTACAGTGATTTATTAGAAAAATAGCAAAGCCACTTTAGAGGCTTTTTTCATGAAGGTCTCTTTTGATTAGGCTGAAGTTTCTGAAGCAAACACTTTGAGGAGTCATTGTCTTGCTCACATTTTCCTTTGTTTGATTGCTAGGACCACTAAATTGACACCAGTTTTGTGATATACCCCTCAAAATCAATGCTATGATTTTTGCAAGCATAAAATGTGCATGAAGCTCGGTGAGTGACAGATGCTTGGAGACACAATACTTCCCTAGAACCAAACACAACAGGCTTCTCAGCACCCAGTACGTAAAAACATCTTGTAGATGTTCTTGTTTTCCCCCCTGGTATCACTCCTATATTCCCCTTGCTGACAGCAAGTTTTCCTGAAGTTACTGTTCCTCTTAGGGCCATAAGGATGGGGTTTACTGTCTTTTTGGTACATGGAATAAAATTGTAAAAATTGTTGCACACACACTGCTTATCTCAATATAAAGATAAACCAATAACGCCAGTTCAATACTTGCACTGCAAGACCTTCAGGGCAGGTACTAGCTCCAAATATTTTTTACACTGCCTATTACAGACATGTGCCACTAATATTAAAATACTTCCCTTACTTCAGAACTCATTTATACATATGAAATAACACAGGGTTTCATCTCAGAGCATCTCTACCCACCATAAGATTAAGTACCATGAAAAAAACCTAGATGCCATTTCAGCTTCACCCATGGCACCCGAGCACCAAGGTAAGCGGTGCTCAGCCCCTGCACAGGGCTGTGAAGGTTGTGGAAAGCTGAGCCACGACAGCAGCAGCTACAGGGAGCTTGCACAACAAGCCTGCACCCTCCCAGGGTCAGGGGAAAACAGAGGAGCAGGGCTGGCTGAGATAAGGGCACGAGATCTTTACAAGGCTCCTCCAGCTGACTGCAGTTGATGGCATTCGCTAGATATATTTTATTTCATTTATATCTTCAAATATATCCAGACATTTTCAGTCTCTCAAGACAGAGAGCACTCACAAACATCTGAACTGGAAAAAAATAAAAATGGAGTGCTGGCAGAAAGTGAGCCAAATGTGTTTGTCAGAGGCATTTGGATTTGCAAAATTAAGTCCTCTACAGCCAATTCTGAATCCTTGGAAACCAGTGGGAGTGTACTTATGTCATCCCTGGATCAGAATTTGGTCCCTCATCATTACTTACTATGACCTAGAAATTAAATCCAGCTCATACACAACTAGCCAGGTATTTTCTGTATGTATTCACAAGGGAAAGTCTTCAGGAAGAGCAGAGGAAGCAGTATGGCACGCTTATTTTGTTTTAGAAGACTTGAACCAAAGTTACAAGGAGAAAGGGAAAATCCAACAAAAGACCATCCATAAAAGAATGTCTAGTAGAGCAGAGGCTCAGCATAAGAGAAAGCATAATATGTCTCAACGATAAAGAAAAGATGAGCTCCATATTTTTACACTACTTCCTGAAGCATCTGCATTTAAAAGGCTCGATCTGTTTGGCCTCTGCCAGATGTTTCTTATTCCTTTTATAGTAGAGATGGGCAAGAACAAGCAGAGCACATCTCTTGGGTCAGAGCAGCCCACGTAGGACGGACTGTGTTCCCTCCTGCCTCCCTTGGGGCACCCTGAGCTGCACGGACCTTGGCACAAGCACTGGTCAACCACGCATTATTGCAGTTTTCCACAATTTTTGATATGCAGGAGCAAAACCAGTTTTGGTTTGGGCTGAGCAAACAATTGCATTCAGCTCCAAGAGCTTTGTTTTAAACCAAGCAAACTTCTGTTTTCCAGTGAAGAAGTCATGAAAAGATTACACAAGTTTGAGAACAGCTTCTGTCACGAAATCCAAATAACCCACAAAAGAAAAGCTTTGATGACTAGTTGTGCCATGCTGACATGTTGGCAGTAGAGTCCTGTCAAAAGTCAGGCAGGAACCTCACCTGCTCTGAAGCACAGTCTCCATTTGAGGTGCTGTCAAAAGGTGGGTGCAGGGGTGGACTCGGTGCTCCTGCCGTGCGTGGCAGCGTGCCCGAAGGGCGGCACGGTGCTCACCCAGGCACATGGCTGCCTCTTCCCTGACCACCAAGATGTGTTTACCTACAAGTGTCCAGCCCAGAGAGATCCAGGCAGAGCAGCTACGAGGAAATGCAGGTGAATTTACACCAGTGGGTGCTCACAGCAGCGTTTCATGAACACACCGGCCTCATCCTTCTATCAGTTTCCTGCAGGGGTGTGAAACAAGCTGTGAAAGTCTAAGTCCCCTTCAGAAGTGTTTATTAACTTTGGGTTTATACATCAGGAAGATAATTATCAAAGTTTTGCTTGTGAACAAAGCATCGGTAGTGCCACTCCTGAGTGCAGCAATGAAACCCTTTGGGAGTCGATGTAGCTTTGTTACCAGCAGGTGAGATAATCTTGTAAGCTTCAAGAACAACAAAGTAAGCAAAGCTCAAAGTTGAGAAAGCCAGAAGGTGTTTGTCTGCATGTACATGTAAGTGCAGAGACTGCAAGACCTTCCCCTCCCTGTTGCACAACCATTTAACCCCCTCTCCCAGCTAACATCTCCGTACATTTACCTTGCTTTTCAAGCTTTCTGAACATTCTCTTTGGTTTTTGTTTAAAAAGGAAAACTGCTGCTACCCTTCTGGGCTCAGACATTGTCACCCCCCAAAAAAAGAACTCCAATTGTCCTCAGACTGAGGCTGCAGAAGAAGCCCTCTGAGCTGCTCGAGGCATTGCTCCACTCCCTTTCCCTGAGCGACACTTTTCCATTGCTTAAAAGAGCAGCACCAGAGCCCAGGGTGTCTCCTGGTTGGGTGAGCAGATCACCAGCCACAGGAAAGCAGCTGAAGGTTTCATCAGAAGGGACCTGCCATCACCTCAGAGCTGCTGCTCCAAGGTCAAAGCCCACCTGTGCGAGCAGCAGCTCCCAGGGCAGCACAAGACTGCAGGATGAACTCACAAGGGCTGGGGTCTGCACCAGCTCCACCACCTCGTCCCCAACATCCTGCTGCAGACAGCCCATGGCATGTCCTTCTGTCCCAGGACACAAAGGGAAACCCCAGCTCTGCAGCTCCCAGTGAAACTCAGACACTTGATACTACTCTGCGATTGATACAAGAGCCAAATTAGAATAAAGTATTATTTTTAATTAAGCTTCATGCCATCACAGGATGATTGGGGCACAGAAGTTTCCAGTTCTGCCCAACGTGCATGATTTTGCTCTTACAATTGTCTAAGATCCTTCTAGTGAGGTCACTTTGGACTTCACATTGTAAACAAAAACAGAACAAAGCCACAGGTTATCTGCTAAATACACAGCAGATAAAACCAGCTGGAAGCCAAGAGCATGTGAATTTACAGCTGAATACTTCCAGACAGTGACTCTCTGGTCTTGGCTAATCTCAATGTCAGAAAATGTTTTTCCAGGATGGCTTGTTTTTTTTTTTTCTGGAAGGATTCAGAAACAAACAAAGTCTTTCAAAAAAGAAAAAAAGCCAAGTTGTCCTCTTTCATTCTTTTCTTTCAGTGAGAAAAGAATTCTGAAAGTCTTTTCAAGACAAGGCAAGTCTGCTTTTGTTCAAATGCTGGAAAACCAATGATCTTGGCCAGGTGGTTGTGGCTTATTCCATCTGTCCTCTGCTTTCAACGTGGAGCTGGTGACTTCCTCAGCTGCTCCAAGGGACATGGCCTTGTTTGCAGGAGAAAAAAGGTAAATGTGACTGAGAGGTTGCTACACGAACAGCACTGTGTGCAATGCAAGTCAGAGCACAAAGGGGAATAGCAAAGTGAAGCTGCTTTAGCACTACATACTTGCTGTTTCCAGTGTGTAACTAGTGCCTTTATTCTTCATTATGAAACAAAGGAAAAATGTGCAAAACGTTCACAAATTAAGATGAAAATCTTCCATGACTACATGTAATATTTACTTGAAGTAGATCTGGTATTTACAGATTCGTTTTTTCAAGGGCTTTGAACATAAGCAAAACTTTATAAATACACTGGAAAGCATTTCAGCTTCAGCCAGGGATGACTGTCTCATTTCAGACACGAGCATCAGCTTTGGGCTGGCAGAGCAATGGCTCAGCACAACGCAGCAGCATCTGGGCCTTTTGATGAAGACCAGTTTACGGCAACAGGTTTCCAGCATACGAGCCCATGTTATATCATGTTACAGAGAGCTAAGCTTGCTTTGGAAGGAATTTGTTCATGTGTGTTATCCAAGTACCATCAGCCCTAAGACAGCACTGAGGAAAAAAGGCGTTTTCTCTTCATACCAAGAAAAACGCTGGAAAGCATGAAAAAAAGGCGAATGTTGTTGCACAAGAAAAACCTTGCTTGGGTTTCCGAACAGAGCTGCTGAGCACGTGGCTTAAGAACTGCTGAAAGAATTAAGGGCACATTCCTTTCAGCTCGAATCAACAATTTTCTTCATATAAAAACTACAGTATTAAGCTTACTGTTGTGGAAAGAGAACATATTTACAAGCTTCTAATAGGGAGTTACTGGCTTTTAATAGGAAACGTTCAGCCACTATTCACAAACCCCTGTAGCTTTACCCAAGACAAGCATTAAAAATCTTTATTGGTCTGACTATTTACAGTTACTTGTTTCGGCCACTCAAAACTGGAGCTATCACCAGCGTCCTGACCAAAGTAAAAGGTTATTTGTGTAGTGGTGATATATTTTACCTACAGATACCCCCTCATAGCCAGCCAAAACAGCCACTGCTGATGCCTTTGCTTGGAAACAACAAACATCACCATGGGAGACGCAGCTGCCTGTGTCCAGACACAAGGACTGGCCACACCACCAGTGCCTGCTTCTCCTGGGCTGGGTACTTGACTCCACATCAGTCATGTGCCACTGCCTGGAGATACCCTATGCTGCTGCACACCCACCCACCATCCCTGGGGAAGGCACAACTCCATGCCCCTGGCAGCACCATGTGCTGGAACACTGCCTGAGGCAGCAGCACACACCACATATGGTTCCAGCACAAAACGAGACCTGGGAGGCTGGACTCCCCGCAGCCCACTGGGGCTGCAGCCCCGAGCAGAGGTTGCTGGCATTGGGAAGCACAGAGCAGCCGTCAGCATGGTCCTTCCTCCGCTGCCGGGAGCGCGGAAGCAGAGACAGGAGGTGGCGGACAGCCAGGAGTGCTGCTGCCAGATCCAAAGGAGACTGCAGCAAACTGCTAACTTGCCACCGAAGGGTCAACCATGTTGACTGAAAAGCTTGTGAGCTTCTCTCAAACAAAGCCTCGCTGCTGCAGGTGTCCAAGCCAAGCTGGCTCCTTCGAGAGCCCCTCGCAGCAGCAGAGCAGCGCACCGGGAGGTAAGCCAAGCCAAGGGCAGCAGTGCCCACCAGTGGGCTGGCAGCGCTCGCTGCCAAGCATTCGGTGGCAAAGGCAGGGCCCCGTGCCCTGGGGCTCTGGCTGCAGCGGGCAGCTCCTGCAGCGCAGGGCTGGGAACGCTGCCCAGGACCTGGCAGCCACCGAGTCATCACCGAACGGTCACTGCCGCATCCACAGGGGCGGACAGAAAGCCCAAGGCAGGTGGGGAAGTTCTTATGGAAAGAAGGAGCCAACACCCCCCCCCTCGTACAAAGGCCTCCCAGACACCACCAGCAAGTAGCCTTTCCTACTGGGAAATAGAGTCTCTCAGTGGCTGGAGCAGCACTGAACTACCCTGAGCAGGACACACGGCAAAGCACAGTACGGCTTGTTTCAGAAATGCAAGCTACTAGTCAGATTTAAGAGATAAGGCACTAAAGTAATTTTCAAAATTGTAAGATTCCATCATCTAGATAGAGTCTATAATCTTATAATCCAATTTCTTTTTTTCCCCCTTTAAGAAATTGATTTAGTCATAGAATGCTGAAAACCAAAAGAAACCAATAATTAAAAAATCTGTTCACCCCTTATGAAAAGTTTACAAGGGAGGTGGGAAAAGGACAATAGTAAAGCAAAGTGCTGTTCGTTTGGAAGTAAAAGAAAAGTGCACTTCTGCTCATCCTGCATTTACTGTTGACTGCCACCAGAACAGAACAAGGTGTGATTTCTATTTCTTTTCCTTTCTATTTCTTTTCCTTCTAGGGTCTCTGTTGTGGCTACAGCCAAAGCAGTGCCAAGCAAAGGGTTACCAGGCATTCAGTAACTCCTAACACACGGGGACCCTTCTCACCACGAGTGCTTTCAAAGCAGACCCCTGCACGTATGGCTTATCCCTACGTTCACATCTTACCTGATCTCACAGCCTTTGTTTCCCAGCCCCGCGAACCACATGCCGTTACATGCAGCAAGGAACAACGAAACCTTTGGAAAGTGAATAAATGTTAAAACTTGGATTCTTGAAAACACTATTTAAAAGTCTTCACAGGCACCTGCAACTTGTAAGCAGAGATACACTCAGCAGTCAGCCTGCATCACAAAAGCGTGCTGGGGCCGGTGTGCCGGTACGGAGCGCGGAGCCCTGCCGGGTCCCCTGCGGCCCCACGGGGGACGTGGTGGTTTGGCCACCAGCACGGCGTCCCGGCAGGCGAGGAGGGGCCTCTGAAGGTGGCAGGTCTGCAGGCTGAGCAGCCCCACACACCAGCAAGAGGGAGCCAGGCCCAGGAACATCCTTTCAGCATTTCTGGAAAAGTTACAAAAGCCGCTGAGCGAGTGTGGTGTTCTGCTGGCTGCTGTTGCACTTTTGTTTGTGCATTGTTCCTCTTCCAGCTCCCGCTCTGGAAGGCGCGGATTTGCCTGGCTCTTCCTTCACCATCTTCACAGCTTTTTAAACAGAAAACTCAATCCCTTCTTCCCGGTGTCAAAAAAGCAACTACACATCTCTGAAAGATGCACACAGGGCGGAGGGGCCCCCTTGCTCTCTCCTCTAAGATCCCATTCCCAGCCCCTTCCCGCTGCCCACCCACCCCCTGTCCCCCCTCACCCCACAGCGCCCCGGGCTCCCGGGACAGAGGGCTCCTCAGCAATGGTTACTCTTGTGAAATATATAAGACAAAATATGAAATGGAAAAACAAAATATCAAATACCGACCCAGCAAGCTTACGGCTTACAGGCTGCATTGTGAATGAAGATGTGCCTTTAGAAAAGGCCACACTGATCACCTGGAATGTGTCTGTTTCTGGTGAGTAAATATAATTTAGCTACTGACTGAATGACTTATTTTTTTTTTTCAGTAAAAAAGTAAGATCACATAAATCTAGACAGTTCATATTCGTATACATTGTTAAATCCAGCCAGCCTCTTTGAAGTCATGATTTTTTCCTAATGCAACAAAAACAGGAAGTCAGGCTTTTGGTTTTGAACTATATTCAATTAAAAACTTAGTGAGACCGAGAAAGTTTTAGATTCTTAATGCACCACCATTTAATTTCTGAATTCAAGCCAAGGAACAAACAGAAAAGAATGTTTATTTTAGTGGCTGTCGAGTTGCTTCCAAATGCTCTATTCCCCATCCCTAATAGAAAACTGACAATAAAACGGGATTACACTGAGCCAAGCACAAGGCATCCCACATCCCACAGTCTGATCACCAGGGGATCCCCACTTGCCCCAGGCATCCTGGCAGACCCTGTGGCACCTCCTGCCCATGGAAAAGCCACCAGCCAAGAAGCCTCCCTGGCAGCAACGTTGCAGCAGCCGGGCAGGGCTGCAGGCAAGGGGGGCTGTGCTGTGCCCCTGCACCCGGCTCTGCCCTGCTGTGCCAGCACCAGCACTGGGGAGCTGCCACAGTGCTCCAGGCAGCCGTGCGGTGCCAGGGCCTGTCCCAGCACACTGCACCCTTCCCGCTGCTCCCAGAAGGATGGGAATTTGCATTAAGGGCTATGCTGACAGCAACAGGGAGACAAGCGATGGGAGTAAGGTGTAGGGCAAATAAATTTAGGTGTATTGTATTTTGACCTGTATGAAAGCATCAGATTTCTCGACTTTTAGCACAGCGGTCTGATACTCTGCAAGAGATTTTTATGGAGGAAAACTGCATTTTGGAAAAGTTTGCAACATTCATCCTTGGAGAGTATATTACATTCAGTAACGGAAAGGTCATTCAAAGCGACTTATGGTTCTGACACAAACCAACAGAAATGTACTGTTAAGTCTGAAATATACAGCACATTTCCAAAACAAATGAAACATAATAGCAGGCACTTAGGAAACCAGCAAGGAGATGCTCTGTCCTCCACCAGGCTGTTCTTGCCTTACGTATAGGCCAACACAAAAATCTTTTGTTCCATCCAACACTGAAGGGTGCCTGACCTCTTTCATTAAGCTCAGGATCAGCTGGTCCAGAAGAGCTGGCATAACAACAGCCTTTCCTCCTCCATTCCCCCTTATCCCATTAAACATCCATGGAAGTCAGCGCTGATGCCAGTAACTCACATAGAGGTTGGAGCTAACAGCCCACCGACAGGGCAAAACCTCATCTCACACCTGGTTTAGACAAAGTAGTGGCAACCACCAAAAAAGTATTCCCTGGGTAAATACATGCTATTACAAATATAAGTCTACAAGCTTCTTTGAATGTATCAGGTTGGACTCTGGATTCATGGAACTGGAGTGGAATTCACTCTAGCGATAAAAACCAGTTCTTAATGAGCTTTTGAGCCCAGGGAGCCTAGATCTATACACTTGCCAGTACACCCACAGCTCATGGCTGTGCCATTGAAACAAAGTTCAAAATGTTCTAGAAATATCTTTAGTCACATAATTAGTTCAAAATTCCCAACTTTCCTTTTAATCAGCAAGTCAACAGCAGGATATAAGAAGCATAAGCTTTTAACCATCGCCTTTACTGATATTATTGGGAATTACACAGATGGTCTCATCAGTGTTAACGTGAGCAGTGTATGCTCCTCTACATCCCACCTCACATGTTATCAAGGCCACCTCTCCTTGAGGCATAAGATACTTGAATTGTGGCCCAGCATTACACTGAACTTTAATTAAGACACTCAGTAGTTACTTTTTTTTTAATACACTTTAACAGACTCTAGATATTTCTACCATTACAGCCAAAAATGAAAACGTTGATTTTTTTTAATTGCAGATGTTTGCCTTTAACTTAGTACTTGTACAGAAAACAACACAAACTACTACACAAACCAATCTGGACAACTGTTTTGCAGGACACAAAAAGAAGCTGCACGATATTATTTGATGCTAGAACGTAAGCAAACCACACTGCAGAAATCTCATCTTGAGGTGTTTGTGAAGTCGTATTTGGAAGAGACCTTGATTGCCCCTGTGGTGGTCCATTTTAAACCAGAGCACAAAATAAACATGTTAAATCTAATAAACAAAACCAGAACTTCAGCATTGTTTAAACTTTGAGCAACAACACATTCAAAGCAGGCCAATCATTTCTCATTTAATTTTGTCACAGGAGACAGTTACTACAAGAGCCTCAGAAAGACACAGCTACACAACAGTCACTGCACGCCACCAAAGCAGCAGGACAATATTATTGAGACAAAAGCAGCAGAAGAGACATGCAGAGATCATTAACTACCTATAACCTTATGAACTCATTATGAGAATTAAATTTTTTTTAAAGTATTTTTAATTAGGCATTTTGTACTTAAAAATGATTGAGACACACTCTGTTGAACACAAAAATGAAGATAAAGGAGGAAGTGACAAGTTCAACTCTCCAGTTTTCACTTTTTAAATCCATATCACACTTTCACATAGTTTTCTCCTCCCAAATGACTTTTCCAACACTATTCAAGACATAAACTATTCAATTACTTGAAGGCAAAGGTTTTAAAAAGTCACACCAAGTATCCTGCCCTGCTTTCTTACTCAGCTTACTGATGCAAGCTCTCCACAAAACTAACACCAACATTTCATCATTTAAGTATACTCAGTCCCAGAGCCCATACATTTACTAAATGTTTGCTTGTATAGCCACAGCAGAAGAGCGTTCTCATGCAAGTTAAACTTGCCCACGAAAGTATACTTTCAATTTTATGCAAGCCACCAGGGCAAGTTCAGCAAATAAAATAACAGGTATTAGCTAAAAGCATTCTTACTTCCTATGCTGTGAACACACATATTCTACTACAGCACTCTGGTTTCTTACCTGTAGAACAGGCATCTTCTCCTCCTTCCTCCACATACTTCAACCCAAAAAACTCTAATTTTCTAGTATCACCTTGACTTAGAAAGACCCACAAAGAATTCCTGCATTTATAAGACTTCTCATGTCCTGCTACTTCCGATCTTCAGCCATAAGCCCCAAAACTGTTTAACTGAACTGAGCTCAAGCAGCACTAAGCCTTGCCAAACAAAGGGGCTGAGCCTGTGCTTACCTTTAAATAGTCTTGTAGGTGTGTGTGCATAACGTTAGCCATGGTGGGACTCACCCTTCTCACATCTGAAAATAATGAAGTTCGCTGGCTAATTAAAAATGCTGACAAATTGAGAGCAAAATCTATCAGCTGTGTAGAAGAAAGGCTGCAGTTGCAACCTGAAAAGCCAGCATGCGTGGCTGTAAAGTATTCCACTTCTAAAATTTTAATTTAATTGTAGCTGGGAAATAAAACATAATACAATCCAGAAACATACTCTCATCTGTGACTTGGAAATAAACAACCATGCCTGGTTTCTTTTACCCAGATGTATCTGTCTGCTTGTCTGGGTGGAGGGTGAGGGGGTGGTTTGGTTGGGGGGTTGGCTTGTTTTTTCAGCTATTTAAAAGATGAATTAAAGGCCAGTGTGCAGGGCCATCTTCAGGAGATGACGAATTCTTACTTCATCACAAGCAAAAATTACCCATGGTACACATCAGCTTTCTGTTTGAAAGGTGGGTTTTAAGATTCCTGTTAACGAACTGCCAGAACATCTTCCTACAGCCACTGCACCATACCTATAGGCTGCATAGACTTATAGATTTGCAAGTAACAACACACTGCCCTTTGGGCTCACTTATTTTTACCTAAGACACTGGCTAAGTTTCTGCATACTCAGTTTAGCACAACTTGTGTTTTTTTTTCATTGCACATGCAGGAGTCTTCTAATATATTTCTCTGCTTCAGCTCAAAAAATATCATGGGAGAAATCACAAGTTACTTAGATCAATCAAAGTTGATTGAATCAATCAATCAATCAAAGAATTTCTGACCCAAGTGGTTATTTTATAAATAGAGTAGTAAGATTGGCATCTGGGATTAAACAGATTCACCCAGATCCTGACAATTTGGCAGAAACCATCTACAAAAGAATGTACTCTAAATGTCAATTCTCCACTTTCAAGGTCAGTTTTTAAAGCCAGAGGGTGGAACTCCAGAATATTTACAAGGCTAAAGACTTACAAAATGCAAGAGAATCAGTGCCTCAGGATTTAACTGCTTCTGTTTGTGTAGCTAATTTCGGTGACACTTTATAAATCTATGTTCATTCAGTTTTTTGGTCCTTCTCACGTTTTATTTTTCATTCAGGCAGTCACAGTTGGGCATTGCTGGAGAGCAGTTATTTTCTCTGGCTGCCACGAGAGCCTTTCTGTGGAGCACACAGAGGAAAGGAAGGGCAGCACGGAACTACCCCGCAGAGCTCCACTACAGTGACCGCCCTCCACTGTCCATCAGTCTGAAACATGAGCGTTGACACCAGCCCAAGGAACAAAAATCGTTGTGTAGGCATCAAACATTCCTGCCCGCCAGAATCCAACCCACAGGGATTCAGCAGCAGCAGCCTTACCAATTTCAGCAAAGCATTGTCTCTGCAATTCACAGCATGAAGAAAAAAAAATCCACAGATTTATACGACTCCATCAGTATCAGATAGCAGGAGCAGAAAGAATGACTATAAGCTTAGATCAAAGGAGAACAATATCCAGCTAGCAGGAGTGTAGGATATTCGGTCTATGATTAGCACAGAGATTGGTATGTAGGCATGTTGTCCTTGTTAGAGAGTCAAGCTTAATTAAATTTTTCAAAATAAAAGAACCGCCCACTGTTCACACGAGCATTTTGTTATGTCTGTCCCTCACATTGTCCTGACGACGACGCGCAGCGGCGATGCTGAACCCAGGAGCGTGTTTGACAGCAGGCTGGCCAGGGTTTCTGCTCAAAGGCGAGGGCACTGAACCAGCTACTGCAGTGGACCACCACGCTGGGAACTAAGGCACCAACTGCAAGAGTGCTCCTTCCCCTGTGACAGCCACCCACCGAATCGGACACCAGCATGACCCAGAGACTGACCTTGGGCTGACTTAAAGAGTCTTCCTGTGGTTATCTATGTACTAAGGCATAGTTTTGTGTGAGCCAAATTTACCGAGTTTGACTAACCTTTCTGTATCAGCATAGCTGACCTCTCTTATGACCAAGGCCCCAAAAGTTTCCCAAGATGCTAGATCTAATCTTGCATTCATCCTGGTAGCTTGTTTACACTGTACACTGCCGAAATATTCCTTTCCAGAGCAAGTAAACAAGACATTACAGCTGCTTCTTCAAATTTAAATTAAATTAAAACAATTCCATCATCCTTGTACCTTTAATAACACAAATAACCAGAAAACTTGCTGCCTTATCCTGTGCATGTAAATTCATAATGTATAGTGGCCATTGAGAAACAGTGACCTGCCAGATTCAGTATCCTCACAATACACCTACAGAACACAACCCAGAGACCTTCGAAATCTGATTTCAATACTGCTTTTGAAATTAAAACCGCTAAGAAACACTCCAGCCGATGTTTGGGATGAGCATTGAAAACATCCAGCCTACACCTACCACACCACCTTAACAGGAGCAGCTGTGTTTCCGTTCATCTGCTGCTTGAGTAGATTTGCAGGTTAACATCTCTGCTTGCGAGGTGGTCCTGAAAGGAGATTAAAAATCTCCCTGAAACCACAGGAACTAATGGTTGTACGTGTCATTGTAGATCAAACACGTAATTACCCTGTTTGAGGATACACTCCAGTAATGAGGATAGCAGATTTTCCCCGGGAACGCAGAGTTTTAAACAAGCTTTTCCTCTAAACTCGCGCGACAGATGATCCCGCTCTTCATGCCCGTCTCTACCCAGGTGAAAGATGTCACAGCTGCTCACAAGGCAAGAGAAGAGAGCTCTTCCTCAACTACGGAGGTTGTTATCTGTGTGCCTGGATTAAATGCATCAAGCAGGAGCTTTTGATGTGGCTGCCAATGCTGCGGATGATTTATGGGGCTCCACGTCATCCAAGCGGGACGGAGTTCAAAGCGGCGGCAGTGGGAGTCCTGGGCTGCTCAGACCCGACAGTGAAGAGCCCATCCCAACCAGGAAAGATGAGTTACCTTCTGACCGCCCAGCGGAGGGCTCACCGGCCAGAGGGGTGCACAGGAGAACTGGGGAAAGCCGGAGCACAGGGCTCTGCGGCTGCGGGGCCACCGCGCGGGACAGGACGGGGGGGAGGACAGGCCAGCGAACGGCCCTTCTGCCGGGGATCCTGTGAAGAAAGCAAACATAAATGCAAAATTTTTCATTATTTTAATTGTAGTTTTACATTAGTTTTATGGCCGTGACTTTTGGAGCACAACTGTGAATTAAGGCACCTGAGTCTGGTAGCATCATCTACGCAGCTTTAATTTCATTACTACATCAAACCCATAATCCCATACCCTTCCTCAGTTCACAAAGCACTTTCCACATGCCCAGAAGGGTGTTGCTGTAGGGGCCTTGCGAGGTGGGCAGCCGTGCTCCCGGCTGACGTTCCTCCTTCCAGCCCCGCAGCCCTGCCAGCAGCATCCACACGATATTCAGGGGACGTCGTGTTTCATTCCCACTGAGAAGCGCGATTTTCCTGCTGCCATAGGCACCCAGCTCAAATCCAGCACTCCCCACGGCAGGCAGCACCCACAACTGATGCTGTTGAACGTTTTCCAAAGCATCTTAAAGAGCTGAGAAGAATCAGCACGGATGCCAGGAGGGGATAACTTCCACATTAAAAAGAGAGCTTTTTACCTCAATCGGTTCTAGCATCTGCCCTGGCAAAATCTGCATCAATATAGTTTGTTTTCTGTGGCAAGATGCTAACTGGCAATACCTGTCACAACACAGAAGATACTTGTGTTGTGATATGTGTCATCTGGTCAGTTTTGACAGATTCCCACTCCCTCTACCTGACTGTTTAAAGAAAAATGAGACAGTGGGCAGCCCTGTGCCCTGTGAAACAAGTTCTTCACGGTGAATTAAATTACTGGGTAGATTTGGATCTCATACTTTTCTGACAGCTTTCTTTTTCCAGCATGAATTTAAAGTAACATATTCCCACACATGTAAGAGATATTGACATGCTGCTTCATCACAAATGTTAGTATTTTATTTTGTTTGTTATTACTTCCCTATTTAAGAAAACAATAACACAATCCAATTCTGACACAATCGGACACACGAACTGGTTCCATACAGTGAACTGGCACAGAAGGCACAAAAATAATATGGCCAGCAAGAAGCTATGAAGAAAAAGGACAACATGAAAACATTTTGCAAAGGGCTTTTAAGGAGAACTGGCATAATATGGAGAGAAAGGATAGCACAGGGAGGAATAAAATGACGCAGAGTGGGAATGTTGTGTGACATGAACTGAGACACCTCAAGTATTGGTCTGCAAAACAGCAAGATGCGTCTCACCAGGAAACAGTGCACATTTGGGAGAGAATGGCCCAGTATTGGCAATGGAAGAACAAACTAAAAAGCAAACATCACCAAACAAACACCAGGCACATAATTCAGGTGCACAGTTCAGACTAGAATGGCATTAAAAAAATCCTTTGCCGACACTGATGCATAAAACACATCAGCACGGTGTTCTTTAAAATTGTGTCCTGCCCTGTTAATGTTAATTCCCCATCCCTGAAAGTGTTCAAGGCCAAGTTGGATGAGGCTTTGAACAACTTCATCTAGGGGAAGGTGTCCCTGCCCATGGCAGGGGGGTTAGAACTAGATGGTCTTTAAGGTCCCTTCCAACCCAAACCATTCTATGATTCTATGTAATTTATTTTGATTCCTGTAAATAAAGGGATCACCCACTATTTCCTTCAAGATCCCAGCTTTGGGATTCAGCCCTATCACAATTTGCTTGAAGGAAGTTGGTAACACACCTAAAGATACGGAAGCCTTATGGGACAAGTCCTGATGTGCACAAAACACATGCAGCTCGGCTGCACTGTTTGCTGCTGCTGCCACACCAGGAATACCAGCATTCTGCCTCGCAAACAGCCTTGGCCGCTAGAGATGTCGACTGGCTGCTTGAAAACTAAGACTATTCACATTTTCCAAGGAAAAAAAGAGGAATCATTGCTTCCATACATTGTTTTCTTTCTGTGACTTCATTCCCTACAGTTTGAGTCATTTTGCGCTGACTTGTTCACGCTGAGGAAGAAGAAAAAGAAAACACTCATTGAAAAAGTAGACCAAAAAAAATTAAAATCAAAATAAAAGTGTCAAATTATGAACTCTAATGCAGGGTGGATTAGTGTGTGCACTTGAAAAGTCTGTGCGTACTTGTCTTCATAGGTCTGGCTTTCTTCAAGGACACAGAGTTGTAAGTAACGTTGAAATATGAGATGAACCAAGCAGCGTCCAGTTCCAGGGCCGAGACTTCTGCTGGATTCCAGTGGTATTCTTGCCCGAGTGAAGATCTCAACATTGACGTTTGGAACTAAGAATTTTTCACTCATACACTGAACGAGGGTACCGGAGAGCTGGTTTGTTTCCTTGTGCTACCGCAGATATTTGTGTACTTCTGGCAGATATTTATGTACTTCTGCGCCAGTCACCTACCCGTCACCCAGCAAACGTGTCCCTCTCTCCCGGAGACCCTCTGGTTCCAGGAGTGCCCCCACTCCCAGTGCCCACCAGCCCAGTGGCTGCTGGAGCGCACCGCAGGGAAGCCAGCGAGCTGCTCGCCTGGCTAAAAGCGCGATGCCCGCGAAAGTGAAACACGGCGTGAACGGACGTAACCTGCCTACTGGGAATTACACATCCTTGGAAACCCACACAACCGAGCTGGAGCCTTTGCTCCTTGCTTGTACAAAGCCGGGCCGTGTTACACAAATGCACGCAGGAACCGAACTGCTAGAACCCAAACTGGAATTGTGTGCCAGTTTTGGTATGCCTAATTTGCTGGGAAGACCCAGTTCAAAACGACTTTCTTCATTCAGCTTTCCTCTTCTCAGCACTACTGAGTTTACACTCAGCCACGCTGTCTTCCCAAAATATAGTTTCACTTAACAAAAAGCTCCCTTGATTCTCCCCAGTAATGAATTCCATCCAGAGCAATGGCTTTTAATACCAGCCATGTGCCAGAATTTGCCAGCCAAACAGAGAGATCAGCATGGCTTTGTACAACCATTGTATTTTCTGCAAGGCAGCCCCATTAAATCACAACCACATTATAATGTAAAATATTCCACATGTTCTTCAGCAGCCTTCTGGAGGGAGAACTTTGTGGGTTTTGTAATTTAATACTCTGTTTCTCAGAAGCATAGTAAGAGCTGGGTTTTACCTACAATACACACAGTGTATCCCTAGATGAATACTCTTTTCTTAAAACTTTGACAAGGTACATTGTACAGTTAATTTTTTTTTTTTTATTTTAATGTAGATTTTCAAGTATGTGTTTTCGGAAAATGTTCTCCGAAGAAACTTCAGTCCCTTTTGTACCACAAACTATGGAGACCAGTACAAATCATTAAAAATGTCTTTTACCTCATGTTTACGCCCACAAAAAAACAGCATTGGAATGTGTCACTCCACAAGCCTTGACCTCAGTAGAAAAAAACCTACTCATGAAAGCAATTAATCCTTTGCCCTTCAGACTGTAATTAAGATTTAGAAAATACGCCCAATGATAGCCCTGCAGTCCTCTCTCTGTCGCTCAGGGGAACAGAATTCAGTAGGACCAGCGACAGTGTGATCTCCCAGTTACCCCCCGTTCTCAGGGTAGCACCTAAAAACGTCAGCATGGAATTTAGGGTCAGTGCTCCACAGAGGCTTTGTTGTTTTGCTGACACCCAAAGCGCCGGGCAGCACAGGCAGGTCAGTGCTTCCTGACACAAGCACCCATGGATCAAACTCAGACACCTCCGTGTTTCACAGAGACAGCCACTGAGATGGTAACAAACACCATCCAGGAGATACCTCAAGTTCTAGCTGGCATAGACAGAAAATCACGTTACTACCAACTTCCTGAACTTCCCCCAGTTTGTGGTACATTTCACGATTCGGAATACGTTCGTTGTTTAAGCACAGCTCATCTTGAGGTTCTTCACCACTGAGCACACCCAGTCACTTTAAGGATTTTGATCACTTCCTCGTTCTCAGAGAATGGGTGTTGATATGTCAGTAGAAACAAGTGTGAAGCATTTGTTGATTCTGCAAGAACAGGGATCTTCACCTATTTTTACCAAATAGTCTAACAGATTTGGCTTGTCCTAAAAGGAGGCTGACAAAGAGAAATACTTGGGTACACAAACCACAGCCTCTGATGGCACCATGGCACAGAGGCAGATGTAAGCAGATTCATGCTAACTTCACAAGCTTTGGCTTTTGCCATAGAAAAGTAAAACATCTGGCAAAGTTAACATTTCTCCAGGAAACTTTCCTCCATTTCTGTGGAAAGTGCAAAATCTCAGGGAAAAAAAAAAAAAAAAACCACAACCAATCATTTTGGCTGAAAATTCCCACTCATTTCCAGGCAGAAAGGACAATCTTGTATGAAGGTTCCCATGAAGACCGTCATGAGGTGTTGGCCACTTCCCTGCTGACCTCCTTACACACTGAGAGCACAACCCAGCATCACTTACGTTTTGTGGGTTACACCAGTTTCCTTGCATTTCACTCTACCCCGCCAGGCCAGTCTTCTTATCTTTTGAGTCGACAGCAGACAACGTACAAACCAGTAGCAAGATATTTTTAGGAATTGCTCAGGCAGAGTTATTTATGACTGGCACAAGAGCCTGAACATTTATCTGCCAGAAAGCAGCAACGGGCTGCCAGTCTGTCCAAGCCTACCCAGAGTGCCAGGCAGTAGTGACTTTGCTCTGTGTTTGGTAGAGCTATTCTTCACGTACATTTTTTTGGTGGAAGACATTTAGAAACTCTTTCAAATATGATCACCAATGATTCCTGAGGCATCGTATTTCAGATAAACAGGAGAATTTCTGCAAAAGAATGCGGGGTTTATGTGACATTGCTCAGGAGCTTGTTTCCTGAAACAATGCTGATTCTTTGCTGATTTGGAAGAGAGAGATGGAGCCGCAAATGTGTAACACAGTCGGAATTGTCATAAACCTGAGTGACAGTTGAATAATCTGGGCATCTCACCCAGAGTATCCAAACTCAGCTGCTGTTTGCCCTGCACAGATAGAAAGAATCCTGTGGCTGGACTGCAAACAGCCACGTTAACGCCATTATTAATGTGCTGCGTGTTCAACCAAGTGATCTCTGAGGACTATAAAAGTGAAAAGAATCAGGGATGCGGAGTGCCAAGTGCACGTGGGCCTTCATG
Organism: Tauraco erythrolophus; assembly: GCF_009769465.1. Taxonomy (NCBI): domain Eukaryota; kingdom Metazoa; phylum Chordata; class Aves; order Musophagiformes; family Musophagidae; genus Tauraco; species Tauraco erythrolophus. The sequence continues at coordinate 29,684,238 of NC_141475.1, forward strand.
GTTTCCCGTGAATTTTTCAATTGAATTTTTCAATTCAGGTGCTGGACAAGATCCAGCAACGGTGGTGCACATGGTGGTGTTGGTAGGTACTGCTGTTGAACAGGAGCCAGAGGGGGGAGTAAGCAGCAACGGGGCTTCTTCCACTTGGAAGATGCATTTAGAATCACAGAATGGTTTGGGCTAGAAGGGACCTTTAAAGGTCATCTAGTCCTACCTCCCTGCCACGGACAGGGACAGCTTCAACTAGATCAGGCTGCTCAGAGCCCGTCTGACCTGGCCTTGAATGTCTCAAGGGTTTCCCTCAAAGTTCCTGAATTCTAACTTTGTGCAAGCAACGATGTGCTAGAAATTTCCTGCGGCTTAGAGGGCTCATGTTTAACTTCTGATCCTGACTGTGTAAGAATATAATTTGGCATCAATTAAGTATCTATTAAAATACAATTGTAAAGTTGAGCAGTTCAAAAGCTATTAGAGAGCTAAATAATCATGTGTTAAAGTATCTCCTAACCTTTGCTAACACATGCTTTCAGCAGAAACATGCTATCAGTCAAGTTCATCACTGCTATAAACACCGTGTAGCAGAACAAGCAGCTGAAGTATTGATGGACTTGATGCAAAAAGGAAGACAAATCGTTCCCCAAACCCCAAGCTCAGTAGTAGTTTTGAAGTGCCATCAGCCGTTTTTTTGGAGGAATCACGCACGCATTCCCCCACGATGGCAAATTTTGGCTGTTTTGTTCCTTTAACGCAAGGGCTGGGGCCGGGAAGGCTCCAGAAGTGCCGCGGCGGACCCCTGCCCGTCCGCGGCCTCGCTGCGGCACCGGCGACCCCGGCGGTGCCCGGGGCAGGGGGCGCGGGGCGGCGGCGGTGCCCGGGGCAGGGGGAGCGGGGCGGCGGCGGTGCCCGGGGCAGGGGGAGCGGGGCGGCGGCCGTGCCCGGGGCAGGGGGGAGCGGGGCGGCGGCCGTGCCCGGGGCAGGGGGGAGCGGGGCGGCGGCAGGAGGGGAGCGGGGCGGCGGCGGTGCCCGGGGCAGGGGGAGCGGGGCGGCGGCGGTGCCCGGGGCAGGGGGGAGCGGGGCGGCGGCAGGAGGGGAGCGGGGCGGCGACGGGCTCGCAGCACCCCCCAGCGCGGCTGTGTCTGCGGCGGGCGCCTCTCGCCGTCCCGGCTGCGGGGCCACGGGCGGTCCCGCCGCTCCTCGGGCGGCCCGGGCCCCCCGCCGCGCCTCGCCCGCGCCCCCCACCAGCGCGGTGGCGCCTCCCGGGAGGCGGAGCCGCCGGCGGCAGGACTCTCCCCGCCCGGCCCGGGCCGGCTCTGCCCCGAGGTAGCGGCCGCGCCGGGGACAGCGGCCGCCAGCGCGGCCCGGCGGAGCGGCCGCCGCCGCGGCGGAGGCGGCAGGTAGGGGCGGGCGGGCGGGCGGGAGGCCGGGCCGCTCCGCCGGGCACCCCCTCCGCCAGGTGCGGCGATGCCCGGGCGCAGGTGGGGCCGCGCAGCCGGGAGCCGGTTCCCCGGGAGAAGCGCGGCGGGGGCGGGCGGGGGCGCGGGGCCGCAGCCGCCGGGCGCGCGGGCTTTGAAATTAGTTAATTTTGCTTGGGATAATTACTGGCAAGAAAGGAGCTGACGTGTTCCTTCTCGAGGATCAATTGCCAGCAGATTCAGACACGCTCCGCACAACCAGCGTCGTGATGGAGCGACAGCCGAACAGTTTCCACCTTTGCTTCCTTCGAAAGTTACAACTTTACCTGTAAGCAGCAGCTGATGGGGCACATCGCAGCAGGACGACGAAATTGTGAGGCTGTTTCTTTAAACCGACAAACGCTTTAGATCATTGCACAAATCTAAAAGCTGAGGGGGAAAACCCAAAAGTTTTGGATCTGCTTTGCGGGTTGCCTTTTCTTTCAAGTTGAAAAGTTCTTCTCGTGCTTATAGCTTAAAACTGAGCAGCTCAACGCAGATGTCACTAGAAATGCTTGTGCCTTTTGTTTTCCTTGTAGGAATCTGTTCACTTTTGCTGTGAAGGATGGTGGTGTAGTATCTCCCTGCAGGATGAAAGCCATACGCAGGGGCAGACCCTGGTGCCTGGGGACCCTCCTCGCTCTCTGCCTGGCTGCCCTCCCCGGCAGCATCGCCTGTCCCAGGCTCTGCGCCTGCTACGTCCCCACCGAGGTGCACTGCACGTTCCGGTACTTCAGAGCCGTCCCACCGCACATCCCTCTGAACGTGGAGCGCATCAATCTGGGGTATGTTTAACATCGAGGTGTTAAAATATTCTGACCAGTTACCTTTCAACACTTTGCAAGGCAATAATTAAGAGTTTCCAGATTCAGGGCTAGAAATTAACAAAAGCAATACATAAATTTTAAGAGCTTAATGTTCCACAGCATTCCGAAGCGGTTGCAGTCACAGCTAGCAAAGCCTAAGACCACCAACACTGAGTGGAAATGTTGGGGATGTGTCACGTGACATTTAAGAACTTCAAAAAGTTTTGAACTTAATTGAATTCTTTTATATTACCTGAACATTTTTGCATCTGCAACATGGAACTCAGAAGGAGTCTGAAATAGAGACAACTTTCTGGGAAAAGATAGTTCAGAGCTCAGACAGTGGGCTGGAAAATTAGTGTGTGTATTAAAATCTTCAGAGACTGTGCTGTGACTTTAGAAGTCACACAGTGCTGGTATGTGTGCATTTATCTATTGAGTTTACAGGAAATAACACTTGTCTGAATATTTCAGCCTCCAAAGTGGTTCTGTTCTGCGAGTGGTTAAAAGGAACAGGGAATAAATTATACCCAGGCTTGGCTCGCCCGTTAATGCAGTTTCTAGCAAGTGTCCTCTGTCATACAATCAAATGACGAGACCAGCCAGCAATATTTGACTGATCCTCGCATCACTTTTGATGCACGTAAGCTTTGAATCGTCCATATGTGTATGCAGAAAATATAAAAGGAAGTTTTCATTGACGTCTTTCCCCTCATCTGCCTTCTGCTTCCAGGCAGCATATCCAGATCCCAGCATCTGACTCCTGTCCACCCTTTCCCTCCATTGATTTTGTCAGTGCTGTCCAGACGTGCTGTACATCATCTTACAATGAAGTACCAGTACTTTTAGAGGACTATGGGTTACCTGAGGGGGGGGGACATGTGTTTGCAATACATTAATTACTGCTACAGAAAGGCCATCTATTTGATGGGTGAATTCATCCAACTTTTGTCACCACGGGGCATGGGAGATGTGACTGCAGCACGAGAAGAGGCCCTGTGCTAGCTAATCGGGTCGTGCAGGTGTGATAGCAGTCACAAAGTTTGTTTGTTTTAAAACTCGTGAAGTTTAGCTGTCTGACTAAACCAGGTCCAGGACTAAATGTTTGTTACAGTTACAACAGCTTGCTCAAACTGACGGAAACAGACTTTTCTGGCCTGGAGAAACTGGAGTTACTGATGCTGCACAGCAATGAGATAAATGCAATCCCCGATAAAGCGTTCCGTGATTTATATTCATTACAGGTAAGAACTAAATGACCTAATGTTAATTAGGAGATGACCTAATCCTAATTTTTGTTATGGCTTTTAAACAATCTGCAGTAACACTGATAAACGGAAGCAGACTAGTGGTCTGTAGCATTTTGGTTTCCTGTTTCTTAGTGTATCCCCACAAAAGATGAGGGCCTTCGGGATCCAGTATCCTAATGGGAAATGTCTTTCCTTCCCAGGTGGGCATTCAGGTACAGTTTAAAGAGCGTGATGAACATCTTGGTAGATATCTGTCAGTGGTATCTTAAAGGGCAACTGCAGTTGAAACTCTCTTTCACACGAGAGAAAGATTGCAGAGCTCCAAGTACTGCAGCTGTGGTAGGAAACTTGTCTTTAGTTAATTTGTTAGTCAATTTTTTTTTTGAGGATTGTTTTCCTTCCAGATTTCCTTTCCCTTCAGTGCAGTATAGCCCTGTCCCTTTCTGTCCTTCATTAGAAAAAGGCTCCTACTGAACAGAAGCTGAACATACTATATACGAACATTTTAATGCTTTAAAAAAATCATAGTTCCTTGGTTTTCTAATTTAATATATATTTGTGGACTTCTAAAATGTAGTATTTGATTTCTGTTTTGTTCTTTATCTGAAATATTACCTATATGTATAAAATATCACCTGTATTTACATATATTGTAAAAATTAGTAAACGTACCATGTCATACAGGGATTCTGGAGCTATCTCAGTATCTCACTGTGCCACATAGATATTCATACATAAAGAAGTACTTACATGATGATTTAGGAACCACCATTCCCAACTAGTTTGATGTATGGGTGACACTTATTCTCCAGTTAAACGTCCATCTAGAGCTGTTATTAACTGCTATAGAGAAGGAAAAATGTTGTAGCTGTGATGAACTAAGAAAGTGAGAGGCCTGAACTGCTCAGACAGAAAACACAATACTGGCTTAATTGCTGGTTTTAGAGGATTAGGGGACGAAGTGGGAGGGAAAGGCAGAAACCAGTGGAGCTTTGGAGCATACAGATCTTCAGGTTTCATTAACCCTCACAAAGGGCAGTTCTGTGCCTGAAAGCTTCCTCCTTACCTCCTCCCAAGGGAGTGAGTGTAATAAGCTTTATGGAGTCCTGCCAGCTTCTCCTCCCACATCAGCAAGCAAGATGGCAACACAATTCTAGATAGTTTTAATGGAATTATATTTGGCAAATAAAATAAACTTGCACGTTGTTGTGATTTGGTACTTTTTTCCCTCACTAATTTTCAAAATACATACAGAATTCGTGACTGTACCAGTGTAATTCTAACAGGAAAAGTAACAACAAAAGGCTGTCTTGGGTACCATATTTAATACTTCAGCAATATCCCGGATTTGTTCATCTCAGGGTTATGAATGTGACTTTTAACCTGTCAGCAACCAAATGGCAGCTGAGAGTCGAGGTTTGGCAATTACACATCTCCCACGACACAAATCCTGAAACTGGGAACACGCTTAGCAGTCCTGGTGGTTAAACAGCAAACAAAATAAACCGTTTCATGCGTTTTTATAGGCATAACATTGGCTGGAACAAAATCACTACCACAGTTTATGGTCAGATTCTGCTTACCCTTTGCATAAGTGCAGTTTATTTGCTACGCATTACTTGATTTTATTTTTCAATCACTGCGTTTAGTATATGTGACTGCAAAAGTGTTACCTTGATGGACTGCTGGAACAAGAAAGCACCCTTGGAGTCCTGCAACTAAGATTGCATTTAAAAATAATTCCTCCTCCTAAGTTTTTTTCCAATCACTTGCATGACTCATCTGTTGAAGTACTTTCACTTCACAGAGTAACTATCAATCAAAATTTGTTAGGAATCTGTAACAATGTAATGTGTTAATATTACACACTTGTTACCCTTTCCTCAACAGGTCTTAAAAATGAGTTATAACAAGGTCAGAGTACTTCAGCAAGATGTTTTTTATGGATTAAAGAGCTTGGTACGATTGCACATGGACCACAATAAAATTGAATTTGTAAATCCCAACGTTTTCTACGGACTCACATCGCTGAGGTTGGTCCACTTGGAAGGAAATTTACTTAAGCAGCTTCATCCAGATACTTTTGTCACCTTGTGCTACAGCCAAATATTTAAAATATCCTTCATGAAGCACATATATTTGTCTGACAACGTGTTGACATCACTACCACAAGAGATGTTTTCCTACATGTCTGAGCTGGAGAGCATTTACCTTCACGGGAACCCATGGTCCTGCGACTGCCGCCTGCAGCGCTTTGCAGAGTGGGCAGAACAGAGCCCAGGTGAGCCAAAGGCTTCGTTTATGCTTTTTAATCACATTATAGCATCTGGTTCTTTCAGATAAAGGTAATTGTCCGTTATTTATTTATTCATTCTCCCAGAAAAGACTGCAAGGCAGGATTTTTGTCTAGGTGCATGTAACCAGGATAAAGAGATTAACACCATTCAGTTTCCCAGATTCAATGAATCTAGTGGTCTTAACCCATTGCCAAGTGCAGCTGTCCTTAATGGAGCGTTTTCCTTGGCCAGTCCAAGGCTTCTGTGCACCAGGAGAATCCACAGGGAACAAGGAAGCTAGTTTTTATGTCACTGGCAATAGTGAGGGCCACATTGTACTCGATTCTTCAAAAAAAGAAACAAGGAACGGAACTCAAGGGCTTTCTCTGCAGCTGCCCTGATAGAGGTTACACACGAGAACCTCGTAGCAGCGTCACCCCAAACTGCCGGAGCCCCTGTCTCTCGGGACAAAGCTATGGCCAGGCACCACAGCAGAGCCCCCCTCACATGGAGTAAAACTGCTGGGACAGCAGGACAGCACGCTGGGCTGCCAGAGCAACAGTCCTTGAGCCGTTTCTTCAGAGGAAATTCATAGGTTTTCTTGGGCTACTTTAGATTTTTGTAGGTTACTTCAAGATAAACTTCTAAAATATTTTATTCAAGAGAACAACTTGTTGGTAGCTCTGTGTCTTTATTAACATTAAACATTGCATCCCAAAACCCTACTGCGCTTTTCTTCCTTTCAGATGTTATAAAGTGCAAAAAAGACCGAAGTTCTGGTGCTCAGCAATGCCCAGTTTGTGCTAGTCCCAAAAATCGTCAAGGGAAAAGCATAGTGGATATTCCTTCTGCATCTTTGACCTGCGCTAAGCCAGCCATAAGTGACTCCCTGAAATTTAAAAACCTGACAGTGCCAGACGATGGGGATTTCAGCTCCGTATCTCCCAAGGACTTCATAGCTCCTATGGGATCCATGGCTTTGAACATGACTGACCAAGCGGGAAGTCGAGGTAACTTGGTTTGCAACATCCAAAAACCTAAAGAAATGTCTCCCATCTCATTTGAGAACAATGGCAACACTACAGTACTCAAAACGTCCTTCTCAGCGCTTCTGGTGTGTGGCATTGATTACGAGCATATTCAGCAGCTATGGAGCATACTGGCACTGTACAGTAATTCTCCCTTGAAACTGGAAAGGAATGTCCTAGCAACTAACATGCCTTTTTACAAATATAAACAGATCTACTCTGAAAAGGATGAACTTTTTACCAGTATAGAGACTGAACTGAGAGCTGAACCGTCTTGGTTAATGCAAAGCAATGTGAGTTTACAGCTAGACAGGACAGCAACCACGCTAAACACGCTGCACATCCACTACTTTACAGATGCTCGCATTATTTTGCCCAGTGCTGACAAAAAACAGGCAAGAAATAACTGGACCATCATCTCCAGGGACAACAAAACTCGAACGGAGCACACTGTTCTGGTCGGGGGGACCGTAGAACTGGAGTGCCACGCAATTGGGGAACCATCCCCTGCAATAGAGTGGATACTGGCTGATGGGAGCAAAGTCAGAGCTCCGTACGTGGGCGAGGACGGAAGAATCATAGTAGTTAAAACTGGAACATTGACACTACGGACAGCTGATACTTTTGACACGGGGCTTTATCACTGCATAGGTACAAACTACAACGATGCGGATACTCTCACGTTCAGAATTACTGTGGTTGATCCTGACGTGGAACACAACAGTGTAAACGGAGCCCAACTCTCTGTACCTGTTGGCAGTACGCTCCACCTTCCCTGTACAGCCACTGCTGTCCCAGATGCTGCCATTAGCTGGGTGTTACCTGAGCACGTGATTCTTCATCGTTCTGTAAGAAACAAACACATTTTTGACAACGGTACCTTGAGAATAGAAGGGGTAACGGAGCGAGACCGTGGCTACTTTAGATGCGTCGCAGCCAACCAGTATGGTGTCGATCTTTTGGTTTTCCAAGTACTAGTTAGGGAGGACGAAACCACTCTAAAGAAAAAGCATGTAGCTGTGGGAGAATGGGAAGAGGGCGATGGCTCTGGCCATGCAATGCTGGCCTCTGCTGCAAGACAGAAACATCCTGTAGCTACTCTGGCTACCTTGGCAGCTGGTCAGGAACCTGCTGCCGCAGCAGCCAGCAAGTGGGTCGCACAGAGTGCACGTAAAAGGAAGAGCTACGGGAAAACGACTTACAGGCACTACAGGGACAAAATAAGCAGGCGGTTTAGAGGGCACAGGAGACAGTTTGCTTCCTCAGCCAGGAGAGTCGATCCGCAGCGCTGGGCAGCCTTTTTGTTAAAAACAAAGAGGAACTCAACTTTGACAGAAAACCAAGGAGAAGCTGCAACGGAACCACCTATTCAAGTCCATAAGCCCTCAAAAGTACCTGGGGATGAAGAGGAAACATCTGGTGATCTCATATCTCCAGAAGAAGAATTCATGATACCGGTAGCAGAGACAGCCACTGTATCTGCTCTGGGGAGAGCAATGGAAGGTGTGATAACTGCAGGGCCTGAGATGACTGTGGGGAACACCCCTGCTAGGAAAACCTCTCTCCTGTTGACAGAGGCAGTAACTCCCCTGCCCCCTCCTTTTTCACAGTCTGTGTCATCTGACAGCAGAAAGCCACAAACGTATCTAAAACCTACAACTACAAACTCATGGGAAAGATCTGATTTAAGTCAAATATCAGCCAACGGTATAAAACAATCAGCTGTATCAAATGCAGCAACTGGAACAGCTACGCTCTCCCCTGCGGTGCAAAGGTTGGTATTCTCTGGGGAAAGGAACCAGCATCTACAATCTGTATCTACGACAGCTGTGACAGATGTTGCAGACACCAGCAAGTCTGTAACTTCCCAAAACACAGTGGACAAGCTACATGTTTTTACAGAGTCTATTGATAAGATTTCCACCAAAACAGATCATCAGATATCTGTAGTGCCAGTTGGTGATCCAAATCCTGAATTTGGTCACATTTATTTTCATAGTGCTCAGAAACGAGTAACTCCTAAGCCACCATTGGACTCAACTACCACTACTCATCAGCAAATTCAGATTATTCAGGATGTCACAACTCATATGCCCCAGGCCCAGCAGCAATATGGAAGACGAAGGAAAATTTCTGGTAGGAGACGAATTGTGAGACCAGGACGCATTCCAAGTATGAAAGAGCACAGATACAATTTTGGGAGGCCAGGATCTGTCAGAGGAAGTGCAGCTATGGCCGCAGATGTTCAACTGAATATGAAACATGTATCAAATTTACCAACCTTAAATAATTTAAGCAGCTCCATCAACCCATTTAGCCTAGAAGCACCTCTGTCCTCCCCCTCCACCATGAACATGCCATTGGAGCACCCAGCGGGTACTCATCAAAACACAGCATTCCGCAGGGAAGAGAAAAACACAGCTAATGCAAGGCAAAAAGCTACTACAAGAGTCATGCCTTTACTTACAAAAGGCACCCAAGATCCTCCTGAATGGAAATTAGAGACCAGTGCTCCATTTCAGACAAATACTGACGGAGCCCAACCTTTTAGTATCGGACGACCAACAACGGCAATCCACGCAGCTCATGTTACAACGGAAATTACACATACCGTAAGCACTAAGGTATCTTCTACCCATGAATCAGTCTCACCCAGCATTAAGACTAGAACCTCAGCAAAAAATTCCCAAAGAGGGCAAATTACATGGGAGCATCTCTTTGGAAACGGTGCACAAAAAGAGGTCCTTCTTCAGAAGCTACCAAACCAACAGACAGACACGTTTCCATCAGCAGAGGTACCGACCATGCTTCCTAAAGCTACAGCAGCATTATCCGTGTCCAAAACATCTCCTTTGCGCTTTACGCCTGTCTCAGCAGGTGGGAATCACAGCAGTGGCTTCTTGTCTGTAAACAAACCCGTTCATTATGGTACCTCAGAAGAACATCTTCCCACTGCACAACCGCAGCCTTACTCTAATCCTGCAACTAATGCAACCAAAGAAATGGATGTAACAGGTTCGAAGCCAACAGTTACACCTATTATTACTCCTCCAGCTGACACCAAACTCACCAAAAGTAAAATATTCAGAGTGGGAAGAAAGAGAAGCCAGAGGAGGAAGAGGCCCCCTAACCCACCTGCCTCCCAAGCCGTGACTGCCGGCCACAGCGCTGCCGCGGTGCCATCGGTCGGGACGACGGTTGAGCCGCTGGCTGTTCCCACAAGCCTTACGCCCGCAGAGCCTCTCTCCGGGCGCGCGGGCGCAGCCTCAGTGACGGAGCCGCCGGCACTGCGGGTCCTTGACCCGCCGGACGCGCCTCGGCACGTGCCGACCGCAGCCGCGCAGACACCGGTGACCACCGTCCCATGGGGGAGCGCCCCGTCTGCCGCGGTGCCACCCGATGGGCGCGCTGCGCAGAGCCCCACCGCCGCCACCCCAACCACACCACTGCTCCCAACGCCTCTCGGTGCCCCACGACCGGCCCCCGTCGGCGCAACGGCTGGGCCACAACCTGCTCCGCGAGTCAAAGCCACCGCAACGGCAGGGGAAGGATGGCACCCGGGCACGGGAGGGACAGTTAGCCAAGGAAACCACGCTGCACAGCCCACGTTCCCAGCACGAACCGAGTCAAGCACCAGAGCTCCTGCTGCACCCACAGACCCCTCTCCTCCTGGCGCTCAGCATCCCACCCCGCTGCTGGCCCTAACAGCAGCTGTGCCACCTGCACCCACTGCAACCACCACCTCGTCCCCACGGTGGGACGGCAAGTCCCGGCAGAAGCCCTCTGCCAAAGCCACAGAGAGAGGCAGCACACCTACTGCTGACACACCGACCGCACCAAAGCCACCACAGATCACGGCTCCGCACGCTGCTCTGCGGGAAGGGGATGGGGACAGTTCTGCCCAAGGCTGGTCTGAAAAGGGACCCGAGCAGGAAACTGCCACCAACGGTCCTACTGCCTCGGGCTCTTCAGGCAGAAATCATTTTGCAAAGCCCAGAATAATTGGAGGAAAATTAGCTGCTTTTACTGTGCTAGCTAATTCAGATGCTTTTATTCCTTGTGAAGCTACTGGTAACCCCCGTCCAACAATACAGTGGACGAAGATCCCATCAGGTACGCTGCATAAATTCCCTAGAATTTACCTTCTGTTATGGGCGTGTCATTTGGCAGAGGTTTTGTGTGGCACACTGAATCACTGCTTCATTTGAGAGTACTGTGAAGTATCAGTGAAAAGATGAACTTTGAAACAGTGGAAAAGAAAGATATCCCAGCACGCCTGCTGGAATGTCTTACTACTAATTATGAAACAGTTCTTTAGGGAAATAATAAAAAAACCCCACATATATAATCAATATTTAGCTATAATTCTATGCTTACTGTGAGGAGATTTCAGTATTTATTGGACATTATTTGCTATTTCAGAACAGCGAGACAACTGAAAAGAAAAATTTGTCTGTGGTAACAAACCACCAGACCAAGTTAAAGCTGTGCCAAAATATTCTTGAATATGCAAAGCCCCGTCTGCTTTATCCAAACTTTGCCTCTACCGAGGACCAGGTTTTGTTTTTACTTCACAGCTTTGTCACTGTGCGTGCAAAGAACTGTTCTTTCTCTTGCTTATCACTGGTGTCTCGGTTATTTGGGCAAAGCAGACCGGGACAGGGCACGCGTTGCCAGGGACTGAGTAAAAAGGAACAGAAGAGAGAGGTTCTGACGCGCTGCGCTGTTGCCTCCTTGCTTCCGTAGGGACCGATGCCCTGGCAAGCCGAGGGGACGGCAGGTGGACGGTGTTTGCCAACGGCACGCTCTCGATCGCCCGGGCGGGCCTGGAGGACCGCGGGCAGTACCTGTGCACCGCGGCCAACCCGCACGGCGTGGCACGGCTCCCGGTCACCTTGTCGGTGGTGGCGTACCCGCCGCGCATCGCGGGCGGCAGGTGGCAGCTCCTCACCGCTCACTCCGGAAAGCCCGTGGCGGTGAGGTGCAAAGCGGAGGGCAGGCCCCCCCCCACCATCCTGTGGGTTCTGGCGAACCAAACGCACGTCTCCCACTCTTCTGCAGGAAGTTACAAAGCCCACGTGGAACCGGACGGCACTCTGGTTATCGAGGAAGCCACTGTTTACGACAGGGGCCTCTACACATGCGTGGCCAAAAACCCAGCGGGCACCGACACGCTGGTTGTAAAACTGCAGGTGATCGCGGCACCTCCCGCTATTCTGGAAGAGAAGAGACAACGTGTTGAAGGAACGATGGGGGAGAATCTGAAACTCCCTTGCACCGTGAAAGGCAATCCTCAGCCCACTGTCCACTGGGTGCTCTTTGACGGCACGGTGGTGAAGCCTCTGCAGTTTGTAAATGCAAAGCTGTTCCTGTTCTCCAACGGTACCCTCCACCTGAGCAACATCGTCCCTGCCGACAGCGGGAATTACGAGTGCATCGCCACGAGCTCCACTGGCTCGGAAAGGAGGGTGGTGAGCCTCGTGGTGGAACGCAGAGATACGCTTCCAAAAATCGCTACCGCCTCTCAGGAAATGACTCGGTTGAATTTTGGGGATAAATTGCTTCTGAACTGCACAGCGACTGGGGAGCCAAAGCCCACGATCATCTGGAGGTTACCTTCCAAGGCAGTGGTTGACCAGTGGCACAGGTAGGAGTCTTCTTTTTCTCCACCTCTTTGAAACTTCCAATGCTGTCTCCTCTGGTGCTCGTATAAGAGACTGTTACATCACCGAAATAACACACTGTGAACTAAATTCACTTTTAAACATTTAACAGTGGGTTTAAATGTTAACATCCGTGGTGATGGCTTGTTATTACACGTCTGATGGCAGACCACATCAATTGCCATTAAGTGTGTGAGGTCCTACCAAAAGAGATACAAGTCTCATTTGAATTAAAGGAGCCGCTGTTAATCACGTTGGCTGAATTTTGGTCAAAAAAAAAGTTATTTACCAGAGGTTTGTGAAACAAGACTCAGGAGGAAGAGGCTTCTGTAATCTCTGCCAAGTCCACCTCTGAGGATCTCCCTCCCGCAGTACCACTCCACCTTTGCTTTGGGAGTAACAGCCCCAGATGACTCCTAGCAGGCTCATGTGAACTTGCAGCTGGGCTGAGGGAGATCCAGGTCCGTGCCCCACGCAGGAACAGCAGCCAGGGAATCATCCCTGAGTGCCAAGTGTCATTCTGGGCACCACGCAGCAGCACTGCCAGCTGCCCCTGGACAGGGGCAAGCATTGCGGGTTATCTGCAGGAGGAGCACGAGGGAGCGGAGCAGAGGCTGGCAGGATGAGGGACGTAAGATTCAACAGGCTCATTTGTTCATAGAACAGCTTTTGGGAAGGCAGAGGCGGCATCGTGCAGCTTTATGCAGCTCCGTGGAGCCCGTGGGCACGTGCGCATCCGCGAAACAACAAAAGTGGCGACTACGTCAGGTTGTCAGCGCTGGGTGCGCGGGTGGTGCGGGCACAGTGCCCTCGGAGAGAGCTGCTGTATCGCCTCGTGCTGTTCACACTGGCAGTCACTTCCAGTGCTCAGTATTCACCTCCAGCATTTCCTGCCATAATTTTTTTCCCTCTTTCCTCCCCTACAACAGAATGGGAAGTCGAATCCATGTCTACCCCAATGGATCCTTGGTTATTGAGGCAGTTACTGAAAAGGATGCCGGTGACTATTTGTGTGTCGCAAGAAACAAAATTGGAGATGATCTGATACTGATGAAAGTCAGCATCACAATGAAACCAGCCAAGATTGACCAGAAACAGTATTTCAAGAAACTGGTGCCGTACGGGAAAGATTTCCAAGTGGACTGCAAGGCCTCTGGGTCACCTGCACCAGAAATATCCTGGAGTTTGCCAGACGGGACGGTGATCAATAATGCGATGCTGGCAGACGACAGCGGACGCAGGTCCCGCAGATACGTCCTCTTTGACAACGGTACTCTGTATCTCAACAAAGTTGGAGTAGCAGAAGGAGGACATTATACCTGCTACGCTCAGAACACACTGGGAAGAGATGAAATGAAGATACACATCACGGTTGTCATGGCAGCTCCTCAGATAAAGCACAATTACAAGACGTACTTTAAAGTGAAAGCCGGAGATACGGCATTGCTGGACTGCGAAGCTGCTGGAGAGCCCAAGCCAAAAATATTCTGGTTGCTGCCTTCCAGTGACGTGATCTCCTCGTCAACAGCCAGATACTTCCTGCACGTCAATGGCTCTCTATCAGTCAGTCAAGTCAAACTCTTCGATGCCGGGGAGTACATGTGTGTTGCTCGAAATCCTGGAGGGGACGATACAAAATTGTACAAACTGGACGTTGTTGCTAAACCACCTGTCATAAATGGTTTATACGTGAACAAAACAGTCATGAAAGTGACGGCAGTGAGGCACTCCAAGAAACAAATTGACTGTAGGGCAGAAGGGACACCTCCCCCTCAGGTTACGTGGATCATGCCCGATAATATTTTCCTAACGGCTCCGTATTACGGGAGCAGGATTGTAGTACACAAAAATGGGACGCTTGAGATTCGGAACCTGAGGCCTTCTGACACAGCAGATTTTATCTGTGTGGCACGTAACGATGGGGGAGAGAGTGTGTTGGTGGTGCAGCTGGAGGTATTGGAAATGCTGAGGCGACCGATGTTCAAAAATCCATTCAATGAAAAAATAATAGCGAAACCTGGAAAAACCACCGTACTGAATTGTTCTGTGGATGGAAACCCTCCGCCTGACATAAGCTGGATGCTGCCCAACGGCACGTGGTTTTCCAACGGCATCAAGACTTCCCAGTTTCTCACGGGTAGCAACGGTACCCTCACCGTCTACAGTCCTGACAGAGACAGAGCAGGCAAGTACCGCTGTGCTGCCAGGAATAAAGTTGGCTACATCGAAAAGCTGATCATCCTGGAGGTCGGCCAGAAGCCCAACATTCTCACTCACTCCAAGGGGCCAGTGAAGGGCGTCAGCGGGGAGTCGCTGTCGCTCCACTGCCTGTCCGATGGGAGCCCCAAACCAACCACGGCGTGGGCTCTGCCAGGCGGCTCCGTGCTGGATCGACCGCAGATCAACAGGAAATACATTCTGCTGGAAAACGGGACCTTGGTGATACGAGAAGCCACCATCCACGACAGAGGAAATTACGTGTGCAAGGCCCACAATAACGCCGGAGACGCCTCCGTAACCGTTCCTGTCGTTATTGCAGCTTATCCCCCCCGGATCACCAACAGACCACCCCGGGCCATGCACACCATGCCTGGGGTGGCCGTTCAGCTCCACTGCACGGCACTGGGAATACCCAAACCAGAAATCACCTGGGAATTACCTGACCGCTCCGTGCTCTCTGCAGGGCCCCACGGCCGAGCATCCGGGGGCAAACTGCTTCACCCCCCGGGCACGTTGCTCATCCAGAACCCCCGACCCTCAGATTCCGGCGCGTACAAGTGCACAGCGAAGAACCATCTTGGCAGTGATTTCACAGTAACATACATTCACATCATTTGAAGTAAGAAATACAGCATGAATGATTGTTAACAAAGTCTACAGCTGGACTGAGTTCCTTCTTGGACTAAGTTTAATCAAAGGCAGCTGGAGGCATTAAGAGCCCGAATACGCTTACAGTATTCAGTCTGCAATGACTATGGAAAAAATAAAAAAAGGCTTGGGGAAAATTAGATCTAGCATTATTATCTAGTGTTGGTTCTTCCAGTGATTAAACAGACTTAAATAAAAACAAACTTAAGGCACGTTTGCTCTGCCAGCAAACATTGACTAAAAAATAAAATTATTTTCTGGAAATTACCTAGAGGTCTTCAGTAAAGGACAGACTTTTTCATATTAGTTTAATATTGTCCACCTTGTATGACTGTCATGAGCATGGGTCACATAAAGAAGAGTATCTGAGAACCAAAGAGCAGATTTTATTGTGATGCAGATTACCTTCTTAATATGTTTGAATATTAGTATGTTTTTTTTAATAAATATTCAATGATGAGACAACTAGTGAAGCATTTCCAATAATACAGCTCCGTTTCACACAGTCTTTTTTGCAGAACTTTGGGACAACACATACAGAAGAACCTTGTTCTCATTTTTAAACCAGAGTAAGCTCTGCTTAGTGCTGTTTAGAAAAAGTGTACGGACTGCATGTAGAGGCACTCTAGCTCGGTTTCATTTTCCTGTTGTCACGAGCATTTTTTAAAATTTTCTCACTAGAAAACATTGGCATCAATTTGCATATAAATTTAAAATTCTGATTCCTCAATTCAGTAGATAGGTCTAAGAAGCAACCTTCCATACACGAGGGAAAAACGCCCTCACAGCGGTAGCAAATTGTTACCTACACATTTTACACTCGTGAAGCACGGATTGGACTGGTCAAATAAATCTTTAGAAGATAAAGTCAGTAACAAAAGCTCAGAGTTTCTTATTTTCTTCCTAAGAGAGAGACTAACGTCAGGGCAGAGGGGTGAAAACACACACAATGCTGTCCCCTTAACTCAGGACACAGGCATATCACGGGAGACCCGGCACCGTCCCCGCAGTCCCAGCCTGCCCGCAGCTGGCAGTGCCCGGCACCACCTGATCCCGCCCGCAGCTGGCAGTGCCCGGCACCACCTGATCCCGCCGGAGTGGAGCAGATGGCACGGCTGGAGCCAGGGCGGCTGGAGGAGAGCAGCCTCTTCATCCCTTACAGAAAGCCTGACGGGTGTACGAAGGGTTCAGCGTAACCATCCCCTCACGAACAATTCCAGCTCTTCACATCATTTAAAGTAATAAAAAAGTCCCAGAATGGTGGCATGGCCCTTCTGGGCCCCGAGACACCACTTACACGGAGGGTCTGCCATGAACGTGCCCAGCACTGACGTGCCGGCGGTGCCTGAACCGCTCCAGTACCATCCCGCGGCAGCGGATCAGCACACCAGTGCTCAGCAGTGGGGACACATCCAGGTACCCGGCGCTAAACGCAGATTCCACCTCGTTTAACCCCGTCACAACCAGCCTGCGAGTTTTTTAAAGCCTGGGTTGCTTTCGTGCGGGTTGGACCGTTCCCTGCCGTTTGCGGGGTGCGTGCGTGGTCCCTCCTTCCACGCTGTGGATGGAGCAGTGGCCACAGAACGGCTGGATCACATCAGTCTCACTGGTTAATACCTGTAGCAGTTTTAGCTACTACGAAGAACAGTAAATCTCATTAAAGAAACGTGAACAGAAGTAGTTTTTACATGAGTAAGACTTACCTGACTCCTGCAAAAGCCCATCAAAATCTGCTTTTCCGTGTAGAGCAGTATTCCATCAGCTGCTGTCGTGCCACCCAGTCCTCGGCACCTTTGCAGTGCAGTCCTCCCCCTCCCCACAGACACCTGCCTACGAAACCATCTTTGTATGGTAAAATAAGCAAACTGAGTTAATACAAAGCAGGAAAAAACATTCCTACGTCAATTTGAAATGCCCTGCACGTTCCACTTTCAAAATGAACGCATTTTTGAAAAAAAGTATAGACTAAGTCCTAAATTACATAAAATAGTAATAAATTTATTCCATTTTCTCAGCTCTAATACGAGCAAAACTATAACATATTTGAACAGGTTTGAATAATCACGGTTTGTCCGTAGTACTTTTGATTTATAATTTTCTTGTGGTTTTGCTCTCAGCTGACAACCCACAACGCGTTACGCTGCTGAAACTCAGCCAGCAGCCGGGCTCAAACCCGGAGCCTGCAATCCTTACCGGGCACGTCGGTGGCAGACGTGGGGAACGGGAATGAATCCGGCGCCTCCAGCGTAACGCGCCGTCAGCTGCGGCGGCGCTGGGACCGCGGAAAGGGCGCCGGTGGCTTTTCCGCCCTCGCTGCGCGAGCGCTGCTACGAGGTTTGATCCCGACGGCATCGCCGGAGACACGGAGCTTCGTTCCTGGGAGGCTCTGCCAGGACGCGGAGATTTCCCCGCGTGAGCAGAGCAAAACCTGTTCTGACTGTTCCATCCTTGTTCCTGCGTCGTGCGCTGCTTTAGGACTGATCCCTGGGGAACTGTGTGTTAAAAAGACCAAATATGAAACGCTGCTACTTCGAGTAGGTTTATTAACGTTACGTTGTGGCTTTTAATATAAATTTAAGAAGTTCTAATACAAGCAATAAACCCACTTCAGCACCTTCTCACCACAATGAGAGCAAGAGAAAATTGGTACTTTAAACAAGGAACTTTATAAAGTGCATATGAAAATTACAGTCAAATAAACACAATTTAAATCGATGCTTGTTCTACCAACAAAGAAAGAGGTGAACATTTTAATGAACAAATTAACTTTGATGCCAAAATCGGAAGTGCCTTTCAGTTCAGTAGTTTGGTCCAGTGCAGTTCTTTAAAAATAAACAAACAAAAATCAACAACAACAAAAACCAAACCAAAACAAAAAAAAGTGTTTCCCACAAATAAATAAATCCAGCATTCTTTGTCCTCTTTAAAAGTAACAGGACCTAAAAAGCACCAAATTCATAAAATCTGCAATAACATTCTTCAAATAGGCCCACAAGTCCATACATTTAAATCGAGTTAAACGCAAAAAAATCCCCAAACCCAAAAAACCCATCTTGTTACATATTCACATCAACTGCAGCACAAAAAATAACTATTGAAGTAAGAAGAGAAGAAAACTAAAGTTTGCTTTCTAGCAATAACTAGTGCATTGGATTTTGAATGTTCTGTTCTTCAGTGCAAACGTAAGATGCCGTCTCCCGTCGGTCTCTGGTTCAGAAGTGGGAAGGGTGCCCATACTGGTTCACTCCCGGTTGTGGCTGGTTACCTGGTTGGTAAAGCAAAGGGACGTGTTTGCGCCTCATGACCACGCTCTACAGAAATACAGAAAATGACCTGTGTTTCATGCAGCAGGAGCAAACACCAGTCAGCACGTTCCCTTATGTCCCCATCCCACGCCCGCGGGAGGTGCCCGTCTGCTCGGGGCGCGCGCTGCAGCAGGGCTGCAGAAGTGAGGGGAGAAAACATGCAGCACGTTGTGATGGGCCACCAGCCCCGTGTCTTGGGCTTCTCTGGAGACCAACAGAAATCCATGGGATGTTCTTGCACCAGAACTTTGGTATTGCATCACTACTGGGCTGGGTAACAGCTGCCAGTAGGTAAACTGCTCACATGTCTATATGGCAGCGTTTAAACAGGTGGAACACCTCCGGAAAGATAATTCCATACTCAAACATACGTGTCCATTCCCGTACATCTGGGCACGCACACACTTACTGGAGAGCTGCTTCTGGAGCTGCCTGACCAGCGCCGCTGTCTGCTGCTGCTGCTGCGTCTGCTGCACGCCTTGCCGTGGGAACTGCAAAAGAAACACGACAGATGAAAGGTGCACAGCACAGGTGCCACGTCAGGTACTCCCAGAAGTTTGGCCTCTGCCGCCACGGCACAGCCCCACGGCCTCCCCACAGCACAGCAGGGACACACGGAGCACGTTTACAACTTACAGAACACCCGTTCTCTTATTCCCTGGAATCTCACGCGTTTCCCGTTGTGTTACAGGTATCACACGTGTCCAGCCAGACACAAGGGACAGAGTCAGTCTCCGTCTCCACCTCTGGAGAGGTCAGTGTTCATCCTGCAAGTCACTCTGAGCAGCTTTACTGTCTCCAGCGTTCAGAGACAAAGCAAATCAAAACTGCAGATCAAATTAACAGCCTTTTAGCATCTTAAAACACTTATGTCTGGGGGAAGCATAATAGCCAAAAGAAGCTTCTTGAAAAATATTTTTCCCAGGGTAATGGCACTTCAGATAAAAAGAAGGATGAGCACAAAGCACGTGTCATTCCTTGCGCTGCACACCAGCTGCAGGGTTGTAGCTGCGCACTCGATTCCAGGCTCCAGTGGAACAGTGGAGGTGGACCAGTGCCCAGTCAACGGGGCCGGCTCCTCCGCTGAGCAAAACGGTCATCGTTCTGATCCCGACCCTACGGCCACAGGGATCGAGACAGGGTGCTCCCAGTCTATGGCATTAGGCACAATGGGTTTTGACACAAAAAGCTTCCAAAGAGATCTGCTGTTAATGAATTAAATCGTGACTTCAATCACTTTGAAAGTGCCCTGAGTGTAAATGCACTGACTTTCACAAATGTGCACCCTATTTATACTTGCGTGAAAGCAGAATTTAGTCTGCAATTGGTCAATCTGACGGCATGCACTATTCCCTGCCTGACACATGAAGTCTATTTTTCAAGTAGGAGAACAAGCACTGCTTTGCTTTCCACACTTCTGGCTGTCATTCAGAAGAAAATCGTTCTCTACTAACAACTTTTATTGATCATCTGCCTGTATGTCAGAATACTGACTGCACTCCGTGCCACGCTACGGAATTACGACAGAGCGGACTCAGACTGTCTCTCTGCGTACCGTTCGGATGGACACCTCTGGAGCCAGAGGTTTGTGCACACAAGGAGCATTCCTTCCCTTGGAAAATGTGTCACCTGTATGAGAGAAAAATGCAGCAGCTGACTCCTGAGGACAGAGAGCTGATGGCACCACTCCCTCAGTCTTACCTGCTCCTGGGAGGGAAATGGTGATGGACGTGGTAGTGCCCTGCTGGCAGAGGCACGAGTCAAACCGAGCCTGCACCGTTCATGGGCTGTCTTACCCTCAGGGCCTCTAAGCTCTCTACATCTGTTTCCTAAGTCCTGGAGTTTTCCTTCTCCTTGGATTTGGTGAAAATGCATGTGCCTCTGATGCAGTGATTTTTTGTGCTTCTGCACAAGGATACACGATACACCTGACCGGTTTGAAAACCCGATGCGCTGAGTAAAACTGGAGTTATTCAATACTCTAATAACCTCCCGCGCCCCAGCAAACGCCCATGCTTTGTTCCAGTGAAACCTTCTGCTTACTGAAGGGAGTTTCAGGGTTTTACAAGGCTTCAGCATCTTCTCCCTTTCTGAAATCAAATCCTTCACTTAAAATACATTGTGCAATCTTCTGGCTAACAGTCCTTGGTAAATGCTGAGGTTAGGCAGAAGCATTACCTACACCAGGGTTTCCTGGGGACACAAAACCAACGCACAGAAAACCTTCTGCTGTGCCAAGTGCTGGAAGAGGCACCTGCAGCCAGGCAGGTGCTGTGTCTCTGTGACCATCACATGCAGTTTGTTCAAGATAGAAACACTATTAAGAAAAACTCAAAAATGGATGAAAATGATCTTTCAATAGTTATCCAATAAACTGTTCAGCCTGGAGAAGAGAAGGCTCCGGGGTGATCTTATAGCAGCTTTCCAGTACCTAAAGGGGTCCTACAGGAAAGCTGGAGAGGGGCTTTTTACAAGGGTGTGTAGTGACAGGACAAGGGACAATGGCTTTAAACTGAAAGAGGGGAGATTTAGATTAGATCTAAGGGGGAAATTCTTCACTCTGAGGCTGGTGAGGCACTGGAACAGGTTGCCCAGAGAAGCTGTGGATGCCCCATCCCTGGAAGTATTCAAGGCCAGGTTGGATGAGGCTTTGGGCAACCTGGTGTAGTGGAGGGTGTCCCTGCCCACGGCAGGGGGGTTGGAACTAGATGATCTTTAAGGTCCCTTCCAACCCAAACCATTCTATGATTCTATGAAACACGCTCATACGGCACTCAGAGCACTGGAGGTTCGGCACCGCAGGCACCACGGTGCCAGCACCAGCAGGCAGGCAGGGACGTGGGGACGCTGACACAAACCTTCTCCCCAGCCTGCTGCGCTGCCCGTCCCAAGTGCCAAAACCCACCCTGTCACCTCGCACCCACCCGACTATCCGGCGGTCGCCTCTGCTTACCAACGGCTGCTGCAGTTGCACGGGCTGGAGACCAAGCGCCTGCTGCTGCCCCTGCTGCTGCTGCAACTGAAAGAAGATGGGCATTGGAACAAGTGACACGGCACATGTGCTGCCACGAGGAGCGGCCACAGGCCACGTGGTGTGGCTTCCCATGGCTGGTGCCCACCACAGGGTCCGGGCTCCCTTACGGCATCGGCTACTGAAGGTCCCGTTTGGGAGACGAGCCCCGCAGCTCTCCCACTGCCAGCCACACCAAGGCTGACAAGGAGCGTTGTTCGCAGAGAAAAAAACACTCAAAAGCTGGTATATTTAGCTTACTCCAACACCAAAATACCTAGATAAAATACACTACTGTTCGACAAGAACTGGCACCGATATCTACTGCATTAAAATGAAAACATGAAAATAATTCCAGCCATCAAAGGGCCACGGGAAACATTTTTAATGCGACTTACTTCCCCTGTGACAAGCCCTACATGTTAAGCTGATAAACTGGTACTTACCCCCAAATTAAACACGTGTCACCAAATCAGAATACAGGAACCAGGCCGGGCAGGGAGCGAGCCCTTCGATTTAAGCGGGGAACGCGTTACAAGGCAGGCAGGGGAGCACAGCCACTGCCTCTGCCTCGGCACGTTCGCCTGGGCCGTTCTCCAGTTTACCTTCTCCAGAGGCACCCTACCATCTTGAGAAATGAAGTACTGAATTTGATGTGTGTATCCAGAGCTCTCTTTGGGAAGTCCCAAATGTGAACAACTAATTGTTCCACTCGAGTAAGAGCAGTTTGGGCTTACAGCACCGGGCTCTGCCGCTTTAGATGCCACCACACGTGTGCAAGCGAGTGTGTAACACCGACACGGTGACGTTTATGCTCCCGTCCCGCACGGAAACCCCCCCGGCCTCTGGTGCAGCCGGGCCCCTCACCTGGAGGAGTCTCTGCTGTCGCATCTGCTGCTGTCTCTGCCTCGCCGGCTCCGGAGGCAGCTGCACCGAGCTCAGGGCCGGGTGAGGACCCGCGGCCGACGCGCTGTCCAGGCCCCCTCCGACCAGGGAACTTGGCTGCAGAGGCTGATGGTTCAATCTGATGGGGAGAACCAGACTGGATTATACTTCATGCCCAGTAACTGAAGTAGGTAATAACATGTTCCTCTAAACACAGATCCAAGCTTTCAATTCTTGCTTTATTAGGGAGAGTGATGGGTTTCTACACTTCAAGCAAGAATTCCACATGAGCATTAAAACATTTTCGCTACCAAAACATCTCAAAGTTACATTATCATGAATTTAAACCTGATTATAAAGAGTTTCTACTTTCCAAAATACTGAAAAAACCACACCAAGCAAGAAATGCTTTCTTAGGGTGCTATGGGAGCAGTTAACACTGACAAAGCAGGAAGACGTACACAGGCAAAACGCGTTCGCTGGCTCGTCGTTCAGCGCAGCTGTTTAGAACTGGGTACAGACACAGCAATTTAGGTTGTCGGCTTTGCTCCTACCACGAGGCCCCCTGCAGGTTTTCCTACAAGGCTGTCAGCCAAGGCAAGGCCAAGCTTTTGGAAGAGGTGCAAACATACCCAAAATTGAGCACGCCCTTAAGATGCTCAGGTTTGCAAGAATTTAAAAGAAGTCAAGGAAGCAGCGATGATTGCAGAATATATGGCAATGTTCACAATTCCAGAAACACCAATTTCACTAAGAACAACGAGGGCTATTTCTGTACAAGACAGAGAATTGCACAGCTACATACATGACACTTCCATATTCTGCTTACAAGCAGCAGCTGCTCAGCAAGTCATTTAAGTACACCCGAGCTTAGCACCTAAAGGAGATTTTAGTTTTGGCATCAAACTGGAGCTGAAGCAGAGGAAGAACATCTCCACTTGCTAACAGAGCTCATTGGTGGTACTCCAGGAAAAATGACGTGGGATCAGCGAGACAGGACTGAAGCTCTGCTGATGGGCCAGACCACCTTGCGATGACCAACGTCCACGTTCTCTCTGCTGCTTGAGCGAACCTGCGACCTGCACGCGGGGAGAGCGCGGCGCTGCGCGGACACCCCATCACAGCTACGGCTGGACGGCGCGTGCAGAGGCAGATCCTGCAAATTTTGA
This sequence comes from Tauraco erythrolophus, assembly GCF_009769465.1. NCBI lineage: Eukaryota > Metazoa > Chordata > Aves > Musophagiformes > Musophagidae > Tauraco > Tauraco erythrolophus. Next base: position 29,707,949 of record NC_141475.1, read on the forward strand.
CTGCTTTCTTCCCCCCCTCCCTCTTTAATTTAAGGCTGTGGTTTTTGGGAGTCACTCTACTGAACATGTCTATTTGAAATGGAAATTAAAAGTGGCAAAATTTCTGGATTCAGTTGAGAGCAGAGTTAGCCATTCTTATGCTAGACTGTAAGAAAAAAAACTGATTCAATACTGTCATTGGCAACATCAGTTTTCCACTCTGCTGGCTCCCTGTTACAGATTTCATTCCTGCTTCTTCTGTTTCATTCCTGCCTTCTGTTTCATTCCATTGCTTTACCAGAGAATCTTTCCTGTTTCTCAGGAACTGCAACTCAGCTGCACTTCCAAAGTGAAGTCAATTTAGTGTATCCAGGCTTAAGCAAAATTCATTTGTCCATTGCTAGTTAAATTAACAAGTTGGTCTTGTGTTCTCTTGACTACAGAATCTTTGGTAAACCTGGAATATTTTAGTAATGTTTAATACCACACACATTTGCATAATATGGCTGTCGTATCTGTGTGTGTGTGGCGAAATAGGATCCAACACCCATCTTTACATTAATTTTTACGAAATAGGATCCAATACCCATCTTTACATTAATTTTTACGAAATAGGATCCAACACCCATCTTTACGTTAATTTTTACGAAATAGGATCCAACACCCATCTTTACATTAATTTTTATGTTCTACAAACACACAGGACAACTGGGCTGCAGCGTGTGTCAAGACCAACTTAAAATAAAATGAAGAAAAAAGCAGGGGGGAATTGGAGAGAAAGGCAAACGTATGGCTACTCAGATCCAGCGTTAACCTCAATTTGATGACCACACTCTATTTTTAAGTGGAGCTTTAGACCTCTAAGCGAAGTTGCCACTAAAACCCTGCAACGTCACCCGCCGCGGCCGCGCGGAAGCTCACCGCTGGGTGCCCGCCAAAGGCTGGACGTAGGCAGCCGCCTGCTGCTGGAGGTACCCGCCGGGCTGCTGCTGCATCTGCCGCAGCCTCTCCATCAGCGCGGGGCCGGAATGGGCCGCGGCGTACGCGCGGGCGTTGTAGCCGGGGGAGAGCACGATGCCGCCGCCGCCGGGCTGCTGCTGCAGGGGCACCGCAGTGCCGTACATGGTGTAGCCGTGAGGCGCGACCTGATGGGGAACGGACAGAGAGTCACGTCGCTGCGCCCACACTTAGCTCAGCCCAACTGTAAGAGAAGGAGACGGCCGTTATCCCGGAGCCGAAGCGCGGGCAGCCGGAGGCAGGGCAGCGGGACGCGGTGCTGTGCCACGCACCGACCCGCAGTGCCCGCACCGGCCGTACCCGGCACTGGTTTTGGGTGCAGGCAGCCGCGCCGCGCGCTCAGCGGGACGGGACGTGCACCGCTGCCCTTCCCTGGGGGGCACCGGGCACCAGCGGGCGCTGCGCCCCACCTCCACCCCCTCTCTTTCCTTTGTTTTAACTCTGCAAAATCCCAAGTAGCAGAATGGGATTTTGCATGATTTTGCAGACATGACAAAGGTTCATTCTGAGGAGTTACTGGCACCACTGTCTCACCAAAAGCACAGCACTGACGTTTGCTTGCCTTTACCCGCAACGACGCTAGGAAAAGCTGGGAAGTGACCACGTTAAAACGGTTTACGAGCTACAGCATGCGGAGATCACAGGCGTCCTGGAAGGAGGGCTCACCGTCACACCAGGGAGCACACGGGAGACATGTCCCACACCCGGAAAAGCAGGCTGGGAGGAGACTGAGCTCCGTTTAAAAGCATCATTACGCAGACGCTCCGCGGGAGCAGCAGTACCTGTGCCTGCTGTAACGCCGGGTACTGGGGGAGCTGCGACGGGGGTCGAACTTGCGCAGTGAACACAGCGGCTTGGTCCATCGGCTGCCCCTGCAAGACACATCGCCCGTCAGAGACGGCCTCGGCACCCCGAGCACGCAGCTGTCCGCTTCTGGACATGAACTGCACCAAGTTATGTCCTAAAGGCTCATGGAGAGACTCGGCCGTTTCCTTCAAGACAGCACCGTTGCCCAGTGCCAAACTGCTGACATGTAGTTCATTTGCTCATAGTAAATAGGAATAATTGACTTTTGTTGATTTCTGATGCTATTGCAGCTCCGCAGCTGCGTACTGACCGGAGGTCTGGCACACAGCCTTTGAAAATAGGGCTTTGCAAAGGATTAGAAAAAGATAACCTAGCTGTCGTGAGGACAACGCTTTAAATTGAGCAGGAAGCTGAGAGTGAGTGACAATCTCTCGTTTAAATACACAGTTGATGTCTTTCTCGGGCTACCTGATTACTGCCCTTCGCCCCGATGAAGCAGGAAAAATGCCGATCAGGGAATTTTATGATGATGTACACATACAAAACACCAGTATGATAAATGGGTAATGCAAGCACCTCCAGCTCCCACCAGCACAGCCTAGAAGCACACTCTGTACCTGTGATCTGCAGAGAGCCCAGTCTGTTCATTTCAAATTGCCTCAATATTAATGCCCAATTAATGGCAATTAATTTAAAGATTTCCACTATAACTGCATTAGTATTAGTATGTTTTGAAGCACAAGAGGGCAAAAACCCAAACACATTATACATAATGTCAGAACCAAGACTGTAAAAAACTGGCAAATGAGAATTCGCCAGGGATCAAGCCTGTGTGCTTTTTGTGCGATTGTGATGCTGCACTTGGTCATTTTGAAAATCATTCTGCTTTAAAAAGCTCAGCGGCCGACACGAGCTGGAAGCAGCGATGCTCCTTCTGTTCAGCTGCCCAGTTCACCACAAAACCAAACAAAAAAATCCCAGTCCTCCAACAAAGCCTGTGCCATTTTAATCAGGATATCCCTACATGGATGTATTATAATTTAAGGCTGAAAGTGACTTTGGTAACACACTGCAAGCAGCAACATTACAACCAGGGCTACCAGGTGGAGAAGAAAATTTCACGTGGGACAAAACACTGAAGCACCACAGGAACTCTCCTTCTTTATCTGTGCCCACCCTGCCGTGGTGACTGCCCCAAATGTGAACACGGCCGTAGGCACAACCGGCACTCCTGTAGTTCAGCCGTTTTTTGGATTGGGGTTAAAACCATGGGCATCCTCATCGCCAGGCGTGGGAAACGGGCAGAGCTACCTGTGGTGAAGGGGAACCGCTCAGGGAATGGTACGGTACAGAGAAAGCGTTCCGGCTTCAGCCGATCCAGAGCAGCTGTGATGGGCACTAGATTAACCCCCTGTGCTCTGGGTAGAGAAGAGGTGACAGAAGAGGTCAAGGGCAAGATGCAAAACCAGGGGCAAAGCCACCACAGGGTTCCATAGGGTTGTCACACACTCATTTTCAATACATTCCTTTCCTTTAAAAAAAAAAAAAACGGATCTAGTAGGCTCTGTGCAGCCCCTGGGACGACCGCCGAAGGGGTCACTGAGGCACCGAGCAGGCAGCAAAGAGCAGGGAGCTCTGCTCTAACAGCCACGCCAAGGGGGCAGGAGCTACACTGAGGAGTTGGTTTTTTCTTACAAACAAGCCAAAGTCTTCTGGAAAAGTCTGAAAAACAAATTAGGGAGTACAAGAAATGTGAACAGAGTAACATCTATCAGCTCTGCCAAAAGTTCAGGGTAAATTAAGTTTATCTGGAAAAATATCTGCAAAATCAGATTAGGAGCTCTCAAATGACAACCTGACAGGTGAGAAACGTTACACTGAACAGAACGTACATCTCGCAGACGGGATGCACATAAATCAGACCTCAGCTGAGGATCACCTGCTACACGAGAAAGGTCCTCAAGTACTTGAGATTTTTCTTTTTTGAAACAGAGGCAGAAGAAAAACAAAAAAAGAATAATAATTTCTCTGAGCAAATGGCTTCTGAAGCTTTTTCACAAGGTGCAAAAACAAGATGTAACTTGAATTGACTCAAAAATGAAACCTGGTAAAACCATGACTGATTTCCAGAAAAACTGGTGCCTTGAGCTATTCCCCGCAGGAATACAAACCACCTGGTGGGTTCTGTGGAAGGGGGTCTGCAGAGCCGTGCTCCGTGTCCTACCCCTCGGCTTCTCCCAGTGACAGACAACCCGGTGTGCCCAAGAGCAAAATCTGCCGGCTCATGCCCATGCGGTGTAAGCAGCGTCGCTCCAAAGCTTTATCGAAGGAAACTGGGTTGGGCCCTGATGCTGTAAGAAAACACTAAACCAGCAGCTGCACGACCCCAGCCACACACGGCGGGCAGAGAGCCAGGAGTGGGTTTTGCCCACTGATCTTCTCCCCGCCACGAAGCAGCGGAGTGGGCAGGGTGCGAGTCACCAGCAGCACACCTGTACCACGGGCACGTCTGTACCGCGGGCACACCTGTACCACGGGCACGTCCATACCACGGGCACACCTGTACCACGGGCACGTCCGTACCACGGGCACACCTGTACCACGGGCACGTCCGTACCGTGGGCACACCTGTACCACGGGCACGTCCGTACCGCGGGCACACCTGTACCACGGGCACGTCCGTACCGCGGGCACACCTGTACCACGGGCACCGCTGCCCAGGCCAGACAAGCACCACGGACAAAACCAAACATGAAACATGAGCAAAAAGCTGTTGATTAGGTAAGGGACAGGTGGATTGATCCCACGGCAGCACACAGCCCCGGAGCAGCACGCTCCCCTGCCCTGGGAGCAGGCTCTGCATTCCTGAGCAATAGCAGATGTTGCTAAATTCAAAGGCACTTCTCCCTCCAGGCGTAATTCAGGAAAGAGTCAACGAAACATGCAGTCCAACTGCTGCAAGCCAGAGCTGTGCATGCACCGCAAGCAAAAACAAAACAACAAAAAAAAAGGAGAAAAATCCCCAACACCTTAACGCTGATGCAATGTTACCGTAATAACCACTGCTCTCTTTGCTCTACTCGCACCTTAAATTGGAGCAAAACTTCCTGCTTTTTCCTGCTGGGGCATGTGACCATGGTGCATTTAGAAGGAATTTTCTTTTCTAGGTGGTGCTGGGACTGGCGAAGGTGACTGTAGCAGCCATGGCACTGCAGGCTGATTTTGACCAAAATCTGACCAAATCTGACTCGGAAAGTACGTAGTCAAACACTAACTCTTACTTAGATAAGACGATGATGATGGATTTGGGAGACCCCACTGTATCCTCGCTGCACATCGAGGTGTGCCTCATTAACTGCAAGTATGGTGATCTGCACCCTGTTCTGACATGCTACCAGTAACGACAGGGATGCCTGCACATCTGTCAAACATGGACAGCAGGGCGAGCAGCACAGCCTTTTGAAACACACATTTCACTCTGCCTTTTCCATTAGTGCTTTTAACAACATTGCAGTTTCCCTAAGACAGGATGAAAGTCCTGCAAACTAACTGTGAAATAGCTTTTCTAATTAGTACCTGGAAAGCTTTCCAACACAGATGTCAGGCATGAAGCTTCATGCCATCGTTGGTCTTCCCCAGAAACAACTGAATTCTACGAAACTTGATAATTTAACAGGTAGGTGTCAGCTGTTACTTGTTTCGGAAGTAACAAAACACGGTTATTCTCATAACAACCAGCTCAGGAACGGGCCATCGGGCAGCACACTGTCGTGCCCAGGTGGGACAAGAAGCATTTTGGAAACTGCAGCTCACGCGGGGCCCCGGGAGCTGCCCCCCTCCGGCTGGGAGAGAGGCACAGCCGCGTCCCAACGGGCCCACGCCAGGAGCGGCTCCCAGCGCTGCCCGGGGAGCGCCGGTGGCACGTGCTGGCCTGGAGGGACGCGTGGTCCCTCCGTCACGGCTCACCGTTATCCCACCCACGGTCACCGCCGCCCACCGTTGGGAGCGGCGGGAGCTGCGGCAGCGGACGGCAGCAGATCAGACGGACCTGGCATTATCTTGCAGCTGCTCTTTCAGAGCGAGAAACGCAAGGGAAGAGGAAAAAAAAATTAATCAATGATGCAGTTACGGGAAATATTTGTAAGAAAAAAATATTCTATCAGTGCAAATGTATTCGCAGCCTTCCCACATGCAGCCGCCGCGCTACCCAGGTGAGAGGAGTGCCAAAGCGTGTCATTCCCACCAAAAGCAAACTCTGCAGCCTGGGTGTGGACAGAAATGCATGTTTGTGCACAATAAAAAGTAAAGAGAAGTTCACGGTCTCAGAGTGGTTACCATTATGTTGTCAAAGCCATCCTGAAGGGATACAGCAGTGCTACAGACATCCTAAAGGAAAAGGACAGGCGAGAAAATGGCAAACAACACAAAATATACACGATTAGGCTCGGATTGTTAACAGCAGTACAGCACCTTTACAGAGCGCACCTGTACGTACGCGAAGAACACTGGTGTGCAGGAATGCTAACACGGTCCTGTTAGGTGGTTTCTATGCTAATCAACCTCAACACTTCTATGAAATTCATGAACAGGCACTCTGAACGTGGAAAGGATTCCTCACCAACCACAGGAGCCTATTAATTCTAGACATAACACTCAACATTTTTTTAACAAGTCATAGTTCTTAAAAACCTTGCACCATAGCTATCTGTTTCCAGGAGCACAGTGTGTACAGCACAGCACCCAAGAGCAGAGTCCTTCTGGACTGATTTTACAGCACCATCCACACCATAAAAACCAAAGAAGAAACTTTCCTGATTTAAGCTCTATCTAACGGCATACACCACACAGTAGCAATACTGATGAATCACCTCGTTCCTAAATTTTCAAATACCACCTTCAGGCTTGTACACTGCTAGAGCATTTCCTGCTCTGCATCCAGGACTGCAGGAAGAACGGCCACAAGGTCCCCAGGGACGCACCTGAGCTCGAGCACCGTGCACACGGGCAGGTGCCCCGCTGGGGCAAAGCCCCACTGCCACTGGGACCTGGGAGGGTTCCTCTGGGGTCAGCATTGCCAGTGCACGCTCAGACAGCAAGGAAAGCAAACAGGATGAATTGGAACAGGAGAATTGTTCACTTGTTGCATCACAGTGAAAGTTTTCAAGCATCCAGCTGAATGAATCTCCCCAGATGGCCAGTAAGGCACAACGTTGGAAGTGGACAGAAAGCACCACGTCCATCCGTGGGACTCCCCGGCCCACCACGATGGAGCTGTGCTACGGTGGGGACGTGGCTGGAAACAAAGGGTGGGTTTGGGTGGCTCTGCTTGGACCTGGCTTACATCAGCTCAACTTATACTGAGTTACTGCAGACACGAAAACACGGCTGATGTGGAATCGCTGACTGATGAACACCCAGCACATGTCACATGGCAGCTGAAGCACCCATCTGAGGCCATTCCCTGTTGAATTTTAGTGCAACTTTTACATTGTAAAAGTTTGATCCTAATTTTATCAAAAGGTTCATCGCAGACACCTTATTGATTTTATTTAGGCATGGATTCGTGCCTTTATGATAAGTTTATTCTCCTTAGGGACAACCTGTCTATGCAGCACTTTGGAGGAGAAGTTAACCGTTGTTCTTAACGCCTCAGATACTGTCCCTCTTTGAAACCAAAAGAGAAATGCAACATCTTCTGTCCTCTAAATGTGACAGCATGAAACAACAACAGTTCTTAAACGTGAGACTAACGTGTTATTTTAGATCTTCAATTATTGCTTTTTGATCCACCCAGCCACAAGTAGTGACCATCACTTGTTTACTCAAGGCTCTTACTTAAGCCTGTATTCTAGCACAGTTACTAAAATCCAGTTGGACCCAACACTAAAATAGTGACCTACTGCCTAACGTGAGAAATACTACAGGGTTAACTGTAGAGCACAGCATCCTAAATTTAGGGTACCTAATCCTTAGGACCTCATAATGCCTACAGGACTCCAATGAGGGATCAAATATCCACTTCACCACTGATGTTATAAAACACAGAGGCAGAGATTTTGGGGGCCGTTTAGTTCTTTTTAAGGCAGAAGGCAGCACACACACAGGCAAACCCCAGTTTCACAACTATGAACAGCCCCACATAAACCCATAAATCAGCAATTTAAGCCCTACAGAAGGCTTTGCGCGTATCATAGCAGAGAGACTGAAAGAGGGATGAGAAGGACAATAAGGAACCTTTAACAAAATAAAGATAGCGTGGGAGAAATTATGAGGATACTGGCTGAAACTTTTACTATTTTGAGCAAAGAGGGCACATCACAGAGTTTGAGGGCAAGATAGTGTAAGGACAATGTAATAAATATTGCAGTGAGGGTAACAACCGGTACAGAAGGACTTTAAAACAAAGGTGAGAAGTTACTGGTTTTACCACCAACTACTGGACACATCCTGCCGGTTATTTGTGATCCCAAACCCCATTTTCTGTTCTTATGCCACTAATTCCAAAGCAGCCTGTCGGTAGTCATACTGTGAAACCAGCTCTTCACACTTGAGGGTTTGGACAAACCTGTTGGAGAGCCCGTGGCTGTGCCTGCTGCCGGAGGAGCCGCTGCTGCTGCTGCTCTTGCTGCAGCAGTTTCATCTGGAGCAGCTGCTGCTGAGGTGGGATCGCGTGGAGAGAGGGGGGCTGCATCACGGTGCCGGAGCGCCGCTGCAGCATGTTTGACAGCGCTTGCTTCGTGTTAGCTGGAACGAAGGAGCCGGTGGGATCCAGCCTGGAACCACCTAAAAAACACCCAAACCACAAATGCGTTCTCTGCCTTCCGCAAGAACGTTGTCGGGACAGGTCGCTGTCAACTCACCAGCTCTTGCTTGGTCAGCTCTACAGTAACAACCACAAAGTTATTTCTGTAAAGGCAGTGAGCTGCATTAAACCAGTGACTGGACTGCAAAACGAAAGGGGTAACATAACTGTGACGACTACCACTCGTAGACGAGAACAAAAAGCAAAAAGGCTACGGGCTGCTGCATGCTCTACATCACACAAAACATCTGACTACTCTGAAAGACCAAAGCTGCACGTCAGATCACAAGCATGGCAGGAACGGCTTATGATGACAATTCTGTCATGAGTTGGCAATAATTGATGCACTCCATGTTATTTGATAAAAATCATCTACCTATCTGTATGTTAGGCTTATGAAGGTAATCTTATACGGATTTTTTAAAACAACTTATTTCCTTCACTTTGTAGCCACTCTCTGGTATTCTCTGAAGTCTTTTATGCACTTAAATACAGACCCAGCTGTATTTGGAGCTTCAGAAAACATATTTAACATTTCTAACTGGAACCAAACTTCTAAACTTCTCCTGCATAATATCTGAGCATAGAATAGTTTTCTCAAAACATCATAAACTGCTGCCCCCTAGAGCAAGTAAAATCCCGACGTTAATTGTATACACATTATCTGGAAGAAATAAAACAAGCCTACAAATAATTAAATACATATCACAAATCCTGAAAATAAAGTGAGTCGATGGATTTTTTTTTTATTCCATCTAGCACATGTTAAATTAGCCACCTTAGTTCTTGGTATGAAGCAAAGAAGAAATAACCCAAAGTGCGTTTGCTCCTTTTAATCATCCCTCTCTAATTTCACTCCTCATTGAACTTCTACCAGCTTTCTCACACTATCACCACAGCAGGTCAGTTTTGCTCAGCTACCAAAAACGTTTAATAGCTTAATAGAGATGGACCTACAACCGCTGATGGAAAGCCCTCCAAAAAACCAGCCAACTCAGGAATAAAATGAACGGCACCGGCAGACACAGCCTGCTTCAGAGAAAGTTAGAAACACAACGTGGCTGTTCAGAAGTCAGCGTTTCTCATTGCCCAAATAAAGCCCCCTCTGTGAATCGGAAGGCTGCCCGTACCTGGCGGGAGGGGCTGGGTGTGCACGAAGAGGCCGGGCTGCGGCGGCTGCCCCACGGCGCTGTAGCCCCACAGCGCAGGCGGAGCATGGGGCATCACTTGAGAGGAGATGGGGGAGTAAGTGGGAGGCACTCTGTATAAGCTGTTCTGTGGATACTCCTTAAAACAGACAGTAAAAGTGAATGTTACTGACTTTCATACCTTAGTACCTCATACACAATGCCAATTTTCCTACTAAGCTCTTAAAGGTCGGAGACAGCTCCTGCCCACGGGTAATTAACAGCTCCACAGACACACCACCCATCTGCACCTTATTAGCAAGCACCTTCTGCAGGCACAGCACAAGGCCAGCTTACTGTGTCAGTATAGAAATAACAGGAGGAACTCAGCTGAAACATCGAAAAGGTCAGAAAATTATCCCCAAATTACAGCTACTTGAAACTCAGCACACTGACAGAGCAGCTGGATGCTGGCAGAACACTGTCACGTCTACGACACGTACGACCACACTGGCAGCAGTGTGAAGAGGACGTAATCGCACAGAACCTCGTACGTTTTTATTTGGGTGGTGCCAGGCGTGTTCTTCAAACCCGTTGCTCTAGGTAGTTCTTCAGCTTAGGAACCCACACCTCAGAAACCATTAAAACCAAAAGAGAAAGCGTCTCAGAAACCAGAACAAACTGCACAGTAAAACAGTTTATCTGCGTGAAAGAGCTTCTTCCAAATTGGTTTCTGTTGGAATGGGACCTGGGTTTGAACCAGCATGTTTGCTCTCAACATAATTTGACAAGGAGACATTTTAGAAATTGATACAGAGGATAACAGCTGTACTTTACACCAAGCAAAAGACAGCAAATACGGAACCCAAATAGTATTTAGTGAGTAAGATCCAGTATTTTATATAGCACAAAAGGTCTTAAGCACAGTACATTCTTCTACACTGAGCTCTATTGGATAGAAATCCACCATCCTCCTGACCATCTCCATTCACTCCCTGTATTAGGACCCGCTCCTCCAGGTGCAGAACAGTTTCTGCAGGTAGCAAAGACAGCCCCACGCAACATCAGATGCTTCAGTGAGGTACTTCAAGTTCTGCATGGGGCACCAACTACTTACATCAGCCCTTGAGCTTGACTTCGACTTTCGCTTTCTGCCCTTTGTCTTCTTCTCGTCGTCCGTGGCAAGTTTTCCCTGATCCGAGAGCTCTCCTGACTTTCTTTCTGGTTCCTGAGAGACAGGTGTGGTGGGCTCTTCCTCCTCCTCCTCTGGAGGAAGGGGCAAGGGCTCGAGGTAGTAGCTCCGTGGCTTGGGTTTGGTATGCGTGTGGTACAGGAGGAGATGCTGCTGCTCCTCATACTTTATCACTTTCCTGTCGACACGAACTGTACCAAACCATGCCCAGGAGAGAGGAGCAGGATTTTTGTGACCTTCAAATAAATCCCAAGGGGACACCTTTTGCTTTGTTGAAACCTGAAGACCCTGTTTCAGAATAAAAGTGAAGTTAGTATTTTAAGGAAATGGAACGCCAGAGCGGAATACTTGCTTTTGTACATCATCATTTGAGTCACAAAAATCCAGTTAGGACTTTCTCCTCTCCACAAAACGTACCAAGTGCATACTGGTGGAATTTTAACCTCTATCCAAGGCTGCCACTAGATAAAAGCAATTATATTTTTATGGTACCATTTGGTTATAGCTATGCTAAAAATCTCAAGTTCTATCTATCATATTTTGGAGGAAAAGTCAAGTATCTATCAAAAATTGCCAATCTGAGAAAATGTTTGCTAAAAGTTTACGTATTCAAATGAGGGGAGACAAGCCTCAGCAGTATATCACCAAAAAAATGCCTACCCAGTCTGCAGAATAAAAAGCTCTATCCTAAGCTCCATGTTTCTCTTTTATATAAATTCACTTTAAAAAATTATGCATCCCTTCACATTCCTAAAAAAACTCCAAACCAACTAATACACATTTCCCCCCTCTTTGTTTCCTCCTCTGTCTTTTGTAAGCAGGATCGTGCCCTTCGTCTTTCCCCCAACAAGCAACAGATCGAACGGCTCCCAGGTTACACGAGCTCTCAAATGCAAGATTCTGCCTGAAAAGCAAATACTTTTGTCAGAGCCTCTGCTGTTCAACTCCAAGTCAAACGGAATTTCCTTTTGGCAACTTTGGTGGAGTTGGCTCCAGTCAAGCCCCTGCACTGAAGAACTGAGCAGGCTTACGTCAGCGCTCGTCACCTTCGCAGTCACAAACTGACCACGTACTCTGAAGACGTAACACGGAAGGGCACGCAGCAAACGTGATGACTAAATTTTAAACAAATCAGAAAGTTTTCCCAAACCCATGAATTTGTATGAGTAGCACATATCTATCCAAAGCTCTGAGTCTATCTGCAGGTGACTTGTCAGGGAGTGGAGGGTGGCAGCCCTGGGGTGATGCCAGTGCCCGGCCCCAGTCCCACCAGGCTGCCCGCACTGTCGGCCGGGTCTGACAGCTCCCTGCGTGCCTCTCTCCAAACCCACTCCTGGTTTCACACTCCGCCTCGGAATTTTCACACGGATCATGTGTGGCATGATCCCCCCCATGGCAGGGGGGTTGGAACTGGATGATCTTTGAGGTCCCTTCCAACCCAAACCGTTCTATGATTCTATGATCACGCAAACAAAAACTATGCAAGAATATTTGGAACAGATACACATTTGATGCCAAAGAACACTCTGCCACTTGCACCCGTTTTTGAAGGCATTACTCCCCACCCCGGCACTCCTCACTCCTGGCATCGCTGCCCATGGAACGCCCGCCTGTTTACGAGAGGTGGCATTGCTGTGGCTGTGGCATTCGGTGATGGCAGAGCACCGCAGGGCTGTGTTACAGCAGAAGTACGACGCGTTCCTGACACTGCCCAAAAACACACGCACTGTACGAGTGGGACCTGCTTGCTTGCACTTCCTACGCTTCAAAAACCAGGGAAAAACTCAGATGAAAGCAAACATTTACTCTTGCCTGTTTCTTATCAATGGAGTCAAATCCTGCAATTTTGTTCCCCTTAGTGTCGATCAGGGATCCCATCGGCTCACAAGTGATAATATCACACGTCTGCTTCGGCAGAGGGAGCAGCTGGCGAACCCTGTCGATGCTTTCCGAGCGCTTGTCTCCCAGCTCTTTCTACAGAATAAAGACATCCATCCGTCAGACAGGAAAGGGGGAAAAAGGAAGAGAAACATTGCACTGCTTTCACTATTAGAAAACGTCCAGTTTTTGGATGAATCATTTCCTTGTACTTTTACTAAATTTAAACAAGTGGCTTTGCAGAGTTTTTTGTTGTTTTTTTTCTAAAGAATTTAAGTTTGCTTTTCTGCTCTTGTTTAAACAGAATGTAAAAAGTAGGTAACACAAATTTAGTGTCTCAAACAGGAATAAAATTAACTGTGCTGCAGGGTCCCTAATTTCAATTTAATATAAAGAAAATACTAGAAGTCTGTCTGCCCACTCCCACATTCCTGTATTTTTATTTTCTTCTGTTTCTCCTTGTTATCACTAGTGCTGTTTCAGTATCTCCTCTTCTGCCAAGAGGCCTTCCCAGACACCAGAAACCACAGGGTTAAAATACGAGCACAGAAGGCGATTCAAAAGAAATGCTGAAAACGACAAGATACAACACTTACTTTCAATTTTTTCACTAGATTCATGTAAGCCCTTTTGTTTTCCTCGGGCCCTCCTTGGGAAGCGTTGGACAAGTCCGAGGCGAGCGTCCCGTTGATGAGGACGCCCAGCATATCGAGCACGGTGGTGAACAACTCACTGAGAGTAAAGACAAGTGTTATCCTGAGAAACTTGCCACGAGATCCAGGGATGGATGTTCACAGCAAAGGCCACAGAGGCAGCTCTTGGGCAAGCGGAGCTTTTCCCAGCTTTCTGCACCCCCCCTCAGCTGGCACGCGGAAGCCCCCGTGCGCACATGCGGGTGGACTGTCAGGGTGGACACACAAATGGTATTATAGAGCCCAGCTCGGAGCCACGGCCAGCACGACCTGCCAACGGACAGTCACCAGGAATCACAGCTCCAACGGAGGAAAGCGCTCAGAGGAAAGTTAAGGAAGAGCATAAAGAGTGGCTCCAGTGCTTTCCCAAAGAGAGGTGCTCCCCGACCAAGACCACGCTGAGCACGTACGTGGCACTCGAGCAGTAACAGGATAATCGTAAGGAAAATACAACAACAACATACATGCAATCTAAACTTAAAAGCAGTAAGGACGCCAATTAGCTTGTTTAAATAGTGCAGACATACTTGTTGGTCTGCATATCAACAGTTCCTGAAGTGATTATCTGGAGGAGCAGAAGTGCCCAGTCCGTGGTCCACTGGGTGCTCCTCTGCACCGTATCAAACATGCCACCCACCTGCAAAACAACAGAGCAGATAGCAAGGCTCTGCACACACCTCCCGAGGCTCCCCCCATCCTACGTGCTCCTCACGCACAGAACTGCGACCCCGTCCCACGAGTCCTTGTGTGCTGAATGCCATCTTCAAGGGCTGACTTGAAGTAACTTTTCCTCCCCACCCCATGCTCCCAGTAAAAAGCTGCTCCTAAGAAGGAACTATAGAAAAGTAAATTATTATTACACTTCTCCTCCAGTTTCATATCTTCACTTTCAGGTTTGATGTAACAAACTGAAGTCAGTGAGAAAATTCTCAGAACTGAAAAGGTGTTGAATTAAAACTTTACAGTTATCACTTTCCTCCCACACCCAAAAATTGGACAATAATGTTCAGTGCAAAGAGAAAAAAAAAAAATCTGAAGTCCAACATAGCATTGGTTGAAAATGAAAACTGCTAGGATGTGTTTTACCCCATGAACAATTTTTCACTATTTCTACCAGTACAGTAACATACTGTAGAATGCACCTTGGCTTTGGGAAGGAGCCATTTACCAAAACTCCCCCTCCCAAGGACCAGTTGCAGGAGCACAGGGACCTGCCCGATCACCAAACTGGTCTGAAGAGAGCCCAACCCCCAGATTTCAAAGGTACACCACTTCTAGCTAACGCAAGCACAGCTCGAGCTGTCAGACAGCGACAGCCCTGTAAGAGAGAACCCCGCTCCGTGCCACGCCACGGGGGGCGAGAGCCCACGTGGAACGGCACTGCTCCCTCCGTGCTGCTGCTCTGCAGCCCGGGGCCCTCCCACCTCCCACCCTGCACGGTGCTACCGTCAGTTCGTGCCTTTGCACATCACCCCTGTGCCCACTGTCTGCATCCAATCCTCTTTTCTGATGTTTCCCACTCCACAGCTCTCCAAAAGGAAATCTTGTTATTTGCCATGTTTATAATCACTCTAAACCCCTTCACTGTTTGTGCTTTTAGTTGTTTCACTTCACACAACTCTTCCCTATGCCTAAAGCTTATTTCAGGGTCTTGTCTTGCTCAATAAACACAGAGACTGTTTCAACTCTCAGTACCTGCGTTCAGCTCCTAAACCTTGCTGAGCTGGTATCTAAGAAGATTCCTCCTTGAGCTACATATGTGGTTTATGGTTTACAAAAGGATAAAATCTTGCTGCTTTAACAACAAACCCAACATTTCCCACATGAAGAGTTCTCCCATCCCGTGACAAAGTGCACGTCTCCGCGCTGCTCAGCGGCCGGTGAGAGCTGCTTTGCTCCAAGTGCAGCCACAGCAAGCCCAAAGCTGGTGGCAGCTGGGCTGCCAGTGGCAGCGCAGGGCTGTGGTTACCCCTCTGGCTGCACCCCACATCTGAGCAGCTTCTGGAGAGACAGGAGGAGAAGAACACTGCAGTGTTCCTCCTATCTCTCGTCTGGCCTCGTTTGTAGCCTCCACACACCTACGCACTGCGCTAAATGAGCCACTGCCACCCTGATGGCTGGCACAGAGGTTTCAAGAGATGTGGGACGTTGGAGAACTCGGTGGAAACTAAGTTGATAAGTACATGTATCCAAGCAGCAGCAGCTGAAATTGCACATGTAGGTTAAACAGCCAAATGTTACGTTCCCTGAGAGCTCTGAAAGTTTCAGCCGTGACTGACTAATTCCATAAAATCACCATATTGACCATCTAATTCCATAAAGTCCTTGTTTGTTACACAGAGATAAACCATCAGTGGGTAACGGCCTGGAACGTCCAGAAAAGGATGATCCATGATCCGTTTCTGAAGTTCCAGGGACGGTAAAAGGAAGAAATCAGCACAAAGATAAGGCACGAATAAGGTATAGGCTGTCCTTCCTCCTGCCCCTTGTATACGAACGACATCTAAACACTACAGCCAGGAGGCATCGGCTGAAACAAGAGAGGTGGGAAGAGCAGAGCTGAACACTAAAGGAGCAGAGAGGCAGAAGGGGGCACTACCAGCCCTGGCTGTCCCTGGCCAGCCCCACCTGGGCCATCCCCACTCCTGCCCCTGGCCCAGCAGCCCCAGGGCAGCTCAGCTGGTCCCAGGGCGCTGCCTGCCCACTCCAGGGCTGTGTCTGACCGGCTCCTGAGCTGCCTGTGGGCTGACATCCTGGTGTGGCCTCAGCTGCCCTCATCCCAGCGGAGGTGCCCAATGCCTGGGGCTGGGGGCTGAGAGACCCCCAGGTGCCAGCAGTAAGGGATCCCCAGCCCCTGCAGTGCCCTGGCGCAGTGCTGCCTCTTACACCTACCGCACAGCAGCTGCTGCACCTTTTTGTAACACTGGGATAACCACAGCAGTTTTTCTTACCAAGTTCAGACGAAGCTGCAGGGCTTCATGCATCATCTGCCTAGCTTTAACATCATCCTGGTACCGCTCTTCCCTCCAGTTACTAAGGATCTGAGAAAAAGCATTTGATAAGGTTGTTTTCTTCCTGTAAAAGGAATTTCTCCCTTTGAAGTTTAAGTGCTTGTGAGCACTGTCTATAAGGAAACATAAAAGATTATTAACCTTTTTATTCTCATGCCTGTTGAAGGCTTAGAGCAGATTAAGCAAACTAGCTAGGGAAAAAATTCCTTTGTAAAGAACTGATAACCTGCTATCAGTTGCGTGACTAGACCTTCCTGTTGTAGCAAAAAGAAAACGAGCAGCTTCCTTATGCATTTATTAAAAATATTGTTTCAAACGCCCTATTTAACTGCTCACCACAGGTGAACAGACAGATCTCTTGCACTGGATGCAGCTTCCCAGCAGGATCTGGTGGGATCTCAGACTGAGAAATGACCAGAATCTCGGGGCACCTGGATCAGCCGCATTTCAGCGGAGAACTCGTACAGCAAGAGGAAAGCCCAAGTGGCAGTAACACCAGGGGAAGAAAACATCAGAGGAATGAGTTTAACTAGGATGTGGACCTACCACAGCCGGGACCTGGGCAAAGAGGCAATATGGGAAAATAACGCCCTTACAGGTACCGATTTTCACTGTCACAGTAATTCGTAGGAACGAGAAACAGAAAAAAAGAAACATGCACCCACTACTGCGGGCACTGCCTGTGTTCATTCCAAGGCAGCCTGGAGGAGCTACTGCAGGCTGCAGCACGGACCAGATGGGAGCAGCGAGTCCAGAGCAGAATCAGCAGAGGTTGTGAGTAAGCACAAGCGACCCAAAGGAAGAGCTGCAGGCAATGGGCTAGTTTGGGACTAGCAACATTATTTTTTAAAACATGAAAAACTCTTAATCTGTACCAACTGGAGAAGATGAAGGGCTTTCCTAAAGAAGGAAAGTTTCGAACTTATAAAAACTTTTTATGATGAAGCTACAGACTGAGAAGGCCAATCCTCTCAGAACAAACATCTTTTACTGTTTTTCCTGGAAAGAACCAAAATCAGACTCAAGTTCATTATATTTCTCTGTAACAATTTTAGAAAAAAAGAGATGTATTCACTCTCAAAAAGGAACAAACACCTCCCCGTTCTTCCTTCCTTGGACTGCTCCTTTGGCATACCATTGCACTGTAATTTTCCCGGTTTCACACCATCGTACACACACCAAACTGATGACACATCAGACACCCAACGAAGGGTGCTCACGGGTATGTGCTTGCTTTACCTGATTAACTTGATTCTGCAGCGATGTTAGAAGCCCTTCCCGTTGCTCATCCTGTCCCTTAAGGCAAGTAAGTACCAACGAAAGGAAAGGTTGCTGACTCAAAAGAGACATGCTTTAAGAGAGCAAACACAGAAGTCCATTAGTAAAGTTATTTTGACACTTCCCATCCTCACTCTCTTCCTTCTTTTGTCTACTTTTTTTTCCTGGAAGCGGCACTGCCTGCACCTCTGTCTGTTGCTGGTTTAGCACATTAAAGCCTGGCCAGTTGGATTAGGAGAACATGCACCCCGGAAGGCAGAGCACCAGCCGGGATGAGCGCGCACGTTCTGCGCGTCATTGCTGAGAACCCAGCTCGCTCGGGGCACTGAAGGACCAAGAATTGCGTGGGCACTTGAAGGCCTGAACCAGAAACAGAACACGTTACTTTAAGACTACTTTGATTAACCAGGGATATAATTTTAGTAGAGATTAGACAGCTAAAGTTTCTAATCCACGTTAGTGATCATAGAATCACAGAATGGGTTGGGTTGGAAGAGACCTCAAAGATCATCTAGTTCCGACCCCCTGCCATGGGCAGGGACACCTTGATCTGAAGTGAATCCCACCTAAGTTTCCCCTACAAGCACAGATTAGAACGACAGCTGCCTGAATTCCACTACAATTCTAACACGGGCTTAGTGTAAGTAAACCGAGATGCAGCTGTAGCTGACTGTAGGAGACATGCCATACCAGTGTGAGCTCAGGCTTTCAGATTTTTAATTATTTTTTTTTTAGATTTATGTGTATCCATTATAAACATAAAATTAAGACAAACTAAAAGAAATACATGAAGATGAATTTGGAAGTACAACATGTGAAGTAGGAGAGAAGTTAAAATGTCAGCAAAGGGATGTGAGTAACAGCTCATGCAATTATTGTGATGGTTTTAGGTATAAAAGCTCCTAGAAAATTACGTGCATCCTTGAACACAATATAAATACTCATCCACACACACACGTTTACACGTGTTCACTTCGACAGTTACTTTCATTTGGCGTTTAACTTGACTTCAACAATTTTATAAAAGAATGGCAAAATGCCAAGGTCCCATAAAAGGCATGAAACAGAAAGTCTGCATTTTCAAAAGCCATGTTAAACAGCGATTTTTCAAATTTTAGGAACAACACGGTAGGAACATCTCTTCCTTTTCTCATGAGTTCCCATAAGACAAATGTACAGTTATTATTGCAATTGCTATCCCTGCTACACAAAGCAGAGTCTGAAAAAAGAAAAAGAAATCTTATACATGTTATATAGGATTTCATACTTTGCCATAGATATCATTGGTTTTGTCACTCACAGAGCAGTAAAGTTTGGGTTTGATGAAGAATAGATTGACAAGCTTCAAAAAGCACAGAAGGAAGCAATTTATTGTCACAACTAGAACAACTTCGTAAATGCTTTTACTTCTGCACATAGGAACAACTGTGGAGGAAGGGCTCAGCAGTTTCTACAGGTATTTTATGTGGGCTTTGAGAGGGGCTTGATTTCCATTTTCTACACTAGAGCTCTCCCGTAGGAAAAGGAACAGAAGACAGAGAGAGGTTCCATATTCCCTTTTACTGATGGAAGCAGCAAGAGAGCCAGCGAATAATGGAAAAGTGTTGAAATGCTCAGAAACACCTGACAAAGAGATGCAGAAAGTAAGATGTCCTTTTTATCTAACAACAGACCAAGCCGGTGTTACGAATGAATCAGAAGGTCAAGGAAGGGATGGATTTATAAAGCCAATACAATAATTAACTCCAGAACTGAACCTGGCAAACACAACTTCTGTAGGTCGATACGTCACATAAGGAGCTTATCTAAGAAACAGCCCAGATGAACGAGGAAGGTCCAGCACAACACAGAGCAATGGGCACACTGCAATCATGATAGAAAGAAAAAAAAATAAATCTAACCTTAATGGGAAAATAAGCTAGGTGGAAGAGGCTGGAAAATAGCAGCAGATTTAAAAGGCTCCACAGAATTTAATGACAACCCCAAGCCAAAATCAACACACGCAACGCAGGTTTACAAGAGTACTACAAGTGGCAAAGCCTCGTCAGTGGTCCCACGCTCAGGGAAAGCACACAGCATGAACAACATCAAAGGGCACCAAAAAGACAACACATAAGAACAACAGACTTGTGGTGGGACCATATCCAACCATCAAATACCAAAAGCCTTTAAGGAGTGATTTGTTTTCTTGAACAACTGTACTTTGGAAGAGCTTCACAAAAAGAAAGATGGTTGGTATTTGAAGCCAGGAGACCTTGCTGGGTACAGTATTCAATGTAATCTCTCTCGTAACTCTGAGGAAGAACAAAAAAATTGCAAGCGCTGTGGAAGAATGTTTTACTAAAGGAAAACCAATAACCATTAAGTCATTAAAATTCTCACGTGCTTGGAAAGTTAGAGATGAGCTTAAGCTTAATTCCCAAAAGGAATTAAGTGACATCTGATGACAACTATGGGATCTTAATGGCAAGAAGAGTGGCCTACCACCACAGAAGGGAAGACACAACAAGCGCTAACTCTTCTTTTAACATTTCCCATCACCAAGCTGCAGAATAGCCAATGGAAGACGTGTAACACCACTGATCTTTCTTCAAACAAAATGAAGCCTGAACCCTGTTTGGGGTTGATAATTTTTTTCTCCACAAAAGTGAACCAATGAGGTTTTGTGAAGCCAAAATCCAGTCCTCAGTCAACTCCTCCTTCACAAATACCTTTCAGCTCTGCATACAGGGGTTTCCCAAGGTCGTACCTTTTTTGTTTCTGTCTATCTCTTTCCTTCTTAGAAGATGACCCCAAATGCTGGCCTTTCTCCAGCTCCTCTCCCGCAGCTTTCAAGACCCTACCTTGAACCGAGGTAGGCAGTTTGGCAATCAAGGGAGCCACCAGCCACACTCCTCGCCGCTCAGAGGAACTAGAAGTAGAACAAACTTATTTCAGTCAAAATATCCACGCAGTTTTGCAATCAGTATAAACTGCTGTAAGACTGAACTGCTCCAATAAAGCAGTTGACACAATGCATCTGGAGTAATGAGTGTGGACTGAGCAGTCACAATTTCCGCTTCCCAGAAAATTCAAGAATAGCAACTACATTTATTGTTAAACAAAAGTAAATACAAGTAACCTCCAGGTAACTCATTTTTGTACATTCCTGTTCTAAGTGCAAAAAAAAGTCTAGGCAATCTACACACAATTAAGCATCAAGTCGGCTAAAATAATTAAAAAGGTGCTACAAAAAATACCTTAGGAATGTCTTTTTACCATTCTGTCTTGTATTACTTGTGTCAGCATTTCCAACAGAGTTTGGATTGAAGAGGCCTATACCAGAGTTAGAAGAGTTATTGTTTAGATCAGCGGATTGCTGAAACACCTCTATTGTCGCCTTTGCAATATTATCCAACAAGCTGTTCATTTCAGCCACAGACCCAGAACCCTACAGTAAAACATAAGTAAACTAGCACATTCATGGTATGCTTGCTCACGGACTACGTTAAAATTTAACATACTTTTTTGCATTCAATATTTAGGTAAGAGAGTTTGAAAACAAATACTCACAGGCTCCTTCATGCACTGTTTGATCATGAGCTGCAGCTCCAACCAAGACTGCCGCAGAGTCCACTGATCTAAATCCTAGGCAAGAATTAACATTACAAACACAAGTGTCAGCACTTCGCAGGTCTGAAGAAAAAAGAAAAAGCCCCATAATTGAATAAGTTACATGCAAAAGCCTTATAAGCAGATCATCACAGTGAGTACTTGTTTTAATAGTCTAATGACATCCCCAATATCACAGAATCACAGAATGTCAGGGACTGGAAGAGACCTCGAAGGATCATCCAGTCCAATCCCCCCGCCAGAGCAGGACCGCCCAGATCAGATCCCACCAGAACGCGTCCAGGCGGGTTTGGAACATCTCCAGAGAAGGAGACTCCACAGCCTCTCCGGGCGGCCTGTCCCAGTGTTCTGGTACCCTTATCACACCCGTTAAAGAACGCACGTTAACTTCCACATCTTTGCAGCTAATACTGTCACTCAATACTTTTAACCATTCAACTTTTCTGAACAAAAATCTTGCTCTCTGCAGCGCCTGAGTTTGTTGACTATGAACATGGAAAAAGCAATCTTTCATTAGTAATCACGTTAATCCATGGCATTGCCATCCCAGTGGGCACGTTTGCGTTCAGCACACAGACAGACAGACACGACTGAAGGAAACGCAGCCGCTGGGTGACTATTTCACAAGACACTGATCGCTGTTTGTCCTAGTCCAGATATTGCTGACTTGACTTTTCACAGGTCTATTCAAAGAAAATCCATTTTGTCGTTTAAGAAATGAGGCGTCCCTAACGCAGCTGAATCTGAAGGAGCGATCAGTTTAGGACAGTCTGTGCTAAAAAGGTGTTTGAGCCTTTTCCATGGAGCAGGAGTGTCTTTCACCACAGTGCTGACCCAGAGCCCTGCTGAGACAGCAGGCAGCTCCACCTAAGCAGCCCGAAAAGCAAATCCCTTTCCAGTGGCTCCCTAATGCCTGACAACGACGAAGAGCAGGGATGAGTGTGCTCCACGCTTGCCTCCTCCACAACTGCGGAACGAGAAGTAACGAGCCATCGGAAGTCACACTACGAAACGTTCTCACAGAGATCTCTACAGAAGAATCTGCACCAGGAGCTGCAGATCAACGTCACGCGGCGGTGCTGCGAGGGACAGGTTACGAGTCAGCGCATCACGGGCAGTTTTTCCACCCTCTCCCCACGGCATTACCTGAAGTATGCGTTTGATGTGCTGCCTCTGAGGGTTGTCACCCTCGGTGCACTCTTTAACACCATGAGGATAACAGATAAGTTGAAGGAGTTTCTGCGCTTGTTTGTTTGAAAGAACGGGATCCAAAATAAGGTCTTTGTCTGTGCACAGCCTCTCAGGTTCTTTTAAACAGTGCTCCCCAACCCATTCCTGCAAGCAATCAGATAACAGATTCACAGGATAGTTTCAAGGCAACACTAACTTTTGGTCAGCTAAACAGAAAACTGATTTTTCCATATGCAAAATTGAACTATGGTTCATGCAACATGAGACTAGAAATATCTTCTGTATTACCTGAAACCATAAGACTGTTAACAGGTTTTCCAAAATTATTTTCTTCGATACTTTGAAAGCAACTTTGCAAGAAAACGAATGCTACTGCAAAAGCACTTTGAGCAGACAGCTGACGGAATGGTCCTACTGTCTTCTCAAAGCGCTCGAGATTCAGGTAGGAAGAACACCTCAATTCTGATAGAGCGCAGGGGGATGCTAACAACTAACTAAAGCCATTTTTTCCTCCCAGTAACATACTACTCAGTGCATAAATGGTCCAAACGAGGAAACCCAAACAGAACTCAAATACTGACTTGACCTCAACAGTCATTTTGCACCAAAATACCTGCTGCTTTTCAAAAAAACCAACATTGTTTCTCCAAACGAAGACAGAAGAGTAGTTTTGAAGATTACCTGCTGGCAAATTGTTCTCAGCACGTATCTAGCGTACTCGCTTAAACTTGCAGTTTCTATGGAAACAGCTTTTCCACATGATTTCAAAGAGGAACCCCAGATTTCATCCTCATTGAGTTCATCTAGTAAGCCTCTCACATGAAAGTCTTCGCTCTTCAAGGAGCTGACATTGTTGCTGCCGATTTCGGCATCGCCTGGACAGCAGAAGCACAAAAGCACAGGGTGAGCTTCTACCCAAGCCCCCGTGCCCCCAGACCGCTGACCCACCGCGCGACATCTTCAGAGGTACGGCTGAGGAGTACGGCGACAGTGAGGAAGGTGCATTGAAAGGGCAGCACCGACCGACTCGGAAAATCACCATGTTCAAAGTGTGGTCCACTTGCTTCGTTCTGTAGAGCACCTTTTAAATGGGTATTTCAGAAGGAGGAAAAGGTTGATACAAATCAAACACAAATAAAGCCACCACGTGCTCAACAGGAAAAGGTCTGTGAGCGCATGGAATCGCTTTGGCAGATAAGGAAGAGCTGGGTGACTCACTCTTCTCAGATGTCCCTTTTCCAAGTCATCTCACTTTGATTTATTAACACTCCATAGATCGAGAGACAAGTTTGGAGCGGTGGCCCCTTGGCCCACCTTACTATGAACTTCTTGACAAGAGAGACTGATCTTCCTGGGAATGGGAAAGGGCAGAGCACACCGAGGGAGCCTGGCAAACACCGGTGAGCCCCTCCTCTCTGCAAGGCATCAGCACAGATCTACAACCGCCATCTACCTGAAACCAACAGTGGTGACTGGAGAACGAAGGAAAAATACTTTGGACAGCAAGCAAAAAAAAAAATTGGACCTGTAGCAGTTCACGTTGTACATGTTCACGGGCCTGAAACCTTGGACAAGGAAGAAGATATGACTACAGAGTGTAGTAGCGGGGAAAACCACACAAACTGCTGCATGTGATAACACCCTGGAGCCTGCAAGGCCATCCAGGAGCACGCATGACAACAGCCTGCATGAGAAGTGGGCTACCACAGCCTAATGTCTTAAGCCAGCAGGAACTCCTGTGGATCTTAACTGATGCACCACACAGGACAGTTGTCCCTTAAAAATCCCCTCAGCTTACTATCAAGATCAACAACTAACATGACGTGACATGGCCAAACAGCTTGCTTCAGCCACATGGAACATCTGTTCCTTCAAAGACACACATGTTCACACCATGGCCTCTGGTTACACGCACACACTCGGATTTTCCACTAAAACCTACAACTACCAGCAAAACATTTCCAACTACCACACCAAGGAGACTGCCAGCCTTTCAGCAGCTGTGGCCACATCCTCAGATTACGACACATTTGCACAGAGTGCTCGAAACACTATTGTGCACTGGGTCCACCTGTGCGCTCCCTTCTCCCATCGCTGCTACTGTGTTCCCTGGTACTGTGTTCCCTGGACAAAAAATAAAAAAAAATAGGGTTTAGTAGAGTTACTGCTAAGAAAAGCAGCCAGTGCCTCTGCCCACACCCTGGTTAGTGCTGCTTTAAAGTTACTCCTAACCAAACAGCATACAACCCTTTTTTTAACACGATTGAACTTGTACTTGAAAGCAGAGCCCCGAGTGCCTGCGACAGACCAGCCCGTACCCCGGCGGTGCGCCCCGGGGCCGGCAGCCGTGGCCATGACCGACCGGGCAGCTCCATCCCCGACACACAGCTCCGCACGGCCGGCCCGGCACGCTCACCGGCACCGCAGCCACGCTCCCGCCCGGCCTCCTCCGCACGGCCCACGGCGGCACCGGGAACCAGCTCCTTAGAGAGCGGAGAGACCGACTCACCGGTGCTGTCACTCGTGAGACCGAGCAGAAATGATGTGTAAGTAGCGCAACAGCGGAAGAGTAGAACAGGCTCCGAGATGTGAAAGCAGTCGGAATCCCGCTGTTCCCCCAAAGCCAGGCAAACCCGGAAACGCCCGTCTCGCTGGCCCAAGGGCTGGGTGAGTGGAGACGTGAAGCCCTGCAGAACCCACGGTCACACGCAGACACGGAGCCCTGCAGAACCCACGGTCACACGCAGACACGGAGCCCTGCAGAACCCACGGTCACGTGCAGACACGGAGCCCTGCAGAACCCACGGTCACACGCAGACACGGAGCCCTGCAGAACCCAGGGCCATGTGCAGACACGGAGCCCTGCAGAACCCACGGTCACACGCAGACACGGAGCCCTGCAGAACCCACGGTCACACGCAGGGCATGGGAAACGGGCTGACGGACACCTCTGCCCAACACATGGGAGCAGACAGGAGCAGCAAACCACCCACCTGCTCCCTCCTGCACCCACGCGTCTGGTGAGTGCTACACATCAGCCCCAGCTCTGCACCGCAAAGGACAAGAGGCAAGAACCTGACAGGCAAACGATACAACAAACAGACCGATACCAAGCCATGCATGAAGCTGAAGCCATCCCAGAATGCTTTGATAGAACTTGTGAAGATATTTAAGACACCCTAGAGCAGTTGACTCTTCCGTTGTGAGTAGAGATTATTTTTTCTAACATTGATTTCTACTCACAAAGCTTCCTCAGCTATCATTGATCTGATGCTTTTCCTCAGCAAATCAAGTACAGTTTTTAATAACTAATGCAGAGTGCCAACAAGAGACATCTCCAAACAGAATATTTGGAGTGTAGGAGGAGACGTGCTGCAGTGAAGGCACAAATAAACCGTGTGTCCGAATCTTCCGTCACATCACCGTGCACCAGACCTATCCAAACAGCATCCCTGCGCAGGGATGGAACAACAGCTGTTCACACTACACACCACTAATGAAAAATGGCAAATCTCAGCACCCTGGCTAGCAAAAAGACAGAGATAATGGCCATAAATGTATTTCAAAGTCATCAGTCCATCCTGGATAGCTACCATCTTTCCCAATATCGTCCCATCATTAAGGATCATGGGGTTTTCGAGACAGTTCTGAGACATCGGCCAACAAACGCACTCTAGCTGGAGGTACACCTCTGTGGGTATGGCCACATCTAGAAGATGTTGCTTGTTTAACTGGACATTTACTTAGCTCCAAAAATACACATCCCCAGAGCTCACAAGAACTGTAACTGAACTTCAGCCAAACCAAAGCTCTGAGGCAGTTATTTGTTTGGAAAAATAAAACACTCGTTGTTCGCGGGGAGCTGCTTAGCAGTGATTCTTTTGCAGCTTCCACAATGACAGACACACGAAATTTGTGGTAAAACACAGAAAAAGGTGGGAAAAATTATCTGGGACTGTATTTCCTCTCCATATTTGAGAGGGACTCGCCTGAGTTTGAAATGTACTGGGACGTGATGGTGAGGGTAGGGGTCAAAATGTGAAAAAGTCACATCTGCTTAAAGCCTCATCAGACGGGGCTGACTCACCGGAGAAAAATTCTGTCTCTTGACCTCGGGGGGAATGCCACTCACATGCCACGGAAGCACGGAGAGCATCCACATTTTTCTCCTGTCGTCAGAGTTTTCCTTTCCCTCGAGCATTCCCAGGCAAGTCAACTAGCACAATGTGGTTTTTACCCAAATGCTAGAAGAAAAACGTTACACGCGACTCTGCATAATCTTACCAAGCATCAAAATTGCTTTTAAGACTGCAAACACAGCTCCCACTTCTATACTGTTGTGAGCAGCAGCCAAGAGGTGACGATCACAAGAAGAACGAATTCCAGGAAATAACTTCTCTAAGGAAAGAAGAGTAAATCTTGTAGAAAATGGTTGTTATTTACCAACTAAAATTTCCTCTGTACAAAAGTCTTTCTCGCCTAGAATAGCTACAGAAGCACAATAACAGAATGAAGAGCTGAACTTTCTGAAATTAAAACTGAAGACCAGCAGGTAAGTCATTAAAATTAACTGGGACACAGGGTTATGATGTATTAAGATCAAAATAAGCTACGATCTGCGACTAGAAAAAGGAGCTTGTCATTTCACCGTGTCCGTTCCGTGTAAACAGTGAATTTAACCACAATGAGACACTGAAGTGCAGTTTGGTTTTGACTTCCCAAATTTAGGAAACCACCTCCCTCACCTAGTCTTCGTAACAAATGAGGCAGACTGATTAAGAGCAATGCCTGCTGCACAGGTAAGCCTCATTCTGCAGCTCAGAAGCAGAGTGCAGGAGCCAGTGAGTGCTGCTGCCAACCTGAAGGAGAAGATAAACAGACTGAAAGACAGGAAGGGAGAAAGGAAGGACGAATCTACCACCCTAGAATTCTAAGGCAGTTAACTGAGCTGTATGTACGAAAAGACTGCAGTGTGGTCACGTTTTGTTTGATGTTTAGAGTTCAGACACGATTTTTCCTTTTCATCGAAATCGACGTTTATCTCTAGGAAAGCCTGGGACCACGTAACGTATTTCTGCTACTCGGTATTCTTCACGGCTCTTACTTGTTTTGCTCCAAGTATGCAACAAAAGCTCATTAATTTCTGGTCAAAAAAGAGATTAATATTACTTTTAGATGGAAGAATTTGACACCACTTAAGAGCTGAATTTTTTTTTTTCTTTCAATTTCATTTTCCCATAGAAATAGTCTTGTCATCAAATCTGACGAAATACTTGTAAGTCAGAACACAGGTTACTTGCAGGCTTGTTTCCTTTTAATTGTGAGGTGCTTGTTCTGTGCCTTTTCCCTTCTTCTTTTGGTCTGTGGCAAACACACACAGGTCAGACCACAGAATATTCAAATTTAAAAGGGAAGAGAACTACATTAATATATTCTGAGAACTAATTTCTTCACGTTTCTTCTGTTGGACTAAACGCTTCATTATACCCTATTTGAAATCACATTTAATTTCAATTTACATGCAAAGCTACCAAACTGCACGATGTGTATCCCTATAGTTTGTGTATCACGGTGAGATGACCCACTACAGGAGCCGCCACTGCCCGGACAGTACTTGGCACGAAGGAAGGTGGGCATTGTGACACGTACGACATTGCCAACAGCAGCGCTGGCACAAACCCAACATTAATAGGTACCAGGCTCACATGACTGTTTCACTGAAATTCCAAAACAAAATGAGAACTATCAGGACAGAACAGTTCCTCTAAATGTATTCCTCTTCCCTGAAGCGTACACAGATGTTGCGTTAAAACTTAATTTTCTTTTTTAAGATGAAATATTAATATGGCTGACTTTTATGTCAACACTATGTCACACCTGGGTGGCCAGGGGTTGATAATGAATAAGTTTCAGCAAACTTCTACAGTTTTACATCCATATAAAACATTTCCAATACAAGTAAGAATAGTACGTATCAACTTTCCACTAGTGGAACATCTGTAATTTCAAACAGGCTACCAGTTCTTCTTGCACTATGGGTATTTTCACCCATGAAATCTGAAGCCATCAAAAACCATCTGGGTTCACTTTCTGAAATAAAAGGCAGCAGGCAGCTTACCTGTTCCCTGGGGAAACAGGCAGACCTGGGGTGTCCTGAAGAGGTGCAGGAGAAGCCGACAGGTCATCCTCGCCCCAGGCTCGGCATCCGGATCTCCACAGGCTATGGAAGATGGAACATGGACATAAGGCATCTGTCCAGCACCTCACAAGTCCCGGCAGCAGGCCTGGAAACGTGCTACCTCACAGCCCCATTTTAAATAGGAATACAATAATTTCCTCAACAGGAATCCGTATTTATGGCTTGAGCCATTAAAACCAGGAAAGGACAGTATGATTTTTAGTAAGCAGGAGACGTCATCAATGGCAGAAAAGAATACACAGTTAAAATGGCTTTTCACTGTCAAAACAGAAATAAGAAACAAAAATCTATGCAGAAAGTGAAAAGAAATGTGTGAAGTGGCCAAAGAGGACCACAGCTACAGCACTCCAGGGCTGGAGGCACAGATGATGAGGTCAGAAGGAAAATGCCAACGGCAGACTGATGCCAGAAGGAAACGCACAACCTGAGCAGACCTGGCAGACATCTGAGCACATGGCACAGAGCAGAAAGGAGTCAGGAGCAGAAGATGGGGCTGCATAAAGGAAGGGGACAGTGTGCTGTCAGCAACTGATACCACCTGTCACACGTGGGTTCTCCGATCTAAGGTGGCGTTGCTCCTTCTGGGAGCTGCAGGGACACCCACGCTGCAATGCCGTTCCACAGAGCGCGGTTCAGAACACAACACTTACCCAAATCAATGGAGACTTCGTAAGAAGTCTGAAGTTTTTAACTGTAAGTTTTTCTCTTAGTGTTTTCTTACCAGCTGCAAGAAGAGAAGGCAGTGCAACATGCTGGACTACATCTTCCAGAGAAAAGCACTGCCGGGCAATCAGTATCGCAATGAAAGTGGCCAGGGAATCGTGGAACGACAGGTCGCTCACCTGGAAGGAAAAACATTGCAAAGTTTCACGTGACAGCGCACACATCACTGCCACGATTGTTAAGGAATTAACTATAAGAATAAACAGTAAAATGTTTACACATAAGCATCTGTCTCTGCATTTTAATGCATTTCCCAAACATTTTATGGCAAACACTGATAGCTCTTAACTTCATTTTAACAAACACCTATTTTAAATACTACAAACTTTGAAATAAAAAAACTTGAGAAAATTCTATCATTCTATAAAAACTGATAACATCAATACTCATTCCTTAGCTTCAGGATAAGAATAAGTCCCCAAAGTACACAGCTTCAATGTGTTCTTAAAGGCATATGTAACCAAACTATAGCTAAATGATCGAGCCAGATATCGGGTAACATTAGTCACCATAATCCTGCTGACTTTACCAGGACTGTAGTAACTTACACCAAGTGAGTAAGGAACAGCAAAGCATACCACCCCTTCTAACACCTAAGAGCCAACACCAAAACAGGGTCTTTAAAATAGGTATAGTTATTTGCACATCCATCAGCATTTTAGAAAAAGTATAGACATGGCTGCTCCTTTCAAAGAGTACCTCTGATATTCTATAATAAAGAAAAAAAAAATCTATAAAGAGAAAACTCTAAGCGCTGTCCAAACTCTACATTAACCCTGAAGACGTAGGAAAGAATAAAAATCAATCAGGAATCTCATTAAAAGCCTTGAAAACTCAAATGGTTACAGGACTAAATTTTTGCTCAGCACTTTGTATTGAATGGAAAACTTACTACACCTCTAAGCGTGCCCCAGGTAAACAGGTTTAATAGATGCTTCAGTGCTGAACTTACATCCACACTGCAGAGCAGATCATTGAAACCCCAGACATGATTTGAAGAGCAGCAAAGAGCTTTCACGACCCCTAACCACTCGGAGCTGAGCACCGTGCAGCATGCCGTCAGCTCTGCGCAAAGGTTTGCTATGTCGTTAATCCTGGGAAAGAAGAGAAAAGCTAATACAAAAGCAAGATATTTTGTAAACAACAAATATTTAGGTCAAAGCAGATCAGTGCTTGGCAGAAGAACAGGTGATCCTTACTCGTGGAAGTTTATGTCCCAGTGTGATTATGCCACTGTACATATAACTCAGTGTTACTAAGCTGAGGACAACTGGAGCATCTGGGAAAAAAACCAGCATGGGACTTGTACCCCATAACTTGCACCCATCCAACCTAGAGCAGAGTAGGGCCTTTACTTGGAGTAAACCCTCCTCTGTGCAGCCTGTGCTCCTGCCAGCTTCCCTACCCATGCGGAGCCGCCCAGCAAGAGGGACGGAGCCCCCAAAGCCCTGCTGCCCACAGCCCACCGGGACAGATGCCAGCCCCTCTGCCGGGCACGCTCCGGCCTCTCTGCGCTGCCACGCGAACAGCAGCTCCATCCCCTCCCAGGCAACAACGTCACGGGTGAGTGGTGCATGTGGTGTACACCCCCCACCCCGGGGCACCGGGACCCCTCGCTGCAGGAGCCCCCCGCCCCGTGCCAGGCCAGTGCTGCTGCAGGAGGGAGGGGAGAGTCACAAAATCCATCGGCATTAACGAATTTTACTCCATAGATTGCACACTGTGTAATGCGTGATTCCGCGTAGGGTTCAGAGTTACGTAACATTTTGCAGAACAGAGCAGAGTTGACTCATCTCAGTGCAGGGTTTTTTTTTCCTCTGTTCCACAGTGAAAATAATTTGTCTACATTTAGATGTTCCCCTTTGTTGCTCTTAGAAAACTGCTTCCTCTCAGCTCTCTGCTCTGCTGAGGATGCTCCACGTTTCGTAGAATCACAGAACGGTTTGGGTTGGAAGGGACCTCAAAGATCATCCAGTTCCAACCCCCCTGCCATGGGCAGGGACACCCTCCACTACACCAGGTTGCCCAAAGCCCCATCCAACCTGGCCTAGAACACTGCCAGGGATGGGGCAGCCACAGCTTCTCTGGGCAACCTGTGCCAGGGCCTCACCACTTTCAGAGGGAAGAATTTCTTCCCCATACCCAACCTAAATCTACCCTCTTTCAGTTTTGAACTGTTGTTCCTTGTCCTGTCACTACAAGTCCTGGTAAAAAGTCTCTCTCCATCTTTCTTATAAGCCCCTTTATATGGCGAAAGGCCACAGGAGGGTCTCTCTGGAGCCCCCTCTCCCTCAGGCTGAGCAAGCCCACCTCTCAGCCCTTTTCACAGGAGAGGTTCAGCCCTCTGCCCATTTTTGTGGCCTCCTCTGGACCTGCTCTGGACATTTCAGAGATGGCATCACGCTGCAGACAGGGAGAAAGGTACAGGAACTGCACACACTTAGGGCAGGAGTCAATCAGAAAAGATAAGTGTCATGTTTTGAAGAAAAAAATTTCCTTGACTTTCATGATCTGTCAGCAATCTTAAAAGAGACTGTCAGCCACTGCTGCACCTAGGCCTAGCTAGACCTATCAAGACCAAGAATTTCTTAATAAAAATTGGAACAGAATCAAAACAGAACACCAAGATCTGGTGGTTTTGATTGTGTAAGAGGAATAGAGGTGCTGGGGGCAGAGGTAAGATCCCCAAATCAGTGTCCCTTTCACCCTGCACCACAGACTGCAGAACAGCAAACCAGGGTCAAACAGATCCAACACTCAGTGCTACGTCTGCACAAGAAGGTCGAGTTTATACGTTTACACACTGGAAGAAGGAAGCAACTGAGAGAAGCACATCTGAGTTATGAAAGAAAACACACTGTTGGTGTAAAACCCTGACACCTATGTTCCTTTACTGCAAGGGATCTTCACTGTACTTCTTGTCAGCACCTTGGCATCATCTAGAAAGATCTAACAGAGGCATAAGAGCCAAGAAGTGTCACGCTGGACCAGGACAAAGCTCCCCCTGACTGCAACAGGAGCCAGCACCAGCTGGTGTCAGAAGACAACCCCAGTCAGACAGTGCTGGGCAACCTGTTAAGTGCAGAGCTCATCCGAAACTCGAATCGTTGGAGATCGACTTGAACTGTGCACCACGAGGTCCAAGCTGCTCTTGAACCACAACCAACGGCTGTTAGAACTCTAGTAGCTTCTATCCAATAAAACTCTTAATCCTTAAAAAAAATAAATTAGAAAATGTGGATATTACCTATGACAATGAATTTCATAATGAACAAATTTGATAAATTAAACACCAATTGCATCCGAAGAAGGAAATGACTCAACGCAGAACCTTCCCTTGTTTACAGGTTTCTAATGAGCAAAGATTGTCCTGAGCTGTTCTCTCCGAACCGGCACCACGGCCGACACAAAAAGCTCACCGACTGCCTTACAGTGAGTACTTCCTGCTCGTTACTCCCTTCTGTTAATTATGCAGATTGATTTGAAGAAACAACTCAGAGGAAACTTAATTGTGATAGGACAAGGGGTAATGGTTTTAAAATAGAGGGAGGTGGATTCAGGTTGGATATTAGGAAAAAATTTTTTACCATGAGAGTTGTAGAACACTGGAACAGGTTGCCCAGAGAGGTGGTGGATGCTCCATCCCTGGAGACGTTCAAGGCCAGGTTGGATGAGGCCCTGAGCAACCTGATCTAGTTGGAGATATCCCTGTTCCTTGCAAGGGGCTTGGACTAGATGACCTTTGAAGGTCCCTTCCAGCCCTAATCATTCTATGATTCTAATTAATTTGCAGCAACCAGAAAGAGTAATAAAGGAAAATGACTGCAAAAAAAAAAAAAAGACACAAACCAAAAAGGTGAAAGGAAACCTCATATACACCGTGTAAAAATGCCCCCAGTTCCGCCTCCAGCAGGGTCTGCCTCACCTTCCTGCATCTTGGTGCCCCATGCACACGTTCATCAGCGCATTGCAGACAAAGCTGTAGCGGTTGGCGGCGTTATCGCTCAGGATCTTGCCCAGCATTGAGTAGTTAATGCTGTGAGCAGATGGATTCTCGATAAAATCCAGCATGAACTCCGGGTCCCACAGCAGATTGGAATTTGAAGGCTGAACATTGCTGTATATCGTCTGCTTCACCTTAGAACAGGCACTACTGAGGACCAAAAAGAGAGAGTTGCCACAAGCAGATTTTGCAGCAATACTGTTGAACATTCCACATGGGATGAGAAAATCCCGGTTTGATTACCGTTCTGTACACATTTTCAAACTCATTTTTGATAAGGAGCATCCACCAGAAAATAAGGCTGATACATCAATTTCATTCAAGTTTTCCTACAAATAATGTCTCAGGTTTCCAAATTGCTTCTATGGCGTTCCCGTGACTGAAATTGTGAGCAGCTGGATAAGGACCACACATTCATTCCTACCACCAGTAACTTCCTGGAGCACCAGATGCCTCTACAGTGACCTGTAACGGAGCTTCGTAACACCGCTCCCCCTCTTCATGTGCTGTGACACAGCCAACTGCCACGGTGGTAAG
Organism: Tauraco erythrolophus; assembly: GCF_009769465.1. Taxonomy (NCBI): domain Eukaryota; kingdom Metazoa; phylum Chordata; class Aves; order Musophagiformes; family Musophagidae; genus Tauraco; species Tauraco erythrolophus. Next base: position 29,741,997 of record NC_141475.1, read on the forward strand.
AAGAATTAAGGACAAATGAGAACATTTACCTAAATTAAAAACTCTACATTTGGTAACAGCGTGACATGTTCTTATGACAGACAACTTTCTGAAAGATTAAAGCAGTAAACAGAGAAAAGATACTTAGAGGTCACGTTTTGACATTAACAATTATGACAAAAGGTCAAGAGATGTTCCAGGTTAGGAATACCAACGTGTTTATTGGCCTTCTTCAGGAGAAAAAAAAAAGGTGCTAGTGAAGAATGCAAATTTCACACAAAAAGTGTTCGAAGGAGCATTTGTCTCAACGTTTGCTTGGATACCACAGCAGGAAGCAACACTCGTATGGACAAACGTCACTAATCATCCCAACTGGAAAGACTTCCTTACTACTGAAACAAATCTATTAATTGAAATGAACTTAAAACACGAGAAACCTCTGGAATTTTTTCAGAACTCCACTGACCCCAGGATGAAAAGCAAGAAGCAGCACTGTGCTGCCTGGAAAGCATGTGTGACCTGAGGAAGGGGCACGATGTGCCAGGCAGCGCCCGGACACAGCGCTTGGAGGGCACCTCCAGGGACACCGTCGCTGTGCAGCCCCTGCACACCACTGCTCCTCACTGGCATGCTCCAGAGCAGGAGGAAGAGGCCATCAGCAGGATAATTAATCCACAAGAAAGGTAATGCCCGAGGTTAACCCTTTGCTCTAACAGCCAGTGTAACAGCAAAGAAAGAAAACCAACTAGTGGAAGACCAACACCCCACGCCTCAAACACCAGGCACTATTCCAGTGGGGTCTCACGCACCCGCGCCCTGGGCACACACACGTCCCGACACGCCGTCGGCACGGCACCTACCTACGCTTGCCCCCCGGCTGGCAGAAAGAAAGGTCCAAACCCCAGCTATACAACACTGGGTGTGTGGGCAAGGCAGCCTCTGAAACCCTCCTTGCACGAGAAGTAATGCTGGGGGAGTGGTCACAAGATAAGATCTTAAAAAAAAGTGAAGGAATGACTTGAAAAAAGGAAGTTTAGTGAACACAACTGAGTACCCTACGCACGCCGACCCCAAACACGCCGCTCACTTAGCAAAGCCCAGCCACGAGCGACACGGCGGGCGGTAACGGACGCCGTTTGCGACGCGCTGCAGCGCACGGAAGGTAAGTCTGAACTGGGACATTTACGACCCGCGCTCTGTTGTCACTTCAGATGGGCATAGAGACAGAAACAGCTGGACTTGCAGCGTGCCAAAAAGGAGCTTAAACAGTCGCCATATACAGACAACTGGCTTTGGCTTTGTTCCAGTTGTAGCACGGAAACCAAGAAGAAAACGAGTGTAGTATTATTATACACAGCTGTTTAAAAAAGTATACATAAATTTTATTACCAGTTTTCAGAGAATTTCTAACTCCATTTATCCGAGAAAAAGGGCTTCAAATCAAATGCTGTATATCATATATTTAATATATGATTTAATACCTTAAATATCTCTGTGTTACTAGATGATGTTTTAATTTGCTATCGTAGGTTAGTATTAAGAAAAATGTTATTTTTTATTGTGTTACTGAACTTTAGGTTTTAAGTAGGAAAATGAACATGCAGCTAAGACTTTTCTGTTTCTCATATTAAATGCTACTGTTCCCATGTCTTTAAAACCTATTAAAATATTAAGATTATCACTGAGAATGCTTTTCCTGCTCCCTATGAAATGAAAACCACAAATCTGAAATAAGCAAACAAAACCCAGGCATATAAACCAGGAGGGAAACAGTAACTGGAGCGGTTTGTGACTCTCACAAGATGCAGATTTGCATTTGAAAGGTTTCCACTTGCCCTTTTAAAAGTAAGAGCCAAAAATACAGCATATGGGCACCTAAAATATTTTTTTAATTTAAAAATCAAGGAACTGAACATTTGATCATAAAACTTCACAAACTCAAACATGTTTGTGCCTTTCCCCACATCAAAGGAAATATTTAACAGAATATTACAGCTGTGTCAGCTGAGATTTTGCTATTTTGCACCCAACACGGTCTGTTTTACGGCCAATCTGCCGTGACAGAAATCGAATCAGTCGCGTCACTGTCTGCGAAAGCAAAGGTGTGCAGGGAGGGCAGCCGACAGCCCGTGCTGCCCTCGCCCCACGCCTGCCCGCTACCCACCAGCGCTGCCAGGGGGGCTCAGCCTCTGCTCCTCCACAGCAGGTGCCCACCCAGCGCCAGGACTTCACAGGCTCAGGACCACCCGCTGCTGGGCTCGGCACGGGCAGAATTGCATCAGGAAAGGCGAAGCAGCGACAGCAGCGGCGTGTTTTCCACGGAAAGCAAAGCAAACTGAAACCACAGCAGCCTGTGCCAATCTGCAGGCTGGGCAGTGGGGAGAAAAATCCTGCACCACCCACCTGAAGAGGTCTCCAAACTTGCTCCTCAGGTGACTGCAGGACACGTACAGATCGTAGAGGTAAGCTAAAATACACCTTTCTGGGGAGGAACACTCCGAGGGATTAACGACGTGCTTTACCACCCCGCACAACCTGCAAAACCAAAACCGTTCTGAGCTCATTCCAACGCACCTTAGAATGTGTCTCATACTGCAACATGTCATATAAACCCCACCACTAGCTGGGCAGCGCGATGCCAGCCCTTGCACCTACAGGCTGGTGGGGCTCCTGTGAAGTCTGTGCCTTGCCCCGCCTCAGGGAGGACACAGGGGCACTCGGGGAGCCCGGGGCAGAACGGGGCGAGTGGGCAGGAAATCAAGATACACAACGCCCCGCTCCTCCCGGGCTACACGGTGTGCAGGTCCCACCAGCCCCCAGCAGTGGGGAGCAGGGCAGAGGTGAGCCACCCGCTGCCCTCACCCGAGCTCACTTCCAGCCTTCCGACAGCAGTGCGACAGCGGATCTCACTGCCTGAACCCAAAGGCACCTTTTGCCTAAGAGAGAACACCAAAAACATTTCTTGGAAAATTGTAGCTGCCACGAACCCTTCGAAGACTTGAGCGGTTTGCTCGGAGTTGAGGATGAGGCAGGCGTGGTAACGCCGCAGGACGGCGACGATGCAGACGCACAGCCCCGTCGTGTAGCTCCCTGCCAGGCTGGACGACTTCAGCAGCAGCTCAGCCTCCACCACGCTCAGCTCGTTCAGCAGCTGGAAACGCACAGGCAGAAACAACCAGCTGAAAGTAACTTCTGAGTTAAACGGGTAATATAGGTGCAAAAAAAAACATTACGGAAAAACTATACGGCAAACGAAAATGAAACTCCTTACTCACTACAGAACAGGGGAAAGAGGGAGCAAAATAATCTGTTAAAGTATAAGGAACATCCCTCAGAACTGCTCTTCAGAAACACATGGCAGTGCTGGCACTCAGATGCTTTGCTGTGTAATCCGATGGTTCAGTCTGAAGCAGTGAAGCCTGTCCCAAAATACGCTGTGCTAAAGGAATCCAGAATTTTATTGGTTTTGAAAGATTTAAAAAAAAAATACATCTATTGATGTGAAGGGGAAGTATCTGGTACTCTGTTTCAGAGGTCAGGAAACTGAAACAGATAAAAGCACGTGGCAGCAAATCAGGGGAATTTGCAGTCCAGTTCTTGTTTTTTTCTGGTTTTACAGAAAACATATCACAGCTTTATCCTGACATAACCTCCCAAAAAAATGAACTCTGTTCACCTGTATTGCAAAGTCTAGAAGTCCATTGATATTGAGTGCTGGCTCCATGAGATCAAAGATGAGCTGTATGTGGTGAGCCAAGGGAAGATGATACGATGTTCCTGAGGCAAAACTAGTTATCTGTTCGAGAACGTTACTGGAGATCTGTGAAAATAAATGTTGACAAGTCATATGGTGACTGAGGGCTTCTCAGGTACACTAGTGCTCTAAAACTCCTATTTTAAAGTGGTAATAGCAAGTGGCAGCATTTTGCAGGTAGAAGCACTAACAGATCGTGCACATCTATTGCTCTACCATCCTGCAACTCAGTCGCAATGCCATTTTATTTTCAAAATTGACAACACAGAAAATGCTGTTCTGCTTTACAGCTGAGAGTCAAACTGTTCTTAACATCTACAACACTGATTCTTATTACGAGGTATTTGGCTTTAAAGAAGAGGCAAAAATCATTTTTCTTTCCATCTTACTGCACTGTGTTTTTTTAATTGACGGTTTTCAGGTAACTAATAACACGTTATCCTTCAAAAAACATGTTACAAATTCATGCAAAAGTGCAGACCCAAAGATGTCTTATAAATTAAGTACCAAACGTGTACCTCTTACTGTGTTTCTTATGTTAGCCTCTGGTTATTAAAATGTACTCAAAACCAGTCCCACCTGGCAAAGCGATGGAATCCTATGCTGATACATTTGCACGCTTACAAGTCCTTGCATAAACCAAAACTAGGCTTGTCATTTAAAACAAATTATTTCTGTTCTCCAGTCAGCCACTGACAGAGCTTTTTAACAGTAAAGGCTGACTATAAATTCTCATGTCTAGAAAAGAACAGACTGTATTATCCATCAGCTTCTCAAAGGGACACACTCAGTTTGTTGCACAAAACCACAGAAGAGTTCACTGTCCTTCGTAAACACAGGTACTGCAACGTGTCTTGTACATAGGCAAGAGATTGGTTAATGAGTACCTAATTTACCAAAGAGCCCTAAATAATGCTGTTAAGGGAAATTTATGTAAAATTTATATACAATTCTTCATTAAAAAATCATGACATCTATAACAATCCAGAGACCTTCTTGCAAAACAAACAAAACCCCCCAAAAAAACCAAAACAGACCCTCAAATATCTACTCAGGCAGGTATTTTAGAACACCAAGGCAGCATTTCTTCTCTTGCCTTTGAAGAAGCAGTGCACTGAGAATCCTTGGTATACACAAACCACTTCTAAAGCCCTGGATTTCCTTCCTATTTGGTATCTCCACAGCAGAACGTGAAAGGTTCTGATTTTATACAAGGGAAGTTACCTGAGATGTCACCTGATGTTGATCAAAATAGGACAGTTGCTGTAGTTTCGTGAACACGGTCTCTAGGGTTGGAAATGCCTCTTGTTTGGTCTTCCTGGCTTTTTGCCCTTCGTCCCCAACTTAACAGATAAAAAATTATTTTGGTCATTTTATATGCAATGGAGCCCAGGTAGTTTTGCATTATTACTGATTTAAAAGACAATAAAAATCTCAGTAAGTTTTACTCATAATTACATAAAACCCTATTTGCCTCAGTTTTCCACTATACTCGGGACAAACATATGCCACGGGATGTAACAATATCAAAGCTACTTCGAGGTTATTCCGATGCAAAAAGGCGACACTCAAGAAAAACTGAAAACCAGCCACAGTTTTACTAGGAAGGTACGGAACACGCACCACTCCCTGGCTGGTATCTCCCGTTCCAGGCTCTGGCTTGACGCAAGCGCTGGCAGCCAAGGGTTCAATGGAAATGGGGATTCCTAAGCACAGTGGCCCTCGGCCATCCCTCACCGCCATGGAGCAGCCCAGTGGATCGCACCAGCCCATCCCAGCCCCACCATGGAGCAGCCCAGTGGATCGCACCAGCCCATCCCAGCCCCACCATGGAGCAGCCCAGTGGATTGCACCAGTCCATCCCAGCCCCACCATGGAGCAGCCCAGTGGATTGCACCAGCCCATCCCAGCCCCACCATGGAGCAGCCCAGTGGATCGCACCAGCCCATCCCAGCCCCACCATAGAGCAGCCCAGTGGATTGCACCAGCCCATCCCAGCCCCACCATGGAGCAGCCCAGTGGATCGCACCGTCCCGGCCCCGCCGCGGGGCAGCCCGGCGGATCACCCGTACCAACCCGCGCGGCTCCGGACAACCCACTGAGGTCCCGGCAGCTCCCGTGGTCTGTGCTCCAGGGTACCGCTGCAGCGTGGAAGCACTTACCGCCCGTTTCAGTAGTGCTCTTCTTGTTCAGAATTTTGAGGATGTCTTTGGTAATCTTCTTCAGCTGATGCCTCGCTTCGTCGCGCTCCTTACCAACGCCATAAAGGAGAATCATGCGCTGGTTACACTCATGACTTGAGGATTCATCCTGAAAAGACCAGACATGAGTGAAGTCTCTTTTCTTTCTTCTACCATCACCCACCGACACCCGACCCGAGCGGCCCCGGCGGCAACAAACAATAACTAACTCTTGGTCACGAAAAGCATCTCCTGTGGTTATCAGCGTGGAGGAAACTGTGCCAAAGGAAATCACTGAAGAGTCGGGTGAAAACACAGAGGGAAAAACTGTCACTCGATACTATGAATTCTGTATGTATCCATACGGACAGAGTCAGAGGATGCATACGGATGACCCTCCTAACTGTCCCCTGGATTGACATTCAGTAGCAGGTTAGTAAATGGAAGACAGATGTCTAGAAACTGTGTGGCATTTCTCCTATTATGTACAACTCCATTGAAAAAAAGATGCAGCCCAACTCCTGAAATTCTATTTTGCACCCAAGAAATTGAAGTATGTATAGTTTATTGAAATTGTAAATGTAATAAAATGTACCATGTAATGTTGATGCACTGTACATAACTTAAAAACTTGGAGCACTTACCTTCTCCAAACTAAGCAATCACTACCTCTTTCAACCACTTAGAAAGTTTTTAAAAAACAAGACTGTACAAAAATAACACTAAAGAATCACAAGGCAAAAGGGTAGTAGACAGGAGCGCGACTCTACGTGCAGAGAAGTTGCACAGTCTTACAAAATACTTGCTCTCTTTTAAAAATAGTGACTCTGTTTGTAGGTCAAAAGCAGGAAGTAAACCTCTAAATATTTTTTAAAATTCTATTTCTCTCTCTCTTCTAGAGGAAACAAAAGCAGAAGCACTGAGAGCGTCACCTGGAATGTGCAGCTGTCTCTGGCTAAGGAACCAGTTCGAAGCCAGAGGAAGAAGGTCTGAGTCTCAGAACTGGGATGCACAACTGCTCCTCCAGCCTCTCCCTGCTCCGTGGGATTTACACAGGAACGCTCCTGTCTGCCCCCACGGTGAAGAGATAGAGGAACTGCGAAGGGCCCTCCGTCAGCAACACCAGCTTCCCGTCGCAGGAAATCCCTAAGCTTTTCGTCCCTTCTCCACAGCACGCTACGGTAATCTCCTCTTGGGTTTGGGGCTGGGAGGAAGGCGTCTGATTTCGCACGCTTAGGGCATCCTCACTGCATCAGGGTTAGACCTGGCAGCTGCATCTGCTACGTGCTTCGAAGCACAGGCCAGGTTATTTCTACCCTACAGACAGAAATAAAACTGCAGCTCCGTAAGGGAGATGCCAGGGGTGGCTGGGCACTGGCTGACAAGGCATCAATCCTGAGTGCCTTACTCCACCAAGGCAGAGGGCACACAGAAACAGCCACCTTTGCAATCGCATCGCTGCACTCCTGGAAGTTACTCCTGTTAAACTGACTGCTCCAGCATCCCTGCCCGGCTTTCCCGGGCAACCGGCTCGGGTCAGACCTGAGCCCATCGAGGTTCTCCGACTAAGCGCAGCAGCTCCCAGCCCAGCGGCTGTTACTGGTTCCGCGGATGCTGACTGCTCAGGGTTTGTGGCTGCCTGGCGGCCGCCGCACGCTCAGTTCCGTGGTCGGAGCGGGCTGGGGGGTCGCGGCGCTCCGCGGGCTCTCGGCAGCCGCTTCCTGCAGGCGCTCGCCGCAGAGCGCGGGAGGCTGCGGCTCAAGCCAGCCAAGTTTGAAATTCCTTTGCAACACAGCACCGGTAAAGCAACTGATTTAGGAAAACGACGGGATAAACTGTGGAACTGGGAGAGAAGGTGTACTGCAACACCCGTGGGAATGAAGCCACCACCAACTTCGGGCGGTAAGCCCTGCGGCAGCAGCCACCGTTAGCCGTCCGGGCGCTAACCCGCGGGGTCGAAGAGCGGGTGCCTCTCTCACTTTCCTCCCCTTGGAAATGACAAACGGTGACTCCGTGGGGTGCACACCCACCCGCCGAGCCCCAGCCCCGCGCCGCACCCAGCGGGAGCTGTGCCATCGCTGGCACCCTGACGCCAGGGAACAGGCAGCACGATGCAGCCCACCGCCGTGCCAGCCCCGTGCCCACCCTGCAGCACGGGTCATGGGGAAGCTGTGTGAGAAGCTCAGGAGGCCAGGATGGAAGCTCACCAGAAGATCAAACCAGGCCACCTTACAAATGTGGCTACATCTACTGCTCTTCTCCTATAGACACCTGACATCTTCAGTAAAATAAAACACAACTTAGAAGCTAAAATCCCCACAGAAATGTTCCCAACACAAAAATTAAAAGTAGACTAATAGTGAAGTCTTATGATACATATAACTCACAATTTCATTTTTTCTCTTTTGTTTTTACAGGGAGGGGGGAAAAGACAAGTGCAAATGAAAGCCATAACCAACTTCAGCTACCCTAGAAACAACAGCAACTGCACCAGCGATAACCGAATCAGTCAAGTCATCTTTCCTTTGCTTTATACAATTCTGTTCCTGGTGGGCATCATCATGAACGGCCTGGCGATGTGGGTCTTTTTTAAAATATCCAGTAAATCCCATTTCATCATCTTCCTCAAGAACACTGTCATTTCTGACCTCCTCATGATCTTGACTTTTCCATTTAAAATCCTGAGCGATGCAAAGCTGGTATCATGGGTACTGAGAGGATTTGTGTGCCAGGTCTCCCAGGTTGTATTTTACTTCACCATGTACATCAGCATTTTGTTTCTTGGTCTAATAACTATCGATCGCTATCAGAAAGCCACCTCGCCGTTCAGAACATCAACACCAAGGAGCCTTTTAGGTGCCAAGATCCTGTCCGCAGCAATCTGGATATCAATGTTTGCTCTTTCGTTACCCAACATGATTCTAACAAACAAGAAGAAAACGCCTAAGAACGTAAAAAAGTGTGCTCTCCTGAAATCTGAGTTTGGCTTAGTCTGGCACGAAATCGTGAACTATATTTGTCAGCTTATCTTCTGGGTTAATTTAGCAGTCATAGTTGTGTGCTACATACTCATAAGTAAAGAACTGTACAAATCCTACAAAAGGACAAGATGCACAGGAAAGACATCCAAAAAGACTGTAAATCTGAAGGTCTTCATCATTATCGCAGTCTTCTTCATCTGTTTCGTGCCGTTCCACTTCACCAGAATCCCCTACACGTTGAGCCAAACCAGAGACGTTTTCGAATGCTTTGCTCAGAACACCTTGTTTTACTTGAAAGAGAGCACGCTGTGGCTGACGTCGCTGAACGCTTGCCTTGATCCATTCATCTACTTCTTCCTTTGCAAATCATTTCGAAAGTCCTTGCTAGGCATGCTGTGCAAGCACGCGGCATCGTCAGAACTCAGAGCACGGATGAAGGAGCAGAACGAAGGAGACGACACGGACGAGACACCGCTCTAGAGCAAGGAGCTACCCACACCCCTTCTTGGCCACATGTGTTTACTGGTGGGTGGAAGCAGCACAAATCCTGCTGAAGAACATCTAGAATTTCACCGACTTCTTTAGAAATTGTCCTACAGATGAGGCACAGGCACCCTGGAGCCAACATCACTGCTTGCAAAAATGGTGAAACTAGAAAGCTTGAATAAAACAAGAGCACCACCACCTGATCACAACCTCCACGCTTGTCAGAATCGCTAGGAGGAAGTTTGAACTTACAGCTGGAGCTGTAAGGAAAAAATTAAAACAGAGTCATGAAATGCTACAGATGAGATTCTGAATGGCAAAGATTTTACAGAAATAGCTTAACTTTGGCCAGAGTAAAGTCCACGACAACACAAGATCTGGGAAATGCAAATAAAATCCACAGTAAACGTGATCTTTAAACACAGGGAGTTGTCACCTTGCATGCAACTGGCAGACAAAATATAGGACATATGTAGATAAGTTATTTATCTGTGCAGATTTTCGGTAACAGTAACATTTTGCTTGTCTCACTATACGCTTGCAATTCTTAATCCATTGAGCAATGATTAACAGTTTTATGTCAGAGGAAATTACTTCATAATCCAGCTTATGTTGACGTGAGTTAAATCTTCAAATATGTCATCTTACTATATGAATAAACACAAATGTACACTTTTATAGAGAACAATATATTATACTAGAAAATATACGAAGACTCAATTTACAGAACACTTAGATCTTAGGGAAAGACAGACTCATGGTAAAAATCTTTACTGATTATTAAGGGCAGCTTTTTTCCACTACACAAAAAAATTAATCACTTTCTCTTTTTCATTTGGAAAAGCTGAAGAAAAGAAACAGGGAAGTATTTTCAGGTACCTAACATTTTCAGGTATCGTAACAACCACACGAGAAAAAGACCCTAGGCTATCGTAGGAAATTATAGTTCATTTATCACCACTGCAAAACAGCTCCAATTCAGAAACATGTCGCGCCATCACACACGAGCTCAGTCCTGCCAAAAGCCATTGCCTGTCCACCCTCCTGCGGTACCCATCTGTGCCTGGCAGGGCACTGGGCATTTTTACAACTCATTTGTGGTTTCCTAAAATGCTAAAAGACAGTTCACTTCCTTCAGCGCCCAGCCCTAGAGTTTATGTATCTCTTATAACTCGCCTGGGTGAACTAAATATCCGTGCACGGCTCGCACTGGCATACACACCGTAACTGGGTTCCACCACTGCACACAGGGCACCACCATCTCCGTGGCACCAGCGCTGCCAGGCACTCCGGAGCGTGCTCGCCTCACCCAGCCCCGCGGGGCCCGGGACTGTCAGCTCCAGCTGATGAAGGGAAGGAGCGATGCCCCACTTCCACCCCACGCTCGTTCCCCACATTTTTTGCACCTACACATGGAGGGAGAGTGGCAGTTATCTGGCAGCCGCTTTTCCTGATCAGACGAGCTGTTCAGACGACAGACACTACAGCCACCCGTGCACCACCCAGCAGTCACGCACAGGATACGTGCAGGCACTTAGTACCCACCTCTCGCAGTCGGGAACAGTGTCAAGAGGTCAGTCTGGAAGAAAATGTAGAAGATGCTGCCTTGGGCATCAGCCCTGGCCTACTGCAATGGACCATCTCAGCGTTACATAGTCCTTGATGAATGAACAGAAGTCAGGTCAGGCAGCTGGGGTCACGTCACGCAGATGACAGTGGCGAGGGTGACCTTCATCCCAGTCATCCTCAAGGCTCTGTGCTCTCTGCCAGCCACTTAGCACCAACATCAGCACACACACCCACATTAACTCAGATTTAGATACTAACGCATGAACTTACTGTCAACACAGCTGCAGCCTAAGAACCTCAAAGAGCAATCCACGTCTGCCCACCAAAGGGTGGCTTGACCGTGAGCTACCTCCCACACGGCAGCGAGCAAGGAGCCAGAACCCCAAGTCACATCAGTTGACAGGAAATACTGGACAAATTACGTGACTCGGTTAAACTGATAAACAAGTTCTGTTCACAAGGAAACGCGCTGGATTCCAACACGGCACGTAACAAACACGTAACAAACACAAAGCACAGCACGCAGCGGCGGCAGCTCCTGCCAGAACCAGACAGTGGCTGGAACCAGTAGGTACCACCTGGCTACGTCGATGCCAAAACAAATCAGAAATCCCGTTCTGGAGCTCGAAAGCCAAGCTCAGGTTCACGGGTCCATATGAACAGGCAGGGAGGGCACAGCTCCTGAACACACTGGTGCACATGATTTTGTAGCCCAGTAACCCACCGTAAGGCTGGCTCTGAGCAGACTTTCTGGTCACGCGTTTGACCATGACTAGTGCTGCCCAGGACAGGGGAATTCCCACACACAAACAAGAACTTAGAGCTACGTTTGAGGACTATCCTGGAAAACTGGCGGGAAACACTCAGTGATTGTTCATCCCGCATCTCCAAAGGAGCCGAATCGACGGCACGGCGTGGCGCCATCAGGTCTGCCCCACACAAACAAAAAGCCAGAAAATGTGCCTGTCTGGATGGATATGGTAATTATTTTTCTTTACGAGACTAGGAGGAGGAAGAGAGAAAAGCAACAGCAAACATGATTAACTTGGGCAACACATGAAAATGAGGAAGGAAACAACACACCACACCAACAGAAAATGTCTCGTCCTTCTACACATTTCCCCATCCTTAATACTTCGCCCGAGGCTTCTGTCAGCAGAGGAACAGTGGATGAACCGAGACAGCCCAGGACCCCTCCAAAGAGCCCCCTCTGAAACAGCTGCTGCCAGGTTTGCTCAGGTACTTGCACGACCGGAGTGTTCACGTGGTGTGGTGGGGCACTCGGGGATGTGGCTTTCCGATGCAAGAGGCTGGTAACTCGCAGTGTGCATCTCAGCCTGAAAAACCCTTATTTAAACCTGTGCTGAGAAAGGAGAAATGGTGTGTGCTCGGTAAGAAATACCAGTTGCTGCCCCAGAAGCACCTTGCTTTTGGGCCACAACTGCAAATTTTCTATTCAATGTTAAAATGCATTTCCATGTAAAGACTAACGGTGCTCCAGGCAACCTGCTGTTATACCTTGCTATTACATAATCTTGGGCCTCCATAACTAATACATATCATTTTAACTTTTCATTGGATGTTAGTTTGCAAACAATTTAAACTTAGCCAAAGATTTAAATTTTCTATGAACTAGAAGATAAATTGGTTGGTCTGCTTAATGCACGTTCAGGTTTTGTGTTTATTTGTGTAAAGCTGCTGGTCACTGAAATGAATATGTAATTTTAAATACAGAATGTTACGTTTTACGGTTTCTCTCTCCTTTTCACCCAAGTCTATTTCAAACAATGGGAGACTTTGCAAACGAGAGCGTTGCCAGCAACTCCAGTGGAGCACCCACCTCCGCACCGTGCCATCGAGACACCACAGTCACCCACCTGGTCTTCCCAGTCCTGTACACACTCGTCTTCCTTCTGGGACTCGTACTGAACAGCTTGGCTTTCTGGGCTTTCTTCCATATTCCAAGCACATCAACTTTCATTGTCTACCTGAAAAATATCTTGGTTTCTGACTTTATAATGACTTTGACACTTCCTCTGAAAATCCTGACGGACTCTGGCCTGGGGCCATGGCAGCTCAAAGCCTTCGTCTGTCGCTGCTCAGCCGTGGTGTTCTACGACACCATGTACACTAGCATAGTGCTACTCGGCCTCATTGCTTTTGACAGATTTCTCAAGATTGTGAGACCTTTTGGGAAGTTCTGGGTGCAGAACCTGACCTCAGCAAAGATCCTTGCGGGTCTGGTCTGGCTCTTCTTCCTTGTTCTCTCCTTGCCCAACATGATCTTATCGAACAAGAAAGCATCGCCCCAATCCGTGCGGAAGTGCGCCTCGCTGAAGAGCTACTTTGGACTCAAATGGCACGAGGCCATCAATTATATCTGTCAGTTCGTCTTCTGGACTGTTCTCATCCTCATGTTTCTATTTTATATAATTATTGCCAAAAAGGTATACGAGTCTTATATTAAAACACAGAAGAAAGACAACAAAAGTCAAAAAAGGATCAAGGGGAAAGTATTCATCATTTTTACGGTGTTTTTCTTATGCTTTGCCCCCTTTCATTTTAGCAGAGTTCCCTACACTCTGAGTCAAACGACCACCCAAATGGACTGCCGGCTGCAGAACCAGCTCTTTGTCGCCAAAGAAAGTACTCTGTGGCTGGCTGCCACGAACGTCTGCATGGACCCCCTGATATACATGTTCCTCTGCAAACCATTTCTAGAAAAGATTTTATGCAGGAGAGTAAAGACATTTCAGAAAACAGCTCACACAAACCCAAAAACCGAACTGGACACGCGAACGTCTGCTACTGAATCTTGATTCTGCAGCCGCACGCTCCACGGTCTCCGCGTACTCATCGAGACGTTAAAAAATAATTTGTTTTACTTCTGCTGTAGAAAGGGCGGTTGTACTGTAATATTAATACTTAATAAAACCAGCACAATGGCTTTGCCTATTTATGCTCGCTGCTTAGCCTCACCAGGCCAAAAGCTGCCACTCCAGCTGCCACCCCGATCCAGCACCCATCCTGCCCCCGGGCTGCGCTCCCTGTGCCACCACCGCGGCTGATGGCAGCTGTGCTGCGCCCGCCCCGCACACGGCTGCTGCACCGACAGCCGTGGCACCTCCGAGTCACTGGTGTGACCTCACAGCCACGACCGCATCGGTCTGAACAGAAAAACTGCACCGACGATGCTTGAACCCAACACCGACCAGCCTGGAGCCTGGCGCCGCTGTGCTGGCTCTGCACAGCTACCGAGAACGGAGGTTGTTCTGATTTGGTCACTAAATCACGTCCACCTCACGGCATACACACAAACTGCAGCCTAGGAATGAACAGACCTTCATGTAACTTAAGAACAAGCTACAGGATAATTCCATCTGCTTCAAACAAAAAAACTTACTTATTAACGCTTAAGCAACTTGCCGACTGTGGCGGCTTCCAAGGACAATTTAGCTTCATTTGGGATAAAACCCCGAGTTGTTGGGTTTGTATCAGTCAGGAATGCTTACCCGGACTGCCAGCTCGGCTGGCACGCTGCAGGGCAGGGAACAGGAGGAACTGTACTTGAGGGAGGGAGGGAGGGAGGACACCATCCCTCCCCACCTCTCTCACACATGTAACTCCTTTCCTACTGCCTACGCTGTTTCACCATCCATCCTCTCTGCTCCCAGCAGGGACGTCGGTGGAGGACGCAGTCGGCAATACCCCAGAGTCCCCCCACAGCACACACCTCGTCAGGGTCAGCAGAAGACCCAGGACTGCAAAGGACACCCCGGAGCTGCAGAGCATTCACCTCTACCCTTCCACTCACCAGGGGGAACACCCAGAAACGTGCCCCTTGGTGGCACGTTCACCCTTCCCAGTCCTGCAACACTGCTTCATCCTTCCCATCCAGAAACCCCACTCCACCCAGCTCACCGCACCCCTCGCAGAGCTCTCCTTTAGCCAACCCTCAGGGGAAGCCCAAATAGACTGTGCCTAAAGAGACACCACTTTCTAATTCCAAATCCCAGCATTTGTTTCACTGTTTTAGGACATGAAAGCGATACCAACCATTTATTGACTCCAAGTCTACAAAGCGTATTAAAAAACTGCAAAACTTACCTTAGCCCTCAGCAATCTTTTCTTGCCTCCCAAAGACCACGTTCCTCCTGCCGCTTGCCCCCCGACATACCCCGACCCCAGTGGTGCACCCCGACATGGCGCGCTGCTCTGGCCACGGGGCGCTGCCGAAGGGACCTCCGGGAAGCACCACAAGGTGCTCTCTTCCGTCGGCCCTACTGATGGTTGTAATTCCCATCACCCCTCCCAGACACTCGTCCCCTGCTGCCCTGTGCCTCTGAGGGTCCCCAGCACCTCGCTGAGAAAACAGTCACGGCCCTCATTAATAACTTTCACTTTTTCTCAAGCTCTCCAGCAGCTTTATGCCTTCTCACACGTGCCAGATGCTAGGATCACCACTTGATTGCTATTTTTAGAAATTAAATATTTACAGCAGCCTAATACAACCACACAGGTTGCTCCACGCAGCCCGATTTTTTCAAAGCTGCTTTTAGATCACCGTGCATTAATTACACCTGCCTTTGGGATTCCCCAGCCTCTGCCACACACGTAGATGTACGGCTCATTTAGCAATTTCTACTCACTACATCTTCTCCACGAGGCACATTACGTACTTCCCATAACCATAACGCTCTTTTACAACTAGAAACTGAACTAATCCCCAGTCAGCTTCCAGTTGGTTCCAAACTTCCCTATAAATCAACCTTATCTCAAACACTGTCTTCCTCAGGATTAAACGCTGTTCAGGAATTAATTCCTCTCTCCGCACACACACAGAGTGTCTAACAGGATTAATTTAGCTACTTTAGTAAAAGTAAATATATTAAATTCTTCGCTGCTAAAATACTCACTGCTTTAGCAACTGCTTAAAGAAACGCAGGAGGAATCTGGAAATGTTTCGCTAAGCCTGTGGACGCAGCACAGCAAAGCCCATAGTGACCAGGGGTACACGTCAGGAGAAGATGGTTTGTACATCAGCTGTGATCCTCCACCAGGCAGGTTCCCACGCAAATCCGTGTTCCTGAACTTTGGGTATATTAGGGAAGAATTCGGCACAAACCTCTGCAGCTCGGTCCTCCCTCTTCCAAACGAATCGCACCGGCACGGCTGGCACGGGGGTCCCCAGGACCCTCAGCACAGACTTACATCAGCTCTGGAGCTAAAAGTGCAACCCCGGCCCATTTTTGTGGTTATTACAGGGAAAGACGGTAACAAAACGAGCACTATGGCAGTGATAAACTACAAAAATGCTGAAGAACAGGAAACTTATTCTATTGCAGAAGTTGTTTTTTTTTTATTATTTTCTCATTTCTCCTCGTTGTAGTACAATTCTCACTTAATGCTGTGCACAAACACATACTGGCACAGGGAAAAGCCAAGAGCCTGCTTGTGAGGGTGGGTGTAACCACCAAATGCCTGACTTGCTCCTTAAATAAGGGGTGTGCCAAAGGTTTCAGAAGAGTCTTAATCATCTGCTTTTCAGCTGCTGCTTCTTAGGTAGGTAAAAGGGAGCCAGAGTTACCAAACTCTGTAGCAGAGAAGTGCAAGGTGACTGCAAGGATAGGACAGAAAAAAAAGTCCCCAAAATTCTAACATTTGGGATTTTGTGCTTTCTTCTGCATGTTTAGACCCCCGCCCTCAGATGGAAGTAAGAATCACCAAAGTTAAAACACCTCAAAGTTTAGGTCTCTGCTTTTTAGGGCTCAAAAAAAAAAATGGCCAAAGCAGTATTTTATATTTTACACCTGACAAAAATGGAGACACGTTTTGAGAAGGGACTTCCCTCTGAGATGGAGAAGCCATCAGCCCAGAGTAGCAGCAGCACGCCATGGAAAGCTGCTCCTCTGGGCTCTCCAGATTGCTTTAGTGCAGTCAAGAAATGTATGTAACTCAGTAAAGTTTACCAGTGAATTCAATACACAGTCACCATTTTCCAAATCTGATTTTTCTCCCAACCGAACGTGAAAAGCCTGGCACTGACTGCCGTGCTCCAGGAGCTGCTGCGAGAAACCTTTGCTTTTCCTGGACTCGCAGTTGTACACGACAGAGCAAAGGCAGGCAACAGTTCCACCTTACGTGTGCTTACTCCAGTCCTCCCCACCATGAGCCAGCAGCCAGGCTTTTCCATGCTGCATCCAAGTGTTCATTTGCTTGGCTTGTCTACGCTGCAGACTAGCAGCAACAGACAACCTAGAAACTGGAAAATTGGCACCAGGACTTAAAACTTGTTCAGACAAATGAACCTTATTTCGACAAATGAACCTTATTCCAGGCTCCCATGGTCCAGGATTCACACGAAAACTATTGACACTTGCTCTACACATTTTTACAGGTCATTAGGTTCCCAAAAGGGGAACTACAGGGCACTAGGCAGTCGAGTTTTGTAGGAAATCAATCTTATTTGTGTGCACAAAGGCTTACATATATTTCTTTGTATCTTTTATCTTACCTGCATTTCAGAAAAAGGAAATACATCGTACCTTTGCCTAATACACACACCATTTAGCCTTCCAGATTGTGTATTGGACTGTCTCTCCCCAGAGGGACAGCACGTGAATCCCTGAATGCCTGCGGACAAATTCTGCGCTGCAGACACGTCCCAGCTGTCCGGCACAGCGATACGTATCCCTCCATCACGGCTCCTACAACTCCGAGTACCCAGAAAACTCTCCTAACATACAGCAGTACTTCGATTCATTAGAAATGCAAAACAGCAATTTGCATAATGAGTAAGAGCTGGGAAGCCAAGTGAGCAACCCAGCTCTTACCCGCCTGACGACACAAACACGCAGAGCCAGCAGGTCACATGTGAAAACTAAAGGCACTAGAACAGACCTAAGTCTACAGACAGGATCTGCCAGCCAAGGTGTGTAACTTCAGGTTCCCTCCCAACGTAACGTGAGGAACTCCGGGATAGAGCAAAAAAAAAAAAAAAAGAAATGAGCTTTTTAAAAGTCAGTTCCTAATTAGCTCCTTTGCCCTCCCTTTCCCTTCAGTGACAGCCATTGAAACGGTGATCAAAGCAAACCACTTAAGGAAAAGGGAAGTGTCAAACTCTTGGGAGACACTTCCACTGACAAGAGCACCTCCATCGCACACATCTGAAGGTATAATGCTGGAGAAATCCTCCCCAGGGTGGCAACTTACCACTTTTCTACGTTTAAAAAAAAGAAAAAGGCAGTCTCGTGTGTTATCCAGGCGGCTCGTCTGCCTCAGAAATAACCCTGTAGCTCGTGTTGCCAAACACGACAGCAAAGGGGTTTTGGAATGAAGCAACACAGTAATTGATGTAATAACGTTGTTCAGGCTCTTGTGAAATCCGAGAGTTGCTCTCTCATCTCCAGAGTACAAGAAGGGACATCCAGCCTCTAAATAAGGAGAACAACAGTGAAGTTACAGGTTAGCTCTCAGCTTTTCTTTACACCAGAGCTCCGCGTTCCTCTCGCGCTGTTTTTACGACAAGCTCCGCCGCGGTGCCTTTCCACACGGCGGCCAGTCCTGACTTGCTCCAGCCTGGGAACAGCCAAGCCACACCTCTGCACTAAAAGCCTGCCAGGGGATGCTGTGACAGTGGTTTCTAACCCATTAAGTTTTACTGATACACCAAAATACAGAGATTTTAAAGAAAAGTTCATGTGCCGTTGCACCACATTTAAAAAACGAACAAAAAAACCCCATTCTCATGTAGATTTTATGAATCTATTTATTATTTGACCACTGTTAACACACAAACTTTGGCATGTGCACTCTGTTCAGAGAGTACTAACTACTGAATGCTTGGGTGTCTGTAAGAAATTAAATTATATTTGTTTAAACATTGCATTTTTCATTTCTAACTTCTTCCCTCTTCCCCACGCCACGTCCTGCAGCGCTGTTTCTTACACCCCAGCATTACGAGTGCCTGAAGAACAAAAGCACAAACCAAACTGTAACATGCTGTCGCGCCATGTCTGGACCGAAAGCTGCAGGACTGAGACTAGCGGAGTGGACGCATCCACCAGCACCACCCCGGGGTCAGAACCATGCCCTGCACCCGGGACGCCGTGCAGCACCCAGCCTGGGAGTGCGTGGTCTTGTGCAAAACACAAGTCAAGTGTGTAAAACCGCTGTTCGTGATCTATCTGCAAACCTGCTTCCAGCCCTCAGCTATGGCACGCACGCTTCAGGTTCTCAAGTCGCTGGTCCAGAGGCCTGCTGTTCCTCAGAACAGAGACAGGAGCTCGTCGCTCCCACGGCTGAGGGGCGCGATGCCGGGTGGTCTGTGCACAGAAACACTGGAAGAAAGACCAACACATCAATGCTTTGTTCAGTGCCCAAGCTGTGAAGTCTCTGCTCCTCTAAGGACCTCTGACACTGGAATTTTGGGCTGTCCAAACATCCCAGAGAAGGATCATCTATCATGAAGCATCTCAAGGGAAGAGAGAGGTGGATTTCTTCTGCAACTTCCGCAGTGTTCCCCAGAAATGCCAAACAGAGGGCTTCTCTCCACGAAACCTGAAGGACTACTCCTGTGGCCTGCAACAACTGATCAAGAAGTCACCTTGTCAGAGCTTAAACTCACAGAGCTCTAACACAGGCGCTGACAGGTCTAAGTTGCAACAAACCCAAAGAACAGACCCTTTGGACAATGGCTATTTCACCAGGGATAACTGGAGAGGAGACCCCAGCAGCGAAAATGTGACGCTACGGTAAGATGCAAAGCTGAGTACAAACATGTCTGACTCCAGCATCAAACATCTGGTATAGAGGAAGAGATCTGAGAAATCCCCAAAAGGGCAAAGAAACAAAGAGATTTAAACAAAATTCCCCAAATTCTCAAAAGGAAGGAGATGAGGCCAACGCCAAAATCAGCACAGAATTTGCACAGTACCCCGTTCTCAGGTAAACCAGAACGTGCTGAAAGTCAACCCAAGAGCTCAGAGCACGGGGCCCATCCAGATGCTCTCCCAGCTGCTGCAGAGCCGCAGGGGAAGGGCACGGCAGCCAAACGGCCCCGTGCGCTCCCCGGAGGGGGAACGAGGTCCCCGTTTAACGGCGAGCAAAGGCAGCGATTTACAGACAGCAGGGAAACACCTTGCAGAGAGACGTGACGCTGGGAAATCGCGCTGCCTGCGTGGCTCGCAGTGAGCCGCACCGCGCCTGCGCCGCGCGGACGGATGGCAGCACGTACCGCTGTGCCCGCGGCGGCTGTCGCTCCCTCTCCACGGGGTAACTCCTCAGCTCAAAGGAGCAGCCTACAGACCCATCGGTCGGGAACGTACTCCTGGCTTACACACACTCTGCTCAGAACAGAGACCGGGATCACCATGAGTAACGTCAGGATGGGGAACGTCTGCGAGCCGCTGAGGAGGTGAACCAGAGATCAGAAGGAAACACAGAAGGCACATTAGTCTGGAAACAGGACAAGCCGTGGAGAGGGGCACAAAGCACAAGCAGCTGCTGCACACTGCGGCACGAGGGGCAGCTGAAGGACGGCGAACGGTGGCTGGCACGCACTGCCCTGGTGGCCACAGGCCAGGTCTGGGAGATGCAGGGACCTCTTCAAGTCACCTGCCCTTAACTGCAGAAAAAGCCTTCTCCATCCTCAGATGATGTGATGTGTGCACGCAACAGGGACCGTCACTTAACATCGGAACATCCAGCTCCTGAGATTAGTTCTGGAGCTTGTAGCAACAAAGCTAAAAACACGACAGAAGCGTAACACGTGTTCCTGCTGGCTGCGTTTGCAGTGTCTGCTTTGCCTTGCAAAAGCTGCTCTTCAAAGGTGAGCCGTGTCAGAAGTCTCCTACGATCAGGGACTGCACCTGATTTAAGGGAGAGGTCCCGAGGCAAGAGGGAATTTTCCCATTTGCCCACTAGCAGAAACGTGGAAATGAGCACAGGGCCCCCCTGGATGCATGGCCAGAGGAGGCTGTTCACCATCACGGGGAGGCAGCTGGCAGGACCCACTCCTGCTCCGGCCCCTCGCACAGCTCCCCGCGGCTGTCAAGGGCACCTACGCAGGAGGTGATCCAGTCTCAGAAGAGGGGGGCTGGGGATCCAGTCCCTCAGATCTTTGAGGAAAAAAGAAAAAAAAACACGTGTATGGAGAAATCCAGGCACAACAGACAGCGCAGTTCCAGCAAAGCGACTTGGCAGCCACTGCTCTTGTAGCATTAGGATTGTTTTTTTTTCTTTTCTCCTCAAGATTCAATCAGGGAGATATATCTATGTCTTCTTTTCAAGGCAGCAGCAAAAATGGGAAATTAACCACTTCATCCTCTACTGACACGAAGCAAAATTTTGTCCTAAAATAACTACTGGCATGATTATTTCAACATTTTATGGCACTAAGTTATGTTACTCTAAATGCGTGTGCACACAGGACCGCTGACGGCAGGACTGCAAGGGTCTGCGGGCTCATGGTCGGAGTCTTCAGGAACACCCCACCAGCAAACAGCATGCAGTAAACAGCCCGTCTCATCCTTGCAGTCGAAATGTTTAGTTACAGACTTAACATTTCGCTTTCATCCTACACACTGTTTAGAAGAAAGGACCTGTTGAAAGCACAACATTAAAGATGTCTAAATATAGTCAAATAATAATTGACATGATAATCTCGATTAGCAGATATTTGCATCTATCCAGCACAAGATTTTTTCAGCATCACATTAAATTGGCATCCACCCCGCAGCCAAAACTGCATTACCCAAAAGGCACAGGCACGGTTGCGCAGGGTGCTGGAAAACAGACTGTTTGCAACGTCTCCCTGCACGAGGGCTGCTGCCTTGAACAGGCACTAACCCACCTCTCAGGTGAATCACCGTCTGCGTCCCGGGCGCCCGAGCTGCTCCGGAGCCAGGAAGTGAGCGGGAGCGCGCCGCTCACCTACCCTGGCATGTGAGTCATTCCCAGGAATGAGAAAGCCAGTTGCTCCAGTTGCTCCTGGCCAGGGGAATTCTGACTCTCTGATCAAGTATCGCAAAAAAAGCCATCGGAAGCAAAAAAGCTTACTTCCAGATATGGTTTACTTATCCACCTCATCGCAAGAAATACTCTCCTGTCTACTGTAGCTTCAAGATGCGTTTTGGGGGAGTCTAAGGCACTTCTGAGATGCAGCTCAGAGACAAGCGGAAGGCAACAATGGTGACAGGTAAGTGATTTTTGACCGTCTGAAAAGCGTTTGATAAGTTCTTCTGTGAATCTTCTTGCTCTTAAACGCCCTCAAGTGAAAAGAAAACAGGAATTAAGATACAGTTGCTGAAAACCAGACTTGGAACCGTAAACTGAATATCAGATCAATTAGAAGTGTGAAAAGTTCTCAAAATAGCATGACTTTATTAACCTTTTACTCATTCATTAAAAGTTACTCGTTATCTTTTTCCCAACGGCAAAAAAAATTGGTTTTCTACTAATCATTCCTTCTAAAATACGAATCGAAGTGCAGGAGGGTTCATAGTTTCAATAGAGCTCAATTCATATGAAGTAGGATTCTAAGTATAACATCTGAATTTGGTATAAAAGGTTTGTTCTGTTTTCCTTTTCACCTCTTTCAGTAAAGGAAAGCATACTTGAATTCTCTTAATTGCATTATACAGAATAAAGGCTCTCTTCCTTCATGCTTCACTCAGATCATGTTAAAACTTGTCAGGTTCACTGGAAAAACCACATAGCTCTGAACAAGCAACTTGCAAACTATACATCTGATTAGCCTCAAAGTGTATGAAATACATAAGGCACTTTCAAAAACCTCTGTCGTTTAAGCAGTATTTTAGATTGGAAAGGTGATTGTTAGCGACGAAGAACTGCAAGTAGCCGTGCAACTGAAGTTCTTGTCTGTTAAAACACGACGTGCCGCTTGTGCGCCCCGGGACTGCAGACACCTGCCTTCTCGGTACGTGTGCCCGGGCTGGGAACTGCAGCACTTCACACTCTTCTCCATCTTTTTAAAGAAGATTCTGAGAACTTCTTTCTAAAAAGGAAAACCAGGAAACTCGGGCAAGCATTCAGCTGCCGTCACTGATTCACCCCCAGAAGTACGGTCCCTGGACGGCGCGAAAGCCGCCAGCATTCCTCCGGTTACGGGCACACTCGGGCAGGGACCCGCTCTCCGGGGAGGCAGCCAGCAGCCCCGCACCAGCCCGACCTCCTCCTCCCTCCCCATCCACAGGGAGGGGGACCTGGCAGCACCTGCGGAGACCCTCCCGCAGCAGAGGACGTGGGTCAGCTCTTGCAGGAGGGAGAGGAGGGCAGGGGAGCGGAGGAGGGCAGAGAGGCCGAAGGGCGTGCAGGGATCTCACACGCAGAAAGCATCTGTTTGCACGAGGGGTGTGTGAGAAAAAAGCAAATTTTCAGCAGCAGCACCAGCGGGCGGTTCCTCCTCCTCCTCCCTCCCTCCCCGCGCAGGGCTGCCTTTCCCAGCGCTGCTGTCTCACCCTCGGCTCCCCTCCCTGGCTGCCAGGATGCCCTCGGGGCAGGGAGGGAGCGGGGAGACCAGCTCGCCCAGCACCGGCACCCACAGCCCGTCACGCATCAGCGCGCACCCGCACCGGGCACCGCCGTGCCAGAGCCATGGGTGCTGGGCGTCAGCAGCCGCCTGGCCGCACACATCCCAGGGGACAAGCACCGGGAGGGAGGTGGCCAAGTCACAGTCCGGAGTTTGTCCGGCACCGACGCAGCCCCTTGGAGGCTGGATGCTCCTGCTCCACCAGGAAGCCTACTCCACTGGCTGAACGCAGCCTGAGATGAGGTATCTCCAGGAACAACTGCCAGGGGAAGCTCCTTCTTGGTTTAGGACAAGTCACCTGCTCACCTCCTGCACAGCAAAGTTCAGAAAGACCTCCTCTTTGACCAGGTGGGCACCGGGAAAAGCCTGTCAAGACATCTGCAGTGAGACTGTAGCATTACACCTGCGGTGATACGTGCAGTATTTAACAAAAGTTTGCAAATGAGCCTGACACAAAGCAAAGGCCACAGAGCCACCGCACCGCTGCCAGCTACCCGGCTCCACGGGAAACCGAGCTGCAAGGGACACCAATCCCAGTGCTGCCAGGAAAGCACTAGAGGAAGTCAGCAATATTAATTCCTACATTTCAGCAGTCTTAGCCCTTCCCAATATAAAAAAAAATAAAAATAAAGAGAGTACCTTCTTAAAAAAAAACCCAAACAAACAAAAAAAACCCACTCCAAAATAAACCTCACATCCTCGATTATCAAAAGCAGGTTTCCACATCTGACCAACACTGAAGCTCATGAGATACTACAACAACCACCACCAACCACTACTTCTTGTTTTGCCTCGGGAAAACGTCAGTGACATATCACAGTGACAAGTGACGATGAGCAGCACAGATCGGCCTCGTACCACCGCCGCTGCAGCAGCACCTTCTGCCACGACACGAGGAAGAGCTGAGTGCCGGCAGAGCAGTCAGAGCAGAGGAAGAGGAGCAGCTCTCCGCAGCCGGCACCCTGAAACCCCACCCAGGATTTGCAGCCTGTCCGTTTCCGAGAAGGGCAGACAAAGTGAGAACTCTCCAGGCTGCTTCTCAAGAACATGGAGTTGCACCAGGCTGAACTTCTCCCAGTCATATCCCAAAATCCCCATGTCCTTTTCCTTCCTCTCTGAACCGTGGTGTTGCTGCAAGTAGCTAACACGTTTAAGTGTGTCGTAGCAATCCATACTGAAGCACAAAAAAAAACAGCTGACAACAGCAGATGAGGATTTTTTTGTCCTTTTGCAATGTGAATTAGAATTGCATATAGAAAAAATCAATAGAAATTGTTTCAATGCAAAGTAAAACACCTAAAAGCGAGACTGGAATGACTTAAAAGTTTCAATGGTGCTGTCTACACGCATGTACCAATACTACGTTTTTTTTCCCAAAAGACATTTTTTCACAGTATCCCCTGCAGCACTGGAGAGATGTGAGATGCACGATAGCCAGAGCTACAACAGATGCAGGTGCGATGCGATCAATCACGTACCTTCTTTTTTTTTTTTCTTTGTGATCCAGACATCTCAACTGCTTTTAAACTTTCACCATGAGCTCTTTAACTTCATGTTTTTCATTGCATAATACCCATAGCCAAACCTCAAAGCTAATATTTTCAGCAAAAAGCTCCAACAAATCTAGCCTGACACCCACAAGAGCCTTCGTGCTGCTCTGCAGAGGCCTCTCAGGAGGTCTGTGCTGCAGAGCCAAGGGGAGCAGCTGCGCAGCACCACGCTCCACGGTGGCACCGAGCTCCGTGGTGGCACTGAGCTCCGTGGTGGCACCGCGCTCCGCGGAGCAGCCAGCTGCCTGCACGCCTGTGCAGAAGCCAGCTCCTCTGGAAGGAGCTCAAGACCACCCAAGCACCACACGCTTAACTTAATAACCAGTTTTCGCTTTTTGCCCCAACTCCTGTGTTTATAAAATTTTAACTTCCAAAGCCCATGAGATCGCCGTAACAAAGCACTCTGGCGAAGTACGGAGCAGCCTACGGAACTGAAGGGAGGTCGTCTGACAAAGGTCTCCATGCTGCTGCTGTGCCAAGAACGGAGCCCACGGAAACACGCGCAGAGCCGGAACGGAAAGGCTGGGACAGAGGCTTGTGAAGAGACTAAAAGAGGGAAAAGTTGAAGTTATTCTGTGGAAACACATGTAAATGTGAGCCTGCTTCTGGCCTCCCCCTTGGAAGGGAAGACTAGGAACATGACGTGGTGAGAGATGGAAACCATGTAATCCAGTGAAACCATTGTAATCCAGTGGGATGGAAACGAGACAAAGTTTGCAAAGGACACGGAGCTGGGAAGGCAGCTGATGGCCCTGGGGGTTGTGCTGCCATCCAGAGGGACCTGGAGAGGAATCCCCAGGAGCTGGGCAAGGGGTGCAGAGCCTGCCCCGGGGGAGGAACAGCCCCGGCACAGGGCATGCCGAGCCCAGCCGGAGAGCGGCTCCGCAAGGAGAGCCTGGCGGGCAGGCGGATTGTGGGCCACCAGCCTCCCGGGCTGCGTTGGGCACAGCAGAGCCAGCAGGTGTGGGAGGTGATGTTCCCTCCTGGCTCATCACCACCAGGCCACATCTGCAGCGCCACGTCCTGCTCTGGGCTCCTGGCACGAGAGGGACACGGACCCACGCCAACAACTGCTGCGCTGGAGCATCTGCTGTACCAGGGGGCTGAGAGACCTGGGACTGCTCGGCCGGGAGAAGAGGCAGCTCAGGAGGATCCTATCCATGTGTGCGAATACCGAAGGGTGGGCGCAAAGCTGCCGGAGCCCGGCTCCTGCCCGTGGTGCCCAGTGACGGGATAGGAGGCACGGGCACAAACCAACACACAGGAGGCTCCATCTGAACACAGGGGGGTTTGGTGGTGGCAGTGTTTTGGGTTTGTTTGGGTTTTTTTAATTACTGTGAGGGTGTTCAAGCCCTGGCACAGGGAGTCTCCATCCCTGGAGATACTGAGCAGACACGGCCCTGGGCAGCCAGCTGCAAGCTGATGCTGCGCTGAGCAGAGAGTCGGAGCTGATGAGCACCAGACAACGTCAGGAAGGAGCTGAAATGGCCGCCGGTGCAGGCTAACCGGGCAGCAGCGAGCAGGCGGCGGTGCCGCGGCAGAGGCTGGGACTGCACCGCTCAGAGCTTCGGGACTGCCACCTACACCTAACCTCGCCGAGGGCACTGCGTGTGGGCTGCAGCTTGCACGGCATGTTCTTAATGGGGGTTCAAAGACAGCAGCTCTACAGGGCTACAATACAGCTCCCACCATCAGTAGGTTCTGTGCAACCAGAAACAACCATCAGCAGCATCTTCTAGAAAGAAGCAAAGGAAACATTCCAGAGTTAATCCTTTCCTCCTGTCTAATTACAGGCTGCCATACTGCGAAAACATTAATTATCCCAACTCTGCCAACCATTGCATTTTGCTCTCTTCTTTTTTCCTTTTTTTTTTTTTAAAGAAAAAAAAAAAAGAACAGCAAGCAATTGCAACACATAGCTCCTCTTCCACCACCAACAGCCATTTACCTGCTGCCCAATGGGACACTATTTACGTTGGTGCTTCTCTCCTCACTCTTCATGTCAAAGCAACTGCAGCCTCAAGGAGACACCTTGGCCCTACACTTCACACTACGCTGCTTCAGAAATGGCAAAACTGCAGCAAATGCAGCAAACTGCTGCAGTCAGGCTGCAAAGGGCAAAGCACAACACACAAGACTGGGACCCAAAATCAACACGTGACAGTAGTTTCTGCTTTTTGGTCATGAAAAATGCACATGCTTGTCATTAACGCAACAAAGGACTGGAAAGCATTTCTTCAACATCACTTAGGAACGACAACCCGTATTCAAGAGGAAAGAGAATTCATGTTTCTTTAGGTTCTGCAAATAAGCTTAAAAAATAAGCAGTCTTACAGTAATGATTAACAACATTTACTAGATTTTGTAACCTCTGCATAGAAAATCTGATTCAAAGTAAGTAATATTAATCCATGAACTTTTAATAAGGAACAGTTCAAAAGACAGAAAAAAGAATTTGATAGTTGAGGCAGCATCCCAAAAAGGTCTTGTGTCAGAGGTATGCCACATAGGGGAAAATAAGGGTTCATAACCATTCACTTCAAATGAGAAAAAAAAAAAAGGTCACTTTTGGACAAAATATTCCAAAAGTGACTTTGAGTCCAAATAATTATTATTTTTTTTAAGTGAGGAAATCATCTTATCATAATGGCATATTCCTGAAAAATTGAGAACTTTGCATATTAAACATTATTATTCAACGCTTACTGCAGCATTCTGCTACACCCACTTCAGGCTCTCCTGCAACTGTACAACAACTGAGTTACAGGTGCAATCCGAATGTGAGGCTTCAGGCCACACCAGTCTCTGCCCGTGCTTTACTGGGGGTAAGTGTGGATGAGCACATTTAGCTGTTCCTCAGATGCAAGGCAGACCCAGCACAGGCACTGGAAACACAGATGGTACTTTTCGCTGTCGTACACAAAGGACCAAGGCAGCCTAAACCCCCAGTTTGAGCACGTGCCTGCATGCGGGAAGCTCCATAAGTTACAGGAATGGTGTACAGAGAATTTTTTTCGGAGAAACCTCTTGGGCAAAACCACCATGGGGAAGGAAGTCTCCGCTAGCAGCGTGTCTCGACGTGAACGTGGAGGGACTGCTTCTCCCACGTGTGTACCGACACAGATACCACCTCGGTGTTCAGCAGAGGCTTCTTCCAGGAGATGTGCTCCCTTACCACTGGCATCACGCGTCTTCTGTTGAAGATCAATGGACAGGATAGGGCAGGGACAGGGTAGGATCCTGGAGACAAAAGTAGCTGCTCCAGGAGCTGAAGGCAGACGGAAGCATGCTGCACCACAGCTTGCCTGGGGCGAGGACACTGAGCAGCTCAGAGACACATGAGAGGAAAGTTAGGCTGGAATTGAGGGGGAAGTTCAAGGAGGAACCTGAAAACCAAGAGGGGGGTTTTGTACTAGATACCAGGCGAGAAGCTTTCTGAGCAGGGGCAGTGGTTCCTGTTTCTGGATATGACTAAACAGACAAACGCCCTAAGCCACAGCTGAAGACAGTTATACCCCAGTTCTTATTTTTCAGCCCCTCCGCAATTCCGCCAGTTCAGCACGGCAGCGTCACGGCGTTACGGGGAACCGGCATGCGCTGCCTGCACGCCTGTCCCCCGCCGCGCTCCCCCGAGGGCGGCACTGGGAGCCAAGGGCACAAAGCCCCACTGAGGGCTGTTTTCACCCTCTCCCCAGCCACCCCACATTGCAGCAGTTCCCAGTGTGAAGCCACCGACATGTGCCAGCTGGCTGAGTCCAACACACAGGGCGGTGGACACGGCCACCTAGCTCAGCCAGCCTTGGGCAGGCACGCAGGAGCAGGCACACAGGACTCTAGCACGGACGCAGAGCGTGGCTGCAGTGGGGGCACCCCAGGAGCTCCCCACCTCCCCCAGACCGGCCAGCCACAGCAGGCTGCAGGGCCGTGCCCAGCCAGGAGGCATCTCCCAGGATGGAGATCCGCAGCCTCCACGAGCAACCTGCCCTGCATCCGTGTTTGAGCACCTGCACAGTAAAAAAGCGTTTTCTTGTGCCCAGATGCAATTTCCCAAGTCTCAGCGCGTGCCCATCACCTCCTGCCCGGTCAGTGGGCACGCTGAGAAGGGAGAGCCGGGTTCCTCCCTGCCGCGCAGACCGCAGGAGCCCCCGAGCCCTCTCTGGCCTAGGCTGAACCCCCGTGGCTCTCCCGGCCCCTCCGCAGGCGACAGCCACCGTACCGGGTGCGTGATGACATCTGAGCAGGAGTGGCAGTGGTCCTGCAGCGCACGGGGCTCTCTGATTAACACAAACCCTGGCATCACACCAGCTCGTCACCGCGTGCACTGCTGCCAACAGCGTGGCATCTCTGGGCACAACTGGCACAGGAGCACAGATCCAAGGACAGGGATGTCACAGCTAGAAAAATGCAAAAGATAAGCAGGTGTGCAAAGCACAAGAGAGAAGGAGACGCATACTCACTCGCTGTAGATACAAATTCCAACAGGAATAGCAAGTTATTCCACTATGCACCAACAGTACATTAACATACACTTTTGCCAAAAGGAAGATGGATAATTTTTAACAGAGGCCTCCAAGGAAGGAAAAGGCGGTAATGTCCTGGCTATCGGGACTGGGCTCCCTTTTAGTGAACAAGGAAAAGCACCAGGGAGGATAAACAGATGGAAACAGGGAAAACCAGAGCATCGAGGCTTGCTCAGGTGATGCAGCCCAGGAGGGGACTGAAATAAAGACGACAGCAGGGACGCAGGCTCCACTCGCCTGCTGGCACGAGAGCCACGCGCACACGTTCACCCCGCAGCCTACACCAACGCTTTTTCCCCTCTAAATCTTTACGATTAACTCAGCCATTTGGTTCTGATGGGCAACAGAAAAGTACATAATCGCAGCCAGCTGACAGAAAATTTAAGAAACTGCCTCACATTTCTATTGTTTACATTAACTCTACCATTTACCGAACTTTATGGTGATGAATGTGGATTGACTGGCAAGAAGCCACACACCAAAAAGTTATATGCTCAAATTAAAAAAAAAAAATCACTTAAAACTCTGCAGCCCTGTGACCTAGAATATCTAGTCTAGTTCACAAAGAGAATTTTCCAGCAGTAAATAAGATTAAAAAAGAGCAGTCAGATTTGAGGATATAGACTTTCTTTAAACAGTGACGCAACTTAAAGCCTTAGTCATTAGAAAAACTATACAGTCATTCCCTACCCATATGACACTGAAGTCTGCCATACAGCCTATTATTTAATTTCTCATCTGAGGTTTTACCAGTCATGCACATAAACCAGTCTATCAACATTAGCAGTAAAAGATTACCTCATCTGTGAAACAGTATGTACTTAACTTACATTTAATGCAGCTGACAGCCTTTAGGGGAATGGTAGAAAAGAAACAACAACCGACCAAGTGCACAAACTACAAGAAGTAAAAAGTATCCTGGTGTAAAAGCTCCTTGAGTAAAGCAGCAGCTTCTAGTGCATCTTCAAAACCACCCAAGCAGAATACATTTATATGGAAGAATGAGACAGCTGGTTAGGATGAAATTGGTCAGAAGGAAAGTGTTCGGAGAACTGGACTGGGAGGAAAAAACAACTTTTCCCAGCACAGAAATACCATATTGAAACAAGTAACAAAACCACTATCAGAGAGCATAGTCAGTGAACAATTATTTTATCTTAAAATACTCTTTAAAGAGAAGGCAGCCTTCATCTCCCATTCCAAGAGAACACAAGGAAAAGGATGAATTCTCCAACTGTGGAGAATTCCTACTCCTAGACTCTGAAATATAGTGGTCTTTATCAGAAAAAATGAAGTGTCTGGAGTACAGGGATACACCAGATTTGACTCGAATGAGCCTTGCTCACCCATCCTAGCATGTAAGTACTGAAGCCGCACTGCTCCAAGTGCTCTGCCTACCACAGCACCCCTCAGCCTGACGGACTTAGGTAGGAAACCATGGAAACACCTTTGGACTGGTGACTCTCAGCAGGATCTTCTCTGTGCATCCCAGAATTCTGTCGCACAACCAGCCCTGTGCACCAGGGGCCATTGTGCCTGTGCTGCTCTGCACAAACCTGTTTGTTTAAGACTTTAAAGCTTCGACTACAGCAGGTAAGGGAAAGTCGTTAGTGTGTAATTAGGGCAGGGCAGCCGTCAGCAGGTGTTGTCTCCAACCTCCACCCCACGCTGCACCAAAGCCTCCCTGCTGGGCTCAGCCATGCCAGCGCGGCATGGCACCCAACACTGCCCGCGCCGCTCAGCTGCCACCGTTCACACCTGCGAGGAGTGCTGCTCTCTTTTTCCACCCCACACTTTGCTGGGAGATTTTTTGAACGCGTTTAACATTGAAACCATCAGGAATAAGATGCCACAGAGACATCCACTCAGAGACTTCATCCTAACTGGTGCGCAGGAACAACAAGCAAGCTCCCAGTACGGCTTCCAGGTGGCCTGGATTTCCCTGGGCAACTAGAGCATGGTCACATACTGGCCAGGAAGGTGCATGTGGCAGGGACACCCCCCAAGGCAGGACTCT
Source organism: Tauraco erythrolophus (assembly GCF_009769465.1). Lineage (NCBI taxonomy): Eukaryota > Metazoa > Chordata > Aves > Musophagiformes > Musophagidae > Tauraco > Tauraco erythrolophus. The sequence continues at coordinate 29,773,583 of NC_141475.1, forward strand.
GGGCAGGAATCAGCCAGCCCACATGGGATTCGCTAAAAGTAAGCAGCGCTGACGTGAAAAGCATCAGAGATGGGATGCTGCTGCTCCTGTCACCCACGCAGCGCTTCCCGTGCTGCGTCTGGAGGGGACAGCAGAGCCCAACAACCGAGCAGCCAGGCGGCCCCAGCAGGCGCAGGGTTTGCACAGACGGGGGAGATGAGCAGAGCACATCTGAGCAGACGAGTTGCAGGGCAAGGATGGGAGCAGTGCTGATACTATTGAACCCCACGAGGCACAGGTGAGCCCATCACAGACTGGGGACTGCAACACATTCCCTGGGGTGGTAAGAAACATGCCTGTCCAGGCAGAGCCTTCTGTGACAGTGATTTAGCCATTTCTGTGACAGTGATTTAGCCATTTCTGGTCCAAGTGATTGCAGTCCATCCTCTGCAGCAGTTTTCAGCTACAAAACAACGGGCTAAATCCCAAGACTCAGATCAACAGCCCCATGGATTCAAGTACCAGTACCCAAGAAACCAGACAGTACCCACAAGGAGGAAGGAAACTGGACTTTGATCCGTACTGAATAGGGGCTTGAGAGTCTTAGGGGTGTTGTGGATGGCCCGTCGCTGCAGTAAAGCATGGGATGCAGACGGGAACGCGAACAGTGCAAGCTAGGGGGAGAGGCCAGAGGACAGCTGGGCAGAGATCTCCAGCAGCAAGGCAGCATTCTCACCAGTGTCAGAACACATCCATCAATTTTCTGATGCGAAACAAGAGACAGAACCTTTGTAGGGCTGTCTGTACACGAAAAGGCATTCACAGATACGACCTGGTGTGAGATTTTTAGTCTCTTACTGACAATACCTAAAAGCACAGATGCAGAGGTGGAAAAAGGAAGAGGCCTTTTTTGACAGGACTTAGAGCAAATCTGTTTGGGACCTCGAGTAACTGACAGTACACGAGAAGCCCATTTAGCACAGAGCTGATCCCCAGCTCCGTCGAACCCTGCTGCTTTTCCCAGGGTTACAGCACGGGAACACGGGAGTCAGCAGTCGCACTGCCTCCAGCCTCAGGCAACACAACCCATGCTTCACCAATTTCTCTGGACTGAGGATTTGGGAGAGCTCTTGCCTGAAGAGCCTCAGAGCAGAGAGCTTTCTGGGGATCAGGACCAGGAATTACACAGACTTAAGAGGAACTCTGAAAAGCAGGGAAATAAGCATCTTATTTGCATAAGAAGATAGATATGCATCTTTTAATAAAATCATATATTCTTTTGATCTCGGTGCCTCCTGGGAAAAAAAGGATAGCTGCAAATTATAAACAACAGCAAAAAAGCGATCGGTTACTGCTTCTCAGACCAAGAGAAAACAAAACATGTAAAATACCCCTACAATCTCATTATGGACCCCAGTTATTACTGGAGCAAACAATGCCAGACAAGAAGCCGACCCGATAAAAAGCTTCAAATAGCAGAATTAAATTTTTTACTGACACCTTAAAAGGTAATTATTTGCTTTACTGCCATCTAGTGACAATTCAGTGCAGTTCCTAACACGGTGCTAACCCCATAAAACGAGCACCGACCTGCAAAAGGGCTTCAGTCATTTTATCATCTACTCATTCCCATATGAGAGGCAGTCAGGTCTAGTGTAATTGCTGAGATCTGAACGATTTTGCTAGTTTTCCTATCAAAACTTGGGAACAGAAAGTGATGCATGGACAAATTAATGCATTTACAAATCAGTATTGTCCAAGTTTCTTTGAACAATGTCGAAACATTATAATGCCATCACAGCATAAATGAGATTCTGCAGTTTTTCAGCATTCCCTGTAGGCTGGCTTTATCAGAACCCTGAGAAAGGAACAGGAGCTTACAATTTCCACCCCAATTTGCTAGATACATTACAAAGTCACACATACATATCTCATAATTACATGTGAAACTTTTTTACTTCATGAAGTGAGAGATGAGAAACTTTTTAAAAAATTCCACTCTAAGGCATCCGTCACTGAAATGTCCAAGACTGAAAACAAAGACAACATCCAAGCAAGAGATGTCAGGAATAAGGTCAAGGGCCTTCACCAAGGAGTAAGAAACCAGCTGCAGCAGCAGATCATAACAAAGGCATGAAGCCATTAAACCAGTATGTTCTAGCAGTTTGTCGGCAAGTACTTGTACGCTAACCTATTTTTAAAGCTGAGAAGAGTGGTGTAGAAATACCCGCCTGGAGACTATCAAATCCAGTACCAATTTAAGAAAAGAACACTCTTGCCCAGACTGTTAAGAGGCTCACTAGTCACTGTCCAGGTTTTTGCAAAGGTTTAGTCCAAATTTTTAAAAAAAGAAATCAAAATAAGGAACACAAGTTTTTAAAAGTTGAAATCCAACATATTTTCGCAGAAGTTAACAAACTTCAACTGAAGTTTGCTGGGACAAAAAAAAGCCACAAGACCATGCAGCTAAGGGCTATAAAAAAGCCAGCTGCACACTGGCACCAACCCCTGTGAAGCACTGAGTAGAGGGAAGGTGTGTTGGAGCCGATCCCAGCACCACCGTTTGCCACCTACCTGGGCCAGACGTAAGGAGGAACTGAGGAAGTGAGATCTCAGAAACTGTTAGATGAGGTGTTCCAGCGGTGACGAGGAACCTAACCACCATGAAACAAGATTTTCTTGCACCTCACTTGTAAAACAGTGCACGGTACTTGTCAATGGGATTCAAGGAAGAGTATCTTAACTAGAGCAGACACAGAGCTGGTATCTTCAAGTCTTGCAGAAACATGAGAAGGGCTTGGGCTTGCTTCATCACAGTAAGCGAAGTCGCAGTAGAGTAAGAAACACACGCAGGGGGCTAAGTACCAGAGATGGAGACAGGTTCTTTAAACCAAAGGCACTGGTACAAGAATAGCTGAGACAGAGTGGCCCCAGGACATTCAGGCTGGAAATCAGAATACCATAGCAAAACGTTATAGCAATAAGGCTCCAGCACAGCTTTGCTAGTGAGGTGGAGGAAGGGAAATAGCTTTAACAGTAAAACTGATAGGCTTAGGAAAACTAACGAGGCCAGATTGCTTGCAAGGATGCAGCAGATGCCCAGCTGTAAGTGAAGATGCAGAACAGCTGTGCAGTACCCAGAGATCAGCCATCAGCACGCCTCAGCCCTTCCATTGGGAATCCAGAGGATGCTCATTTCACAAAGCTCCTCTCCACACTGAGGAGAGGAAGGTGGGGTCTTCTGTTTTGCTTTGGTTTTAATTCCAATTTCTTTTCCCCAGAAAGTAATGCTGGCACAGCCCACACCGCATCCTGGATCCACAGCTGCCAGTGGGACTCCTGAAAAGCATTTCAGCTGGAAACCTACAGCAGTGCAAACGATGGGGTACAATTTGTCGTATGGAAAACTGCCAGGTAAAATAACGTTGGAAATTTAAGTGATTGAGAAGTGTTTATTGCATCGCTATGAGTTCCTCCCAACACTTTAAAGCAGTCAGTCATGTCAGAAAGGGCCGTGTAAACACTGCCGAGCGCGGCCCCGGGGGGTCGGTCCTGACTCACCACACCAGCCAAGTTCAGGGTGTAAACAACAGGAAACAAAACGAGCTACACTTTTATGAGAGAATTTATAACTCTGAAGTTTTTTCACAAACGTTTATGCACGGAATCTTAAAATCCCCAGAGGCTGTGAACTTTAAGTACATCCGAGCAAGCGAAGTTTTAAATCAGTGTTTTAACAGGCCCCAAGAGTCTCTCTGGATAAACACGAGCCCAGCTCCCAGGTCACGCTCCGTCGGGACAGCCGGGCGCCGGCACTCCGTGACCGCGACGCACGGTCGGTTCCCCGCATGCGGGACGCAGCCAAGGCCGCCGCGGCGCAGCGGGGCCGCCACCGGCCAGGCCGCGGGACGGGGAGCAACTCGCCCGCCGCAGGGACCTCGGGAACACGCCCGCGCTCCCACGCGGCGTTTCTGTCCTGCCAAACTCTCTGCAGAAGCGCCTTTACGCCCCGGCAGGAAGCACAGCCGTGCTCAGAGGCCAGCAAGCTGCGGGCACGTTTATTTTGACACACACAAGGCTTAGGAGCACTGTTTTAAACTCAGGTTTTCCGGGCTGGTCAATCCGAGCAGCCTCCGGAACTGCCCAGAGGTAGGATGTTTTCCAGAGGATGGTTCCAAAACGGCCCCGTTGGTGAAACACTGGAGACACACTTTAACCTTGTTGTCTTCCCTCGTCCCCACAGATGACCGTCTGAGCCAAGACAACAGCACCCCCCCCAACTCCACCGCCGGCTCTCCCGGGAACTCCGCACACGACGAGTTCACCACCATCGTCTTGCCGGTGCTTTACCTCATCATTTTCCTGGCAAGCATCCTGCTGAACGGCCTAGCAGTGTGGATCTTTTTCCACATCAGAAATAAAACGAGTTTTATCTTTTACCTCAAAAACATCGTGGTTGCAGACCTCCTCATGACACTGACGTTCCCGTTCAAGATAATCCAGGACTCGCAGCTGGGACCGTGGCACTTCAACTCCTTCCTGTGCCGATACACCACGGTTCTGTTCTACGCAAACATGTACACCACGATCGTGTTCCTCGGACTCATCAGCATCGACCGCTACCTGAAAGTAGTGAAGCCTTTTGGAGACTCCAGGATGTACAGCATCACCTTCACCAAGATCCTGTCCGCCTGCGTCTGGGTGGTAATGGCTTTCCTGGCTCTGCCCAACCTGATCCTTACCAACAGCTACCCGACGCGGAAAAACATCGACGACTGCATAAAGCTGAAGTCTCCCTTGGGAGTCAAGTGGCACACAGCTGTCGTTTACATCAACACCTGCATGTTCGTAGTGGTGCTGATAGTACTGATAGGATGCTATATCGCGATATCCAGGTACATTTATAAATCGAGCAAACAATTTATTAGCTCATCAAGCAGGAAGCGAAAGCATAATCAAAGCATAAGGGTTGTCGTGGCTGTGTTTTTCACTTGCTTCCTGCCGTACCATTTGTGCAGAATACCCTTTACTTTTAGCCATCTGGATAAAATTTTAGACGACTCTGCACACAAAATCTTATATTACTGTAAGGAAATGACACTGTTCCTGTCTGCATGTAACGTCTGTCTGGATCCAATAATTTACTTTTTCATGTGTAGATCATTCTCACGGAGGCTGTTCAGAAAATCAAATATGAGAACCAGGAGTGAGAGTATTAGATCACTCCAGAGCGTTCGACGATCAGAAGTGCGCATATACCATGAATACACTGATGTCTGAAGTCACCCACGCAGAGACTTTTGCTAATTTGTGAGAATGTTTGTATATCATGTAAATAAAACGTATCTTTGAGTATCTGACCACGGAAGCTCATTAAGGAATGTGCAGGCATGAACAGCTTTTCCTTTCAGCTTACTAACATCCATCCAGAGAGGGGCTCTTGACAAGGGTGTGTAGTGACAGGACAAGGGGCAATGGCTTTAAACTGAAAAAGAGGAGATTTAGATTGGATATAAGGAAGAAATTCTTCCCTCTGAGGGTAGTGAGGCACTGGAACAGGTTGCCCAGAGAAGCTGTGGCTGTCCCATCCCTGGAGGTGTTCAAGGCCAGGTTGGATGGGGCTTTGAGCAACCTGGTGTAGTGGAGGGTGTTCCTGTCCATGGCAGGGGTCTGGAATGAGATGGTCTCCGAGGTCCCTTCCAAACCAAACCGTTCTGTGATTCTGTGACCTCCAAACTCAAAAGCCTAAATCCACACACAGATGAGGTTCAATTCAGAGAGGTTTTAGGGGCTGTTTTGGTTGGGTTTTTTAAAGGCCAACAGAAGCTAAGGATGCCTCAGCTCAAGAGCAACCTGGAGCTCCAGGAGGCTCCAGCCAAGATGGACAAGCTCTGGCCTTGGAGCATGATCCAACGAGACAAGTCAACATCCCTGGGGTCCAGCGGATGGCCACTGAAGGGCCTGCAGCAGGTGAAGGAGAGGGGAGGAGGAGGCACACGCTCAGGTGGAGGTCCCTCGGGGCGCCATGGGTGAGCTGTGGGGCTCAGCCTGCGGAAACGGCGCTTTGCCGCCGGCCGACGGTCTCTTGGCTTTTGCTCTCAGGTGTTTGTGGTGCTGGCAGCACCATCTCATCCACAGATCAAACCCACCAAAGTGCTTCTCACCCCTTTCAAAATATCGCATGCAAAAAATTCAAACGCAACCCTAGTTTAAGTCTCTTCTCAAAAAAAAAAAACCCACACAAAAAAAAAAACAAACAGACTGTTAAAATAGCTTTAAATTCCCATTAATCTCATTCTAAGTGAGGACACAATAAAAAATGTGACAAGACTGAGCAATCAACATCCACCTGAAAATTCAATTTCCCAGCACTTTCTATGCCTGCTTAATACAACAGGAATAAGCATTAGGAATTTTTTGTTCAAAATTATTTATAACTTCAGCTGCTTTCAATTCTGGGTAACAACAATTGTGTGCAATTAGGAGGTGAAATCCATTTTTGGAGAGCAGTTCAGGCAACACCTTCAGGGTATTATTTTACTCTACGGTTCACACATCCAGAGCAGAGGACATACTAAAGCAGAGCATCCGACATCAAAGCGAGAAGAAAGGAGTAATAAAAGACCAACACAGCAGCTGCTGCATGAGAAAGTGTTGACTAACAGTTGCATTATTTAAAAGAAGAAACCAAGTCCTGGAGAGCACCCACCGGAGCTAACGCTGGCTGGGACCCCTCAAGCCGTCTCAGTGGGTTCTGGCAGGCTTCGCACCACGCCAGCAGTCAGAGCACTCCAGATTTGTTTATAAGCAGAAGCCAAAACCACTTGTCACAACCACTTGCACAAACACTCCTGAGCTGGTTTTGCACCAGCAGGAGCTGAGATGGCCTGGGCACCCATGCCAACCAAGCAGCAGGGTCTGAGGCTGCTCCAGCAGCTCCTCCGCCCTGGCATGTGGCGTGGGCACTGCTCAGGGTGAGGCAGAAAGACAAGTTCCTCCTCCTTTACAGCTACACTCTACAAAGGAGCCCATCTCCCCTGGCATGGCGTGGGCCCCGGGTGCCCCCCGCGCTCCCCAGGGAGCTTGGAGCGGCTCGGCCAGGGGCCCAGCCGAGAAGGCAGGGACAGGGTGAGCACAGGGTCCCCAGGGGCTGGGAGAAGGAGGCGCAGAGGGGCAAGGAGGCAGGGAAGTGTCCCCCAGGAGTGTGAGTTCGGCCACCTTTAGCCAGCAGAGATGACCCTGAACTTGCAGCAGCTCATGAGCAGCCCGGGCACGCGGGTCACCGCTGGGCAGACACGGGACGCAGGAGGCACTGCCCAGCCCCGGCACCCCCTCCCCTCGCTCCCTCGCAGCCCCCCCAGATGCCCTCAGCGTGACTGCAGAAACCAGCCCCGAGGATGCATTTGGCCACTCGAGGCTACGAGGATGTGTTCGTATTTAATCCCCTAAACGGAACGATGTTTACGTGAGTCATTTTGCCCCGTGCTCCACCGGGGATTAAATCAGATTTGTTTAGAGTAAAAGCTGCTCCTACAAAAAATAAACAGCCAACTTTAAAAATGTTGATTGTAAGGAGATCACATGTGTTTTGAGTAATTTATTTTTAAATGTATCTTATGCAACGCAGTGCAACTGAGCAAACAGAAGATGGCAACAGTCCATCATCAAGCGCCTTATTCGTATAAAGACTTTCCCTTCAGTATAGGGAAAAACGGTTTGACAAGAAAATCCTGAAGATGCAGCACTCAAACAGCAAGATAAAATACTGCATGAGAAAACCTTTGATGAAATTCTCTACTGAAACAAGTGTTTCTTTTTTTCTTTTTTTAACACAGTTTTGTTTTAGATTCTGTTTTATGCATAAAGAAGAAGTGTAAGTCTTATAATATTTGGATTACATATTTGGATTAATGCAAGTATTACAAAACTACTTACGTTGTTCAGAGGAGATCATTTCTGGAAAGGAAGACAGGATATTTTGAATATTTATCCTACTTTAAATATTTTAAAAGGCTAAAATACCACGGAATGAACTCTGTTTTCCAATCAGCTTCATAGAAAACGGACTAGTTCTGGGATCGAATTTGCCGTTTTGTACTCTCAGGGGTCTATGCACACACAAAACCACAGTAAGAGAATTGTTTTAAATTCTTGTAAGCACCAAATTAAATGGAACAGCGTACTGGGTTGGCTTTGTGAAATGGTAACGTTTAGGACTGGAAGATCAGTTATGTACACGCACATTAATAACCAAAGACTCTCTATTAGGTCCCATATGGTCCAAGTAAACCAAGACTGAGCACTTCTGGTCTCCCTTTTATGATATAAGTAATAGTAAATCACAGAAAGGTTTACGGCTTGTTAAATCGGGCTCGATAATTACTGCACTGAATTTATACACACCCCCCACCACCCCGGGCTCTGCTTTGTAGCTACTCCCCTCTCAACACCCTCGCAGCACCCCCAGGAACGTGCAGGTACACGCAGCCTGTCCTCTCCGCCAAGGGAGACTGCTGCACAGAGTCATCCGACAACAGGATCATTTATGGATGAGGCTGCAACTCCTCGCACCCCGCTTTGTGCGCCCCCTCCACGTGCACGTGCCCCCGCGAGGCGGGCGGGCGGCTCACGCTGCCGCAGGTTCCCCGACGCGCTCCCCGGGCTCAGCGTGCAAGACAAGACACGAACCATTATATTTTTACTTCCTCGTAGCCTTCTCCAGTGTTAATCTTCCGAGCTCAGTTTTTCTGTGTACTATGAAGCCTATCCTGAGCTACCCAAACCCTCGTTTGTCCTGCACGCAGAAGGCGTGCAGACCCACTGCAACAGGTTTTATGTCTGCCTGGAGAGAGATGCTGGACTGCGGTCGAACCGTGAACGACTCCATCCCTTAGCAGATGGAGCTGCAGTCAGGCCCGTCACTAGTGGAGCGGCTGTTTGCAGAATGACTGTGCCAAAGACGAAGATGGCTCTTCCCATCTTCATCGCCCACTCCTGCGCAGAAACCAGCACCACCTGTGCCGCTGGAACTGATGCTCGTGAGCCTGCTAGACTTGAGGCTGCTCGACCACAGCCAGGCTGCACGTCTCCACCAGGCTCCCTGATGTCACCCAGGTTCTTCCGTTCCCAGCAGTGCCACCACTCCTCCTTACTGTAAACAACAGACAGCTGACTGCGTCCCACACACTTCACTAAGTCCTACCAGAAGCAGATCACTGAACAAGCGTACACCTCCTAAGATCAAACTCAAATATCCTGGCTACTAGACAACATTTTCAATACGTAGTATAGCCGAGTATTTCTATATACAATGTATGTACACACACACACTCTACAGGATTCATCATATATATGCAGAGCAAGAAAGCTTGAACCCTTCTTAGAATCCTAACCTTTTTCCAGGTGGATGGTGGACATCCCACCCAACTCCACCAAAGCCCAAAGAGCTACTTCAGTGGAAACATCCCTGTTTTGTCGCTACCCAGGGACACAAAGGACAGGCAAGGAGATTGCAGACCGGGTGTACAGGATTCAGGATTCTGCCCTCGCACAGCAGTGGAGCCCGCGCACCAAACAGCAAAGCTCAGTGATGGCTGACAACGTGACCAGATGGCCACCTCCATCTCTTCTGGCATGCTGCACACTCTCCTTACAGCACGCGCATGCATGCTTGCTACTAGGCTTTCTCATTACTCGCTTATTTTTTAACAAAATGCCCATTTACATAGGATTTCCTCCTAGAAGAAACAGTACTGCTGTTCTCTAGTAAGAATTCTATACCAAAAAAATCTTACCTAAAACAACCGCGACTGGGGTGATGCCTTCCAAAGAAGAGCCTGAAGCTACCCCTTCCAGAGGACCAAAGAGATAAAGATAAAGCAACCAGTAGTTTCTGGAAAGTGTGGTCCCACAGGGGAGAGCAGGGCATCCGTATGAAATTCCGCAGCCGCGCTTTCCCAGCACACGGGCCAGCCAGGACGAGCCTCTGCTCCGAAGCCCGACGACTTAGATGCATACAACACTTCACTGTAAAATCAACTCCAAAATAAGTTTACTTTATCTTGACAGGATGCATCCGTGATAATTCTTTATCAGTGGTTTATATACACACTTACATATACAACAGTTCTTTGAAGATGCAGTTTGTGAAACATTTTCCCAGGGCTTAAAATAGTCATTAAAAGTTCTTGAAAGAAAAAGGCACAAGCAAGTTCGTAGGAAAAGTCTCAGGCCCTGATCTAGCGCTGCTATTTCAGAGAAGCACATCAGGACAGAAGCACATGTAACTGTTGGTTGTGCACATTTTTGCCACTACATCTATTATGCCCTTTACTTTCGAGGTTTCTCTAGCAATAACCTTTACTGTGGCTTTCCACCAGTGCAGCTTCCTGGGCATCTTAGAAAAGGAAACTAAAACCCCCAAAGTTCTAAAAATGTATCTTTGTATTGACGCACACCAGAATCTCACGAATTAAGCAACTGTCATTGTGTAACTGGTGCAACTGTGACGGGGCTTATTCAGATGCACGTCAGCCCCACTCCTCAGCTCTCCCCGCTGTGCCACCCAGTAAGACAAAGTGTCTGCACCGTGAGCGACGGCCGTGCCATCTGAACGCGGCCGAAGACCCGATGTGGAAGCGTCAGACGGATCCCTGTAAGGCCTCAGAAGGCTATTCAGCAATGATGCGCACACATCCACCCACCAGCGACGCAAAACTGGGCAGAAAGTATTTGCTGGCAGCTTTGATGGGGTGAAAAACAAAATCCAGAAGTCTTGCCATACTTTTGTAATTAGCCTGCCTTCTAGCAGGATTATTCTATAATAATATTTATCTTGTTCATCCTGCTTTCATCAATTCACGGAGCTTGGCCACGGATACAACACAATCTACGTGTCTTCGCATTTAGTAGGGTTGGAAGCACCGACTACTGCGTTAGAAGGTTTTGATAACGGGGCACAGACTTTAAGAAGATCATCAGTCATAGATATTGCTTATATATGGCAACAGTTTGGTGGTGCAAGATCCTTCATTTAGATAAAAACAAGTCTGAACCTGTCAGCCCCCTTCCTGTTAGCAAAGGCTTCCGAGCTGCCACCCCAACTGGCACTTCTGTCATCAGACACGAAGAATCAGATCACCACCACCAGCCCTCTCAGGCATCAGATATGCTCCGATACAGCGTCAGTTTTCTCCCATCTCTGTCTATGCATCTGTATTCTCCGCTTCTGATACCGAAGTCCATCAGCAGGACCATAAAAAAACATTTCCTTTGATAGGCACTGAGCTCAGATAAAATGTTCACATTATTTTCTTAATAAAACGACAGCCAGACCAGCAGAAGTGAATTTTGGATTCCAGGGGAAGAAAAAGGCTTGTATGGCTGAAGGTAACATACATTATCAGTTTGTTCTTAAACCACCAAAAGTACATGACACACAGCAGGGGTCTTCTGGCAATCGCGCTCACTGCTTGCCCTCTAACCCTTTGGAAAAAGCAGCTGTATCTTTAGATCCTTAAATTTGGCTGGCGTTTTGGAAAAATATCCATGTTGGCATAACAAAGCGCCCTTCGGTTTGCCCTGCTGCCTAGAGTCATTCCAGCGGGGTGAAACTGTACACAGAGCTGAGGCGTCCTACGCACCCTTCAAGCTCTTAATCCTCTGCCCCGGACAACTGCTTACTACTCCGTGAAGCATGCAAAAAATCATTGTGCTGCAACGTTTCATCCATCTCAGAACAGCAGCTTACACTTGAAAACGCCACATTTCTCCTCCTTTTGGGACCTCGCACACTCGTGGAGAGCTGCACACTTCGAGTTCTTGTTTAACGATTCTGAACAAGTTTTAACCAAGAACGACATTTCAAACCAAAAAGTACAGCCACGCCATTAGGCAATCCGACAATGACATAGTTTCAAAATACAAAGGATGAGAAAATCACCCCAAATTTGCTTTTCCTCACATTCTCTTACCTTTCAGCATATTACCATTTTTAAAATCATACCGTATCAATGGATATAGAAGCTTCAACTTTCTGCTGTATCATGAGACCTGCACAGTTTTTGAGAGAGAAGCCACGTAGCATCCACACGCTTCAGGACTTCAACTCGTGTTCAAGATGACTTTGCCCACTTAGAATTCACTTCCTTTTCCAGTACACACTGGCTACTCGTGATCTTCAGAGAGGAAGACCAGTGACACTTCACTTCTGGTCCCCTGGCAAGTGGTGATCTGCTTCTACTGCTCAAACGCTCCGTGCAGCGTCTCTGCCCAGAGCAGCACCGAGGAGCACCCCGAGGACCACTGCTGGCACAGCCCTCCAGCCCCATCCGCAGGAGAGACGCCGCTGCTCCGAGCACACAGGTATGTCCTTCCCTAGACCAGCTAAAGGGGAAAGAGCATCCTCCTAACTCGGGCTTACATCTGCATTGTGTGTTACTTTAAATTAAAATTCTGCCCCCAGCCAAAGTCCTGGTAACTATTTCCATTATAAGTCATTTTTAAGGGATACATATCAGCACTGGTTTGTTCACAGGGGCTTACGTGTTTCATTTTGTGTCTTCCCCTTTCCTGTTGAAGAAGGTAAGAAGCTTTGCAAAAAATATATATGTACACAAGATCCTGGATATACCAGGGCAATAAAACATCCTGGTCCTGTGCACGGCCTGGAGCTCTGGATGCCCATAAGCCACTGAGCGCTTTACAGAGAGCCCCACCAGAGTGGGCACCACTCCATCTGCCTTCCTTTGACTCTTTTCTTCCTAAGTAATAACTCCTGACCACCATAAAAACCAATTTCTGAGTTAATTAGTATATTGGTTTGAATTAGTTTAGCAATTTTATGCTTCTGTCAGCATATGATCAAGTTTTAAGTAACCAAGAGACTAGATTTCGGACAAAAAGAGCACGTGAGCATATTAAACATACATATATATGCCTGTTTCACCAGCACATCTCTATAAAGCTACTCACGCCCACCGCCTTTTGATCAACTGCACTGCCCGCAGCCTGCTGGCACTACTCAGCAGAAACACTGTTCAGATTTCAGTAACAAACTGGATGACAGTTCAAGTGTGTTGTTTAGTTTTTACCGCGTTTCCAGAACAATGAGGGCACACTGGCAGTCTCCCTTGGAAATCCCGGTGTCTTTTTAAGCCTGCTTTGTCCCCACCTCCCCAGCCCCCTTTCAAGCAGAAACAGAGGGTACAAGCCCTGCTTCTTTCCCTGCGGCTCAGAGGGAACGGGGAAAGCAGCCCCTGTGCCGGTGCCTTTGCAAACAGCCGGGCAGAGAGTGTGGAGAAGGCAGGAGAAAAAAGCTCCTTATTCTGCACCAGTAATTCAAGCTGAAACAGAGCTGGAGAAGCTGGCTGCCAGCCGGGGCTGCGCTCTGCGCTTCACCGCCAGTCTGCCTTGAGGTGCTCAGTCTTCACACAAAAATGCCAGGTTTTGTTGCGTGGCATTACCAGAGCCCAGGCCTTCGGTTCGCCGTGTCAGCCCGCAGCAAAGGCTATTTCTGTGGCACGCAGGTTGGCAGTCTGATCAAAACTGTTGGCTGCTGGCTCAAGTCTAGATTTTCTGATAAATCAGCAGAAAAGGTTATTTGGCTCTTTGCTACATGCTCAATTGCTTGAAACAAGGGGAATAACTTCTGAATGTTTAAGCTATTTTCTCACTGCTCTAATTTTCCCTTTTGCTAGGTCTTTGAGCAACGGCCTCCAACAGAAAATATAGGATGTTGCACGTAAAGTGAGAAACCACCCTTGGGAGGGAGAAATTTAATTGAGGTTGGTGGACAATTTTGCTTTGCCAATAAGTTCCTCTTACCCTTTATCTTTCTCTTTCGAACTCACTTGTCTTGGCAGATTGCACTTTTCTTCCTCTTCTGCAGGAATTTCATCTGGACACAAACGGAACATTGCTTATTTTAACTTTAGGCTCAGATGAGGAAGCTATTGGAAAAAGTTTGCTGTGGGTCACACTCTGAAAGTTGACCTCGGTCCCAAAAGAGATATTGAGGCTTCTGCTGCTGTTTCTGTGGAAAGGAAAAACAACAACAACAACAAAAAAAACCCGAAGAAAGGGGTTTTTTTAGAATGAATTACAAACTCTCTCTCAGAGGGCCGGAAGTTTTTAAAGCGCTCGTGATCAGTCAAAGCCTTATCTGACCCATTCCTCTCCTTGCTTTAGAAAACAACCTTTTTTCTGACAGTTAAAACACTATCCCATGCTGAACAGCAGAAGGAACAGGCTTCCGCAGGGCCCCTGCCCTGCCCGAGACCCTCACTGACGCACGGAGCCCCAGCACGGGGACGTGCCCCCGCAGCAGCAGTCCAACGGCCCCCCGCCAGCCCCGGCAACCCCCAGCTCTGGCAAAGCACTCAAAGCAACACGGCCGCTCCCAGCCCGCGCCTGCGGAGCAGAGGAGGAGGACGGTCTCCATCGAGCCTCCCCCAGGAGAGAGGGGGAAAGGGCCCGAGCAGGGTGTAGACACACGAGGATGCTGGACGTGCACACGCGTGTGCACGCAGGGGAGCAGCTGGCACCGGGAATGCAGCGGGGCAGGTCACACTGGTCACACCCACCGTGAGATGGGTGCAGGGCACGGGGAAAACAGTACAGTGACATGCCAGTGGTCCTCTAAGCCTTCCCAGGACACTGAGTGATTGTCCTTCAGGAGGAGGGTTAAAACTTGCAACCTCTAGCACTCACCACGTCCTCCTAAGCTACCAGTTTAACCCCCTCTTCTCCCGAGGCATGTGAAGAGCTATGACTCTTCAGGGCAGACAGATTTCCTTCAATTTGCTTCAAACTGAAGCCTGATGGTATGAGGTGTGACACACAAAGTCCATGGGACGTGAATCCTAAAGCCACAGCCCACCAGCCCACAGGGCAGACGTACTGCAACGTGGCCCACGGCGTGGTGCCAGCAGAGCGGGCTCCATCCGAAGCAGAGCAGGCTCCCACCAAAGCGGAGCAGGCTCCCGTTACCAGCAGGATCCCAGCAGGATCTCGAGGAGCCTGCCCAAAGGGGAAGGAGCCCGGTGCCAGGCAGCCGAGAGGGGCCCTGCCTCTGACACCCACGAAAGTAACTGAAACCAAACTTTGACATGACAGCACCTGCCCAGCAGACCCAAGGAGCTCAGGTTCAGATTCTCAGGAAGGCTGGATGCTCACACTGCCACAAAACGGAACAGACGGCAGGTTAAAAACTCATCACCCAAAAACAACGAATAAGTGACTGTTACGGCTTTGATCTGCGAGTCTCAGAAATAAGAGAGAGACAAGGGCACTCACGATGATGTCAAGGCGACTTGGTCTCTGAAGACATCCCCTTATTGCCCTGAGGAAGATTCAATGACATCTGGGCAAGGAAGAGACTGCGGGTTCGGGCTAACACGCCCTGGCTCTGAGCAGCAGATGCACCCACGGCAGCAGCACATTAGCAGAAGGAACATCCGTTTGTCCGTGCCTTTGGGCCCTCCGTGCGAGGTGATAAACACTCAGAGCAGGACAGCCCCTGAGGAAATTGTGTGTTTAATGGAGGGCTTGGCTTACACATGGTAAAGCAGAGCACAGGCCATGTACTAAATGTTTATTAACATTAATGTACATGACACATATTTGACTTTTTTAAAAATAAGCATATAAACCTGAATTTCTCTCCCCAAATCTCAGATCTCTCTCAGAATATACTACTTTCCCAGATTTGCAGAAAAGAGATTAGCTTTTCCATTACCATACATTTCCACTAATTTTGTGCTTCGAAGCCTCCCAGTAAACGTATAGTAAGAATGGGAAATGAGGAAGACAGCTGGTTAAAAGCAAAAATAAAAGAAAAGAAATAGAAAAAAAAGCAGCAAAATAAAAAAGCCATACACCAAAGAGTCATCACTGATCCCAAGAATACATGTCAGCCTCGGAGCACACCCTGAGCAATCCCGACGTCAGCCTGTGGGCTCCAGTCCCGAAGGCTGCCGTTAACAAAAGCAGAAGCTATCGGAGCACAAGCTTTACAGGAAAGGTCGCAGCCAGGCCTGGGAACGGTTTAGGAAAAGAAAACATCAGCCCTTCACTGGAGATTGCTCACTGCTTTGCCAACTGCGCAAACGTGTCTTCCTTGAAACCAGTTCAGCGCTGATCTCCGCGGCCGTACGCGTGAGCCAAGGAGCACAGCGCTGGGCAGCGGCAGCGCTCCAGACCCCGACGGCACGGCACGGCTCGGCACGGCTCAGCTCGCCCTTCTGCTCGCCGAGACACCGCTCGCCCTGCACCACCCGCGCTGCCCACGCAGGTAACAGGCAACAGCGCCCAGCGCTCGCTCCAAGAACCGGCAGCCACGGAGGAGCAGCCGGCAGGCAGGGCAGAGCAGCCGGCAGACCGCGCTCCGGCCAGCGAGTAACGGGATCCGCTGCAGCCTACGCGGTTTTTATGGCGTTTTACGGCGCGAGGCGGTTGTAAACACATCTATTGTGTAGATGTTTCACAGCTGAGGAGGGACCACACGTGCCATTTTACACTTCCGTCCCCGTGAGGGACTCTGCCTTTTCATTACAGGTTTCTGTACGTCCCCGACGCTCTCAAACGTCCTCTTTTAATTTTTAAATAACTACCGCTGTATTTTATTTTTTTTAATCAACTAATCAGGTGAACGGGAAATCATCCAGCGTTATGTAAACCAGAAACAAACTACTCAGAACACAAACGAGCAGGCACAGCTGTAAATAAATACAGAACACTGAGGCAGACCAACTCCCCCACCCATCAGTCCGAGACATGGACCAGCCTCAAGCTCCGCCACCACAGACTGCCGACCTGCAGGTAAGGATCGCTCCGTCTCGTGCATCTTAGCAACGGGTATTTTCCTTAAGCAACTACTTTTGTTTTCATTTATGACCGAGGAAGCATAACTATATACAACTCATAGTTTAAGACATCTTAAAATAGAATTAAAGATCAAATATTTAAATGACAAACGTTACCATCAAAATAGAATACTAAAGGGAACAATTTCTTTATTTGAGCCACATTTTACTTCTTTTACATACCCAATTTTACAACAATAAAACTACTAATCATTAAAATGTTTTATTGACATACTCATACTGGAATAATTCCAAATTTGACGGGACAGTTGCTTCTGAAAGCTGGTCTGTTTAACCCTCTAACATCAAATCATAAACTGACCGTTCCTAATACCCTGGATCCTAACTTTTCCTCTTACACCCACCACTCCCTAATTAAGATACTGGAACCAATGGGAGATAGGAAGGATCTTGGTGGAGTTTTTTGAGGCTTAACTAAAAAAACAGAATATTTGGGTTAGATCTGAAAATGATCCTACCTGCCAACAGCCCAAAGCATTGCCCCAGTTTCAGTGAGAGTATCAGGGTTTGCCCAGGTACTTCATCGGCTCCCATCTTCCAGAGCTAAAAGGTTAAGGGTTTAGAATAATTTAGACCCTCGTCTAAAAGCCAGAAATAAAAACAGAATGAAAAATTTAACTTATCTGGAAAATTAGGCTGTTAAATTTCAAAAGCAGCACAGGGACTCTGGGACGATAAGAAATGAGACAATTACTGCTGGGTTTTGCAAGACACGAATAAGACTCTACCCTTGAGGTGTCCTCTCGCTGCAACCAGAGGCGCTGGCACTGCCCTTCCGCGGGCCTGTGACCTCACCAGGGAATAAACAACCTTATCTACGGCTGCTCTCGATACCTCTCGGCTCCCCTCGCTCGCTTTGTCCTTCCGAACACCAGGAATTACTCCTGCATGCCAAGAAAACACCACGTACGATCTAATCGTCCGTAACGACTCTGGGCAGGGAAATCTGCTCGGCAGGGGCGACGCGCGGGCGGCGAGGTGCTGCGAGAACAAAAGCTCAGTGCTCGGATCTGCAGCAGTTTTAAACCAGCTGCTTTGTAACCAGCTGGGAACGATAATTCGTTCACGACCGTAAAAAAGTCGAGACTTTCTACTGCAATTCCGCGTACTTCTGAGCGGCGCTGACGGGACTGCTCTCAGCCCGGTCACTGGCAGGAAACATCTGTAATGCACGGAACTCACAAGCTTGGGAACTGTTTTTGCTAATATAAGGAATGAGAAGCACAGATAGGATCATTAATTCATAAGGATTTGTGAATATTGGCTGTGTTGTACAAAGAAATTCAAATCTTCCCATGCACCCCCCCCAAGAACTATACAACCAGCCAAAAGAATACAGGCACCAGGGCAAGTGTAGTCCCAACAAAGAGATGCCACAGCTTCATTCCAGGTTTTTTGTTAAGATAACATTTTAAAGGTTAGATGATACAACCAATTCCTTCCAAACTGAGCAAGGCAACTTCAGCCAGGAGATGAGGAGGCACAGGCACAGGCTGCCCAGAGCACAGTGAGGGGCCACGGACGGACGCAGTGGTGGCCACGGTGCTGCTGCCCCGCTGGGGGCTGCAGGCACTCGAGGGGCTGCAGCCCCCGCACAGGCATTGGCAATGCCAGTGGGGACGGCAGCAGAAGGGACGACGGCGCAGGGCTTGGGATGAGATGCTCACAGGAGGAAAATGACGGCACACGGGGCAGGCAGCTCACATAGCCCCGCAGCACCACCAGCTACTAACTGCAGCTGCAGACAGGACATACCCGCGGCGTCACCACGGCTCGCCGGGGCTGGCGGCAGCCACTGCTACTCACGGGGATGCTGCAGCAGCGACCTTCATGGACATGGAGCTGTTGGAGCGAGGCCAGAAGAGGCCATGAAGATGATCCGAGGGCTGGAACACCTCTGCTATGGAAATGGGCTGAGAGAGTTGGGGGTGTTCAGCCTGGAGAAGAGAAGGCTTCCAGGAGACCTTTCAAGCAGCCTTCCAGTACCTAAAGGGGCTACAAGAAAGCTGGAGAAGGACTTTGGACAAGGGCGTGTAGTGACAGGACACGGGGCAATGGCTTTAAACTGAAAGAGGGGAGATTTTGACGGGATCTAAGGAAGAAATTTTTCCCTCTGAGGGTGGTGAGGCACTGGAACAGGCTGCCCAGAGAAGCCGTGGCTGCCCCATCCCTGGAAGTGTTCCAGGCCAGGCTGGATGGGGCTTTGAGCAACCTGGTGTAGTGGAGGGTGTCCCTGCCCATGGCAGGGGGGTTGGAACTAGATGATTTTGAAGATCCCTTCCAACCCAAACCATTCTATGACTCTGTGATTCACAGGGCACACGGCCTTTCTCAGCCACTTTCACCGGGGACACTACTCTCACCGGCACGCCGATGAGCAGCCAGAGTAGAAACGTGGCCCACACAGCTCTCTGTCCTCCCACACCAGGCATGAGTGCTGGAAGGGACAGCAGCAAGGAACTGGCACTCTCTGGAAGTTACTGCCACACTTACTGATCCCCCTTTTCTCTGAGCCGCGCCGGAGGACGCGTGCACCGCACACCACCATGTACGATGCCATCTCACAGTCACTTGCTCACTGTTTCCTGTAACAGGAATACTGTTTTATTTTTTCTGTCATCCTAATTTGACTGTTCCTCCCATTTTCCTCCACTACATTCTATGCATTTGTGACAAACAAGAACTACCACTACCCGATACACCATTTTAAAGGTCTGAAATAGTACACAGTGTATTTTGCATACTTTTATTCTCTTAAGTATTAAAATCCAGACATTGCCTTATGACAAACGTTATAATAAGAACAGAAAAATAACGAAATCTCAGTCTCTTGGCAAACTTGCAAGAAGTCAAACATACCAACATATCTCCACAGTCACTGCAAAAACGCCTTCCAGAGGAGACCAGCAATCACAACCGCGGACCTTGAAGGTCTCCACCTGGCACCAACCCTCCGGCTGCCTGGCCACAGCGCCTGGGGACGCACCTCCAAACCAGGGGCTGCTTTCCGACTGGATTACACCAGCGTGGCCGGGACTGCGAGCTCCGATCACCACCATATTCCTACCACGTTAGGCAGAAAAATGTTAAAAAAAGATCCTTCTTTTAGCACAATTCGCAGGAGCTGTGGTTTGTGTATTGTGCTTCCTCTTCCTCTAGATTTCTCATAGCATCAGAGAGGACATTTGGAATGGTCTTCTTCCCTGATAAACTCCATTTTGCAGGTCAAAAAGATTTCTGGGGACAGTGATCACTGTCAACAATTCCTGACCCAGTAATTGCATTGTATATTTATTCATCAAGCAGCTGCATTAATTTCCATAAATAGCTAAAATGTGCACTCAGTACTACAGAACCTTCATTATACTCGGGGTGGAAAAAAAAAAAAGAAACTTGTAAATATTATTCTTACGTTCAGTAAAGCAGTCATGAACTTCAAAATTTGACAGCTGAGTTACAGAAGTCAAGTAAAAGTGCCTTAATTATATTGGAAGGGTTACAAATGACAGCATAAGAGCTTGCACACAGAAGAAACTGAGCATTTTTAATGGTTTATGCAACTTTCCTTCTGCGTCTTTCACCAAGACAACATGATCTGCAAACTGAGAAAGTTCAAAACTTTTCTCTGCTTCACCAAATCAATCCTTATGATACACAACTCCAAAACCTGTATTTTGCTGTCTCTCACATAGGTCTCCCAGCAAGAGAAGAGGCCCTGTGCCTGAGAATGGAAGGCGCTCTAGACCCTTAACAAGGAGCACCAGAGCAGCCAAATCAAGAGGTAAGGACATGCCATTGCTACTGACAGACACACAGAGCCCAGCTCGGACACTGCCCATGGGCAGAGAACCGTTTCAAATACGGCGTGTTACGTTAAATAAAAACAACTGTTGTCACTGATGCTTTCCAGTTGTCTGAGTGGATGGTTGAAGGATACAGAGGGAAAAGTGAAGATCCTTCTAGTGTTAGTAATATCACCCCAAACCTTACTCATTACCACCTCCTAATCCTACCGCACCTATTCACATGGTAGTTTTAACACCTGCTCTCCACCATCTTTTTCCTTTAAAAACCCAACCAAACAAAAATAAATGCCTGGATCACTAGAGCTTAAACATAAAGACAGGATGGATGGCAGGTCTTGTCATGGGAGAACCACCAGGAAATTAATTGCAGGCTTTGGGTGTGAACCCTGATAGCACATGCTCCACCGCTCCGCTTATCCATCCAAGTTCCAGAACAGCACCTAAGCTGGTCAGCCTTTACAGAGCTGCAAAAAGACATACAGAAAGCAAATATCAAAGGAAACAATTTTACCTATTTAAAAGAAAATTTTCTGTTTCTAGTTACTGCAAGGTTGCATTCAGGTTCCAATCTGCTACATGGAGGCATCAGCTACTGACTCTGAATTGTGGCAACAAGGAAATAGTTTATTTTCTAAAAGACGGGGTTGGTTTTTTTCCCAGCTTCATGGCATGTGTTTTCCAGTTGCCTAGGTTTTCATTTGCCAAATACAGCAGCATTGTATCTATATCTGTTCTGCCCTCCCTACAGAGGATAATCCACCCCTGTAAACATTCTGTCAAAGAAGAGCAGACAGCAGATGTGATTTCTTCTTGGAGATGCTCTAAAATTCAAATCCAAGTGACTTGAGGGGACAGTTCCAGTTTCTGCATTATGCTCACAGACAGACACGCTCCTGTATGTCGTGCTACTAAAAGCAAACGTCTAAAGCAGACTGTGCTAGCTGCACATAAGGCTTTCTTTCAAGCAAACATTAGAAACTACTGGCATACACTAGATACCCCAAGGCCTGACTAACAGCAGAGCACTTCCTACGCCTGAATACGAAACAGGACGCTTGTACAACGAACATTCATATCCCTCACAGGCTTCCGGGTAAACCACTGCTAAAACTACATCCTGGTCCTTAAGGGTTAATGAGATGTATTTAGAGCCACGAAATCCCTGTGGCTTGGTCCCCCTCCTAGTTCACAGCCCGTAGCTTATACCCGCAGGGAAGGGGCAGCACAGGGCTTGGAGACACGGATGAAAGTCGGAGAAGCAAAGGGATCCTCCGCTCAGAACAGCAGTAAGCCCTTGAACATCACCAAAAGTGAAATGGCACCACTTGGAAAACACTAACTGTGCGTTCCTGCTGGACACGATAACGTGGTGATTTCTGAGAAGCATGCCACGTTTATTTTTAAGAGCAGAAATCTTTTTCTAATTAATGGAAAGCGCAGCACTGTTTTATCCTACTGAGACAATCTTTTCTCTGCTTCTAGGAACAAAGATATTTTAAGATGTTCAACTCCAGCACAAACTCTGTGGGAAACAACTGCAGTCACAGCACAATAATAACTAAGATGGTCATTCCCCTGGTCTACTTCTTCATTTTCATAGTAGGACTCCTGCTGAACGGTGTGGCAGCGTGGATCTTCCTGTACGTTTCCAGCAACAAGAGTTTTATTGTCTATCTCAAAAACATCGTTGTTGCCGATCTCCTCATGAGCCTGACGTTTCCCTTCAAAATTCTTGCCGACTCACAAATTGCACCTCCACAGCTGAACACGTTTGTGTGCAGATACTCTGCTGTTGTTTTCTACACAAACATGTACATCGGGATAACGTTTTTTGGCCTCATAGGTTTTGACAGATACTACAAAATTGTAAAGCCTTTATTCACCTCCTTTGTTCACACAGTTAACTACAGTAAGGGTATCTCTATAATAATATGGATATTGTTAATGATTATATCATTTCCAAACATGATTTTAACTACTGAAAACACTAACCAAAATTATTCCCAAGAATGTATAGCTCTTAAAAGTGAGCTTGGCAGACAGTGGCACGAGGCGTCAAGTTATATCTGCATAGGGATTTTCTGGATTGTTTTTCTTTTCTTTATCATTTTTTACACTTCCATATCAAAAAAAATATATAACTCTCACAAAAAATTCAGAAGGAACTCAGATGCGACCAAGCGGAAAAGCAGCCGTAACATATTCAGTATCATGTTAGTATTTGTCATTTGCTTTGTACCCTATCACCTCTGCAGAATACCATACACTCTAAGCCAAACCAGCTCACAATTCAACTGCCAGTCAAAAAAAACTCTGTACTACACAAAGGAGTTTACTCTCATCCTGTCTGCTGCAAATGTGTGCCTTGATCCCTTTATTTATTTTTTCCTCTGCCCACCTTTTAAAGAAAAGCTGTATCAAAAACTGCATCTCAAGCTGAAAACTTCAAGTGACGTTGAAATTTCTAAATCCAGAAGATCAGATACACCTCGGGAAAGTATAAATATAGTCTAAGTTCGAGTCTGTAAAATAACTCACTTATGAAAGTCATTCAAGAATACAAATGTCTCAAAGAGACTGAACAATGAGGACCAGCAATAAAACAGAAAAAAGGTTGCAGCATAAAAGGCCAAGTAGTGTTTCTCTATATAAAAACACGATTGCAAGTTGCCAATATATTCACTACGTGCTATTTCGGCTGACGCTACCATTGCACAACGCTGTGATATGGCCTGTCCAGATCTAAAGAAAGAGAGAGGAGTGACTGGAACAAGACATTCTGGAGCTCCAGGCCGTGGTTCTGCGAACGGATTATGCAACAGACCCAATAACCCAACTGATTTGCTGCTGTTTCTCACGAAGCCAGGCACGACACACACACTGATCAACACGCCAGTCTGAAGGGGCTGGGAACAACCTGTCAGCCCACCTGGACTGGCACAGACCCCTCAGCCAACTCGAGGAGGTTCAGCACGAGTTGCTCTAACGTGGCCTCCACCAGCCCAGAAAAAGAGCAGAGACCCTGAGAGGAAGCGTTCCCGGGTATCCACCAGCTCACAAAGCAAAGCACTGAAGGCACCGTGCAGCTTCTGGAAGGATTCTAGTCCAACAATTGGGGGAAGAAAAAGATTAGGGAAGAAAAAAAAAAAAGAGAAAGAAAAATACATATTGAATCCTCAAAGATCTGCACAGAGCCTAAAAAGCCCTTGGTAAAATTTCTATGTGTATGTGTATATATTTTTATATATATATATATATATATATATATATGATTTCTTAAGGGAAACATTCTACAAAATTAAGAATTAAACATGACTATTTGTCACCCTTCGGCACCAAATGTCAGAGTACTTCTATAAATGTGATGTTCAATATAAGCAAGTGTTTAAAGAGGATCCTTCTATAAACTAAACAGCACAGTTACACTGTGCCATATTGCTGAGGATTCTCCTGAAATAATGCGGAGCACACCAAAAATGTTCACACTAAACTGACTGAGGTTTTAGTAACTCCCTCTGCATTTTGCAGAAGGATGTGAGAACGCTCAAGGGGCCGCCTGAAAATGCAAACGTGCAGCTGTCTAGAAACTGGGGTATATTTAAATCCAGAAAGAATGGTTTCTTGGTCCTCCCATGCTTTCGGCACCGTGATGAAACATTTCTCTCTGTACAAAGGTAACAGCTGAAAGCCACCAACCTACACATAAATATAATCTCTATTTTAACTGTACTTTTCAGTGCAGCCTTTTTGTTGGGTCGGGGGTTTTTTGATGGATTTTATCATTGCACAGGGAAAACACACCAGTGCATAAGGCACCCACAAAAGCTTTCAGGCAATGGCTCTGCAAGCTGAATGCTTTCATTTTACTTAACAAAGAAGACACAGGAACAGAAATAACACGCACTTCACCTTTCTGCCACTGTGTTTCATTTCAGTCCTAACAGATAATCTCTCAGGGTGAAAGATTTTTAAACACACGGGCTTTGAACCTTCTCCAAGGCTGTGGGTAACTTCTCTTGGTCCGGGAGCACCGATCTGCAGTAACAGTATTCCACCATCACACAGGATTATGTTTAAACTAAAGGACCAGACAGCTCTTCAAACTGCCTGCGAGTTTAAACGCACCCCTGTGGAGGGTATTTACCTCCACTTGCTTCCCGCTTGCCTGAAGAGCGGTCCCACCTCAAACCCACAGGGCACCCAACACCCAGGGGAGCCTGGATGCTCCTCCGAGTGCAGGGGCTGGGGGATCCTCACCCGCACCAGCCCTTGGGGGCTGCAGGAGAACGCTGCATTTCGGTTGTGTTTTTTAAAGAAAATACATAAAAGATTATTTACATGATTCTTTCAGAGCTCCCTGACTCTTGTCAAACTGAGACTTCACAGGCTCTTCCCTCCAAGCAAGAGAAACAGCCTGCAGGGGAAGGGAATCTGCTGCTTTGTGGAAGATTTTTTGTCATTTATGGCAAAAACATTTAGTTCCTTACATGGCATGGCTTGGTATTTGCCTACGTAAATCTAAATAATTGCAGCTGTGAAAGCACAGTGGCATACAGAGATGAGAACACTTCCACAATATATATTTGAACAACTTTAATTACTTTGCAAGCTTTGGAAAAAATATTTATATTGTAAAATCTTTTCCTCACTCCACCAGATTACTGATATTAGAACAACAAAAATCTGCATTAGGTACTCAGGGGAAAGTATGCTGACCAACACACTTCTGAAAGAGACAGTAGATCTCTAGCTTTTGGTTCGCTCTGAAGTGGGATGGAAAGGTATGGGGCCAATTTTTTTTCTCCACTGGGTAAGTGAATTCTTTCACCCCTTTCCCAGTGCATCATGTATCCCGATATACCCCACCAGCTCCTCAGACGCCCACAAGTCGTGTAGTCACACGAAGTACCAGCTCTTGCCTTGTCAACCTACCACCTGGAGAACTTCCCTAAAATTCTTGCAGTTAAAGTTATGGGTAACCAGAGCTAAACGAGGTCCTCCCTTCCACGGGGACCCCGTCCCCAGCTGCAGCTCACCCTCCCGCCTGACCCAGGACTCTCTCCATTGTGCTGCAGGAACGAGAAGCTGGTTTGGTCTGTTTGCTCTTTGGAGACCTTAGTCATTCGGATGGACCTGCAATCTCTTGCTGCTCCTGGGAAGACCAAGCGAGCACCACAGGCTGCCCAGAGACATCAAACACACACGTTAGCGCAGAAAAGTTGTTTGTGATCGCACATGTCAGCCTCTCTCCCCAAAGCCTGGCAGAGTTCCCGGTCATCCCTCTGTAAGGAGACACTGTTCTGCTGCTCAAAACCCTGAGATGGTGCCCAGGTAGGGGGGTGTAAATCTGCTTCAAGAAGCCCCTGAACACCGAGCACGTCAGTCCCACATTTTAAACTCCGCACCACCTCGTAAACCTGTCCCGGCCCCCGGCGATGACCACGCAGCCGCCGGCCAGAAACCTCCTCAGCATCACACCGGGCAAACGGCAACGCTGCACTTGCAACGGGTTATTGATGCCAATATCGTGGTGCAAGGCTTCAAAAAGAACCATCTCCTCTGCCACTGAGAGAGCACAGTAATTTTTCAGGAAAAGAGCCAAACCTAGCAAATGGAAATCCTTCCTCAAAACACTACTTCAGGAGAGAAAGCTCACTCCAAGACTGCCTCAACATCTTTAACAAATCCTGGTTGGGCAGAAATTAGCAATAAGACTCACACGGAGCTAAATTTTGCGGGACGTCATCTGAACAAATGATCTCTCTTGTAAAAATCAACAAAACCAACTCACTCAAGAGGAGGCAGATGCCACCTGAACCCACCTTGCCAGGCCACGCAGTCACAACCAGCAGTAACGAGGGAGCAGCCCTTGCGTCGGCTCACTGTAACGCAGAGCGGACGGGAGGGAAGGGCTGGTTTCCCTCTGCCAGCACCCTCACACGTACTCTCCCATCTTGCCCCAATAAATAAGTCTTTTATTATTTTTACGAGAGTATCTTCATTAGCACGTCTAATAGTCGTCGCCTCAGGGCACTGCGTATCCGTGAAACACCACCCTGTGCCAGGATCACTCACGTTTTTCACTTACAGTGCAGACATAATACAACGGGACACAAAAATTTCATCTGTCACTGAAAGTCCTGAAAAGCAGTAAGGGAAAATACTAAACTTGCTACTTTGTACATGAAAAAAACTTCTTGGCTATGCGATTAAAGGATCACAAAGACATCACTTTGCTCCTCAAAGACATCCCTCAATACTGTAACAGGGACTGCGACAGCCACGCGCAGAGGAAAACTCTTATCAGGACTAATTTGTACCATCTGCTCATTACTGTGCCTCTGACGTTGGGTTTTTTCCTGTCTACCATCACGTAAATGACACAAAATCACGATAAAACCAGGGTTTCCCATCCGTTCTCTATCATACATCGACTGCAGAATTTCTACCCGGGCACATCTCTCTGGCTTGTACAGGCACATGAAGAAATCAAAACTCAAACCCAAAATCAAATCCCAAACTTTTGGTGCCTTCAACAGCACATTCATACAGGGGGAAGCCCGGGAGAGCCCCATCCCTCACACAAGTAATCCGCCCCAGAACGTCCTCCGACAGCGCCATCACAGCCGGCTCCTGAACACGCCACCGGAGATCTGCCTGCGGGAGATGGCATCTCCGGAACGCGGCTCTGCCCGCACCTACATCCCACTGCCAGGGGCTGCGGGGCTCAGCCCCTGCCCGCAGGTGGCCCGATCCTGCTCCAGCCCGCTTCGCACCTAGCGGTGCCGGACGGACACGGCAGCAAGGATGCTTCTCCTGCAAGAAGGAAGGTCTCCTGCTCCCCAGCACCGTCCTGTGCCGCAGGGAACTCACAGTCACTTCCCCCCTCCTAAGTGCCGATGGAATTTCTCCCAGTTTTCTCCCCCTGCGCCCAGCGTTGGGAAATCTGACCGAGAGAGTCCCGGTGGGCACGACGTAACGGCACAGAAAGCGGGACCGCAAACATCCAACGGGATCGTGCAGCTCTACGCTTGGCAACCCTCCTGCTTTAAAAGCCACCTTTCTCCAAACGAATACGCAGCACGTGGGTCCTCTCCCAACACAAGGGCCACCCATGTGGACCTTTGGTGGGTCCAGTTCAGAACACGAGGCCCCTGATGCTCCTCTAAAGGTCAGCGGATTTAGGAGGTGGTTTTAAGGTTTAGACACTGTGTTTCTCAGTTTTGTTGGCAGAAACGATTTAATCCTTTTGGCTGAATTCCCAGCCATGCCAGCACCCCTTCCCGGCCTCGCACCAGCCCCCAGGAGCCAGCCCAAGCAGGCGTGCATCATGGAAAATTTCACATCAAAAGTCCAAAATTCAGCAAAGTTTAAATCACCAAAAATAGGGTTTTACAATGAGAAGTCTCAGCAACCTTAACTGCAGCAAAATCTACTATCTGCATCTGTAATTTATGAACTAAAACGGCCTTTTAAATTGGACATATAGACGGGGAAGAGGATGACACTGAGCCACAATAAAAACAGAGTCACAACCCAGTAGACTCATGTTCTTGTACTTCTCCTCCCAAAACACTTCTGTAGGAAGTACAGACCATTTTCAGTAAAGTTTTCCCTAACCACTGGAAAATTTTTCTGAGGTGTAAACTAACTCTACAGAAAAGAAGAGACAGATACACACGCACACAGAAAAAAAATGACTGAATGCTACATTTTCAGTTTAAAAAGAAAAAAAAAAAGAGAAATACAAGTTTGGAAAGATCGGTTTTGCATGACGAGCGTTAACACCATAAAACCAGCCCATGTTTGCTCAAAACCTAACATAGGATCATTCCAGCTTATGCAGCTTTGCAAACATCTCGACAAATATGGTCTGAACTTTAAGCTTATGACTAAACCTAAAACCAGACATTCTTGATTTGTTTCTTCACAAAGCTCTGGTGCGTGAATCGTAAATTCCTGTGGATTCTCAACTTCAACAAAGTGGAGTTTCAGTATCGTTGACAGTACCTCAGCCCTCCAGTGTTAGACATCATCTCCTGGTTTAACAAAAAAAAAAACAACCACAAAAAACTACAAATCAAACCAAACAAAGTTTAATTCTAAACATTTCCCCATATATCCCTAATGTGTAATTTTTATTTTTAGTTGTGCTTGGCAAATATCCAAAGGTTTCAAGTTTTAATTGTTATCAGTAGAATCCCTACGTGCCTTTACATCTGCAAATCAGGTTGCAACTCCAGAAAAAAAACTGGAATTTCATGCAGGGACATTACAACGAACGAGGGCCAACTACACTGCAAACCCCTGACTCCAGCAGATTTCAAACGTAAGATATACGGGGGGGGGGGGCGGGGAAGAGAGTTTTGGGTTTTTAAAAACGAAAGCAAAGAAACGGCCACTGATGCCGCACGCCTCCAGCCCCGGGTCACGTGCCCGGGACTAACCTGACGATGCTTTGGGCACTGCAGCAGGAAGCCCACGTGCCAGGGCTGACCCGCCGGGCCCCCTGACACACGCGCGACGCCCGCTCCCCACAAACACGCGCTCGGGATCGCGATAACCGCAACAGCCCGCGCCGACACAGCCAGCCCAGCGCTCCCGCAGCCCTCTCCTCCCCGCTGCGTCCCGCCAGCGCCCAGCGCCCGCGGAGCAGCAGCTCCCCGCAGCCCTCGGCCGGCTCCTGCCCGAGAAGCAGGAACGAGAGGTCTGTCGGGCTCTTGGGTGAACGCTTACGTTCCTCTGTCCCCGCTCTTTTCGGTAACTTCCCTGCGGTTTGGTTACTTGAACGCCGGTTTTAACTGCGTCAATCGGCACATTTAAAAACCACGGCCGCGTTCGCAGAAGGCAGCGGAGGCAGGCGCAGGGAAAGGTTAACAGGACTGCGAGAGACATCAGACCTTCGCAGACCCATGCTCAGAGGAGCCCAGGGACCTGAGTCAGGTACGTGCTTCCAGTCTTTGTCTGCTCCAGTCCACCCAGATCTGCGTAACGATACAGCCTGAGATATTATCCGGCCAAACGTGGAAGGTCGGGCTGAAGGATTCAGCAGAACAGCCTTTGCTCTGCCTGCAGCCAGCGCTCCTTGGCTGCAGCCGTGCCGCATCCGTGGAGGCTGCGGCTCCAGCAGCATTTCGGGGCTCAGTTTCAGGGCTGTCCCTTCGCCCCGCGGGGCTGCACCGTGCCCGGCGCAGGAAACTCCCACCGCCTCGACGGCGGCAGCAAGCCCAGCAGCTCCTCACCTGCGCGGCACGGACCCGAGCTGGAACCAACTGGGCTCCGTGTGCTCAGGGCGACAGGGACCCCTGCAGAAAGCCAACTGCAAGAAACAATCTGCTTTTTCCCTCACTTTAAGTCCTTGGAGCAGCTGCAGTCATTTTGGTTTACAAATTATGCACATCCGGATACAAATTTTACACTAGAAATGTGCGAATGCAGTAGTTCTCTTACGTTGTATGCAAAAACTAGGAACAATATAATGAAATAAAAACCTGTTGCAGTCTGATGCTATTCAAGACATCCATGTATTGGTTTTCATTCCAACAAATTCTAATGAACGTGCCTCCTCTCCCACAGACGTTCTGTGCAGCAGTCTGACAGTGCAGCAAACGAACAAACAAAAAATCCCTCCGTCATGGAGTAGTATATTTAGTTATTTTCTATTTTTCCTCCCTATAACTTCTCATGAAGCCTAAAAAGGAAGTGAGCAGAATTATTTAAAAGCTGCTGCTTTCAAAATGCACTTTTTCTAAAGGCTTCATAAAAATATGAGATTAATTTATCCCTGTGTTCAAGTAGGAAGGGAGAGTAGTTCTCAAAAAACTTAGGACTGATGGTGACTATTTGCTCATCCACCTGCCGTATCTGCGTATTGGTCTGACAGTGCACTAACTTCAAAACTACTAACACATCTTTACAGAGCAAAACTGCTACAAATATTACCCTTTTTTAAGGCATAGTTTCAATTGATCAAAAGTAATGAAGTTTTAGTACGACCATTATTAACCAGATGCTTAATCTCAAACAAATTCAAAGCTTTTTCTTCGGTGTTTTGCTTGGCTGGGAGCTTTTGAACCAAACGCATACTCTGAGAAAACTGCTCTAGTGGAAGTCTATATGCTTTCAAGAACAAAGCCTAATACATTTCCAAACTTTTCTGACCTGGGAACAAAGCCCTTTCGAATATCTGTGAAGCAGCATGAAGAGAGAGAAAAATATTTCTTCCCAATTGCACTTTTTCCATTAAATTAATCAAACAAAATTGTCAGAGAATAACTACTGTTGCTCAGGAAAAGCTGAATTCACTGATGTCTTTTTGGTTCTTTTCGTAGGTTCTTGACATCTCCTAGCAGCAAAACCAACCTGCACAAGAAGTTTACGATGTCAAGCAACGTTTCACAATGCTATGTTGGCAAAGAAATGGAACCTTTCACCTATTTTTACTACTTGATTTTTCTTATGGGATTTATTGGAAGTTGTTTTGCACTATGGGCATTCACACAAAAAGATCAGAAACAGAAGTGTATGAGCATCTACCTAATCAACCTCTTAACAGCGGATTTTTTGTTGACTTTGGCGCTGCCAGTAAAGATTATCGTTGACCTAGGCGTTGCGTCCTGGGAACTGAGAATATTCCACTGTCAAGTTACAGCCTGTCTCATCTACCTGAACATGTATTTATCAATCATATTTTTGGGATTTGTAAGTATGGATCGTTGCCTTCAGCTAATGCACAGTTATAAGATCTACCGCATTCAAGAGCCTGGATTTGCCAAGATGTTGTCTGCAGTCGTATGGACAATGGTTCTCCTTATAACAGTGCCCAACATGGCTATTCCAATAAAAACCATCGAAGAGAGACCTGGTGCAGGATGCATCGATTTCAAAACAAAGTTTGGAAGAGACTGGCACGTGTTTACTAGTTTCATATGCACAGCAATATTCCTGAATTTTTCAGCTGTGATACTGGTTTCCAACTTCCTTGTTGTTAGACAACTCTACCGAAACAAATACCGCGAGAGTTACGCAACCGTGAAGAAGGCCCTCATCAACATACTGCTGGTAACTGCCGGCTACCTGCTGTGTTTCGTTCCGTACCACATCGTCCGGATTCCCTACACTTTGAGCCAAAGCGACACCATAACCAGCTGCTCTCTGAAACAAGCTCTCTTCAAAGCTAAAGAATCTACGCTGCTGTTTGCAGTATCAAACCTCTGTTTTGACCCTATTCTGTACTACCACCTTTCCAAATCGTTCAGGTTGAAATTCACTGAGACTTTCGCAGCACCCAAAGAGGCAAAGGCTTTCACAGACGAAGAGGTGCAACACGGAAGTGAACAGCAGGTTCAACCGTACTGATTCTGAATAACATCAGCAGAGTGTGCAAATCCGCAGGATAAACGGGCCGGCGTGCAACTGCAGGCGTGGCTACCGTGGCCAACAACGTTCCTGCTCAGTAAGCCCAAGCAGAAGGAAAAAAACCTCAAACGATGCCAACCACTTCGTTACACGTTCACACAGTAGGTCTGATCTAGCAGAACGTTTGATAATGCCTGTCAGAAACCATTCCATGTCTCAGTGATGACCTGCCACGGATCAGCAACACTTGGGAACACAACATGATCAGACAGTCTCAAACATGCCTTACAATTATTTATGTTGAACATGTGAACTCACCTTTTCCAAGTTAAACATTGTATGCTCACTATATTCAATGACTCGGTGCAAACAGGTGAAGAGATTATTTGATAGCAGTGCATAAGCTGCAAAGTTTTCACAGATACAGTTCATCCAAAAGCATTTTAGAGGGCATTATTTACTCCAGAAAGTGATTTTAAGCTGCACTGATGAAAAATTATTGTATCCGCTTACATCGCGCCTGCAGTGTTTATAAATAAATTTCTTGCCTTGCCAAGTTCCGTCGCCTTTCCTCGCTCCTGCTTCAATGCATGTGAAAAAGCTAACAACGTGTATTACAGAACACTCAAGGGAATTCTAAAATTCAGATAAAGTATAAATATCCAGTGAGTTCTCTTGGCTTGTTTTATTCATAAAAATTTAGAAAACAGCAACTACGTTTATTAATATTCTGATGTACAATTACTTCAAAAAATAATGCATATGTAGAAGAGTCAGTAATCAAAATTTTTTAAATCAATTTGCATAGGCAAAACGCAGCTACCTGGATTAGCTCCATCTGTAAATCAAAAATATTTCAGGAACAAAACCAAACCAAGTTAGTTAGTCCTTCCCATGGGCAAAAGACAGATCAAACTTTAGGCGAGTATTCAAAACTGTCCTGAACAGAAACAGCTCATTCAGCATTCTCATAACAATCCACCTGCAATAAATCAGAATCCAAACTTTGTGGAGCAAGAAATGTAATGCAAACAGAACTGTGGTTATCACACCATAGTCTCACATGACACTTCCTGTATTGATAGGATTTAATATTGTTAAAACTTAGCATTGTTGTTTAAAAAAAAAAATAATTCTCGAGTAGACACGTTCCTGTTTGAGGCTTATTCAGTATTTGTGCCCTTTTTCCAGCACAGTAGAAAACACAAAAAGTCATCTGAACGAGGGTTTGGGACCCGGAATGTTATTCATGGGGCTTTCTTCAGTTCCCATGAGCCTACAGACAAACACAACAACAGCAGCAGCCAAAAAGCCCCACTAGGAACAGGGAGGAGTGGGTGGAAGGAAGTAACACCGTTCTGCCCCTTACCTTTCAGAACTATTTCTTTCAGATATTTTGGTATTCATCCGTCTGGCCAACTACAATATCAAATTTTCTATTTGCCAAACTCTTACGAGACCCTGGAACACGGTTTTATTGTGGAGCCTGTCTCCTTACTCCAGTAAGTCATCACGCACTACGATACCTCCCAGGCGTTCTCCCAGCTAACCCTCTTTTGATGAAGCACAGACACTGGTGTGTCACACCGAAGCCACCCCGTGGCACGCGGCGCTGGCAGCAACGGCGTCACACGGACCGGCCTGGAGCCCTCGGGAAAAGCTCACCCAGCCCAGCTCTTCTTTTCGGACAGCTTTTCTCCCTTTGAGCGCTGCGCCGTCACGGCGGGCAGCGCCGCTACGCACGCGAGTACGGGGGTCACTCACCAGCGGGATGGGGAAATGCGTGGCGTACTGCAAATGGCGAAGCAGGTCGTAATTGGATGGAAAAATCAGTTCTCTCAGTCTTTCCCTCTTGACTGACTTCTCGCTGGTAACGGAAATTCTTCTGTCTAAAGAAGAGCTCACGTTCTCACAAGATTCCCCAGGCGCCGGAGAAAAAATCTAAGTCATGTAAAACAAAAGTTTAAGGTAAGTGTAACCTCCAGCTTTCGACACTCAGCAGCCGCGTTCAGATACGGTTTTGATCTTCCTGACAGCTACTTTTTAAACGTCTGAGGCTTCCAAAGATGGAAAAAGCCAGGGCAACCGTAATCAAGCCTGAAATGTAGCATACATATACACAGGATATCTCTATGCATTTCTCCTTTGTTATTAGACAAGTTTTAACCCAGCAGTGTTCAGTCAGGGAAAAAAGCATTATGGTTCAGAGCGACCTCCACACTTCTTGTGCCGCTGGGACACAGAAACCACAATGACACCGTCCAGTGATCGAGGGAAAATAATGAAAAGGCTGAAGTGGGAGGTGACAAGAGACGCTGTAGGCAGGCGTGGATATGCTTGAAACCACCATCGTGACAGATGTCAGGCAGAAACAGCGTCCCTCTATCCTGCAAGTGCATCTGCACGGACAGGTCTGGGCACAGGAGTCCGTGCGGATGCAGAACGAGGACCAAAGGAAGAGACGAGGAGATTCAATGCAAAATCAGGCTAATGGTAAGAAGAAACAGAAGGGAAGCACACTTGGAAGACAGAGCCAAGACATAGAACAGTCACTTGAAAAGTAAACAGTATCAATTTGGGGTTCCTCGATATCAAAGAAGTGGGCAAATCTGCGCATTTATTCATGCTTCACTGTAATACACAGCATTCCAAATACGCTGGAGGTCAGGGGAGAGGAAGGAAAGGAGGGAGAGAGGAGCGTGCGTGCAAGCCTGCGTGTGTGCAGGTGGACAAGTAGGAGAAGCACAGAAGAGCAGTGAGTTGTCAGACAGCAGAGATGCAGAGAAGGGAGGCGACGCACCGACACGGGTGACGGCAGGGACTGGGTGCCACAGGACGCCGGCTGTCGATGGAAAGGGCAAAGCGATGCTAGGGGCACGGAGACACATGCAGTGACAACAGCAAGCAGCAGACGCAGGCATCAAAGACATGCAGAAAATCAAAAGTTAAACCTACTGGAAATTCCGAACCAAAATCCGCCTTAAAGTCACTCTTGTCTACATCATCAAAAATACTAGTGGTTCCTGAGTCAATGCCCATATGCTCCATAATACTATGATCCTAACAATTGCCAGAGAGAAAAAACAAACATCAGTTACATTTTATTGAAGACCCATTTCACCAATCACAGGTAAATCCAAGCATTCCACTTATTTAAGAACTAAGAAAAAGTATCGATGGTAGGAAGTTTTCAGATACTGACTTTTGAATCTTTTCGGTAAGCCTTAATTCACAAAAGTATTTCTCAGGCCTAAATCCACAAAAGCACAGAAAAGGGCAGGAGCCAGAGGGGGAAACAAAACTTTACAGTATGTCCCCATGGGCAATTCTGCTCCAGGGGCGCCTACAGATCAGGAAGCTGACTCTCGTACCTTCCCAGGATTTATTTCCCACTTTGTCGTACCACAAAAGGCAATCTGTAGAATCCCCCTATGTTTCAGGGCACATTTGGCCATGAGACCGACGTAAGAGGTGCACAAAAGAAACTAAAAAGAAATATGAGAGGATGCTTTAGCTGGCCACAGGCTCCACACGGACCGCGCAGCAGAAGAGGGTCCACCTCATCACACGAGCACACGCATCGGCTGCAGTCTCGCGTTCCCAATCGCCCTCCTCTGCGCTCCCTTCAGAAAAGGTTACGAGCTGCTCCTCTGATGGGAGACTCAGGATTGCACCCGGACAGCGCGCGTACGAGCCACGGGCTGCGCGTTGCGCCCACATGCCAATGTCAATGCCAATGCCAGTGCCGGTGTGCCCCGCGCGACACGGAGCACGCGCAGCTGATGCCAGGCTCCTCCTGCCTAAAGCTCACCCTGCTCTTCAGTGAAGCAGATCTGCAAATAAGTTTTTCCCCTGGTACATTTAGAAGTCTGTATTGTGCCTTTCTGTTCACCCCGAGTTATTCAGATCACCCGAGAACTGTCAGTTCAACACATCTGCACCAAAACGGCAATATTTACAGCTACATACAAGAATGAAGCTAACGGATCACTTCCAGTCTTCTCAAAGAGAGACAAAGAGACAAGGAGACACAGATTCCAAAACTTCATATCTCACATGTGAAATACCAACGCTTCAGTGGGAATCTACATTTAACAAAATGGAATATCAAACATGGGAGAAACAGCATGAGGTGTTACCTCCAGTTTCCCATCATGATCCTTGGAATAGTGCTCATCCACAGTTTCCCCATTAGGCGAACGTGGTCTGGGAGTTGCAGTGATTGACAAGTCTCCGCGTGATATCAAAGTGCACATGTACGCGTCATGGGAGAAAACATCGTGTCGAGTGAATTCAGAAAAAAGCAGCACCAAATTCACAAACTCTGTCTTCTCATGGTCACTATTTGGGTCAGCTACCCCCCAAAAAAAAAAAAAAAAGTTAGATTGTCGTTTCAACATACAAATATTTGGGTTTCCACTACCCAAACCGCAAACCCCAGTAAATCAATTTTAAAGGCCTATTAAAAATGTCTCGGGCATCTTGCACAGGTTTCTTTGTCCCCACAGAGCAGATCGTTTCCCACGGAATTTCCATGGTTTTGCTTTGCTATCAGCTCCAGACGTGGGACAGACTCCAGACAGCAGCGGATTCCAGAGCATCCCACCCCACACACATCTGCCCCTGTCGGGTGTGTGTCAGCAGTTAAGTACAATGTTCAAATTCTTTTAAAAACTCAGAAGAGGGGGAAGGGGGAAAGGACATTCCTTGTGTGAAGAAAACTTGTGGCTGAAGCTTTGGATTGCAACAGACCACCTGATGGTTGTCCTTTCCTCCCAAATTCTGCTACTATAGTAAATGTTACTTGTCTTATCTATAGTACTTTTGTATTCTTAACACAGACTCTTCTAAAACATTTTCAGAGAAATCACCACCCCTGCAGGCCAGGCCCCCGAGATGTAAAAGCAATATTTCATTCAAGTTTGCTAGTGCAGCGTCTGTCACCTAATAAACACGCTCACGCACATCAGGAAAAAGTTTATTAGAATAAATGCACATTATTTTGCAGTGACAAAGAGAAGCCTGGAGAAACACAACACATAAAATGTTGTTATTAAGTTTTCATTTGTCCCAGCTAGATTTAATTTGACTTGTTCTGTAACACAGAAAGGTTTGCAACAACACCGCAGTTAACAGCAAACAGCTCTATACCACACCACCTCTATCGGGCAACAAAACCTCCA
The DNA here is from genome assembly GCF_009769465.1 of Tauraco erythrolophus. NCBI lineage: Eukaryota > Metazoa > Chordata > Aves > Musophagiformes > Musophagidae > Tauraco > Tauraco erythrolophus. The sequence continues at coordinate 29,810,792 of NC_141475.1, forward strand.
GCTACAGAACTACCAAACCTGAATCAGCACCATTTATTTGAAAGCAAGTTATGCTCCACAAGTTCAAACCAGTTCAACAGATAACACTATTTCTACGTAGGTATTGTCAGCAGCTGCGACGGCAGGACCAGGGGCACCCCAGTCCCGGGTGGGAACGTCCCTCCGCAGCCCCCAGCTCCCATTTCTCCTGCGGATGGAGGAGGAGGAGGTCCTCCTGGTCCCACTCCTCCTGCGGATGGAGGAGGAGAAGGAGGTCCTCCTGGTCCCACTCCTCCTGCGGATGGAGGAGGAGGAGGAGGTCCTCCTGGTCCCACTCCTCCTGCGGATGGAGGAGGAGGAGGAGGAGGTCCTCCTCGTCCCAATCCTCCTGCGGATGGAGGAGGAGGAGGAGGTCCTCCTCGTGCGGAGCGGCTGCTGCGAGGAGGAGCACCGCGAAGGCACACCTGCAACCCAGCCACCCGCCCTCCCTCCAAACAGCATCCTTACGCACTTTGCGTGTTTGGAGACACAACCACCAGAAAAACAACACGATGCCATAAAACCTGTCCAACGCACAAAAATCCCAAAGAATATTTCAAGCAAGGAGAACATCCCCAGCTGCCCTGCCCACCCTGCCTCGCAGCGCTGGCAGGGCGAAGGGCGATACCGCATTCGAAACATGCACATCAGGAACACGAGTCTAAATAACACAAGTAGTTTGGGTGGTTTATTAAAACCAGGGTCACCACTGGCATGAAAACAGAGCACTGCCAATATCTCAGAGGCTGTAACAAAGTTTTAAGAAGTTTCTCCTTTTTCAGATGTTGAGAGTTTTCAGAATCATGTTTCAAACCACCTAAAATCCCCTGGACTGTAAGGGCACTAGAAAAAATAAAAAATAAAAATGCACGAACTAGCAGTACTGAGGATACCAGAAACACGAGCTACCGTATCAGGGAGTTTTACTAGATCAAGATATTTCATAGAGCATTTACAATGAACAAAGATCCTTTTTCAATCCACCTATTTGTCAGCTAAAAGCTTTTGACTTTAACGCTTGCGTGTAATTTCCCAGTCAGTCACTTCGAACGTGGATGTGTCAAAAAGAGGTGAGTGTTGGATGTCAAACATGCATACAGTGCAAGAAATCTCCCCAAATCTCTTACTGCTTAAACAGATATAAACATAGTTTCTGCCAATTTTCCTTCTGTGAAAAGAAAGAAATAAAAATCACAGAAAGATCCTATAACAAGGCCTGAGATGTAAAAAAAAAAGGTGCATATGAAAATAGAGCAGGTAATCAGGAAACTGTGAAACACCCACTGCAGCGAAACAGTAACGTCAGCAGCCAGGCAGCAGACCAGTTGCTTCTGACCTACTTTGGAATATAAATGAGTTAATACTCACATAACGAGGGAGCTTGTGTGTCTAAAAACCTCAGCAGGACATTCTGAAAAACAGGAAGACTGGAACCTGCCAAGGAGGCTGAAGACAGAGATTCCTTTTCATCTAGGACTTCAGATTCGCCACATCTCTGCACGGTTAAATAAATAAAAAAAAGCATGTGTCTACACACAAACGCATACAACATTCCCACAACGTGCATCTGAGGCAACGATACGTGTAATTATTTCCTAAAATCTGGACTTGCTCTAGAACAACAGGTTTTTCCCATTACCTAGTCTGGTTATTTCTAAGGCGTTTTATTTAACCCCTTTGGATTACTTATTGAAAAGAAATGCCCGAGGCACGTACCATCATCTGCAACGACACGGTTTCATAGAAAAGCGAAAATTAAGATGCAGAACTTCCAGGACCAAGGTGAATGCAGAAGGTAACTCCCCTCGTTTGTGCAAATTACACTAAATATAAAAACCACCTGGGCAAACATCTCTGCTCGGAGCGGCTTTTGGCGCGAGCGAGGCAGAAACGAAGCAGCGAGCTCCCTTCCCCCTAACTCACGGTTTGCGGCGAGGAGCCGGCAAAGCAGAGATGCTCTGGAAAGTGAAAGTCTTTTTGCACCTCACCTCTGTACGTCTGTCTGCACAAAAGCACTTCTGAGAGTGCTCTCATCTGCCTGTCCCTGGACCCAGGCTGGACAGACACCACGCATCACTGTCCTGGGGGACCCTCTTTTCCAGGAAAAACACCACCCTCGTGCAGTAAAACCTGCCTGCCGGCGCGGCACGGGCGCAGGTGGAGCCCAGGCAGCGGTGCTGCGGGATGCAGGGAGCACCGTGGCTCCCGACCGCCGCAGCGAACGCGCTGCCTCCGCCACTCCTCGCCGCCCGGCGGGTTCCGCACTACCGGCGTTTCGAGGAGAAGCGCCAGCGTGTGCAACCGGAGCGGGGTCGTTCGCCACCGCAGACAGACAGTTTACAGCAAAGATGCCACTACAGCCTCCTGCTTCTCCAGTGAAACATTTCATTTCCCCTGGAAACAAAAGGAGCTCTACAGAATGCGACCTTTAAAGTTACACTTGAATTTTGGCTCGAAGTGGATCTCAGTTTTGGAACCCCCCGGCGCCCCCACCAGCCTGGCAGACCCACCCCCTGCTTTCTGAGCGACTCGGTTACTGCGGCACCCCGCTGCTTGGGCACGCCGCTCACCCAAGGAGAAGACTTCAAACACACACACATAAATCAGCTAACAGACCACTCTGAGTTTGGTTGTAATTTCTTCTGAAGTAGAAGGCTTTTTCATTTGAAATGTATCTAGAATTTAAAAACTGTAAATCGATGACAAAAATCCCCAGTGCTCCAAACGCTACCAAACTCGCTTTGCAACAAGTAGATATTAAAGTGATGTTTCCCTGGAAATACCTCACTTTTTCAGCACGCTGTTCGCACTACTCTGGAAGTAGGAACAACTTACTTCTGCTTCAATTTCTGCTTGCCTCTTCTCCAGGAGTTTGGCCACAGCCATGGCCCGGTGCTTACCGGACCGTTTGCAGCTCACGGCCCACTCGCAGAGCAGCATCACCACGGCTTCGTCGTTGGGGGCCACCTGTGTGGTGGAGAGCAAAGACAGAAAAGCATGTCACCCACACCGCCGACGGGCTGCTGTCGGAGCAAACAGATGGCAGCAACCAGCGTTCTGCGGGATGGAGGCAAAAGCTGTGTTTTGTCCTTTGGTACTGGAAGAGGCACGCGTTTGCTTCGCTCCTACGGTCTTCAAGTGAAACGGAATCTGGAAGCAAAAGAGGGAAATCTCAGTTTTCACACTGCTCATAATCAAATCAAAATTTTCCTGCATCATAATTCTGATTCACGAAAACAGAAAAGGGTGACCTGCTTTCTGAGCAAGAGAAACAGGAAAAGCATACCACACACAAAGCCTCTCAACACCATCAACCACACAGAATTTACGCTTTCCTTACTTTATTTTTTCCAAATCTCCTCCATCTGTTTCCAGGCCATTACTTGCATGTCACTCACACATTAAAAAGAAACAAAACAAAATAAAAAAAAAAAATCCTAACCTCTAAAGTGTATCAGATAACCAAGGTCAAGAAACTCCCCAAAAGTTCCATTTATTTCTGACCTAACACAGACATTTTTAAGAAACAGTATGTGTCTTTAGAAAACTGGTATTCAGAGAAAAGCAACGGGATACAGCACGCTTACATCCACCGCCCGTTCAGCCAACCTCTGCTTCCACTAACCACCCACATTTTGGAAGTATTTTTTCCTGTGTGCTCCTGAACTGGACCTGCTGAGCTCCCTGCTCCTGCACAAGCCGGCTGCCATCCCAGAGTGCTGAAACACGCCACTGACCTGCAAACTAGGCAGATGGGATTTCATAGATTTCACAGATTTCTAGGTTGGAAAAGACCTTAGAGATCATCCAGTCCAACCGTCCCTAATCCCCCATTAAACCATATCCCTAAGTACTTCATCCACCCTTTTCTTAAACACATCCAGGGATGGGGACTCAACCACCTCCCTGGGCAGATGGGATTTTTCCTTCTTTCCCTGAGTTCCGTGGAAACTCCCCTTACAAGTAGACATGAGAAGAGCCAGAGTCGCACACCGCACCCTCAGAAAGCAAATACTTTTTCCAGAGTGATTGGGAATTACAGACCCACAAGCATGAAAGTTCCCGCCCCAAAGCTGTCCCGCTCGTCCTCCCCAGCAAACGCAAACCCCAAGGGTGCGCGGAGCGCGGCCGCGGGTACGTGCACACGCGTCGCACCACCAGTTTCCTGCTCACACGCTTCAAAGGCCCGGCAAGAGACACTACGTGACGGGGGGAGGGGGATGGAGGGGAGAGGGGAAAATGCTTTTCTCCCACCCAAATGCAGCGACACGGTGACGTCACCCACTGTCGTGGCTAGCGCAGCCAGCTAACACCAGAAGTATGGATACTGTTGATGTTTTTGAAGGCAATGCAGAACACCCAGAAGAGTCTGATCTTCACACTGACCTGTCTCCCTTCCTGCTAACCAGAGAAACCACGCCAACGAGAAAACCAAGCGCTTCCATAGCTCAAGTAGGTGACACCAACTCAGAGCTCGGGCAAAGCATGTCTGGTCACCCGTTCCTGAAGCTGTGCCCGCACCGCATCGCATCCCACGGCATCCCAGGGATGGCAACACGGGACCTTCCTCACCCTCCTTCCTACAGGGAACGGCCGAGTAGCTTATCTTCTCGAGCAAGGAGCAGGTGATGCTCCTCCAACCGAAAGCGAAGGAGGAGAGCCTTGAAGAGGTGAGGCAACGGGGCACCAACACCAACCATCAGAGCTCGCTGTGCTGGGGCAAACAGAGGGAAATCCTGGCAAGAGCCATTTACAGGAAGACTTACATGGGGTCCTTCTGAAGGAAAAAACGGTTATAGAAGTGTTCCTACATGCTTTTGTTCTGGCCTAAAGAACAGGGCTTAGGTTGTTTTGGAAAATGTCAAGTCATAGGAGAAGAAAGCAAATTTTTTGTCCTTCAACTGTTTCCCACTTGAGAGAAAGGAGGGTGCTTTTCCTCCAAGGAATACGCACACAGACAGACACTGAGCTACACGCACGCGTGCGCACATGTACAAATAATATTTCCTTTGGACACTGACTGGGACACTGAGCCAAGAACATCAGCCTGTTACTCAGCTGTCCTCGGAGCTACGCTCAGATACACTTTGCTCGGAGAAGCAAAGCCACGGAAGGCTGCAGCCGGGGAGATAACCGCTTCCACTGCCGCTGCGGCTCCGCTGCTCACCAACACATGGTCACGCCTTACGACAAACACGAAACAGCCCAAAGTAAAACTTCGGTCACCATATACAAGAACACACACAAAATTCAAACCAAACCCCATGTGCCCGTGTTTTTGGAGTCCCAGTGCCTGTGCCACTCATCTCCGACCACGATGCACGCAGGGCTCAGCTCCCTCCGCCGCTCAGCCACCGGTCCCCGACAGCCATCGGGGAAGACATGAAACATCACGGTGTGCACCCATCTAAAAATTTCAACCACTCCACTTTTAAGTGCCTAAAACCAGTGAGTTTTGTTCTCAGGAACTCACACATGCAGAATCCCACCCGAGTGCAGGTAATTCTTTCAGCCCCCTGACACAGGCTTCTGTTGGGCACGTTGGCATCGCCAGAGCCACCGCCACGCACCCGCCTCTTGGAACACGGGGCCCTGCGGCAGCTGAGAAAAGTGAAGTTGAAGCATCTAACCATCAAATACTGTATTTTGCTTTTGACTGAAAATAACAAATGCATGTGCAAGCTGCATCAAGTCTCGCCAGTATAAACAATTACCCAAAACAAAGCCCCTACAGGAAGGACGCCTCTACAGCAGCACGCGGGCAGCGGAAGACTACGCTATCCAACCCACGGCTCATCTGTAGAGCCACAAACTGGAAAACGAGTTGGTCCAACGCTGGAACCTCCAGCTCTGAGGGCTCACTGCTTTGCTGAGCAGGACAGGGGTGTGCTGCTGCGGGGAGCCGAGGCGGCGGCAGCCCGTGACGCCGGCAGCGCGCGCGGGAGAGCTCCAGCTCACGGCACGGCCGCAGCAGCCTGCTGCACGCCGCAGGACTTCCTTCCTCCCGACGCTCCCACCATAGCTGCACCTCACGGTTTCCTCCCTTCCAACACCGCGTTGGCTCAAAGGTGCTCAGAACACAATTCAGTAACGCCTCTCAGAGTGATCAGGTTCTGGATTTGTCTCACTGGGATCTTGTACCGGCAGACGGTCTGGCCTGGAAAAGCGCAGACCACATCTCAGAGGGGCTCAACCCACTGCCTTGAAGAGAAGCATTCAGATCACGTTTGTACCCTTAAAATTCATGGGCAGGAAAACAAAAAGATCAGTTCACACGCTGCTCAACGGCTCCGTGCTGCAGGGAAAGCAAGGCAGAAGGTGCTGGAGCAGAGAACAGGCGTGGGCAGGAACTGCAGCTCCCTTGGCCGGGGGAAACTCCCACGGATGAGACCCTTCCTCCAGATTCCCAAACCTTCCAGTTCTGGAAGCATCCAGTTCTGGAGCCCCCAACATAAGAAGGACATGGACCAGTTGGAGAGGGTCCAGAGGAGGGCCACGAAGATGATAAGAGGGCTGGAGCACCCTTCCTATGAGGACAGGCTGAAAGAGTTGGGGCTGTTCAGCCTGGAGGAGGCTCCGGGGTGACCTTATAGCAGTCTTCCAGTACCTCAAGGGGGCCTACAAGAAAGATGGGGAGAGGCTGTTCAGGAGGGCCAGTTGTGATAGGACAAGGGGTAATGGTTTTAAAATAGAGGGAAGTAGATTCAGATTGGATATTAGGAAAAAATTTTTTACCATGAGAGTTGTAGAACACTGGAACAGGTTGCCCAGAGAGGTGGTGGATGCTCCATCCCTGGAGACGTTCAAGGCCAGGTTGGATGAGGCCCTGAGCAACCTGATCTAGTTGGAGATATCCCTGCTCCTTGCAGGGGGGTTGGACTAGATGACCTTTGAAGGTCCCTTCCAGCCCTAACCATTCTATGATTCTATGATTCTACGATTCCACAAGTCCTAACAAAAGAAAAACACTTCGAGGTGGCATCAAACAGGGGAGGTTATCTACAGCAGGCAGCACACACCTTTGGAACGAGATTTCAAGGTCAGACAACTCCCTCACAACGTTGGCCATGCAGCCATCTCCCAAAACAGCCGTACCCTCCTGAGAGCCACCAGTAAACCCTTTCAGAGAAAACCAAAGGCCTCGTTTCCACCAATTCATAACCAGAGTAGAAGGTGGGTGAAGAAAAGAGTTGGTTTGGTTTTATTTTTAAAAAAGCACTGCAACTGGTAACACAGGAAAGTATTAAACATTACTGTTCCTGGTAGGTTTGGAGACAGGAAGCCAAAAGTGCCATTACACCTCTGCTCTCCACAGCTGGCAGCCCTTTTTCCACCAGTCCTCGCTTTTATCGCTAACTAAGATCTGCTGCGGAGGCACTAGCGTGGCTCTGCGCTAGCCCCGGCCACCACTGGGGCACCTGGACCACAGCAGTTGTGTTCCCGCGGCGGCGGCAGGAGCGGGGCACGGTGCCCTGCAGCTCGGATCACCGAGCAGAGGGAAACCCCAACCTCTCACCTCACCCAAAACCTCTCCAAGCGACACCAGGGAATGCCCGCACCGTGTGTCACCGCGGCTGCCGGGCACGGCAGGGAGTGCCGCCCAGCCCAGTCCCGTCCCCGTGCCCACAGCCGCTTACGGGCAGTCGGTGCGGGAGGCCGGGCACAGGCACACCGCCGCGCGCCTCGACTCGTGCCAAGGCAGAGAGATGAACAGCACCGGAGACACCTTTCCTCCCACCCGAGACACGCTGCTGCTTGGGTTAAAAGGGGGAAAAAAGGGGTCGTGGCAGGTGTGCTCTTACACCATAGACGCCTGCGGAGGGTACGAATGAGACACTTTGTGTGTACATATATCTGTGCGTGTATCTGTGTGTGTGTGTACCATACCCACATTTATATGGCCATTCCTCTTCCCTTCCACACCGGGATATACTGAAAATGTGCTCGCATTCACCAAACCTGAGCAGGTGCTTACCGCAGGAAGCTGGTCTGTCCCTAAATCATCAAGAAGGTTAACGAAAAAACAACGGCCACGAAAAATCCGGTTGCTTCCTGCACGATAGAGTTCAGTCTCCAAACACAGAGCTGCTTTATTTCTAATGTTGTAGAATGTTATCATCTAAGAATGTCCCCTTTAAGTACTAACTAGGCTTTTTTCCCTTTTTTATCTTTTTTTTTTTTTAAAGGAGGTTTCAAATTAACTCCTCAGTGAAGTAAAATTAACATTTTAACATTAAACTCCAAATCTGTTTTCTAGGAAGACAAGAAAAGGTTTCCAGAAGTTGTATCTTTATTAAAAGAGATAAACAAGGGGTAAAATACAGCATTTATTAGTACAGCCTGCCTTTCTAAAGGGAACAGGGGAGAAAAGAAGACAAGAGCCAGGAACAAGAACACTACCAGATTTTCATAGAGAAAAAAAAAAAAAAAGGACCTGTGCCATCTGCACATGCCTGGCTCAGAATCCCAAATCCACACAGAAACTCATGGAAACAGTCGGGACAGTTCACTCTGTTTGACAACACATCCGCACATCCGTAACCACGGAGCTCCCAAGGTGTACCACGCTCCACGGAAAAACTGTCCACACAAGTTTGGGGTTTTTAAATCAAGTAAATGCACTGACCCTGGCAGTACAGACGAGCTCAAAGAAAAATCTTTTTACTGGAGTGCAATCTGCATATTTGCATTAAACCACGAGACCAGGTTCAACAAAATATTAACCACTGCTTTGAAGGTGTCTAACAGAAAACGAAAAAACAAGTTGCGTGTTCTTTTTCAGGACCCCAGCAGTTAATTAAGTCACAGAATAAATTTCTCCTTTCCAGAGAGATTTTGTACTGTACCTCCCTTGGACACCCAGGGGAGCAGGAACCTGATGTTGGATTTACTGAGATAACAAAGGCTAAAAATACCCACTCTTCAGGTAAGCAAGCCATTCGAGCAACTGAACTGCTGCTCACTGCATTACCAAAAATATTACAAGAATGCTCAAGACATGCTCGATTTTCTCAGTGCTGGTGGAAATACACTCTGATTCTGCAGATATTTCGGTCCATTTTATTTTGCTCGTCTTGCCTCTCTTACCCGTCACGCATCCCAGCACGCCTGGATTCAGGTCCCTTAGGCAGTAACAAACTGTGAGATCGTGGCTTACTAACTAAAAAGGCATCAGTAGACCTCCTTTCCCACAGACACAGCGGGGTTGGGGTTTTTTTTGTTTGTTTCATTTCCAGAAAAGTGATCTCAGAAAGACAAATATTAACTCTCTGCATTTGTAACAAGCCCCATTCGTGAGAACCAAGTTCAAAACAGGACTTTTCCTCTCTAGAATGAAAAACATCTCTTGGCATTGTAAGAATTCAGTTGGACTTCAAAGACAACATGAGAAGCAAGATCTAAATCACAAGTTGAGAGACTTAAACTTTAAAAGAAATCTGAGTGCACAAAAATCCAGGAAGTTTCAGGATTCTACACCACAATTTCAATAAATTCAGTATCATTCCTTAAAAATCAAGTGTGCTCTCTTTTCATCGATCTACTGTTGCATACTAGTCAGAAAACAGAGGTAGGAAGTTTCATTTCCTAGTTATCCCAGTGCTTAGGTGTATTTCCAGCTACAGTTAACCGAACTGTCTTTTTCAACACAGGAGACTGACAAGTTAAAAGGTCTCACCAGCCATTCCAAACCACCACAGATTAAGCGGGGGGAGGAATCCCTTCTCCATTCCCTTCCTTAGCTGTGTCTGTGAAAGCCTGACAATAACGAAACACCGGCAGGCTCCAAGGCAGGTGAGAGCTGGTGAGAGCTGAGTGGTTTAAGCCACAGGAAGACAGCAGGTGAGCTCAGAGAGGAGTTTTCATCTACACTCTGAAGAAGTTGGTATTGTGTTCTCCAGCTCGCTCTTCTGAGGACTATTTTTGCACAAATTGACTCAAGCCTTCAGAGCGAGTGATCTTCAAAAGGAGGTGGAGAGGAACCAGATGTGTTCCAAATCCTGGCGAGTGCAACACAGTTATACTCCAATTTAAAACTGTACTGTATGGATTTCTTTATTTAAAGGTACCTCCACAATAACCACCACAGTAGTAACCATTCTGGAGCTGTGCACAGAGATGTTTTGAGTCAAGGAAATGTCAGATGGAAAATACCTGCGGCTATAAACAAGGCCAGTAGTTTTCTCTGCAACACCACCTCAAATGAAAGTGAATTTACTGCTTTATGCCACGTCATCGATTTCTAGATTTCAAATCCTCCTACTCAGTCAGATCGACTGGGAAACCCTACAGAAGTCAGCGAAGCAGAGTCAGAAATGAAAGGTCCTTTGCATTCCTCACTGTGCACATGGTCATGCTCACAGGGTGGCATCGTTCATTCCATATTAATTGTGATATCACACTTTCATTGGCTGTCAGACCTTCACACCAAAAGAATTCAACAACTGTCACTATCGTTTGGAACTCCATGGATAAAAAGCTGAGCATCTGACAGATGTAGTAAGTGCTACTTTTTGGGTTGCACGCAGACCCTGATGGAAGCCCCGTGCCTGTAAGGGATCCCACCACACAAGAGCACTCAGGTAGTGACCCATGATTAAGGCTCAGACGAAGCCATTCCTACGGGATTACGCAGGGACCATCACTCTTAAGACACAGGTACAGTGCAACGCAATTCTTATCTCCTATTTAAAGTCTGCCTAATAATGCAGCATTTAATAATGCAATCAGTGCTCCTCCACGCTAAGTCTTCTCCAAGTCACTGGAGAAGAGCTGGATTCTCCTCCCACTTCTGTGGCCTCTCTCGAGGTCAAGGATGGAGGGTTTGTGCTGGGTCTGGTCTAAATATGGATCTAACATCACATCTTCTCACACAGCTTCAGTGTGTCACCTCTGTCATATGCAACATGATGCTCAAAATCTGAGCTCTGTTCGATGTCTGCCCTATTTGTCCTACTCATACTCAAAGTACGGCCACAGCTCAGCCTCCCACTCCACATTTTTCGCTGTTTTGCGCTCTCATGTTGTGTCACCAGTCTCACCAGATCCCAGCCTTCAGCACCACTCCTCTGCACCTCCCGACGGGATGAGAAGCAGCTCTTCACCCTGCAGGGTGGCCTCACAGCAAACCTGTCTACAGCCACCAACCCTCCCTCATTCCATCCTCTTCCCCCAAGTCTTGCTTTTGCTCTGACACTTGGAATTCGTGAGTTCTATATTAAAACAATTCTGAAGAAATCACTAGTGTCTACAAAAGCAGCATCCTGAGCACATTCATCTGCTCTCAGTCCCTCCCAGGACCAGCAAGAGCCATCTTCCTCCCATTCCAGCCTGTGCCCCGTGCTCCGCAGCACCGCTCTCGCACACACTTGCACTGGCATCATTTGCAGGCTTCATAGCAACATTTTGCAATCCAGCAGGAAAAACGGACAGGAAGTTCCAAACATGTTCCACTTGGGCACACATCAAAACAGGGGCAGCAGATAGCTGTGCTTCAAAGTATGTTTTGCTTTGAATAACCGTGTCAGTAGGCAGACATACTAGTGATGGTCATCTTATTCACAAAATAAGAGTCTTCCTTTGGAAGTTGGAAGTCTCCCTTCCAACACTGCCTTTTGAAACACAAAGAAACCATTTGTTGGCACCATTGTAGCTGGAAGTCAGAAAAACTTTTTGAAATACAGACAGGGAGAAGGGAGAAAATACAAACACAACTGCAGAAGGGCAACAGCACAGAACCACATCATCTGCCCCCAAAAACGGACGAAAACAAAAAGCCAGCACTCGAACGATAAAGCATATCACACCCCACCCATTTTAAAAATAAAAAAACTCCTTGTGTGTTGAACTCCTGATTTCATCCAAGCATTAGGGTTAAGAACTTTCAACAACTTCATCTGCCTGCTCCAGCAGCTCTCCTTCCTCTGTTTCTCTCTCCTTACCTTAATAGTGCACCTGAAATACAAAGACAACTCTGGCAAGCGTTTCACTCCTACCTACCAGTTCCGAGATTCACATATAGAGTTTGTTGGCAGGTATATCTCTCTGGAAATACTTCCAGAGATGTTATCCTCCAATGCTATATTCTTGTTTATTGCAAAGTCATTAAAACGCTAATTGACAACCATTATGCAGTATCTATGTGCGATAGAGGATCTTGAATTACGACCATCAATCTCTGAGAAGTCACGAACAAAAGTCAGGTGTATTCAAAAAACAAGCCATTTTGCATAAAAATTCTTAAAATGTTAGCATGAGCAGCTATGACAGATTCACTAATATTTTCCACTTTAAAATTTTACTTCAACAGTGTATTATTAGAGTTGGTTATTTCTTTTTTTTCCCCAAACACTTTCCAAGAAAACGCAGGAATTTGACGTTATACATACGCCCAGTGACATTATCATCTGCACTGCACAATAAAAAAAAAAAGATTTCTGATAAAGTTTTTCATGATCTCTGAAAATGGTTCTAGAAGCACAAGTAAAAATATAAAAAAAAAATACATAGTTTTAGAATATTTTACTAAACTTAATAACCTATCAATTTACTACTTTCTACAACAACAATGTAAAAGCTGTTACCAAACAATTATCTGGAATTTTCCTTGACAGCACCCAAAAAACAAACCACAAAACCTTGACAGATCATTTCTCCTAAACGCGGTTTGCAGCACATAGCACTGAAGAATGCAATTACAACAGCAAAGGGCTGTTTTCTCCTAATAAACCAAATGTCAAGTAGCAAATTAAAAATACACCCAGAAAACACGAAGCTTTCGTATCAAATATACACTTACACACAATTCTGATCGGTAAAAATAAAATCCGTTGTCTACAGATTATGAAGTGAGAGGAGAATGTAGCTATTACCTCTTGGTTATCTTTATTCTGATTTGCCCAGAAAATCTTATGATAAAGTGTCTCCATTGAATTGCTGGAATCCGATCTGTCGAAACAATGCCGATCCAACACTTCCAAGGTGTGCAGAACTCGGCTGATGGTCACCCCTGAGGACGGGAGTTAGGAAGTGGGGGCAGGGGGGAAGGAAAAAAAAAACAAGTTTACACAGGAAGACGTGGCATGACATCCACCTGCCAAATCTATTGCTAGAATTAATCATGGTACAAAAGGATTATACTCCAAGAAGAACAGATGTAAACCCTAAAGCTCCCAACGTTTGTTTCACTTTGAGTTGTCTCACCTGCAGTTGATTCTTGGCACTTGTCAAACGACCACCGCACCTCCACCGCACGGCCTCTTTGTTTTATCTGCTGTTCTACTTCATAAATCTTTGCCCGAACCTGTAAAAAAGACAGTTGCTAATTAGCTGGTGGTGGGAAATCTCAATTTGCATTTCAAGCTTGCGATGGCTTTCTCAGCAGGAGCGAGGTATCCTATGGTGTTCCACAACACTGCCTGCATTTGGGAACAAGGAGCTGAAGTATGTTCTGTTTGAATGCTTTTGTCTGTTACGCATCATCTCGTACAAAAAATACCTTTTCCTTACATTCAACACAACTTCCAGTGTGTCTGAAAAGTCACATCTCACAATGCAGTACGCCGAGTTTCCTCTTATTTGTCGTTTGACATCTTAAAGTAACTTCAGTTTAACAACAGAAAACATCTGAACATAAAAAAAATCCTGATATTTTCACAAAATCAGTATCTGACTGAAGTACAAAGTAAGGTTACAAAAAAAACAGCACAACACTAATCCTGACCTACAGAAATATCTACACTCGGCTGTGGTCCTAATGATCACAAATCACTATTAGGAATACAAAACAGATCTTACTCATCTGACCACAAAAAAGCTTACCTGCTGATTAAACGCTGAATTTCCACCTGGCATAGGCAGACTAGATGGAGCAACTTGAAGTAAATCCAGAGGTGAGCCTGGATTAACGTTCTTATTTTCATTTGTGGAATAATTCCACACCAAGGCACTTGGGCAACAAAGAGTTACAGTCTGCAAGCAATAATACAAAACAGAAGTAACTTCTTTTTCTAAACATATTTGATAGACAAGAAGAGAGTCCATGAGACTGGAGTCACTTTTAGTCTAACTGCTACAGTGAAAGAAACAAAAAGACAGGCCTATGCACAACTACGTTAAAACATCCATTCGAGGAAATTCAACTACTACATTGTTTTCCTTTGTTATTAAAAAAAATATTTAAATATATACGTGTTCAATTCCAATTGGTATTGCTTTCACAACGCAAAGAACATCACCAAAGGTTAATTTCAGTCAGATTCTTTCTATGAAACACGAACGGGCTACAGAAAAAAGAAGTCTTTTTGGTGTTCGGCTTACAGAAAGAAGCTGCATGGGAAAAATTAAAATTTCATGAATTAATTAAAATCAACTCTTCTGTCAAGATTTTAAAGCACATGAGTCACCGAAACGCACCATGAACTTAAGATTTACTTCACAGACAGATTTTGCATTGACAGGCTCCAAGGCAGTCATTTTGCAACGGCTCGTCAGCAGGTACCACCACCCTGCGGCGCTGGGCGTTGCACAGAGCAAAGGCAGAACGTTTTGGTGTCCTCGGCTCAGACCTTAAACCTCATCTCCAATAACGGCAGCTGATTCATCTTAGAGATGTTAATTTTTTGAGACCGCCGGATTACTCGTTGGGAAGCTCCCCCGGCCCAGGTCTGGATGACGAAGCAGCCCCTCGGCAGAAACATTGCCTGGAGAAACGCTCCTCTGAAGGGACAGGGCGCTGGTGTGAAGCGGGCTGTCCTCCGGAGCCGGCGGCACAAGGAAAAGGGCAGAAGGAAGAGCAGAGGGAACACACGCACACACCCACGCAGCACAGGAAGAGCAGGCCACCAGCTGTGGGGCTAGCAGAGCGCGCTGTACGGCTGCCAGAGTACACCAGCACACCCCGGCAGCCCAGCACAGAGACGAACGCTGATGTTCCTGGGACAGATCCGCACTCCAGAGGTACAAAGTCACAGCACGCTGAGCGCCAGATGGGACCTGGCTTCCTGCCCCACGTGCCCCAGCGCAGCAGGGGATACGGATGCTCTCCTGCTTTCTCGCCCCTGGCAGCACCGTGAGCCCTCCCCGCACACAGGCCGGCTGGCTCCGGGCTCCAGGCTTCCTGCGCGGCGGCGACTGCGGCACAGCACAGCCCAGCCCTTGGAGAGGGGCTCCATACCACCAGGAAGTGCTCTGTCACCACGGGGGTGGTCCAGCACTGCAACACGCTGCCCAGAGAGGTGGTGGTGATGTCAAAAGTCCAGCAGGATGTGGTCCTGGGGAACTTGATCTAGCTGACCCTGCCCAAGGGTGGGGATGTGGGAGACGTCATCTGGAGAGGTCCCTGACAACCTCACTCGTTTGCTGATTTTATGATCCCACGAGCATCTGCATATTCCCAGTACCGACACCGGGACATCTCTGTGCAGCCCCCAGAGGCAGACAGCAGCAGCAGGGTGTGGGGAAGTCTCAGGAAGGCAAGCAAACCAACCGCAGCTCATCGTACGAGTCCATTTTTAGAAAATAATTACTCTCCTGACAATTCCGCTATTGCTGAGCAACAAGCACAAGTGAACAGTCTCTTCTGCTCCACAGTTTCAAAAACTGTGGCAGTCGATAAGGCAATATGAACTGCTGTAATTCTGACAGAACCAAAACGAAGCAGCCTGCAGCGGCACCAAGCACTGGTGACAAGCTGGAAGAAGGAAATTCTCAAAAGTTCGGGCTTGCAGGAGTCAGCAGGGTGCTGTCTTCTGTCCAGCTGCGCTCGGCAGACAGTCGGGGTCTGGCAGAACCGTGCGGGTTCGCTGTGACAAGAACGTGATGAGATGTGCAGAGCATTACTGCAACCAGAAATGTTCCATCGCAGAGGGAAGGCTTGGCCACCCCGGGCAGCACAGTCGCTCCTTCCCGCTGCAGAGGTGCAGACAGACACGTGGGCAGCACAAGCTTCTCCAGGTGGTTCCACCACCGTGCCTCAGCCAGCGTGGAGAGCCCACCCTCCCGCTGCCCCCAGACCCACTCAGTCCTCATCCTTTAGTGGACACAGGTACATCTCAAATCACAACCAGTACAACTTGTCACACCCAAACCCCACTCTGTTTTCCAAAAAACTGAACGGTTAGAGCCTTGAAAACAAAGAGCGACAGAACACTGGCCTACCTGCAGCATACAACTAAGCCCATACACCAGTGGACGGTGTTGAGGGCAGGAGAGGAAATCCGAGCAGGCCAGCTGCACCGGGCTCACCACGGCGCCAGGGGCGGTCGGACTGGGGGCTGCCAGAGGAGGGTTACTGGGTCCCATAATCATATGGGGAGAGTGTGCAGCTACGAGGTGAGGACCATCGCTTAGCAGTAGAGACAGGCGTCTGGCACAAAAATAAGCGAGGCGACGGGACAGGTAAGCTGACTGAACAAACTCTTCCGAATACTGAAATTTAAAAAATAAAAAATGCAGTGTATTACACAGTCTACTCCGTGTAGTCATTTTCTTTAACAATTGGACATGCATAAACTAAAAGGGACTACCTCAAATATTTAAGAGTCCAGAAGTCAAAAGAGAAAAGAGTAGCTCAAATGCCAGCATACACTTCCATCTCTTAAAAATTTCATCTGCCCTCCAGGGCCAGTTACAGTAACAGAATCCTTCTACCAATTCGAGTTAAGGATTATAAAGCATGAACATTTCAAAGGTGTTTATAAATTCCAAACATGCAGAGCAATACATTTCCCTAAATGTCCTAAGTAAAAATGTTTATATAGATTTCACTGCTGCAAATACTGAACTCATGTAACATGGACGGATCATGCTTATACTGATTTTGGCTTTAGAACATGCACGTACCTGCAGCATTAGTGGCAACAACAGCTTAAGAAGATCATCGTCAGTGGGTCTGATTTTTTCCAAAACATCCAGTATCCATGTCAAATACTCATGTCTCTCGAGCATTCCTTCCTTAAAGCATTTAAAATGACACATCACATATTAACTGGGAGCACTAAACAAGAAGATGTGTCATTACAAGCTGGATTTCATCTCTGGTTGAGCTCTCACCATCCGTGTCAGCACAGAGCTACCAAGACCCTCAACCACCACTACATGTGCAGGAACCAGTCACCCTCGTGGCAGCCCCACGGACAGGGATGCGATTACGGCATCAGCGATCTCTGCGGTTGGGATTCAGCAGGCTGCCTGATTTACTGCTGCCAGACAGACCCCTCCCAGCAGTCCTTCTGCTATTTCCATCCTCGGGCAGAAATAACCAGAGAGTTTTTCTGTGCTAGAACCGCCTGGCCACCGCTCCAACACCCAAGGCTTCATGTGCCACAGCGGCCTCAGGCTGATCCTCAATCACTACACACACTCTTAAACGATGAGATAATATAGAAGAGATGGAATAATTGAGTGCATTGCTGCAATCACAATCAACCACACTATGCAAATCAAAGCTTCTTCAGCTAGCAAATCTTTAAAATAATTAGCATTTACAATTTATGCAAGTCTTACGACAAAACCTACCAGTAAGTTCTAACATTGAACCTTCCAAGAACATCAACCTCAAAAAAAAAAACAAACCCATGCAGTTTCTTAAAGTATTACCTGAAACATATAAAATGACAATTTTTCATTGTATTCCCACTGCTTCAGGGCTTGTTCCATCTCTTGAGGCATCACTGCAGAGCTGTTGCCTTGACTGGAGGTCACATGATAAAACTCCGCAACCTTTGCCAGCTGCTCTCGAAGGTACCTGGTGATAATTTGAGTCCATTCTACAAAACAAGTTGACAGTTAGAACACTTCAGGTGATCAAAGGTTTCTTTCACAGTAAGAACTGAAACAAACCTATATTGCCTTTGCAATCGAAAATATTCCTCCAAAACATTAACCCCGGTTGCCTAATGCCGCATCTATCGTGAATGAACGGGCTCCCCACGCGCCCCTGCTGCGGGCTGGTCCCAAAGCACAGACACTGCCAGGTGCTAGCTCAGTGTGGGCAAAAAGCACTGGCCCAAGGTGTGCCCTCGGGAACCACCTGCCTCTTCCACCAGATTTCAGCATTCAGCCACAAAACAGTCTCAAAATAGATAAAATAAGCACACTTCGTTACTTCTTTTTCCATCTGGAGCTTTACTCTCCTCTTCCTTCCCCCTCCAAATACAGCCAACGCAAAACTCAACGGGACTTTGCACAAGTGATGGGCTATAAAACTGTTCTTTCCATCGCCACTCTGAAACAGATAGCTCCTCCAGATTTTTCACTCTGATGAGAAGAGGAACGCAGAAGCTCAGGAGCAGTTTCTCGGGTCCGAGCGACCAGCACAGCGCAGAGGCCTGCCAGTAAGACTGATTGTCTGTCCTCTGTCCCAGATGAGGCAGCAGGTGCTGCTCAGCAAACACACAAACCTACTAAAAGCGACCAGTTTCTCTCTGCTTCAGCAGTGATGCTGTATTTAGTGTCACTTGGAAAAACTAGTGGGCAAAAGTGAGCTCGCTTGGTCGTAACCATAAAGCTTAGGGAAAGGAGGAACTGTAAGGAAGGCGCTCTCGTAACAGCCACTGCAACAACCATGGATGTTTGTCAGTGCCTGAGAGACAAACATCTGACAGAGCCGCATTTAATGGGCATGCAGCATATTTTAGAAGAGCACACTCTTTTACGAATACATCATGCAGTTGCTTTGACAACCTCAGCCTGTTTACTGCCAGTTACAGGAACCACCACTCACACACACAACTCCTCTCGCTGTTCACTACCCACCTCAGGCTTCAGCCAGCACATTCATTCTTTCTTCCCTTTGCATTTGTAACTGGCAGTTCTGTCAACATATACAGCCTATATGCCGAATGCTTTTCTATCCAAATCCACTGAAATTTCCGTATGAAGCTAGTGGGTTTCAGTGTTTTCACAGAGTGGTTTAACTACATTTACTTCAAACACTCGCTCACTTTTGGAAAAACAATTTCAAATCCACTACTTTAAACTTATTTCATGTGACAGTATGAAAGACTAATTTTCCCAAAGCAATTACCAATGTCTCTGTGCCACCGAGTCAGAAACATGCAACTGCCTTTCTGTTACCTGAGGCACAGACATAAAACACACTGGGAACTGTCAAAGGCTGCTCGGTACCACGCAGGAAACAATTTCCCAAAAAGCTCTCAACCACCTCTGCAAAACAGGGAATTTGGACAGAGGACGCGACCTTCACTAGATGATCTCTAAGGTTCCTTCCAACCCAAACCATTCTACGACTCTATGATCCAGTAACCTGCCTCAGAACACTCACTGATAGAAGTCGTGGGCACCCCAGCCTCAGACACTCTTCTCACCCTCGCTGTGAAGTGGGTGCCACCACGGTGCCAGCCCGAAGCTGAGCCAGCAGGAGTACCCCACAACACACACAACCACCTTGCACCTTCCCAGTAAGCATAAACTCCTTTTATTTTAAAGAGCTACTATTCCCAGCCAGAGCAAACTAGGTCAAGACCAATTTATCACAACAGAGTGGACAACCTTAGCTTTCCACACCTCCTCCTCATTCCCCTTTCTCCCCCACTCCCAGACAACCACGAGAGAGGGTGTTTTTTTAACTACACCCTAAGGAATACGCTGCCCAAGCAAAGGAACAGCCCCGGTGCTGGTGCACAGCACCACCGTTTCAGCCCCTAGCAGAGCCTCAGATGCTCCCCCATCACTAGCAGAGCTGCTCACAACAGATCAGGAACACGATCAGCCCACGCTCACCGCGTGCTCCAAGCCTCCTGCTAAGGTCTACCCCAAAATATGCTTACGTCATTCAAGAGAAAAGGGAAGGCAACCAGAGAGGTTGGAGAGAGGGGCTGTTTCAGCATCCCTTGGTGCGAAGGACAGAGAGGAATTTGAGAGAAGGAAAGAGCGAGTCACCCAGCCCCGTTTGGCAGTGCCAAAACTGCTCAGAGGAGCCTGAACCCATCCTGTGTCGCAGGGAGAGCGGGGAACTGTGCTCATCTCCCACCAAAACAGCACGGACCTCACTACAGAGAAGCCAGCCCCAGCACAGCAGCCTCCTGTTCATACACCAGTGGAGGCACCACCTGACTTGGTATCTGGGCAGGTGTCTCTCTTCCCTCTCGACAGCCACACGCGTTGCCTCCCCCTTGCTCTCTGTCTCTAAAAATCAGACTGATTTTAAAAAATATTTTTAAAACTATCACTAAAGAACAAACATAAGAGGTTTGCTAGAAAATAGAAAACATACTTTTAGGGTTTTAACTAGGAACTCAGAATGAAATGAGTGTCACGAGCCTATAAATTAAAAAAAAAAAAAAACAAAAAACCACAAAGCAAAGTTTGAAAGAAACAACAGAATGAGCTAGCAGGGAGAAGTGGACATTTCTCACAGCAGTAGAGATGCTGCTAAACAGCAGTGAAATTGCCTGTTCTGAGCACAGTTATTTTGAGGACAAAGAAGGAAAGCGTTCATTCTAGACAGCAGAAAGCTGTAGGTAGTGTATGTAAATCAAGCGAGTAAAACTACAACTTTGGTAACAATGAAGTACCTTCGAACACCTTAAAGGTGTTCACTGCTTGGCCCACTGACTTGGTGTCAGACAGTGTAATTTAAGGTTAGTACTTCAAATAAATACATTGCCCCCCTGTGTTCTAGTAAATCAGCCTTGAAATTCACATTTCATTCCAGGCTTTCTAAATGAGCACTTCTGTCCGCTCCCTGCTCACAGGTATCTTAGCGCAGCCTCTGCTGCTGCTGCAGCCCCGCAGGGACCGGCGGCGGTGGTGAAGATGCAGCACAGTCGTCTCCTCAGATGCTGCACCTGGAGATGGAGGGAGGACTCAGCTGGGAGGAGGAGAAGCCAACAGGGCAGTACTTATGCTGCATGGCTCTCTACTCTTTGACACACATTTCTGAGCGAAACCGATTTAAAAGAATTTTTATTCCCTTTCCCACTACAAAGACTCCTCTCTGGAGACCTCGTAACAGCAAAGCCATGAACAAGAGGAGCAGGCCCCTAGCTATTACTAAGCATTTAAACATTAGAGATGTTTATTTACCAATATTTGGGTCAGTGGCCTGGCGTTTCTTGATTTTAGCTTCAGAAATAGCAGCGTAGTAGGCACATGTCATTTTGATCAGCCATGCCGCTCGCAGCAGTGGCACGGAATATTTTGCTAAGTAAGCAAAAACATCTTCTTTTTTACTGAGAATAGGAACCTGAAATGAAACAGGAGGCAAGTTACAGCACAGTCCAAACAGCAGCCGGCACCAGCGGGTTAGCCCAGGCCTCCTCTGCTCAGCCCCGTGCTACCTGGAGAGCGGCACACCTCGCCACCACCCTAGGAGCCCACCACACTAACAACACCTATTGTCTAGGCACATAGAAACAGAGACTTGACAAAAAAAAAAGATATACCACGCCACATTCCCCCCAGGTTTCACTGGGAGCATCCTTCCCTCACTCAGAGATGCTCGCAGGGCCGCTAGCAAACCTCTCAACACAGCCAAAAGTATCTAAAGTGCAGAAAGAGTCCTGCAAGCTGATCCTCAGAACCTCTAGAAAAATGGCAATGTATCAAGGTTTCGGGTCGGGGTCCAGTTGCACACACACTGCCAGTCTCACAGGTGCCCCTGGTTCAGAGCACACCGGGGCAGCACAGCCTGGCCAGCTAACACTGCCTGCACTGGCCACGCACACAGTGGGAATGGGCCTGCAGATTCCCAGGTGAAAAGTCACTCTATTCTGTCACAGCAACCTTTACACTTTCTGCATAAAGGCAGGATAAGTTTAAAATGCGTTTTTACAGCAACAGGCACGAGAACAGGACATTTCATACCCAGTGGAGACAGAAGGGAGCAGAGGCACAACTGCTGCTCTTACTATCCCCGACCAAAAAACCCTCATTGCTCCTTCAGGCACCCTCAGCCTTCCTGGCGGGCACCTGGAGAACAGGGTGCCCCAATGCTGCAGGAGCAGCAAACACAGCGCCGGCCCTTGCCCGTAACGCTCTTCAGCGGCCAGCCTAGTGACGCTGCAGAGGCAGTTTCACCGTGTTCTTAACATGCTTCAGCAGGTTTATAAATCTGGTTTGGTTTTCTAAATAAATAAATAGTGAAAGAAATCTCCTGAGGACTTCTGTTTACAAAGTTAACCTCTCAGAAAGTTTGGGGGAAACTTGCAGCAGCGGCATGCTCGACACAGCAAAGCTCTTTTTTTTTTCTCTGGTGGCTCTATCGGTGGCAAAGCAGCACACGTTCTTCACCAACTGCATGGCAACAGACCAAAAACTGGTGGAACTTGTACCTTCTGTTATTTTGGTCCATTTATGCTCAATAGTCTTGGAATGAGAGTTCCTTATTTCAGTTTAATTTACAGGCAGAGCAACTCCCAGATGCTGTAAGATTAGCTGCTTGTACACAGAGCTTCAGGAAAGAAAGCATGAATAACAGCACCTTTGTTACTGTGTTCTAGACACTACCTTGGATGAGTTTCAATGGCCACTCCAAATTTATCTCGCACTGCTGTTCTTAACAGCATGCAGTATCCAAAAAAAGATAGCTGGAAATTGCCTTTTCCTGCTACAAAGGAGCAAGAATTCTTCTCCTTAATCGGAAATTTATACAAGAATGCAACTAATAAGACTGTTTAACAAAGACTGTTAATACAAATACAAATTTAAATGTGAAAAGCATGTAAAGGGGGTGGAGTTAGCAAGCAGGTTCTTTTAAGAATGCACCAGTTTCCAAGACGATTATTTCCTTGGCAGACACAAGAATTCCTGTACACTATCCCTTTGTTTGAGAGAGAGACCCTCCAAGTGAAGTGTACAGGCAGAGAACCTGGCTGTCAGTGAGATAAACACGCCTGAGCTAAAATGTAGTCATCCAAAGGCACTTCTTACCAGCTAGAGCAGAAGCTCCCCTTTGCCCAGTCACCCTCCTTGCAGAGAGGGAACATGCTGCAGAGCAGCAGCTGCCTCCCGCACCGCTCCACATCCAGCACGTTCAGAAATACTGCCCTACTCTTCCAGCCCAATTCAATACAAGCCCGTATCCAAGAAAGAGAGGAAGGAATGTTTTGATACCTTTTTTGCTAAAAGAGTCAGCGGTTTACTTCCTGCTAGGTCTGTGAACCAGTTGTGAATTGCACTCTGAGATCGAGCAGTCACCAGCCAGTAGTTGTCTTTGGCATTTACTTGTGGTTTCTTCTTCCCCGTGTCCTGGAAAGTGTTAAGCTTCAGCTTTTCTGCTAATATACTGCTAAAGTAAGCGCCAATCTGGTGGGGGAAAAAGCAAAACATGTGTGACAATCCAGTGAGCACATTAATGCACAAAGGATTTCCATGTGAATAGACGCAGCCCTCGCTCCAGCCCAGGCTATCAATCTAACAAGAGCACGCTGGAACTGCCTGCAGCTGGGAGATGGGCACTCGTGGCATCAAGCACCCGTGCAAGACTTCTGCGGTATCATCACAGAAGCTGACCAGGGCCCTGAGACCCCGGAGATGCAGCTCCAGTTACGATGGGTCACTGTGAATGCCCAAAGCTGCATCCCTCCAACACATGGGTGTCTCGGATTCAGCGTATTCCAAGAGTGTGTCAGAACATCCCTCTGCTTCTACACTTTACTACACCATAAAGTGTGTAACTTCTATTTAGGACAAGCTATAGTGTCACAAGAACCACATTTGTTGTCTTTCCATCATCAGTTACAGCGGGCAAAACTCCAAAGATTCAGACAAGCCAGGAAGTGTTCTGACTTCTGTTCTAAACACTTCTGCTACTACTCGGTATCTCCAGAATGAGAAGCTTTGGAGGATTTGCTTCCCCGGTACTTTCAATCCCAAAACAGCAGGAAAAAGCCCAACTGAGGTTTTACTTCACGTGTAAGCTTACTTACTTTTCAAAATTACTATAACAGAAATTAATTTTTAGGCCTGTCAGTAAGAATAAACTGTTTGACTTTTTAATAAATATATTCGTAGTTGGGTAATTTTAAAATCTATGAAAAGTTTTTAGGAGATCCTGAACTTATTTTGGTAATTCTACACTTAAACCTCCCAAACAACTATAAGCGCTTTCTTGTGAATTTCAGTTTTACTCTTCAGTCAGTTACACTCAATCGTCAAAACACAAATAATTAAAATGTAAGACAGACAGTGCCTGCAGGTGGTCATTCCAGAAAACAAAATCAGAAGAATGTAACAGGAAAACCTTTAACATTTCAACAATAGCAACCCTGTCACTTACTTGTATCTCTTCTCCTGTTACAATAAAAGAGCATCACTGCATAAGTAAATTCACATTTTCTAATAAGCCGTAAAATGTTACATATTTTAAAAGTCAAAGAGCAGAAAATCACTTTGTCTGAAAATGTTTTTATCAGTTTCTTGATAACATACTGCTTCAAAACCACTTCTTCCTGCTTTCCCAACAGGAAAAAAACAAAAAAAAAAAAAAAGAGTACATGAATCTGGACAAATCCCTCAAAGAAATATGGGATGGGTTTTTTTCTAAAAAGCTATTCTTTTCAATTTAGAGAATAGTAACTAGTATTTTAGTGATTCATATTGCTCTTTTGTATCTCACACTTCTTTGATTCTCAAAAAAAAAAACACTAAACACAGGAGGTCTAAGCTAAATTTCACTAAACAATCCAAGAATATATTTCCAAAAGACCTAGACCACAGCGACCAGTTTCTCCAGGCAGAAAACAACCTGATGAAACAGATACAGGGACTTTCGGGGAAGGAGTCACTACTGCCTTTGTAAGTGAAGCAAATAGAAGACCAGGAGCAAAAATCAACATCTCTTCTACGCTGAAGCATGCTACTTACGTTTTGTGCTTGGCACCCGTGTTTTCCTCTGCAGACTGATAACACCAGGTAGCAGAAGCACAGCTCAGCACTCGGATATTAACTGTGTAATTAACTTTAACAGGAAGACATCCAACCAGAAAGCAAAGCAGCCAAGAACCAAGTACGACCACTGCCAGCTGGGTTCCAACTTCAACGAGCATCCTCAGAGCAAAAAGCCCCGTCTCACCTTTGAGGCATTGATGACGACGTTCCTGGCAGAGCCGTGCTCGTCTCCGGAGAAGGCCGGCTGGTTACTGAAGCCTTGCTTTACGTTCACTGCCGTAAGTTCATCCTGCAGAGAGTGTTTTGAGGGCAAAAATGAAATGACAGTTTAAGAAATCACATCGTTCCGAGAAGCATGTTTTTACAACGAAAATTAATGTCTTTGCCAGTATGTCACACTCCACGTTCACCTGAACCCTCAAAAACCTTTCCACGTTGTTACGGCTTAACCGGCAGCTAAACGCCACACACCCAGGGGGTGGGGGACAGAATTAAAGCAGAAAAGGGAAGGAGACCTGTGGGTTGAGATAAGAACAATTTTATAATAATATATAAAATTAAAAGTAATAATGATAATAATAATATTAAATTTTTTATATATAATGTCATATGCAGACAAATTAGGTGCTGTGTTAATTGCTCACCAGACGGTGACCAACACCTGTCCCATCCCAGCAAACAATTCCAAAACAGAGAAGTCCCAACACCGCAATCCTGGATGAGTGAGAGGCCCAAAAAGAGAGCAAGGGAGAGACAGAACTCCGAGACACTAAGGGTGCAACAGAGACCTTGAAGAATTCCCAGACGAGCAAGACTTCTTCCCAGTCAACCCTCATCTACGTACCGGGCATGAAGTCGCATGACATGGAACACACCATTGGCCAATTTGGCCCTCAATCCTAAATCTAAGTTCAAAATCATAAGGAGAGTTGTGAGCCCTTTGCCCCAGCCTTGCCCCCCCCAGCCTGTTGTGCTCCAATACACTCGCAAAAAAATTGGGAAGCTGAAAAGTCCTGGATGTCTCAGCACCAGCTATAAACACCAGTGCACCATCAACAGTCTTCTACCAAATCCCGGACTAAATCCAAAACACAGAGCTCTTCCAGCTGCTGAAAGAAAACCTAACTCTGTCCCAGTCAAAACCAGGACAACGTTCCTGGGATTTCAGTGCAGGGGAACACACTCCTCCAGTCCCCATGAAGACTTCAATGCCGTAACCTGGTCAGGATGGCACTGGTTTGGCTGGAAGAGGACTGTTGCCCATGAGAAGAGTCGCAGGAAACAAGGCCTTGGCAGCCTTCCTAAAACCCGGAGCGCTCCCCAGCACCCAGCCCTACATCTTCCTCATGGAAGCGGTGCCAGTCACCAGCTACCCCGAGCAGCGGATGGAGAGCAGCGCGTCCTCCTCTCTGAGACATGCTGGGATGGCTGGAACCAGCTGCAGGGCTCTCCGACAGCAGCTGCTGCCGCACACCCTGGGTACCACCAGCACCCGACGTGTCCCTTCCCAAAAAAAACGTTTGCATCGTTGTTTGCTGAAGTTTAAACTGTCGTTATTTCAGTTTGTGGCCTCACAACCGCCATGTGAGAATCTCTGCTGAAATAAGAAACAGTCCGCTGCTGGCAGAAACAGTTTCAAGTGAACACCTGCCCCTGTTCCTGCTTCTTCTGGAGTTGCTTTCACAGTGGAAGGGTCACTGGTCTCCTACCAACCATCCACGCACCCTCCTTTTGCCGCACACGGGTACCAAGGGGCTCAGCCGGATGGTCCTCGCAGCAGGAACACGGAACAGGCAGCAGCAGGGTTGGCAGCACGAGGTGCCAACGCGTTCCCCAGCCTTCACGAAAGCAGAACGCACCTTCCTCAGCGAGCCCCGTCCTTCCCTGTCCTCACTCCCTATCCTCACCAAAGTCAGCATTCTTCCACGGAGGCTGTGTGGTTTATTCCCTTCCTCAGGATCACGTGCCTTCAGACTGAGGTTTACCTATGCCAGAAGAACGGGAACTTGGCTTGTTTGGTTTTCTTCGTCTCCCTCTGAAGAGAAGGCATGGATCTCCCCCAACAAATCAGTTCCTTGCCACCAAAGGTACTCGAGGTCCACGGACCACTGGTAGCGGGTGAGATACCGGAACGATCCCCAAGATGACTGTGAAATAATCTATGAAAACAAAGAGCAACTGCCGTGCAACCCAGCAAATAAAAAGGCAGAAAATAAAGTTAAGAACGTCACAATTTTACTAAAAATATTTTATTACTAGTTTTGGGCAACACGTCTCCCCAAAACCAGTGACCCAGAAGCTTCCATTTAGTTTATTCTCTAACACTTTGCAACGCATTTTGCTTTTCAGTATTTTCACAAAGTTTGGGAGCAACGAGGAAGACAGTTATGTATTTAGAAGAAATCTAAGCTCTCTAGGGTTTATGAAGTTAGCAAGCCTCATCTGAATTTTAAATGAAATCAACAAGAAGTGCTGGAACACTCCTCCACCCACAGCGTCCCCAAGACAGCCTTGAAAACACAGACAAAGGCAGAGATGAAAGTGATCAAAGATACTATAATCAAATAAATAAAAGGTAAGCGGCAAATAGAGGGAGATATCTGTTACTAGTAGTGCCATTTCCACTGATGACCCTGGTTCTGTTACCATTAAACTTCTCTTTGGAAAAAAGCTGCCTAGATATCCTCATGCTGAAAACAACTAAGAGCCGCGTGTTGTGCTGCTGTATCTACCACTCCTGCAGGAAGAGGCTGCGGATGGACTGACAACACAAACACATGCGTGTTTCGGTTTTGTCTGGCTCAGATTATTAGCTCAGATTTCTCTCTGCTTCAGCACTAGTTCAGAAATTTTAAACACACACCATAGCACAGTTGCATAACCAAACACCAACCAGAAAGGAAAAGGCATGTCATCCCTGAACACAACGCACAGCGTTACCTTTGCAAACAAATTCACAACAAAACGGACATTCGCAGGAGCTCTCATCACATCCCACTCACACCAGCTCCGTTAGCAGCCCAGGGTCATTTTCCAAGAGCACAGCTGTCCCCTGGCAGAGGGGACAGGCTCCTGGGCAAGCAGGCAGGACCCGCAGGACGGCCGAGTTGCACGATGCCAAACGTGGCAGGGTTAAGCCCGCTTTCACGTGCCGCGGCGCGCAAGCCCCCTGCTAACGACGGGCACAGCAGCATCGCACGCTGCTGTCACCAAGCGACACGCTCCGCAACACGCTGGATCCTCTGGGCTCCAGCAGGGACGTCACGCTGCCTTTCAAAACGTCGAGCAGGGTCTCAAGCAGCCCAATCATGGCTTAAAACTATTTTGCAATTTTAAATAGTCAAATGAACTTCCAGGCCCAAACTGCACTAGTTTGCTTCGGAAAGAATTTTGTTTTGTGCGGGATATTGAAGACCCACTGACACATCTGCAGCGCCCCGTTTGTGAACGCAACACGTAGAGATGGTGTCTTTACAGAAAGAAAGCCCAGCAAGGTCAAGCCGATGTTCACATCGCCCAAGGAGCTGGGCATGG
This sequence comes from Tauraco erythrolophus, assembly GCF_009769465.1. NCBI lineage: Eukaryota > Metazoa > Chordata > Aves > Musophagiformes > Musophagidae > Tauraco > Tauraco erythrolophus. Next base: position 29,839,193 of record NC_141475.1, read on the forward strand.
TCAGCTCTGTGAGAAGCCAGACCCCAGCTTACGCCCGCGGGCACTGGTCACTCCATCACAGCTCTGGCTCCTGCCAAGCGTGCCCAGAGGCCACCTGCAGCACTCACCCATCCGGATGCAGCCCAGGCACTCAAGTCTAGACCGAGAACAGAGCGACTGTTAGGATCAAGCACCGAGGCATTGTTGGGTGTTCTGGACTGTGTAATTCCACATTAACTCGCTTTTAATGAATAGCAACAAGCTCTTTTAACTCCAGCATTCTGCTGCTTCCTTATTCTGCAGTTACACTGCTCACTGCAGCACCAAGCCGGTAAGAGAAAAGCAGAAAGCTAATGATGTATAAAGGTATGAAAAACCAGGAACTGGTCAGTTTATTCTGACATCTAAGCTGAGCAAACAGACAGCGTATAGAGCTATCGCAGCACTATTTGACAGTCAAAAACAAGGACTTTTTGAAAGGCATTCTTTTTCTTCCTAACCTCAAAAACTTCCTTCAGAGGAGAAATTTAAAAGAAGTCACATTAAACTTACAAAAGCAACAAAACGGATCTTTTTAACCAGTCATTACTGTTAGACCCTCTCACGTGCTTCACCTTTTGCTTTTATTACAACAGGGCACCTACTTTCTGCAGCTTAGAGCATCAGCTTGGAGACCCCAACCCTCTGCAAGGTGGCCCAGGATTTCAACCCGTGGTGTAACTGCTGCAGCATAAACCTTCTCCTCATGCTCAGCTACGGCTATGTTGAGCCTGAACAACGAAATCAAAAAATAACTCCTTAAAAGAGACAGTATAAAATACTGCACCAGTTATTGGTTACTAAACCAGTTGTATTTCACGACGAAGAGGAGGAGAGGAATGACAACATTTAGAGGAGCATTATCCACTCCGAACCAACAGCTCAGAAGTCACAAACAAGGATCAGCCACAGCCAACAGCCAACCATGGGCAGAAGCAACTTTTGCCAGAGACTGGGGAGATGGCACACGGGCTGTGTTATAAACAGACACTGAGAGCAAGAAGGAAGATTGGCCTCTTGTAGTACCAAAGGGCCCAGTAAGACAAGTCTATTCCCAACTGGCGTAAGGGGGACAATACTGGAGAGGCCCCTCTGACAGAAATTTCAACTGGTCTACCCATTCTACCAGTGAGAAGGTGGTCTGAGCTACTGGTGATTGCAGACGTTGGAGAATTGAGCCTTGGAAAAGCCAAACCCTGTGCGCTAGGTGTCGAGAAGGCAACAAAATTCCTTCTGAATAGTCTGAAGGCTATTTCTCAACACAAAACGATGTCGATTGTGCTTTGAAGCAGAATTCAACAGAAGTTAAAAGCATTACTCATCAATAAAATCATCAGGATCTGGCCCTGATGATACGGTACATTCAGTGTTTATATTTTTGGTTTGTAATGAACACAATTTGTATTTTATCCATCTCAGGGAGACAATAACAATTTAGAGTGCAGGAAGCGTTAGAAAAAATGTTGATTCTAACACCTGCCTTCAGATGCCCCTGCCAGGGCAGGATTTCCAAACTCACCTTTTGCTCCACAGTCAGCAGCAGGGATTGCTGGTTATATGGAGAAGAGATGTGCAAAGCACCGTCCAATATTCAAATAAAACTCATTACAGAAAGACAAGGAAAGCTAATTCCTCTGAATCTTTCTCTTTTAGAGCAGTACCAGGTGTTAAAAGCAGCCCCAGCAGGCAACTGCATTCAGGCAGAGGCTATGTGCTATGCGATGTGAAGACTTCCCCTCCACCACCCCTTATTTCTGCAGAGGGCATTTTGCACCCAGGGCACACGCCGATGCCCAGGGGCTAAGCCTTATCCCTAGCTTTGCACAAGGGGACCTTGCAAAGGATGCAGATTTCCAGCTGGCACTCAGGTGCACGAGCTCAGGAGCTCTGGAGCACGAGCGCCCGGCGTCCCTGGAGCTGGTAGCTGCCAGCAGAGAGGGGATTGAGACAAGCACAAGGCGACAGTCAGCAACACTGTCACCAGACAGCCCATTCCCACCTCTACTGGGACCAGTAACATCGCACTCATCTCCTTTTTCAAACAACAGACAGACTTCACCAACCGAAACGCTGGAACAACACAGGAATGCATCCTGTAAACGCCCCATGCACACGTGGGATGATGACTTTTCCCAAGCCACAATTCCATCAATTACGCTATGGCAAATAACAATGAGCCAGTTGCAGTTATTTTCTAATGCACCCATGTAACATATTTTAAATATTAACCATCTGGGCACTTGCCACTTCCATTCTTATTGTAACTGGCTGCATATTTATAAATGTGTCTGCAAGAATCAATCCACCACCTGACTCAAAATACGCAACAGTCCAGAGCTAAAAATCCATCTCCATACATTGTCCTGGCCAAGCTCAGATGCAGTTCTGCAAGCCTGGTCATGATCATGCACAAAAAATACGTTAGAGAAACACTTCTAGTTACTGCAATCATCAAGTTGGTAAGTATGATGAGTAGTGGCATATGGGTGAACAGGCAGAAAGATGCTAGAGGTCAAAACATGGAGATACGTCTCAAAGGATTAGTAATAGACTTGGAATATGCAGTATCCTCTGTTGCGTGTTGTCCCATGCCTTCTCAACCAGCACTGACCAGTAGTCACTCTCTGATGAGCGCTCACCAGCCTACGTGAACCAGACAATAAAGCTCATACAGGGCTAACAAATTACCCTTAATTAGTCTCTTTTCTGGAAGCCTCACAAGAAGATAGCAAAGCAAAAAGACAGTTGCATGGCTGCCCTGCTGAATTTGCTCAATTTAACTGGAGTTCATCCTCTGGACATGTCAGACTGACAACTTCTGTGAGTGCCAAATTCTCTGGGACAGAAGGCGGCCAGGAACAGCTGAAGAGGACATCCCGGACCAGCCACGAGAGGCAGGGATATTCAGCACACACCGCTTCGTGCACGAGTCACACGACAGCACGTGGAGCAAATCTCAGAGACATCCGCTGACTCTGCTGGGAGACGTCCCAGTCACAAATCCCACCCAGAGGCTTCTTCCACTGACCTCTGGAGGGCCGGTGGCCCAGAAGCAAGACCGGGAAGCCAGCCAGGAAGAGCCTACAACCAACCCCACGGCTCTGCTGGGCATGCCAACCACGCCACAGCACCCACCTGAGCTACCCACTCATCCCAGCACCCATCGGCGGCGGGTCTCCAGGACTTTGGCTGAGCCAACTGGGAGCAGGACAGCTGCAGCCTGGCACAAGAGTACAACCTACCGCCTTTCCCACCTCCACTCTGGGTTTTTGGATGCATTTCCCGACCTCCAAAACCCTCCGGCCCCCTCGTTCCCCCAACCACGGTCCCTGCCGTCAGCTCGGAAACACGGGTGGGCAGCTCAGCAGCCCGTGCCCGCCCCAGCGGGCAGCGCCTCCCGCCCTCGGGGCAGCCCGTGCCCCTCGCGAGCCAGGGTGCCCTCCCGGGCTGGGGGTGCCCTCCCGGCAGGAGGCCGTGCCCGGCACAGGCCCCCGCCCCTCCCGCAGGTGGCGCGGCCCCTCCGCCCGCCCCGCCGGGCGAGCCCGGGTGCCGGCCGGGCCGCGGGGAAGGGCGCGGAGGCCGAGGCGGCGGTGAGCGGGACCGCCGCCCCCGCCTCGCCGCAGAAAATGCAAGTCAGCGGGCGGCTCCGCGGCCGCCCGGCGCCGCTCAAAAGTTTCGGGGGAGGCGCCGGGCCGGGAGGCGAGGGCGGCGGCCGGCCGCGGGCGGGGGACGGGCGCGGGGCTGGCGGCCGGGCCCCGGCGCGGCGGGCACGGCGCGGCCGCTCTCACCTCCTTCTGGCGCGGGTCCTGCGGGTAGACGTCGGGCGGCCCCAGGCGCGGCCGCTTGAGCGGTCTGTGCTCATAGCTGAGGAGCCCGAAGGCGGCCATGATCGCTCATGTTCGCCGGCGCGGCGGGCGGGCGCTGGAGCGGGCTCCGAGCGCCAGGGAGCAGCACTCGGCGGCGCGCCCCCCGCCTCACCCCCGCCGCGCCGGGGGCGGGCTGCGCGCCGCGGCGGCGGACGGGCGCGGGGGCGGCGCGGTGCGGCCCGGCCCACCCCGCTCCCCCCCCCTCCCCGCTCCGCCCGCCGCAGGTGCCGGCCGGGGCCGCCCCGATGGCGCTGCCCGCCGAGCCGCACCGCAGACCGCAGCGCTGGGAGCCGGCGGCTGCAGCCGGACACCCCCGAGCTGCCCCGGGGGGACGGCGAGGAGGGGGCTGAGGCGCGGGGGGCGGCGCTGCCCGCCCGGGGAGAGGCGCTGGGGACAGCCCGCCGGGAGAGCGGAGCGGCCGTGCGCCCTCCGGGCCCCTTCCAGCCGCAGGGATGCAGCACCCCCGCGCACCCTATGGTCTGCGCCCATTTTCGCATCGTTCATCTCGGCGAATAAATAATTCACTCCGGAAGATCACCGCCCGCTGCGGGAGAGCCAGAGCCGCCCCCGCTCCGGCGGTGCGGAGGCCGTGGCTCAGCCGAGCCGCCCCGGCAGCCCCGCTCCCGGCGGGCGCGTCCCTGCGGCTCCGGGCGCACGGGCAGCCGCTCCTCTGCCCGGAGAGTTTCAGCCCCCGGGCACAAGCTGCCCGCCGTAACGAGCCGCCGAGGAGGGGGTGCCCCCCCCCGGTTTTCCACCCACCCCGCTCCGCTCCAGCCGGGCGCGGGCATCCCGGTCCGGCTCCTTTCAGCGGCCGCTCCCGGCGCAGGGCCACGGCAGCTCCCGAAGGACGCTCCCGGTGTCCCGGGGCCAGGCTGTACCACCCCGGGGATCCACCGATCCCAGTGGATCAGCCAAGCGGGACGGGAAAGGTGATGTCACCAGAGGTAACAGCTCCCGGTTAAGGAACGTGCAGAACACAAGGAATCACGCCCCGTTAAAGAGTTGGGGCTCCCCGTGTCCAGCGTGCAGGGGGGTGTCCCGTACTAACCTGCCTTCCTGAAACGGGGCTGCGGTCCCCATCGCAGCCTGTGATCGGTGTCCTGCTGGGCAGAACACTCCGCCCCCAGTATAGGTGCCATCTCCTCAGGTACCAGAGTGCTGGGTGCGT